>NC_133409.1:178408000-179737000 GCF_049350105.2 Macaca mulatta
TGGTATTTCGAAGTTTCTTTAGAGGATGTTTTGTCCCAAGCAATGAGATCACAAACTCATCTAATTCGGACGCAGCAACCAGCCCAAAACAAACCCTGGGTCACACAGAAGTTTGAACTTTGATAGTCATGGTGAGTCATAAATAATACAAAAATGTTGGCTGATTGATTATGAGATTTAGGCCCTCAAGACACAACACTGGGCAAAATAAAGCCCAGATATGTAAATTACAGATTTAAAAGTTTAAGATGATAAAAATATTAACTTTACAATTACAGATTTAAAAGTTTAAGACGATAAAAATATTAACTTTACACTAACAAAATTTTCCAAATCACTTAGCTTCTAGTGAGCTAAGAAATGCAAATTGAAAGACAACCCTTTTCTATCAAATGAGCTAAGTTTTGAACCCACTGTCTGGCGGTGGCTGGTAAGGGAATGGCTCAGGCGGTCACTCAGGCACTGCCGCTGGGAGTGAGGAGCTGGCTCCGACAAAAGCCATGGCTTCTGATCCAGGAATTTCAGGGTTGGTTGTTTTTTTTTTGTTTGTTTGTTTTTTCAAATCCTCTCTTAAAAAGGAAAGGGTGATTGAAGAGTCGGGTCACAGTATTACTTGTAACTGTGGACCTGTAATTAAAGGCCTGAAGGAAAGAGCGCACCATTCAACGCATGAGCATTAGAAAGGCTCTGGCTGCAGTGGGCGGGCTCCCGGGCCTCTTTTGGAGAATCCATACCTCACAGGTGACACACTCTGTCACACACACCACAACTGCGAATGAAAGGGATCCCAAAAAATACAAGGCCTGTAGGAGTAACCAGATTTTAAAACAATACAACAGGCAAGATACAACATATTTATTAGTTGTATTTCTAAAAGCATTGTGATGATATCAGGAAATGCTCATGACTTATAAAAAGCAGGACACAAATACTGTTAATTGTGTTCAATGTGGGTATATGAGAATTGCAGGTCCCTTGAGGGGCAAGGCTGAAACCGCAGGCCACCTCAAATCTATACTAAACACAATTTTATACTGTCTCAGCTAAAACACATAGTTGTCAGCTTATTATCATTTCCCCATTACAGTCATGCAACCAGACCAATTTTTTGCTCACTATGAAATCAAAATATAGGCTGGGCATGGTGGCTCATGCCTGTAATCCCAGCACTTTGGGAGGCTGAGACAGATGGATCACTTGAGTTCAGGAGTTCAAGACCACCCTGGGCAACATGGAAAAACCCCATCTCTACTAAAAATACAAAAATTAGCTAGGCATGGTGGTAGTCCCAGCAACTCAGGAGGCTGAGGTGGAAGGATTGCCTGAGCCTGGGAGGCAGAGGTTGCAGTGAGCCGAGACTATGCTACTGCGAGCTCCAGCCTTGGTGACAGAGTGAGATTCCATTAGAAAGAAGGAAAGAAGGAGGGAAAGGAAGGAAGGAAGGAAGGAGGGAGGGAGGGAGGGAGGGAGGGAGGGAGGGAGGGAAGGGAGGGAGGGAGGGAGGGAGGGAAGGAAAGAAAAAGAAAGAGAAAGAAAAAGAAAGAAAGAAAGAAAGAAAGAAAAAGAAAGAAAGAAAGAGAGAGAGAGAAAGAAAGAAAGAAAGAAATCAAAGTATAAATGCTTCTTCTGTAACAATATCTGCAAAGTACTTACAACAATACTCAGCAGATGGGAAATATAAATCCTGGTAGTACTAGTTTCTTGGGGCTATTTGTATTTTTGACTTTGTAAAATGCAATCCCTTTACTACTTATAAAATCCAAAATAAAACTCTTAAAGTCAACCTACATACACAAAAATAATCAAGAGAATTTTGACCAAAAAAAAAACAGGGAGGAGAGAGACGTGCATGCTTGATGCTCAGTGCGCCCTCTACAGCCGGGGTAATGACAGCTCTGTAACTGCTGCTGAATACGAAGCTGAATAGAAACTTCGGAAATATATAGAAATTTAGTGCATGCCAACTGGTAGCATTTTTAAAACATGAAATTCAATAAACTACTGGGGCAACTGGTTATTTCATCTGGAAAAATTTTAAAGTTCAAGCTCTATGTTCCCAAACACAAACAATATCCTCCAATAGGGTAACGTGAAAAAAAAAAAAAAAAAAACTATAAAAATACTCGAAGAAAATGTATGAGTGTGTTTACAATGTTGATAAAGAAAAGGACTTTTTAACCAAGACACACAAGCCAGCTGTCATAAAGAAAGAGTTGACGATAAAAACATTCTGTAGAGCAAAAAACTATTTATTTTTAAAAGCCAAAACAGACAGCAAATTAGAAGAAAACGCTGACACGGGACTACAGCATGTAATATGGAAAGTGCCAACTGCCTGATATGGAAGAACATTAAATAAGCACACCTTGGACAAGGGAAAAAACAACAAAAAGTTAAAAAAACAAACAAACCAAAAAAAAAAAAAGGTGAAATCTCACTATTAAAACAATCACATGCCAATTTCTGTCGATTAGATTAGCAAAAATTAAAGATTGATAATAACCAGTATTGCTACACATGCAGGAAGAAAGGCACTCAATCTGCGAGTATGAACAAATACACTGGAAGGCAATCTGGTTATACACAGATTTTTTAAATGTGTGTTCTTTCTGACCTAGTAAGTCTATTGGAAAAAACTGTATACAACCTAAAAATCAACAAAGATATGGCTAAATGACAGTATTCCATACTAAGGAATAAAACTATGAGGCTCCTAGGTAGAGAAGGCTGATATGTGGTAATCGACTACATAGTGATACACAAAATATTCTTAAATTCCGAACTTAAAAGCCATATAGCTCTATTTATATAAACTTCTGGTGCAAATTTAAAAATCTACGTATGTGATATATGATATATACATAAACATATGCATATATACACATACATACATATGCAGGCATATTCTGGAAGGTTAGGGTGGAGGGAGAGTGAGAACACAGACATATCCTATTTCCATCAGTAAGTATTTATTACTAGTATATAAGCATAAGTATGTACTATTAAAGCTCAAGTTCCTACTGGCAGCTTTAAAACTCTGACTTTGGGACTGAAGAGAACGCAAACTAATGGTCACAAACCAGGAAAAATGAGAATATTTCTGAATAAGAGATCTGTTACCAAGGGACTGGCAGACCCTACAACACTGCCCCTCAATCTGGCAGGCTCTCTTCATCCTCTCCCTCTTCTTTGAATGGATTCCATCAAAACCCTAAAACAAGCTGACATGAATCCCACATGGCACATCCATAGGATCTATTCTCAATCCTAAATTTGGGCCGGGTGTGGTGGCGCACACCTGTAATTCCAGCACTTTAGGAGGCTGAGGCAAGCGGATCATTTGAGGCAAGGAGATTGAGAGCAGCCGGGCCAACATGGTAAAACGCTGTCTCTACTAAAAATACAAAAATTAGCCGGGCGTGGTAGCCGGCTGTAATCTCAGCTACTCAGGAGGCTGGGGCACGAGAATTGCTTGAACCTTGGAGGTGGAGGCTGCAGTGAGCCAAGATTGCACCACTGCACTCCAGCCTCGGCAAGGAACAAGACCCTGTCTCCAAAACAACAATGACAACAAAATACTAATTTGTCTGTGAACTCTACTTTTCTAATATTAAGTCCTCACAGTGAATTGAAGCAGAACTTCCTCTCATCATAAGTTAAAATCCTTTGACCTCTCAGGTTAACTCTGCATATGCTCCATGAACAGTAAAATCTCTGTTCAGTTTCACTTTCTAATAGGTTCAAGTCAATTACTTAAAGGTTGTTTTTCCCCTCTCATGATTTCAACTCTAAAATAATTAACTACTATAAAAATAGCTGCTTACACAAAGTTTAAAAAATTTACTTCAACATTTTAAGAAAATGTTTTATTCCCAAAAGTTTGCTAAAAATAATTTTAACTCAATGTGGAAATGAAAATAATGGGAATGCTACCTATCCAGATGCACCAAAAGTTCACTGTTATTAGAAATAAAAAATACTTGGCCAGGTGCAATGGCTCATCCTGTAATCCCAACGCTTTGAGAGGCCAAGGTGGGTAGATCACTTGAGTTCAAGCTGGAGTTCAAGACCAACCTGAGCAATATGGTGAAACCTTGTTTCTACATTAAAAAAAAAAAAAAAAAAGGTAGCCAGGCATGTGGCACACTTCTGTAGTTCCAGCCGGGAGGCTGAGGTGGGAGGATCATTGGAGCCTGGGAGGCTGTGGCTGCAGTGAGCCATAATCGCACCACACCAACTTCCAGCCTGGGCTACAGAGCAAGATCCTGTCTCAAAAAAAAAAACAGAAAAACAAAAAAACAAATTGCACCAATTCTATTTACAAGTCTGAGATAGAAACTTGAGGCAAATTCCACCAAAACATCAAGAAACAAGTAATTAGATTCTAATAATCGGATAAAATAAAACCAGAACAGCATGTGCACATATACACACACATGCACAAACAGATCCATCAATCTCACAGCAGATATTTACACATCCTAAACACATAATTTAGCAAAATGCATCCATCAGTGGCAGAAGAATAAATGATAACCCAGTAGAGTAAGTCCCTGAAATAACAGGGTAATTCAGTCTTAGAAAATCTGTCACTACCATCATTAGATACAGGAGAAAACCTAAGAATATCAGCGGATGCTGCGAAAGCACACTATCAAATTAAAACCCACTCATGATTTTAAAAAGTAACAAAGACCTCTTCGCCAGCAAATCTGGATAGAGTATCTACAACAAGACATTTCTGGGAACATTCATACTTCAATGGTGAAACACTAGAAGCACTCCAGGAGGCGAAGATGACGACGGCAGTGTTCTCCACCATGTTACTACTCAAAATGGTCCTGGAAGTTCCCAGCCTACACTAGATGAGAAAATGAAACAGATGCATAAACACAAGGAAAAAGAAGTACGAACTATAATTAATTCGAAGGTAGAAGACTGCCGACTCCAAAATCCTAGAGCTCTAACTGACCCTTAAAACAGTGTCCAGCAAAGAAACAAGATAAACATATGAAAACTCAGTGATTTTCCCATACAATGACAATCAATTAGAAATCAGTCTTTTTGAAAACCCTATTCATAATAGCTAGAAAAATGACCTATGAATAAATCTAAAAGAAAACAGACAAAACGACAATACGCAACACACACATACAAATGCATATATACCTGGCTGGGCGCGGTGGCTCACGCCTGTAATCCCAGCACTTTGGGAGGCCGAGATGGGCGGATCACGAGGTCAGGAGATCGAGATCATCCTCGCTAACACGGTTAAACCCCGTCTCTACTAAAAATACAAAAAATTAGCCGGGCGTGGTGCTGGGCACCTGTAGTCCCAGCTACTCGGGAGGCTGAGGCAGGAGAATGGCGTGAACCTGGGAGGTGGAGCTTGCAGTGAGCTGAGTTCGCGCCACTGCACTCCAGCCTGGGCAACAGAGCAAGATTCCTTCTCAAAAAAAAAAAAAAAAATGCATAAATACCTATACATTCAGCTATAAAACTTCACTCAAGAACAGAAAAAGACAAGTAAATTGGGAGAAATACCATGTTCAGAGATGAGTATCAGAAGGCTCAACACTTCACATACCTAGTCTCCACCCAAATTAATCTAGAAATTCAATACAATCTTCAGCCATAAAAAACAAAAGCGAAAAACAAACCTGAAACAAACAAAAAACCCCTACTAGAATTTTTCACCGAACTTGACAGGCTGATTTTAAAACTTCCTATAGAAGAATGTACAATTTATTTAAAAGCCAATGTAGTTTTGAAGAATTACAGCAAAGGGGAGGGATAGGCAACTTGATATGAAAACATTATAATGCTATGGCCATTAAAACAATGTTATAAAGAATAAAGACTATGTAAATTGATCACTGAAACAAAGTAAGAGTCAAATTGATACAACCAGTTTGGAGGGCAATTTAGCAGGATCTTTAAGTTAAAAATGTTCACACTCTTCTATTCAGCTACTTTCCCGGCACATGTACACAAGACATGCCCTGGAGTGAGTTCACAGCCACACCGGATGTCTCAAAAAAACAAAAGCTGCAGACAACCTTTATGTCCTTCAATGGGGAAATGACTAATCATTTAACACTGCAGAAGTAAAGTTAGGAAGCAACTAAGAAAAGAATGAGACAGGTCTACACACACCGCACAGAGTGACCTTTAGAAGTATCTAGGGCATCTTGTTGATGGAAAAAGTTACAGTATTACACCGTTTGTGTACATTCTAAACACACTGGCGGTACTTTCTATGTTCACTATAGAAAACATGTATACAAAACCATGTCCCTACAAATCACCAAGGATCTTGTTAAGATGTAGATTCCCATTCAACTGGATTGGGGTGGTGCCCGAGAGTCTGCATTTCCAACCAACTCCGGCAAGCTTGCTGCTGCTGCTGCTCCACGGACCACCCTGCAGACAGCTAAGGCACAGATGATGATGTGGAAGGTTCCAGGGGAGGCCAACACTAAGAGCTGCTGAATGGGGAAGAGGGTGGAAGACAACAGTCAAGTTAGATGAACAGCAGGAGTCTTTATAATGTTCCAGACCAGCCTGCGTAACGGTGAGACCCCCCTCTAAACTAAATTAATTTAATATTTTTTAAAGAAGAGAGAGGCCAGGGATGGTGGCTCATGCCTGTAATCCCAGAGCTTTGGGAAGGCAGGGCAGGAAGATCCCTTGAGGCCAAGAATTTGAGGCTGCAGTGAGCTATAATGGCACCACTGCATTATGGCCTGGATGACAGGGACCCTGTCTAAAAAAAAAAAAAAAAGAATAATGTCGTTCAGTACTTGTGTAATTAAAAGCTGGTTTTAAACAAACCCATACAGACTACTTTTGAGTTTCTCCTTACTAAATTCTAGGAGCCTCATGACGTTAAGTACACAGAGGGCCAACTAGTGTTACCAGCTCCTCTCCTCAAACAAGAACCCGCAGGTGGCCAGAAGAGAGCAGGAGTCGAGGGAAAATAATCAAGAAGCTATAGCAGTGACAGCCTATTACTACTGAAGAGGTACTTTTAAAAACGCTATTTTAAGCCAGGTGCTCTGTTTTTATTTAAAATAGTTTAAGTCTAGAGAGCTTATAAAAAATAAACAACTGCTAGTTCTATCTTTAGTATTATCTATGCAACGCGGTTCAGGAAGTTCTCACATGGTCTACTATGCTTTATTTTTACTTCATACTCTTGCTAATTAATGCTTCCAGAGGAAACCCTTCTTAACTACTGAAGAATTAATGAGCATGCAAAACGTCCCCTCTATAACGCCAACTATCAAAAACTTCTGTCAGGCCTGAAACTGCAGCTTCATCAGCTCCCAGGAAACAGACCTCTGTACGGCTGATCTGACACAAGATGATACGCACTGGCCAGCTCCTTCTCTATTACTGAAGGAATTGCCTGCAATAACTGAACAGACACAAATGGCCACTTGCTATGGTCTGAATATTTGTGTCCCCCCACATTTCATATGTTGAAACCCAATCCCTAGTATAATGGTACTAGAAGGTTAGACTTTTGAGAAATAACTAGGTCACGAGGCTCTGCCCTCATGAATGGGATTGGTACCCTGATAACGGAGACCTGGCTAGTCCCTTCCACCATGTGAGGACACTGTGAGAAGGTCAGAGAGCAGCCCTCGCCAGGCACCAATCTGCTGGGTACCCTGACCTTGGACTTCTGGGCCCCCAGGACTGTGAGCATACATTAACATTATTTCTAAGCCTCCCAGTTTATAGCATTTTGTTACAGCTATCCAAATGGACTATGACACCACGCAAGTCAAAACTGAGATGTGTAGATTTTATTATATACTAAAACAAAAAAGATTTTGGTGGAAATGGATTCATGAAATACATTAAAATAGGAGGCCAAGTCTCAGGTCCAACAGTGAGTCATCCCATACAGTCACAGTAACTGATAAAATCTGAAAGAAACTCTGACATAGTTAACTGGTCCTAGACACATAATCACAAGCAGGCATTAAAGTTGAGGAGCAACAACTTTTAAAAGCAGCACCCTCTGAGAAGGCAGAACATAATCTCTTTCTTTAACTCATGCTAGTTGAGAAATCATTTGGGAACTGATGCCTGAACTGAAATCTTGCTAAGTAGGAGTTAGGAAGTACAATGCAAACAACAAACAGCAAAGGGTAACCCATCACACACTTAGAGAACTATGTATTATGTCATTATCCGTAGGCAAGGGCGAGTCATTAAGGCAAAAATACACACACACACACACACACACACACACACACACACCCCATGATCAAAGTTGAAAGCCAACTGGGAGAAAGTATGAGCAATAAATATCACCAAGGATTAATACAATACCCCTGTCATACAAAGTACTCTTACAAATGGGTAATCCCACATCCAAGAAACCATCCTGAAGGCAGGCCTCCAGCAGTATAAAACTACACATCCACAAGCTGATTCACTGCAACACCATTTATAATACAAACACTGGAAACATTCTAAATGCCATACATAGGCAAGTGGTTGAATAAACTATGGTACATCCACACGAAGGAGCGGCTGTTTTTTAAAATGAAGATGATCTTTAAGAGCTGATGTGGAGTGATTTCCAAGACATATTGATAAGTGAAAAAAGTCAAGTGCAGAAGAGTATCTTATACCATGCTACTTGCTCTTTTTTTTTTCAAGAAAGATAATGCAAGAAAATACATATGTATCTGTTGATTTGCACAAAATATACATGAAAGACAAACTAGAAACAAAAGAGATTGGTCACCCACAGGGGATGGGCAGAAAAGGAGTGGAGGGCATACAGAATGGGAATGGGAAAGCTGGAACAAGGAGGCTTTTCTGAGTGTATACCCCGGTGCACAGCTCCCACATTTGGGAGCCACAGCAAAGTTTCACACATCCAAAATACACAATGACAATCAACCAGGATGCGTGTATGGGGAACAAAAAATGGAATCCAAACAGTAACAAATAAATCTAACTGAATTATAATGCATAAAATAACCACATTGAAGGAGGTGAAAAGAAAAAGCAATCTTGGAAAACGGTATTTTAAAAGACTAGGACACCATAAAGCTAAAGACAAAAAGAGCTGTACACAAAATCTATATTCTTGGAGTTTAAGAGTCAGCAAACCATGTCCATAAAGGGCCAGACCGTAAAGCTTTTCAGCTTTGGAGGTCATATGGTCTCCCTCGCAACCATGAATGATATATAAACAAATAGGCAGGCTGTGTTCCAATAAAACTTTATTTACAAAAACACCAAGTGGGTCAGATTTGACCCACTTCACTGGCACGTGTTCTAGTTAATAAAGCTGTTTCTCACAGGGATCTGGGTTAGCAAATCTGAAACCACTTTGATGTTATAGTAGAGCTGAGCAAATGAGTAAATGTATTACAGACAGTGTGGAGTATGGATTTCTCACTGCTGGAGAAAGGAGTTAAAAATTAAGGAAAAGAAGGTTAGAATGAACGCTATGGTGTTAAACTGGAAATAGAACTCATCAATACGAACTCGTTTTTAACTACATATGCAGAGAGATCCACACATAGATGTGCAGGTTTGTGTGGGCTAAGATGCAGGCATGCACTTCCATGGCTTTGTCCTCCTAGAGGTTCGAGGGCAAAGGCAACAAGCGCACCCTGCCCTCACATCTGCATTTCCAAATGCCATTCTCCAATAAAACGGAAGAGTGCTCCTTCAAGTGCCTGACTCCAGAGCTGGAGCAAAGAAAATACAAGATGCAACCTGAGTGTCCTGTGCCAGCTGAAAACAACAAAGTACAAGATGCAACCTGAGTGTCCTGTGCCAGCTGAAAACAACAAAGTACAAGATGCAACCTGAGTGTCCTGTGCCAGCTGAAAACAACAAAGTACAAGATGCAACCTGAGTGTCCTGTGCCAGCTGAAAACAACAAAAAGTGCCGAAAGAAACTGGGAAAACATGATAAAAGGACACAGGACCCAAACTGCAGGAGCTTCCAATGACCAAAGCTACAACAATCTGAGTAACAGAGTAAGAATACTGGATTATAACACATAAAGTTAAAAAAAAAAAAGAAATCTAAGTGCATAAAGACATAAATGAGCCTGGCACAGTGGCTCATCCCTGTAATCCCAGCATTTTAGGAGGTGGAGGCAAGTGGATCACTTGACCCCAAGGAGTTCAAGACCAGCCTGGGCAACATAGCAAGACCCTATCTCTACAAAAGAAAATTAAAAATTAGCCAGGTGTGGTGGTACATGCCCATAGTCCCAGCTACTCAGGAGCCTGAAGGCAGGGGGACTGCTTGAGCCCAGGAGGTAGAGGCTGCAGTGAGCCACCTTCATACCACTGCACTCCAGCCTAGATGACAGTGCAAAACCCTATCTCCAAAAATAAAAAATGAAAAAAGACATGAATGAATGATATACAGAGAAGGACGGGCTTCTCCTTACAAAACAACTCCAATTAGCAAATGTGGAGGAAACAAAGGAACTGACAATCACCATTAGGTAAGCACCACAAAACTGCTGCAGGCAGATTCGTCAGTGGAATGAATGCTAAAGATGGGTAAAAGTTCAAGGAGAAATACCCTATTTTCACAGTCTCAAACTTACCGTCCCCAAGATATGTATTAATTACAAAGTGAAAAACAGTTACTTTATGGTGGAAAAACTTGGCAGACATCTCCGTAATCAAAGTTAATATCACACTAATCAGACAACATCATATACTCCTCCCTCCATCATACACCCCATCTATAAGAGACCCACTGCAATGTATGGGCTGAGCTGCATCCCCTAAAATTCCTATATTGAAGCCCTAACCATTATAACCTCAGAATGTGACTGCATTTGCAGACAAGAGCCTTTAGTGAGGTGACTGAGTTAACATGAGATCTAGAGGGTGAGCCCTAATCTAATATGACTGGCGTCCTCATACGAAGAAATCTGGACACACAGAGACACCGGGGCACGCACGCACAGAGGAAAGGGCATGTGAGGACACGGCGGAGAGATGCCATCCACAAGCCTCTGAGGAAAGAAAGCCCTCGGGAGAAACCCATCCTGCCCACACCTTGATCTTGGACGCAGCCTCAGAAACAGCAAGGGAACAAACGTCTGTTGCCTGAGCCACTTGGTTTGCGTATTTTATTACGGCTGCCCAAGGAGACTAACACAGAAGGACACAACATTGCATCTATGGAATTCTTGCCAAAAATGTGCTCACCTGACAGAAAACCTGAATTTAGGAACATTTTACAAAATAACTTAAAGGCACTCTTCGAAAGTGTCCAGATCATCGAAGGGAAGACTGAGGAACTGTCACAGAAGGAAGGAGCCTAAAGAGACAGGACTCTGAATGCAATGCTGGGTCCTAAAACAGAAAAAAAGCACTCATGGGAAAACGTGAAGTGTGAACACAGCCTGGATAGCTCGTCCCGAAGACTTTCCCTGTTTTCATAACTGTGCTACAATATTACGGAAGATGTTAACACTCAGGAAGTTGGAGGAGTGGTATTTGAGAATGCTGTATCATTTTTACAACTTTTCTGTAAAACTCTAAAACTACTGCAAAATAAAAAGTTGAAACACTTTCTGTTTGAGAGCCATGAAGATCCTCTGGTAGGGGGATGCCAGAATGAATTTCATGTTTTGGAAAGACAGCTCTGGGAGCAGCGCTGCAGACCTCGCCCTGCCCTGCTCTGAGATCCTGGGTGATGCTTGATGCCACGCTTTGCCAACAGAGGGTGCTGGAGGGACTGCAAGGATTTCTTTTCTTCTCCAGCATGTGGTTTTCCAGGTGGCACAGCCAGTGGGTCGGCATGCAGGGCCCCTCCTGCTGACCTCAGAGGACTTTGTGGATGGCCACTCTGTCCAGCGCTGGCAGGTCTTGCGTCCCTGCGGCATGTACACCCGCTCCCTGCGGGTCGAATCTCAGTAGTAGACAGGCTGTGCTGCTCTCAGCTCCTTCCTCACACTCTTGCACGAGTGACTGCTGCAGCTGCCCCTCTGTACACATCTTCTTCCAGCCCCTCGTGATGGTGAGTTTTACATGTCAGTTTGACTGCTGAAGGGATGCTCAGATGGGTAGCTGGTAAAACATTATTTCTGGGTGTGTCTGTGGGGGTGTTTCAGGAAGACACTGGCATTTGAATCAGTGAACTCAGGAAAGGAGATCCGCCCTCTTAAGCCTCTTAGGCATCATCCAATCCACTTAGAGGCTGGAGAGAACAAAGAGGTAGACAGAGGAAGGGCAAATCCCCTTTCTCTCTTCATGAGCCAGAATCCATCTCTCTTGCCCTCACACATCGCTGCTCCTGATTCCCGGGCCTTCAGTCTCCCACTGGGACTTTACGCCATCGGCTCCCCTGGCTCTCAGGACTTGGAGTTTGGGCTGGAACTACACCACCACTTTCCAGGGCCTCCAGCTTGCAGAAAGCAGATCACGGACCTTCTAGGCCTCCATCATTGCATAAACAAATCCTATAATCCCTATAATAAACCTGGTTCTATGTATCTATCTCTACCCTATGGGCTCTGTTTCTCTGGAGGATCCTAAATACCCCTCCAACAATTCTATGAAATTTCCACCATTCAAATTACCAGTGTGGCTCTGAGCCCTGATGGCACCTTGCCTGATTCAAGTCCTAACATTTCTTTCTACTTTAATCAAGCATATGCTCTTTTTTTTTTTTCCCTATGGGTAGCAGAATAGATTTTCATTACTAAGTTACTTAGATGACACGAGTTACCACGTTTGGTTCTAAAAGTTTCTAAAAGTAAAGCAAAACCTACTCTTAAGTTTAGAGTAAAAAGCAAATTCACTGACTGATGAGCATACACTAGTTTTCAGTGTTTTGAGACCAATGGTTTATATACATTATTCCCATTCAAAAGTACCTTCTAGTCTGTTTTCTGGGTTTTTGTTTTTGGGAGGTTTTTTGGTCTAATTTAGAAATCCGATTCAAGTCTTTATTCTAGCTAACACCGTTAACCAGGCAGCTACGGTGAACAATTTCTCCCTCTTTCTTTTCTCATATTTAAAATAAGTATAACCTGGAACACACAGAAAAAAGTATAGAAATGGGATAGATGCATGCACTACATGGGCCAATAGTTCTGTAAAATTTTCCACATTTGTGTTTTAAGTGATGGACTAAAAATACTTTCCAGTTATTAAGTCTTAATTACTCTCCTTGAATGTTAATTTGCCATTAAAAGACATTTTTTCAAATAACCTAAAATTCCCACCACTGGCCATGAGTAGGAGAATGGACCAAGACGGACATGCAGACATTGTTCCTTTTAGCAGCGGTCTGTATGATAGTCAAGTCTGAAAAACAGTGCCAGGGTCTAGAAACCGCAGAGCTGAGGGCCGTTCTGCATTGACAGCAGTGGGGCGAGAGTGGTGAGCAAAACAAGCCTCCGAGGCCATCATTTCCCACTGATGGGGAGGAAGAGCGGGGCCCGGGGCGTCAGAGGAACAAGCTCTCTGGCTCCCAGGCTGCTGGCCTGGAGATGCAGTCGTAAGACAAAAGTCTTTATTTTGAGATCTGAACTGTACTTCTATTTCAACACTTAACCAAAGACTCATTCTCTTCGGCTCTAAAAGTGGTGACTAATGCCTGCCTTGCAGTGATGTGGGGAGCCTAGGAGCTAGGTTCTTAGGCAGGGCTCCGCACTTCAACATGACTGAATAATGGCCTTCTCTTGGTCTCAGGCCCACCATTCTCGTGGGTGAAACTGGAAGTGGGCTGACTGGGCGAGGCCGCTGCTTATGATGTTCCTCCTGTAAAACACGGGGAGTGGCCTCAGCTCTCCCGGATCTCATAACACAAGTGTCACACTTTTCCTCTTACTTCTGTCCACACTGGTTAGTCTGTAAATACCTGACAGCCCGCGTTTCATAAAATTACAGACCTTGACTGGTTTCTTAAAATAGTAAACTCTTAAAACATGCACAGCAAAGTATTTTAAAAATCAAAAAGATTCAGGAGAGCAAAAAAAAGCATGCTATGCCATGAGACACATAAGCTATTAAAAAAAAAGTTTTAAAAAATATAATTTATACTACCAATATAAGGACAAAGGTACCCCCAAAATTCCTCCTAGTACAAAAAACACACATCCACACAAAGAGTTGGATAAAATATCTTTTAACTACGTTTAAAAATACATCATTTACAAGCTAGAATGAAGAGAAGTCATCAGGAAAATAACGATGAAAACTAAAAAAAAAAAAAAATCAAGGAAAGTAAGCCAAGTCTGAAGCCAGGTGATATCCCAAGGCCACGCGCTGATGCTGGAGAGGGATGCAGAGCCACAGTGACGGGGCTCTGAGGTCAGAGCCCACGCAGACAGGCAAGGTCACCGGCTACACTCAAGTGAAAGGGTGACCAGGGAACAGAGCCCACAGGAAACCTGCCTATCGTCTGTCGATCCTGTTATGGGAGAAAGTTGGTGAGAGAATCCTAAAAGAATTCTCACTCATGCCCCAGGCTTCAAAGCAGGATAAAATCTGCTTCACTTCAAGGCAGATGGAGGAGAATGGGGACAGCAGAGGAGGTGCAGAAATTGCCCAATCCCTCAAATCTTGAGATAATAGCCAAGAGGAAACTAAGTAAGCCACAAAATATGACTGATAAATGGGCAAAAGCTGCAGGACCAGGTGGATGAGGATCTGTGCAGAGGAAGCAGAGGGTAGCAACAGGGTGCCTGAGGGATGGGAGCAGAAGAACCGCAACACTGTCAACAGGCACTCACAGGAAAACTCGAGGAGCCAGCTGAGAACAGCAGCCAAAACCAGAAGAGTCTTTGCGTGCTTCCACCTACAGGTGGACACAAAGTCATCACAGTCAGGTCTGAAGAGACCGCAGCCGTCTAAGGCTGAAGCCAAAGCACCCTTCTACTAAGAAAACCTCCTGGGAACAGAAAAGCAATGAAGCAGGAAAGGGACAGTGTGGGGTGGAGGGATGCAACGGAAAGAGAAGGTCTAGCCCAGATGGAAGGGGAAGGAGAGGGATGGAAGGACAGCCCTTGAGCTCAAAAGGTACCAAGCCACATTTTCAAGCACCTAGTGAGATGCCGGAAGAGAGAACACTGTGGCCTCTGAACACCTCTCCCGCCCACCCTCCCTGCACAAGTGCACACAGCCTAATTTCAGATAAAAAGAAGAACAGAAAGAGGCTGGTGGCTGACTCTCATACAAACTTATCTCAAGGGAAAAAAAAGAAAAAAATCAACTCAATAATGACCCTAAAAGCAATGAAAGCACAACAGAAAGACATGCTCATGAAACAGACAAGCTATACTCACCCTAATATTTCAAAACTAAAAATATCAACTTTCTGTAATGGCAGGAAGGGTGAAGAGGTCAAGCAAACACTCACAGAAAACATTTATAACAACTGATTTTTTTTTTTTTTTGAGGTAGGGTCTGGCTCTGTTGCCCAGGCCGGAATACAGTGGTGCAATCACAGCTCACTGCAACCTCAACCTCCTGGGCTCAGGTGATCCTTCCACCTCAGCCTCCCAAGTAGCTGGGACGACAGGCATGCGCCACCACACTCAGCTAATTTTTTTTTTTTAAATTTTTAGTAGAGATGGGGTCTCACTATGTTGCCCAGGCTTGTCTCGAACTCCTGGCCTCAGGTGAGACTCATGTCTCGTCCTCCCAAAGTGCTGGGATTACAGGTGTGTACCACCATGCCAAGCTAATTAGTGATTTTTTTGTTCAGTGATCTAAGGTAGTATTTGCAGAAGTCAGGAAGAGAGTTAAATCTCAAAACTATAACTAGAAGGGTTAAGAATTGTGAGTCTGTGGCATCTTGGCTCAAGGCACTGCCCAACCCCCACGGCTATTGCTGCAAAACGTGGGGCAAAAAAAGCCAGTTTCTCACCAGCTAAAGGTGCCAGATATCAGAATCTGGAATTGGGGAAGCAGCTAGAAATTTAAAGCACCCTGACAGCACTAGAATATAGGGGTGACACTCAAATTCAGAGCATAAGATGCTGAAATCCCTAGCTGACAGCTGAACTACATACTACATATGTGCGGATGAAACCACAAGCGGCATGGTGAGAAAGCAGTCAGAAACCAGAAAGCAATATTTTTTAAGAAGAGTAGCATGGAGCCAAATCTGTGAATATGATGCTCTTTCCCAACTGTGCTCTGCTAGGGTGGCATAAAGCTTGAAATGTCAGAGTACAGAGCTCAAAGCTGGTGGAGTGCTAGAAACTAGGGGAATCCCCAGAAGAAACAAAACCACAGAGAAAAGTCTATCTCTACTCAGATCCTTAGCCAACTTCCAAATTTTGCAGACACAGGGGAGACTCACAGCGTGCCAGACTGAAAACACCACCAGTGCAAAGACATAAGAACAGAGCAGAGGTACAAGCCGTTGCGTATCACGGGAAAAACAAAGTGTGCAGTTTGACCAAGCAGTTTATAAACTGTCTGCTACGATAAAAACACAATAATCCTCAGAAGAACACAGAGTTCAGAGTCACGACAGCATATGTCCAACTTTCAGCCAGACAAGAAAAAAATAGGAAATGTTGACCCTACGCAGGTAAAATGATAGCTAATAGAAACTGATTCCAAGTGAGCCCAAATGCTGGATTTAACAGACTTCAAACAGTTATCATAAATATTTCAAAAAGTCTGAAAAACGTGCTCAAAGAATTGAAAGAAAATATGGTATCAATGAGTGAACAGATATGGCAATCTCAAGGGAGAAAAATGAAACTAGAAAAATTAAAATTCTAGATCTGAACAAAACATTTACTGAAATAAACACATTAGACTGGCTAAGCAACAGATTGATGCTCAGTTCTGCCATCGGCAATGAACCTGAATATAGAATAATCTGAAGAACATAAAGAGAAAGTGATGAATGAAAAACAAGTAGAATTCCTAAAAATGTGACAACAGGAAGCAGCACATTAATTGGAATCTAGAGCGAGGAAAGGAGGAAGAGACATCTGAAGACACAACAACTGAAATATCCCCCAAAAGCTCAATAAACCTCAAACAGAATAACACAAATAAAAACTTCTTAGTCACACCTTAGTCAAATGGCAAAAAGCCAAAGACAAATAAAATCCTGAAAGCCAGTCGGAGAAAATGACATGTCATAAACAGGAAAACAATGGCAACAATAATGATAAGAACAAAGACTTCTCCTTCGAAACTTTTAAGTCTGAAGACACTGGGACCACATATTCAAATTACTGAAGAAGGAAAAGGAAGAAAACCAGTCAACCAAGAATTCTAGTATTCAGAAGAAGTATCCTTTAAAAATGAAGGTAAAATAAGGGCATTTGCAAACAAACTATTTGTCACTGGTAGATCTATAACAAGAAATGCCAAGAAAGATCTCTAGTCCAAATGGAAACTACTACACTAGATGACAACTTGGAGCTACTGGAAGAAATGAACACAGCCAGAAATTATAATTATGTGGATATATGTAATATCTTAGTTTTCTATGAAATATGACAGTATAAAGCAAAAAATACAACACTACTGAACAAAGTATATAAATGCAATACCTGTGACAACAATACTAAGGATAAGTAGAGGAACTGGAAATACATCATTGAAAAAATTCTATGTCTTATCCAAAGTGATTCAATATTAAAGAAAAAGCTAACATGCAGATAGCTAGAAAACCAACAGAAGAATTAAAATGAATAAGAAATTTTGGTTAACACAAAATCAACAAAAGAGGAGGAACAAAAAAGCAAATAAAATCCCTTCCCTAAGAAAAGCAAAAAACGATAGATCTAATATAACCATATTAATAATTACTTTAAATGTAAATGGATTAATTTCAATTAAAAAGCAGAGACTATCAGATTATTTTTAAAAAGCAAGAACTGACTATATTCTGGTTTCTAAAGAAGAATTTTAAATATAAAGACAGAAACAAACTAAAAGTAACAGGCTGGAAAAAGATATACCAAAGCTAGAATGGACACATTAATGTAAAATAAAGTAGACTTGGAAAAGTATTACTAGAAACAAAAAAGACATTTCATAGTGATTTTAAAAGGAAGATCTAACAATATTATAAATGGATACATCCATCCAATGACAGAGCTTCAAAATATGTGAAACAAAAACAGAAATAAACAACCAAGGCACAATCACAGTTGGACATTCTAACACACTTCTCAGTAACAAAACTGAACCAAAAAACAATAAAACAGGGACAAGAGATCTTGGTGGGGTGCAATGGCTCATGCTCTGTAACCCCAGCACTTTGGGAGCCGAGCGAGGCAGGCAGATCGCCTAGCTCAGGAGTTCAAGATCAGTCTAGGCATATTATGAAAACCCATCTCTACAAAAACTATATGGGTGTGGTGGCACACACCTATAGTCCCAGCTACTTGAGAGGCTGAGGTGAGAGGATCATCTGGGCCTCAGAAGTCGAGGCTATGGTGAGCCATGATCATGCCACTGCACTGCAGCCTGGGTGAGACCTTGCCTAAAAAACAAAAAAAAAAAACAGAGATGGGAGACCTATGTGACTATTCCAGCTGTAATTTAGCTGGTGTTTATGAAAAGCTCCATCAGTAACCAAAGAATTATATAATCTTTTCAAATCCACATAGAACATTCACCAAGACAGACCATATACTGGGCCATAAAACAATTCTGAATAGATTCCAAAAAACTGAAATCCTATAGGAAATGTGCTTTGACTGCAATGGAATTCAAAATCAACAATAAAACATTTAGAAAAACCTCAAATATCTAAATTGTAATCGAATTCTAAACCCATGGGCCAAAGAAGAAATGACAAAGCAAATCAGAAAATATTTTGAACTGGATTAAAATGAAAGCATATCAACTTCTGATACGCTGAAACACAGCTACAAGAAAATGTAATGTCAATTAATTCCAATTAAAAAGCAGAGACTATCAGATTATTTTAAAATAATCTTTTATTATTTTAAGCACGATGTGCTCATATAAGACAATAAAGCAATGGCCTAAACTTCCACCTTAAGAAACTAAAACAGAAAAAGCAAACTAAACTGAAAGTAAAGGTAAATAATAATAAAGAGCAGAAACAAGTATCTGCTAATGAATGCAACACTTCAGACTAAGTGAATTCCTTTAAAGATACAACTTACACAAAAACTGACCCAAGGACAAATGTTAAATCTACTTAGCTTATGTTTAATTAAAGGCTGTGAATTCATAATCTAAAAATTTATCACAAAGAAAATCTTAGTCCCCAATAGTTTCACTGATAAATTTTAGTATATATTCATGAAAGAATCCAAACCAGTACAAAACATTCAACTTGAGAAACAGAGAAAGTGCTTCCTAACTCCTTTTATGAGGCCAGCATTAACTGTGACATGAAATAAGAAAATTATAGATCAACATACCTTATGAAGATAGACACAATTCCTCAAGGCGTTGACATTTATTAAAACATACGTTAACATCCTCAGATCAATTTATACTGAGACCAAAAGTATATATCTACTCTCAGACACACTGTAATAAAACTACAGAACTATCAAAGGTAAGAAATCTTAAACTATCAGAAACTCAGATAACTTAGAAAAGGAGGGCAGGGGACTTTTCATCAGCTCTAAGACTGATAAAAATGGTAAACCAATAAACTTATCTATCTCCAGCTAAACTGTCATTACTAGTGACAACAGTGCAATTATCTTTAGACAAATGAATACCAAGAACTTATCCCCAAATCCCCACTAAAATAATTATTAAAAGATGTCTGGCAAGGCATAGTGGCTCACGCATGTAATCCTAGCACTTGGGAGGTCAAGGCGGGCAGATTGCTGGAGCCCAGGAGTTCAAGACCAGCCAAGGAAACATGATGAAACTCCATCTCTACAAAAATTACAAAAATTAGCCAGGTATAGTGGCACACACTTATAGTCCTAGCTACCTAGGAGGCTGAGGTGGGAGGATCATCTGAGTCCAGGAAGTCAAGGCTGCAATGAGCTGTGACTGTGCCACTGCATTCCAGCCTGGACAACAGAATGAAATCCTATCTCCAAAAAAAGGGGGGAAAAAAAAAGGATGTATCATACTCAAACAAAAACAAAAACACAGAAAATATATGTTCACACTAAAACTTCTACGTGAATGCTCATATTCATAATAGACAAAAAGCAGAAACAACTCAAATGTCCCACCAACTGATCAATAGATAAACAAGCCACAGTGTATCCACAAAATGGGGTATTAATCATCCGCAAAAAGGAATGAGTTACTGATACATTCTGCAACATAAACCTGGGAAACATTCTGCTAAGTGAAAGTAGTCAGACACAAAATGTATGTTCCCATTTATATGAAATGTACAGGATAAACAAACTCATAGACACAAAAAGTGGATTCATGGTTGCCAGGGGTGTAGAGTGAGATGGGAATTGACAGCTAATGGGCATGGAGTTTCTTTCCAAGAGGATAAAAACGTTCTGGTATTACATAGTGGTGGTAGCTGTACAACTCTGTGAACACACTAAAAACCAGTGAACTATATACTTTAAAAGGAGAAATTCTATGGTATGTGAATTATATCTCAAAAAAAAAAAAAAAGGAAAAGAAAAAGATGTAATTCAGGAAGAAAAAACAGCCCACATAGAAGAGAAGGAATAAAGAAAACAATAAGCTCTCAAATGTAATGTTGGGAAATTTAAGTAACCTGTAATTTTTAAAAGTATTATTGATGTGTTTTCTTTTTTTTTTTTTTTTTTTTCCCTTGAGACGGAGTCTCGCTCTGTCACCCAGGCTGGAGTGCAGTGACCGAATCTCAGCTCACTGCAAGCTCCGCCTCCCGGGTTCACACCATTCTCCTGCCTCAGCCTCCCGAGTAGCTGGGACTACAGGCGCCCGCCACCACGCCCGGCTAGTTTTTTTATTTTTATTTTTAGTAGAGACGGGGTTTCTCCGTGTTAGCCAGGATGGTCTCGATCTCCTGACCTCGTGATCTGCCAGTCTCGGCCTCCCAAAGTGCTGGGATTACAGGCTTGAGCCACCACGCCCGGCCTATTGATGTGTGTTCTAAAACTAAAAATTAATCTAGTGGAGGGTAAGATTATAGATTAGAACGAAGAGTTAATCAGTGAATTTCCTTATTGTGTCTTCAAGAAAGATAGATATAAACTAATATACATACTCCATTTTTGGTACACTGAAAAGAATTAAAAATTCTAGATACACATAAAATAGGAGAAAGAATACATTCAAAAGGTAAAGAATGCCAATGTCCTTGTCACATTCCAGGAGAAATTATTGAATAATTTATTCAAAAGAACAGATAAGCAGAATTCAAAGAAACTAATGGCAACCACAAGGTCAGACACAGAATCTGTATAGTTCAACACAGCAAATAGCAAATCCATGTAGAAAAATCTCTCATACGAACTAGGTACTAAAAACAATACTAATAGTAAGCCAAGAAGAATGAGAAACAGTAAACACTAAGAATTCCAACCATTATAGTAATAACAAAATTAAACACATTAAACTGATAAAAGATACCACATTGAAGGGTTAAAATCTAGTTATATGGTGCTTTCAAGACAGAGTTCTAAACAAAACCAAACTTTTTTAAATAAAAAGGGAAGGAAAAAGATTCGACTAGTAAATACTATCCAAAATTAGTTATTACAGCAACATAAACAAATTTTAAGGGAAAAATTTATTAAGTGATGAGCACTACACCTTAATACAATAAATGATCATGAATTTGTATATATCTAAAGCCTAGGCTCAAAATATACAAAATATTTATTGACAAACCTATAATCTTAGGAAACCAACTCATCTGTGCCAGTTAATTAAAAGATCGGGCCAGAAAAAAATGAAGGGTATAGTAAATACTTGATAAAAATACATTTGATATATATGTATATATATATGAACCCTGAATATTTAAATCTAATCCCAATAGAAAATATTTTACAAAATCGTAAGAAAAAAACTTTTCACTTTAGAAATGTAAATGTTCTCAAATCAAACAAAAATCATTTTTCGGTTTTCATTTTTTATACTTTTTGGCCTTTTAGACCTATGAATAAATATCCTAGTCAAAAAATAAGTAGGCCAGGCACAGTGGCTCATGCCTGTAATCCCAGTACTTTGCAGGGCCGAGGCAGGTGGATCACATGAGGTCAGGAGTTCCAGACAAGCCTGGCCAACATGGTGAAACCCTGTCTCTACTAAAAATACAAAAATTAGCCAGGCGCGGTGGTGCTTGCCTGTAGTCCCAGTTACTCGGGAAGCTGAGGCAGGAGAATCACTTGAACCTGGAAGGCAGAGGTTGCAGTGAGCTGAGATCATGCCACTCCAACCTGGGCAACAGAGCAAGACTCCATTTCAAAAAAAAAAAAAGTGAATGTATTTTAAATAAATTTCAGAAACAAACAAAATCTAAAAGTGAAAAAAATGAAATCAAGCTTACAAGATGCAGCAAAAGCTACCTTTAGAGGATAATGTTCATTGAAGACAATACGAGCTAAATGTTCAATTCAATGAGCTAGAAAAAGAACCAAATAACCTAAAGGCAGAAGGAAATAAAGAACTAGAAATAATGAAAGACAAGGATGGGACAGAAAGAACCAAGACAAAAACTCATTCTTTAAAAAAAAAAATCAAAGAAAAGAAATACCTCTAAGAGAAAAGGTACAAAAAAAATGAGGCAATCTGAATCATAGATCCAGCAGAGATGTTTAAGTATCCTAAGAATCTTTTAATACAAAAGATATTAAGCCATAATTGATTCAAGAAATAGTACTCATAAATCAGTAAGATCAAACTCTCGATGGATAAACAAATAGTTCACCTTCCATCCAAAAAGGCAGCAGAGGCTGAGATGATTTTTTAGGCGAGTAAAACGCAAACCGGAAAAAAAACAGAATATCCAAAAATTCTAAAAACTGAGAATAGAAAAAAATATTAAGTTGTGTCTTTCTCTTTCATGTGACTAATTATAACAATGATTAGGAAAAAAACTATAGCAATATACACAAAATGACACATGTGACTAAGCAGGGTCACATTTATCCCAGAAATGTAAGGATGGCTCAACATCAGAAAATAAAAATAAGGGTAAAACAACAATCTGCAATAAATGCAGAAACATATTCAATGATCATGATTTAAAACTCTTCACAAGCTAGCAATAAAACTTTAACCAAAAAAAAAATTTTTTTAAGAGCATCTAACAAATATTCACAGCTTTTATTTAGCAATAAAATTTTACAGATCCACTCTTTTGGAATCAGAAATAAAACAAAAATGCTTGTTGTTACAACTTACATTCAACACTGTACTTGATGGTCCTAGCCAATTCAGTAAAATAAATAACAGGTACTGTAGGAGTTTGAAAAGAAAAAATATGTAACTATCCCTATTTGCACAAGATACAATTGTCTACATATAAATCTAAAAGAAACTACGGTTTTTCAAATACCAAGACAGTTTAACAAGTCTGCTAGGCCGGGCGCGGTGGCTCAAGCCTGTAATCCCAGCACTTTGGGAGGCCGAGGCGGGCGGATCACAAGGTCAGGAGATCGAGACCACAGTGAAACCCCGTCTCTACTAAAAATACAAAAAATTACCCGGGCGTGGTGGCGGGCGCCTGTAGTCCCAGCTACTCGGGAGGCTGAGGCAGGAGAATGGCGGGAACCCGGGAGGCGGAGCTTGCAGTGAGCCGAGATCGCGCCACTGCACTCCAGCCTGGGCAACGGCGTGAGACCCTGTCTCAAAAAAAAAAAAAAAAAAAAAAAAAAAAACAAGTCTGCTAGATATAAGATCAGATATACATAAACAGCCTTTCTATGTACTGGCATTAACCAATTGCTTTTCCATTAACGAGAACAACAACAACAACAACAAAAAACCTCTAGTTTCTAGGAATAAATCAAGAAACGTTGTGCAAAACTTTCAAAAAGTTCCTAACAAAACATTCCTGAGAGAGAGGGGATATGAGTACGGGACATGCACCCCATGCTCTTCGATGCAATCCCTTCTGGCCATCTCAGGAAATCGTTCCAGCCCCTGTCCCTGCACTCTCTCTCTCTCCTGGCCCTCCCCTTCCCGAGCTCCTTCCCATCACACAACTACCATCACTCCTCTGTCTTTAAGCAAACAAACCCGGGAGCCTGCCCAGCACTCCCAGTTCTCTTTCCATGAAACCATTCCCAGGAGTCGCCCATAATCACCACCTCCAAATCCTCTCTTCCCATTCTTTCATGAGCCCATGCCAGACTCCAGTCTCCATACTCCACCAAAAGAGCTGCTGCCAAGTGGCCTCCACGCTGCCAAATCTAACAGCCAATTCTCAGTCCTCAGTAGCACCAAACACGGTGGGGCTCATTCCGTCCTTGAGGTTTTCTTCCAACGCACCACTATCTCTTGGTTCTCCTCCTCCTCTGGCCACATCTCTTCTCAGTCTCCTTTACTGTGTCTCTATCTCCCCCCACGCTCTATGTGATGACGGCTACAGAGCCCCCAGGATTCAGACTTCACATCTCTTCTCTACTTATGCTTACCTCCTGGATGATTAAATGCACTCATGGCTCTAAGAACCAAGGATACTACATGGATAACTCCTAAAATTCTCTCCTGCCCTAAACTGTAATCCTATGTAGTTCACAGCTGCCCAGAACCTCCCGCTAGATGTCTACTAAAAGGAATCTCAAACTTGACACATCTAAAATCCAACTCCTAAATACCCACCCCCACCAGCCCTGCCTGGCAATAAAGTCAAAGCTGCGCCCTACACATTAACCCCCATCTCAGTAAATGGCAAGCCCATTCCAGGTACTCAACCCTAAAAACTCCAGGTCCCTTCCATTCCTTCTGATTCCCTGACATACGATATTCAATCCATGGGTAAATCCTGCTCAGCAATACCTTCAAAATATCCCCGAAATGCAATCAACTCCTCACCACCTCCCAATGCCACCGCCTGCATTTCAAACCACCACCCTCTTTTGCCTGGATTATTCTGCCAGGATTATTCTGCCAGCCTCCTAGTTGGTCTACTGGTTTCCTTTTTAGTCTCCCTCCAATTGCCCGGATAGCATCTGGCATAAACTTTAAAATAATTTAATGTTATTACATCATTCCTTCATGGCTTCCCATCTTACTACAAATAAAATTCAAAGTACTTCTTAGTACATCTATGAAGTCCTACAAGTACCCCCAACCTCATCCACCGTTCTCTCCCTTGGTTTCCAGAGACATTGGCCTCCTGTCGGCCTCACTCCAACCCTAGTCCCAAATGTCACCCTATCAATGAAGCTCTGATTGCTTCACCTAAAAATAACACCACCCCCACCAGCCACTAGCACTCCGATTCTCACTAGACTGTTGCCACCACTAGAATAAAAGCGACTTGAAGGTGGGCGGGCAGTGGCTTGAGCGGTCATGCCCGCTGCTATATCTCCAGTGCCACAGATTACTCCATGAATGTGATGCAGTACCAACCCCAGTCCAACAGGGTTTCTCACGTAATCAACATGATGATTCCAGGGTGTAGATGGAAGAGCACACCACCAAGAGGAGAGAAATTTGGCAGAAAAGAAGAACACAATGAAGATATTTGGAAGGATGAGTTTCCAAGACTTACGTAAAGCCATGCTAATCAAGCCAGCGTGGTATGATTCAGGAAGACACGTACCAATTCAACGGAAGAAACTGCCCCACGCATGGATGGAAACATCTATGACAGAGGTAGCAAATAACGGGGAGAGATGATTTAATAAACAGTGACTATGGATTATCCACGTTTCAAAAATAAGTTGGACCCTAAGCTCAGGCTACACACTAAAAACAAACTATAGGTAGGTGAAAGTTCATACTGTAGAAAGAAAAATATTAAGATGAAAACACAGCAGACAATGATCTTGGGGTAGGAAGGATTTCTTAAACAAAAAACGAAATGAGAGAAGCCAGGCGCGGTGGCTGTAATCCCAGCACTTTGGGAGGCCAAGGTGGGTAGATCACTTGAAGACAGGAGTTCAAGACCAGCCTGGCCAACACGGTGAAACCCTGTCTCCACTAAAAATACAAAAATTAGTCGGGCGTGGTAGCATGTGCCTGTAGTCCCAGCTACTTTACTCGGGAAGCTGAGTCAGGAGAATTGCTTGAACAGGGAGGTGAAGGTTACAGTGAGCCAAGATCGCGCCACTGCACTCCAGCCTGGGCAAGAGAGAGACTCTGTCTCAAAAAAAAAAAAAAAAAAACACACACACACACATTGAAAGAAAAATCTGACTACATTAAAATGTCAGATTTCATTTGGCAAGTGAAATATAACTATATTATTCATTTTAAAAATGTTTTAAAAGGACAAAGCCATATATCAGAAGATATTTCCAATATATATAGTAGCGAAGATTAGAATCTATTACATACCAAGATCTCCAACAAATCAACAAGGAAAAGGCAAAATAAAAGTGATTCAATGATGTACAATGTTTTCATATAAAATTCTACAATTCCTGGCCAGGTGCGGTGGCTCATGCCTGTAATCCCAGCACTTTGGGAGGCCGAGGCGGGCAGATCACAAGGTCAGGAGATCGAGACCTTCCTGGTTAACACGGTGAAACCCCATCTCTACTAAAAATACAAAAAATTAGCCGGGTGTGGGGACGGGCGCCTGTAGTCCCAGCTACTCCGGAGGCTGAGGCAGGAGAATGGCGTGAACCCGGGAGGCGGAGCTTGCAGTGAGCTGAGATCGCGCCACTGCACCCCAGCCTGGGTGACAGAGAGAGACTCCACCTCAAAAAAAAAAAGAAAAAAAAGAAAAAAAAATTTATACAGTTCCTTCCTATTACCTCATATTTGTCTTCTGCTAAATATCATGTATACCATTCTATGTTTATGAAATAACTGTTACCTGTATGCATCCACTCTTCTATCTATATTTATGCAGAGCTTTCTAGAATGATGGTCTTCTGTGGTTCGTAGCTGTTAGACCACGGATGCAGGGGATGGGATTTTTTTTTCTTTCTTTCTTTGACGTTTCTTTGCTCAGTAAACACGCACAGGGCCCTGACATTATGTATATCCCACACTAAAGTAATGAGACCACGTAAATGCTAGAAATTCAGAGAGCCTGCCTGCCAAGTGGATGTCAGCTAGGTCAAGCCAAGATGTCAGAGGCCAAACTCTCAGTTCAAAGCAGCTGTTGACAACAGAATATCCTCAGAACTTTCTTCTCTTTTAGGACTGCCCTCTGACACAGTGTTTTGAATATGCTCTATGGTGCCAAATCTTCACGCCCTAATTGAGAAACAGATTTTGACGTGAACTAAAGTATTTCCATACTAGAAGTCTAGAGAGCGAGGTTGATGATACATTGTAAATCAAAAGTGATTTCTCACACACAAAATGAAAGATCTTCGTTAAAAAAATTCATCACTAGGGCCCCGCCTTGTTCCCTCCACCTCACTGATTCTCAAACGTCCTGATTTCCGCATCTCTCTGAGCCTATGGAATCGGTTATACAATCAACAGCGCTATTGATGACAAAGATCATATGATGCTTTCTCGATTCTTAGGAATGTTAATGCTGGCCACGGTATATGAGTCTTCACGTTGGTTTTGGAAAGGTTCCTCCCTTAATGTATTCTCCAAAGACGTTACGCTTTGTTCTGTTTCTCTAAGAAACACTAATAACAGATGTTAAATCATCACTTTGTACCCATCTTTGGGGACTAAATACTCAAATTCTCTTCCAAAGTGAGCACTTGCTCATGTGTGTTGGACCAAATTTTCAGTTAGCCTACTTGGACAAATCCAATCTCTGATATTTTCTGTTTTTATCAGTGTTTTGTGCTTCATTACAGACATGTGCTTAACTTGAAATCGTTAATGACAGTCAAAAATTGCTATCCATGATGACGCATTAAATCCATTCTTCCTGCAAATTTGCTTAACCTCGCACAAAGCTTATTAATTTTCTATCCTATCATTAGTCACTCATTTTTGGGTTCATACAAAAGATTTCCAAGGTGCTGTACACAGGAAACCTACTGGCTGCCTTTGAAATTACAGGTAATTAGCTGAGCCTTCCTATTCTACTTCTATAAGCTACATTAGAAAATGTCGTTGCTTTAGTCACGCCTGCTCTATGTTCTGCTTAATGATCCCACGTATGATGACCAGGGGAAAAGGCAGATGAGGAACTCAAATGTCCGCCTACATTCCAAAAGAGCTTCAGAAATTATCCTAACTCAAGTCCTCATACCAAGAAAAATGAGGATTTTGCTGTTGTTGTTGTTGTTAAGGTCATTAGTATGTGTCTTGGAGAAAAATAACATCTAACGCTCTCAAGTAAACCCAAAACCATAGCAGTAACACCTCCTGAACTCTGACAAGCTTTTCTATAGCACGCAAAAGGTCACTTACACATCATATTAAGTCCCACTGTTAACTGCTCACTAAAAGTTTGTTAAGTAAAAAGCTGTCTTCATATTTAAAAGGTTTCACTAGTATTATATTATTTATAAACTCAAGGCTTTCAAATACCACCACCCTTAACAAACACAGGATGCTTATTGAAAGAGTAAATAGCTTCTTGCTAATACAGCATATACCCAAAAGAGATAACTGAGGAGAACAGCAAATCCTCGTATATGCTTGTTGCTTTTTCTTATCATTATCAACATCCACACACCACCAGTCTAGCAAAACCCTGACGGGATGATGTCCTCAATGATGTACGGCAGGAGAGAAAACCCATTCTCCAGCAAGGATGAACCACCCACAGGGAAGGGGAGCACACAGGCGTAAAGGGCAGTTTCGTGTCATCTGAAAGGCTATTTGTTTTAGAAAAACAGGAGGATTTTATTGTTCACCTCATGTCTTTCATTAAGAACAGGAAACTGCACTTCTCTGAATGGTTCAACTCCACATTACTCCATGGAGTGTTGAGGGGGCCCTACCCAGGGGCAGGTGAGAAGAGTAACCCCCAGAGTAGGTGGGTAAGAGCCAGATAGGGCCAAAGACATGAGAGCGAGGGAAACAGAGCAAAGCGATTTGGAAAGAACGCTGAATCCAGAGTTCAGGTACTGATTCTACAACCATTTTTAGTGGCAAGTGCTTCTGATGACATGGCCCCTCAAAAGCTCACAGCTCCTCAATGACTGTACTGGGTAGTAGGCATTTAAGTTTGAATCACTGGAGTTCCTGCCCACTGGGACTGGGGTAGATGCCTAGGACAGGGAGGCTGCCAGGGCCAGGGAACCAGAAATAAAGCTGGTCCAGCAAGACAGATGGGGGTGACGAGGGCCCACTGTGCCCAGAGATGCCACTACAAGACAGATGTGCAACTGAAAACCAGGAGCAGTCGGGCACGGCATATCACGTCTGTAATCTCAGCGCTTCAGGAGGCTGAAGAGCAGACTTCTTGAGCCCAGGAGTTTGAGACCAGCCTGGCCAACATGGCGAAACCCCATATCTACTAAAAATACAAAAATTAGCCAGGCATGGTGGCGCACACCCATGGTCCCAGGTACTCAGGAGGCTGAAGTGGGCAGATCACCTAAGACCAGGAGACGGATGCTGCAGTGAGTGGAGATCATGACCTTGCACTCCAGCCTGGGCAACAGAGCAAGACCCTGTCTCAAAAACAAACAAAAAATACGAAAACCAGGAACTTCTGCATGTAGCAGTATGGCTCGGCTATCCCTGGCACACAATGTAAAGCCAGGAGGAGCAGCACCTGGCCCACCATGTAGCTACAAGACAGGGAGGGCTCTAGCTCACACAGCTTCACCTTGAGGGACAGGGCCAAAGGAGGCTGGCCCACCTGGCACAATGGAGGAAGCAGCAACATCCTTCATCCCAGGACAGCAGAGCAAAGCCAGCGGGTGTCCCAACAGGTGGGGTGGGAAGGGGGCTGGCTGTTTCGCAGGCAGACCACAAATTCCAGAGAAACACGGGTCACTCTAGATACGAATTCCCCACTTCTGCTGCTGAATGGTGGTGGGGAAGCACAGAAAGGATGGGAATTTCCATCCTACTTACAGTTCCCATCCCAGTGACCCAGGAGATTGAGGGTTCAGGAATATGGTGGGGGAAGGGTGGTGTTACAATCTTTTGCGAGTTCCTGACCCACCTTCAGGACCTAGGGCACACTGACTTCCTTATTTGCCCCAAGGGTTCCTTTTCAAACTCTAAGGGAAGCTCTTTTCTTCAGAGAGAGACCTGCTCCACTACTAAAAAGCCCTTTTTCTTTTTTTGACAGAGTCTCTCTCTGTCACCGAGGCTGGAGTGCAGTGAGGCGATCTCAGCACACTGCTAACTCCGCCTCCCAGGTTCAAGCGATTCTCCTGCCTCAGCCTCCCAAGTAGTTGCGACTACAGGCACTACCACGCTTGGTTAAATTTTTGTTATTTTTAGTAGAAAGGGGATTTTACCATGTTGGCCAGGCTGGTCTTGAACTCCTGGCCTCAACTGATCCTCCTGCCTTGGCCTCCCACAGTTCTAGGATTACCAGCGTCAGCCACTACACCCAGCCTGAAAGACTTCTTCAACAGTTCGCCAAACCCCAAGTCATGTCCCTTGCCCACTACAGAGCCGAGCCACTGGAGACCCAAACGAAGGACCCTGAACTTTCCTTTCAGTGGAATGATGACTATAAGACTCGAATTTCGGCCAGGCGCAGTGGCTCAGGGTGGTAATCCCAGCACTTTGTGAGGCCAAGGTGGGCAGATCAGTTGAGGTCAGGAGTTCGAGACCGGCCCCCTGGCCAACATGGTGAAACCCCATCTCCACTAAAAATACAAAAATTAGCCAGGCGTGGTGGCGCACGCCTGTAGTCCCAGCTACTCAGGAGGCTGAGGCAGGAGAATTACTTGAACCGGGAGGCAGAGGTTGCAGTGAGCCGAGATCGCAACTTTGCACTCCAGCCTGGGCGACAGAGCGAGACTCTGTCTCAAAACAAAAAAAACAAAAAAAAGACTTGAATTTCAGAGCAGCCTGTCCCCAGCCCCACCTTCATGTCTTTGGTCTCTCCCAGCTACCTTTCTGTCAAAGGTGAGGGGGCACTGTTGCCATGAAGCTGCCCAGCTCAGGACCACGATTTCTTTTCTGTTGACTTTCATCAGGTTCCCGGGCAAGCTGAATGTGTCTGGTCTCAGCACTGAACTTCTTCTGCCAAGGCACAAGCATGCGCTTCCACAGGACCTCATTTCCAGGATCTTTTCAACATCCTCTCTATAGTCACTGCAGCCTCTTCATTTTTAAGCAGCCCCAATCTAGAGCTACTTAGGAAGGACTGAGGAGTGCACATTTAGATACGTATCTAGCAACTGAATCAAGACTTTTTCAAAAAGCTCATTTATAAGCAAAAACCAGTGGTGCTGCAGGACGGCGTGCCAAATGATTCTGGGGGAAGTTTTCCTCAAGTCGGCGCACTCTGAAGAAAGGGCACAACAAATCAGTCTAGCGAGCACCTCCCCTCAAACACACACCTACTTCTTTGCATCCCTAAAGGTGCTAATAAAATAATCACTCGCCTCTTGCTTTAAGTTCCAAAGCTCATCTGCATATGAGAGAGAAGTTAGAGGACTAAGAAGCCCAGAAGCTTGTCCTGCTGGGAGACTTGGCTACACCCTAGCTCACAGGCCTGAGGTGTAAGACGGTTGAAAACTTCCCTCTGGACCGTGCAGACGAAAAGCCAGGTAACACAAACACAAGTGGGCAGCCATTCTTCTGCTTCCAAGGCCAGAGCTCTGCAGAGCCACAGCAAGTGAAGAAGCCAGGGTCAAGAATCAGGACAGGAGGAACGAAGCCCCAACTCGAGGGACCTGGCAGATGGCTGAAAATCAGGTTAGAGGGACACAGCTGGACATGCAGGCAATAAAACTCAGGAAAGGGGGAGGAGAAAAAGGGTGGAAACTCCCTGGAAGACACGGAGTTTTCCAAGGGTACTCTGGTCTAGCCCACAGACAGGGAGCAGTTACGAAGCAGATTGCTCCTCATTCCAACAGGGACCCTACAAATGCTCCCACAGCCAGCTCAAGGCAACAGCACCATCACTTTTTTAAAAGTACAGAGAATAAACAGGGAGACTCGAGACAAAAACTACGAGTACACCTTCCCTTGAATCCCTAGCAATAAGACGACTGCAGACAGAAAACAAGTAGTTTTTAATCTTTATTGGTGAAAAACAACTAGTAAAACAAGTTTTTTAAATCTTTTTTGAACTACTTAATTCAAATCTTATTTACATTTCACCAAATGAGCTAATGCCTCCTTCACCCAGCATCACTATGGAAGATAGCACGGTCCTCTGCTTCTGAAGCCGGAGGACACACACACAGCAAGAGACCAAGGGCACACAAGGCCACTGATCCACAGCTCAGCTTCCTGAAACATCATCCTGAATCAAGGATCCATGGACAAGAGTTCCTTGGTAAATATGTTTAAAATATTTCATATTGATCCCAAAAATGGTATGGACTACATGGTTAACATCACAAAACAAGTAAGGTAACTTGAGATTTCAAACAACAGGTCAGGCTTGCAAAAGCCATTTCTTCCCCATTCCCAACTCCAGCTCCTTAGGAGAATACCTGCTGACGCCTCTGCTGTTAGGAGGACTTGGGTGGAAACGACCATAAAATTTGCATTTAAGTTTACCATAAAAGTAGACTTCCTTTTTTTCACTTACACTTACATAGCAACACTTTTTAAAAACCCTTCTTGAGGGAGGCTGAGGCAGGCAGATCACAAGGTCAGGAGATCGAGACCATCCTGGCTAACACGGTGAAACCTCGTCTCTACTAAAAAAAATACAAAAACTTAGCCGGGCATGGTTGCAGGCACCTGTAGTCCCAGCTACATGGGAGGCTGAGGCAGGAGAATGGCATGAACCTGGGAGGCGGAGCTTGCAGTGAGCGTAGATCGCGCCACTGCACCTCCAGCCTGGGCAACAGAGCAAGACTCCGTCTCAAAAAGAAAAAAAAAAACCCTTCTTGATAGCTCTTCGTGACATACACCTTTTCTTTCATAAGCGTGCCCTTCACTTGCTCTAAGAGGTGCAGGACTGGCCCCACAGAGACTGTTACCCCAAGACTTGGAGTGTCATCACCAGCTACCCTCTTCAGCGAACTTCATGAGCAAACTTATTAACATCAACTCACCGGCCTCTGGCGGAGCCTTTTCCTTTACCAAATAACCTGTTTCTAACATGCTAAAGATGCCAGTTAAGTCCGAGTACATCATGCCTAAAGCAAATGTCAACAGTCTCCAAGGGAGACCCAGAGCTGTCGTCCAATGTGCGTGGGGTGGTGGATCTTTTTGCAAACGAAGATGACTGTGTTTGTCCTGGTTCTCAGATACGCTTAAGAGCTGGGATGTCCACATTAGTTACATGCTATTAATAAAATAAGAGAAGCTTCTGTGTGCGACTATGTGACGCCCCGAATTCCTCAACAGTAAACTACTAATGAAAAATGGATACATTTTAACCAAAGAACATTCATGATGTGCAGTCAACATTGTTGGGTTTTATCAACGAACACTAGGAAACTACCAACATAGAAAACGTCACATAGCAGAGGGCCTAATACAAATGAGACAAAAGGTAAATAAAACAAAAGACATTCTCGAAATATATCGAAGCTGACTTCTCCCCAAAAAAGAAAGTATACTATACAGTCACACGTTGCTTAACTACGGTGATATGTTCTGAGAAATGCGTTGTTAGGCAATTTCACTGTTGTGCGAACCTCACCGAGTGAACTTATACAAACCTCAATGTTGTAGCCTACTACACACCTAGGCTGTATGGTAGAGCCTATTGCTCCCAGGTTACAAACCTGTACAGATGTTACTGCACTGAATACTGCAGGCAATGATAACACAACAGTAAGGACTTGTGTATTAGTCCATTCTCACACTGTTAATAAAGACAAAACCAAGACCGGGTAACTTATAAAGGAAATAAGTTTAATTAACTCAGTTCCACATGGCTTTGGGGGGTGGCTCACAATCATGGAGACAGGTGAATGAGGAGCAAGGTCACATCTTACATGGTGGCAGGCAAGAGAGTTTGTGCAGGGGAACTTCTCTTTATCAAACCATGAGATCTCATGAGACTATCAGGAGAACAGCACGGGAAAGACCCACTCCACGATTCAGCTACCTCCCACAGGGTCCCTCCCATGATACGTGGGAATTATGGGAGCTACAGTTCAAAATGAGATTTGAGGACACAGCTAAACCATATCAACTTGTATATCTAAACATAGAAAAGGTACAGTAAAAATGTGGTATTATAATCTTATGGGACCACCATCGTAAGACCAAAGTATCATTATGTGGTACAAGATTATATATCAAGGCAGACAGAACAAAGATGTTGAACATTTTGCTTCAGAAGCAACTGTGTTATAACTATTATAATCCATTTCCATAAACAGTCGCCTTGAAATCTACTGTTTTGCATTTTCAGTATCATTAGGTAAATCTCAAGTGTTGGTTCAAACCCTCAATCCCTGCTCATGCCACAAATTCCAAATCAAGCAGATTTCTTCAGATTCTGGCAATAAAAGCAAACATTACTCCAAAGGGCCCTCTCATTACAAATTAACTAGATCTTTAATAAAATACAACTCTCATTAAGAGTGATACTACATAGCACTTGTAGGAAACCAGCAAAACATTCCAACTGCCCCCAACCCAAAATGATGACTAAATCATAAAAATGGAAAAACACCAAAGACTTAAAAAATGAACTGCAGATTAGGTAAAACCTCACCAGAATATTTCAAAGAAAAAAAACGTAATTACTGAAAATTAAAACTCAATGGTTGAATAAAATGGCAGATTAAACACAGCTCATTAGTAAACTATAGTTTAGATCCAAGGAAATACCTAAAATGCAGCACATAAAAAGAAAATAAAACACAAACAAGGAAATGGAAATGAAAGGGTAAAAGACAAGGAAGAGAGAATGAAATGATCCAATAGATGTCTACTTGGAATTTCAGACGAGTACAGAGAAGCAGTATTTGAAGACAAATTGGCCAAATTCATTTTCGAACTGATGAGGCACAAATTCAAAAAGCAGCACAACATATACCCACCTAAAAAAAAAAAAAAATCACACAAAATACACTGTTGTATTAAACTAGAGGAAACCAAAGTCAAAGAGATGATCTCAAGAACAACCAGAGACAGAAGACAGATCTCCTAGAAAGTGTCTACACCTATGCTGACAACAGTCTCAGCCAGGTACAGAGGCTCTCCCCTGTAATCCAAGCGCTCTGGGAGGCTGAGGCAGGTGAATCACTTGATGTCAGGAGTTCGAGACCAGCCTGGCCAACATGGTGAAACCCCATCTCTACTAAAAACACAAAAATCAGCCAGGCATGGTGGTGCACGCCTATAATCCCAGCTACCTGAAAGGCTGAGGCAGGAGAATCACTTGAACCAGGGACGCAGAGGCTGCAGTGAGCCGAGATCATGCCACTGCACTCCAGCCTGGGCGACAACAGTGAAACTCCATCTCAAAAAAAAAAAGTCTCAAGAATAGTGCAAAGGCAAGGCAGAAGACAATGGAGCACCATCTTCAGAATGAGAGGAAAGAAATGAACCAATTAACCAGTTTTATCTGAAATACTATTCTCTTTCAAAAATGATGGCAAAATAAAGACATGTCCAGATAATTAAAAAAAAAAACAAAAAACCTAGAAACTTTTCCATCCATAGACCTTCACTAAAGAAATCTCTAAAGGATACACTTAAGAAAAAAAAGAAAATCCCAGAAGGAAGTTCTGAGATATAAAATGGATGATCTGATTGAAGAAACTGGTGAAAAAACTACTAAAGTCATAGGTGAATCTAAAGAAAGGCTGTATAAAATAATAATATTCTATTTGATGAGGGTTTTTTCATGGGCAATAAGAAAGCAGTAGCATGTGAGTTCAGGAATGCACCAGGGTTCAAGGATTGTAAAATCTTCACATTGTCAGAAGTGCCATTAAATATTGACTATCTTTAGACTTCATGTATGTATGCATAGTTGCAAAATTAGTCACTTAAAGACTAGAAACAGTATACGACTTCTAAACCCAATCAGTGAGGTTTTAATATGGTTTTACTGCAGGTTGTGGCAGAGGACAGTTCGACAAAACTAATGTCAAAGTGGTCCATGGAGGACAGCCACAGTTAAGTCTTAGTTCAAAGGATTCAATGCTGTTTTTAATACTTGCTTTGGGTCCTATATCCATCTAAGAATCAGATGAAAGCTCTTGATTCTCTCCCCCATGAAATATGGTCATATGTACTTGTACAAATTTTCATAAAATTCTAGTTGAGGTTATAACTGGATTTAAAGTCATATCTAGACTTGTAATAGGCCCTCCCCAGACTTCCTGGAGAACATGAACCCCAAAACCTTGCCCAGCTTAAAAGGCTGAAGAGAATTAAGTTTGTGTGGGAAACAGTGAAATTCTCCATTCTAGAGTTGAAACCATGTAAGGAGCTGAGGAACAAAATGTAAAAGGAACAGCAAGAGGCATGATGCTTAGGGGAGGAGGAACCTGGAGGTAAGCAAGGAGTCAGGAATGGAGACTCATTCCTGTAATTCACTCTTCCATTAAAGTAACTCAACAATTATGCAACGATTGCAATATTTTGAGCTGTGGAAAATAATGACCAGAAAATGAATCTGAGCTTTAAAGCACTTCCATTCTAGTGGACAAACACGCCAGGCAATCAAGACAGAAAACAGAAATTACAACACCTTTAGCTAACTACTTGATGTTTGTAATATTCCCTTCCCGGAATTACTCAGCTAACAACTAGCAGTGGGTCAAGGAGCCTGCAGAAAGCAACAGTATGGTCCACTTAGAGCTCCTCTTCTGCCAGGCAGATCCCCAATCCACCCCCACCCACCTCCACGCATAGCCTAAGGGTCTGAAACACAGAAGGGTGTATCCAGAGGCTCGTAAATCCACCGGCATTCCAAAAAGAAGCTTCTCGGAACGTAAGATTCCGGTCTCCATCCAAACACTGAACATTACAATCTCGTGGTTTGGGTTCAAGAATCTGAATTGAAAAAAGACCCCAGGCTGGTCCTGTTCCACCTAGGAGTGCTCACAATATAAAAACTATCACTCCTTATTTACAAAAAAAAATCATTTCAGACCTGGCTTTGTGAATCACAGTTATCCAAAACTGTGAACCAGAACAATGCGAAGAAAGTGTTGCCTACATACCATGAAAATATTCTCCGTGGTTAAAATCACTACAGAGCACGAGGGAAAAGTCTATGATTCTTAGATATCACAGCAAGAATGAAAACACACTATTCTGGTACACAGGAATTGAAAGTAGCTCAAAGGAAGAGCACATGGGAGGTCTCCACACTGTTGCTGGGGCAAATGAATAAATAATATTCTCAGCAACTCACAGGAAAAAGAGCATTTAAGATAGGCTATTTATTTTCAAAACACACACGCACATTTGACCTCATTGCCTCACTATCAACTCCGGAAGTCAAATGAACTCTTTTGCTTTCCTAATTTTGGTGATCCCAATCTTTTCAGACAGCGACACCACATACAACATATGCTGACTTAGCTTGGCCAACATCCATGAAAGGTGTCCTGGTCTCTGCGACTTCCATTTGAACTACAGATTGAGACTTTATTCATAACTGCTTTCGGTCAACATAAGTAAAAGCCTTGTGGTGCACAGGAGAAAGCAGGAATCTTATCCCAAAGTAGGAAGAAAGATTCCAAGGACCTACCTTCCCCTGCAAATCCTGATCATCCCTTCAAACTAACCAACTTTAAAACAATTTTCTACACACCAGATACGAGTTCATTCTTAAAAGCTTACTTCCATTTTTGAAAATGAAAATATAAATATTCTCTCAGAACGTCAAGACTAATCATTGAGAACTTGTTGAAATTTAAATTAACTATTACAGGAGTTCTCAAGGGAATAACTCCACATCTACTGAGGAAAAAAGGAATTATTAAGACATACAAATAAAGAGAATGCTTATTCCATTTTACTACAGCACACGTTCCTTATTCGGTACCACATGAACAAAGTCTTATGGTGGTTACCTGACTGCTAGATAAATTAAGGTCCTCTTGACCTCACAGCTTTCTCTGGTGATATAATCAATTTATAGAATATTTTCAAATCCTAAATCTTTAAGAAGGGAAAACAGGTTTGGTTTCATGGTTTGAGAGTTGGGTGCTTTTTTTCCTCTTTAAAAATGGAAAATGTTTTTTAGTATTGCTTTTACATACTAATGCCATTTAAGCCTCAATTATTTAGTTATCATCCTCCCTATTTTACTGATGAGAAAGTTTAGGATAGATAGTTAAGACAAGTACAAGACAAGTTACTTAACAAGCTTCTAAGAACAAGGGAAGGCCAGGTGCAGTGATTCATGCCTGTAATCCCAGCACTTTGGAAGGCCAAGGTGGGCAGATAACTTGAGGCCAGGAGTTTGAGACCAGCCTGGCCCACATAGTTAAACCTTGTCTCTACTAAAAATACAAAACATTAGCTGGGGAGCGGGGGAGGGTGTACGTCTGTAATCACAGCTACTCGGGAGGCTGAGGCATGAGAATAGCTTGAACCCGGGAGGCAAAGGTTGTAGTGAGTGGATATCAAACCACTGCACATCAGCCTGGGAGATAGAGCAAGACTCTGTCTCCAGAAAAAAAAGAAAGAAAGAAAGAAAGAGACAGAGGAAGGGAGGGAGGGAGGAAAGCAGGGAAGAATACCACCCAGATCTTCTAGCTCTAAGTCTAGAGCTGGGATGAAAGTTAGAAATACTGTCTAACGTCCACATATCCCCAACCCTTGAGTAAACGCAGGTTCCTAAACAGACTATGACAGCTGATCACCTACAGCAGCGTTTAACAAACAACGTACAGGGCAAACCCAGCCCACTGCCTATTTTTGTGGAACCTACAAGTTAGGAATCATTTTTACATTTTTAAGTGATTGGGAAAAAAAACAAATGTGTATTTCATGACACATAAAAATGATATAAAATATACTAAATGAATTTTACTATCCATAAGCAGTTTGAGACACCGTGCACATTCATACAGGAGTCTACGACTGCTTTTGCACTACATGAAGTGAGCTGAGTGGTTGCAACAAAGACCATAACATAACCTACAATTCTAAAATATGTATCATCTGGCCCTTTACATTAGAAGAGTGATGTAAAGGATGTTTGTCTTTTTGTGAAAACTATGAAGTTCTAACCCATGCTGCATCAAAAATTTGTTTTTCTTCAATCTGAGCTGCTGGAAAAGCAGGGAGTAAATCTATTCTATCTTTCAACTAATAGTAACTCTTCAAATTTTGCAAGACTCATGCTCTATCCATCTTTTCCAGGATCTGTTCCTTTATTTTTTGTCCACAAAGTCTAGTTTCAATACCCATTTAAACATTTACTAAAGTCCTATTACTACATACCAGGTTCCATGCTAAGTATTGGAGACATTTCTTTTAGGCGAGAAAACCAAGCCTCAGCAGTTGGGTAACTCACCCAAGTTCCCAAAGTTACTGCAGACCTGCCCTCCTACCAGACCATGTGAGTTCAAAGAAGCAAGACCTTGCATTTCCTCCTGTCAATACATCCCTCTAGATTCGTGGAGCTTGAGGCCAAATATAAAACTTCTATTTCAGTTTAGGCAGAAATGGACAAAACAAGGCAACTAACATCCCTTGACTTGGCCACAAAAAGTATCTTAGTGTCTTTCCCAGCCTTCTCAGACGATCGTGTTCATTTACAATTGCGTATCACTTCTGCCCTACAAATAACACCGCCTTTATGAAAACAATACAACTATACCTTTAGAAACAAAACCAGGTTTCAGGGAGGCATTTTAAGCCAGTTACAATACAATCATCACTTACTGGGTGCTTGCCATGGGAATTTTAGGGTGGGCTTTACTTATGTTCTCATTTAAACTTCATAGCTCTATAAGGGAAACACTGATCCCAATTTCACAGATGAGGAAACTGAGCTTTCAAGACTAATTTACCCAAGCTGACAGAGTTGGAAGTCACTAACTGGGTTGTCTGACTCCAAATCTAGGCTCTCAACTGCTATGCAAAACTTTCAATGTCAACTTTCAACGGTAACATAGTCACAGTGTTCAACGGTAACACAGTCACAGTGTTCAACGGTAACACAGTCACAGTGTTGCCTACAAGTAAAAGTTAAAAATTTTGCCTTGAGAGATACTGACCACTACATATTTACTACACATACTTAAATTTATCACCTGTACTATACTTCTATAGTACCTTTTTCCAAAACTAAAATAAAACCCAGAATCAGAAGTTCAATTGTGCAGGTGTATCATTTCTTTGCAATATACTTACTTCCTCCCCAATAGACACTCCTTGAAAGCATGAACCATTCTCATACCTCAATATTTCCCTGTGAAACCTCCATATGGCAAGCATTCAATAAACGTTATATGAACACAGACTTAGTACAAAATGTTACTCATTAATGACTTCTGTTAAGAATAGAAACCTGAATATACAGAATAAGCACAGAAGGAACTAACCTTAGTTCATAATGTCCTGGTGTGAAACGTGCTGTCTTCAGAATCATTCTTATACACATAGGATACAACTTACGTATAAGGTACTACTCTCATCCACTGATGGAACTGATTATGTAATTATACTCATAAAAGCAAATGCCAAGCGTGAACGCTCATGACTAAACAACCAAAGAATGATCTAATGTAGAAACTAAAATCCCCCATACCCTCATGCTATGTACTTCCCCCCTGTACAGACTTCACCTGGAAGACCTCAACCTCAAACATCCCAGCCTCTATTTATGTGTCTTCCAGACAGACACCACTTTCCTTCCTAGAAGGAAAGCTCCTTGAGAACAGGGAGATTTTTCTTCTTTTACATCCTCAAATGACCTCAAACAGTATCCTGAATACAGTGGGGCACAGCTAATGTGTAAAATGGTTGAAAAGAATGGAACATTTCCAGTACCAGCTAAGGTATACTGACCACATACAATGTAAGGAGAAGCAACAACCTTACCCTTAATTCTACAGAAGGCAGCTTCCTCCTGAGAACTTTTGCAAACACTTGCTCTTAAGAAGCACCAAAAAAGTTGCCAGAAGACTAATATCGCAGACAACAAAGCTCTACTCTATGCCAACAGCAATAATACGCCCATAAGAGAAGACAACCGAAAGGATCCCTGGGGCCACAGGGCTCTACTTGTTATAGATGTTTCCTTTAGTCCCTCAACACCCGGGTCCCTAAACGCATCATAAAGGTGACTCTAGAGAGTCCTCCCAAGTTTTAAGTCTCTCAGGAACTTATTTATAAATACATGTGAAACCAGACAATCATTTACCCAGAAGAACAGAAAGCCTTCCAAACTTCTGTACTCCCAGGAAGTCTACTTTGAAATACGTCAAAAGAAGTTACATGGAGACATACAAAACATGTCTTAACGATCCAAATTGGTAACTCTCAAACTGGAAGCTGGTTTAAATCCATCGACCATAACTTACAGTTCTGGCTATGCCCTTCTCATTTGCAACGCTGCGGCGCAAATGAATGACGGTGTATCAGCGTTAAATTTAAATTTCCTGGCTCTGGCCACAACGCTAACCTAATTAAAGCATGTGGTCAACGTTTAGCATTTTCGGTGCGAGATTTTGCATCGCTTTGGCGAACAGCAAAGTCGAAAGCGTTTGCACTGGTCTTCTCCCCGCCACCCCCCGACCGGGGGCAAAACCCTCTCGCAAATGCTTTATTAAATGGTCAAGAACCCCCCCCACCCCACCCCCGCACCGCCCACGGTCCCCGCCGAGCGGCAACGGGGGCTCCACTTCCATGATCCACGCCAAAAGCACTTTGAGCTCAGTCTGAGCAAGTGACTTGTGTCAGCACCACTTCCCCACGGCCGGGACCCCCCCCCCACCCTACGCCCGGCAACTTCAGGAACCCCCGGCCGGGGCCCCTCGGAGCGAAGGCTCGGGCTCCCTTCACACACATTTCCCGTCCAGCAAACTGCGGCCGCGACGGGGGAGGGGACGCGGCGGGCGCGGGCGGCGAGCGGGGCCGTCGGGCGGCACGGCCGGGCCGGGAGGGGCGGCGGGCGGGGGGCGGCCCGAGGCCGGGGGGAGGGGAGGTACCTCGTACAGCTCCTCGGAAGCCATGGTGGGCGGCGGAGTTGCGGGCGGGAGGGGCAGGGTCGGGGCGGGCGCCGGCGCCGGGCGGCCGACACTTTGTTTCAGTTGGGTCCTGCGTGGCCTGCGCTTCCTGCTCCCGCGGCCGGCCGGGCGCTGGGCACGGACGAGCCTCTCGCACTCCGCGGCCAGTGCGGGCCGGCGGCGCGGCGGGGTTGTGCGCAGGAGCAGCTGCGCAACGCGCCCTGGGCGCCCCGCGCTCACTCCCCGGCGGGCCGGCTCGGGCTCGGGCTCATCGCGCCCCGCCGCGGGGCCGGGCGGGCTGGGGCGGGCGCGGCGGCGTGCGGGCGGCGCGGCCGGATCGCGGCTCCCCTCTCCGGTGTAGTGCAGAAAGCTTCCTACTTGCGACCAAAAAACCTGCCCCGGCTACTGAGCATGCCCAGTGCGGCCGCCCGGCCCGGCGGAGCCGCGCTCTCGCGCTCCGGGTTTTCGGGCCGCCCGCGCGGGAGGGGCGGGGCGGCGGCGGGGCGGGGCAGCCGAGGGGAGCAGTGGGCTCCACTCGGGGCCGAGGCGGGCGGCCGGCGGGGCCGGGAGCGAGCCGGCAGGAAGGGGAGGAGCGGGGCCGCGGGGGCGGGGCCGCGAGCGCGGGGGCGGGGTGGTGGGCGGGGCTCCGACTTCCCCAGTCCGGCTCGCGGGGTCGGCTTGGCCCGCGGCACCGCCCCCCGGCCCTACTCGACGTGGGCGCTCGCGGCCTGGCCCGGGGCAGGCGGGGCCCGGACCTCGAAGTTCGAGGCGCAGGGTGGTCGTGCACACCGGGACGGGCAGCGACGGACCCGAGATGAGGCAGGGGACCGTGCGAGCGAGCCGGACCGCGTCTGGAGCCCACCGCCCCGACGGCGGTCTACCGCGCGCCTCCCTCCAGGAGGAGCCCAAAGAGACGGCCTCCGAGCGCCCGCCCGTCCGGGGCCGGGCCAGCCCGCAGAGGGCCGGCGGCGTGGCCAGGTGGAGCACCCACCCTAGCCCGTGCCCGCCCCGCCGGCCGCCGCCAAGACCCGGAGCCCGGGCCGCGCGCCCCGCGGGGTGGCCCGGCGCGCTCCGGCTGGCACGCTGGCTCGGCGGCAGGCCGGGGGTGGGAGCCGGGCGCGGCGGAGGGCGGCGCGAGGGCGCGGCTGCCTCCGCTCTGCCCGCAGCTCCCCCCACGCCAGGCCTCCGGGTTCCTCTTGGAGCGTCCGCCTCCTTCGAAGCTCAGCGGGGAGGGAACGGAGTCTGGATTCCCGGGAGGTCCGGGTTCTAATCGAACGAGGCTGTCAATGGTAGTTCCTTTCGCGGAACGGTGTGGACTACACGACAGGCCCTCGCTCAGAACAGCGAGGGCTGGCTCGCGCTCCACTTCCCAGGGAAGATCTACTGCCAGGGCACACCTGCCGGGCCCTGGACGTGCCCCATCGGGGGCGAAAGAAGGGGCTTCCTGGCCCAACTCCCCCAGACAGCCGGCAACTCCGAACCCTCTGGCCATGTATGCGGAACTTCCCCACGGGGCACTGCGGAGGCATTAGTTCACCTTCTCTCCCAGGCCCTGCATGGGGAAGCCCTCGCCAGTTCCTCCATGTCTCCCCGGGCATCCTTCGGGCCGCCTCACTCCTCCGTGCTCCATCTCGCTCCAGTTCCTAACCTACCTTGGAGCCACCAGGCTCTTCCCACCAGTTTTGTTCCTAAAGCCCTATTTGTTTGTGCCCCCCAACAGCGTTTCAACAACCACGGGGCGTTTTACAGACCCCGCGGTTTCCTGCCCTCCCCACGCCCAGGAACAAGCACCACGCCGACCCTTAAGTGACTGCGAGTCGAATCGCCGTTCCCCTTAAGCAGTGCTTCTACCTGCGGTCTCCACCTTTTGAAACAAACTCCCAGCTCAGGCATCACCTTAAAAGGATAGCCTTGCTGACTTCCAGGGCCAAATAGGTAACTCGCTCTTCAAGCGCTGCCTAAGCGCTCACGCGTGCTCACTGCAGCACTCATCTCTGTATTTTAATGTTTGTCTACTCTTCACCCCACCCCATCTCCAAACGATGACTTTCAATCAGACTTCATCTTCAGATTTGACGCTGGCCCCTAGCACCATTCTCTGTATAGGAAATAAGGTGTTATTTAATGAATGGAATTTCAGTGTCCACAAGAAAGCCCAATACCCACACATCCAATTCCCATTATGAAATGCTTGCACAAGAATCGCAAATTAAAGTCACCACTTCATCTACTGGTCAAGGCGCCTCAAGTTCTGCCTCTTTCCCTGATGGCCCAGCCAATTCCCTCTCCCTCCTCCAAACAGCGCCTCTTTCCTCTCACTTAGCATTTCCATTATTTGCTGCATTTCATTGTTGCCTTCTCTCTAGGTATACCGATTCAACAAAAGTTGCAAGTTCCTTGAAGGCAAGGAGTAGGACTTTATACATTTGAGAAATCCCAAAGCATTTGAACGCACACTTCGGCAAGCGCTCAAGTACTGGCAGGTGACAGTTAAAAATCCCTCAAGCAAAATAAACTATAAAGAAGAAAGAGCTCCTCAATAGGAAATAAACAGATACATCTAACATATAAGCCTATTATGCAATGGTGGACCAATACAAATACAAGCACTTCTCCCCATGACCATTACCCTAATTTTGCCCCCTTCAGAACATCCACAAGCTCAGGCATTCAGGAGGAGCTCCACCATGTGCTTAATGGTATTGTGGTCACCAAGGAGTCTCCAAAACTGCCATTGTTGCCCAGGAGAGGGAAAGAAAGGAACATAGACATCCACAACAAACATATTCAGATATTGAGCTAGTAAGGTGATTTTCCCCATTGTGGAAACAAAAAGGGGAAGAATTATAGCCTCGAAAAGGTAACTCAAAAATGTCAATTTACATAGACCTTTGTCAATTTACGTAGCTTTTCAATCTTGACAATCTGGAATGTTATGCTGCTATCCTTAGTCTACAACTTTAAGAGTAACCACCGGTAGCCTCTATAACAAAGCAGGAGTGAGCCATACTCCTAAGTTCCAACTACATCTCCACTCTGACCGTTGGCTTCCACTGGCGAAGGAGATGGGTATCCACCTAGCGACTGAGAAGTTGAGCAAGTTCTCAGTTGTCCACTTTGTTCATTTCATCTGCCCTCCATTTAAAACTCAGATTTATGGAATGCTATTTTGCATATATATACACACACACACACACACATATATTTTTTAACCTCATTCGTTCAATTTGTCTTACTTTTAAGCAAACTTTGCTTTCCTCCGTCACTTTTTTACATAAACATTTTATCAGCACTCATAGTAGAAGTAAACATGCCCAAGATTATTTAATGACTTGGAATTTCCACCTTTTATGAAACAGTGAGGTTCTGTAGTTTCCATGACCACGTGTGTGGGTGCTATTAAAGTATTTTCTCTGTGGCTTGAGAATAAAAGTGAAATCACATCCCCTAAGCACATCAAGAAGATTGCACCAAAAATACATACAGCACAATAGTATGTACTAGTAAGACATATGACTCTTAAAAGATTCGAGAAGTGGTCAACAAGAGAGACGATGTGCACACATGATTAAAATACATGTCTACCAGCAATAAAAGATTCTTACCTGACCTGCTCCCGTTGTTGTAGGCCAACATAATTAAATTCGCTCCTCCTCAAATCCAAACAATTGATCATCGATGGCAAGTACTACCCACGGTAAGACTCTTCAGATCAAGAATCACAGCCTTTTCCCATCTCAGGAGAACAATGACTAAAACTTTAAGTTTGAGATCCTCCTCTTTTCCCAATTACCAGCCAAACCGGGCAAGTCTTCCTTTCTCCCAACAATCTGCATTTCATCTACATTTGAATCCCAAGGCATCCAAGAGGAGATGGGGGATGGGACAGAATAAAACAAAAGAAGCCAAAATCTGGCTACTACTACTCTCAGAGCCAAATGCATTTTGTGGTTGGGTGGCTGTGAAAAGCTGCTGATAATGATTCCCTTCAACAGTTTTGTACCCCCAAAGCATATTCTATCCTGGTTACCTCCTCCATAACCCAAAATTTAGTTGTGATTTTTATGAAAATGCGACCTAAGTTTGTTTGTTTTAAACACACAGTGGCTAAAGGGAAATTAAGTGATATTCTTGTCATAGAGTGCCTACTCCAGAAAACAATGGAACTTCCATCTCAATCACCCACTCAAAAGAAAGAACATTTTAAACCTGAGACGCAAAAGACAGAAGCATACAAAACCAGTTATAAGATTAATTCAGATGCTAGAGGCTTTGTCTGAACTGGGAGCCAACCAGTTCTTCCTTCCCTGAAAGCTTAGAGTGGATACCAGTACCCTTTTCTGTTCAACCAATAACAGCTGATTTCCTTTTTTCCGTCACTGTTTCCTTTCCTGCCCAAAGAGTCAGTTTCCCCATTTGGAGGGGCAGCCTCTCTCTGCCTCCCTCCATGTTGGTCCCAGGTAGGTACCATTTCTCTCTTTCATATGGAAGCCAGTAGCCAGCTGCCACGCTGCTGCTCCTTGGCCAGATACCACTATTTGTTTCATCTCTTTGCCCTCGTGATGTCAATCTGAGACCTGTTAACGTTTGATTTTCCCAATTTCATCTTAGGCTATGATACCATCACTGGCCGGAGTTCATCAATCTACAATTAAGGATCATTTGCTTTTACAACTAGATTTAGTGTTTAAGTACGGTTCCTCTTTCTATTTAGCTAACGGTGTTCTACCGAGAGAATCTTTGTAATATGTACTTGTTGAACTTTTTTTGATTAAAGTAATGACCAAGAGCAAGGAAGTTTTTCATTGATAATTTTATACATTGCCCCATTTTTGGAAAGCAAAAAGACCAAAAATCATAAAGAGGAAATAGGCACAGGTATTCCCGTAATTTTGGTTGACTTTATGCCAAGGCAGTAACTAACTCATTTTGGATCCCTGGAAAAAAATAGCAAGTACTGTATAACTTTCCCTTGAATTACTGTGATGATTAATTGCATTTGTCTCTCAAGTCAGACCATCCTAGTATCCTCTTTACCTTTCCATTTCTAGACAGAGAGAGAAAGAGAGAGAGAGAACAACTAGGCAAGAGATGAGTGTGGACATTTTGACAGGTAAGGAAAATAGAAACACAAGACCCACCAAAAGTGGGGGAACCCAGAATTATCCCAGGAGCAGGTGGATGTTGAATCTAAAGCAAAGTGTAAATGAGTTTGAAGACGGGGGCCAGACCAGCACTTGGAGGCGCTTAGTGGGGCTTGACTTTTTTTCAATCACTAGTATTGTCTAGTGTAGAAGTTCTCAAAGTTGCTACTAGTCTGGTCCCCAGACTAGTAGCAACGGCATCAACTTGGGACTTGTTCAAAGTGCAAATTCTCAGCTGGAGGTGGTGGCTTACACCTGTAATCCCAGCACTTTAGGAGGCCAAGGCAGGTGGATCTCCTGAGCTCAGGAGTTCAAGACCAGCCTGGCCAACATGGCAAAACCCCATCTCTACTAAAACTACAAAAATTAGCCAGGTGTGGTGGCATGCGCCTATAATCCCAGCCACTCTGGAGGCTGAGGCAAGAGGATTGCTTGAACCCGGGAGGCAGAGGTTGCAAGGAGCCGAGATCGCACCACTGCACTCCAGCCTGGGTGACAGAACAAGATTCCGTCTAAACAAGAAAAAGAAAAAGAAAAAAGTGCAAATTATCTTACCCTCTCACTTACTGGAACTAAAAACAGTATTAGAGAGCATCCATCACTTTACTAGGAATGACCATTGCGTAGTAAAATTTTGTTTCCATCATATATATACACAAATATTTAGGCATGTATATATATGCTTATATATGCACACACATATATATTATTGTGTACTAAGTCATAATGTAAAATGTATTTCTTACATTTTGAGCTAGGGCAAAAAGTTTGAAAGCCATTGTTTTGAAACCAGGTAACAAACCCTTGCAAAGGTGGATTGTTAATTACACATGAATGGTATTGTTGTAGTGCACAGCAATTTTCTTAAATGATTGAATGATTCCTTTTTTGTAGTACATATTACTTCTCCATAACTACTACAGAAGTGTTCAGATCAGGTTCCTTTCTGAATTACACATGTCCCAGAGTGATATATTTTGAACGAATCAGAATAGTATGCATTTTAGGCCTTATCTTTCCACAGAATGTGGAAGATTTTCCAAAGAATATCCCTAACAAACTAAACAAAATGAATGTGAAGTTTAATTTGGTCAACAGCAACATTAAAAAAATAAATAAACACAAACAAGAAGCACTTACCCTGTTCCAGAAACTGTTCTAAGCACTTTACAAATATTAAGCTATTTAATTCAGCACGCACCTAATAAAAATCATAGCTAACATTTACAAAGAACCATAATAAGTAAGCACATTCGTCCACAAAGCGCCTTCAGGAGTAGGCATTATTATTGACCCCGTTCCTAGTAAGTGGGGAAGCTAAACTTCATTTTCAGGTCCAGGTAACTCTAGGGTCTAAGTTTTGAATCATTAAGTTATAGTCACTCAATAAATACTTATTGACCATTTATTGTATGCCAGGCACCTTGCTAATCAATGTATATGCAATCATCCCTGCTCCCAGGTAGCTGGCAATCTATTAGGATAGATACACATTAAGTTGTCAGGAAAAAAAAATGCTGGCCGGGCGCGGTGGCTCACTCCTGTAATCCCAGCACTTTGGGAGGCAGAGGCGGGCGGATCACGAGGTCAAGAGATCTAGACCATCCTGGCTAACAGGGTGAAACCCCGTCTCTACTAAAAATACAAAAAATTAGCCTGGCGAGGTGGCGGTGCCTGTAGTCCCAGCTACTTGGGAGGCTGAGGCAGGAGAACGGCGTGAACCCGGGAGGTGGAGCTTGCAGTGAGCCGAGATCGGGCCACTGCACTACAGCCTGGGCGACAGAGCGAGACTCCGTCTCAAAACAAACAAACAAACAAAAAACAACAAATCTTCAGATTATGACCATCAGTGACAGACTGGATTAAGAAAATGTGGCACATATACACCATGGAATACTATGCAGCCATAAAAAAGGATGAGTTTGTGTCCTTTGTAGGGACATGGATGCAGCTGGAAACCATCATTCTTAGCAAACTATCACAAGAACAGAAAACCAAACACCGCATGTTCTCACTCATAGGTGGGAACTGAACAATGAGATCACTTGGACTCGGGAAGGGGAACATCACACACCGGGGCCTATCATGGGGAGGGGGGAGGGGGAAGGGATTGCATTGGGAGTTATACCTGATGTAAATGACGAGTTGAGGGGTGCTGACGAGTTGATGGGTGCAGCACACCAACATGGCACAAGTATACATATGTAACAAACCTGCACGTTATGCACATGTACCCTAGAACTTAAAGTATAATAATAATAATAAATAAATAAATTTTAAAAAAAAATCTTAACTATCAATCAAAGAAAATGGCAGGAAGCTGTTGAGCCCAGGCTAGACCTAGAGATGAGTCTGGTTTGCTGCTTCCCCAGAGACAGTGCCCAGCGCCCCGTGGGCACACTGGCCATGCTTGGGTACCAGCAAAGCAGAATCAATCATTAAGAAATTATGTTCAAATAATTTGATATTTTTAAATGAAGTAGCCATCATGGGAGATATCAACATTTTGACTTTTATGCAATTGCTTTACAGTTGAGCATTTTAAAAAATGAAATACTAGATATGCAAAAAGGCATAAAGAAAAATACAACAAGGCTTAGGTACCCACTCCCCAGCAAAATATGATTTCCATATTCAGACCAATACTTGGCAGACTTTTGAATAATTTATGAGAAGTAGGAGGTATACCATGTTCTATTCACTATTTAGAGCTTATTTAATTGTTGATGTTTTTCATACAGATTTTAACAGATTTAGAGTTACAGAAAAATTGCAAATATACTACAGAGAGTTCCCATACCCAGTTTTCCCCGTTACATTTTGTCAGGTACACATGGCACAATTAATAAACCAATATTGATACAGTATTATTAACTAAAACATATGCTTTATTCAGATTTCCCTAATTTTTACCTAATTTTCTTTTTTTCTGCCCTGGGATCCCATCCGTGGTACCGCATTACCTCTATTAATAGTTCTCCTGTCTCCTTACGCTTCTCTTGGCTATGGCAGTGTCTTAGGTTTTTCTTGGTTTTGATGACCTTGACAGTTTTGAAGAGTACATTTTGTGAAATGTTTGCAGAATGTCCTCAACTGGAATTTGTCTGATATTTGTCTCATGATATGATTAGACTGGGCTTTTGTGTTTGGGGGAGGAAGACCACAGAGGTAAAATGCCATTCTCATCACATTGTATCAAGGATACCTACTATCAACATGACTTCACTGTTGATGTTGACCTTGATCACCTAGCAAATACAGTGCTTGTCAGATTTCTGCACTGAACACTGACTGTTCTCCACTACCAGCCCCTGCCCCTTTCCATACTGTAGTGTTTGGAAGGGAGTCACTTTGAGCAGCCCACATTTAAGAAATAAGGATTATGTTTCCCCTCCTTGAGGGCAGAGTGTCTACAAAAAGTGTCTGGAGTTCTTCTGCATAGGAGATTTCTCTCTTCTCCCCCACTTATCAATTTATTCATCTTTTTTATACCAATTGAGACTCATGGATTATAATCCATAATGCACTATTTATTTCCTTGATTCTCTACTCTGGCCACCGGGAGCTCTTTCAGTTGACTTCTATGTGCCTTTGACATACTCTAATCATAAGAGAGTGTATATTTTGAGCACTTCCTTACTTTCTGGCATTGTAAGATGCTGCAGGCTCATCTTGTATATTTTCTGCTCCAGTCCTAGAATCAACCATTTCTCCAAGGAGCTTTGGTTCCTCTTTGTTGAAAAATCACATTAGAAAGCAAGTTGTGGATCTTAGATGTGCTCATTGTGACTGGGGCTATTCCCTATTTGTGATTAGGTTGTCCCTGAACTGGTGAGCTAAAATCTAAAGGATGGATTTAGGTGAAAAGGACAGTGGAAATGGTCCCAGGCTGTGGAAAGGGCTTTTTCCAAAGGTCTAGATGTGGAAGGTGCATGACACCTTTGAGACTCTGAAAATGCTGGTGAAACTGGAATGCAGATAACAGGAAGGAAGACATAAGATGGGATGGAGAGACAGGCAAATCTGGTAGCTCATGACCAGGTCCTGGGTCTCTTCACCAATAATCTGATCTGTGTTTTCTAAACATTTGGCTCTATGAAGAGAAAGTAGTTGGAGCAGGGTGGTTAGGGAATTATTGCAATATTGCATTAAATTTGATGTTTTTAAAATTTTGTTTAGAAATCAAATCATTTAAAAATAAAGTTTTGGTAGCCCTACTTTGCTGATGCCAACTGCGTATGCAGCGTGCCTATAAAGTGAGGGACACTGCACTTAGGACTTCCAACATGACATTGAGTAAAGTGGATATCAGGTCTTGATTTTTATTACAGAGGGAAAGCTTTTACCATTAGGGATATTTGCTGAAGGAATTTTGTAGGCCTATTTAATTAGATTAAGGCAGTTCCTTTCCATCCTAATTTCCCTCTCCTCCCCTCCCTTCCCCTCCCCTTCCTTCTCCTCCCCTCCTCTCCCCTCCCCTTCCCTCTCCTCTTCTCTGGAGGGTGTCTTACTCTGTCACCCAGGCTGGAGTGCAGTGGCACGATCTCAGCTCACTGCAACCTCCACCTCCTGGGTTCAAATGATTCTCCCACCTCAGCCTCCCAAGTAGCTGGGATTATAGGCGCACGCCACCATGCCCGGCTAATTTTTGTATTTTTGGTAGTGACGGGGTTTCACGATGTTGGCCAGGCTGGTCTCGAACTCCTGAGCTCATGATCCACCTGCCTTAGCCTCCCAAAGTGCTGGGGTTACAGGTGTGAGCCACTGAGCTCAGTCTCCATCCTAGTTTTCTAAAAGTTTTTTTTTTTAATCATGAATGAATATTGAATTTTGTCATCTACTGAAATGATCAAATGATTTTATTCCTTCATTTTGTAAATGCGTTGACTTATATTTATTATTTTTAATTTTAAGCCAATTTTCTGTTTCTGGAATAAACCAAATAAAGTTTTGATGCATTATCCTTTTCATAAATTGCTAAATGTGGTGTGCTAATAATATGTTTAGGATTTGAATCTATGTTCATGAGGAAGGTTCACCTGAAATTTTTCTTTCCTGTCAATTTGTTTTTTTTAGACAGGGTCTCACTTTGTCACCCAGGCTAGAATACAGTGGCAAGATCTTGGGATACTGCAGCCTCAACCTTCTGGGCTCAAGTGATCCTCTCACATCAGTTCCCCTCAAGCAGCTGAGACTACAGGTGCACACCACCATGCCCAGCTAACCTTTTTTTTGTAGAGACAGGGTTTCACAATGTTGCCCAGGCTGGTCTCAAGCTCCTGAACTCAAGCAATCCACTGACCTCAGCCTCCCAAAGTCTAGGATTACAGGTGTGAGCCACTGTACCCGGCCTCTTGTCAGATTTTAATATCAAGGTTATACAGATCTTATAAAAGAAGTTGTCATGTACTTCCTCTTTTCCAATTTTCAGTTTGTGTATGAATGCCATTATTTCTTCTTTTCATATCTGTATGCATTTGCTTGTAAAGCCACCTGGGTCTGCAGCATTCTTATTGGAAGACTTTAAATTATAGATTCAAATTCTTTAATAAAGAAATATTCAGGTCCGGGTGCCATGGCTCACACCTGTAATCCCAGAACGTTGGAAGGCTGAAGCAGGTAGATCACCTGAGGGTGGGAGATGGAGACTATCCTGGCTAACATAGTGAAACCTTGTCTCTACACAAAAAATTAGCTGGGCGCGGGGGCACATGCCTGTTATCCCAGTTACTTGGGAGGCAGAGGCAGGAGAATTGCTTGAACCCAGGAGGCAGAGGTTACAGTGAACCAAGATCGTGCCATTGCACTCCAGCCTGGGCAACAAGAGAGAAATTCCATCTCAAAAGAAAAAAAACAAAACAGAAAAGGAATATTCAGGATTTCTATTTCTTTGTGTCAATTTGTCCATTTCATCTAAATTTGCAAATTTAATAACATAAAATTGTTCATAAAATTTTAGTATTTGCAGGATCTGTAATAATATTCCCATTTTAATTATTGAAAATATGTATCGCTGGGTGCAGTGGCTCACGCCTGTAATCCCAGCACTTTGGAAGGCCGAGGCGGGCGGATCACAAGGTCAGGAGATCGAGACCATCCTGGCTAACACAGTGAAACCCCGTCTCTACTAAAAATGCAAAAAATTAGCCGAGCGTGGCGGCGGGCGCCTGTAGTCCCAGCTACTTGGGAGGCTGAGGCAGGAGAATGGCGTGAACCCAGGAGGCGGAGCTTGCAGTGAGCGGAGACCGCGCCACTGCACTCCAGCCTGGGCGACAGAGTGAGACTCCGTCTCAAAAAAAAAGAAAATATGTATCATTTCTCTCCTTTTTCTTTATCAGTCCTGCCATGGGTATATTAATTTATTAGTCTTCTGAAAATACCAATTTTGAGCTTTTTTGATTCTTTGTATATACCGTACAAAGAATGGTACTCTATTTAATTATGCTTCCACCATTATTATTTCCTTTGTTTTATTTGTTATTCATTTTTTAATTTCTTAAGATAACTTTGTTCAACAGGCATGGTGGCTCATGCCTGTAATCCCAGCATTTTGGAAGGCCAAGGTGGGTGGATCACCCGAGGTCAGGTGTTCCAGACCAGCCTGGCCAAAATGGCAAAACCCCATCTGTGAAAAAAATACAAAAATTAGCCGGGCGTGGTGGCACGCACCTGTAGTCCCAGCTACATGGGAGGCCAAGGCAGTGGAATTGCTTGAACCTGGGAGGCAGAGGTTGCAGAGAGCTGAGACAGTGCCACTGCACTCCAGCCTGGGCGACAGAGCAAGACTCTGTAAGAGAGAAAAGAAAGAAAGAGAGAGAGAGAGAGAGAGAGAAAGAGAGAGAGAGAGAGAGGCAAAAAAGATGACTTTGTTCATTGATCTTCAGTCTTCAAATGTATGAATTAAAACCTATAAATTCCCCTGCATCCCACGAGTCTTAATAGTTTGTATTTTTATTATTATTTAGTTGAAAATATGTTCTAATTTCCATTGTGGTTTCTTCTTTGAGCCATGTGTTATTAGAATGATATTTCTTTTTTTTTTTTTTTTGAGACGGAGTCTCACGCTGTTGCCCAGGCTGGAGTGCAGTGGCGCGATCTCGGCTCACTGCAAGCTCCGCCTCCCAGGTTCCCGCCATTCTCCTGCCTCAGCCTCCTGAGTAGCTGGGACTACAGGCGCCCGCCACCGCGCCCGGCTAATTTTTGTATTTTTTTTAGTAGAGACGGGGTTTCACTGTGGTCTCGATCTCCTGACCTTGTGATCCGCCCGCCTCGGCCTCCCAAAGTGCTGGGATTACAGGCTTGAGCCACCGCGCCCGGCCTAGAATGATATTTCTAAATTTAAAAATATAAGGATTTTCTAGTGATTTTTATTTCTGCCTTTTTTTTTCTTTTTTTTTTAGATGAAGTCTCCCTCTGTGGCTGTGGTCTCGGCTCACTGCAACCTCTGCCTCCTGGGTTCAAGCGATTCTTGTGCCTCAGCCTCCCTAAGTAGCTGAGATTACAAGCGCCCACCACCAAGCCTGCCTGATTTTTGTACTTTAGTAGAGACGGGTTTCACCATGTTGGCCAGGCTGGTTTCAAACCCCTGACCTCAGGTGATCCACCTGCCTTGGCCTCCCAAAGTGCTGGGATTACAGGCATAAGCCACCACGCCTGGCCTATTTCTTGCTTAATAACATTGTGGTGAAAGAATATAATCTGTAGAATTTCAATCCTTTAAAATTTCTTAAGACTTATGTCACAAAATTGCTCAAGTTTTATAAATATGTGGTCCTTCAAAAGACTATGTATTTTTTAGTTGTTATGCACGTGTTTTCTCTCCATTATATATATGTGTGTTCAATTTTGCTGTATTTTACTGTTTATGTTGTTCAAATATTCTATTAGTTACTGGGACAGGTGCATTAAAATATCCCAACATGATTATGAATTTGTCTAAGTCTTTCTGTATAGTTTTTGCTTTGCATATTTTTAAGCTATGTTTCTAGGTACATACAAGTTTAAAATTGTTATATCTATCTGGTGAAGGAAGAATTTTGTCATTGCAAAGACACCAACAATGCTTTTTACATTGTCTACTTTGATATTAAGATACCTACAACTGGCCAGGTGCGGTGGTTCACACCTGTAATCCCAGCACTTTGGGAGGCCAAGGTGGGCAGATCACGAGGTCAGGAGTTCAAGACCAGCCTGACCAACATGGTGACACCCTGTTTCTACTAAAAATGCAAAAATTAGCCAGGCCTGGGGGTGTGTGCCTGTAATCGCAACTACTCAGGAGACTGAGGCAGGAGAATCGCTTGAACCCAGGAAGCAGAGGTTGCAGTGAGCCAAGATCATGCCATTGCACTCCATCCTGGGTGACAGAGCAAGACTCCATCTCAAAATAAAAAAAAAACCTACAACCAAATTTGTTTTGTGTTTGTATGATAGCTAAATCTTTCTCCAAATGTGTTTTTTTACCTTTCTGGATTCTTAAGTTTTACATGTCTCTTACAATTTACAGTTTTATTTTTTAATAAAAATAAAAATAATAATCTTTGTCTTTTAATTGGGGCATTTAGTCCATTTACCTTTAAAGTAATTACTGGTATGTGTAATTTTGATTCTACCTATAATTCTAGGTATGGTTCTGTATTTTCTATTTATCCTACTTGTTCTGTTTCTTTTTCTTTCCTTCATTGGTTTGTACCAGACTGATTGAGAACTTTACAATAATTTTTTCTTTTTTGGGTTTGGGGGTTGAACTCTCACTCTGTTGCCCAGGCTGGAGTGCAGTGGCACGATCTTGGCTCACTGCAACCTCTGCCTCCGGGTTCAAGTGATTCTCCTGCCTCAGCCTCCTGAGTAACTAAAACTATAGGCACATGCCACCATGCCCAGCTAATTTTTGTATTGTTAGTAGAGACAGGGTTTCACCATGTCGGCCGGGCTGATCTCCAGCTCCTGATCTCAAGTGATCCCTCCACCTCGGCCTCCCAAAGTGCTGGGACTACAGGTGTGAGCCATCTGGCCCTACAAGAAATTATTCTATTATTTTTCTCCTTATTACCTGGAAAGCCATATATTCCTTTAAAATATATACAGTAATAACCCTAAATATTAAGTGTGTCTTTTTCTTTACTAAATGTAATACCCATACTCTTATTTTTTTTCCTGGACAACACAAGAAACTTATAACACTTTAGACCATTTATTCCATGTCCTACTGAACCATGTTCCAACACCACTAATTCTATATTCCATCCTTATTGTTGCTTTATATTTTAATTCTTTATTTTAATTGCTAAAAATTATTATAATTATTGGCTTATGCAGTCAATATTTATTTATTGACCCACATATTTAACTCATTATTTTATCCTATGGTTTTTTTCTTTTGTTTTGTTTTGTTTTTACTGTATCTCCAAGGCTGGACATTTTCCTTCTGCCATAAAAACATCTAATATTTGCTTTAGTTTGTCTAAAAAGTTATTTATGGGCCGGGCGCGGTGGCTCAAGCCTGTAATCCCAGCACTTTGGGAGGCCGAGACGGGCGGATCACGAGGTCAGGAGATCGAGACCATCCTGGCTAACACGGTGAAACCCCGTCTCTACTAAAAAATACAAAAAACTAGCCGGGCGAGGTGGCGGGCGCCTGTAGTCCCAGCTACTCGGGAGGCTGAGGCAGGAGAATGGCGTAAACCCGGGAGGCGGAGCTTGCAGTGAGCTGAGATCCGGCCACTGCACTCCAGCCTGGGCGGCAGAGCGAGACTCCGTCTCAAAAAATAAATAAATAAATAAATAAATAAATAAATAAAAAGTTATTTATTTTATCTTTCTATGGAAGGCTATGTCAGCTGGTATAGAATTTCAGTGGTAATTTTCTTACTTTCTCTCAGTGCTTTTCATATATTTTATAGTCTCCTACTTTCAATTGTTTCCATTGAGAAATCTGCTATATTTTTGCTCCTTTGGAGGTAATATATCTTTCTTCTCTTGCTATTTTCACAATTTTCTCTTTGTCTTTGGTTTTCAGCAGTTTTACTATGATGTGTCTAGGTATTAGTTTGTGTATTTATCCTGCTTGGGTTTCCTAGGATTTATAGAGTCTTCAAATTGATTTATTTTACCAGTTTGCAAGATTTTGTCAGCCATTATCTCTTATTATTGCTGCTACCTCAGTCTCTTCTTCCCTTCTGGGTTTCCAATGAACGTACGTATGTTAGAACTTTTCACTATAGTTCTATGTGTCTTCTTATCATTTCTGAGTTTTCTATTATTTTGTTTTTCTACTACATTCTGGGTACTTTCTCCTGCTCTATCTTTTGGTTTACAAATTCTTGCTTCAATTGTGTCTCATCTGCTCTTGAACCCTTTTTTTTTTATTTTTGTACATTTTAATCTGGAATATCCTTTTGATTTGTTATTGAGTTTTTGTTGTTGTTGTTCTTGGTTGAGATTTTAATCTTGTTGGATTTTTAAAAATCTCTTTGACCTGAATAATATCATTAGTTTGAAGTCAGTGTGCAAACTCTAACACCTGTAGCCTCTGTAAGTCTGTTTCTATTGTCTGCTGTATCTATTGATATTAGTTCATGTTATTTCACTCCTTGTGTGTCTGATTATTTTTTATTATGTGCCAGATATTGGATTTACAAGATGTAGAAATATCTGAGGTCTGAGATGAATGTTATCTTTCTCCAGAGAGGATATGTTTGTTCCTGCCAGCTGCCTAAGTGCTCAAACACTAAAATGTCACCTGAAACCAATTTCATGGCTTGAAAGAATTAAAAGCTAAGCTGTAGCCTCTAAGAGTGCTTACTTCTGAATTACGCTTTTCCCTAAGGTCCTTCAGAGTTTTAATCCAGTGTGAAAAGAGTTCATCCACTAGGGCTCCCATGCCTTGATGGAAACTGAGCACCAACCCCTGTCACCTTAGATCTTTGTGGCTTTCAAAATCGTAACTCAACCTGTTGTTCTCTCAGCCTTCTGGTCTTGCTCACAGGGAAAAACATATAGAAACTCTGGGCTCACCTCCATGGGTCTCCAAGCTTCCCCACCCTAGCTCAGTGTTTTTAAACATCTTATTAGTTCTCTAGTGCTTCGAATCAGATTCTTAACATGTTTTTCCCCCAGCTTTCTTAGTTGACCTTAGCAGGGAACTCAATCATACTTATTTAATCTGTCATTACTGGAAATCTGATTTAACCTTTACAACAATTCTATAAAACAGATATTATTTCCATCTTACAGAGAGGAAATAGGTTGAGAATAATGAAAGAATGGGACCAATACAAATACAGTTTATTTTGTTAATTAGAGTAGGTGGTCTTTGGGTACTTGAATACTACCACATACATAGTCATCTTTAACAATCCTGGGGAAAGTAAGTCATGCACTTTGGGAGGCTGAGGCAGGCAGATCACGAGGTCAAGAGTTCAAGACGAGCCTGGCGAACATGGTGAAACCTTGTCTCTACTAAAAATACAAAAATTAGCTGGGCATGGGGGCGAGCGCCTGTAATCCCAGCTACTCAGGAGGCTGAGGTAGGAAAACAGCTTGAACCCTGGAGGTGGAGGTTCCAGTGAGCTGAGATTGTGCCATTGCACTCCAGCCTGGGTGACAGAGCAAGACTCAGTCTAGGGGGAAAAAAATCATGGGGAAAGTCACTCTCACCAAAAATATTTCTGCAGTTGACCCTCTCATGGTACCTTATATGCCTACATTAAATTATCCCTCGAGATACAGCTTTGAAAGGATATATTTAAATATCTGTTTAACACATATGTAACTGGAGAGTGCTCAGTCTTGGTCTTTATCTGCCACGGAGCGCTTATCTCAATTGGTTCTCAGGTTGTAGAAATAGTTTTTATGAAGCGTGTACAATAGTTGGGAGCAAAAAACAATTTTGCCACAGTTACTTTGAACATTTCTATAAAAGAGAGTCTTAGAGTAATATTATAACATAGTTGGAAATATAGTCAGAAGAGTGGGCTGGATCCTGGAGTTACATAACACTTTACATCAAATTGAGAACAGGCTAAATTTCCATTACAAGGAATAGGACAAGGATAATAGACTTTATCTACGGGGGTTGGGATGGGGCTGGGAGTTGGGTTGGTTGAGAGAGAATCCCAGAAAAAAATATGAAGTGAAGGCTCACTGATTTATCTGTTTTTGTTTGTTTGTTTTCTGGAAGTTACTCTTATCTTTGACAGTTCTATCTACATTAAGCCCATATTTCTCCCTTTCTACTGCAAATTTTTTAACCAAGTATTTTCCTTTCTTGTCAGGCTTCTTCTTGGTCCTTTTATGCCAATTTCCTCATAGCGTAGGTCCAGATTTCTCACTCTGAAGAGCTCTATTTCACATAGACCTTCTTCTAGGCAAGAAATTCATGGTTTCTCCTCTGCTTTGGGAAGGCTTCCTCATCTTTCTCTATTCATTACCAACTCCACAAATATTCCTCTAAATGAGGTGAACTCTTTTCTGACCAATCCATGATGAACCAGTGTCTTTAGCATTCAGCACAAAGCCCATCAACACTACACAGTCCTCTGAAAGCAGCACAAACATTTGTTTATTCTTGGGCATGCTTTCTACTTGGGTCATCTTTTTTTTTTTTTTTTTTTGTATTGCCGTGCTATTCCTTGGGTATGTTTGAATGCATAACTACTCTTTGCTTTCGAGGGGGAGCTCCAATGGGAGTCTTAAACAACAGTGCTTCGACCCTCTGAGCTCCCAGGATACAGGGAGTCAGCAACAATGATGAGGTCAAAATGCAGTCCACTTTGGACTGGGGCATTCCTACTAGAAATATTTGTGGAGCACTGAGCTGACGGATGTTCTTTCCAAAGTATAAGAGAATGTGACTATAACCTGCTGAGGTCAGTTGTGGAGATAAAGGATTGTTTAAACCCTGATGGACTAGCCTTAGCAGGAAAAAACAACAGACTTGCTTTTGAGAATAGGGATAAAATAAAACTAATCTCTTCAAGGAAAGTTATTGTGAAAGTCCTATAATTTCTTTTCTTTTCTTTTCTTTTTTTTTTTTTTTTGAGATAGAGTTTCTCTCTTGTTGCCCAGGCTGGAATGCAATGGTGCAATCTCAGCTCACTGCAACCTCTGCCTCCCGGGTTCAAGTGATTCTCCTGCCTCAGCCTCCCGAGTAGCTGGGATTACAGGCGCGCATCACCATGCCCAGCTAATTTTTTGTATTTTTAGTAGAGACAGGGTTTCACCATGGCCAGGCTGGTCTTGAACTCCCACCCACCTTGGCCTCCCAGAGTGCTGGGATTACAGGCGTGAGCCACTGTGCCTGGCCAAGTCCTACAATTTCTAAAATGGGCTCTTTTAATTTAAGCACTAGATTCTACAAAGTTGCTAAAAATCAAAAGTTGGAAACAATTTTAATGTCTGATGTATAATTAGGACTAAGCAAATTATAGTATATTTATATAATAAAATATTATGTGGGCCTTAAAATTGACATTTTACATGATTCTAAATAAGATGGAAAGTGAATATGTTTTAATATTAAGGTAAATAACCTGAACAAAATGCACAAAGTCTCTTTGGAAAGATACACATATGAAAACTTTTAACAACTGTATTCATTTTGGTTAGGAAGAAAACTGGGTGATTGAGGTAGAAAGATCAGAAAAAGCCTCTTCACTCTATATCTGTTTGTTCTTTCCAAGCTTTAAAATACGTAAATATATTACATATTTTTAAGAAATTAAAATAAATATGTAAAATGAAGAATCAGGAAATATGTAGTATAATTTCAACTGTACAAAAATATACATTGAAAGATATGTAGCAGGAACTATGTTAAAGTGTCAATTGTGATTTTTCTCTAGAATTATAGGGTTTTTATTCCTTCCTCTTATATTTTCAGAATCTTCAGGTACACAAAGTTTTTTTTTTTTTTTTTTGAGACAGAGTCTCTCTCTGTTGCCCAGACTGGAGTGCAGTGGCATGATCTCGGCTCACTGCAACCTCTGCCTCCCAGGTTCAAGTGATTCTCGTGCCTCAGCCTCCCAAGTAGCTGGGTGTACAGGTGTGTGTCACACCACTCTCGGCTAATTTCTTTTGTATTTTTAGTAGAGATGGGTTTTGTCACTTTGGCCAGGCTGGTCTCAAACTCCTGACTTCAAGTAATCCACCCGTCTCTGCCTCCCAAAATGCTGGGATTACAGGTGTGAGCCACCGTGCTGGCCACAAAGAGATATATATATATATATTTTTTTCCCCCCCAAGACATGAGTCTTGTTCTGTCCCCTAGGCTGGAATGCAGTGGCGTGATCTCGACTCACTGCAACCTCCGCCTCCTGGGTCCAAGTGATTCTCCTGCTTCAGCCTCCCATTTAGCTGGGACTACAGGTGTGAGCCACCACGCCCTGCTATTTTTATATTTTTAGTAGAGACAGGATTTCACCGTATTGGCCAGGCTGGTCTCAAACTCCTGACTTCAAGTGATCCACCTGCCTCAGCCTCCCAAAGAGCTGGGATTACAGGTGTGAGCCACTGTACCAGGCCACAAATATATTTTTTTTTTATAATTTTCTTTTTTTTTTTTTTTTTGAGACGGAGTCTCACTCTGTCACCCAGGCTGGAGTGCAGTGGCCAGATCTCAGCTCACTGCAAGCTCTGCCTCCCAGGTTTACACCCTTTTTCTGCCTCAGCCTCCCGAGTAGCCGGGACTACAGGCGCCCGCCACTGCACCTGGTTAGTTTTTTGTATTTTTTTAGTAGAGACGGGGTTTCACCATGTTAGCCAGGATGGTCTCAAACTCCTGACCTCATGATCCACCCGCCTCGGCCTCCCAAAGTGCTGGGATTACCATCCAGTTTCTTTCATTTAGTGATAAAGCCATCTTTTGGGAGGATTTTAATAAGTTTATTTACTTATTTTTATTTGACATGATGTTTCACTATGTTGCCCAGGCTGGTCTACAACTCCTGGGCTCAAGTAATCCTCCTGCCTCGGCCTCCCACAGTGCTGGGATTACAGGCATGAACCACCACACCTGGCCTAATAAAATTATTTTCAGCAAATAAAATTTACACAATGTATTTTCTTCAAAAGTTATATGAAAAATAAATTCTTCTTTTCATTTGTAGAAAAGACAGCTTTTCACTTAAATAATGAGGTATATTCTGCATTGAGAGTTAATAGAGTTGAATTCTCATATTGGGTCTGCAGTAGTAAGTTACATGATCTCGGACAAATAATTTAACTTCTGTAAGTCAAATAATTCTCAACTCTAAAACAAAGAGCTTGGGCTAGATTAGGGTTTCCAAGCATTTGAGGTAATATGGATCTGTAACATTTTCAAAGCTATTGTGGAAATCAACATCAGTTTGCTAACTTGGATTTGTTAAGGAAAGCCGTGATAGAAATAACAAAAACCACAGCTACTGTCCTTTACCATCTATCATCACCATTGTTTTATTTATTTTTATTTTTTTATTTTTGAGATGGAGTCTCGCTCTGTCGCCCAGGCTGGAGTGCAGTGGCCGGATCTCAGCTCACTGCAAGCTCCGCCTCCCGGGTTCCCGCCATTCTCCTGCCTCAGCCTCCCGAGTAGCTGGGACTACAGGCATCCGCCACCTCGCCCGGCTAGTTTTTTTGTATTTCTTAGTAGAGACGGGGTTTCACCGTGTTAGCCAGGATGGCATCACCATTGTTTTATAAAGCAAAGAAATGTTAACCCACACAAAAAGTAGGAGGGTCGTAATTGCAAAATACAGAATAACCCTAAAACTTGCATTATTTAGTTTAACAAAAAAACTCATTATAATAATGGTTTTCTCATTTTCTTGCAGACCTGTGTTTGGGAATCATTGGTTTAGATGAGAACTATTTCAACACTAAAGTTATATTTCTAAATACAGAAATATTGAACAAACTTTTAAAAAATAGTTGGAGTTTATATTCTGTATATTTATTCATGTCAATCAGTTATGGGTACAATGGTGATTCACACCAATCACTTATGCTCACACAAGACTTAAAAAGACAGTGATACTCTTCAGTTATCAAATAACCACAATAGTTTTTCTTTTTAGTACACACGGATGGCAGGGAGTAGCCTAAATTCTCTCGTAATAAGCTATGAACATCACAATAAGCTATAAGGTGACAAAAGTAACCCATATTATTAAAAAATTTGAACTTGACTGAATTCATACAGCTGATTGGATTGGAATTCATATATTCTTAATTTCAAAACCCATGTTCTTTTTATTTGCCCTGTTACCTCTATCAAAGTAATTTGCTTTCTTTGAATACTACATTGTTTGTAGAATGATTTACATGTAAACACATTTCAGACATCTGAGAGATGTAGAAGATGGATGTAATTCATTTTGCCCTCTAGGAATTTAAAATCTGACCAAGGAGGCAAGATACACACACACACACACACACACGGTAATTTTAATTACTACAATTACTATACAGGCAACATATGCTTCTGCTGAATGAGTAACACAAATAATAAATACAGTAGGTAAACTTTAGAGGAAAGTAAAAACCGCAGACCCAACTCAGAGACTTGAGTTGGACATTTTAAGGGAAAAAGGTGGGAGGATATTTATTTTGAGAGGGAAGACTGAGTGAGAAAAGTTTAGAAGGCAGAAAGTAAAATGCCTATTTCAAGCAGTGTGAAGAGAGCAAAAGAGTGGAGTGAATTTTATCAGCTATTGGAAAAGTAGGTTGGAGTCAAATTGTGGAAAGCCTAGACTGTCAGGGCAATGACCTTAAGACACTGTATCAGCTGAAGGCTTCTGGTCAACTGGAGGACAGGGCAACTGCTGCCTTCTGAAAGGTTGTTCAGTGGCCATTCAGGGAAGGAGAATGTGCAAGGAGCTAAAAGCAGAAAGAGAGGACAGAGATTTACTGGAGACCTTAATGGGTAAGTGTGTGAACTAGAGGAAGGAAGAAAGGAAAGTTACAAAGAGGCAATATTACAGAACTTACAGATAGATTTGATAGGAGTAGTAATAAGGAGGAGGGAAAAACCTTCACAGTTTCAAGTTGCCATATGAAGGAGAATTATGGTACCATAGGCAAAAAATAGGCATACGAGAAGAAAGTTACAGAGAAAATAAAAACAATCTAATTTTAGATATAATTTTTGGGAGACCACTTAACATGACACTTGAGTTCAAGTTTTGCAGTATACTTGCTGTGAGACCAGGACAAGTCTCTTTCTTTACCTCTCTTATTTCCAATTTCCTAACAGGTAAAATGAAGGTGGTAAAACTCACCTATAAAATGGTTTGGAGGATTAAATGAGATTTGTTTTTAAAGCAGCTCTTAGGCTGGGCGTGGTGGCTCACACCTGTAATCCCAGCACTTTGGGAGGCTGAGGCGGGCAGATCACGAGGTCAGGAGATCGAGACCATACTGGCTAACATGGTGAAACCCCGTCTCTACTAAAAAGTACAAAAAATTAGCTGGGCGTGGTGGCGGGCGCCTGTAGTCCCAGCTACTCAGGAGGCTGAGGCAGGAGAATGGCGTGAACCCGGGAGGTGGAGCTTGCAGTGAGCCGAGATCGCGCTACTGCACTCCAGCCTGGGCGACAGAGCGAGACTCCGTCTCAAAAAAAATAAATAAATAAAAAAAAAATAAAATAAAATAAAGCAGCTCTTGTGGTATGTAGTATACAATTGATTAAAGAGTTTTCTTGTTATTGCTAAGTTTTTTAATGCCACTAACATAAAATTAACAGTAATGATTAACAGTTGACATAATGAATTTGAGGTGACAGTGGAAGTATCCAGTGGGGAATCTAAGAAGTTGGAACTCAAGTGATATTCAGGTCCCAGAGCCATCCGTTAAGAATGATAGTTGATACTTTAAGAAGGATTGGTTATCCTAGGTAAGCATGAAGGAAGAAGTGCTGAATTTGGGGAATCATACAATTGGGAGGTGTGAAGAGGAAGAAATGTTTAACAAGACAAAGGTAGTCGGGTGTGGTGGTTCACACCTGTAATCCCAGCACTTTGGGAGGCTGAGGCAGGTGGATCACCTGAGGTCAGGAGTTCAAGACCAGCCTAGCCAACATGGTGAAACCCCATCTCAACTAAAAATACAAAAAAAATTAGGTGGGCATGGTGGCAGGCACCTGTAGTCCCAGCTACTTTGGGAGGTTGAGGCAGGAGAATAGTTTGAACTTGGGAGGCAGAGGTTACAGTGAGCCAAGATTGCGCTATTGCACTCCAGCCTGGGTGACAAGAGCAAAATTCTGTCTCAACAAAACAAAACAAAACAAAACAACAACAAACAGGACAAAGGCTTAATCAGAGAGAGAACTAAAAGAAAGAGGATATAATATTCTGGAATTCAAGACAGGGGTCATTTCAAGAAAGTAAGCAAACACATTTCCAAATGTTTCAAAAAGGCATATACCATTGTATTACATTTCAGAGTGATTTCAGGAATTTAGAATGATTTTCAAGACCATACATATTAGTAAATGTTTTAATTTATAGGATGTCATTCAAGAGTACATATTTATGACCTTCAAGGATGGATTTCCTTGGAAATTATAGTAATCAAATATTAATTTAACAAATAGGAAGGGTCTGTAATAGGCACATTAAAGTACCAATCAGAGCAGTGCTAGAATATAAAGATAATCTAATGGCATTGTAATATGCAAATAAGAATAAAAGCTGCTGGGAAATAGCTCTTTAATATCCAGATACTCCTTCTTATAATTTATACTCATTTGTTTAATATACTCAGAGAGCAAAGAGTAAACTTCAACCACTCTTTGTCCAAATTGTCACAAAACCCAAATAACTGAGATTTTACTGTTTTGCTTGTTGGTGAGTCCAAGAACTATGTGTCAAAGATCAAGTACCTATTTACCCCTCAATGTCTGTTCATAAATTTAAGAGATCTTAAAAGGTTAAATGTGTCTTCTGAAATGAAAATCTGCCAACCACATGGACTTGAAAATGTGAGTGGTTTGCATTCATGACTTAACATATGCCTCTGAAAAATCATAGCTGAGTGTCATCTCCAAGGTCCAGCTGCTGGAAATAGTTGGCTTAAAGACTGATTCAAGGCTTCACTGGAAAATGATGTCAGGGACTCAATTCAATTGAAATTTATGAAGTAATCACAACTGATTTTTTTTTTTTTCTTAAGAGACAGGGTCTCGCTCTATTGCCCAGACTGTAGTTTGCAGTGAGGCAATCATAGCTCACCGCAGCTTCAAACTCCTGGGCTCAAATGATCCTCCCACCTCAGCCTCCCAAGTAGCTAGGGGCAGTTAATTATAAAAAACAAGTCGACTTACAAAAGGTAGGCAACTACATAGATAAAACAAGTTGCCAAAGGGAAAAAAGGGATAAGAACATTAAAGCCAAGATTGTTACAGAACAATGTAATCCATTTGATAAATAAATTTGACCCCAAGTTTCCCAGTGGCCAGAGCAAAGAGGGAGGAGGCTGATGCTTTCACCATAAGATTAAAAAGTTGTTCAGTAGAAGCCAAGTTTCTCCTGAAGCTGCAGCCCCAAGGAAATTTATCCTGTGAGTCCTCATAAAGAGTAATCTGGCAATCTATCAGATCGGGCTCTCCATAAAATCCTTGTGTTGAATATAATAATGCATTTCTTAGAGTTGGGTCTGATATCCTTCATGTAAGCACAGTTCAGTCAAGTTAGTACTACCAGGAGGCAAATACCCAGGATCCAAATACACAGTGCCCTGACAATCAGGTTTGATCCATAGGTAAATTTTAGGATATCCAGCAGAGTGGAGAATTTGCATAACCTTCAGGCGATTCTTCACAAACATTACTTCTCGAAAATCAGTATTTTGCTAAGGGATTGAACAGCAGGGAGTTCAAAGTTGTATTCTCTAGTGATAGCCCAGAGTGCAGGCATTCTGTGTTATTACATTCTCTGGTCATAGCCCAGAGTGCAGGCATTCTGTATTATTACACATCTTTAGCACTGACAGCCCAAGAGGAAGAACCAAGTTTCCTTAGTGAAACTACCTAATACATTTCAGCATGCAGGTGGGTGAGCACCGCTGAGGGAGCTCCTGTCTTGTTACCACTTGACTCCTTTGAGTCTATTTTTACAGCTTAAAATAATAAAGATCATTAAAAATACACATATTAGGCCAGGCACAGTGGCTCACGCTTGCAATCCCAGCACTTTTGGAGGTAGAGGCGGGCAGATTGCTAACATGGCAAAACCCCGTCTCTACCAGAAATATAAAAAAAATTAGCCGGGCATGGTGATGCACACCTGTGGTCCCAGCTACTCAGGAGGCTGAGGAGGGAGGATTGCTTGAGCCCAGGAGGTTGAGGCTGCAGTGAGCCAAGATCACACTGCTGCACTCCAGCCTGGCTGACCGAGTGAGATGCTGTCTTAAAAAAGAAAAAAATTGCATCTATCTACCTACCTACCTACCTATCTACACACGCACATTATTTTGGTTTGCAGACATGAAAGAGTTTTCAATTGCAAGCTCCCAGGGTGTCTAATTTGGTCCTCACCGCCATGTGATGAGGCAGGATCTGTAAGATCCTCATTTCGTAGACAATCACCAAAAAAGGAGGGGTGGGCTTTAAAATATCTTTGAGGGCTAATATTCCATGATTTTCACTAGGAACTACTTTGCCTCTTTGGCCTTTCGGGATAACAGAGATGATTGTTTTAGTGCTCACCTATTCTATCTGAACTATAAAATCCTAGGAGGCAGGGTAATCGTTTGTGTTAGGAGGGCCCCAGGAGGGTGCTTAGTCAATATTATCCTGATTTCGACCCCATCTGTGCACCTAAATCTTCCCCATTCTAATTCTTCTTTCCTGAAGTTATGATGAAAGCTTGTTAAAGTACAAGTTCAGAAATGTAAATTTTTTAAGTTGTCAAGCCAGTAGGCGAAAGAAACCATGACTGAATGACTTACAGCTTTAAAGAGTTATAAAAGACCTTTATTTGGAGGCACTCACAACCCCCTCATCGCCCTTCACAGCATTCATCTTGGGAAGGAAGGGAACGGCTGCCCAGAAGCTGCAGCGGATCTCTATCCTTGCAATGACCAGCCCTGAGGATGGTAATGGGGCGTTCGCGGAATTCTCAGGAGCACCCACCTGGGATGTGCTGCGAACGTGAACGTGGGCAACAGTCTGCTAGGAAGACTCGCCGTCCCTGTGCTAATTGCCCCAGACTAATTATTCTTGCTTCATTGTACAGGGGATTGATTCATCAGGTCACATGTGCAGCAACACATGTTGGAGATGGGAGAAGCTATTTAATGCCTGCAAAAATAGAGATGCAATGCAGGCCGGCATGCAGCTGTGGCCTTGCCCAGTACTACCAAATTCATGCCGGGCCCAGAGCCAGCAAAACAGTCGCAGGAAAGACACCCCCATAGCATGTTAATATTCCTTCAACTTGGGAAAGATAAAGCCTTTTGTTCAGTATTTATGAGGATGGAAAGTCAAGATTTCCTTGAATAGTTTGCATTTCTAAGTATGGTTTCTTGTTCTATCACTTTTTTCTTCTCCCGGGAGAAGTTTTAAAAATGAAATGGATTGATTACAGTTAAAAACTGGTTCCTGCCAAAATGGAGCAGCTTATCACGCGCCTTTGAGTCTTTGTCCATCGTTACCTCTGAATGGGGAGTGCATTATGGGAAACTAGGGTGTTCATCCTATTCTTACTGTTTTCTTTGTAAACAACAGCCGTCTTCATTATTGTCATTAAAGTTCTAGACACTTAAATGGCTTAAAAGCAAAAGGAAGCATACTATCAATACATTTTACAAAGGAGAAGAAGAGCAAAGTAGGAAAGGTATATTTAAATGCTTAAATACATTTCATGCTTCTGAAAGAATGAAGGTTGTACAGACCAATACTTCTTGTACTTTAATGTGCCTGCAAACCATCTGGGCACCTCACTGAAAGGTAAAATTTGACTCCATAGGTCGGGGGTGAGGCCTGAAAATCCGCATTTCTAACGGATTCCCAAGTGCTGCTGATGCTGTGACTCCAGAGACCACAGTGTGTATAGTGAGTGTATAAACCTACCCTATAATTACCAACATTTCCACCATTTAAAGATAAACTCTAGGCTACTCTCATTAAACCATTAAAAAGAGTATTTTGGCCGGGTACGGTGGCTCATGCCTGTAATCCCAGTACTTTGGGAGGCCAAGGTGGGCGGATCACGAAGTCAGGAGATCAAGACCATCCTGGCTAACCCAGTGAAACCCCGTCTCTACTGAAAGATATACAAAAAATGAGCCGGGCGTGGTGGTGGGCGCCTGTGGTCCCAGCTACTATGGAGGCTGAGGCAGGAGAACGGCGTGAACCCAGGAGGTGGAGCTTGCAGTGAGTTGATATCCCGCCACTACACTCCAACCTGGGCGACAGAGCGAGACTCCGTCTCAAAAAAAGAAAGAAAGAAAAGAAAAGAGTATTTTGCTCAAAACCAAGTATCTGAAATTTAAACCTCTAGAAAGACACGTGTGATTTTTTTTTAAATGAGATAACAAACTCCTGTTTATATACTTACAGTAGGTACAGAATCTTTTTTTTCTAGACTTTATCATTCGTACACACGTCACCAACTTATTTTTCATACATCACACATATTAATTTGATTGTTGCTGTTGTGCAGTGGCACAATCCTAGCTCACTACAGCCTTGAACTCCTAGGCTCCAGCAGTCCTCTGGCTCCAGCCTCCTGAGTAGCTGAGACCACCTACATGTGCCACCACGCCCAGCTAATTAAAAACCATTTTATGGCCAGGAGCGGTGGCTCATGCTTATAATCCCAGCACTTTGGGAGGCTGAGGTGGATGGATCACCTGAGGTCAGGAGTTTGAGACCAGCCTGGCCAACATGGTGAAACCTCATCTCTTCTAAAAATACAAAAATTAGCCAGGTGTGATGGTGCATACCTGTAGTCCCAGCTACGTGGGTGGCTGAGGCAGGAGAATCTCTTGAACCTGGGAGGTGGAGGTTGCAGTGAGCCAAGATCATGCCATTGAACTCCAGCCTGGGCAACAGAGCAAGACTCCATCTCAAAAAAATAATAATAACGAATAAAATGAAATAAAATAAAATAAAATAAAATAAAATAAATGTTTTGTAAGGACAGAGTCTTGCTCTGTTGCCCAGACTTGTCTTAAACTCCTGGCCTCAAGCAGTCTTCCAGCCTCAGCCTCCCAAAGTGCTGGGATTACAGGGGTGACCCACCATGCTTGGCCTTTATAGTTATTAATTTTAAGACTAAGTAGCTCTTACCTAAGCAGGAATGGAGAGAGATGTGCTCCAAATTATGGGCACAGCACAGGCAAAGTTCAAGAAACCTCCTCAGTACATGGGAAACCTGCCCTCTCATCTGAACTCCCAGCTTGGACCATACAGCCCTGTTTGTTCCCATTGGATTGGTGTATTAATAACGCCCTCTTTCACTCTCAAAGGGGACCCAGTTTAGAAAACAACTTAGATCGCTCTACCTACAGCTTATCTGCAAGAATAGTCATCTGGCGCTTAACACACTGTTTTCCTGTATTGCTAATCATTTCTGCTTATATCCATGTCTTAGGTTTCCGATGAGATTATAACTTATTCAAAAACATCTCATTTATTAATTAGATCATTTACCAAGATTTCCTTAAAACAACCTGGGATCATTGTCCCATATGCAGAAGCAAGTTAGATCAAATACCTCTTAAAGTCAGAAAACATTTAAACAGTCTATTAAATAACTATCTGAATAGTGGTGGCAGCCCTAAATAGAACACATTTATCCATCCACCCTTCCATTCATTCATCCATCCTTCCATCCATCTATCCATCCATCCATGCATCATATATCCATTCATCCATCCATCTATCCATCACATATCCATTCATCCATCCATCCATCACATATCCATCCATCCATCCATCCATCCAGCCATCCATCCATCCATCCATCCAACAAAACCCTATTGAAAACTACTTTTGTGCCAGGCTCTGGGCTAGGTGCTAGAAGTACAAAAACCAGTTATTGCCTCCCAGGCCTATTGCTTAGTCCTTCACAATGAAATGTTTATTGACTTACTTTAAAAAACAGACTTTTCCCCCCAGTTTTTGAGAAGGTCATTTGTTTGGGAAAATGGGAGTAGAAAACAATTACCTGTTGGAATAAACACTATTCTAGAAATACACAGACTGTGACTTTGGCTCAGGCTCCGAGATGATCTAACAGTATGTCTACAGGGGAGTAACTTCCATCCTCTTTGTGAAACGAAGGAGCTTGGTGATTGCTAAGATCCCTTACAGTCTCACTGTTCTATTATAGGAGGTAAGATGTTTTCTTCTCTGCTGCTAAAGACTTCTAGGAAGAGCAGAATTTTAGGAAAGCTTTGAATAGCAGAGGGAATAATTTCGTAGAAGCCTTTAGAGACGAGTAATTATAAGCTAAGATATTTCTTGGCTTTTTGCACATTTTCCTTTTTTACCTCTCCCTCTTCCATCTTTAGTTTTATAGTTTGCCAAGATTTCTTTCCTTTATATTTTCTTTTACTAAAAGTTGTTTTATTTGTGTGTGTGTCTTTGCCATCAGTCTCTCCACCCAACCATGTAAGTCTTCCTATGCTGGTCCCCATACCTCCCACGCTCCTACCCCTACCCCCATGTCCATTCATCCTCTTGGCTTCCCGAACTTCCCTGGAATCTCCCAATGCCATCATACTCCTGTTGTGCTCCTATTCCAAGTCTTGTTATCACTTTCTGTTTTTCTTCCCTCAGAATTCTCTTTCTCAAGCTCCCCCAGTTAGACATTTGCCACATAGCCTGTGTTATTAGTATGTATTCTTCATGTTTTTTTCCAGGTGAAAAATGATGCTTTTTACCTAGAAAAAAACGCTGTGTTTCCCAGGCTGGTCTTAAACTCTTGGCCTCAAGCAGTCTTCCAGCTTTGGCCTCCCAAAGTGCATGAGCCACTGTGGCCCAGCCTTTATATTTATTAATTTTAAGAAGACTAAGTAGCTGTTACCTAATTAGGAATGAAGAGAGATGTGCTTCAAATCACGGGCACAGCACATGCAAAGGTCAAGAAGCAAGAGGTCAACGTAGCAATAAGAATCTTGTATTTCCTGGAAAACCTGCCAGTGTGACTTGGTGTGTCCAGACGCTCCCCGACATGCCCTGTGAATGGTATATGTCTCTGCAGATTCATTCACCCAGTAGATATTTATTAAACACCTACTATCTACAGCATTGTGTTCAGGCACAGGGACAGGCAGTACAAAGATGGAGAAGGTACGACATTTCTCTTCGTGTAATTTACAACATAGAAGGAAAGACAGACTTGAAAACAGAAGAATTTTGGTGCAGTGTGACAAATGCCATACTGCCATGGGAACATGGTGAAGAAGTCCCTAATGATTCCTGTGGGAAAGCTTCCCTGGGGTACTGGCATTTGACTACACAGTTGTTTCTTCTTTGCCACCCACTGGCAGATGTTTCTGACTCGAGGGCCTTGCACTGGTGAGAAACAGTTCTAGTTCTCTTTTGTCTGTGTCCTGTGCTAAAGTAGCCACAATTGCAGTTGTCCATTACAAAGATAAATAAATGCACTAAGTGCTGGTACAGGCTCTCTAAGGTAAAAAGGATCAGGACCTGGGGAGCAATTTATACCTGTGCATGAAAAGCAAAGGAAATATTCAACTTTTGGAAAATACACGGTTGGGGAAATGAGAGTTCTAGTGGCAGGAGTGGGACATGAGGGCCAGGTCGCCTCAGTAATAACCACCTATCACAAATACATAAATAAATAAAAGAAAGGAAAAGCTCTGAGCTCTTCTATGAATTCAAATCCTATTGATTCTCTTCTATTAAAATTCAGAAATGTTTTGGGTAATAATACATTAATGTCTATTAATTTTTTTTTTTGAGATGAAGTCATGCTCTGTCACCCAGGCTGGGGTGCAGTGGTGCAATCTCTGCTCACTGCAACCTCTGACTCCCAGGTACAAGCAATTCTCCTGCCTCAATCTCATAAGTAGCTGGGATTACAGGTGCCCGCCACCACTCCCGGCTAATTTTTGGATTTTCAGTAGAGACAGGGTTTCACCATGTTGGCCAGGTTGGTCTTGAACTTGAACTCTTGACCTCATGATCCGCCCACCTCGACCTCCCAAAGTGCTGGGATTATAGACGCAAGCCACTTTGCCTGACCAATGCCGATGAATTTTTAACATTAAATCATTCACCAGAGTAGCTAGGAGAGACCCTGAGAGAAAGGGACACAGAACTAATTTAGGATGGGGATTGGGGCAACTGAGCATGGAGCAAGACCCCCAAGAGTAGATGGGATGAGGGGCCGGCACAGCGAGAAGACCTGGCCAGTGTGTCCTATGTGGGGTGTAGGGCAGGAGGCCAACAGTCCTCTTCCGGGAAAATTTCATCCTTCCCCTGGCTCCCGTTAGTCTATGCCAGTGACTTCACAGCTTCTTCTCCAGGCCAGATCTGTCCTGTGAACTCTGGATTCCTGTGAGCTCTATTTGATTTGAACCTGTTTCCAAACCTGCTTCTCTCCTCCCTGTTTTTTTAGACCCACTCACCAACCTAATTGTCCAAGCTAGGTACCTGGATGTTGGGCCTGACCCAACCTCCTCTCTCACCCACCAGGCTTAAGCATGCATCAAGCTCTGGTCTCTCCACCTCCTCAGCAGCATTCCAGTCTCTCCATTACTGTCTATTCCTGTTGTTGTGCCCTAGGTCTGGCTCTCACCATTTCAGCACTCCATTACCTTGATAGACTCATTGATTTCCTTCATTGCAGTCATCTTTCAAACCATTCTCTACCCTGCAGCTAGACTAAACCTTTTTTTTTTTTTTTTTTTTGAGACAGAGTCTGCTCTGTCGCCCAGGCTGGAGTGCAGTGGTGTGATCTTGGCTCATTGCAACCTCCACCTCCTGGGTTCAAGTGATTCTCCTGCCTCAGCCTCCTGAGTAGCTGGGATTACAGGCATGCACCACCACGCCTGGCTAGTTTTTGTACTTTTAGTAGAGACAGGGTTTCACCATGTTGGCCAGACTGGTCTAGAACGCCTGACCTCGCGATCCGCCTGCTTCAGCCTCCTAAAGTGCTGGGATTACAGGGGTGAGCCACCGTGCCCGGCCAGCTAGAATGAACCTTCTAAAGCACAAATTGGAGGTCCCGTTTGTATGTAACATTTATCTTGCTAGGATGAAGTCCATACTGGTGAGTGCAGCATGCCAGGCATCTTCAGGCTGATTCCTGTCACTTCCCTACCCATGGTTCTCACATTCTGGTGACCACCACCATTTCCCTGAACATATGTTTCTCTTGCTCTGGGCTTTTGCACTGTTGTCTCCACTACTGGGATTGCCCCCCCTGCTTGCCCACACTTGGCCAGTTTCTATTTATCCTCCCAGGCCTCAGCTTGGGCATCATCAAAAGGATTTCTACCCTCATTTCCCCATGAGACCAGCTGCCTCTCATTGCAGGCACAACACCTGAGCTTAACCGACAGCACTGGACGCCCTGTTCTGCAAGTGCAGAGCTGGCTTTGACCCTGGTGACGCTTCTACTCCTCAGTGTTTTACCTGACCAGTGTGGGCACTCAGTGTTATTTAACTTCTTTTTTTGTTTGTTTAATTTTAGTAGAGATGGGGTTTCACTATGTTGGCCAGGCTGGTCTTGAACTCCTGACCTCAAGTGATCTGCCCACCTCAGCCTCCCAAAGTGCTGAGATTACAGGCGTGAGCCACCGAACCCGGCCAACACTAGGTGTTTGATGAAAGAAAGGAGAGAGGGAAAGAGGGGGGTTTTCTAAGAGAGGAGTAAGAGGTCTTCAAATCATACTTGGTCTATTTTCTCATTTTCCTAAGTGCCAACCTCTTCCTTTCCCCCTTTTTATTCATAGAGACCATGACATGTGACTTATAAATACAAATTAGTAAAGTATGGCTGGGGTAGACCAGGCGAGGTGGCTCAGGCCTGTCATCCTGGCACTTTGGGAGGCTGAGCCTGGAGGATTGCTTGAGGCCAGTAATTCAAGACCAGCCTGAGCAATATAGTGAGACCTCTTCTACAACAAATAAAATTAGCCAGGTATAGTGGCACCTGCCTGTAGTCCTAGCTACTTGGGAGGCTGAGGCAGGAGGATTGCTTGAGCCTAGGAGTTGGAGACTGAGGCAGCAGTGAGTTATAATCATGCCACTGCACTCCAGCCTGGGCAACAGAGCTAGGGGCCTGTCTCTAAAAAGAAAAGAAATATATGTCTGAGATGTCTTCTCTCATAATTATGCCAGACTGATTACACAGGTGATGAATGATTGGCTAGTGTTGAATAGTTAACACAGTTGAGAGTCATTCCTTTGGAAAAAAAAAAAACAAAACAATAAGCTCAAATCTACTTTACAAACAGTTTACCATAGAGGTTAAGAGATTAGCATTGCTCTCTGAGAGACCTGAGTTCAAGTCTTGGCTCTGCCATCTGCTATGACCTTGGAAAACTTAACCTCTTTTAGCCTCGGTTTCCTTATCTGTAAAATGAAGATCATAGTAGTATCTACCTCATAAGGTTTTCAGAGATTAGTAAAGGTGTGTAAAGAATTTAGTACACTGCCTGGCACATAGTGACAAGAAATATTGGTTCTTTTAGTAATCGGTGGCAGTAAGACTCTGGACTTCTCTTTGATGTCAACATGCATTTTTCTTTCTCTTTGTCTCATAATTTGACAATTTTTTTTTTTTTTTTTGAGACAGGGTCTTGCTCTGTTGTTTAGGCTGAAGTGCAGTGGGTTCAATCATAGCCCACTGCAGCCTTGAACTCCTGGGCTCAAGCAATCCTCCTGCCTCAGCCTGCTGAGTAGCTAGGACTACAGGCGTGCAGCACCACACCCCTGGCTATTTTAAAAATTTTTTGTAGAGACAGGGTTTTACCATGCTGTCTAGGCTGGCCTTAAACTCCTGGCCTCAAGCAATCCTCCCACCTCAGCCTCCCAGAGTACTGGGATTGCAGTGTGAGACTTCGTGCCTGAGCTATTTAGCAATTTTATAGTCAGATTCTGGACTGATGGGCCCCCACGATGGCTTCCCTCCATGCTGTCCTTCCCAACTCCCATCTGACCTTTGTCCTGCTCAGTAGTGATTCGGCTCCCCACCCCTCCCTCACCAGCCTCTGCAGACTTCTGGGTCAGGAATTAGTCGACATTATCATAAAATCTTCAGATTTCTCCTTATGAGAAACAACATCTTTTTTTTCCTTTTTCTTTTTTTTTATTATACTTTAAGTTCTAGGGTACATGTGTACAACATGCAGGTTCGTAACATAGTTATACATGTGCCCTGTTGGTTTGTTGCACTCATCAACTTGTCATTTACATTGTGTATTTCTTCTAATGCTATCCCTCCCCCCAGCCCCCCCACCCCCTGACAAGCCCTGTTGTGTCATGTTCCCTGCCCTGTGTCCGTGTGTTCTCATTGTTCAACTCCCACCTATGAGTGAGAACATGCAGTGTTTGGTTTTCTGTCCTTGTGATAGTTTGTTGAAAATGATGGTTTCCAGCTTCATCCATGTCCCTGCAAAGAACATGAACTCATCATTTTTTATGGTTGCATAGTATTCCATGGTGTATATGTGCCACATTTTCTTTTTTATTATTATTAATTTTTTATTATACTTTAAGTTCTAGGGTACATATGCACACCATTCAGGTTTGTTACATGTGTATACATGTGCTATGTTGGTGTGCTGTACCCATTAACTCATCATTTACCTTAGGTATATCTCCTAACGCTATCCCTCCCCACTTCCCCCACCCCATGATAGACCTTGGTGTGTGATGTTCCCCTTCCTATAGTTTGCTGAGAATGATGGTATCCCCTTGCGATAGTTTGCTGAGAATAATGGTTTCCAGCTGCATCCATGTCCCTACAAAGGACATTAACTCATCCTTTTTTATGGCTGCATAGTATTCCATGGTGTATATGTGCCACATTTTCTTAATCCAGTCTATCATTGATGGACATTTGGGTTGGTTCCAAGCTTGCTATTGTGAATAGTACCACAATAAACATATATGTGCATGTGTCTTTATAGCAGCATGATTTATACTCCTTGGGATGGCTGGGTCAAATGGTATTTCTAGTTTTAGATCCTTGAGGAATTGTCATACTGTCTTCCACAATGGTTGAACTAGTTTACAGTCCCACCAATAGTGCAAAAGTGTTCCTATTTCTCCACATCCTCTCCAGCACCTGTTGTTTCCTGACTTTTTAATGATTGCCATTCTAACTGGTGTGAGATGGTATCTTATTGTGGTTTTGATTTGCATTTCTCTGATGGCCAGTGATGATGAGCATTTTTTCATGTGTCTGTTGGCTGCATAAATGTCTTCTTTTGAGAAGTGTCTGTTCATATCCTTTGCCCAATTTTTGATGGGGTTGTTTGTTTTTTTTCTTGTAAATTTGTTTGAGTTCTTTGTAGATTCTGGATATTAGCCTTTTGTCAGATGATTGCAAAAATTTTCTCCCATTCTGTAGGTTGCCTGTTCACTCTGATGGTAGTTTCTTTTGCTGTGCAGAAGCTCTTTAGTTTAATTAAATTTCATTTGTCAATTTTGGCTTTTGTTGCCATTGCTTTTGGTGTTTTAGACATGAAGTCCTTGCCCATGCCTATGTCCTGAATGGTATTGCCAAGGTTTTCTTCTACGGTTTTTATGGTTTTAGGTCTAACATGTAAGTCTTTAATCCATCTTGAATTAATTTTTGTATAAGGTGTAAGGAAGGGATCCAGTTTCAGCTTTCTATATACGGCTAGCCAGTTTTCCCAGCACCATTTATTAAATAGGGAATCCTTTCCCCATTTCTTGTTTTTGTCAGGTTTGTCAAAGATCAGATGGTTGTAGATGTGTGATATTATTTCTGAGGGCTCTGTTCTGTTCCATTGATCTATATCTCTGTTTTGGTACCAGTACCATGCTGTTTTGGTTACTGTAGCCTTGTAGTATAGTTTGAAGTCAGGTAGTGTGATGCCTCCAGCTTTGTTCTTTTGGCCTAGGATTTTCTTGGCAATGTGGGCTCTTTTTTGGTCCCATATGAACTTTAAAGCAGTTTTTTTTCCAATTCTGTGAAGAAAGTCATTGGTAGCTTGATGGGGATGGCATTGAATCTATAAATTACCTTGGGCAGTATGAGAAACAACATCTTAAATTCTGTTCCAACTTGAGAAAAGTCTCACAAGCTACATAGGAAAAGGAGCTTTTATCACACTCATCTGTAGGTTTTTTATCTAAGTCATATATGCTCAGGTACAAGTCATTAGTAGGAACTATTATAATTATTACTAGGAACAGTTATAATTAATCAGCAAATGTGTGTTTCTTATCATACTACACATCTGACAAGCCACATCTGACAAGCCACATCTGTGGGGTTACCACCTTGTATTATGTTTCAACACCTAGTATTTTGCATTTTCCTGTTTTATGCAACTAAACCTTATCCTAATCAACATAAAATTCAACACCCACGAGTTGGATGATATATATAATAAAATCCAATTGTGTCATTGGGTTAGTGGAGAAGATCAGATATGGAGCAATGATGAGCTGATATTATCAGCTGGAAAATTAGTGACCCTTGTTATGCTGTAGCAAAACATTTGATAAAAATTGTCATTTCCTGAATAATATAAAGCAAGCAACATGCAAACCAAAGATGTAGCTGGGGGAAAGGGTAAGAAGTATAAAATTTTGGTTTGTATTGATTGCATCTTGTGGCTTTTAGCTAGGAACTGTGATAAAGATATAAACTCATCTGGAGCTATTCTGCCTGCCAACAGAGATGGAAGGAAACATGGCTTTGTAAAGATTAGACTCTGCCTGTAATCTAAACTCGGCTGTGAGTCCTGTAACTGGGAGTCTCGTAGGATGAAAAATACAACTTCTAGTGAGTGCAAGCCCATCCAGCCTTGGCAGGAGATAAGGCTGTGGCCCCAGGCACTTTCTGAGCATCTTCTTAGGTTCATTGCCAGACAATGGAAACAAGCCCAGACACAAAAATTGCATTAAGGGTGTTCCCATCTCACCCAACTTCTTTCTTCTTTCAAATGGTCTCAAGGCAGCCAGGCCAATTGGAGAGGGAAAGATTGGGCAGAGCATAAAGAGCTCTAAATAAAAGATCAGAGCCTTCGGGCATGAGAAGTGTTTCTGGACACAGTGTTAGGCTGTAGTAACCCACACTCAGAATTGACTCGAAGCAAAGATATTGGATGGAAACTTACTATGTTTGGACAGAAACCTCAAGCTTGGTCTGCAAAAACTTCTGATTAGTCAACTCTGAAAAGAATTCCTGGGAACCTGCACCTGCACCAGCAAGAAGTTCGCTGTGGAAACCATGCAGCTTCAAGATGATCCTATCTCGAGTGCCCAGGGATCTCAGATATAGCCATGGAGGAAAACGGACAAGGCAGAACCCCCGAGAAGGCAAAGCCAGAGACCATGCAGGCAATGGACAAGAGAGTTCCCCCAAGGCAGCAGTTCAATCAAGGAATGACCTTCTCTGCCAGCAAAGGAAGTCCTTGCCTTTCCTATCCAGCAGGATTTGATCATTGCTATGGACAAATACCTGCAATATTTCTCTTTCCTCCTTTTTTTTTTGAGCCAGGGTCTTTGTCACCTAGGCTGGAACTGCAGTGGTGCAATCTTGGCTCACTGCAACCTCTGCCTCCTGGGCTTAAGTGACCCTCCCAGTTCAGTCTCCCAGGTAGCTGGGATTATAGGCGCATGCCACCACAACTGGCTAATTAAAAAAATATTTTTTGTTTTTTATTTTTTGTAGAGACGGGGTTTCACTATGTTGCCCAAGCTGGTCTTGAATTCCTGGGCTCAAGTGATCTGAGTAATCCCAAAGTGTTGGGGTTACAGGCATGAGCCACCACATCCAGCCTTTCCCCACTTTTCTAATATGAGTTTTTCTGTGTGTCTGCTTATTCTGCTCCTATGCCAGCAATTATATTGCATGTAAATGCAGATAACCTTTTTTGCTTTGCAAATTACCAGACCATGAGGAGGCACATGCAGACGTGATAGAGCACATCACTTAGAGATTCTGGACTTTGAGATGCACTAACTGGATGGGAAATGCCTGGGTCTACACAGGGGCAGAAGAGTATTCATGAGTGAAACTCCTTCATGAGTATTCATGAGTGAAACCCCGTCTCTACAAAAAATAAAAAACAAAAAAAATTTTTTTAATTAGCCAGGTGTGGTGGCATGTGCCTGTAGTCCCAGCTACTTGGGAGACTGAGGTGGGAGGGTCATTTAAGCCCAGGAGGCAGAGGTTGCAGTGAGCCAAGATTGCACCACTGCATGCCAGGGGAGCAGTCTACGGCATCAACTACTAGCTGCCTTCCAAAACCCACCCTTTGCTTCTCCTTTAGCAAAGAAATCCTGATTTTTACCCAGGCACATTGCTGCCCAGCTAGAAATCTGTATTTCCCTGCCTCCTTGACCATTAGGTATGGTCAGGTAATTAAATTCTGGCCAATGAGATAAAGGTAGTTGGGTTGCAAGGAACTGCCTGGAAGGGCTCTTAAAAGAGTAGAGGCATGCCCTTCCCTCCTCCTTCCTGCTGATTTGAACTTAGAAACAGGGATGTTCTGGCAGAGCTTCAGCCGGCGTCTGGAACTATGAGGATGAGGGGCACAGAGAATGCTATGGAGCATGATGATGTCATGGAGCTACCAAAGCAGCTCTGGACTGCTTATCTCTAGATTTCTTTTAACTGAGAGAGAAATGAAATTTAATCTTGTATAAGCCTTTGTCTTTTGCAGTTTTCTGCTATGAAGCTGAATGTAACCATGATTGGTAGACTCTCCATGCATGACGTGGCCAATTGAACTTTAAGACTATGGAGAAGGTGATTTAATGGTGTGGGTTTGACATCTGGTCCATGGATCCGTTGAACTATTTCCTGGGAGGTTGAAAAGAAATACCTGTGTTGTGCTTCCTTTAGCTTTAGAAATAGCCAGGGTTAGACTGAATTAGAATGCAAGCCTGATTAATTTTCATGATTGAAAAAAAAATTCCATAATATCTTGCCCAATTAAAATGATTATAGAGGCCAGGTGCGGTGGCTCACATGGATGATCCCAGCACTTTGGGAGGCTGAGGCAGGTGGCTCACTGGAGGTCAGGAGTTAGAGACCAGCCTGGCCAACATGGTGAAACCCTGTTTCTACTAAAAATACAAAAATCAGCCAGGCATGGTGGTGCATGCCTGTAATCCCAGCTACTAGGGAGGCTGAGGGAGGAGAATCGCTTGAACCTGGGAGGCGGAGGTTGCAGCAAGCCGAGATCGCACCACTGTACTCCAACCTAGGTGACAGAGCGAGACTCCATCTAAAAAAAAAAAAAAGATTATAGAGTATATGCCCTTTCCAACAGATGCCATTCTGCCTGCTGTGGATACGGAGAAGAGAAACCAGAGGTCATGGTTTTGGCAGAAGCAGCTCTATCACCCACACTCTCTGGTCTAGTCAGTTTCCAATATTAGAAAGAAAGATTAGAAAGAAGATGTGGCTTCACTTGTCTGATAATTTATAAAAAGGACTCATCAGAAAAAATAGTTAAATTTAGTACATTAGATTCAATGCAACGGTTATTTATGTTATTTTCTATGAGCTTACATTAGGTTTCTCAACCTCAGCACTATTGACATTTGGACCAGATGATTCTTTGTGATGGGGGTTGCCTGGGAGTCACAGGATGGTCAGCAGCTTTCCTGGCTTCGACACTCTACATTCTAGTAGCAATGCCCTCTGCCCCAGCTGTGACAACTAAAATGCCTCCAGACATTGCCAAGTGTCCCCTGGCGGTGAAAATTGTCCCTAGGTTGAGAAGCGCTGGCTTAACATGAGGCTCAAGGCTCGTACCATGTTGTTGTGTGATACGCAGAGCCTGCTGTTAGCACATGTGTGGAATGAGGAGAAGCCACCAGTTGGTGTAGTTGGGACATAGGACCCAAGTACATTTTAGCACCTGTTCTTGATAGATAACTTCAAGAATAGCTATAATTTAGTAAGTACATAATAAAAGTCAGACACTCTCCTTCGTAATTTCACATGTACTGCTTTTTTTGGAAAAGTTTTTTTAAAGTATAGAAAAGTACAATAACACTTCTCCTGTTTCCTTCCCAATTTCCTTTCCATCAGAAATTTAGTGTGTATCAATCACCTTTTTCTTTTCTTTTCTTTTCTTTTTTTTGAAACAGAGTTTCACTCTTGTTGCCCAGGCTGGAGTGCAATGGCGTGATTTCTGTTCACCACAACCTCTGCCTCGTGGGTTCTAGCGATTCTCCTGTCTCAGCCTCCCAAGTAGCTGGGATTATAGGCATGTGCCACCATTGCCAGCAAATTTTGTGTTTTTTAGTAGAGATGGGGTTTCTCCATGTTGGTCAGGCTGGTCTCGAACTCCTGACCTCAGGTGATCTGCCTGCCTCTCCTCCCAAAGTGCTGGGATTACAGGCATGAGCCACCATGCCCGGCCTCAATCACCTTTTTATGCTTTTACTAGGTAGAAATATATCTATAAATATTTAATGTTGCTTTGGGTATTTAAGAATATTAAGTGGTATACTGTATAAAACTGCAGCATTTTTTTTAACTCAACTTTTTTTTTTGAGACAGAGTTTCACTCTTGTCACCCAGGCTGGAGTGCAATGGTGCAATCTTGGCTCACTGCAACCTCTGCCTCCCAGGTTCAAGTGATTCTTCTGTCTCAGCCTCCCGAGTAGCTGGGATTACAGGTGCCTGCCACCATGCCTGGTTAATTTTTTGTGTTTTTAGTAGAAATGGGGTTTCACCATGTTAGCCAGGCTGGTCTTGAACTCCTGACCTCAGGTCATTCACCTACCTCAGCCTCCCAAAGTGCTGGGATTACAGGAGTGAGCCACTGTGCCTGGCCTTAACATTGTTTTTATTTTATTTTATTTTATTATTTATTTATTTATTTATTTATTTTTGAGACAGAGTTTTGCTCTTGTTGCCCAGGCTGGAGCGCAATGGCGCTATCTCGGCTCACTGCAACCTCCGCCTCACGGGTTCAAGCGATTCTCCTGCCTCAGCCTCCCAAGTAGCTGGGATTACAGGCATGTGCCAGCACACCCGGCTAATTTTGTGTTTTTAGTAGAGATGCGGTTTCTCCATATTGTCAGGCTGGTCTCGAACTCCCGACCTCAGGTGATCCGCCTGCCTTGTCCTTTCAAAATGCTGGGATTACAGGCGTGAGCCACTGTGCCAGGCCACAACACTATTTTCAATAATTCCTCAATGTTGCTACGTATAAACCTGGTTCCTTTTTTTTACTGCGCATATTGTTCCATTGTAGTTTATTTATCCATTCTTCTACACACAGACATTTGAGCTAGTTCCAGCTAATCTCTGCTATAAAGCAATGCTGCAGTAAACATCTTTATTTGTCTCTTTGCACACATGTACAAGTGTTTCTTCAGAAGCAGAATTGGGTCAGAGGTTGTACTCATTTTCTACTTTGCTGGATAATGCCAAATTGTTCTCCAAAGTGATTGAATCAGTTTGCCTTCCCCCTAATAGTGCATGAGAATCTTTGGTTTCCCATGATCCTCTCTAACACTTGGTTTTATCAAAATTCTAAAGTTTTTCTAATCGTATGGGAGAGTGAAATGATTTGTGGGAGTGAAATGTGGATTTATTTGCGTTTACATGTTTGTGGTAAAGCTGTACAACTTTTCCTGCATTTGTTTTATTTTTATTTTTACTTATTATTACTTTTTTGAGACAGAGTCTTACTCGGTCACCCACGCTGGAGTGCAGTGGTGCAATCTTGGCTCACTGCAACCTCTGCCTCCCAGGTTCAAATGATTCTTGTGCCTTAGCCTCCCTAGTAGTTGGGATTACAGGTGTGCACCACCATGCCTGGCTAATTTATTGTATTTTTAGTAGAGGTGGGGTTCACCATGTTGGCCAGGCTGGTCTCCAACTCCTGGCCTCAAGTGACCCATTTGCCTCAGCCTCCCAAAGTGCAGGGAGCCATAGAGCCCAGCCTGTATTTGTTGACTATATCTGTTTCTTCTGTGAATTATCATATGTATCATTTACTCATTTTTTATTGTATTTTCTTTAAAGTTTATTTAAAATAATTTTAGCATGTTTTGTATATTAATGCTTTGTTTTTCTTGTTGTAAACACTTTCCTTTAGGCTTTTGTCTTTTTAAATTTTTTCTAAGATGTCTGTTATTGTGTTGACGTTTTCAACTTTCATGTAATTCAATTTATGTTTTCAAACATTTGTCCATTTGGGGTCTTATTTAAGAAACCATTTCCAGCTGGGTGCAATGGCTCACACCTATAATCCCAGCACTTTGGGATGCCACGGCAGGCGGATCATAAGGTCAAGAGATCAAGACCATCATGGCCAACATGGAGAAACCCTCTCTCTACAAAAAATACAAAAATTAGCCAGGCATGGTGGTGTGTGCCTGCAGTCCCACCTACTTGGGAGGCTGAGGCACCTGGCTATTTTTTTTTTTTTTTTTTTAAGACGGAGTTTCGGCCGGGCGCGGTGGCTCAAGCCTGTAATCCCAGCACTTTGGGAGGCCGAGACGGGCGGATCACGAGGTCAGGAGATCGAGACCATCCTGGCTAACACGGTGAAACCCCGTCTCTACTAAAAAAATACAAAAAACTAGCCGGGCGAGGTGGCGGGTGCCTGTAGTCCCAGCTACTCGGGAGGCTGAGGCAGGAGAATGGTCTAAACCCGGGAGGCGGAGCTTGCAGTGAGCTGAGATCCGGCCACTGCACCCCAGCCTGGGCGACAGAGCAAGACTCTGTCTCAAAAAAAAAAAAAAAAAAAAAAAAGACGGAGTTTCGCTGTTGTTGCCCAGGTTGGAATACAACATGATCTCGGCTCACTGCAACCTCTACCTCCCAGTTTCAGGGGATCCTCCTGCCTCAACCTCCTGAGTATCTGGGATTTCAGGCATGCACCACCATGCTAATTTTGAATTTTCAGTAGAGACAGGGTTTCACCATGTTGGCCAGGCTGGTCTCAAACTCCTGACCTCAGGTGATTCACCTTGGCCTCCCAAAATACTGCGATTACAGGCGTGAGCCACTGCGCCCAGCCCCTTTTGTTTAATTTTTGTTCCAAATTTGTCTTAAGTTTTTTATTTTTGGTCTGTGACATTGTTGTGTTTTGCATCTTTGTGTGTGTGTGTGTGTGTGTGTAATCAAATCTATCAATTTCCCCTATCATTCCTTTTATTACTTTTATACTTAGAAAGCTTCTACTTGCCTCAAATCAGTTAAAGTCACGTATGGTTTCCTTCAGAAAAACTTTCACAGTTGTCTTTACAACTTGTTTTTCATCATATAAACAAGATGTTTATTATTATTTTTAAAGACAGTACAAAGGAGTTTCACATGAAAAGAAATTCCCTTCTTTTCCTCTCAATTTCCATCTCTACTCCCCAGAGGTCATCACTGTTAGCATTTTCTTGGGTATCAATTCCAGAATATTTCGTGAACATCAAACATAAACAGGAGTCACAGTAACAGACCATTTAGGGAACTCGTTCTGTCATTTCAGAGCTGCTTGTCCCAAAGCTCAGTAGGATTGGCTTTAACATCTCTCCACTCCTAGGGGAGTTGCTAGGTGATTCTGCAAACCTCACCAAGAGGCCACCAAACCGGCCCTGCAGCCATGTCCCCTGCACCCTCCTGACCTGTATAAGCAGAGGCCAGGAAGGCTGTCGGAGGATTCCCTCCAGCAGGCAGTACTCAGTCTAGGGCATGGGTTCTTTATCCGTCCTTAGCATGTTGTGAACATGAAAGGGAAAACTATTCCATCCTTATTTTCACTATCCTCTAGCTGAAATGTTGCACTTCCCCCAATTATGAATGTAGGCAACAAACTACAGTAGTACTAGCAACAACCGTAACTTAGTCTCTAGTAGAAAGCACACGTGTTTTCATATTACATACAGCTGTTGCATATATAGCAAAATACCTTTATACTCATCACTAGTTAGAAATCACTGTTAGACCTTGTCATATCATGTTTTAATAAAACATCATCTAAGTGAAAGAAGTCAGAAGCAGAAGGACAACCACTACATCATTTCACTTACTTGAAGAATGTAAAATAGTCAAACGCATAGAAGCGCAGAGTGGAATGATGGTTGCCAGGGGCTAGGGGAGCCGGAAACAGGAGGTGTTGGTCAAAGGGTACAATATTTCCCTTATACAAGATGAATGAGTTCTAAAGAGCTACTGGAGAGCATGCTGCCTGTAGTTAACAGAACTTGCATACATTTACCAGGAGGGTAGATCTTAACTGTTAAGTGCTCTCATCCCCGCCCCTCTCTCTATCACGTGCACATAAATACAGAGGGCAGGGGGAACCTTTTGGAGATGATGGATATGTTTATAACATAGACTGTGGTGATAGTTTCATGGGGGTGCACTTATACATTAAATATGTACAACTTTTTTTTTTCGAGATGGAGTTTCACTCTTGTGGCCCATGCTGGAGTGCAATGGAGCGATCTCAGCTCGCTGCAACCTCTACCTCCCAGGTTCAAGTGATTTTCCCGCCTCAGCCTCCTGAGTAGCTGGGATTACAGGCATACGCCACCACACCCCCGGCTAATTTTGTATGTTTAGTAGAGATGGGGTTTCTCCATGTTGGTCAGGCTGGTCTCGAACTCCAGACTTCAGGTGATCCACCCGCCTCGGCCTCCCAAAGTGCTGGGATTACAGACGTGAGCCACCATGCCCGGCCAAAAACATCATTCTAAGGAGTCCACAGCTTCACCATACCTCCAAAGGGAGCCACGCACAGGAAAGATGTAAAGGGAGAGTGTGGTGTGGGGCGATTCCCCTACCGGCTCTTCCTTGCCAGATGAAGGACTCCAAGCTTGCCACTGGGAGAAACCAAGACCTACCTGTAAGTGGGAAGCTGCTGTGCCCCGCTTTGCTCACTGCTCGCGGAGATGCTGGGGTCTGAAGGCCCATCCTGGTGCTGACACTGGCACAGAATAATGAGAAAGTTTGAGAGAGGTGGACCCGTCCTCTTTCCCATCCCCATCTTCCCTCCATCCCCATCCCCCAACTTCCCATCCCTGTGCCCTCCCCTTCCCCCTCACTGAATTAGGAGTCTGACTGAACATAGAAACTGGTCTCTCCTTTTCATCTAGAGAATTCTGAATGCAAAAGTCTTGCTGGAGCAGCCCGTCCCAGCGGGATGAAGAGAAAGCGGACAGAGAGAGCAGCAACACTCTCTCCATTTGGAATGTGGAGTGGAAGGATGTGCTGTGGGCCAAGTGAATGCAGCAGACAGTGACTCAGGCCGTCTGACCTGTGCCCCGCCCAAGGTGGCTGGCTGGTGCGGAGATCCCTGCCTCACATCCCCCAGGCTGTGATGGGGATGGCAGGAGCCTAGGAGTGGGACTCTGAGGTGACCCAGTATGCATCAGACAACAGTGCCCTGGAAAGACCCTCAAAGGTCTCTTGAGCCCACACAAGGGGACCTTCCCAGAGAGAGCTTGACTATCAGGACAGCTGCATGACTTACATAAAAGCACCTTTCCCCTAGTCCTTTCCCCTCCCTTCCCCACAACGCCAGAGGAGTCAGAAACAGCAGAGAGAGGACTGGGCGTGGTGGCTCATGCCTATAATCCCAGCACTTTGGGAGGCTGAGACAGATGGATCACCTGAGGTCAGGAGTTCGAGACCAGTCTGGCCAACATGGTGAAACCCCATCTCTACTAAAAATACAAAAATTAGCCATCACCTGTAATCCCAGCTACTTGGGTAGCTGAGGCAGGAGAATGGCTTGAACCCAGGAGGCGGAGGTTGCAGTGAGATGAGATTGTGCCATTGCACTCCAACCTGGGCAACAGAGTGAGACTCTGTTTCAAGAAAAAAAAAAAAAAAAAGAAAGAAAGAAAGAAAGAAAAGAAAAGAAAAAGAAACTGCAGAGAAAGAGAGGAGAAGACTAGTAAAATGCAGAGGGAGCAAACAGCCCACCTTCCAAAACAGGGGCTGTGAGCCTGGCCTTAGGTGGAGGGGAAAAGCCTTTAAATGAATATAAAATTAATCTTTGCCTTCACTTACTGAACTTTTCATACCTGAGATGGAGTCTTAATGAACAGAATGAAGTTTTTCTTGAAACTGAGTGATTAAAAGGCTGTCTATTCAGCCCAAGGAGTAAGGAAGGGGACAAAAATTTGGAGATTTGGAGCCAGAGGTTGAAAAAAGTATTTCATGGTGTGCACTAAACAATTTACACTGGTCTTCTGTAATATTTATCCATTTGTTCTCTGTCTTTTTAAAAACACACGACCACTGACTTTTTTTTTTTTTTTTTTTACTTTATCTGAGTCACATTCATTTTTATGGTTTCATTTTTTTAAAAACATGAAACTTTTAAATCTAACTGGAAATGATTTTGCCATGCTGTAGGGACACAGGGACATGGCTTTTACCCTGAAGTTAGGATTGCACTGTGGCCAGGAAAGCCCTGGATTGTCACTGCCTGCCTACCTGGGAGGCTTCAGTGAAGAGTCATTGACATTCCTCTTGAAACTTGCAGGGCTCTGCTTGATCGTTATCAGGCAGGCTACTGCTCAGGCCCTGGGGAAGGAGAGGAAAGCAGAGCAGCTGAGTCACCGGGAGGGAGACACTCATGTGTACAGGGAATCTGTACCCAGAGCTGCGAGGGAACGCGCTTCCTGGCTCTGGGCCACACAGGCTGAATAGCAGTGGGAGGCTGACTGCCTTAGGTGGTTGAAGCAGAATGCTAAGGAATAGGATGGATTTGCTGACGTTTCTTGGAGGATCGGAAGTAGCTTTCGCTGTTCCTCTCTCTCTCACTCTGCAGCGCTGCAGGGACTCCTCACCGCCTGTGTCATCCCTGTTCAGCCAAATACTCCATCTAATCCTCCTATCTCTGCCTGTCTTCCAGGCCTCTATCTTTTCTTTCATTTTCCTTTTCAATCTTAAATCTTTTTTCCTCCCTTTCATTTGCTTATCTATTGCTGTCTCCTCATTTTTTACCATTACCTTTTTTTCCCCCTCAAAATTGAAGGGATACTGAGAATTTTTTTCCCTACTTTTTTTTTTTTTTTTTTTTTTTAAAAAAAAAGATCTGTCTCTGTTGCCCAGGCTGGAGTGCAGTGATGCAACCACAGCTCATTTGCAGCCTCTAACTCCCAGGCTTGAGCAATCCTCCCCCCTTAGCCTCCTGAGTAGCTATGACTATAGGCACTCACTACGATGCCTAGTGAATTTTTTATTTTTTAATGTTTTTGTAGAGATGGGGTCTTGCTCTCTTGCTCAGGCTGGTCTTGAATTTCTTGCCTAAAGTGATCCTCCAGCCTCTACCTCCCAATGTGCTGGGATTACAGGCATGAGCCACAGTGCCCAACCATTTCTTCCGATTAAATTAAATTAACTAATTAATTTAGAGACAGGGTCTGGCTCTGTTGCCCAGGCTGGGGTGCAGTGGCATAATCATAGCTCACTACATTTGCAATCTCTGGGGCTCAAGCAAACTGCCCACCTCAGCCTCCTGGGTAGCTGGAACTACAAGCATGCGTCATCATGCTTAGCTAATTTTTGTATTTTTTGTAGAGACAGGATCTTGCTATGTTGCCCAGGCCAGTCCCAAACTCCTTGGCTCAAGTGATCCTCCTGTCTCAGCCTCCCATCCCAGAGTGCTGGGGTTACGGGGATGGACCACCATGTCCAGCCATTTCTTCCTGTTTTAAATCAACTCTACATATTACTTTTAAATTATCACATATTTAAAATTTGTATCGTGGACTATTTCATTCATACAAGACAATATATTATAAAATAAAATGACCTCATGTAATTGACGCCCAAAAGAAAGAAAACATTACCATCTTCCCCTTCCACAGATTACTAGTCCCTTGAATTTTCTTGCATATTAATTTTTGCAGGAAGCTTTTTTTTTTTTTTTTTTTTGAGACAGAGTATTGCTCTGTCACCCAGGCTGGGGTGCAGTGGTGCGATGTTGGCTCACTGCAACCTCTGCCTCTGGGATTCAAGTGATTCTCCTGCCCCAGTTTCCTGAGTAGCTGGGATTACAGGTGCATGCCACCACACCTGGCTAATTATTGTATTTTTAATAGAGACGGGGTTTCACTATGTTGACCAGGCTCTGGTCTCGAACTCCTGACCTCAAGTGATCTTCCTACCTCCGCCTCCCAAAGTGCTGGGATTACAGGCATGAGCCACCGCACCTGGCCAGGAGGCAACATTTCAAGAAATGTTTTGTGGATCCACAATGGAAGGATGAGAGACAGAGGGAGCCAGAGGCACCTGACATAGACCCTGGAATTCTTACCATTTGAATTAGATCACGACAGCCCCTTTAAAAGGCATGCTTGTTATTTAGGTAGTTTAATACACTAGTACCCTTTAATACTCTAAGAAGGATTTATGTCTTAACTACTCGTAAAGATGAAAATAGGTTGGGAGATCCATGATTTATGTGAACACTTCATGTGAAAAAGACCTGGAGGCTTCAGCTAGCTACAAGATTTATATAAACTGAAGGTGTTAAGTGGTTTTGAAAAAGACAAATACAATCGTATAGTGTATTACCAGAAGTGTAATGTTCCGGACACAGGAGATGCCAGCAATGGAGTAGTCACACTAGTCAGAACAGCACAGTCAATGCTGAGCATCGTGACAGAATGAGCAAAGGAATACCTGTACTTGTTCCAAGCCCAGCCGTTGAAAACACGCAAAGAAGCAGCAAACAACAGTGTTACCGGGAATCTCATCACTCCAAACAACCACGTTTAGCTTTTTTTGGAAATATTTTTCCAGCATATTTGCCAAATAGGTGCTAACAATTAAGAGGGACAGCAAGGTGGAATGTGTGCAGAGGAAAGTCACCAGAATGGCGTGGGGAGTGAGGCATTGAACTGCAACTGCATGTTCAGGCAAGTGAGGGAGGCCAACCCTTCTGTTGTTTCAGAGAATACTGTTGGAATCACAGAGAAAGGGAGGACCCTGCGAGGCGATGCTGAAAGAGGTATGTTCTCTCTTTCTTCCTTTTTTTTTTTTTTTTTGAGATGGAGTTTCACTCTTGCTGCCTAGGCTGGAGTGCAATGGCGCAATCTCGGCTCACTGCAACCTCCGCCTCCTGGGTTCAAGCGATTCTTCTGCCTCAGCCTCCCAAGTAGCTTTGATTACAGGCATGCACCACCACGCCTGGCTAATTTTGTATTTTTAGTAGAGATGGGGTTTCACCATGTTGGTCAGGCTGGTCTCGAACTCCTGACCTTGTGATCTGCCCGCCTCAACCTCCCAAAGTGCTGGGATTACAGGCATGAGCCACCGTGCCCGGCCAATCTTCACATTTCCTTGACTCTTCACTCTGCCTCTGTAGGAGAACTCAGCTTAGTTCACGAACAAGGCTTTAAAATGGACTTGCTGAGCAGGAAGACATTTGGTGCCAGAACTGGAACCGTTACGCTTTGTCTCCAAAGAATTTCCTTCCCTCACTTGGAAGCATGTAAATGACATTACCTAATTATAGAATCTCAGAAAAACACAGAATTAAGTCTCCATGGTCGCTTCTGTAGTTACCTCCAGCAAAGGTTTGTAATCTCAGGCTGGTTTCTCTGTGCCACCAAGAACTCACCTTTATAATTTTCCAGACTGAAAGTGGTTGGAGACACTTGTTCTGGTAATATTTCCAGTAAACCCTCATCAGAAAAATATATTTATTGTAAGAAAATTGCCTGATGCTTTCAGAATAGAAAAGCTTTTGAGTTTTTGGATATTTCAAGGTACTGTACTATTGTCTCTGTCTTTTTTTTTTTTTTTTTTTTTTTGACAGAGTCTTATTTTATGGCCCAGGCTGGAGTGCAGTAGCATGATCGTGGCTCATTGCAACCTCCGCTTCCCAGGCTCAAGTGATTCTCTCACCTCAGCCTCCTGAGTAGCTGGGACCACATACATGCACCACCATGCACAGCTAATTTTTGTATTTTTTGTAGAGATAGGATTTCACCCTGTTGCCCATACAGGTCTCAAACTCCTGACCTCAAGTGATCCACCTGCCTTGGCCTCCCAAAGTGCTGGGATTACAGGCATGAGTCACCATGCCCAGCCTCTACCTTTTTTTTTTTTTTTTTTTTTTTTGAGACGGAGTCTCACGCTGTTGCCCAGGCTGGAGTGCAGTGGTGCGATCTCGGCTCACTGCAAGCTCCGCCTCTCGGGTTCCCGCCATTCTCCTGCCTCAGCCTCCTGAGTAGCTGGGACTACAGGCGCCCGCCACCGCGCCTGGCTAATTTTTTGTATTTTTAGTAGAGACGGGGTTTCACTGTGGTCTCGATCTCCTGACCTTGTGATCCGCCCGCCTCGGCCTCCCAAAGTGCTGGGATTACAGGCTTGAGCCACCGCGCCTGGCCGCCTCTACCTTTTAATCCTAATCAAAATGTGATTTGGTAATTTTTTTTTTAGATGATGGATTTCTAATTACTTAAGGAATGGGCCTTCTGTATGTGAACATGTGAGGATGTCTCAGATCCATGCCTAGGTGTGATGAATATTCTCTTCTCTAAAGCAATGTCTATCCTGGGAGTAATCCCATTTGGTCTGGGCTTTAGATGTGCCAGAGGTCTGAGGAGGTATCAAGGTCTAGAAATGTGGATGTGGGCTTTGCATGCTCAGTACAACTTGTTGATTCTAGTGTGTGTATATGGACACAAAATAAAGTTTCAGGGAAAGTAGATTGGAAAAAGGCTTGAAAAAAGCCTGAGAAAAACATGCTGTAGGGCCTCTTTAGGATCTTGCTGCATGCCAGCACAAGGGATAGTCTGTTTGGGGGAATTTCAGGGGTGGAAAAAAGATGCTACAGAGTGGGGTTTGTGTGTTTGGAGAAGAGGGAATTTTATCCCACTCTGTTGTTGACCTGCTCACTATGTGTTGTAATTGATGAGTTTCTGTGCCTGACTACCACACTGGGCTGAGTAGGCAGAGAGTAGATATGAAATAAGGGTTAAGTTGAATTGGTTTGACCCTAAGAGGGAGACTGGGACCTGGGAGGAAAGATCTTTGGGAAGATGTGTGCTGAGACTGGGCTTGGGAGGTAGAACCGAGACCAGACTGAAACCTGGGTACACCCTGGTGTGTACTAAATTAGTGGAATGGCATGGAACTGTGCAAATAGTTAAAGCTGGATTGTAGAGAAGTCATTGTTCCACTTCAAATGGCCAACTGACCTTGAGAACTGGAGAGGGCACAATATGGCAAAGTGCACAGAAGGCTCTGAGCCCACGACATCGCTTTGAAGGATACTTTCCTATCTCTTTACAACCAAAAGCAGAAAGCTACCCTGGCCACTGAAGCCCTCCGTCCAGGGGCTCACTGGAATTTCTTGACAAGTCTCCAGTAAAATGGACTTCCTTTCCCTTTCATAAGCAAGAGTCCAAGATTCCTTGTCAGGTGTGCAGGGGAATCAGTCCTTTCTGGAGACCTCTGAAGAGTTTCATTAACTGGTTTCTCAGTGCCTGGCTTTCATCATCTTTTCCACTCTTCAGTTCAGCCACTAGTGTTCAGGACCTGGAAGCAATAATTGGAAATGTTCTAGAAGCAAGCGGGATGGAAGAGGAAGTCTGTGCAAGGATGGGGGAGTGAAGAGGAGGACGCGGAGGCTGAAGAGCCACATGCAGCAGGGAAGCCCACACGGGGGACAGGGGCTTGGGAATGCCTCGGCACAGGCAGTGGCCTTAGGGGTGAGCCCGAGGCAAAGTCCACCTAAGCATCCAGCCAATTGGCTCAGACGGGGACCAGCCTGCTGCTAATCATCCACAGACAAGCTTAATTTTGCTGGGTGTGACCAGAGATAAAAGAAGTAACAGTCGCAGTCATTTCATGGGAGCGGAGTGATAACACTCTGAAGAGAAACTGTTTAGTTGAAGAAAGAACCCTTAAAAAGAAAAAAAAGGAAAAAAAAAAAAAAAAGCAAATTCTGAAGCATGGGTTAACTATCAAACGTGTACTTGCAGGTCGTCTCGGTTGTAAACCCCCTAACCAACAAATGGCTTCTGTCAATAGCAAGGAGCTTGCTGCAATAACCCTGGAGGAGAGGCAGTCACAGCCTTTAAATGTGGAAAAGGTTGGTAACCCAGGAGAAAGAGCCAGCAAGACTGAAACCAACCAGTCCTAAACCACAGACAGAAAAAAGTCAACATACCGTTTGTCACCATGTCACCACCAGCCTTGCTAAAGAGCACTCATTGAGTGCATGAGCCCCCAGGTGGCAGCTGAAATCCTCAGCAAACACGACGCTGTATTTTATCACACTGGCATCCCACCCTAGAGGGCAGCTGGAAGCGGTCTGTCAGGGAAAATTCAAGAAAGAGAATCCACATCTACCCAGGGCTTCTGCTAAACACAGTATCAGATGGAGGCACTTGAGAAATTTAACTTCATTTGGTGGAGGGAGGGGTGAGTGGGAGGCAGGGGATAATGACTGGACAGAGAGAAGGAGGGAGCAAGGAAAGCTTTGAGTAAATAGTCAATACTTGGCTGGACTTGTGTGAAGAGAGATGACTTGGTAGTTTTCCTCCTTGTTCTGTCCTAACTCATACTCCTAACAACAGATGGGCTTGAGTCTGTGGAAGGCTGTGTTGCAAATCCACCCCATGTATGGACAAGAAGGTTTTTTTTATGGTGTTTGAGAGGAGTTCTTAAGTTTCCTCTCCATAAATCCATGAGGTTCCTACGCTTCTTCCTCACCTGAATGTATGACATTTTTGGACAAACTGTCATTACTTAGTGATTAGATTACATCGAAGAGGTTGAAAGGAGGAAACCCACACTTCTCTGGAAACCCTTGGTTCAATGGAATATCCTATTCCTTTCACCTCATTCCTGGTATTGGCAAATAGCTACTTTGTGTCAAGGAAGTAGAGAGACATTTGGAGTTTCTAGGAGGGTTTGGGGAAAATATATTTCTGAAGTTACTAAAATGTAACATTATTAAACAAAGTGACTAAAACTATGTATTTAAATGTATAAATGCACTTTGGGTAAGGTAGAAAGTTTGAGGGTGGGGAGACTAATTTTAGAGGCTACTTTGTGTTAGGTATTTTTTTGGAAATTGTACTACTTAACCCTTACAACAATCAATGAGTTACCCATTATTTCCCACATTTTACAAAGAGAGGGATGGAGTCTCAGACTAACTTGTCTTCTAAAAATCATAAGCACCCTTCACAGGGAGACTTGTCTTTCCATGAGACATTAGCTGCTATGATGCTATCCTTGTGTGAGGAATTTCTGAAGTTCAATGCTAACAGAATGAAATCTAATTTTGTGATACATTTATTCATTTATTTTTATTTTTATTTATTTATTTTTTTGAGACAGGTCTCACTCCGTCACCTAGGCTGTACTGGAATGCAGTGGTGCCATCTCAGCTCACTGTAACTTCTGTCTCCTGGGCTCAAGCAATCCTCTGACCTCAACCTCCCAAATAAGTGGGAACACAGGTGTGTGCCAGCATGTCCGGCTGATTTTTTTTTTTTTTTTGGAGACGGAGTCTCGCCCTGTCCCCTAGGCTGGAGTGCAATGCTGCGATCTCGGCTCACTGCAATCTCTGTCTCCCTGGTTCAAGCGATTCTCCTGCCTCAGTCTCCTGAGTAGCTGGGATTGCAGGCACCCGCCACTATGCTCAGCTAATTTTTGTATTTTTAGTAGAGACAGGGTCTCGCCATGTTGATCAGGCTGGTCTGGAACTCCTAACTTTGTGATTCGCGGTCTCCCAAAGTGCTGGGATTACAGGTGAGAGCCACTGCGCTGGCCTAATTGTTTTGTATTTTTTGTAGAGACAAATGTTGCCCAGGCTGGTCTGGAACTCCTGAGTTCAAGTGATCTGCCCACCTGTGTACTCCAAAGTGCTGGGATTACAGGCATGCGCCACCATGCCAGGCTCATTTATTAGAATTTTAACCTCTAAACCTTGGACTAATGGTGATGGAAAGAATAAGACTTGGGAACCATTTTGGGGCTCACATTCCTGATGATTTCCTGTGATGTTCCCCCTGTAAATTTCAGTCGCCCTTAGCAAGTCAGGAGTTGTAGACAACAGAGCAAATGCAGTGAAACGCTGCTCGGTAATTTGCTCTTTTGTTTTTGGCTTTGACGAAAATAGACACATTTTGGAAAAGCACAGAGATGCTCACCTTTGATAAGAGCAGGTTACTTCAGGGTAAGATGTTGGGCACAGTACTGCAGGGTAAACCCAACAAAGTAAGCCCTGAGATGCTACACGAAAGACACCCTCACATTTGAAATTATAAAGGGCAGGGGGACAGGCCGGGCATGGTGGCTCACGCCTATAATCCCATCACTTTGGGAGGCCGAGGCAGGTGGATTACATGAGGTCAGCAGTTTGAGACCAGCCTGGCCAACATATAATGAAACCCCGTCTCTACTAAAACAACAACAACAACAACAACACAAAAAAAACAAAGATTAGCTGGGCATGGGGGTGCATGCCTGTGGTCCCAGCTACTTGGGAAGCTGAGGCAAGAGAATCGCTTGAACCCAGGAGGGTCAAGGTTGCAGTGAGCCAAGATCACGCCACTGCACTCCAGAGCCTGGGTGACAGAGCAAGACTCACTCTCTCACACACACGCACACACAAAAAGTGAGGGGACAGATGCAGGCCTCAAACTGGCGTAGATATGTAAGATGACTAAAATAATTTCACATATACGTAAATCTCTGTTTTTGACCCCCAGGGCTCATTCATTCCAACCAAAAGCAGACCAGGTCAGGAGTCACAAGAAATGAATAACTTGATTTTGATTTAATTCTGCAAGGACCGGTTAGACCTAAACACTCAGTTTTTGGGACTAGTGAGTTGTCTCAGTATGTGCCTAAAATAACGTCTTGATGTTTCCCTTAGATTTTTAAGTTGCCAAGAGCAGGGGCCAGGCTTATGTGTTCTCTGGGTGCCCCCGGACTCACTCGGCCCTGCTCTGTGGCTTGGGGTGCTGACAGACGAGGACTCCATCAACAAGCCCCCTTCCTCCGCCTTGCGGTCAGATTCACCCAGTGGGAGGCACCAGTGCTAGTCTGTAGGGTGAAGCAGGGGAGGGCTTGCCTCCTCCTCCTGGGTTGTGGTGAGTTCAGGTTGGACAGCCTCCTCTGCCCTTTCAGGTGCTGGCAGCCCCCACTCCTGCTAGCCCAGGATGCTTCTCTATTCATTGTTTTCCCTAACTATGCCCACACCTCTGTAAATAGACTCTTTGTGATACTCTCCTCAAATCGCCCAGTTTGGCTGTACTGTCCGTCTCCTGCCTGGACCCTGACTGATTTCTGCTCAGCACAGTACAGTCATCCTTGGTATCTGTTGGGGATTGTTCTAGGACCCTAGCAATACCAGAATCCACAGATGCTCAAGTCCCTGATATAATGGCATAGTCAATGCATATAACTGCATCCTCCTGTGTACTTTAAATCATCTCTAGATTACTTAAGTAATACCTACTGCAATGTAAATGCTATGTAAATAGTTATACTATATGGTTTTTAAATTTGTATTTTTATTGTTGTATTGTTATTTTTACTACTGTTTTATCCCCAAATATTTTAGATCTATGGTTGATTGTATCCATGGATGTGGAACCTGTGGGTATGAAGGGCTGCCTGTACTTTATATACAGTAGGCATTCAATAAAGGCTGTTTAATTCAATTAAAGGGAGTGGTCTGATGATTCTGATATTTTCATTCCAAGATTGCTTGTGCTAGGGTAACCAGTTGCCTCAGTTTGGTCTGTGGGGTGTTCCCAGGACTGTGGGCTTTTTTGAATTTATTTTTTTGAGACAAAGTCTCACTCTATCACCCAGGCTGCAGTACAGTGGCACAATCTTGACTCACTTCAACTTCTGCCTCCTGGGTTCAAGCAATTGTCATGCCTCAGCCTCCTGAGTAGCTGGGATTATGGGCATGCGCCCCCACATCCAGCTAATTTTCGTATTTTTAGTAGCGACGGGGTTTCACCATGTTGGTCAGGCTGGTCTTGAACTCCTGGCCTCAAGTCATCTGCCTGCCATGGCCTCCCAAAGTGCTGGGATTACAGGCATGAACCACTGTGCCTGGCTGTGAACTGTGGACTTTAAAAACAGTTTTAGTTTTAAAACTGTAATAGTTCTAGATTAACCAGGATGGGTTGGTCACTGTGGCACGTACTCTTTTTAAAAATCTTTACTTGGTATTTGAAGAACATTTTTTGTCGCTCAGGCTGGACTGCAGTGGTGTGATCTCAGCTCACTGCAAGCTCCGCCTCCCGGGTTCACGCCATTCTCCTGCCTCAGCCTCCCCAGTAGCTGGGACTGCAGGCGCCCGCCACCATGCCTGGCTAATTTTTTGTATGGGGTTTCACTGTGTTAGCCAGAATGGTCTCAACCTCCTGACCTCGTGATCTGCCTGCCTCAGTCTCCCAGAGTGCTGGGATTACAGGCATGAGCCACCACGCCCGGCCTGAAGAACATTTTCTTATCTTTCAAAATATTTCTATGACCATATTTTTGTTAGTTGTTTAAATTTTTTCTTTGGCCGGGCATGGTGGCACACACCTGTAATCCCAGCACTTTGGGAGGCTGAGGTGGGCGGATCACCTAAGGCCGGGAGTTTGAGACCAGCCTTACAAACATGGAGAAACCCCTTCCCTACTAAAAATACAAAATTAGCTGGGCGTGGTGGCGCACGCCTGTAATCCCAGCTACTCAGGAGGCTGAGGCAGGAGAATCGCTTGAATCTGGGAGGCAGAGTTGCAATGAGCCGAGATTGTGCCATTGCACTCCAGCCTGGACAACAAGAGCAAAACTCCGTCTCAATAAATAAATAAATAAATAAATAAATAAATAAATTAAGTAATTCTTTATGTTTTTTTGAGACAGGGTCTTGCCAAGTAGCTGAGGCTGGTCTCAAACTCTTTACCTTAAGCCATCCTCCCATGCTGGCCTCCCAAAGTGTTTTTAAATTTTTTTGTTGAGATGAGGTCCTGCTATGTTGCCCAGGCTGGTTGAACTGTCCTCAAGTGATCCTCCCCCCTTGGCCTCCCAAAGTACTGGGATTAAAGGTGTAAGCTACTGTGCCTGGCCTCTAAAGTTGTTTATTAAAAAATAATATTTCTCTGGTCGGGAGCAGTGGCTCATGCCTGTAATCCCAGAACTCTGGGAGGCTGAGGCAGGCGGATCAAAAGATCAGGAGTTCGAGACCAGCCTGACCAACATGGTGAAACCCCATCTCTGCTAAAAATACAAAAATTAGCCAGGCGTGGTGGCATATGCCCGTAATCCCAGCTACTCAGGAGGCTGAACGCAGGAGAATGGCATGAACCCGGGTGGCGGAGCTTGCAGTGAGCCGAAATCAGGCCACTGCACTTCAGCCTGGGTGACAGAGCAAGACTCCATCTCAAAAAAACACCAAAACCCAAAAACAAAACAAAACAAAAAACACCAAAAAATCAAAAACAAAACCAGAAATTCTTATTTATGATAAAATCTGTGTCGAAACTCTTCAGGTAAACTGCTGTGAAGCGGACAGAGCACATGTTGCCATTTTGTGTCTGTTTGAATCATTTCACTCTCCGGGGAACTCACCCAAGGAAGAGTGAGACAGCTAGCAGTGACGTGTAAGTGTTTCTTAGGAAGTTATGGGCCAGGCATGGTGGCTTATGCCTGTAACCCCAGCACTTTTGGAGGCTGAGGTGGGTGGATTACTTGAGGCCAGGAGTGGATACCAGCCTGGCCAACAGGGCGAAACCATCTCTGCTAAAAATACAAAAATTATCCAAGTGTGGTGGTGCACACCTGTAATCCCAGCTACTAGGGAGGCTGAGGCATGAGAATTGCTTGAATCCTGGGAAGCGGAGGTTGCAGTGAGCTGAGATTGCGCCACTATACTCCAGCCTGGGTGACAGCGCAAGACTCTGTCTTAAAAACAAAAATGAAAAAACAACGCCCCTCTCCCCCCAAAAAAAGTGCTCGCTTCGGCAGCACACATGTTAAAATTGGAAAGATACAGAGAAGATTACCAAAATATAGTCAATTAAAAAAATAAAAAAGGAAACTCTGAATGAAGAGAATGACAATGTGCATCATAATGAAAAATAAGGTTGTTTGAATATGGTTCCTAGTTGAAAAAACGCTGTTAGGCATTTAAAGAATAGTTTATTGTTTCCCTATCCTTCCTGAATATCGTTATCCTGAGAAATAAAAAAGATATTGACATATTATGAAAAGCATACTTTATTAGTCTGTGTTCCTAACTTTATTTATTGCTATTTTTTAGCTTCTCAGTTGGGCAGAGGCAAATCAATTGGAAAGGAAAAGCAGCAATCCCAAACCAAGCTAACATTTTGAGAAAAAAATCTTAACTTACGCTGTGGTAATAGTTGGAATGGAGTTCATTTTTACTAGAAATATGTTTATTAAATGATAATATTAACAGCTATCATACTGCTTTAGTGAACAGGCTACTTAGAAGGAAATTTAATTGGGTTAAAAATCTACCATGATCTGAATGCTTTTCAATTCAAGATATTATTTTCTAGCAGGAGAGATGACTGTTCACTCCAGGAAGCCAGAATTTCCAGTGTGTATCCCTTTACTCTTGCCATTTAATACTAATTTTCTTGATCTACTTCTGCTCCCCAAATCATTGTTTCCTTCTAGGAGTTGGACAAGTTATTTAAAACAAATTAGTAATATTGGTTGTGGTTAAGTTAGAATTTAATAACTCATTTCAGGCATCTTAGGATGGCTCCCTTTGGTAGCGTCTTTACATTTTCTATGGATGAAGTAAATGTTATTCGTAGAAATGGCTGTTAATATTATTTTCCAAATATAAGACCCTATAAAGAATGTATGAAAGACATTGACCTGAGCATATTACATTTAATTCACTTCAACAAACATTTATTTCACGCCAACTAGGTGTAAGTGGATAATAGAAAATCAGATTTCACAACGGAAATACACTAATCCAAACATCAAACTATTGGAAAGAAAGATCAATTGTCGCTCATTCTGGTTAAGTTTTAAGAATTTTTCAAGACCACATTCCCCTTTTGCTTTGTAGCCTTGTGAAATTTGTAAGAATTTTTTCCACTCCTCTGCCTTCCAAAATTTGTAAGATTTTGACTCCATGTTTGCAGGTTTTTTTCCTTCAGAGGAATGTGAGGACATGAAATAAGATCCCAGATTTTCCCAGGAAACTCTCTAGCTTCCATGGCTTTGCCCACATATGCACCTTGCAAGGTTAGTTGGTGAGGTTTGTGATTAATAATGCAGTAAAGATTAATTGACTTAGTAATTATTGGGTCACAATGTTGATTTGCTAGAAGCATTGAAATGAACTACGGAGAGAAATACAGAGACCAAAGGAGTGTGATTTAGTTGTACACAGCGGGGATAATTTGGTCCAAAGCTGAGCTTTCTTTGGAGGCACAGATAAGTTTTTTCTGTGTAATGGCCATAGAAGGTATTTTGGGGAAAGTGGCAAGAGATCTTGGAAATGCAAATTCTGGTGACTGTTTCAATGAAGAGATTGTGCTCATTAAAGATCAAGAAGATCTCTCATTACAGATGGGCAGAGTATCTGATTTTAATTCAAAATGACTCACCCGGGGTGCTAATGGTCGACTTTGAAGTCAAGTCTATCAGCCAAGGATCAACCCCCATAATTGTTCTCCTGTCTTTGTTGTCTTCATTATAGCTTCATTCCTTGGCTCTGGAAGTCATTTTAATCTTCATGAAAATGAGTCATAATTTTAAAAGCTATCCAAAGTTAATATTCTGTTGATTAGCTAATAGGCAGCTAGTAGGCAGCTTAACCTTGCAGGAATGGGGGTCAAGACAAGTGTAGAGCTGGGAAAGAGGTACCACATGATGAGTGGGAAGTACTTAGAAGGAAGGGAAGGTGAGGCCACACTTTAAATGACTCGATGTTAAATTTATCTAAGGACGGTATGTATTAATACCATTAACCACATCTTTCGACCTAGTAATCCTACTTCTATAAATGGATAGCAAGGAGAGACACCCAGATACCTGCACAAGAGTATGCATATGAAGATGTTTATTATCACAGTATTATCTAAAAGTGATTTAAAAGTGGAAATAACCAGCCAGGTGCGGTGGCTCACGCCTGTAATCTCAGCACTTTGGGAGGCCAAGGTGGGTGGATCAACTGAGGTCAGGAGTTTGAGACCAGCCTGGCCAACATGGCGAAACCCCATCTCTACTAAAAATACAAAAAATTGGCTGGGTGTGGTGGTGCACGCCTGTAGTCCTAGCTACCGGGAAGGCTGAGGCAGGAGAATCGTTTGAACCCAGGAGGTGGAGGTTGCAGTGAGCTGAGATTGCTACACTGTACTCCAGCCTGGACAACAAGTGCAAAACTCTGTCTCCGAAAAAAAAAAAAAAAAAAGGCAGGGGGCGGGGGCGTGAAGTGGGAAATAACCTGAATGTCTATCAAGAAATTGGAATACCCAGCAGGAACCTAAAATGATAATATACGTGTATATGTCAAAAAAGGCCACGATATATAATTTAGTGAAAAAGAAAATAATACCAAAATTACAACATCATCCAATTTTTGTTTTTAAAAAAATTGCAAATAAAAGTAGAATCAACACGCAAATATTAATTTGCCTTAGTTGCATTAATCAAATAGAAAAGTTTGGTACTATAAATGAATTTACCTCTGGGTAGTGGGAATATGGATTTAAAAAAAGCTTTTCTATACTTTTAAGATTAAGGAAATTATGAGGTTCGGGCATGGTGGTTCACACCTGTAATCCTAGCACTTTGGAAGGCTGAGGTGAGTTAATCACTTGAGGTCAGAAGTTCGAGACCAGTTTGGCCAACATGGTGAAACCCCGTGTCTACTTATAATACAAAAATTAGCTGGGCGTCATGGCACACGCTGTAGTCCCAGCTACTTGGGAGGCTGAGACGGGAGAATCATTTGAACCCAGGAGGCAGAGGTTGCAGTGAGCTGAGATCATGCCACCGCATTCCAGCTTGGGTGACAAAAACCAACCAAACAAACAAATGAAAGGGAAAAAACCACCACCACCACCACCAACAAAAAACTGGACATTCTTAAAAATGAGAAAAAATGAAATAATAAATTATTTCCTGGTCTATGGCCTAATACGTAATCTATTATTACAAATGTCTTAGGTATATTCAAAAAGAATGCTGGGACCTGGTGCAGCGGCTCACACCTATAATCCTAGCACTTTGGAAGGCTGAGGCAGGAGGATTGCTTGAGAGCAGGAGACCAGCCTGGGCAATATAGGGAGACACCATCTCTACAAAACATAAAAAAAATCAGTCAGGTGTGGTGGCATGTGCCTATAGTCACAGCTATTTGGGAGGCTGAGGCAGGAGGATCCCTTGAGCCCAGGGGGTCGAGGATCTTGTGAGCCGTCCTGAGCCACTGTACTTCAGCCTATGTGACAGAGTGAGACCCTGCCTCAAAAAAAGGAAAAAGAAAAAAAAAAATTAACAGGGTGACGTCTGTGAAGACAATGTAAAAAAATAAGAAAAAACAAAACAAAGCAACAAAAACAAAAATCTAACAAAACCACAAAAAGCTCTTTCCTTTTAATTTTATTACTATTATTATTTTTAAGTCACGGTCTTTGTTCTGTTGCCCAAGCTTGAGTGCAATGACCTGATCATAGCTCACTGTAGCTTCAAAATCCTGGGCTCAAGTGACGCTTCTGCCTCCCACTTCAGCCTCCTGAGTGTCTGGGACTACAGGCATATACTACTGTGTCCAGCTAATTTTTATTTTCTTTTTTTTTAGAGATGGAGCCTCACAATGTTGGCCAGGCTGTTGCTGAACTCCTGGGCTCAAGCGACCCCATCACCTCAGCCTCCCAAAGGCCTTTAGCCACAGTGCCTGACCCTCTTTTCTTTTAAAAACTGAATGCAATTTCGTCGAAGCAGAAGTCCCTTATGGTGGATCCTGGGTGAGCTGCAGCAGAACATGTGTTCAGTTAAAAGCCTCAGCTGCACCAGGCTCTGGAAGCTGTAGGAGTGAAAGTATCTCAGTAGCCAGAACACGAATTAGGGAACTGAGGACAATCTCTTTCTCAAACTCCCTGGCTGAAGTGATCCTCCTGCCTCAGCCTCCTAAAGTACTGGAATCTCAGGTGTGAGCCCCCCACCACTCCAGCCATGACAACCTCTTCCAAAAGACTTTGGACCCCTTATATCCTACCCACCCCTTTCTTCCTGATTTCGGTCCCAGGTTCCCACTGCCTGCTCATGCTTCCCTTGAATGCCCCAATGACTTCAAACTCATAATTCCCAGAACTGACCTGAACCTCCACCAAGTCTTTCCCGGTAAGATGTAATCTTTCCCTCATTTGATTTTTCCATAGCTCTGTGTCCCTCTCTGGGGTGCCTACTTCATGCTACCTGTTGGTATCGGTTTGAGCTCCTGTCTTATTCCACTTGCAGAATGAAAGCTCCTTGTCAGTGTTTTTGTCTTGCTCATTGCTAAACACCCTGAAGCACCTCGCTCCATGCTTTTTGTGCACCCAATACCATACACAGTAAATAAATGAAAGAACAGATGACTTCTTCAGGTTGCTAGCTCTCGTGGTATCTAGACTTGCCTGTTTTCTCTTAGCAATGTAGAAAACCACGTTTACATCCTACCTGGCCCTGTCAAGAATTCAGCCAGCCCTTCATGAAGATGAGGGGAAAAAAAAAATTGCTACCTTCTCTGATACTTGTAAACACAGAGTGTAGGATGTGCTATCAACTGACTTGGAGGAAGTGGAAAATTAAAGGAAGCCAATGATGTCTCAGGTCATTAAAAGTCATTAAAGAAAGCAATAGGAAACACAAAAGAAACCACTGCAATGAAATGGAAGCTCTGGCTACAAAAAATTAATTTAGGGAAGCCAAATGGGAGAAGATTTAAAGAGAATGAAAAAAGAGAGCTTGCGAGAGAGAAGGCGTTGTCCGAACAGCTAGAGTATTATGACCGTGGAATACCAGAAAGCTTATGTTGAACAATTTCTGACTACATATTGGTAAAATCATTATTTTTAAATAACAAGGGTCTAAGAATTCTGCCTACTACATCCGAACTAATTTGATTCCTGCAAGTTCTTACCATTGTTTCTCTTCAGAAATAACTTTCGGGTAAGGCCCTCGTATTGCCAGTTGTTCTTGCTTTTTCTCCAGGCTGGCCTGTGGCCTGCCTGAAATCCCATAAAATCATTCTGGGGGCTCTGTGTTCTCTGATTACCACCTGCAATTACAATCCCAACAAGGGGAATTTACTACAGTACCTGGGAAAAACCCAAGGCTCACAGCATTTAATGACTTTGCCCAGGTCTACATTGAATTTGAGAGTGAGCCAGCATTTTGTGCTTGTGCAGAGGAAGCAATAAATATCAGTAAGGAGTGCATCAGAAGCATCAAAAGCATTTTAAATAACACATTTAAAATGATAAGGAATAAAAAGCAATGTTTAAAGTTGTCAAACTTGCTCTTCTTCATCACAATGTATGTCAATATCTTGGTTACTGCAATTTATAATGATGCATTACAATACGTGAAAGAGTGAGTTAGCCAAGTGACCTGATATTTATCATGAGGGTGGAAGGCTAGCAATTGCAGTCACGAAAATGTGTCTGCATTACACCTTAAAAACCACCCTCTTTCCTTTTTTCAGCTTTTCTAGTAAACTGGTGGACACAAAGATGACAAGGAGGCGCTTCTTGTGCTCACGTTGTGTCCACAATTGGTGGGTTCATTGGTCTCACTGACTTCAAGAATGAAGCCGTGGACCCTCGTGGTGAGTGTTACAGTTCTTAAAGATGGTGTGTCTGAGGCTTGTTCCTTCAGACGTTCAGATGTGTCTGGAGCTTCTTTCTTCTGGTGGGTTCCTGGTCTTGCCGTCAGGAGTGAAGCTGCAGACCTTCGTGGTGAGTGTTACAGCTCTTACAGACAGTGCGTCTGAAGTTGTTCATTCTTCCCAGTGGGTTTGTGGTCTCGCTGGCTTCAGTAGTGAAGCTGCAGAACTTCACGATAAGTGTTATAGCTCATAAAGGCAGCGTGGACCCAAAGAGCGAAAGAACAGAACTCCCACAGTATGCAAGCAGACCCCAGCGGGTTGTGCTGGCAGACTCGGGCAGCCTGCTTTTGTTCCCTTATCCGGCCCCACCCACATCCTGCTGATTGGTCCACTTTACAGAGAGCTGATTGGTACGTTTTGACAGAGTGCTGATTGGTGCATTTACAATGCTTGAGCTAGAGACAGGGTCACAGAGTGCCAGTCCTCCAAGTCCCCACTAGATTAGCTAGATACAGAGTGTATTCACAAACCCTAAGCTAGACACAGAGTGCTGATTGGTGTATTCACAAACCCTGAGCTAGACACAGGGTCACAGAGTGCCAGTCCTCCAAGACCCCACTAGATTAGCTAGATACAGAGTGTATTCACAAACCCTGAGCTAGACACAGAGTGCTGATTGGTGTATTTACAAACCCTGAGCTAGACACAGAGTGCTGATTGGTGTATTCACAAACCCTGGGCTAGACACAGGGTCACAGAGTGCTCGTCCTCCAAGTCTCCACTAGGTTAGCTAGATACAGAGTACCAATTGGTGTATTCACAAACCTTGAGCTAGACACAGAGTGCTGATTGGTCCACATACAAGCCTCCGGCTAGATATAAAAGTTCTCCAAGTTCCCATCCAGTTCAGGAGCCCAGCTGGCTTCACCCAGTGGATCCTGCCCTAGGGCTGCAGGCGGAGCTGCCCGCCAGTTCCCAGCGGCGCCTGCACTTCTCAGCCCTTGGGCTGTCGACGGGACCCGGCGCAACTGAGCAGGAGGCGGCGCCCCTCGGGGAGGCTCAGGCCTCGCGGGAGCCCACCGCAGGGGGAGGAGCTTATACATGGCGGGCTGCAGGTCCCGAGCCGTGCCCCGCCGGGAGGCAGTTAAGGCCTGGCCAGAATTTGAGTGCAGCGCAGCGCCGGCGGGCCGGCACTGCTGGGGGACCCGGCGCAACCTCCGCAGCTGCTGGCCCCGGTGCAAAGCCCCTCACTGCCTTGGGCCGGCAGCCGCTCCGTGTGCTGGGCCCGCCAAGACCGCGCCCGCGCCCGCGCCCGCCCGAACTCACACCGGCCCGCGAGCCCAGCCCGGGTTCCCGCCCACGCCTCTCTCTCCACACCTCCCCGCAAGCAGAGGAAGGTGGCTCTGGCCTCAGCCAGCCCAGAGAGGGGCTTCCAGCGTGCCGTGGAGGGCTGAAGGGCTCCTCAAGTGCCGCCAGAGTGGACACCGAGGCCGAGGAGGCGCCCAGAGCGAGGGCTGTGCTAGCACGTTGTCACCTCTCAATGTGGTCTACAGTCTAGTAGGAAGACATAAGCGACGTCTTATACAAAAGGTCTGAAAGCGAGGAAGAAGTAACCAAATGCTTCAACGGAGACAAGGAAGTGATTCATTCTCAGGTAGGGAGGGTGAGAGCAAAGGCACAGAGGGGTGAGAAAGCACGATATATTTTCAGAGTGGCGAGTGGTTGGGCATGCCTATGCAGAGGGTTTACGGAAATATGCCATTGGAGATGGTGCTGGAGAGTCTATACCTTTTGGACTTTGTTTTGGAAAAATAAAAACAGGTCATTTCCTTTGCCTTTTAAGACACAAAAGTGAAAAACTCACTTATAAATTTAAAACTATTTTAACTCATATCATATACAGCTGAGTGGAACCCTCAGGTGGCGCATCAAGATTGCTGCTGTCAGCACGGGCAACTGGGGTAACTGAGGTCTCTAAACCAGCCAGAACAGTCACGGATTCTGTAGTAGTCAGTCCTCAAGTTTGCTGGGGAGCATGTGGTGTGACCCTAAAGGAAGAGCTTCATCCTCTAACTTATCCACGCATCCACACTTGGCTCCATATGAATGGCAGCTGGTCGTCTACCTGACAATTTAACTTGGGATCAACTGTGCTCTTTCTGGAAGCTGCCTTTAAGGCAGGGAATGTTCAGGGTAGCTGAAATCTGCAGAAGCTGGCAGCCCGGGAGCATGGTGCTTCAATCCAGGGCTGGCTAGCAGCAGTGCTGTGACGGGGGCCCAGATGATCTTTGGTGTCCTGAACCATGATTATGTGTTTTCATTGAGAGCTCATTATATACCAGGCATTGCACTGAGCATTGTACATGGGTTCTGAGATTTAATCTTCACAACAGTTCTGTAAGCAATAATCTAGAATCATTCTTATTTGGATGAGACACTGCAGTTCATACAGGTTAACGTCTAAGTAATAAGTGGTGCAGCTGGGCCTCGAGCCCAGGTGCTCTGATGTTGTCTCTTATCTTCCTTACTCTGTCAAAACCTGACTTAAGTAATGGTGTTAGAGAGACATATTAATGCCAGGTGTAAATACCCACCGAGAGACAGTGTGGTGCAGGGGTCGGGGACATGGACTGTGGAGTCAGTCTATCTAACATGTGGGTTTGATCCTGGCCCCATACCTCCCCTGTGTGGATGAATAAATGACCTCACTCTCCACCCCTCTGTGTTCGCATCTGTAAGGTGCTGGTAACAGCCACACGTCCCATAAGCGTGAGATGAAATGACATCTACAAAACTCCTGGCGCACGGCATCCTTTCAATGTTAGATGTGATTATTATCCACAAGGAGTTATGTGAGAATGTTCCTCCAATGGGATATCTGTGATTTACCTATTAAATATTACTTAAGCCAAAATAAATGAATCTAGGCCAGGTGTGGTGACTCGCACCTATAATCTCAGTACTTTGGGAGGCTCAGGCAGGCGGATCACTGGAGATCTGGAGTTTGAGACCAGCCTGGCCAAAATGGTGAAACTTCGTTTCTACTAAAAACGCAAAAATTAGCAGGGTGTGGTGGCCCACGCCTGTGATCCCAGCTACTCAGGAGGCTGAGGCAGGAGAATTCCTTGAACCCAGGAGGTAGAGGCTGCAGTGAGTTGAGATTGTGTCATTGCACTCCAGCCTGGGCAACAGAGCGAGATTCTGTCTCCAAAAAAAAAAAGAATCTAAATGATAGAAGTTTTAAGACTCTGTATTCAGTTTTTAATTAAGTCATACTGAAATGTCTGCTTGATTGTATGAAATTCAAATAATACAGATAGAGTAGAGTGGTCTTTAGTTAGCCCATGTAATTTGACTTCTCATTAGTTTCATGGGGGAGCTCTGACAAATAGCAGAGTGGCCTTCTCTTGGCATCTGGAAATTTCCCATGTAGCCTGTAGCCTGCAGCCTGCATCTTGGGGCCTTTTGTCTAGCCTATGGCTCCAGGATCCTCCTCCCGCCACTCCTATTGACAGCAGGTGGCTAGGAATCACAGGTGCAAGGAAGGCGATGTCGGGTAGGGCAGAGAAGCGCCATATCCAGGGAGGCAGGTTCCAGCTCTGCTCTGACCCAGCTGGCTGTGTGATTGGAGCCCTCACCTAATGATTGTGAAATGAGGATTTGTAACTACAGAATTGTCGGGCTATTTTCAAAGAGTCGTTTTGCTCGACCCCCTCATGTTACAGATGTGGGAATGGTGAGCCACATCCACAGTGCCCAGGTCCACATATTTGGTACCTACTTGGTAAATGGCAGAGTAGAGGCTGGAAAGAACCCTCTCCTGCTAGTTCTCCTGGCTTGAACATCTGTAGCACGTGAGTCGTGAATGCTTTGCTTTGCTCTCTCATCCAGTTTCTCATAAATGGGAGCCATTTAAAGCTCTGAAATTATCTCATTCTAACAGTCTGAATTTCCTCTTGGGGACTAGCAGAGTGGTTCCAGGTGTGAATAGGGGTATACACGATAGTGAAGATGCCAATGTGGAAAGACACAGGGCATGAGAGTACTCACCATCTGCAGCTGTCCCCAGTTACAAGTGTCCTTCGGCTTGTGCCCCGGTGGGAGGTGGCTGTCCCCAGCCATGGCTGCTGTGGGCTGCTAATCAAAGCCTTAACTGCTGCAGATGGGAACAGCGGCCACCTGTGTGGGCCCGGCCCCTGCTGTCTTTCTCACTCCCCTGGCCACTGTCACCCTTTCTACCTTTAGTTGGGGATCTTGGCAACAGCCTTGCCCAGGAAGAAATCCAGGGGGAATTCCTGGTGTCTCTGCACCTCATGGGGATGGAAATCACTTTAACATCTGCCAGTGACTTGGGATTACAGAGTCATTATTGCTGGAGTGCAGAATTCTAATTCTCTCATGAACATGTGCTCCTGGCCTGAATTCCAGGGCCCCCGTTGGCCTCTCTACCCAAGAGGTGCTCTTTCCTGCCTGTCCTGGCTTCACATTGGTTTATAGAGGTTGCTTTTCCTCCAAATTGGTGGAAGCTTCTGCTTCTACTTAACTGTTACATATTTTTTTCTTTTCTTTCATTTTTGTTTCTTTGAGACAGAGTCTTGCTCTGTCAGCCAGGCTGGAGTGCAGTGGCATGGTCACGGCTCACTGCAGCCTTGAGCTTCTGGGCTCAAGCTATCCTCCCACCTCAGCCTCCCAAGTAGCTGGATCTACAGGTGCATACCACTATACCTTGCTAATTTTTATATTTTTTGTAGAGACAGGGTCTTGCCATGTTGGCCAGCCTGGTCTCAAACTCCTGGCCTCATGTGATCTGCCTACCCCAGCCTTCCGAAGTGTTGGGATTACGGGCATGAGCCACTGTGCCCAGCCTGCTTTTTTCTTTTATACTCCCTTGGTGGCCTGCCCTCCTGTAGCCTCAGCTGAAGCCTCTTCCTGGCCAATTTAGAGCCATAGTTCCTCTGTTTAACCCAGAAGACAAACTCAACCTTTGGTGTGTATGTCAGCAATAATTCCAGAAAGGTCCCCAACCCCCTCCCTCACAAAGAATGACTCTTCAGGGAAGGACTTTCAGAAAAAAACTGCAGCAGCTGAATTGCCCTGAGGGCTGAGGTTCTGTGCTGTTCTCTGGGCTCTGCCACCAAAGACAGCAGCTGAGTGACCTATCACTGAGAAAGATACAGTTCTTAAGGCTGAGAGAGAAAGGTGAGGGTAAAGGGCCTTCTGTCGCTCCTGAGGGGGAATCAGTGGAGAGAATGAGAAAAACAGATGGCTGTGAATAAGCAACCAGAGAAGAGCCTTGAGGTTGCTAGATTTGGGTCAAGATGTGTGACTTCCCATAAGTCACTTAACCTTCTTGTTTCTTCATTTACTCTGTGGCAGGAGAGGGTTAGGTTAAAGGGCCTCCTCTGGAAAAAGCATTCAATTAGCAAACCATCTCTCCACAGGGTAAGAGGCCAGGGTTGTGGCCACAGAATCTTAGCCATGGTCGCTGTTCTCAGGGAATTTGTGATCTTAGAGAGACAAGTGCGTGGACTGGTGGTGGGGATAAGTCCATTGTGTTAGATTTTGTGCCAACTCGAAGGTCTTATTTCTTTTTTTTGTAGTATATATTTAAAGTGTGCAGCGTGATGTTTTGCAATACATATCCATAGTGAAATCAATACTACAGTCAAGCAAATTAACATATCCATCTCCTGACAGTTACCTTTGTGTGTGTGTGTGTGTTTGTGTGTGGTGAGAACACCTGATATCTACACTCCTCGCCAATTTCCAGCATTCAGTACAGTGTTATTAGCTATGGTCATCATGCTTATTTCAACACAGGGATTTAGAAAGGGATGATAGCAGAGGTCTGAGAAACTTTGAGGAGGAGGGAATGGCTTGGAAGGATGGTTAGAGTGTGAGTAGGGGAGGGCAGAAGGGAAATATCCAGTTGCAAGGAGCAGGGAATAAAGATGGGAGCACAGTGTGTCTGTGGGACCTGGAGGAGCCTAGGAGCAGAGGCACCTGTTGGAAGAAGTAGCTGAATAGATTGGATGGGCCTGTGAAACGTGCCCTGAAAGCCACTGGGTTCCTCCCTCCTTTCTCCCTCCCTCCCTGTTTTAGAGGTTTAGAGATAAAACTGGTCAAATTAAAAGGGACCAAAAAAGTGGTGGTTCTCAATCCTGGTGGCACATGAGAAAATTAAGGATGTCGGACTCCTTCTCCAGAAATTCTCATGTAATTGGTCTGGGAAGGGGATCTAAATGTAGTTTCTTTCCTTCCTTCTTCTTTCCTTTCCTCCCACCCTCCCTCCTTCCTCCCTCCCTCCCTCCCTCCCTTCCTTTCTTCCTCCCTTCCTCCTTTCTTTCCTTCCATCCTTCCTTCCATCCTTCCTCTCTCTCTCTTTCTGCAGAGCAGCAATCAAAATGGAAAAGAAATGAACATAAAGAGATGTGTTTTTGTTTTGTTTTTTGAGATGGAGCCTTGCTCTGTGGCCCAGGCTGGAGTGCAATGGCGTGATCTCGGGTCACTGCAACCTCCACCTCCCAGGTTCAAGCGATTCTCCTGCCTCAGCCTCCTGAGTAGCTGGGATTATAAGTGCCTGTCACCACGCCCAGCTAATTTTTTGTGTTTTTAGTAGAGACAGGGTTTCACTATGTTGGCCAGGCTGGTCTTGAACTTCTGAACACAGGCGATCTGCCCACCTCGGCCTCCCAAAGTGCTGGGATTAAGGCATGAGCCACTGCGCCCCGGCCAAAGAGATGTTTTAAAGGGAAAAAATGCTAGCTATCTTGACTAATGAAACATAACTGGGTTAAAGAAGAGATTCTATTCACTTCTTTAAAATATTGGTTGAGCACTTACCATATGCCTCCCACTGAGTCAAGCTAAGGAAAATTCAGAGGTTAAGACCCTTGTCCTGTCTTCAAGGAGTTTATATATAATAGGTGACAAAGAAAATAACCACAATATGAGAATAATATGAAAGCTGGCTTAAGAGTAATTTTTTAAAAAGGTGTGAAGATACAGAGAATAGAGAGGCAGAGGTTCCCTCTTGAGGAGAGAGTGAAGGACACTCTACAGAGGTACCACTTAGCTGCAGTTTGAAGCCTGGGGAGGTTTTTGGCGGGGGAGGTGGGGAAGCCTGGGGAGGTTTTTGGCGGAGGAGGTGGGGAAGGGACCCTCACGTGGGAGGCATCACTAGGTGTAAGAGAAGCCATAAAAATGGGTGCGTCTGGGTGCGTGGCTCACGCCGGTAATCCCAGCACTTTGGGGAGCCAAGGCAGGAGGATCACAAGGTCAAGAGTTCAAGACCAGCTTGACCAACATGATGAAACCCTGTCTCCTACTAAAAATACAAAAATTAGCTGAGCATGGGGTGGTGAGTGCCTTTAATCCCAGCTACTTGGGAGACTGAGGCAGGAGAATTGCTTGAACCTGGGAGGCGGAGGTTGCAGTAAGCCAAGATTGTGCCACTGCACTCCAGCCTAGGAAATAGAGTGAGACCCTGTCCAAACAAACAAACAGAATGATTGGGTGCAATGAACAGCAGAATTAGTGCATAGTGACAAACAGCCTTATCCCGAAGAAGCGTGAGGTATATGGAAGGGTTGGTGGAGAAGGTGGATTAGTGCCAGAAAAGGTTAGAAAGATGGGTTTATTTTTAAAACTGTTAATTAAAAAAAAGTTAACAATATTTTATTCTTTTTTTTTTTTTAAGACGGGGTCCCACTCTGTCACCCAGGCTGGAGTGCAGTGGCGTGATCTTGGCTCACTGCAACCTGTGCCTCCTGGGTTCAAGTGATTCTTCCTGTCTCAGCCTCCCAAGCAGCTGGGACTACAGGCACATGCCATGAAGCCCGGCTAATTTTTGTATTTTTAGTAGAGATGGGATTTTGCCATGTTGGCCGGGCTAGTCTTGAACTCCTGACCTCAGGTGATCCACCCATCTTGGCCTCCCAAAGTGCTGCTATTACAGGTGTGAGCCACCGTGCCCAGCCTATTTCTTGACCTTAGTGGTGGTTATATGGGTGTCTATAAGTATTGCTTTAAATATGTAGATAAGATTTATAAACTTTCTTCATGTAAATTATATTTCACGGTTTAAAAATGTTTAAGGAACAGTATAAAATCAAAATAATCATCATAAACATATAACACCTTACAATACAATCTTGACTATATCAGATGCATAGAAAAAGTACAAATATTAACAGTTGCAGTTGGAAACGTTCATTCATGGATATGAAAGGGCAAAAATACAATTAAAAATACATGTCCTGGTGTCGTGGCTCACAGCCGTGAGGAGGACACTTTGGGAGGACAAGGTGGGCAGATCACTTGAGACCAGGAGTTTGAGACCAGCCTGGACAACATGGTGGAAACCCATCTTTACTAAAAATACAAAAATTAGTCAGGCATGGTGGCACAAACCTGTAGTCCCAGGTACTTGGGAGGCTGAGGCATGAGAATTCCTTGAACACTGGAGGTGTAGGTTGCAGTGAGTCAAGATCATGCCTGGGTGACAGAGCAAGACTGTGTCTCAAATAAATATATATGTGTACACAACATAAACAGAAAACATTATTTTTGATTATACCTAAAACATTTGCAGTTAATAGATCACATATTAGGCCACAAAGGAAGCTTCAGTAAATTCCAAAGAATTAATCCTATTCTGACAATGTTTTCCAACTACAATGTCATCACAGAATTAATATTTTTAAAAAGATGGCTAAAATAAAGTCATGCTTATTTAGAGATTAGATAGCATACTATTAAATAACATTTGGACTGAAAAAAATAGAACTGAATAAAATACTACATGATTGAATTTGTATACATCTAAAGCAGTACTTAAAGGCAAATTTATAGTCTTAAATATACTAATGAACAAAAAAGTTAAAAACAAATGAGTTTTCATAATAAGATATTACCTCACACCCACTAGGATGACTACTATTAAAAAAAAACAAGAAAATAACAAGTGTTTTGAGGATCAGCTTAACTTTTAAATTAGGTATTATTCGCATATGATAAAATGCACACATTTTAGACGTCTGATTTTTTAAGGTCTTGAATGCCCAGGTAAGGGATTGGGATGGCTGGAGGTCATACAGTACAGTAAAAAGTTTAATAGACAGCCGAGTGCCATGGCTTACACCTGTAATCCCAGCACTTTGGGAGGCCGAGGAGGGCAGATCACGAGGTCAAGAGATAAAGACCATCCTGGCCAACGTGGTGAAACCCAGTCTCTATTAAAAATACAAAAAATTAGCGTGGTGGCGCATGCCTGTAGTCCCAGCTACTCAGGAGACTGAGGCAGGAGAATCGCTCAAACCCAGGAGGTGGAGGTTGCAGTGAGTGCAGTGAGCCGAGATTGCATACCACTGCACTCCACCCTGGCAACAGAGTGAGACTCTGTCTCAATTAAAAAAAAAAACAAAAACAAAAAACAGACTTGGCATTGAATTACAGTTTAGTCATTTGCTCACTATGTCATCTTGGACAAATGACTTGAGTCTCAGGGCCTTATTTCCTCATCTCCAATGATGACAGGAATACACCCCTGGGGAATGTGGAAAGGATCAAATAAAGTATTGTATGCAATGTATACCTCTTTCTTGGATATTTGACTTCATGGAATGCATCTTTTCCTTAAGAAAACCTGATTGAGGCCCTTGTTATAGAAAACACCTGGCAGTTGGTGCCTCTGTTTTATCTTCCAACTCCAGTCTCCATCCTGAACTCTGTAACCAAGTTAGTCTCTGTTCAGCATTGCTTTCACCATTCTGTTCCTTCCACAAAAGCTTTTGGCGAGTCCCCATTAGCCTGAGGTGAAAATCTGAATGCCTTAGATTAGAGTTCAAGGCCTTCTGAAGTCTGTCTTTGATCTGCTTTGCCACTGTCTGCTCCTCTATATTTGTAGTTTTATTTTATTTATTTATTTTAAAACAGTGTCTCACTGTCACCCAGGCTGGAGTGCAGTGGCGCCATCTCGACTCACTGCAATCTCTGCCTCCAGGGTTCAAGCGATTCCTGTGCCTCAGCCTCCAGAGTAGCTGAAATTATAGGCGTACACCACCACACCTGGCTAATTTTTGTAATTTTTTTTTAGTAGAGGCGGGGTTTAACCATGTTGGCCATGCTGGTCTCGAACTCCTGACCTCAGCCCGCCTTGGCGTCCCAAAGTGCTGGGATTATAGGTGTGAGGCACCACACCCGGCCTAATTATAGTTTTAAAACTCCTAAATTCTCTATAAATTCTGATGTGGCAAAAAACAAACAAATGAAAAGAAAAAAAGAAAAACCCAGACCCAAACTCTTAAAGTTACAGAACCCAGAGCTCTTTGTTCAAATGGAATCTTTTGTTCAAAAACATTGCAGCTCCATCCATCAGGCATATGAGAGAGAAGCTTTTGGTTGAAGCCAGGATGGGGGTCCCGGACTGACTTCCTCTCCCCTCCCATTTCCTCCTTTCCATTCCTACCTGCTTAGTTCCCTGAGATGAGTCTCCAGGACGTTGTTTGAAACCCATTGCCTTCTGGGAATGTCCTTAGATAGGAATAGGTCCTCTCTCCTCAAGGAGCAAGGAGGTCACTGAACTCTGTGTGTGTTACCCTCCACTGGGCCTCTCGCCTGACCCTCCTGTGGTTGTTTGCTCATCAGTCAGGGACCCCGCCTCATAAAAGGCCCCCTCTGTGATGTAATGTTAACACGCTTAGCTACGCCTCTGGCATGAGTACAACAGCAGTTTTAATCATATGCCTGTTTGTAGCAGCCTTCAAGCAGCCAAGGGTATCGTAACAAATCACAGCCCAGTGAAAACAGTTTAACAACAAATCACAGCCCAGTGAAAACAGTTTAACAAGGGACTGTCTGATGTGGTATAAGCATTCCCTTGGTCTGATTTCACCTAGAAAATGTTGTGTCGGAGAGCAGTGGTTTGCAAACCTGCAGGTGGGGCCTTGGAACTTGTGCTTACAGATAATCCCCTGAGTTCAGAACCAGTGGCATGGGCACTAGAAAATAGCTAAGGAGAATGGACATTTTGAGTTGCGTGCAGTGGGGATGGTACACTCAGGGATGAGAATATGTGCTGTACTTCATATGGATATTTTTTCATATGAAGGAACAGAAGAGTGGAAAGTGCAGAAGAAGCAGGTTTTCAGGGGGTTGTCTTGCTTTCAGTTTTGAGCAGGTGGAGTTTAAAATACCCATGGGCCAATGAAGTGCAGATTTCCAGCAGGTAGTTGGAAATTTGAGTCTGGGACTCAAGAGTGAAGTGAGCGGTGAGCTGATAATACAGAATCATCTGTATGGAGGAGAGAGTTGAAGGTGTAAAAAGCATGAGTTTTTTAAGGAAAAGAGGAGAGCCTTGTGAAGTACTTACGTTTAGTTTCCAGAGGAAGAGAGTAGAGTAAAGGAGGTGGGAGATGTGGCCAGAAAGGAATAACAGAAGTTCACCTGCCAACTCACAGGGAGGGAAGAGCTTCTGGGAGGAGGAGGTGGGTGGGTGGCCAATGGGGTGTGATATGGTTAGGCTTTGTGTTCCTACCCATATCCCCTCTCCCCTCCTCTCCCCTCCCCTCCCCTCCCCTCCCATCACCTCCCTCCCATCCCCTCCCATCCCCTCCCTTCTCCTCTCCTCTTTCTTCCTTTCTTTCTTGATGGAGTCGCATGCTGTTGCCTAAGCTGGAGTGCACTGGTGCGATCTCTGCTCACTGCAACCTCCGCCTCCCAGGTTCAAGAGATTCTCCTGCCTCAGCATCCCGAGTAGCTGGGATTACAGGCACCTGCCACCATGCCTGGCTAACTTTTATATTTTCAGTACAGATGGGGTTTTGCCGTGTTGGCCAGGCTGGTCTTGAACTCCTGAACCTCAGGTGATCCACCCACCTTGGCCTTCCAAAGTGCTGGGATTACAGGCATGAGCCAACTGTGCCTGGCGAAATCTCATTTTGAATTGTAATCCTGAGATGTCAAGGGAGGGAAGTGACTGAATGATGGGGGTGGTTTCCCCCATGCTGTTCTTGTGATAATGAGTGAATTCTCACGAGATCTGATGGTTTTATAAATGGTAGTTTTTCTTGTGCTCTCATACAGTCTCTCTCTCCTACCACCGTGTAAGATGAGGCTGCTCCCCCTTCTGCCATGACTGTAAGTTTCCTGAGGCTTCCCAAGACATGTGGAATTTAAATCTCTTTTCTTTATAAATTATCCAGTCTTGGGCAATTCTTTATAGCAGTGTGAAAACGGACTAATAGAGGGTGGCTGTTATTAACTACAGTTCCTGGGGGATAAAAGGTGAGAAGCTGTCAGGACTTTGGACTTCAGGTTTACCTTGCAGTATGTATGATGGGGATGGGTGGTTTTCACGGGCTGGAGAGCTGAGTGGGAAGTGAGAAGTCTCCTTTCACTTCCTGGGACTTCATGGAGATCATTTCAATCTGATAAGTCTCCTGACCACCTTCTTACTCTTGCTTTATACAGAAAATATTATTTTTAAGAAGTCTGGCTGGTGCGGTGGCTCACACCTGTAATCCCAGCACTTTGGGAGGCTGAAGCGGGTGGATCACTTGAGGTCAAGAGTCTGAGACCAGCCTGGCCAACATGGCAACACCCCATCTCTGCTAAAAACACAAAAATTAGCTAGGTGTGGTGGCGCACACCTGTAATCCCATGTACTCTGGAGACTGAGGCATGAGAATCGCTTGAACCGAGGAGGCAGAGATTGCAGTGAGCCAAGATTGTGCCACTGCACTCCAGCCTGGGCAACAGAGCGAGACTTTTTTTTTTTTTTTTTTTTTTTTTTGGTGAAAGAACACACTTCATTGGGAAGCAGACTGCTGCACAGTGACCAACAGAAGAAGGCCACCCAATGAGCACTTACACATTGTGCTCCAAAAGACACAGGATGTTTTGCTAATAAAAATCAATGGGAACAGGGATTCCTCTGGGCAACTCCCCCAGCCTCATCCCTTTCAGGGATTCATAAATCTCCCATCCATTTTCCTGATGGCAGCTGTGGTTCATTAGAGAGACAGCCCTTTAGGGGTGCCTTCCTGTTTCTTATAAAGCACATTTTCTTTAGATTTTTGAAATCTTCATTTGTTACTTTCATTCTAGTTCTCTTAAGGCCATGAGATCAGCTTCCGTGCAGATTGCCTTGATGTCAGCACCAGAAAGGTCATCTTTAGCCACGATCAAGTCGTCCAGGGTTACATCATCGGCCAGCATCATCCTGCTGGGTGAATCTGAAATATGCGCTTCTTAGTCTTTTCATCAGGCAGGGGGAACTCAATCTTCCTGCTAACGTGGCCTGGTCTGATAAGTGCTGGATCCAAAGTTTCTATTCGGTTTGTGGCCACGGTATCTTTCACATTTCCCCTAGAATCAAATCCATCCAACATGTTCAACAGTTCCAACATTGTTTGCTGAATTTCTCTCTCACCACCAGAATTTGAGTCATATCTTTCTGTCCCAATGGCGCCAGTTTCATTGATAAGCACAATGGACGGTTCATGTTCTTCAGGAACTTGAAACAATTCCTGTACAAGTTTGGGCCCATCACCTAGGTACTTCTGAATAAGTTCAGAGCCAACCACTCTCAAGAAAATGGCTGAGGTTTGGTTTGCTACTGCTTTGGCTAACAAGGTTTTACCTGTGCCAGGCGGATCATAGAGAATGACCCCCTTAGGAGGCTTTATACCCGTCTCTTCATGATATTCAGCATGGGTGAAAGGAAGCTCCAGAGATTCCTTAATTTCTGGAATTTGATTGTCCAACTCCCCAGTATCAGCATAGGTCTCCTGAGGGACCTTTTCCACCTTCATCACTGTGACCAGGGGATGCGTGTCATCCATCAGCACCCCTCTCACAGCGTGCACCTTGTGGTTGAGCAGGACTGAGCAGCCAGTTTCCAGCAGATCCTTATCTACAAATGAAAGAATGCTGACGTAGTGTTCTGAGCCCACAGATGTAGACACGATGGCATGATTGTCATTGATGATCTCTTCCAAGGTTCCTATTGACATCGGGGTTCCTCTCAGATCATCCACTTTTGATCTTTCCTCCTCTTGCTTTTCTTCTAATGGTTTCATTTATTCCTGATTTCTAATGAATTCTTCCTCCATGAGAAGATAGTCTTTAATTTTCTCTAACTTCAGTAATTTTAACCAGCACTGAGTGTGAGGTGTTACCAGTGGCAGTTTGCTGGCAACGTCTGGTTCCTTTGTTTTCTTCTTCTTTTTCCCCACTCTAGTTGGTACAGGAGGTTCGTATTTCTTTTTCTTGTCCTTATCATCCTTCTTGCCACCTCCAGGACCGTGACCACCACTCTGACTTTGACCCATCTGGCCTTGGCTACTTGAACTCAAGACTCTTAAAAAAAAAAAAGAAATCCAATTACTCTGCAAAGACTGATTAAGCCCAGAATCACTGATTATTATGATTAAAGTTGAGACCCTTCAAAGGTGAGGTTTAACTTTCTTTGGTGTAGAAGAAATGTTTCAAGTAATTGAGTTTCAGAACCTGTCATTGCTAAACCCCTGTGAGGGGGCTTCGATTTTGAACCTTTTAAAAACTATTTTCAGAGGGCCATCTTTTTTGGTGTATTCTTGCTAGTGAGAGAGGGACAGTCTCCAGGAAGCTCAGAATCTCTCAGTTGTCCAAACAACCTAGCAAAGCTTCCGACAGTGGATTCAGAGTGAAATGGTTCTGTCACAGGAATGTGAGATAGGTCTGTTTTCAGTGTCATTTTCTAACTATTGATAACTTGATCTTTTTTCTTGCTTGCTTTTTTTTTTTTTTTTTTTGAGACAGAGTCTCATTCTGTCGCCCAGGCTGGAATGCAGTGGCACGATCTCGGCTCACTCCAAGCTCCGCCTCCTGGGTTTAAGCGATTCTCCTGCCTCAATCTCCCAAGTAGCTGGGACTACAGGCGTGCACCATCACACTCAGTTGATTTTTTTTGTATTTTTGATAGAGATGGGGTTTTACCATGTTGGCCAGGCTGGTCTTGAACTGCTGACCTCAGGTGATCTGCCCGCCTTGGCCTCCCAAATTGCTGGGATTACAGGTGTGAGCCACCACGCCCGGCTGCTTTCTTTAGTTCATACATGTATCTATACTCAGAACCCTCGTTCTGGCTCTGTTGCTCAGGCTGGAGTGCAGTGGCGCAATCTTGGCTCACTGCAGCCTCTGCCTCCTGGGCTTAAGTGATCCTCCCACCTGAGCCTCCAGAGTAGCTGGGAGTAGGAGTACAGGCATGCACCATCGCACAGAGCTAATTTTTTTTTTTGTATTTTTTGTAGAGGCGGGATTTCACCATGTTGCCCACGCTGGTCTCAAACTTTTGAGCTCAAGCAATCCACCCACCTTGGCCTCCCAAAGTGCTGGGATTACAGGTGTGAGCCACTGTGCCTGGCCATATTTAACAATTTTTTTTACATTTTGCTACATATTTGCTTCATATGAAAACATTACATATATGCAGGTATATACTATTTTTTCTAAACATTTAAAAGTTACATACATAAAAAAACTTCACCTTTAAATACTTTAGCATATATCTCTCAAAATGATATTCTCCTGCATAACCATATAACAATATAACACCTAACTCAACTAAATAATTACGCTCCAGTGTATAAGATTTCCTCACATTAGGCTGGGTGTGGTGACTCACGCCTGTAATCCCAGCACTTTGGGAGGTTGAGGCAGTTGGATCACAAGGTCAGGAGTTCAAGACTAGCCTGGTCAATATAGTGAAACCCTGTCTGTACTAAAAATACAAAAATTAGCCAGGCGTGGTGGTGCGCGCCTGTAGTCCCAGCTACTTGGGAGGCTGAGGCAGAAGAATTGCTTGAACCCAGGAGGCAGAAGTTGCAGTGAGCCAAGATTGCGCCGCTGCACTCTAGCCTGGGCGACAGAGCGAGACTCCCTCTCAAAAAAAAAGATTTCCCCAGTTGTCCCCAAAGTATTTTATATATCTGGTTTGTTCAAAACAAGATCTAATCAAGAGCATTCCTCTTTTTCTAGAACAATCATTCCTTCCCTTCCCCTCCTCCCAAGTATGTTGACTTGATGAAGAGAGATTGGGCTACTTAAGAATGTCCACATTCTGGATTTGTCTGATGGGTTTTTCATAGTATCACTTGTCTTGTTCCTCTGTCCCCTGTGTTCTGTATCTGGAAGTTACAATAAACTGAAGGCTTACTTAGATTGAAACTAAACCTGTTTGGTGAGAAACCTCATGGGGATGCTGTGCACTTCATACTGTGCCACATAAGGAGGCACATACTGACCAGTGTCCTACTATTAGTGATGTTATGATCATTGGTTTAAGGTGCTGACAGCCAGCTATCTCCATTGTAAAGTTACATTTTCACCTTTGAGACTGGGGAGTACTCTGTGGGATAATTCTTACCTGTTGTGGAAAAAACTAGTTCACCATCATCAACTTGTGTTTAAGGCTTTTTAGCATCCATTGATTATTTTTGCTTGGATCAATTATGAGAAAACAATTACTGGTGATTTTCTACAAAAATTAGCTGGGCATGGTGGCAGGCACCTGTAATCCCAGCAACTGGGAGGCTGAGGCACGAGAATTACTTGAACCCGGGAGGTTGCAGTGAGCTGAGATAGTGCCACTGCACTCAAGCCTGGGTAACAGAGCAAGATTCTATCTCAAGAAAAAAAGAAAAAGGAATTCTAATTTTACAATTCCTTCTATATTTGTTAGCTAGCATTTGCCTGTAAATGCTAGATAAATTGTTATTTCCTTCCCTTTAATTGCAATTTTCAGAGCCAGAAGTTGAGATAATAGTCACTCTCTTGTCATTATGGGCTCATGGATTTAAAAAAATATATTCAATGTGTTTTATTCAATTACAGTCATTGTAGTTTTTTATATGAAATTGTCTAAAATGCATCCAGTGGAAGCTTCTTTGAGCTTGCTTCTGGGTCCTTTTAACATGTCCCTATAATTTTTGAACGTTTTCTTAGTTTCTGCCACAAGATGGCCCAGATTCATGTTCTGCATTCTTTAACCCACACCTGGGTTAGCCATTTCTTCAAGGAGTTCTGCGTCCTTTCAGTGGAAAAATGGTATTTAGTTACCAAAACTTGTGCTTTGTGTGTGCTCATGGCTGCTGAGTTTTCACAGGCCCTTTCAGTGGGCAGAGAGAGGAAATATATAGCTGAAAGATTATGAGTTTGTATCCATATTTCCAAATGTAACAATTCAACATTGCATTGTTTTATTTAACACCTTTGATTTTCTCCCTATATCTCTTTTCTCTCTATACTGTTATTTTAGTTCCTAATATTACCATAATTAGTTGTTTGCATTCTCTCTCTCTCTCTCTCTCTCAGAGAGAGAGAAAATTATCACTGAAAGAGAGGGAAATAGAGACTGCTTCAAAATAACATACTAATATTTTTACTAGCAATAGAACTGCTAAATGAAATTTAAGATTGGTCTGCAGCAGTATGCCACCAAGCATGCATAAAGTACTAACTTCAAAGTCCCTAGAAGGAGCTCTTTCCTTTGGATGGTTATTTACAATATTACTAGTTTTATTTAGTTTAGTTTGTTTTCAATTCCAGGATTTGCTTCATTTTTTTCCCATAGGGTTTAAGTTTATTATTTGAGTATGTAAAAATCTTCACATGGTTTAAAAATTAAAACTATATGAAGACATATACTTAGAGAAGCTTGTCTCTAATCTCTTCTTTTCAATTCTGCCGCTCTCCTGTAAGTAATCGTTTTCTGCTTGTTTGTTTTTATCTTTTATTTAAAAAAACTGCTCCTTGCAGAGCAGGGCTAACTCATAGGTCATGTGTCCAGAGTTGACTAGGTAATCATTTTTGTCGGTTTCTAATGTATTCTTTTAACATTTCTTTTTGTAAATAAAGGCCATTTATATGTGTATATTACTATTATATTATGCTATTATATTAATAGCATTATATTATATATTTTTTCTTTTTTTTAAAAAAAAGCTGTTAATCTCATTATTATTCACCATGAAGTTTTCACTGAACACACACTGAGGATCACACCACATCAATGGATAGAATTTTTTCATACACTTTACGATTGTACCCTACTTCACTATGTTGAATGTACCATTGTTCCAAATTTATAAATATTTATGTTATTTCCAATCTCTTGTTATTTCAAATAATGTTGCAATAATAACCTCATACTTTAGTCATTTCATTTATGTGTGGGTATATCTTTAGGACAGAATTGAGATTATGTGGTTGGTTGTGTTAACACTTTCATTTTTTTCTTGCCTTCTCATTCTTTATTTTTCTTTAACATGGTTAAAATTATCAAATAAATTATATATACAGAAGAGTATATGATATACCTGCAAACTTGAATGAATACCAGCTCACATTCACAGCTTTGGAATGACACACCACCAGTACCCTTGAAGCCTCCTGTATAACCCTTTCTGGTAACACCCCTGCCTCTTCCTGCCAGAAGTAGTGATTTTCTTGAAGTCTGTGTCAAATGCTTCCTGTATTTTCTTTATATTTATTTATATACACCAATGTATCTCCAAATACATATATACCAGTGTACCTCCAAATATCTATCTATCTATCTATCTGTCTGTCTGTCTGTCTGCCTGCCTGCCTGCCTCCCTGCCTGCCTGCCTGTCTGTCTGTCTGTCTGTCTATCTATCTATCTATCTATCTATCTATCTATCTATCTATCTATCTATCTATCTATCTATCTGTCTGTCTGTCTGTCTGTCTATCTAGCTATCTATCTGGTACATATATATGTTTATGCCGCCAAATAATATATTGTTTAGTGTTAAACTTATATAAATCAAATCATACTGTGTATAGCCTGTTACGAGTTATTTTCACTCAACATTATTTTTGCAATTTATCCACAGATAAGTTATTCATTTTCATATTTGTGTAGTATTCTCTTGATTATATTACCACTTACTTGTCCATGCTACTCTTGATAGATATTGTGTTGTCTCCAGTTTTTCATTACAAACAGTGCTGCGATAAGTATCCTTGTATGTATTTGTGGTTTACATATCCAAGAGTTTCTTTAGGGCCTATACCTAGGAAAACAATTGTTGGGCTGCATAGTATATACAAGTACAACTTTGCTGGTGTATTGATTCAGGTAGAGGACAAACAGCAGAATGCACTCTCATTCATTAAAGTAGAAAGGGATTTATGATAGATGATTGATCGTTTATAGAATTGTTGGGAGGGTTAAAGAAATAGACTCAAGATTGAACTTCTAGTGATAATTCCCGAGGCCACACCAAAGCCACACTGAGCCACCAAGAAAGCTGCCACTTTTCCCTTCAATGGGAAGCTGTGTTTTGAATTGGAAAGCTGCCAATACAATCTGACTCCAAAGCCACAGTGCCTTGGGCACAGTTAGGGGCCACTTCAGCTAAATCAAGAAGCCACTGTCAGACCTGCTGGCTCCAGAACCAAACACAGCTCTGAAATCACCTTCTAAAATTGGGAAACCACCATTTTAATCCCTGCCAGTAAAACGAATACCCTCAGCCCTGCCTCTCTCTCTTCACTTAACTCAGTTCAAGTCTCACTGAGAGCATTGGATGGGTCAAACTTCAATCGTACATGGAACCCTGGCTATAAGGGTGTCTTGCAAATGGAGTTTTTAGTTTTCTGCCCTTTGAAATATAGGAAGGCACCCTAGGAGAAGTTGGAATAAAAGTTGAGCAAATCAGTGAATAGTATCTGGTGCATGAAATAATGCTGATTTCTAATGTGGTTGAGCCAACTCCTGCCAGGAATGTATGAGAGTATCTGTGGTTCTAAACTTTTGGCAATGCTTGATTTTGTTGGGCTTCTGTTTTTGAAAATCTATTTTATTGTCATTCTAATTTGCAGTTCCTTGATTAATACTGAGGTTGAGTATGTCTTTGTAGATATCTTGGCCATTCATATTTGCTTTTCACAGGTATGCCTGTTTAAGCCTTCTGTACATTTCATTTTTTTCTTTCTTATTCTGTAGTATACTCTTCATATTCTGTACAGTGATTCATTGTTGGTTATAACAACGAGTGTCTTCTCAGATTGAGGCTTATCTTTTTACCCTCCTAATGGTGATTTTACTCAATAGCATTCTTTTTATTAGTCAGTTTTATTAATTTTTTTCTTTATGGTTTGTATTTTTCTTGCTTGATTAAAAATCTTTCCCTACTCACAGGTCATTAGAATATTCTTTTGTATATTCTCTAAATGTTTTAAAGTTTTGCTTTTCCTGTTTTGGTTTCTGATACACCTGAAATTGATTTTTATGTATGGTATGGGACAGAAATCCGTTTTCACTTTTTTTTTTTCCTCTGATCTGCAATACTAGATCTATCATGGATCATTGTATTAAGTGTGGAGCAGTTCCTGGGTTCTCTTTTTGTTCCGTTGGTCTGTTTTTCATCCTCATGCTAATAACACACAATCTAATTACTTATAATATGTCATTTCTGGCAGAACACTTTCCCTTGTCTCAGCTTTCGGTCATTGGCTCTTCTTTATACATTTTAGAATGTTTGCCAAGTTCTATGAAATGTCTTACTGGTATTTTTGTTAGAATTACATTGAATCGGCCGGGCACAGTGGCTCACGCCTGTAATCCCAACACTTTGGGAGGCCGAGGCAGGTGGATCACCTGAGGTCAGGAGTTCAAGACAAGCCTGCCCAACATGGGGAAACCCTGCCTCTACCAAAAATACGAAAAAAAATTAGCCAGACAGGGTGGTGGGCACTGTAATCCCAGCTACTTGGGAGGCTGAGGCAGGAGAATCGCTTGAACCTGGGAGGTGGAGGTTGCAGTCAGCCAAGATTGTGCCATTGCACTCCAGCCTGGGCAACAAGAGCAAAACTCCATCTCAAAAAAACAAAACAAAACAAAACAAAAAACAAAAAAACAAAAAAAAAAAAAGAAAGAATTACATGGAATCCATATGAAAGTTTAGGGGAGAATTGATTGATCTTTAAGATATTGAATTTTCCCATCCATGGAAAAAGTGATGCTGTTCTCTTTATTTAGGTCCTATTTAAGACCTTTCACGAAAGTTTTATAACTTTCTGCCAAAAGGTCTTGTGTCTCTTTCACTAGACTTATTCTTTGGTACCTTATTTTGTTGTTGCTACTGTAAATAATACATTTTAAAATTGTATTTTGCACCTGTTTTTTGGCTGGTGTTTAGAAATGCAGTTGATGCACTTGTTGATTTTATGCCTGGGAAACTTACTAAACTCTTTCATTACCTCTAATAATGTATATGATATGCTTTGTCTGTGTCCCCACCCAAATCTCATCTTGAATTATAGTCCCATAATCCCCACACGTCATGAGAGGGGGCAGGTAGAGATAACTGCATCACGGAGGTGGTTCCCCCCATCCTGCTCTTGTGATAGTACATAAGTTCTCATGAGATCAGATGGTTTTATAAGGGGCTTCCCCCTTTGCTCGGCTTTCATTCTTCTACCTGCTGCCATGTGAAGAAGGACATGTTGGCTTCCCCTTTCACTATGATCGTAAGTTTCCTGAGGCCTCCCTAGCCACGCTGAACTGTGAGTCAATTAAACCTCTTTATAAATTACCCAGTCTTGGGTATGTCTTTATTAGCAGCATGAGAATGGACTAAGTATAGATAACTGGAAGTTTTCTGTGTAGAACATAATACCTGCACATAATGGCAGATATTTTTTGAATCTGTATTATTTTCCTTATCTTTGCGTGTATTCTTATTTTTGCACAGGTTAGAATTCCAATGCAGCACTGAGTAGAACTGAGGATTGTGTAACATCTTATTATGCCTGATTTTTAAAAGTATGTGTTAGTATTTCACAATTGAAAAACTCTTTTTTTGCTCATTACTTTGAAGATACGCTTATCATGTTAAGAACATTCCTTTTTGTTTCTAGTGTGTAAGTGATTTTATTTTTTTACTTTTTGTCTGAAAAAACATCTGAATGTTGTTTTGAATTTTATCACATGCTTACTCATCTCAATTAAGATCACAACATAGGCCAGGCGCAGTGGCTCAGCCTGTAATCCCAGCACTTTAGGAGGCCAAGGTGGGCGGATCATGAAGTCAGGAAATTGAGACCATCTTGGCTAACACTGTGAAACCCCATCTCTATTAAAAATACAAAAAATTAGCCGGGCCTGATGGTGGGCACCTATAGTTCCAGCTACTTGGGAGGCTGAGGCAGGAGGCAGGAGAATGGTGTGAACCCGGGAGGCGGAGGTTGCAGTGAGCCAAGATTGTATCACTGTACTCCAGCCTGGGTGACTGAATGAGACTCCGTCTCAAAAAAAAAGATCACAACATAATTTTTCGCCGACTAATAAGCTAAATTACATTAATGTATATTCTAATGATCTAAATTTCATTCCTGGAATAAACCCAACTTGGTCATTTTTTTAAAATTTTAATTGTTGGATTCAGTTTGCTAATATTTTGTTCAGGATTCTTGCATTTATGTTCATGAAGGAGATTGACCTTCAATTTTTCTTTCCAATATTGACCTTGTTTACATTTTTTTTATACCAAGCTTGCAATTGCTCACAAAACGAGTCTGCATAGTGTTCCTTCTTTTTCTATTCTCTAAAGAGTTAGTGTGTGTGGTGAGAACACTGAAGGTCTACCCATTTAGCAAATTTTAAGTATACAAAGCAGTATTGTTAACAGAAGTCACCAGGCTATATATTAGATCTTCAGAACTTATTCATCTTGCATAACTGAAAATTTGTACTCCTTGACCAACATCTCCGCGTCTCCCCTCCCCTCAGCCACTGGTAACCACCATTCCACTCTGTTTCTTTTCTTTTCTTACTCTGTCACCCAGGCTGGAGTGCAGTGGTGCGATCTTGGCTCACTGTAACCTCCGCCTCCTGGGTTCAAGTGATTCTCCTGCCTCAGCCTCCTGAGTATCTGGAATTACAGGCATGTGCCAACACACCCGGCTAATTTTTGTATTTTTGGTAGTGATGGGGTTTCACCATGTTGGTCAGGCTGGTCTTGAACTCCTGACCTCAAGATCTGCCCGCCTCAGCCTCTCAAAGTGCTGGGATTACAGGCGTGAGCCACCGTGCCTGGCCCCCTTTTTAATTTTTAATTTTTTTTTTAGAAGGAGTTTCGTTCTTGTTGCCCAGGCTGGAGTGCAATGGCACAATCTCAGCTCACTGCAACCTCCACCTCCTGGGTTCAAGTGATTCTCCTGCCTCAGCCTCCCAAGTAGCTGGGATTACAGGCATGCACCACTGTGTCCAACAAGTTTTGTATTTTTTTTTTTTTTTCAGTAGAGGCCAGGTTTCTCCATGTTGGTCAGGCTGGTCTTAAACTCCCCACCTCAGGTGATTAGCCCACCTCGGCGTCCCAGAGTGCTGGGATTACAGGCATGAGCCACTGAGCCCAGACTCCCTTTTTAATTTTTTTAAAGCAACCTCCATACTGTTTTCCATAATGGCTTTATCGATTTACCTTCCCACCAAAATGTACAAGGGTTCCCTTTTCTCTGCATCTTCACCAACACTTCTTATTGCTTGCCTTTTTGATAATGTCCTAACAGAACTGAAGTGATATCTTACTGCAGTTTTGATTTGCATTTCCCTGATGGTTAGTGATGCCAAGCACCTTTTCATATACCTGTTGCTTATTTGTATGTCTTTGGATTATTGGGCTTTTGAAGATGTTAGAGGCAACCAGGTTAATGGAGAGATCAGTACTTGGGGTCTGAGACATGTTGGAGCTCTTGTCTTTGTTATTTAGTGCGAAGAACTTTTGGGCTGGTAACTTACGTATTTGGGACTCAGTTTCCTCCTAAGTTAAATGGAAGTAGTAGTACACACTGTCTCTGCCTTTCAGAGTTGTGTACTGTGAGCATCAAATGGAATACTTTACAGTATGCGACAGTGCAGAATAAATCCTCTTAAGAAAGAGTACCACCTCTCCTAAAGCTGACCTTCGGGAAAATATTGTCCTGTGGATTGTTTTCAAAACAGATTCTCGCCGGTATTTTAAATCAGAGCAGGGAGTAGAAATGTTCCTGGAGACTACCTCTGCTTATAAGGTTGGGGTCAGGAGCACTGACAATGTACTTCCAGAAGAGATGATGTTGGCAGTTTGTGAAGTTAAATTCATAGCCTTTCCGGGTATTTTAGAATGTTAGATCTGGAGATCTTACAGATCATCTGGTCCATGATGAACTTCAGTCTTGAAGGTGTTTAACTCATATGTAGAGAATTATTATCTTAATTTTACATTGCACATTAATTTTGCATACATGTTTTAACTTATTAAAAATACATTCTCATGGTAATGGTATAGAGATATTTAAAATGGTATGAAAGACATAAGTGAAAAGTCCAGGGCCAGGCATAGTGGCTCACGCCTGTAATCTCAGCACTTTGGGAAGCTGAGGCAGGCAGATCGCTTGAGGTCAGGAGTTCGAGACCAGCCTGGCCAACATGGTGAAATCTCGTAGCTCTACTAAAAATATGAAAATGAGCCAGATGTGGGCAGATGCTTGTAATCTCAGCTACTTGGAAGACTGAGGCAGGAGAACTGCTTGAACCTGGGAGGCAGAGTTTGCCGTGAGCTGAGATCGTGCCACTGCACTCCAGACTGGGTGACAGAGAGAGAGAGACCAAAACAAAACAAAACAAAAAAGCCCAAGCCTTCCTTTTTCTTCAGCCACCTCAGCCTGTTTTTCTCCTTAGAGATACAACTTTTTAAACTTTCTCTTTTGGTTCTTCTGGTAGTTACTGCCACATTCGAAATGATGTGATTTTACCTCTGTTCCTTGATTTATGATTTTTAGACAGTATCTGTTGTCTCCCCATTACAACAATGATTAATTTATGTTTCTTTCTTTTCCTCCTCTTTAGTTTCTGCTTGTCACATTTTATTTTTAGTTCCTCTCTTGGCTACCACTGTAGCTTTAAGTAGTATTTTTGGACTTTCACATCCTGACCTATTGGTTAGAGTTTCCCTTGAATTCTCACTCTGTAAAATGAGAAAATTGGTTCCCCTGCATTTCCCTTCACTGTTCCAGCTCCATCTGTCTCTTGGCTGCTGTCATCATTTCAACATCTAGGTTTACAACACATATTGTTTTCTATAACCATATGTGTCCTTTACGCTTTGCCTACAGGTTGATTCTAAAAACTGAAAGCCAATATCCGTAGTTTATAATAAGATTATATAAATATTTGTTCAATGAAGAACCACGTAATGTGATTGTATAACTAGAGAAGGAAATGAGATGCTATGCTTACAAACTCAGGTACTTAAGAGAGGAGAACTCTCAAAAATAAAGAGTGATTTTTAGGAGACAGGAAGAAGGACAGCATAATTTAACTATTTACCTTTATTATTATTATTTTTTACAGGCTGAGTTGAACTCCTGGGCTCAAGTGATCTTCCTATCTCTGCCTCCTAAGTAGCTGGGACTAAAGATACATGCCAGCTTACTTTTATTGTTTTATACATCCATGTTATAACTAACATTATTAACTTTTAAGTGATAAAATTTCTTGCAGGAAATCAATTTTCTTTATGAATACACTTAGTTTAGAGCTTGCTGAATTTTCTAATTTTTCTAGGTTCTAATTTGGATCTATTTTTTTCCAGCTGTTGCACAGCTATCACCCTAGGGTGTCTTTTCACTCTCTCCTGGGTTAACACTACTGTGTCTGTCACTTTCTTGCACTCCTTTGTTGTTTTGCTGGGGTGCACACTTGAGTAATGCTCTCAGAGAAGATCACTATGTGGTAAATATCAGAGTCTTTGCTTATACATTAATATCTAGGTTTTATTCTAATTATTGATTGATAACTCAGGAAGACATAACCTTTTATGTTTAAAATAAAATTTCTCCAAAACTTAAAGGCAATACTTTATTGTCCTATGGCATCAAGCATTGCTGATTAAAAATCGAATGCCAACATGATTTTGGTTCCTTTGTAGGCAACTTAATCTTTCTGGAAACTTTATATTTGGCATTCTAAAACATTATGATGATAGCTCCAGGGTTGTGTATGTGTGTGCTGTTGTTGTTGTCGTTGTTGTTTTGTTTTTGAGACAGAGTCTCATGCTGTCTCCCAGGCTGGAGTGCAGTGAGTGGCATGATCTCGGCTCACTGCAGCCTCTGCCTCCCGGGATCAAATGATTCTCCTGCCTCAGCCTCCTGAGTAGCTGGGATTACAGGCTGGGATTACAGCTGCCACTGCACCTGGCTAATTTTTGTATTTTTAGTAGAGGTGGGATTTCACCATCTTGGCCAGGCTGGTCTTGAACTCCTGACCTCGTGATCCACCCGCCTTAGCCTCCCAAAGTGCTGGAATTACAGGCGTGAGCCACCACCCCCAGCCATGTGTGTGCATTTTAACTTACCCTTTTCATGACTTAGTGATTCCTGGAGATTCACATCTTTCCTTTGTTCTGTAAAAATGCAATAATTTTCTTCTCGCATGTTGTCTGTTTTACTTGAACACAAGTGGGTATTAGGATTTTTGAATTGATCTTTTTAAGTCTCTTAACTTTTTAAGTGATTTTTTCTAAATCTTTGCATTTTAAATTTACAATCTGAGAGATCAGTGTTTTGCTTCTAGCTCTTTTATTGAATTTTTAATTTGTCAATTATATTTTTAAAACTCAAGTTATTTTGTATCTGCTTTTTTGGTGAGCATCTTGTGTTTCTTTTCTTTCTTGATGAGTAAACTATAGTGACTCTGAGGTAGTTTAGAAAGTTTTGAAGCTCTCTTCTGTCTGCATTATCTGTCTCCTCCAGGGTCTTTTGTTTTTGTTTATTTTATTCTGTCAGTCTGTTTTTTCCTCTAATTAATTACTAATTGATAATAATATTCATTTAGTTCTAATTCTGAGCCAGACCCTGAGCAAGACAGACAGAGTCTCTACCCTCATGGGGCTTGCATCACAGGGCAGAAGTCACAATTACCATGTATGTAAACGGACACACAGGAATTCCAATTTGTAGTAAGTGCCAGGAAGGAAATAAGCAGGGTGATGTGAGAGTGAGTGATGGGGAGGCCTCTTTCAGAATGGGGTGTGTGAGCTGACAGCTGGAAGACAAGGGGCAGCCAGCAAGGTGACCACAGCCAGGGAGCATCTGGAGGGGAAAAGGGGTCAGATATGGTGCACCTCTAGGTAGGCTCTGGGGTAAGGAGCTTGCCTTTGATTTAAGTGCAGTAGGAAGCCATAGGAGCATATTAAGAGGGATGCGATGCAATGGAATACGATTCAGCCATAAAAAAGAATGAAATCATGTATTCTGCTGCAACCATATATTCTGCTGTGGATGGAACTGGAGGCCATTTTCTTAAGTGAAACAAGTCAGACACAGAGACAAATACCACGTTTTCACTTATAAGTGGGAGCTAAATAATGTGTAGACATGGACACAGAGTGTGGAATGATGACCATGGACACTTGGAAGGGAAAGGGGGTGGGAGGGAGGTGAATGATGAGAGATTACTCAGTGTGTGCAATGTACATTATTTGGGTGATGCATACCCTAAAAACCCTGACTTCACCACTACACAATCTGTGTATGTGGCAAAATTACTCCTGTACCCTATACATTTATACAAATAAAAAAGAGTGAAAAGAAGGGGGAGGGATGGTCTGATCTGGCCTGTGTTTCTAATGATCCACTCTCGCTGCTGAGTGGAGAATGACCCGAGACAGGCAAGAATAGCGGTGGGAGGATCACGAGGAGTCTGCTGTGGCTAGCTAAGCTCAGAGAAGGGTAGGGTGGCTGGGTATGCTGGGGAAATGGGAAGGGAGCATCACCAGCAGAACATGGTGTCAGAAAGCCAGGACAGAAAGTGTTCCGTGAAGGAGAGAGTCGTTCGATAAGCCAGTGCTGCTGAAAGGTCGTGGAAGCCTAGGACAGAGCAGTGGGCACCCTGCTTGGCAAGTGAAGGTTGCTGGTGACTTGATAGTCTTGGGGGAGGGCTGAAGAGAACCTCAGATGGTGGGAAGCGTTCACCCAGCTTTTGGACATAGTAACTGCACAGTAAGTTACTGCAGTGGTGTATTTGTGGCTTTCCATTGGCTATGGTTTGGGTCTGTGTCTGCACCCAGATCTCATGTGGAACTATAATCCCCAGTGTTGGTGGAGGGGCTTGGTGGCAGGTGATTGTTTCCTGCACAGGTGCAGACTTTCCCCTTGCTGTTCTCATGATAGTGAGTTCTCACGAGATCTGGTTGTTTAAAAGTGTGTAGCACCTCCTCTTTCTCTTGCTGTTCCTCCTGCTCCTGCCAAGTAAGACGTGCTAGCTTCCCCTTCGCCTTCCACCATGATTGTTTCCTGAGGCTTCCCCGGCCAGGCTTCCTGTAAAGCCAGTGGTGAGCCAATTAAATCTTTTTTCTTTATAAATGACTCTGTCTTGGCCAGGCATGGTGGTTCATGCCTGTAATCCGAACACTTTGGGAGGCTAAGGCAGGTGGAGTGCTTGAGCTCAGGAGTTCTAGACCAGCCTGGCTAACATGGTGAAACCTCCTCTCTACTAAAAATACAAAAATTAGCCCGGCGTGGTGGCACGCACCTGTAGTCGCAGCTACTTGAGAGACTGAGGTGGGAGGATGATGCCTTGAGCCTGGCAGGCGGAGGTTGCAGTGAGCCGAGATTGTGCTACTGCACTCCAGCATGGGCAACAGAGCAAGACGCTGTCTCAGAAAAGAAAAATAAAGTAAAAAATACCCAGTCTCAGGTAGTTCTTTTTTTTTTTTTTTTGAGATGGAGTATCGCTCTGTGGCCCAGGTTGGAGTGCAGTGGCACAATCTCTGCTCACTGCAGCCTCTGCCTCTGGGTTCAAGTGATTCTCCTGCCTGAGCCTCCTGAATAGCTGGGACTACAGCCATGCACCGCTACACCCGGCTAATTTTTGTATTTTTAGTAGAGACAGGGTTTCACCATGTCGACCAGGCTGGTCTCAAACTCCTGAACTCAGGTAATCCACCCACCTTGGCCTCCCAAAGTGCTGCGATTATAGGTGTGAGCCACTGTGCCTGGTCTCAGGTAGTTCTTTATGTGAGAAGGGACTAATACACCGTTGGTAGCTTGGAAATGGAAATTCCTTGAATAGTTGCTCCCAACCCCAAACACTTTGTAGTACCATCCTAATTTCTTCCAAAGCCCTCCTGTTTTGTGTACATTTCCCCCTTTTCTTATGATTCCATCAGAAAATATCTTATGTGAGGAAGAAATGGTTTAAAGGATTTCTATTTACTTTCATGTTATTTCTGATTATCTACTAGAGAGCATAGCTTTTTTTTTTTTTTTTTTTTTTTTTTTGAGGCAGAGTCTCATTCACTGTTGCCCAGGCTGGAGTGCAGTGGTGCCATCTCGGCTCACTGCAACCTCTGCCTCCCAGGTTCAAGAGATTCTTCTGCCTGAGCCTCTCGAGTAGCTAGGACTACAGGTATGTACTACCATGCCTGGCTAATTTTTTTTTTTTTCCAGTAGAGATGGGGGTTTCCCCATGTTGACCAGACTGGTCTCAAACTCATGACCTCAAGTGATCCGCCCGCCTCGGCCTCTCAAAGTGGGATGTTCAGTATAGACACAATGCTTTTCCAGCTATTTTCAATCGGAAATAATCTGAGTGAAATCAGATTATCGAAATCGGTTGGTTGAATTCACAAACGTGGAATCCACGGATACAGAGGGCCAACTGTACTTGGTGGTCAACAACACAATTGAAGTCTTCTCCATTCTCTTCATCCAGTTAAGTTCTAATTTTGGTTGGCTCATTTTTCAGTGTTTATTGCTTGCTGAGTCATGCAGTACACAACCATTACCTTTCCTTCCTGTTGCACTTTTTTATTTTCCATAGAGTTAATAATTGTCTTCCAGTTCTATTTGCTTATTTTTCTGTATACTTGTAACTAATTCAATGCCAGCTCTTTCAATTGGGCATACCTCTCAGTATGTTTAATTTCATTTTCTTGAAGAAATCTCTTCTGGATCTTCTGATCTGCTCCAGACTGCCCGGGTTGCCTACACAGCAGTGACTCATCTGCCATCTTGAGTTCTGCCTCCACGCATTATCTGGGTAATTTCTTCACCTCTTTCCCTGCAGGTCTGAAAAGGTCCTTACCGTATCATCTCGTTTCATTGATAGTTTGGCTGAGTATTAAATTCTAGGTTTTAAAACATTTGACTTCAGGAATTTGGAAGTTTCGCTCCACTGTATTCTGCCTTGTTACATGAGACCTGTGTTGTTCTCTCTCTCTCGAAGTTTGTAGAATCTTTCTCTGTCCCTAGTGTTCCTATATATCACAAGGATGCACTTTGTTGTGGGTTTATTTTATCTTCTGGGACTTGGTGGGCTCCTTTTAATCTAGAAACTTACTGTCTTTCAATTCTGGGAGATTTTTCTTGAATAATTTTGCTGCTGATTTCTTTATTTTCTCCTTTTGAAACTCCTGGACAATTCTCTAATTTTCTTATTTTTTTCTTGTCTATTTTCTTTTTTTTTTTTTTTTTTGAGATGGAGTCTCGGTCTGTCACCCAGGCTGGAGTGCAGTGGCGCAATCTCTGCTCACTGCAAGCTCCGCCACCCGGGTTCACGCCATTCTCCTGCCTCAGCCTCCCGAGTAGCTGGGACTACAGGCACCCGCCACCGCGCCCGGCTAATTTTTTCTATTTTTAGTAGAGACGGGGTTTCACCATGGTCTCGATCTCCTGACCTTGTGATCCACCCGCCTCGGCCTCCCAAAGTGCTGGGATTACAGGCATGAGCCACCGCGCCCGGCCTTCTTGTCTATTTTCTATCTCTTTTTCTGTTTACCCTTTTCTCTGGGAAATTTTCCCAACCTAGCCTTCTGTTGCAAGCTACCTTATTTTAAATTCCAGGATTATTTAAATGTTCTTTCATATTTAAAAAAAATGAATACATTGTATTCCATTATCTTTCTCAAGATATTAATAATGGTTTGGCGTCTGTTTTCTCTGTTTTTACCTCCTTTTTCCAGTTTGCTTTGGTCTCTGGTTTTCAGATTACCATATTTTATTGACTCTGAGAACCTTTGATGCTGATGCTCTTAATCCTACGAGAAAGTGTCCACGATATTATTTTGCATGGCTGTATCATGGCTACCTCCTGACTGACCACGATTTTGTAATACCATTGATTTGTAAGGCGGATTTCAGAGATGTTCATTCGGACACATGCATCTTAAGATCAATGAAACAGGGTAAATGCTTCTCAAGTTATCTTGGGATTCTTGCCTGCTCTGTTTATAGTTTAAGAGTGGTGCACCAAAAATCTGTTTGTAGTCTACTCTGCATGGTGCTGGTGGTAGTAGGTGAGTGGAGGGCTTTACTGACAGTGGAATTAATTGTAAGATGATTCAGTTGGGCTGTTTTTGTTGTTGTTGTTGTTTTTTGAGACATAGTCTCACACTGTCTCTCAGGCTGGAGTGCAATGATGTGATATCGGCCCACTGCAACCTCCGCCTCCCGGGTTCAAATGATTCTCCTGCCTTAGTCTCCCGAGTAGCTGGGATTACAGGTGCCTGCCACCATGCCCAGCTAATTTTTGTATTTTTAGTAGAGATGGGGTTTCACCATCTTGGCCAGGCTGGTCTCGAACTCCTGACCTCGTGATCCATTTCCCACCCCGCCCCCCCAGCCTCCCAAAGTGTTGGGATTACAGGCATCAGCCATCGCGCCCAGCCTGTTTTTTAAAGAAACGTGGTCTTGATATGTTGCCCAGGCTGAAGTGCAGTGGCATGATCATGGCTTACTGCTACCTCGAACTCCTGGACTCAAATGATCCTCCCACTTTAGCATCCTGAGTAGCTAGGACTACAGGTGTGCACTGTTACACCTGGCTGATTTAAACATTTTTTGTAGGGACGGGGTCTCACTACGTTGCCCCGGCTGGTTGTGAACTGGCCTCGAGTGATCCTCTTGCCTTGATCTTTCAGTATGTGGAGATTACAGGTGTAAACCAGTGTGTTGGGCCCAGCTTGACAGTTTTGTTAAGAAACGCTCTGATGATGACTTTCTCATGAACTTGTTGGATTCCCAAGAGAAGAGTTTTTGAATCTTCTGCCTGGAGGATTTAAGCTTGGCGGTCAGCCTTCTGAGCGTCACGAGGGGAAGGAAGGCTGGGACTCAGATGCTCAGCGTGCAGCTTTGACTTAGTCCTTTTCTTCCATGCGGTACTCCTGCCCTTATCTCTGCCTGGTGTTCGCCAGCCCAGAGAGGCTTGGTTTTACCTCTCCGGAGGGAAAAAGCCTCCAGGCTCCTGCCTTTGTGGAGCTGGGAAAGAAAGCTAGCGGGGTCACCTGCTTCTCAAACAGGCTTTTCAGTCAGACCTTCTGTTTTCTGCCCCATCTTTTTCTCTGCTTCCAAAGGAGCTGGGTGTTGCTGCCTCTTGAGCCTTTGAAGTTCAGGATGTTAAAGATTCAGGTTGTGTCTTAGCTTTACCTATGGTTGGTTCAGGTTTTGCTTAAGTTAGTTACTTCTCCTTCATTTTCCAGCTTTCAAAATGTTTTTCTTTTTTTGGCTGGGCATAGTGGCTCACACCTGTAATCTCAGTACTTTGGGAGGCCAAGGCCAGTGGATCACTTGAGGTCAGGAGTTCGAGACCAGCCTGGCCAACATGGTGAAACCCTGTCTCTACTAAAAATACAAAAATTAGCCAGGCGTGGTGGTGCACACCTGTAATCCCAGCTGCCCGGGAGGCTGACACAGGAGAATTGCCTGAACCTGGGAGGCAGAGGTTGCAGTGAGCTGAGACCGTGCCATTGTACTCTAGCCTGGGCAACAGAGTGAGATTCTGTCTCAAAAAAATAAAAAAAGGTTTTTTCCACCCTCCCCCCCGTTCCCCCATTCTCTTTGCTAAAAATCACATTACAGAGAGGGGAACATCACACCCCGGGGCCTGTTGGGGGGCGGGGTCTACAGGAGGGATAGCATTAGGAGAAATACCTAATGTAGGAGACGGGTTGATGGGTGCAGCAAACCACCATGGCACGTGTATACCTGTGTAACAAAATTGCATGTTCTGCACGTGTCCCCAAACTTAAAGTATAGTAAATTAAAAAAAAAAAAAAAAATCACATTACTGTTATTTTAGTTTGGTTTTGGGAAAAAATAAAGGTAAATATCAGTGTTCAATCTGTCATCTTTACCTGAAGATCCTCATTTATTTTTTAATAAGTTCAAGACTGGGTATGGTGGCTCATGCCTATAATCCCAGCACTTTGAGAGGCTAAAGCAGGCGGATTGCTTGAGTCCAGGAGTTCAAGACCAGCCTGGTCAACATAGTAAAACCCTGCCTCTACAAAAAATACAAAAAATTAGCTGAGCATGGTGGCATGTGCTTGTGGTCCCACCTACTAGGGAGGCTGAGTTGGGAGGATTGCCTGAGCTAGGGAGGCAGAGGTTGCGTTGAGCTGTGATTGTGCCAGTGCACTCCAGCGTGGGTAACAGAGCAAGATATTGTCCTAAATAAATAAATAAATAAATAAATTTTCAATTTAGAACACCTGGAAAACAGTAACAAGTACAAAGGAAAAAACCAGTTATCAGAGATTACCACAGTTAACATCTTTGCACATAACTCAAAATGCTTCTTTGTGATAAATTCTTAGTTTTGGAAATGGTGAGTAAATTAGCAGGCACATCTTAAAGGCTTTTTTTTTTTTTTTTTTTGAGACAGAGTCTAGCTCTGTCGCCCAGGCTGGAGTGCAGTGGCATGATCTCCGCTCACTGCAAGCTCCGCCTCCCAGGTTCACGCCACTCTCCTGCCTCAGCCTCCCAAGTAGCTGGGACTACAGGCGCCCGCCACTACGCCTGGCTAATTTTTTAAAAAATATTTTTAGTAGAGACCGGGTTTCACCTGTGTAGCCAGGATGGTCTGGATCTCCTGACCTCGTGATCCACCCGCCTCGGCCTCCCAAAGTGCTGGGATTACAGGCGTGAGCCCCCGCGCCCGGCCAAGGCTTTTTAAAAAAATAATTATTTTAATTTTATAGGGATGGGATCTTGCTATGTTGCCCAGGCTAGTCTCAAATTCCTGGGCTTAAATGATCCTCCCACCTTGGCCTCCCAAAATGCTAGAATTACAGGCACGAGCTACCATGCCTGGCCCTCTTTAAAGTTTTTTGACATGTGTTGCCAAGTAGACCCAGAGAAGAGTTATTCCCATGTACAATCCTACCAGCATTGGAGAACACCTATTTTTATAAAAAATATCATCAACAGTGATTGGTATTCTTTTTGTCATGCGTGTCCGTGTGAAGAGACCATCAAACAGGCTTTGTGTGAGCAATAAAGCTTTTTAATCACCTGGGTGCAGCCGGGCTGAGTCCAAAAAGAGAAACAGCAAGGAAGATAGGGGTGGAGCCGTTTTATAGGATTTGGGTGGGTAGTGGAAAATTACAGTCAAAGGGGGGTTTTTTTCTTGCGGGCAGGGGACGGGGGTCACAGGGTGCTCAGTGGGGGAGCTTCTGAGCCAGGAGAAGGAATTTCACAAGGTTAATAGATCAGTTAAGGTGGGACAGGAACAAATCACAATGGTGGAATGTCATCAGCAAAGGCAGGAATTGGCCATTTTCACTTCTTTTGTGATTCTTCAGTTGCTTCAGGCCATCTGGATATATATGGGCAGGCTTGGGCTCAGAGGCCTGACACTTTTCAAGCTTTTTCTGACCATGTAGACAACAAAGATCTCTTCTTTGAACTTGCTTTGCTTAAATCCTAGTGACCTTCGGTCCTATTAAACATATAGTCCTATAAAATCTGATATGTATTGTTGATTTGTTTCTTCTTTTATGAATTACCTTTTTCATTTCTTTTGCCTATTTTCAATTAGTGCTTTTATCTTATTGATTCATAATAATTCTGTATATTATAAAGGCTATTGATTCAATACTTCAAAAGTATTTTTTCATTTGCCTTTCAATTTTTTAAGGTTCTTAAACATTTTGTGCTGTCAAGCAATTGATCCTTCCTTTTCTCTCTGTATCTTTGTTATTCTGTGCTTATCCCAAGACCATGTTTACCTACACTGATGGACTTCTAGTTCTTATATATGGTTTAATGTGGTGTGAAAGAAAGCCCTACCTTTTTTTTTTCTTATGTTATTTACTTACTATCTTGGCAATATTTATTAAAAATATATCTTCCACATTGATTTGAAATGCAACTTTATTTGAATCTGTTTTGGAGCAAAGCCTTCCAGTGCTCCACCCTCTCCCTTAATGCTAGGTGAGTTCATCTTTCTTTCTGGGTCTCTGCTTCTTGCTGTGTAAGTGATGTTAGGGAACTGCATTATTCTTGCTGTTGCTAAGCTCTGCAGCCACATATGATCTTATTAATTTGACCAACATGTATGGGTCCTCTGCAGTGCCTGTGTTTGTACTAAGCACTGGGAATAAAAACAACGAGGCAAGCCCCCTGCGGTAGCCACTGTAGAAACAACGACACATTAGTCTGGGAGTGATTCCTCTGTCCTAGGATGGGTCTCTTTCATGGAGGATTACAGAGTGTTCTGGAAGACATTGTGCAAAATGTTAATGATGGTTGTTTCTGAGGGTGTGGTTTCAGTTGAATTTTGATCTCTGCTTTATTCCTTTCTGTATTGCTTATACTTTTGGCAAGCATACACTTTTTTTTTTTTTTTTTTTTTTTTTTTTTTTTAGCATGATTGTTTTGTTTTTAACAGACCCCAGTTTCACAGAATTGGTTTAGTTGTAATCCTTGGTTCATAACACTCTCTGGGGTTCCACATTACCTTTAGAAAAGGAAAACAACGAGAAGCAATCTGCAGAGGTTAGAGAGGATTCCAGGAGTGACCAGAGGGCGTTCCTGAGGTAAGACGGAGCAGTCAGGCACCCTTGCTGCTGTGAGGTGCCTGTGTGAGGGTGCAAGGTACAGCTGCCTGAAACAATGCGGCCTTTGGGGAACTGTGAGGAATTCAACTTGCCAGAAGCTGAGGTTATAAACAGGAGTGACTGTGTGTTACCTGGTGTACACACAGAACACTAAAAATGAATAATTTCAAGACTGAAAATTTGCACATCTGAGGATCTCATATACCCAATTAAGCCCCTCCTTTGGGGCATTTTCTCACAAATGGAGATTAGATATTCTTTGTATTAAAAAGTGTAACTGTGTATTAGTACAACAGAAATAAAGACTCTCTAAGCTGAAGAATCCCTACGTGAAAGAAAAATTATAAATGCATGCACCTGTACACAAATTAACACAATGAGAGCTTTTACAAAAATTGCCTCTTGTCCAGCATTATCAATTTCTTTCTCTCTGCCACATTCCCCCGGAGGGCATGCTGACATGTCCTTGGCTCTTCCTTGATCTCTCTGCCTGTCTAGATACCACTTGATTTCTCTGCTCTCCCTCCCAGAGAGAGGGAGTCTTGCTGTCTGTTTGCTTTTCCACATTTCCTTCTTTCCTGAGTCTTCTTCAGTCAGGCTTTCAGCTGAAACTGTCTTCACAATGAAGACCTCCAACCTGCCAAGTCCCATGATCCATCTGCTAGCCTCTTTATTGAGTCTTTCAGTGACATTTGGCATGACTGACCACTCCTTCCTTTTGGAAGCATTTTTTTTTGGAGCTTTCATTTCATTCCATTCCATTCTATTTCATCCCATTCTATTCCATCCCATCCCATTCCATGCCATCCCATCCCATCCCATCCCATCCCATTCCATCCCATCCCATCCCATTCCATGCCATTTCATGGTGTCCCATTCTTCTCGTCGTCCTGCTACTTCACCAGCTGCTCCTGGTCAGTATCTCCCCTCAATGTCTGTCCTTTGAATGTTGGAATATTCCAAAACCCCACTCTAGATCCCCTTCTCTTTTCCCCATTTTCTCCCTATGTGATCCTACCTGCACTCTCAGCTTTCATGACCATCTTTCTATTGAAGACTTCTGATAGCCTCATTTCCTCCTGGATCTCCAGATTCCTAAATCCATCTGCCTGCCTGACATCACTTAGAGGTGTATCAAGCATCTCAGGCTTGTGTCGCCAACACAGAACTCTTGTTTCTCTGTCTCCTCATGGCTGCTTCTCCATCTTTTCTCTCAGTAAATGGCACCATCATCTACCCACACTGTGGGACCTCAAACACAGAAATCGTCCTTCATGCTTTTCTTCCTTTTGCTTCTTACAAAATGCAAGGAGCAAGTCCTGGGAGATTTATTTTGAAAATGTATTCCAAACCTGACCACTTCTCCCCATTTGTACCACTCGAGTCCTACTGTAAGCCATTGTCCTCTCTTAGTGGGGCTACTCTAAAAGTCTCCTAACTGGTCCTACTGCTTTTCCTTTTATCCCTTCCAGTCATTTCTCTGAAAAGTAGAGTGGACAGTGATCATTTTGAAATGTTAATCTAAATCTAAAGGCTTCAGATTACCACTAGAGTGAATCCAAACTCCTTCTGAAGCCCCATGAAACTCAGACACTGCCTACCTCACTGTATTAGTCCTTTGTCATACTTTCATAAAGAAATACCTGAGACTCAGTAATTTATAAAGAAAAGAGGTTTAATTGACTCACGGTTCCGCAGGCTGTAAGGGAGCATGGTGGCATCAGCTTCTGGGGAGCCCTCAGGGAACTTACAATCACGGCAGAAAGTGAAGGAGGAGCAAGGCATCTCACATTGCAGGAACAGGAGCATGCATGGGGGAGAGGGGGAGGCACCCCACACTTGTAAACAACCAGATCTCACTATCATGAGAACAGCAGCACCAAGGGAGAGATCCGTCCTCATGATCTAATCACCTCCCATCAGGCCCCTCCTCCAACACTGGGGATTACAATTCAACATGAGATTTGTGTGGGAACACAGATCCAAACCATATCACTCACTGGTCACATTTTGTATACTTCTTCATTTTCTGCCGCTCAAACACAACAAACTTCCATCCATCCTTGACCCTTGGTGTTTGCTGTTCCCTCTGCCTAAAATGCTTTTCCCTAGACCTTTGTGTCGCTGGCTCCTTATCATTCAGGCTGGTTACCATGTCCTTGAAAAGGCCTCCCTAGAGTCACTTACATCCTCTGCATTGCACAGTGTTTTAAAAAATTCTCAGAATAGAATTTATTCCTACTGGATATTTCTGTTATTCTTCACGTGTGTTTTCCTGATCAGAACAAAAGCTCTGAGAGAGCAAAAGCCGTGTCTGACTTGCTTAGGCCTCTATCTTTGACACCTAGAACAGTGCCTGCACTCAATAAATGTGTGTTGAATGAGAATATGTTATCTTGTTATACCTTTGTTAACAGCCCTGCGATGGAGATAGTCTTATCCTCAGTTTGTAGGTGGGAAAACAACAGCAAAGAGGCTAATAGTTTGCCCAAGGTCAAACAGCTCTGAAGAGTGTAAGTTTTGAGCTTTTGATTTTAATCTCCCACAATACTGACTTCAGAATCCATTCCCCTGGACTAAAGAATTATTTTATAAGATGGGGGGGGAACCCCTAAATATCTATAAGCAGATGAGTTAACTTTTTATACCTGCTGGAAACTAGGGTTACTGAAGGTGTTAAAAACATTTTTATCAGCAGAGAAGATCAGGTTTAAACAAAGTTATTTCTTCTCTCCTTTTTTAAACTTATAATGAACACATGGTGCTATTTCTGTTAGAACCTGTAGCTTGAGCACAGATCCTAGTCTGCAGCGTGCAGAGCTCTAGGAGGGAAGTCTGACGGGATTGTTCCATGTTGCCCTGGCTTGTCACCTAAAGTCCCAGACTCTCAGGTGGCTGCCCCTAACTTCTCCATGACACATGCACGAATGAATTTGCTCACACAGGGCCTGCTAAGCTTTTCAGAACAGGGAAGTGTTTATTTGAACATGTAAATTACCAGGTGTGTCTTTCCTCCTCATCCTTTAGAGCCCAAGCTCTTCAGGGAGTGCATTCTAAGTATGTCACGAGATCCCTGAAGCTTGTGGCCCCCATAGAGTTGTCAAGGTCTGCAGTGAGCTTTGCTGGCTCTTCCGGCCAGGTATGCGATCTGATCTCTTGGGCTTACCTGGAAGGCGGCCTGAGAAAGGGTGGCTTTTCTGATGAGGAGCTGATCTGGAGAGAAGCTGATGTCAGGACCATGCCTGAGACACCTGCTCCGCCAATGCTCTATGTCCCCCCTACCCCTGGTTCTGCCTAGGGAATGGCAGGTAGGGTGGAGGTAGGCGGGAAGGGCCATTGCAGCTGAGAAGGCCAAAGACAACAAACCTTTTGTTTCTGCACTGTGATTCTCTGTGAGGTCAGCACTCCTCTGAGTATCAGCCACCAACGGGAAAGAGACATTTTTTGAGAGAGCTGAGGACAATGTAAGATGGACGGATGGACTGTATATTAGATGTCAGTTTTATTGGTGGGGCAATGGTGTTATGGCTATTTTGTTGTTGTTTTTGAGACAGAGCCTTGCTCTGTTGCCCAGTCTGGAGGGCAACGGCACCATCTTGGCTCACCGCAACGTCTGCCTCCCGGGTTCAGGCAATTCTCCTGCCTCAGCCTCCCGAGTAGCTGGGATTACAGGTGCCCGCCACCATGCCTGGCTAATTTGTGTGTACTTAGTAGAGATGGGGTTTCACCATGTTGGCCAGGCTGGTCTCAAACTCCTGACCTCAAGTGATCTGCCCACCTTGGCCTCCCAAAATGCTGAGATTTCAGGTGCAGGCCACTGCACCCAGCTGTTATGGCTATTTTTAAAAAGCCCTGTCTGTTACAGATACATACTAAAGTATTCACAGGTGAAATGATGTGATGACTGAGATCTGCTTTAAGCTCCGGAAGAAATTGTGTGTGTATCTCTCTGGAGGAGGGTCAATAAAACAAGTAAGGTAGAAAGTTGATGGTTGTTGAAACTGAATGATGGATGCAGGAGGATTCTTCATACTAGTCTCTGCTTCTTAATAAGCTTAAAATGTCCTCAATAAAAGGGCTTTTATAAACCATCATTATTATTTATGGGTTCTGCCTGGTGTTGGGTTTATAAACTGCCTGTTTTAGTTGCCTTGTAGAACTTAGTGCTGTCGTGGGTATTAAGGGGTTTACACGGAGGGAGTGTCAGCCAAGATCCTAAAGGTTGTGTACTCTTCAGTACAGTGCTCATAATTAAGGGCTTAAAAATAGCCAGGTGCCGTGGCTCACGCCTGTAATCCCAGCACTCTGGGAGGCTGAGGCAGGTGGATCATCTGAGGTCAGGAGTTCGAGACCAGCCTGGACAATGTAGTGAAACCCTGTCTCTACTAAAAATACAAAAAATTTTGTGACTGTGCTGGTGGGTGCCTGTAATCCCAGCTACTCAGGAGGCTGAGGCAGGAGTATCGCTTGAACCTGGGAGGCAGAGGTTGCAGTGAGCCAAGATCACATCATTGCACTCCAGCCTGGGTGACAGAGCGAGACTCTGTCTCAAACAACAACAACAACAACAACAACAACAACAACAACAACAACAACAACATAATTTACTGATCACAAGTTTCCCACGTAGGTAGATGGTATGGGCTATACTGATTGAGCTGTCTATTCGAGTAAAGTTTCAACTCTGGTGCAAACCTTTCTAAAAAGATAGCCCTCTTTTTGTCATGATAAATAGATCCTATTTACCCTAACTGAAACTTTGTTGAACAGTTTATGGAACTACCCAGACTCAGGAGGCCATGGCATAGGCCTTGGTCTGTACTGCGGATGAGAGCTGTAGGGGCTCAGGGAGGTGTACGTCTAGGAGGTGCCAAAGCTAAATGCTTAGCGTGCAGCTGGCGCTCAATGAGAGCATCGTGACTGCTTTGCCTGAGGAGTGCCCTAATCAGAATTACACTTCAAGACTGCTTTTTCTTCTACAAGAAATAAGTTGGCAATGGCTTCAAGGTATAGGCAGGATAGAAGCTCACAGGTTTTCCTTGGCCCGGGAAGAATCGCTAATGGAATCTCCCTTACAAGAATGGCCTAGTCAGGGCACATTATGCCAGGGGCTTTGAGTGGCTTAAACAGCTGTTTTGTCTCTGGAGTGGGGGTCTCCAGCTCTGGGAGATGGGCCTGGCTCCCTCTCGTCTCTGGGGACTGCTGGGTACTTGAGAGGGAAGCTTATAGGGTTCTCATCCTCAGCACTATTGACATTTGAGGCCAGATCCTTTTTGTGGTGGGACTGTCCTGTGCATTGTAGGATGCTCATTAGCATCCCTGGCCTCCACCCACTAGATACCAGGAACAACCTCTGCCCAGCTGTGGCAACCAAAAACGTCTCCAGCCATTGTCAAATATCTTTTGGGGAGCAAAATCACGCCTAATTGAGGAGCACTATATTCACAGAGAGGCCCACCTCCAGGCCTGCCAAGGCCTGAAACCAGCGTGAAGCAGCAGGGCTCCTTTCCCCAACAAACCCAAGAACCACCCGCCTCAGTTTCAGGCCCCACGTAGGGGAAGCAGAGGCCTCGGTTTTCGCATTAACTCCCTCCTAGACTTGCTGAAACAACGTCTGCCTGAGTGGGCCATGTGTTACCCTCGACCAGGGTGGGGCCTCCCGGGGCCACACCTGGGAGCCCCACGCATTCCCTGCTGCTGCACATGCCTCCGTGCTGTGTCTGTCACCCGGGGGTGATGGAGCTTTGACTCTGTCTGCCAAGGTGAAGAGCAGACAGTGCCTTGAGATAGGTGAACCCAGCTGGACTCTGCAGTCCTAACTCGCAGCATGTTTCAGCACTGGAGAAGACCTGGTTGTATTAATCCAGTTTCACACTACTGTAAAGATACTACCTGAGACTGGGTAGTTTATAAAGGAAAGAAGCTTAATTTAGTCACAGTTCCGCATGGCTTGGGAGGCCTCAGGAAACTTACAATTATGGCACAAGTCTAAGGAGAAGCAAGTACCTTCTTCACAGGGTGACAGGAGAGAGAGAGAGCAAGAGAGGCAGTGCCAAACACTTTTAAACCATCAGATCTCATGAGAACTCACACACTATCATGAGAACAGCATGAGAGAAACCACCCCGTGATATAATCACCTCCCACCAGGTCCCTCCCTCAACAAGCAGGGATTGCAATTTGGATTACAATCCAAGATGAGATTAGTTCCACACAGAGCCCAAACCATATCACTGGTGTCAGAGCCTTGAGGCCTTGGTAGGAAGGACTGGCCATGTGAAGGCTTGCACTGTGCATTGTGGGGACAGGAGGCCATTATTGGCATCCAGAATTAGGCCGAAAGATGCCCCAATTACAAATACATATTTGATTGCTCAACCAACTCATTATCAATTTGTATGGGCCCTAGGAGATATATTACAAATTGTGCCAGCCTGGATAACAAAGTGAGACCCTGTCTCTACAAAAAATTTAAAAACAAATTAGCTGGGCATGGTGGCATGCACCCAGTTTCTTGGGAGGCTGAGGTAAGAGGATCACTTGAGCCCAAGAGGTTAAGGCTACAGTGAGGCAGTAAAGCTATGATTGTGCCACGGCACTCCAGCCTGGATGGCAGAGCGAGACCCTATCTCTTTTTAAGAAAAACAAACAACAAAAAAATTGGGGTTGTATTTTTAAAGCCAGAAATAATAAAATACGAACGTTAGCTTCCTTGTCTGTGATTGGACTCTTCTTAAGGTAAAATGTAGATACTGGGAAACGCCAGTGAACTAGTGATTCCTGTTAGTCAGGTTTGGTTGATAGCAGATTTACTTTGTTTTTCTCCGGCAAGAATCAGACTTCCAAACAATTTGTTTTCTTGGGTTCTAGCTGGAAGTGCCTGGAGCCTGCAGACAGCGTCTCTCCACCCTAGCTGCTGGTGCAACCTGTCTAGCAGGGCGTGACATGGCTGTTGTCGTCACTGCCTTGCGCTCTGCCTTACCAGTCCCAGTGAGTACAGTGAATCGGTACCTCCTCCATTCCTGTCTTCCCTCTTCCCGCATGCCCACTCAGCTGAGGTCACTTCTGCACAAGCGTGCCGTGTGTATTTTCTTATGACATGCATGGGAGGTTACCCACGGGCTACCTGGACTAGCCTGCTGGACCAGGCTGTGAAGGCTGAATTAAGCTTCATAGCGCAGACTGAGTGGAGTCAAGGATTCGGGTCGTCATTACCCCGTGAAGCCCGGAAACAGGATCAGAGGAACTGGCTCATCTCGGGGGTGCTGGGTCACGTGGTGGTTCTAAAGCATTTCCACAAACTCTTTGGCACTTCTCCGTCAAAAGGTGAATTCTAATCTCATCCCTTTGAATGTGGACCAGCGCTAGTGCCTCCCGTCGAACAACAGAATGTGGCAGAGTGACGGTGCATGACTTCTGAAAGCCAGGCCACGCGAGGCGGCACGGTTTCCACCTGGCTCTCTGTGTCCCGCTTACTTGCCATGTGTCTCTGCATATCTGTCTATCTCCCCCTTGCTCGGGCTTCCAGCTGCCATGGACAGGCCTGCATGGGTGTTCCAGGTAAGGCCCTGGGTAAGGCCCTGCTGGGGCCAGCGCCACCACCTTCCAGGTGAGTGCACCTGTTTGCAGGTGTTTTCAGTCCCAGCCTTCCAGCCGCTCCAGCGGACGTCCAGTGGAGTAGGGATGAGCTGTTCTTGCTGAGATCTGTCCAGATTTCAGATTTGGGAGCAATATCAATGCCATTGTTAGTTTTTATTTTTGAATATGTTTAGAGACAGGGCCTTGCTGTGTCCCCAGGCTGGAGTGCAGTGGTATGATTATAGCTCACTGCAGCTTCTAACTCCTGGGCTCAAGTGATCCTCTCGCCTCAGTCTCCTGAGTAGCTGGGACTACAGCCAGGCGTCACCACGCCCACATAATTTTTAAATTTCTTGTAGAGGTGAGGTCTTGCTATGTTGCCCAGGTTGGTCTCAAACTCTCAACCTCAAGGGTCCTCCTGCCTCAGTCTCCCAAAATGCTGGGATTAAGGCGTGAGCCACCGCTCCACACCATTGTTGTTTTAAGGTACTTCGTTTTGGGATAGTTGGCTATATAGCAACAGATAACTGGAATAGATCACAATAACATCAAAAAAGATTAACAGCTACCCTTAACTGAGCCTTTACTGTGTACTCAGACCCTGCACTAAGCATTTTATACAGATCATCGCATTTTATCCTTGTGGCAGCTCTGTAACATAAGGTATGTCATTAATCCCGTCTTTGAAACAAGGCCCAGAGAGATTGAGTAACTTGAGGGGTCAGTCACCTCAGGGTGGCTGATGAGTAGCTGGAGTCCAGGTTCAAACCCAGAGCCTGTGTTCTACGCGATACAGAGTGACCAGCATGCGTGTTGGTGGAGGGGTTCATAGGTGTCCTGGGGCTGCTGACTGAGAGGCTGCAGAAGGTGTCCCCATGTAACTGCTTCAAGCTGCCTTTTAGCTTGGTGGTATCCGCTGCCTTTTAGCTTGGTGGTATCCGCTGCCTTTTAGCTTGGTGGTATCCGCTGCCTTTTGCTTGGTGGTATCCGCTGCCTTTTAGCTTGGTGGTATCCGCTGCCTTTTAGCTTGGTGGTATCCGCTGCCTTTTAGCTTGGTGGTATCCGCTGCCTTTTAGGTGACAGCAGCTCAGCCTCACTTGCCGGATCCTGCCCTGCCCAGATGCTCTGGCTGCTCTCCGAGCAGCTCCCTCAACCTTTGGTCTGCACAGCGGTGCTTCTCAAAGCGAGGCCCTGTGCCACCTCCATCAGAATCCCCTGGGCAGCTGGCTAAAAATGCAGATTCCACTATCCCTCACCAGACTTACTGAAAGAGCATCTCCAGAGATGGGACCGTGGAAGCAGCATTTATTACAAGCTCCGGTGGGATTCTCATGCCTAAGGAATCTTTAGACTCACGGCTTGGGACAAATACAAATGCCAAGGAGATGCAGAGGGGAAGCAGGGGAGCCTCAGGCTCCTCCTCCACCCCCCCCACCTTCTCCTCCCCATCCATCACTTTTAAAGAGGTGACTACAGAGGCTGAAAACTGTAGCCAACTCCCTGTGTGTCAATGAATGACAGATTTTGCTCCTCTTTTTATAAGGGGCAGAAGCGACACAATTTGGGAGAGCTCTTTTTCAAGCTTTTCTGAGGTGCTGGTGGATATGCAAAGTCATTCCCATGAAACTTCATGAGATAAGAGCTTCCAATGTACTGGAATTTTTTTGTTCTTGATTCTGACATCTTTGTCAACTCCGCCTGACATTATGTGGCCTTCAAGACAAGGGGAAAATAACCTTAACACTACCTTATCCCACCGAATTTCTGCAGAACAATTGCCACAGCTGAGAATCAAGATGACAGTGCTCCCTAAGTACAGTGTTTTACAATGAAAAGCCTTTGATGGCCACGGACACTCCTAATGGTTTCCCAGAGGGAGACACTGAGGGGGACAACACTGCCAGATGCGATTCCTTTGGTCCTGATGGCATGGGAGGAAACCATATGCATAACCTCTACTCTGCAACACTCTTTTATCATGGTATGTCCATAGCATCTTTCTCTTTGTAATTCAAGCCATTAATACAGAGGGATTCAGCATCTGCGGCTGTGGGGACACTCTTGGCAGCTTGCCAGAGATGCAAAGAAGCCACACACACAGCCCCTCAGTTACTGCACTGCCGGTGCTGCAGATGGGAAAGGGGTATGAAGGTGGGAAGATGGCCCCTGTCCGGAAGCTGTTTGCAATCTACTGGGAGGGATGAGGGGTGTCCACACAAACACGGACAATGCAAGGGTGCTATGGGAAAAAGCCATGCATCTGCGGTAAACAGAGGGCCCTAGGATCTCAAAGGAATGGACATGAGAGTTGACGGGTCCTCAGGGAGGCTCGATGGAGGGCAGGTCTTGGGTAGCCTTTGAAGGGCAGGTAGACTTTGGTCGTCCGGGGTGGACTGGAGGGAGGTGCCCCGCGGCCTGTAAAGGATGGTTCTCACTCTCAGTGCTGACTCTGCACTCACTCCATCCTGAGAATCACGCCTCCTGCAAGTCTGCACTCTGGGGCCTGTTTCGGCTCACCCTTGTTTGAGCCCTGTGGGAGCCACAGGTTTATGGGGAAGAGTTAGAGACACATTGGAATTTGCATCTTCCTTCCTGGGAGAGTTGCTGTGATGGCTTTGGTTGTGGGTTGGGGAGGGTGAAAGCCAGCCTCACACGCACCCCACAGGAGGAGGCTGGCTGGGGATCACTTTGTGGGGTCCTTGCAGCTGTTGGATAGACTAGAGGCCACATGGCAGATTCTTCTGACAAAGGTCATAGATTCCAAAGTGACCACATTTGGTGACCAAAATGGAACCATCTTTTGATTTGTTTCCCTTTGGAGATGGGGACCATGCTGGGCATTTCCCTTCTTTGGGAAGTTTTTGTCTTCTGCTGCTGACACTGTGCAAAGGCCAGGTATGGAGAGAGAGGTATGCCCTCTTGTTGAGAATATCATTGTAACCAAGAAATGTTCCATGAGTGTGTGGAAGCTAGACCCTGGGCTTCAGAGAACAAAGGAACACTTACTTAGTTCCACAACAGACCCGCCCTTGTTTTGGCATCTTCCCTGCATCTTTATAGTGAAGGCATGACCTATGTGGTGGGGACTGAGCCCCAGCAAATCGCATCACAACAGCCAGATCATTGGCACCTTTCAGAACTGATGGAGCAGGTGCAAGAGGAACTCCTCCACAGTGGAAACTTTGTCACTTGGGGTGACCACTGCAAGACCTTGGCCTCTGGGAAGCATCACTGATTAGGCACTAAGTCCTTTGCTGAGTTTACCCTGGGACCATGCCTCCCAGGGCTGCTGCCTGCCAATGACCTGTCTAGGAGAGCTGGGATTCCTTTGTCAGCTACCTTGGGCTCAGGGACTCCCCAGTGGTTTTGCCAAAGCTCTCTTAGACTGCACGGTGGTTTAGGGTATTTCCACCGAACCTCCCTTCTTCTGTCCTTCCCTCCGGGTCAGACTTGCACTGTGGTCTGATGACACCCTAGCCTTCCTTTGTTCCCTTATTATATCCCTTAATTCAGGCATTTCCTTTCTTAAAATCCTTGCATGTTTAATTCCATCCTGGATACGGAGGAGCTGAACTAGCATAACTTGCTGTTCCATCTTGCAAAACAGAAAAGGGTTTGAGAGGGTCCAGTCAGGCAGCACTGGTCATGGAATACCTCAAGCAACAATTTGAAAGTGACCAAAGGGTACACATGGTTAGCACCAGGCCTCCTGCCAGCCCTATTCAGGAGGACCCTTATGTTGGCTGCTGGGGTATTTCTAATGCTCTGGGGACAGCTGAGCAGGGCTTGGACAACATGGAGAAGCTGAAGGTTGTCTAGGGCTGTTGTGAAGGGCCAGATGCCTGTTCCTGTAGTGCCTTGTTGAACCTATAGGCACTGGCCCCATTGGGCAAGAGGCCACTCCACCTTGCTGGCCAGCAGTGACACGGGGTTTACCTACTGGGATTTCTGACCTCATAAGCCTGCTGTGAAGAGGCACTGGGAAGCCTATGGGAAGAGGTGAAGGGATGGCTGAGTCATAAACCGTTCTTTCCTCCATTCTCCTTCCTTCTTGTTTCTTTCTCTTTCCTTCCTCCTCAGCTCAGTTTTTTCTCTTTTTTCTTCCTTGCTTCTTTCCCATCATGCAAATCTCAAAGTCAGACGAGACAGAAAACCTGCTCCTATATTTTCCTTATTAAAATCACATGAGTGGGCTGGTGGTCAAAGGTTGACCTTCTGAGCTCCTGTCCCTGAGGTTTCTAGGGGACATTTCTGTGATGCAGCGGGTTAAGGGAGGACTGGCTTCCCGTTGGCATGGGGTAGATGGGGGAATTTCCACTGTGAGCGCTAAAATATGCTGAGATCTAGTTTACACCACGTGGACTGGAAAGTCATGTGAATTGCAAGAGACAAATAGTTCTGATGCTTTTGTGTTGCCTTGGGTGAATACCAAGTGGTTTCTACATTAAAAAAAAAAAAATGCCTGGGAGAATTGGGCCAATTACTTGCTATAGATGGAGGGAAAAGTCCTTTTTGCTAATTTGAGACTATTAAAGTACAATCTGGGCACTGAGTTTCAAATTCACTGCCAACAAAATATAGGTCTTATACCCTCATCCTATTTTCCTATCACCTAACTTTGTCTTGGCCATCAAAGAGCGTGATTGCTTCAGCTCCAGAGCTCCCAAGATTGATGCTGTGCCCTGCACACTGGTACATTTTAATATAGCAGCTCTAAGCTGGAGCACAGGTACAGATGCAAGAAGGGTTAGCAGAGAGAATGTTTTATGTTCTTTGGCACAAGTTGAAGTTACCAAATCTCTGCAGGAAGAGATTGGGGTGCGAGGAAATACTTGGAGCAAGAAGAGGTAAAACAAAACAAAACAAAAACCCAGGGAATTTAATGTGGAGTTCTACTAATATTTAATCCTTCTCATTTTTCTCCACTTTTTCATCAGACACTTTTTTAATCAATCGGAGGATTCCTTTCCTTTTCTCACTCCGCTCTTTTTTTCAATTCTACCCTCAGAAATTGTTGCCTCCTGCAATGGTGACTTCTTTTAGTAACTGTCCCATCCTTTACAAAGTCACTCATTCTTAAGCTTTGCCATTAGTCATTGACGTGGAAAATTTTGGGAGAAGAGGTGGAGAAAACCAGATTGCTCAGCTGGTTTTTTTCTTCCTCTGGCAAGGGGGTGAGGAGTTCCCAGCTGATTTAAAGTGTGGTGGTGTCACTGTCAAAGTGTATTTTCATTGTGAGAGAAACATGAGAAGCAGAGCAGAGCAGGCTTGCTACAGCCTGGGCATGGTTGTCCACATGGCCCCCTCAGGAAGGCATTGTCCAGGCTGGACATCAACATGCTCCCAGGGCTGAGTGCAGTCCTCTCAATAAGGGAACAAACCCACCTTCGGCGGAAAGTCTGGCAGCTCCTCGGGATGCTGCGTGGCACCTTTCTGGGGTGTTGAGTCTGGAGCCACTGCCTGGGTTGGCATGCAGGTTCACCACATCCTAGCTGTGTGACATCGGGTAAATGATTTAACCTCTCAGAGCCTCAGTTTCCACATCTGTAAAATGGGAATCATAGTACCAGAGAACTACAGCAAGGATTTAGTGGGTGAATACATGTAACACTGCCTCACAGTAAGTGTCAACTATTACTATGATGGTTACTATTTCTAAAGGAAGAAGTGTGGCCTTCTAGGCTGGGGAGCCTTGGTGGAGGTGGGCATCAGAATGGGCCAAGTTGGAGAGCCAGAATCATCTGCACAAGGTCTTCTGGAGAAAATAACTTGCAAATCCAGTCTTTAATGACTCACTTTTTTTTTTTTAGGGTCTCGCTGTGTCGCCCAGGCTGGAGTGTGGTGGCACGATCTCAGCTCACTGCAACCTCCACCTCCTGTGTTCAAAAGATTCTCATGCCTCAGCCTCCTGAGTAGCTAGGATTATAGGCATGTGCCACCACACCCAGCTAGTTTTTTTGTATTTTTAGTAGAGACAGTGTTTTAACATGTCGGCCAGGCTGGTCTCAAACTCCTGGCCTCAAGTGATCCAGCTGCCTCGGCCTCCCAAAGTGCTGGGATTACAGGTGTGAGCCACCACACCTGGCCCAGTGACTCATTTTATGAGTGTCATCTACGGGCAGAAGATACTTCATAAACGTGCTCGAATTCTCATAACAATCCCGGGTGGAGGATGTGGTCAACCCCATATCACAGATGAAGAAACTGGGGCTCAGGCTGCAAAGAGCCTTGCCCCCCAGGCAGTGGAGGGGTGGGAATTGGATTCAAAATTGGCACACTATCTCTTGCCACAGCTCCTAAGTCAGGACTAGCCAGTGCAGTCACTTGGAGGCGCTTAGAGTGACTCAACTCTGGACATATACAATTTTGCACAGGCAAAAATAATCGAAGGTTACACAATGTCTTTACTTGGAAAGAGCCTTAAATGTGTTATACATAGTACATGTAAGAATTAATTCACCAGCAAATGAAGTGTGCCTTCTGGAACCCAAGGCAGCCCTTAAGAGCCTATAACCAAACCATGCATGAAGCTGGGGTGGTTAAATAGTGGATGGATTAGGGTGGTGAAGATGCAATATTCTAAGAAATCGAAATTGACATCCCACTTGTGCTGGAAATGAATAGACTTGCCATGGGATCAAGAAGGAGAGTCTCTGGGAGTTTAGCATCTCTTCTCTGGTTTCTGGGCAGCTGCTCGGCTGTCATGGCCACTCTTGTGGTTCTTTATCTCCTCCCTCCTCTCTTCCTAGGTCTTCCCCTCCCACCTCAATGACCATGTGATTCCTCAGGCTAGATTTCTCTACATGCAGTGTGAGGGCGTCTGTGTGCGGGTGTGTACACGTGTGGTTGTGTGTGTGTGTAAGGGGAGAGGCTCTGATAGTCCTCCCAACAGGGCTGGAAGCAGGACGTGAGTGTCCATAAAAAGCACACAGACGCCAGATGGCACATGTCCTTTGCATTTGATCAAAATGCCACATGCAGTGTCTTCTTGCCCTATTTCATATTCTTATAGTGAAATTGAGCCATTTGAATGTAAATTTAGGGAGGAAACAATCCTATGTTTGGTGCATTTATCTAATACAGAGGTGGGCACAGAGCTGCATTTCTGATGAGCGGGTTCCCTGACTCTCTCTGCAGCTTTCTCCCCTTCTCATTCTAGGCAAGATTTTCATAAAGCCTGGGGCCATAGCTGCACCTGGACTTCGCAATAGCATCGGCCCCAAAGTGTCCTGTTTCTATCATGGACTTCGGAGTTAGGCTTCTCTCATGTACAACCAGAGGAGACCTGTCCAGTACAATATGAAACAGTGGGGAGACACTAATATTTTAAAATTTCATGGGCAACCTTTGTATAGTACATCATAGTTTGTAAATAATGACACTGAACCTTTCTAAGGTGCTTACTATGTGCCAGGCACTGTTATGAGTCCATTACACAGAACAACCAAAGATGGGTTCTGTGATTATCCCCATTTTACAGAAACAAAACTGACAGCCAATGGACTGGGCGTGGTGGCTCACGCCTGTAATCCCAGCACTTTGGGAGGCCGAGGCGGGCGGATCAGGAGGTCAGGAGATTGAGACCATCCTGGCTAACACAGTGAAACCCTGTCTCTACTAAAAATACAAAAAAAAAAAAAAAAAAAAAATTAGCCAGGCATGGTGGCAGGCACCTGTAGTCCCAGCTACTTGGGAAACTGAGGTGGGAGAATGGCGTGAACCCGGGAGGCGGAGCTTGCAGTGAGCTGAGATATCGCACCACTGTGCCCCAGCCTGGGCGACAGAGCGAGAGTCTGTCTCGAAAAAAAAAAAAGAAAAAAAGAAGACAACTGACAGCCAATGAAGTTAAGGAAATTGACTAAGTTTCTACAGCTAACAAGAGACAGAGTCAAAATTCGAATCTAAATGAACTGGCTCTGAGCCCTGACTACTCAGCTATGCTGCCTCTTTTACTCAGAATGAGGACGGTTGTCGTGTCCTTTGCAAAATGCTGGAGGCTTGACCAAGTAATGACATTCACCCAAGGTCATGCAGCCAGAGAGTGATGGAACCAAGACCCAAGGCAGATCTTTGGATTCCGAAGTCCTGCCTTTATGTCACATTCCATTGCCTCCCTTGGAAAGGGTAATATGCCTCCTGCAGCTGTGGAGGGAGACAGCTGTGGACATGTCCACGTGGAAGATTGGGCTTGGATCTCAGGTGCCTGGTGATGCAGTAGAGAGAAGCTTCTGGGAGTGATTCGTGAGCAAGAGAGAGCAAGTTAGGCCCAGAAAGCAGGGAGCTGGCAAGCTGTGACAATGTCTAGGGACAGAGCTCGATGGGGAGCAAGTGACTCAGCACATGTGAGATTGGGGGAGAAAGGAAGATTGTGGGCAGGAAGGCTCCTGAAGGATTGCTGGAGTGGCGGGCACAGGCAGTCAGAGGGCAGCCACTGGACACGGGGCATCTTGGTTAAAGGGTGACAAAGAAGGTTTCAGAAAGCAAGAGTGGCAGAGAACTGAAAATATAAGGTAGCAAGAAAATGCAGTCATCTGGGTCTTTTTCATGTGAGCTAACCCAAGTCGCCTGACATCCCAGGACTCAGTCTGCCCCTCTGTGAAATGGAGAAGTTGTGTAAGGCCTCTCTCCCCTTCACATTAGACCTCAATTCCCATGCCTGTCCACTGGGCCTGCTCAGATACAGCTCTGTGGTTTCGTCTTGAGCCTGACTCATGGGCCCTCTCCATTGCTTATTAATGCTTTCCTTTAAAAAAAAAAAAAAAAAAAAAAAAGAAAAGTCAACAATGGTGCTGCTCCTCTGTTAAATTAACAGCTCCAGGAAAGAGTCTCGCCTGCCCAAAGGCAAACTTGCATGGCCAGCGTTGGTGGTCTCTGCTCTCATCTGGCTACTTCATCATTGGGACAAGTATAAAGATTTAATTTCCAGGCCTTCAACATCCAGAAACTTCTGTGCTGGTAGCTACTAGCGACCCTCTAGGGAAATCTTACCAAACTGATTACAAGCTTTACAAACTTTATTTTAAATTGGAAACATATATTTCCCTATGTACAGATGAGTGGCTTTGCATCTGAGTGGCTAACAGCCGCCTACTTGATATTCTGGTCATATTGGTGACTCTGAATTGCATCCTATTGGTGCCTCTCAAAGTGTTTTAAGTTTACTGAATACCCAGGACTTTAGAATGAGTCCTGGTGAGTTCCTGACACTGTTTATTGTTAAACTTTATTTCCCCCTTTTTTGGGGGGGTAGGTTAATCTCAGTTCTAAATTACAAAGATTCTGCCAAGGGAGAGGGAAGGCTAAATATTTCTTGTAGGTATATCCTGCTTCTCAGCATGTTTGAAAGTGTAAGTGGGGTGCCCTGGTCCACTTGTGGAATGATTTGCTGGAAAGGGAAAGTGCAGCTTTTCTGATGAGGGGAGACCGAGTCTCACTTTTCTAGGTCTGTCGGAAGAGAGGAGGAGGATGGGGTGGAGAGATTGGGAGTGCCAACAAGGCCTCTCAGGTGAACGTTCACTTGCTTCACTAACTCATATCAGTTAGTTAGGGCTGCCACAACAAACACCACAGACTGGGGGGCTTCCTTTATTTCTTCATCATTCTGGAGACTAGAAGTTCAAGATCAAGGTACTGTAGGCAGGGTTGGTTTCTTCTGAGGCCTCTCTCCTTGGCTTAGATGGCATCTTTCCCCTGTGTTTTCACATGGTCTTTCCTCTGTGTGTGTCTGTTTCCTCCCTTTCCTATAAGGAGACCAGTCAGATTGGATCAGAGTCCATTCTAATGACCTTGTTTTAATTTACATAAAGACTCTCTTTCCAAATGTGATTATACTCTGAGGTACTGGGTGTGAGGACTTCAACATATGAATTTTTGCTGGGGCAGAGTCCAGCCCATAACAACCTTCTACCCATTAGAAATTCAGTGGGGCTAAGGCACTCTTGGAGGGCACCTGTCATTCATGCCGGGGCAGCGGCCCCCAACCTTTTTGGCACCAGGGAACAGTTTTGTGGAAGACAATTTTTCCAAGGACCAGTGGGGGGGATGATGGGGGAGATGGTTTCGGGATGAAACTGTTCCACGCCAGATCACCAGGCATTAGTTAGATTCTCATAAGAAGGACGCGACCTGGATCTCTTGCATGCACAGTTCACAGCAGGGTTTGTGCTCCTCTGAGAATCTAATGCTGCTGCTGATCTGATAGGAGGTGGAGCTCAGGCAGGGGTAATGCTCACTGTCCCACCACTCACCACCTAGTGTGCAGCCCAGCTCCTAATGGGCAGTGGACAGGTAGAGGTCTATGGCCCAGGGGTTCGGGACCCCTGTGCTAGGATGTGAATTTCTCAGTTACTTCTTCTCCCAAGCACCTAGCTGAGCTCAGCCGCAGGGACTTTAGTATTTTTGGAGAGTAGACTTTGGAGAAGGATATTCTTAGGAAGGGCACCATAACTGGGAATTTGGGAGAGCAGAGGAGAAGCGGTCCGGGTTTGACTGAGCTGAGAAGCTGGTATTAGAGTAAGTGGAGGTTGGGGCAGAAAGAAAGAAGAGACGACACCATGCCTAGAATTAGGCTATCAGAACCTTAGGCTGTTACAACCAGAAGGGGTCATTGGAGATCATTCTCCCTGCAGCATTCCTGGGCTGGAAGTCTTCTCTTCACGGGGCATCGAGAAGACTAATTTCTACTATCTCCATTCACTACACACCACCCGGCAACTGGAGCTGTCCACAATACTGAATATGGAGAGGACAGGTCAGGAAGGTACATGTGTGGAGGGAAGTGTGTTTAAATGGTGGCTAATATAGGAGATATCTACTATTTGTTATCTGTTCATCACTTTCTCTTCCTTTCTTCTGGCAGCGTACCCTATTTCTTTGACACCAGAAGTGTGTATGTGACCCAGGATGGGTAAATTATTTCACTGTTGTGACCACCGTCACTGTTCGGAGAGGTACACTCACGACGAGCCAAGCTGAGCTAACTTGCGTTTTCCTGCCATTTTGAAACTGGAGCTGGGAGGAAAGCTCTTCCTCTCTGGTTGGAGAGCTGCTAAAGATGTGAATCAGAGCTGCTCCCAGGAATCCACCCCAGGGAGAAAGTGGATTGGCTGGGTGAAGTCCACACAGAAAGAGAAACTGAGGCCAGAGCACAGTGGGTGAGCCCTGATGGGATCTGATCCCCAGCATGGTGGTCTGCGTGGCTGCCTCCTCTTCTGCTTGCCCTTCTCTTGCTTTGGTCCCATGAACCAATGCATCCCTCTTTCGCTTGGATTTCTGTCACTTGGATTTCTGCAACCAGAAGAGTCCTGACTAATTCAGGTAGAGCTTGAGTTGCACTAAATCTTGTGAAGAATATAAGGAGAACGAAAAGGGTTGGAAAGCTGTGTTGTGAGTAGGAAGAATGAGAAAAGGAATCGGTCCCAGAGAAAATGGCGCGGTGCCATCTGATGATTAAGAAATATCAAAACACCTTAAATTATCTTTGGTCATTAGTTTCTGAACAAGAATCTTCTTCAGATTTGAGAGGAGCAAATAAACTTGGCTAAAAGGAACTCGAAATCCAAGATGAACGAGAAAACAGTAAGAAAAGACCAGCAGCATTTGAACAAGCTTATTTGAGCCCTGCTGAGTCATCCCAGTGGAGTGGACACCTTTCCATGTAATTTGGAGACAAGTTGTACTTTTGTAGGAATCGTGACAAGGAGGTGACATGCTGTAGAAGTGGAATGAGGGTTGGAGCAATTGTGGAAAGGTGTGGGGGATCCAGGGTGGAGGTCTTAGACCCTCTGGGGGAATATCACACCTTGATGTTTGCAAGGTGTTCCACAGAGCCGTTGATGACCAGCTTGTGGTTGAACCTCCCATCTCAGACAACTAGAAATGGAGAAGCAGCAGCATTGCTCAGTGGGTGGGGAGTAGTGAGAGAGGGTGACAAGGGAATGAATTTTGTTTTGGCCAGGTTGTGTTCGAGGTGCTTGCAGACCATCTGTGTGGAGCTGTTCACATGGCAAATCAAACATTTTGATCAAGAGCTCAGAAGAGAAGTCAGGGCTGGTGAGGCAGTTCTGGAGATGGTGAGCAGAAAGGGAGAAGGCAGATGGTAAATGAGGCCCCCCGGGGATTCCACACAGAGAAAAAGAGAAGAGCAGGTGCAAAGCCAGAACCTTGGGACAGCTTATATTTGAGGTGGAAGAGAGGAGTGTGTGTGGGGTGGCAGGCTGGTAGGGAGTGTGGGGAGAGAAAGAAAGAGGGAAAAAGAAGCGGGGGTGTTCAGAGACAAGGACTGGGGGTGGCGGAAGGGAAGACAACCTCCAAAAAAGGAGGCAGTGGTCAAACGCTATAGGATGGTGCTGCTAATAAGAAAGATGATTCTTGGTTCTAGATGAGGAGGTCACTGGTGAGCTTTGAAAAATCTGTTTCAATTAACAGTGATATAAAAGTTGAATAGAAAGAGGGAGTGGATGATGAAAAATATCTCCTCCTTTCCTTACTCTCACAGTCACTGTCTTTCCTCACTTCTCATCTCTTATCCACCCTTCAGTAGTCTTTCAACAGGGGTCGTGCTGTGGCTTTCTTCCTGCGTCCACACCAGCTTCCACGCTGTCCCTGGGCTTCCCTTCCCAAAGCACAGCCTAAGGAAGAACATTCACCTCCAGTCCTGGCATTTTACTTAGAGAAATGCTGACTTCAGAGTTCATGTGAGTGAATCCTGACATCTCAGCAGCCTAGCATCCTACGACTTTCTCACTCAGGAAAAGCCCCTTGGGAAGTGGGGCTGTGTGGGAGGCGGTGGTGTGCTCCCTGGCACGCAATCAACCAAGGATGACGTTGGTGGAGGTTCTGTTGTCTCCATGGTGTGCTCCAAGCTTGCCATGGGTGTTGCCATCCAAACTAGCAGAGAGAGAGTGTGTCCAGGCAGAAACCCCTGGATGGAGGCCCAGTCACGGCCTGAGGAGGTGGGATGCAGGCCAGGCCTGGAAGTGGTGCACATTACATCACTTCTACTACCTTCCGTTGGCCAGCATTGAGTCACATGGTCAGACTTAACTGCGGGAGAAGCTGGGGGAATGCAGTCCAGCTGAGTCACGCGAGGAAAGGAAAATGTAGCCAGGCTCTGGTAGTCATGACCTTCCAGGCCTTGCAAACTCGAACCCAGTCCATTTTTCCAGTTCCATCTTCTTGGAGTTTGACCTGACTCCAAGGCACAAGAGAACATAACTTAACTGTTCTTTAAACATGCTATGTACATTCACATTTCCCCCTCCATCAAGAATATCCCTTTTTTGAGACAGGGTCTCACTCTGTCGCCCAGGCGGGAGTGCAGTGGTGCAATCTCAGCTCACGGTAGCCTCTACCTCCTGGGCTCAAGCAATCCTCCGACCTTAGCCTCCCAAATAGTTGGGGCTATAGGCATGAGCCACTGTACCTGGCCTAAGAATATTCCTCCTCCCAATACCTACTGACTTGTTGAAATTTCACTCATGCTATAAGCTAACCAGGGGCATGCCACTGGTTTTTACAGAGCCGTCCTCCGAGTTGCAATGATTTCCTTCCTTTAGTAATTTGTTAGCTTCAGACCCTGTCACTCCTTGCCTCCTGCTGGTATTGTAGTTACAACAGTTACACACGTTCCCGTGGCCTTCTGTAGGCATTGACTGCGTACTCATTCAGGGCATGGTTAAGTTATAGTTATCTTGCTCACTCTATAATTATGCTAACTATAGGACTTACAGTCCCAAATCAGGGCATGTGGTCTGAGACGTCTTCCTGTACATGCACCAGGATCAAGTGGGTAAAATGCTGGATACCGGCAGTCTTCAGAAATATCCTGGAATAGGATCCTGAAGATGCAGTAGAAACCCAATGTATATTGTTGGTCTGGAATGGAACTGAATTACTGTGATCACTGAGTAATATACAAAGCAAGACAAACTTGCAGGGACTTTTCAAATCATACCTAAGCTGGCTTGAGACATTTCCCAGGGCACTGGTTTACCCGGCTGATTCCTAAGACCCCAAGACTGACTCAGCCATACTGAAATGCCCAGACATTTCACTGAAAATGTACAAAAATCAAATACAGCCGAAACACGATGTTTCATGCTTGGCGTTTCGTGCTTGTGCGTGACCATTTGAATTCAGCACTCCTGGGTTCTGAGATGATTTGAAGACGAACAGTTTTATCTAGGGTCTATTATGGTTCATTCAACAACTGGAAGCTTGTTTATAGCTCGGTGGCTGAGGGCCTGGGAACTGTCTGTGAATTATTTTGTCAACAAGTCAACCAGGGATGGCTGGCTTTGAGTCTGCTTTTTGCTTATATTTGACCCTCAATTATGAGATGTTAATACAAGGAAGGCATTATTTAATAAAAAAAAAATGTTTGCAGGCATCTGTTCCATTCATGGCTGAGATTTTATTGGCATTCATTGGAGTTGAAGCAAGAAGGAACAAATGAATTGGTTGAGCTGGGGCTTGGCCTCTGAGGGGAGGGGTCTGGTGTAGCAGTGCCCTGGGTGGTGCTGTCTGGTGGGACGGAAGATCACTCCCTAGCCTGCCACCACATAGTCCTCCTCCCTGAGCTGTGTGACAGGGAATGTGGTTAAAGGATGAATGAGTCATGTGGAACAGCCACGTGGCTGGTCCTCCTTCCCCAGATCCCCAGAGCCTACGGGGAGCTCAGTGGGTATCTGTTAAAGGACGCTCCATCCAGCCCAATCCCCCAGTTTTTTCTTTTCCCACATTCCTGTTAAAATAGCAGATGTTCCAAGACGCACCTCTGCGTGCCTGTGCCTGCTCCGGTTCCTCTGTCGGGAGTGCGTCCTCCAGCCCCCAACCATCTGACCCAGCTGGAATCCAGAACAGTCTTCAGTCCTCGCCAGTAACACTTCATGCTGCTTTGTACTACAACACCTGGCTAATTTTTATATTTTTTGTAGAGATGGGGTTTCACCACATTGCCCAGGCTGGCTTCAAACTCCTGAGCTCAAGCAATCCTCCTGCCTCAGCCTCCCAAAGTGCTGGGATGACAGGCGTGAGTTGCTGCATCCAGTCTGGCCTCAACCAGTTACGAACTCAGAGTTCTGGGTTCATCTTTAAAAATTTTTGTTTTGTTAGAGACGGGATCTCTCTGTTTCCCAGCCTGGAGTGCAGTGGTACGATCATGGCTCACCGTAGCTTCAAACTCTTGGGCTCAAGTGATCCTCCCATCTCAGCCTCCGCAGTAGCTGGGACTATAGGCATGAGCCACCATGCCCAGCTAATTTTTAATTTTTTTTTTTCTTTTAGAGATGGGGTCTAGCTATTTTGCCCAGGCTGGTCTCAAATTCCTGCTTCAGCCTCCCAACGGGGAATACAGGTACCTACCACCATGTACAGCTGGGTTCATCTTTAGTACCTGTAGCTGCTGCTGCTGCTGCTTTCTAGACACCAGGCCCGGAGCTTCACCTCTCTCAAGGCAGACTGCCTAACTGAGGGCTTCCCTGACCTAGGCTGCGAAATGGGAAGAGTAGTAGCCCCTGCCTCCTGGGACTGCTGGGGGGCTATGCAGGTAAACCACGGAAGAGCACATGCTCAGGGCCAGCGTGTTGCTGGGAGCCGGCTCAGGACTCCTGGGAAGAGGCAGCTCACTTTGCGCATAAATAGGCAGTGAGAGAGGCGGGGGATGCCTGCAAAGCTCAGAGCCCAGGTACGTTGGGAATGGGCCACGGAGTCATGTGTCATGGTTGGTGGGACCCAGAGCTGCTGCTGGTTCTCTCCTGATAGCTGATGGCCACGGTGATGGGGGCAAAGTCCAAATGGCTTGTCTGGGCAGAAGTCCTGTGGGGGCCTATCCTGGGCCAGAGGAGGTGCTGCTCATCCTCATAGAGAAGAGCTTTCCTGCAAAGAGAGCTGTCCACAGATGGACCGCAGAGCTCCCTGGCCAGAAAATGGGAGGAAAGTCAAGTCTCCAAGGGTCAGGCCCCGGGAGCACAGTCACCGTCTCCTGGCTCATCCCCAGCGCTGCTGGAAGGATTGTACTGTACACTGGAAGAATAATGTAAATATTGTTGCATGCAGGGATTATTTTTACTGGTGGATGTCATGGCCCTCCTCCCCCTTTAAGAACAAGTGTCGGGTGTGGGGTGGGAGCAGATCAGATCCTGCCTGTTGGTGACAACAGCAGAGACACGGAGCTGTGGGAGGAAGGGAGGACAGGACCGGCCGAGGGGGCTGGCAGCTGGCCTCCCAATCCCTGCTGCGGGGGCTTCCCAGTGAAGTTTCTTGCCTCCTCAGCCCTCTTGTGCCCTCCCGGGGTCTTGCTGCTTTTCAGCCATCTCTGACCTGAGTAAAGGTGGGGTGTGCCCCAGGGGCGGGAGGGGGCTGCTGGGCTGAGGACTGCACACAGGGTGGACCTTTGTATTGTGGGGCGGGGTTGGTACAAGGTGGCCCTTGCATGGAAACAATAAAGGCCGCCAGAAGGGAGTTGGCAGGGGCCTCCCATGAGAGCCCATGCCTCTGAAGAGCTATTTATAAATCGGGCACAGCGCGTTCAGCTTCCTGGGACTTCCCTTCCTCCAGGGCACGGTGGGACCAGTGCTCCTGCCCACCGGGGCTGGGGTTGCCAGGCTCCTTGTCTGGCAATGGGAGCTGCATGGTCTCAAAAATGGACTCAAATGCCACAGTTAACTGTGGCTGGCATTTATTTTATGTCAGAATACGGGGGCAAGGTGGTGGGCAGGGTGGAAGTGGAGTTTGCTTTTTTCCCCATTTGCTGGGGACATTATTTTGAACAAAAGTATGTTCAGAGGGTTGAGAGACAGCATCAAGTAAAGCTGTTTTATTGACAGTGAAATCATAGCTATTGAGGTTAACTCAGGCTGTTCATAAAAGCAACCCTGAAATAAGTGGCTTATGAAAACAAGCTGCAAAAAGAAACAAATGCGAGAGAATTCTGCAGTGACCTTACAGGAAGAAATACAGTGGGCTGGGTGGCGCCCCGGACTGCAGGTGACAAGCTCTGGGCTTAGTCCCAGCAATCTCTCTTACTGGCTATGTCACCTTGGGCCAGTCACTTAACCACGAGGCCTCCATTTTTCCATCTGTAAGTTTGCTTAATCATCACTGCACTGCCAGCCTCACTGAGGTGCTGTAAGTCTATCTTGATAAGCAATATTAAAATATGGGTTTTGCCCCAGCGCTGTGGCTCATGCCTGTAATCCTGACACTTTCGAAGCAGGAGGATGGCTTGAATCCAGGAGTTTGAGACCAGCTTGGGCAACATAGCAAGACCCTGTCTCTAAAACAAACAAACAAAAACAACAACAACAAAAAGAAAAATGTAGGTTTTATGAAAATCCACTGCCTTTCTTGCTGGCTATGTGCACCATCTCTGTTCTACTTTTTGTAAATTGGCATCTTGCTTCTCCTGCGTCATGCCTGTCTATGATGCTGTTTCTCTTTCTCTCCAAACAGCCATTTGCTCTTGTCTCATGACTGACTTTGGGGTGGTGGTGGGGAGGCTGGCTTCCTTAAGAGAAGCATGTCAGAATTTCTCTCTGCCCCTCTCTCTGTCTCTCTCTCTCCCTTTCTCTCTCCCCACTCTCTTCTCATTCTCTCTGTGGTTTGAAGGATCAAATTCAACAGAAACTCCATCCTTCCAGTTGCTCCAGCCCAAAGCCCTGGATCCCCCAGGACTCCTTCTTTCTCACCCCAGTTCAATCCATGAGTAAATCCTGCAGACTCCATCTTTCAGGTTTGCCCAGAATCCAACCCCTCCACCTCCAGAGCACCACCTCATCTGAACCACCATCATTTCCTGCCCAGATTGCTGCAATAGCCTCCTGAAGGGTCTGGGTCCACCCTCGCCCCTTTAGTGTATTTTCAACATAATAGCAGGGTGATCCTGCAAAAATGTAAGTCAGAGCCTGCCACTCCTGTGCTGTGCTCTCTTGAGTCGCAGTCGAGGTCTGGCCCCTCATTTCCTACTCTCCTTCCTGTTGCCTGCCCTCTCCCAGTCACATGGTCCTCTGTCTCACCCCTGCACACGCCAGTGGTGTTCCCATCTCAAGGCCTTCACACTTCCTGCTCCCTCTGACTCTGCTGTTCTTCCTCCAGTCAAACATGGGTCTCTCTCTCTCTCACCTCCGTCAGGTCTTCCTGAAACGTGAGGCCCACCCTGACCATCCTACTTAGAATGGCATGACCCACTTCCCCTGGGTCTGTCTTGTTTTGGTTTTCTCCATAACAGTTACCACCATCTATCATACTGTATCTTTTCCTTACTTACTGTGTGTCCCTCCCGTACCCACCCTAGAACATAAGTTTTTGGTCACATTCTCTTATTATGTATTATGTATACTTTATGTATAACAACACCCCCCATTTCATTCATAATATTACTTATTGTGACTTCTGTCTTCTTGTCTTGACAAGTCTTGAAAAGTTTATTGTTAGTTTTAGTGAAGAACCAGCTCTTAGCCTTTTGGTTCTTCTCCATTGTATTTCTGTTTTCTACTTTGTTGATTTTGGCTCCTATTTTTATGTTCTGAATTCTAATTTCTTTGAGTTTGTTGGTTTCCTCTCACTTCTTAAGAATAACACTTAGCTCAATAATTTTGGGATTTTATTTCATTCTAATATAAGTAATTATTAATTTCCCTCAAAGTACATGTTGGCTGCATCCCAGCAATTTTGATATGTGGTATTTTTATTGTCAATTTTAGATATATTAATTTTTTAATTATGATATTTCCCCTTTAACCCATGTATTGTTTAGCAGTACTGCTAAATATGTAGCCATTTTAAATTTATAGTTTAAACTTCTAATTTAATTTGATTGTGGTCAGAGTTCCTAGTCTGCTTCATATCTAAGTTCAAAATATGTTGAGACTTTCTTTATGGCTTAGTACATGATCAAATTTTTGCATATATTCCATGTGTTATTGAGAAAAACGTGTATTCTCTAATACTTAAAGGAACTCAATATATCCATGAGATGTTAGTTGAATGGGTCATAACTTGAAATTGAGTGGTTCATATTTTTAATATCCTTGCTGATTTTTTGTCTTCTTGATCTATCACTAACTGAGAAAGCCATGCTAAATTCACTTAGTTCCAAAAAAATTTACCTAATATACTTGAGGCTATTTTATTTTGTGCATTTATGTTTAAAGTTGTTGTCTTTTTTTTTTTTTTTTTAGACAGTCTCATTCTGCCTCCCAGGTGGCATGAACTTGGCTCACTGCAACCTCTGTCTCCCAGGTTCAAGTGATTCTCTTACCTCAACCTCCTGAGTAACTGGGACTACAGGTGTGCACCACCACGCCTGGCTAATTTTTGTACTTTTTAGTAGAGACAGGGTTTTGCCATGTTGACCAGGCTGGTCTTGAACTCCTGACCTCAAGTGATCTGCCCATCTTGGCCTCCCAAAGTGGTGGGATTACAGGCGTAAGCCACCATGCCTGGCTTCTTCTCTTCTTGATGAATTAAACTTTTACTACTTTGTAGTAATCTTCTGGATCTCTAATAATGTTTCTTGTCTAGGAGCCTGGCTCATATGATACTAACATGCTACACAGCTTTCTTTTTGTTCACATTTGCCTACCATGTATGTCATTTTCCATCCTTTTGCTTTCAACCTTTGTATGTCCTTATGCTTAATGAGTGTCTCTTATAAATAGCACATACCTGGATTTTAAAAATTCAATTTGTTAATCACGTGAGTGGTGAATTCCTTCCAAATACATTTGTTTTAATTATTGAGATATTAGACCTGTTTTTACCTTCTTTATCTCAAGTTTTCTTTTTTTAATCTTTTTTTGCTTTTGAAAAAAATGAGTATTAATATCCCTCCCTATAAGACAAGGACTTTAGTTTAGCCATCCTTCTTACCCCTGGCCTCTTTTGAAGAAGACAGTTGTCTTGTTGATTTCCCCTCTGAGCTTGTTTTCCCGAGAGAGTCCTGTGCTGGCTTTTCCTCCAGCTCCACACCAGAGAGTTCCCAGGAGCTCAGGGAGGAGGGGGTGAATGCTGAGCCCTCAGGGGGTGCTGAGCTCCCTACTCTGAAAAACAACTCCTAAAATCAGGCCCTGAATTTTGCCCTCTAGAGAGAAGCAGAATTAGAGACATAGATGCTCTTAGAATATAATTCCCTAGCCCTGGGGTTTGGAGGAGAAGGAGTGAGAAAGCTGCAGCTTTAAAATTTCAACTTACGTATATTTTCAGCTCCTCACCCAGATTGAGCTTCTGCAAGGTCTGATTTTATTCCCGAGGACACGTGAACCAGAGGCTTGAGATCAGGAGCAGAACCCCGAGGATTCCTTTCCCATGTTATCGTCTGTAGCTGCTCTTGCTCTAAGCCCAAACATCCTCCTGCAGACACCTATGTCCATAAAAGCACCCCTTTCACTCTTGGGTTTCTTAAAATGTCTCAGTGCACATCTTCTAAGTTCCCAGGTTACCTTTGGGAAAGGGCCTGTGCTGAAGATTGACAGCCCCTTGAAAGAAATCGTGGAAGTCCCTTTGTGTGGAGTGCTCTCTTTTTGCTGCCACCCTACATTCCAGCCACACTGGCCTCCCTGAGGAGTTCCACCTGCACCTTGGAGCTTCGGGCTGCCCTCAGCTGATCCACTTGTTTTTCTTTCCTTAGTCTTTCCTTTATTCTGCAAAACCGCATTCCACTCAACTCATGACTTACCCTGCAGAGCTTTTCCCGAATCATAGCAACTCTTGATCCAATGCAGTCCATCTTGACCCAGATTTCTGCTCTGTAGAAACCAGGGACAAAGGTAGAGGGGAGGAGAGAGGCGATGATGAACCTGGTCATGGCGTGTGACAGCCCCTCCCCACCTCCCCCATAGCATCTATTTCCATTCTGCCGCTCCAGGACAGTCTTACTCACCGCACTCTGTTTCAGGGGAAGAACCATTTCCTTCAAAACCCTGATTTAAGAGCCTTCAGAGTCAGGGACACAGGGCACAGTGGAAGGCAAGCATGATATTTGGGCTCAAAATAGGAGTTACAAGTGAACGTTTGAAAGAATGATGAGGAGACCCCGCCAGCCTGCTTCCCTTGCTGTCTGCCTGGAACACCGGAAACGGATGTTCTTTCTACGCATGGGGATGGAAAATTCATCCTTGGAGGGGCTGTAAATTCCCAGAGAAAACACCTTCAGACATTGATATTTTCCCAAAGGAAAAATCAACTTTCTGCTGCTTTATCATTTTCTGAAGCCAACCACTCAATACGTACCCGTGCTTACAGGACGGCCAATTTTAAGGCCCCCATATGAGTTAAATACGGACAAAGGGCTAAGGTGATCACCATGCATCCGACGAGACAACTTTCAACATGAGAGACTGAAAGTGGCGTTATCTCTAGAAGGGACACACCTTGCAGGGATTGGTGGAAAAAGAATTACAATAGTGTCTTTAGAGAAGAGGAACAATTTGAGAACAAGAAAAAACTCTTTGGAATTACAGATATGAAAGCTGAAACAAAGCCTTCAGAAAGAGTTGGAAGACAAAGGCACTCTCCTAGAACGAAAAGACAGAAAGATAGACAACTATTAGATAAGATGAGAAAGTGTGTTTTCTGGAGTCCCAACATCTTTCTAGAGTTCTGGGAAAAGTGAATAGAGAAAACAGATGGAAAAAATTTTAAATCGTGCATGAAAACTTCCTAGAAAAGGACTTAATTTTCCAGTTTGAATGGGCTTATTATAAGAACCTGATTTAATGACTAAAAAACTTTCAGAGGAATGAAAATAAATCACAAAGAATCAGGAACTAAGATCACATCAGATTTTTCAGTAACAATGCTGAATTAATTTAAAAAATAGAATATTTCTAAAAATCTGCAGAAAAATTATTTCAATATCTTTAAAGCTTCTCATTTGATTATAATGAGGGACATGCAAAATGTGTAAGGGCGAACTCTTATCTCCTGGGCATAAGGACTGTTGTCCCAAACTGCTTCCTAAATTTTAAAAATCAGTTTTATTGGGATAGGATTTATGTATGCTAAAATTCACTAATTTCTATTGTACAAGTCTACTGTTTGATGAGTTTTCTCTCTCTCTCTCTTTTTTTTTTTTAAATTTGAGACGGAGTCTTGCTCTGTTGCCCAGGCTGGAGTGAAGTGGCACAATCTCGGCTCACTGTAACCTCCGCCTCATGGGTTCAAGCAGTTCTTGTGCCTCAGCCTCCTGAGAAGCTGGGAGTACAGGCATACGCCACCACACCTGGCTAATTTTTGTATTTTTAATGGAGATGGGGTTTTGCCATGTTGGCCAGGCTAGTCTCGAATTCCTGACCTCAGGTGTTCTACCCACCTTGGCCTCCCAAAGTTCTGGGATTACAGCCCTGAGCCACCATGCCTGGTCTTTTTTCTCTTTTTTTGAAATAAATAAAAAATAATTCTGGCTAGGTGCAGTGGCTCAAGCCTGTAATCCCTAGCACTTTGGGAGGCTGAGGCGGGTGGATTGCTTGAGCTCGGGAGTTTGAGACCAGCCTGGGCAACATGGCAAAACCCAGTTTCTACCCAAAATACAAAAAAATCAGCCCAGGATGGTGACATGCACGTATGGTCCAGGTACTCAGGAGTCTGAGGTGGGAAGATCACTTGAGTCTGGGAGCTGGAGGCTGCAGTGAGCTGCGATCATGCCAGTGTACTCCAACTTGGGTGAAAGAGTGAGACCCCATCTAAAACAATTTTTTTTTTTAAAATTTGAATCTTAAAAATAAAATTTAATTCTATTTTGTTAAATTTAATTTAGTGTTGCCCAGGCTGGTCTCAAATTCCTAGGCTCAGGTGATCCATCTGCCTCAGCTTCCCAGTGTTGGGATTATAGGCATGAGCAACTGTGCCCAGTCTATTTGATGAGTTTTGACTAGTGGTTCTCAACCAGAAGTGATTTCACGCCTCCAGGAGATATTTGATAATGTCTGGAGACAATTTTGCTGGTCACAACTTGGGAGGGGGTGTGAGTGTGATCCTCGTCTTGGGTAGAGGCCAGGGCCACTGCTAAACATCCTGCAGTGCACAGTAAAGTCCTGCAACAAAGAACTATCCTGCCCAGAATGTCAGCAGTGCCAAGGCTGAGAATCCCTAGTTTTGAAAATATACAGTCATGGAACCACCACTACATTATGATACAGAACGCTACCATCACCGGAGAAAATTTCTTGGACTCCTTTTCAAGGGGATTAATTATCCTTTCATTTACTTCCTGGGCCCTGGCAACCACTGATCTGCTTTCTACCACTATAGTTTTGCTTTTTCTAGAAGTTAATATAAATAGAATCATATAAATGAATCGGCCCTCTGTATCCATGAGTTCTAAATCTATGGATTCAGCCAACCATGGATCAAAAATATTTGGGCAAAAAAATTGTGTCCGTACTGAACATGTATAGACTTATTTTTTCTTGCCATTATTCCCTAAACAATATAGTACAACTTTTTCGTGTACACTGTACTAGGTATTATATGTAATCTAGAGATGATTTAAAGTATATGGGAGGACGTGTGTAAATACTATGGCATTTTATATCAGGGACTTGAGCATCAGAGGATTTTGGTATGCAAGTTGGGTCCCAGATCCATTCCCTACGGACTACATGACTGTAGTCTTTTGAGTGTGACCTCTTTTATTCAGCATCATGTTTTTGAGATTCGTCCATGTTGGTGCATATACCAGCCATGCATTCTTTTTTATTGCTATATATTTTTCTACTCTATGACTGTATCATAGTTTATCCATTCATCTATTGAAGGAAATTTGGGTGGATTCTTTCCAGTTTGGGGCAATTAATGATAGAGCTGCTATGAACATTTGTGACTATGACTTTATGTGAACATATATTTTCATTTCCTTTAAATAAATGTATAGGAATGGAATTGTTAGGTCATGTAGTAAATGTAAGATTAACTTTATAAGAAACTGCGAAGCTTTTCTCCAAAATGATTGTACCATTTTACATGCATATCAGAACATATGAGAGTTCCAGTTGCTCCATCTCTTACCAACATTTGGGATTATCAGTTTTTAAAAATTTTAGCTAATTTAATGCATATGTCATGATATTGCATTGTGTTTTTAAATTACTTTTTTGAATAATTTGTTGAGTATCTTTTCATTTGCTTGTAAACCTTTGTATATCTTCTTTTTTGAAGTGTTTATTCAAGTCTTTACCCCATTTAAAAAAAGGATTGTTTATATTGTTGAATCATAACAGTTGTTACATATTCTGGATACAAATTTTTTCTCAAATGTACATTTTCAAATATTTTCTCCCATTCTGTGGCTTGCCTTTTTTTTGGTAAACATTGTCTTCAGAAGAATAGTGGTTTTAATTTTGATAAAGTTCCATGTATTAATATTTTCTTTTATGGTTAGTGGTTGGTATGTTCTGTTTATGAGATATTTGTTATGTTGAGATTGGATGTGTTTTCTCCTGGATGTTTTATAGTGTTATCTTTTACATTTAAGTCTGGGTTAACATTTGTGTATGGTTTGAGGTAAGGGTCATAGGATATCTGATTGTTCCGGCACAATTTATTTGAATATACTATCTTTGAGCCATTGGCTTACCTTGTCGCTTTGGTTGAAAATTAATTGAGCATGTACATGTGAGTTAACTTCTAGACTCCCTAATCAGTTTTTTTCATCCATGTGTCTGTCTGTATACCAATAGCTCATTACCTTGATTATTGTAGCAGTTTAGTAAGATTTAAAATCAGGTAGTGTTAAATCCTCAAACTTTTTTCTTTTCCAAAATTGGACTATTCTAGGTGCTTTAAATTTTCATATAAATTTTAGAATCAGTTTGTCAGTTTCTACAAAAAATATTCCTTTGTTGAGTCTAAAGATCGATTTGGAAACAACTGACATTTTATAACTATTGGGTCTTCTTATCCATGAATATTTTTTATTTCTTCATTTATTTAAGTCTTTTTATTTCTCTCTGCTATGTTTCATGCTTTTCAGCATACACATCTTGATTATATTTTGTTAAGCTTATCACTAGGTATTTCAGGTATTTATGTGTGTATGTTGTAAATGTGAAGTTAAAAATTTTTTATTTTCCAATTGTTTGGAAATACTTTTGATATTTAAATATTAACTGTATCTTGCAACTTCGCTAAGACTTCTTATTAGTTTTAGTAATTCTAGTAGCTTTTTCATATTTCTCTGAGGATTTTCTATATAGACAATCATGTCTACAAATAAATAGTCTTTCTTCTTTTCCAATTTGGATGACTTTACTTGCACTGGCTATGCCTTCTAGTACAATGTTGAATAGGAGTAGTTGAGAGTGACTATCCTTGCTCTGTTCCTCATCTCGGGGGTAATGTCCTGTCTTTCACCATTAAGTGTGATGTTAACTGTAGGGTTCTCGTAGATTTAAAAAAAAAAATCAGATTGAGAAAGTTCATTTTTGCTGAGAGTTTTTATCATGAATGAGTGTTAAATTTTGCCAGATGCTTTTTCTGCATCTATTGAGATGATTGTAGGGTTCTACTCTTTTATTTTATTAATATGATGAATTACATTGATTAATTTTCAAATGTTAAACTAATCTTAAATCCCTGAGATAAATCCCACTTGATCATGATATATTATGCTTTAAAAATATTGTTTGATTTGTTTTGCTTATATTTTGTTAAGAATTTTTGCCTTTATGTTCATGAAGAATGTTAGCTATAGTTTTACTTTCTTTTAATGTCTTTGTTTTTAGTACCAGGGTGATACTGGACTCATAAAATGGATGGGAAATGTTCCTTGATTCCTATCTTATAAAAATTTTTGTATAGGATTTGTATTAATTTCTTCCTTAAATATTTGTTAGAATTTGTAAGAGAAGCCATCAAGACCTGCATTTATAATTGTGAGAATATTTTAAATTACAATTGAATTTCTTTAATAGATATAAAGCCTTATCATGTTTCCTATTTCTTCTTGTGCCAGTTTTGGTAATCTGTGTCTTTTGAGCAATGTGACCACTTACGTAATTTTTCAAATTTATTGGCATATACGTGTTTATACTCTTCCCTATCATTCTTTTAATATTTGTAGGATCTGTGATGATGTTCCCTCTTTCATTCCTGATTTTGGTAATTTGTGTCGTCTTGCTCAGTCTAGAGTCTTAGTGATTTTATTAATCTTCTCAAAGAGTCAGCTTTTGATTTCATTGGTTATCTCTATTGTTTGTCGTTTTTGATTTCTTTTTACAAAAGAGGAAATAGTAGTGATAGTTTACCCTTTGTCTCAGTGGTGAACAATATTAAATAACCATAACAATGTTAATACTCAAGAACACATGACTAATAATTATTATGTAACCCCGTTTTGGAGTATGAGTGAAAGTGGAGGAAGAGAAGTAGTTTATGAAAACAATATCCTTATCTTTCTAATAGGAAGTCAATAATACACTAAAATAGATTAATCAACAAGTTGCAGAATAAACATATTTTTGAAATGTGAAAGTAAATACTGGAAGACAGAGAGGAAGGAAAGGAAAATGGTAGTATTCAGCAAGAAAATTGGGGAGTTAGGTCAGAGACTTTTTTTTGTATTGAGTATTTGACTTAAAATATGTGAATGTTATGTTGATAAAATAAAAATTAATCTAACACTTCAGTATCAGAATAGGAAAAAGTATGGCAGGGAAACAAGGTTGGAGGGGCTGGTGCCCTTGTTGCTGGTGTCCTGGGTAAAGGAAGAAACACAGTCAGTGAGCCTGGGAGAGGGTACAGACATGATCTCGGGGAATATGCCCTGACTTCGAGTAGTGCTGAAAGCTGCCTTTTATTTTCAGTTAGTTAAAAAAAATCCTGCATTTGTTTTATTCTGATGGAATTATTATAAATGTGAAGTTATAAAGCCTGTTGTAATTGAACTAGGAATTGCCACATAAATATATCCTTAACACCATATTAAATAATTCTTTACAGTTTAGAAGGAGATTTCGTACACATTGCTTTCTTTAAACCTCACTTTAGCTCCGTGAGCCCAGTGTTATTATAGACAGCATCTTCACTTTGTAGCTGTGTTTCAGCTAAAAGATCTGCTCAAGGTCACACTGGTGGTAAGTACCCGGGGGTGGACTCCAAACCCATCACTTTCACTAAGAACTCCATAATATACATAGTTGAATCAGAAAACAATTTTAAACATGTTGATTTATTTATCTGCTTGTTTTCATAACTATAACCTGATTACTTGAACAGTTGGTAGCAGAATAGAACATATATTGATGTTGCTTTGAATAGATTTGAATATCTGTGCAGCAATTATTTGCTGCATGACCTTGGGAACATTATTTAATTTATCTGAGCCTCTTTTTCTCCACCTGAAAAAGGATATTACTACCTTTCTCATAAGGTTGTTCTTCAGAGTTAACATAAGTAAAATGCTTATGACAGTACCTAGAAGTTAGTATGGACTCAATAATTGCTTAATATTAGATCATTTTTGTTAACTATACAAATAGCTAAGATTATTTAATAATTCATGCCTGCTATCTTTTGTATGAGAACAGCAGTACTGACTCACTATCAAAATGATGATATTGAGTTTGTCTGGTGAAATGCTCAGTTAAAAAAATGACACGTTCATATGTGAACATCAAAGTTAAACTGAAATTACTTTAAAAATTAATTTACTTTTGAAGATCACCTTCCCAGTAATGTGAGTCACTAAGAATCAGAGTACATAGATACAAATCCTGCTTTTGTAAGATAGCATATATGCAGAGAAAAATGTGGATAAGTACATCTCAAACAGTTAACAGTGGTTATCTCTAAGGCTTGGGATCATGGTAGGGGTGCATTGATCTAATGTATTTATTGTTTTTAGTGCTTTTTTTTAAAAAATAGAAAGCATATTCTACTTTTATTATCTGAAAAAATAGGATTTTAAAAATGATTGTGTAGAAAATAAGCCTTACTGAAATCACAGCCTTATCAGAAGCGTTTGACATGACTTGCCCCACACTGGCTTCTAGTGAAATGCTCTGAGATCTCCCTGAGGATTGATATCCCACTGACAGGTCTCTAGTTCTAGGATTTCCAAAGGCACCAATGAACCATTTGTACCATAGAATTTGCATCTGGTTCCCATGTAGGAGGTGTGTTCTGTGGGGCTCCCTGGGCTTGGTAGGCAAAACATTTTAGGAATAGAGAAAATTTGTAGGCTTTAAAGAAGAGATTTCACTGCTGGTCTTTCCAGCTACGACCTATGACCGTCTGTGGACATTACTGTAGTCAAAGCCATTTTAATTAAACATATTTATAAGCAGAATTAAAAAGGGACTGTGGCTGTTATCTCACGCCCCAAGATGACATTCAAGCTTTGCTTTTTTTCAGTTATACCTGAAGTTATTTCTAAAACCAATGCTGCACTCAGTTTTAGTCTCTCTCTCCCCTTCCTGCCCATCCGGGGTCTGGCCAAAGCTCCCTTCCTCAACGACAGCTCCATCTCTCCAGGTTTTCCCTCTGCCCGGTTCTCCCGGGAGCGGGAGGGGGTGGGGAGCGGCGGCTTTGGCGTCAACAGCAGCACGAGCTGCGGTTTCCTGCCTCGCTTCGGTTCCAAGGGTGCCCGGCTGGCTGCCCAGCATCCGGCAGTGTCCAGGGCCTTCAGACCTCACCTTTCTAAGGTCCTAAAGATGTCCTCATTCTCCAGAGGGGCATTGTCTCTACCAAGGAGGACACTTTGAAAGTGCTGGTCCCGGCTGGAGGCGCCCTCGGTTACTGACTGGTACCTGTGAGTGTAAATGAAAGCCATAGAGCCGATTCCTCATACCCTCAGCAAATGAAACCTGCCCGTGGGATGCCCTTTGGCTTTTATTTCACGAGCGATCAGAAGCTGGCTGCCGCCCTGGTGGCAAGTATGAGCTTACTGTCACGTAATGTCTGGGCATCAGCTTATGACATCTGTATGGTTTTAACTCGCAACCTTTGCACTCCCTTGAATAACAAACTTGAAAAGAAATGACTCCGGGGAAGAATCCCCCCAATTTTTGTTTTGTTTTGTTGGTGGTGGTTTGTTTTTATTCTTTGAGACGGAGCCTTTCTCTGTTGCCCAGGCTGGAGTGCAGTGGCGCGATCTCGGCTCACTGTAACCTCCGCCTCCTGGGTTCAAGTGATTCTCCTTCCTCAGCCTCCCAAGTAGCTGGGAATACAGGCGCCCGCTATCATGCCCAGCTAATTTTTGTATATTTTTAGTAGAGATGGGGTTTTGTCATGTTGGCCCGGCTGGTCTTGAACTCCTGACCTCAGGTGATCCGCCTGTCTAGGCTTCCCAAAGTGCTGGGATTATAGGGCCAAGAACCCCCTTTCAAAGGAATTGAGAACATTTAAAAAAGATGTCATAGGTCGTGTTCTGAAGAAATGGAACCTTGTGAGATTATTGATGACAGATTCTGAGGAATTAGCTGAGCTTTCTGACGGGTCATCAGCAATGTGGGCAGGAGACAAAGGCTGTTCCAAAGTCTTCCAGGCCAAGGTCAGAGCAAAACTCGTGCATGTGTTGGGTATTTGGCCCTGTTCAAAGTTGCTTTGGCTGGGCGTGGAGGCTCACGCCTGTAATCCCAGCACTTTGGGAGGCCGAGGTGGGCGGATCACGAGGTCAGGAGCTCGAGACCAGCCTGGCCAACATGGTGAAACTCTGTCTTTACTAAAAATACAAAAATTAGCTGGGCATGGTGGTGCGCGCCTGTAATCCCAGTTATTTGTGAGGTTGAGGCAGGAGAATTGCTTGAACTCAGGAGGCGGAGGTTGCAGTGAACCGAGATCGTGCCATTGCACTCCAGTCTGGGCAAGAGCAAGATTCTGTCTCAAAAAAAACCAAACAAACAACTTTCCCCAACAACAACAACAAAAAAGCAAAGTTGCTTTGAATACAGTCCCCTATATACAAGGACTCCTATGGGCATCTTCTGTGATGAGATAGGATGTGGCTCAGGCTTTAATTTTTATAACAAAACTGTAACTTGGATATTTTCTTCCTTTGAATACCTGGAACTTATGGGTTCCTTCCTAACAAGCCAGGGTCCTTATTTTCCGACAGGGGTATAAAATCTGGTTATTAAGAGCATATCAGGCCAGGTGTGGTGGCTGACACCTGTAATTCCAGTACTTTGGGAGGCCGAGGCAGGAGGATCGCTTGAGCCCAAGAGTTTGAGACCAGCTTGGGCAACATAGACACCATCTCTACCAAAAAAAGAGAAAAAATTAGCCAGACATGGTGGCAGGAGCCTGTGGTCCCAGCTACTCAGGAGGCTGAGGTGGGAGGATCACTTGGAGACTGGGAGGTTGAGGCTGCAGTGAGCTGTGATCATGCCACTGCACTGCAGCCTGGGCGACACAGCAAGATCCTGTCTCAAAAAAAAATAGTATGAAGAAGAAAAAGAGCATATTATTTGAAGTCATACAATCTAGAGTCAGATGATCAGTTCTGCTACATATCATTGGCAATATTTAACATGTCTGTTCCTTGGTCTTCCCACTCGTAAGTCGCGTATAAGAATAGTGCCTACCCATAGGGTGGTTGTGAAGAATAGTGAAATAGGGTGTGTCAGGCACTCCAGATCTTACCTTGTGGGAGCAGGTAGTACAAGGGAGGCACAGCAGAAGCAGGCTTTGTTTTTAGTTTGCTTCTTGTTAGTGATGGTAAATGTTTGACTCCTGCCAAAGTCCATTAAGAACAATGGTCTCTGAAAGTAATGATGATGGCTCACAACTGTAATCCCAGCACTTTGGGAGTCCGAGGTAGGCAGATCACAAGGTCAGGAGTTTGAGAACAGCCTGACCAACATAGTGAAACCCTGTCTCTACTAAAAATACAAAAATTAGCTGGGAGTGGTGACGTGCGCCTGTAGTCCCAACTACTTGGGAGGCTGAGGCAAGAGAACTGCTTGAACCCAGGAGGCAGAGGTTGCAGTAAGCCGAGATTGTGCCACTGCGCTCCAGCCTGGGTGACAGAGTGAGACTCTGTCTCAAAAAAAAAAACAAAAAACAAAAAACAAAAAGGATTACAACAATCAACTAATGTTTACTGGTTACCTACTATGTGCATGATCTTACTCATTTGAGTCTCACCACAAGCCTAGGTGAAGAAGCCCAAAGCATGTGCCATCCACCATTCCCTAGTCTAGTCCCTATGCTTGCTCTGATGAGATGAGCATAAGACTGGCTGTGGAGAAAGTTTTTTCCCAGACCATAAGGTACCCTTATGTCCTCAACCTTTATTGAGGGTTGGTGTGAGAAACAGCCATGTGACAAACATCTCTGAAGGTGTTCTTTATATGTTATCGACTACGGTGCATTTCATTGTCTACTGGCTTAAAAAAACCCATATGTCATAAATTCCTTTTCGAATTAAAGGTTGTTTCACTTGATGGTTTCTTGTGCTTCCTTTTATTAGACAGACGTCTTGGTCTAAGGCCTAGAGATTTTGATTCAGTGCGTTTGAGTAGTGTCAGATGAGAAGACTTTGAAAATGCTCCCTCCCTTTGAGTCTGAGGCACAGCCAGGGCTGGGAACCCCTCCTGTGGCTTTTGGTCAGCTCCCCCTGTGGTCCCTGATTGTGATCACGGAGTTAAGATTTGTACTCCTTTTGCCTAGGTTTTCTGACAGGAGTTTTGCACTCTCTTCATGTCGTATCTCTTGCTCTTTTACTTCCCTTCCCTTAATATTTTTAGAGTTCATATATCATTTATTGTAAAATGTCTTGTCTGCTTTCAGCATAAAAACAAATGACTGAAAGAATGGGTGTCACTCTCCGCCTAAAGTTTCCAACAGGATTTTCCTTAAAACACCTCCTTATTCTTTCTTTGTGTCACTCTTTCACCTGCTTTGCTGTTTTTAATTAATTGCTTGACAAAATGAACATTTATTTACTTTTAAAACACACTAATGTATTCTGAAGGGAAACTGGCTCCCTCTCAAATGTCTGGAGGCATCATAATTGTGAAGAGGGACTGTTCCAGGAGAAGAAGTTCAACCTTGAGATAATGACAGGGTTGTCTGGAGAGGACCATAATGAGTTCAAAGGAAGGTGCTGGAATAAATGCAGACACAGAGGTTGTTGATGCAATGCAGAGATTGTCTCATCTCATGGCCCTCCCACCCCATTCCACTGATGTCAGTTTAGTTACATCCCTTGCTTGCGGTATGTCAACATGCAGCAATTATTTTGTTTTTGTTAACAATGATAGGACTTTAGTGCAATGAACTTGGCCTACATCCCTGAATGCTGCATTTACAACCAGCTTTCCTTGCTTGACAGCAGACTTCATCGAGTAAAAAGAGGCAATTCCAAAGGTTATTGCAAGATTACAGCATAACAGGTCTGGACAAAGGCACCAAAGGCACTGTTGAATGTGGGAAGATGACCGACTGGGACCTGGAGGAAGCGACGCTGGCTTCAATGGGGCACTGTAGAGTAACACAGTAATGCACATGTGACCAGGTGCAGGTGTTTGCTTGATCCTATCTTCTACATGAGAAAAAGAACTTTTAAAAAGTCATTGAGTGTGAAAAAGACTTCAGGACCATCAGATTATTAAAATTATTGTACTGATGGAATGGTTTTTAAATTAAATTTTGACTAATGTTGACAAACCTCTATATTGCTTCATCTGCAGCTGATCAGTGTAAATGACTTACAACTAAGTTAACCAGCCCTTTCCATTCCGGCGGTTGATCTTAATCCAACTGTTTGTTAATAATTCAAGTGCCCCTCTCTCTGTTTTCTGATGGAATTGGTTGTTTATACTTTTCAAGTGCCTGCTCCAGGTTAACTTTCTTTCTTTCTTTTTTTTTTCTTTTGAGATAGAGTCTCGCTCTGTAGCCCAGGCTGGAGTGCAGTGGCATGATCTTGGCACACTGCAACCTCCGCCTCCTGGGTTCAAGCGATTCTCCTGTCTCAGCCTCCTGAGTAACTGGGATTACAGGCGCCTGCCACAACGCCCGGCTAATTTTTTGTATTTTTAATAGAGACGGGGTTTCACCGCGTTAGCCAGGATCCGGGTAGACTTTCACACTAGATGCTGTCACTGCCTTTTAGAAATTTACCGCTGAACTGGGATGATACACCACATAGGAAAAAGTCATTAGCAATACAAAGCAGTGTAAGTTAGCAGTGCTAGCAGGTGGTAGAAACCCAAGTTGCCAGGAATTGAGAAGCAGGCATGACCACATGGGTTGGGGAGAGGAGGGAGTGATTCTCTAGAGATGGGGCCTAGTCTGTGGGAAAGCCAAATCCTTGTATACTATAGGAACCTTCCTCTCCAGCCACAGTGGCTGTGCATCTGTGGAATTTTCCTTTCCCTCTTACCACCACACCTTTGCCAGTATCATTTCTTCCACCTAGAATGTCTAACCTTTTTGTTCGCTTAACACAATTCTCCCCAAGTTTCCAAACCCAGGTTGTGGAGGTCCTTGACTGTGTGGCTTGGAAATGTGCACTTTCTGTTGTTGGAAATCACTACCTACTATTGAATGAGATTGTGAAATGATTAACATGAACCCTAGCTGGGTTATAGGAAGAGAATTTTTTCCAGACATGCAATGCGATGGGCCTGTGCCTCCTGTTTACTCATTTGTTGTCACACCAGCCCGGTAATGTGCTAATAGATGCGAAGGAACACATCTCACACATCAGCATGAAAACCCAACCATCAGCTTATGAACTACAAAAGGATTATCATTTATTGTTTTTCCCTTGGACATCTGAGAAGGGGCTAAAGAGTTCACAGCCAAACCTGGTTTTATTGTGCTTTGCTTTATTGCACTTTGCAGATAGTACATTTCTTACAGATTGAAGTTTTGTGGCAACCCTGTGTGGGGCAAGTCTATCAGCATGATTTTTCCAACAGCCTTTGCTCACTTTGTGTCTCTGTGTCATAGTCTGGCAATTCTCGCAGCATTTCAAACTTTTCCATCGTTATAATATCTGTTCTGGTGATCTGTGGTGTTACCATTATAATTGTTTTGGGGTGCCACGAACTATGCCCGTATAAGATGATGAATGTAATTCACAAATGCTGTGTGTGTTCTGACCCCTCATCAGCCTGCTGTTCTCCCACCACTGTCCCTTTTCTTGGGCCTTCCTATTCCCTGAAATACAATGATGTTGAAATTAGGCCAATTAATAACCCTACAGTGGCCTCTAAGTGTTCAAATGAAAGGAAGAGTTTCATGTCTCTTACTTTAAATCAAAAGGTAGAAATGATTAAGCTGAGATAGCAGAAAGCTAGGCTCTTGTGCCTGAGAGTTAGCCAAGTTGTGAATGCAAAAAGTTCTTGAAGGAAGTTAAAAGTGCTACTCTAGTGAACACACAGATGATAAGAAAGCAGAACAGCCTTATCGCTGATATGGAGAAAGTTCTAGTGGTCTGGATAGAAAATCAAACCTGTCATGACATTTCTCTGGGCCAAAGCCTGATCCAGGGCAAGGCCCTAACTCTCTTCAATTCTCTGAAGACCAAGAGAGGTAAGGAAGCTGCAGAAGAAAAGTTTGAAGCAACAGAGGTTGGTTCATGAGGTCTAAGGAAAGAAGCCATCTTCATAACTTAAGTGCAAGGTGAAGCAGCAAGTGCTAATGGAGAAACTGTAGTAAGTTATCCAGCAGATTTAACTAAAAGTGATGAAGGTGGCTACATTAAATAGAAGATTTTCAATGTAGAAGAAACAGCCATGTATTGGAAGAAGACATCAACTAAGACTTTTACACTACAGAGGAGAAGTCAATGCCTGGCTTCAAAGCTTCAAGGACAGGCTGCCTCTCCTGTTAGGGGATGATGCAACTGATGACCTTAAGTTGAAGAAAATGTTTATTTACTATTCTGAAAACCCTAGGACCCTTAAGAAGTGCTCTATAATAAAGCAACAAAGCCTGGATAGATAAATCCTCATCTGTTTACAGCATGATTTATTGGATATTTTAAGCCCAGTGTTGAGACTCACTGCTAAAAAATTCCTTTCAAAATATTACTGCTCATTGACAATGCACCTGGTCACCTAAGAGCTCCTGGAGATGTACAAGGAGAATAATGTTTTCATGCCTGCGAACACAGTATCCATTCTGCAGCCCATAGATTAAGGAGTAGTTTCAACTTTCAAGTCTTATTATTTAAGAAATACATTTCATAAGGCTACAGGTGCCATGGATGTGTCACTGGTTCCACTGATGGATGTGGGCAAAGTAAACTGAAAACCTTCTGTGAAGGATTCACCATTCTAGAAGCCATTAAGAACATTCGTGATCCATGAGAGGAGGTAAAGATCTCAACATTAACAGGAGTTTGAAAGAAGTTGATTTCACCCCTCATGGATGACTTTGAGGGGTTTGAGACTTCAGTGGAGGAAGTAACTTCAGATGTGGTGGAAATAGCAAGAGAACAAAAATTAGAAGTGGAGTCTAAGATGTGACTGAATTGCTGCAATCTCATGATAAACGCTTAACAGCTGAGGTGTTGCTTTTATGAATGACCAGAAAAAGTGGTTTCTTGAGGTAGAATCTATGTCTGGTGAAGATGCTATGAACACTGTTCACATAACACAGGATTTAGAATGTTACATCAACTTAGTTGAGAAAGCAGTGGCAGGGTTTGAGAGGGTTGACTCCAATTTTGAAAGGAGTCCTACTGGGGGTGAAATGCTAAAAGCAGTGGCAGGGTTTGAGAGGGTTGACTCCAATTTTGAAAGGAGTCCTACTGGGGGTGAAATGCTAAAAGCAGTGGCAGGGTTTGAGAGGGTTGACTCCATTTTGAAAGGAGTCCTACTGTGGGTGAAATGCTATCAAATAGCGTCTCATGCTACAAAGACATGTTTCATGAAAGAGTCAAACCAACGTGGCAAACTTCATTGCTATCTTATTTTGAGAAATTGCCACAGCCTTCCCACCTTTCAGCAACCACAGCCCTGATTACTCAGCTGCCATCAACATTGAGGCAAGACCTTCTGCTGACAAAAAAATCACAACTGGCAGAAGGTCCAGATCATTAGCATTTTTTAGCAATAAAATATTTTTAAATTAAGGTATGTACATTGCTTTTTTAGACATAATGCTATTGCGCACACATAATAGAAAATAGTATAGTGTAAACATAGCTTTTTTATGCACTAGACAACCAAAAAATTTCTGTGACTGACTTTATTGTGATATTTGCCTAATTGTAGTGGTCTGGAACTGAACCGACAACATCTCTGAGGTATACCCGTATTTATTTATTGGCCCCTTATCTGAGGAGGGGGCTAAAGACAAGATAATCATAGTGTTAAATTAAGTTTAGCCTAAAGTGGTTTCCTTATATATTTTAAATTCCGCCTAAAGGTTTCTCCGTACATAGTGAACTGTAACCTAACCGGATGCGTAAACAGACTGTAACCTGCTCTGATGTCAGTAACCAAGTTTCAACCAATCAGAGGTGACCAACGATTCAAATCATCCTCAAATAAGGCAAATGTGGAACTGCAACCCATCTGGCTGTGTCTGTACCTACTTCTATTTTCTGTACATCACTTTCCTTTTTCTATCCATGAATCTTCTTGGACTGCGCTGCAGGGCTGGAGTCCCTCTGAGCCTACTTTGGTTCGGAAGGCTGCCCAATTTGTGAATTGTTCTTTGCTCAATTAAACTCTGTTAAATTTAATTTGTCTAAGATTTTTCTTTTAACAGTTGCCAGTGGCAGAAAATCAAAAGATCTCTTTAGACTCTAGATCCCAGAAATACCATCTGGGGATAGTTTTGGTTGGCACAACTTGGGGAGTGCTACTAGCATCTACTGGTGGAGACCAGAGATGCTGCTAAACATCCTACAATTCACAGGACAGGACTTCATAACAAAGAATTGTCTGGCCCAAAATGTGAATAGTGTTGAGGTTGAGAAACCTTGCACTAGAGGAACTTAGAAGTTACCGACTGACACCCAGTTAAGAGAAAGTTGCTTGGAAAAATTCGTCTCAGAGGAAAGGAAAACAAAATAGTAAATCTGTTTAAGTTGCAACATTTCTACCATAAAATGAAGTTAAAGGAAGAGTTCGGCTCATTTGTTAAAATGTCCCATTGCCAACCCTTTCTTTCCCACCTGGCTGTTTATTCAGTGGGAGGCTGACGTTTCTGACTTTGACTAGGCTTGTAGCAATGCCAAACAAATGACTTCAGGAAAAGCGTACTCCTGAATCACTGAATCACTCCTGAATCACTGCCGAGCAGTGTCACCATCACTTTAATTTGTTTAGTTTCTCCTTGGTCAGGAGCACCCAGCTTCCCAGGTGTGAGCAGGTTAGGCAATTCTTCCTAGTTCCCATTTCTTTCTGGAGGAAATGTGGTATGCACAGGCAGGGTTGGGGAGGGGAAGGAGCACATGATGGAATCCTTAGGGGATGGTGGAACCTTCCGCTGGGATCTTCCCTTCAGAGGGTGTGATCTTGGCTGAGGGGAGGCTATTGATGAAACTTAACTGTTGTTTTACACATTTATAATACATTTATTTTGGGAGATCAGGGTTCCAAGGTTATTTTAACATTGTTTTGATGATTAATGTATAGAATTTACATGTTTTAATAGTACAAATGATTTGAATGCTGATGTGTTTTATTGGTGGGCCTAATTTTTTATCCATGAAAAATAATTAATTTTATCCATGAAAAATTATTAATATCAAGGATTTATTGCATGTCAGTTTTGTACAGACGTGCTGCTATGTACAGTGTCATGGGGACTGACAGTCTGGTGGGAGAGACAGCCGAATAAAAGGATAATGACAATACTGTGTGCTAAGTGCTATGATGTGACAATTATAGGGCACTCTGGGAGCATGGTTAAAAGAGGTCCCTTCAGCTGAGACCTGAGACTTGCAGGTTAATAGGAGTTAGCTATATAGAGTATAGGGAGGGGAGGGGCCAGGTTGGGAGATGGTATTCCCTGAACAGCAGTAAACATGTTCAAAAGTTCACAGGTTAGGAAAAAAGCATGAAGAGTTCAGGGAATTTATTTATTTATTTATTTATTTATTTATTTATTTATTTATTTATTTTGAGATGGAGTCTTGCCCTGTCTCCCAGACTGGAGTGCAGTGACATGATCTTGGCTCACTGTAGCCTCCGCCTCCTGGGTTCAAACGATTCTCATGCCTCAGTTTCCCAAGTAGCTGGGATTACAGACATGCACCACCATGCCTGGTTAATTTTCATAATTTTAGTAGAGAAGGGGTTTTACCATGTTGGCCAGGCTGGTCTCGAAGTCCTGGCCTTATGTGATCTGCCCACCTCAGCCTCCCAAAGTGCTGGGCTTACAGGCATGAGCCACTGTGCCTGGCTGAGTTCAGTGGATTTTAAGAGCTATTTTGAAGATATAGACTCAGGATTCAGGTGCATATGCAGTGGAAACTTTATTCATTGGACTGATCGATATGGATCACATGTGGAACAAGGAGAGAACAGGACCCAAGAGGGACACAAACAAGAGATGGGCAAAAGAAGAGGAGCCAAGGTGGACAAATTGGCAAGAGAAACTGAAAAGACAAGCCACAGGTGACCAAAATAATTGCAACTCCAATATGCGAAGAACTTTGACAAATCAATAAAGAAAGAGTGAACAACCCAGTGGAAAAATCGACAGAGGAAATGAAGAAACATTTCATAAACAAACGAAAAGATTCTCTACCTTGTTGGTAATCTGGGAAAGGCTAGTTAAAGCCACAAAAGAGATACTATTTTGTACCCATGAGATTAGCAAGGTAAGAATTCTGACCATACCAAATATTGGTAAGAATGTGGAGTATCTCTGATATGCTGCCGGTGGGAGTGTAAATTAGGGCAACCACTTTGTAAAAGAATTGGGATTAAGAGGAAATATAGAGATGCATATATGCCACATGTTCACGGGAGCCAGGTTGCTTGTGGCAGTATCAAGTATAATATCAAAAAACTGGAAATAATAAAAATATTGTTGGTAGAATAAATAATATATTTTTGTCTATTCATAAAGTGGGATACTATAGAGTAGTGAAAATTAACAAACTATAATTCTATGCGTGCTGTGGGCTGAATTGTGTCTCCCCAGCATTCCTCTGTTGAAGTCCTAACCCTCAGGACCTCAGGACTATATTTGGAGGTGGGTTCTTTAAAGAGGTGATTGAGTTAAAGTGAGATCTTTAGGGTGGTCCCTAATCCGACCTGACTGGTGTCCTTATAAGAAGGGGAGATGAGGACACAGACTCACACAGAGAGGGAGGACCATGTGGGGACACAGGGAGAAGACGCCATCTGCAAGCCAAGGACAGAGGCCCCAGGAGAAACTGACCCTGCCCACACCTGGATCTCGAACTTCAGCCTCCAGAACTGTGAGAAAATAAATTTCTGTTGTTTAAGCCCCTAGTCTGTGGTACTTTGTTATGGCAGCTGCAGCAAACTAATACAGGGTGCCAAAATGAATGGATTTCAGAAGTATAATGTCTTGTGAAACTTCAAGTCACAGAACACTCACAGTGTGATTCCATTTAGGGAAGATTAAAAAAAAAGGCACATAGTTTAGGGACAGACACACACACACACACACACACACATATTTAACAAAGCTTTACTTTCTTACACTCCTTTCAAAAGAAAGGAGCTTACTTAAAAAGCTTACTTCCACTTCTCTTGAGTGTGGGCCGAACTTCATGACTCACTTCCAATGAAAAGAACAGAGCCCGTGATAGTGTGTGACTTCTGAGATGAGTCATGAAAGGCAGAGTGGCCTTCTCCTTGCTCTCTCTCAGATCATTTGCTCTGGAGGAACCCAGGTGCCATATTCTGAGAGTGCTCAAACAGCCCCTTGGAGAGGTCCCTGTTGCTACAGCAGCGCCTCTCATTGGACGCACCCTTCTGCAATGCACTCTTGCCAGAGGCCCACGAAGTTTTGCAGCTAATCGGATTCAAGCGACTGCTGGTAACTAATAGAATGCAGTTGAATCCACAGAACTTCATTGCTGACATCCGAAGCGACGTCAAAAAACGTCTAGCAGCTTCTGCCCTGGAACTCTTGTTCCCCAGACACTGCCTCTTGGAACCCAACAGCCACGATGTGAAAAGCCCAACTCACATGCAAGACCACATGTAAGTCAACCCAGCTTCAAGAAGCTTCCGGATGGTTCCAGCCTCCAGTCATCAAGCCACCCCTGTCTGAGTTTTTCCAGCTGAGGCTTCACACACCATGGAACAGAAACAAGCTGTTCCCATTGCCCCATCCAAACGCCTGACACACAGAAGCTGTGTGGGCATAGCGAAAATGGCTGCTGGTCAATGCCACTGTGTTGGGATAGTTTGACAGGCAGCTGTAGAAAACTGCAGCAGTAATCATCACATCCTCTCTTGGCGTCCTTTTTGTCTATGTCCACCCTTTCCATTCTCCTGCCCAAAGTTTTTAAGGATCACCTTCGCCGGGCGCGGTGGCTCAAGCCTGTAATCCCAGCACTTTGGGAGGCCGAGACGGGCGGATCACGAGGTCAGGAGATCGAGACCATCCTGGCTAACACGGTGAAACCCTGTCTCTACTAAAAAATACAAAAAACTAGTCGCTGGGCGTGGTGGCGGGCGCCTGGAGTCCCAGCTACTTGGGAGGCTGAGGCAGGAGAATGGCGGGAACCCGGGAGGCGGAGCTTGCAGTGAGCTGAGATCTGGCCACAGCACTCCAGCCTGGGTGACAGAGCGAGACTCCGTCTCAAAAAAAAAAAAAATCACCTTCTAGTAAGTCCCTTTTGTACTAATTTGTGTCTGCTTCAGGGGAACCTTAGCTGAGACATCCCTGAACCCTGTCTGGCCTGGAAGTTGGGGTGGGGAAAGGAGCTATGAGGATTTTGAAGGAAAAGCATAGATACACCCATGGCTGAGGAAATGTGACCTAGAAAACAAACAACTGGGTGTGTCCTTGGCTCTGCCGAAGCAGCCCCGGGACATGGGAGTACCGGGGTAAATATAGTCAGGAAGGCTTGGCAGGTGGGAGTAGCTGGCAGGTGGGCCATGTGGCCTGCCCTTCAGAATGCCAGGGAAATTGGTTAAGGGGAAGAGCTGACTTAATTTTTTCAGGAAAGATGAACAAACAGAGGACGAGGAAGAAAGAGAAGGCAAGGCAAGGTGACAGGCCAAAGCTCTTGAGGCTGCTTTCAGACCAGCATTTCATCTGGGAGAACTGCTGATTCACTGAGTTCTTCAGCCTCCGCGGCTCTTCGTTTGGGGAGCTGCTGCCCCAGGAGGCAGGCCTGCTGGACCTGGACCAGGCCAGAGGCGGGGCCTGTGCCAGCGCACTCTACCAGCATTGCAGAGACACTGCAGGGTGAAGGGGAGACTCAGGGAAAAAAGGTGGAAGAGCTTGCTTATAAAAGATCCATCCTTGGGATTTGAGGGTAACACAGACATATGTGTAAAAAATTCATACAAATTTATATTCTCAAAAGAACACAGAGTAAAAAACAAATGTGCATCCCCAACTCAACTCCCAGACCTCCATTTGCCCACTGCAGAAGCAACAGCTGTTTCAATTTCCTATGCATCTTCCAGAGATACTCTGTGCATATAGAAGCTTATGTGGATATACAGTCATGACCTCCCGATACATTTTCCACACATTTGACAGCATACCATAACCTGTCATGAGCTGGAGCTGGCCGTATCCGCTTACAGGAGCCAACTGTGACATTTTCAGGAATGTTGTGAGCTGGTTGTTAACATAGCGATTATTAAACATTAAGTTATGTGACCTTATAATTAATTAGATTAAAAGCAAATAGTCAAAACTCATGGCTTCCTAATGATTTTTCTACATCTCAACATTATCTATGTGTTCTTGAGGTTACTCACATCCATCGATGGAATGGAAATACCGTACGATGATGTGCTGTTCTTATTTCTTCTCAATTCTGCGTTTAGTGAGGACTTGTCGGTGGCTTCAAATTGGTCATGGTGGGAGTATTGACACTTTGGAAATCAGCAAACATTACAAATCAGATCTTGTTCTATGGGGTCTGCAAAATTTTTCTGTAAAAGGCCAGATAGTAAATATTTTAGGCTTTGTGGGCCTCACAGTCTCTGTTGCAACCATTCAACCCTGTTGTTTTAGGGCAAAGGCAGTTGTAGATAACTCATGAACATGGCTGTGTGCCAGGTTTTATTTGCAAAGCCAGATAGCAGGCTGGATTTGGCTCAAGGGCCATGGTTTGCTGACTCTTGGTCTAGACTTAAGAAAGTGATGGAGAAAATAATGATAAGAAGAATTAACATCAGTGTTACGTCTGAGTTACATTGTGATGAGCACAAAAACTTCAGGAAATGTTCTTCCAGTATTCAAAAACTATCATCTGATTCAGCAAAGAAGTTGCTCGTGTCATTGACAGACAAGTGAAGTTCCAGCATACATATTTGTTGTCTCACTTCCATTTTAATTATGAATAAAAATGAAATATCAACCAACATTCATGTTTGAACCACACACATTTGTCAGTGATAAGAGCAACTTCTCTGCTGATCAAATTGTAATCAAGCTTATTCAGAATATTATTTCAGGACACAATCATGAATGATAAAATTATTAAAAACTTGACATTGGAATCTTTAAGAAATAGCAAGTCACATTGACATTATAGAATGGAATTTACAATAAAGAGTATTGTATATTTTATTTGCAAATTGTGTACTATACTTCCTTTTTATTAGTAAACTTTGTAATTATGTACACATCTGTACACTTACAGTGTTTTTATATTATTAAACATTTAACACCACAGCATTGTACATAACTGTTCAGAACTTTGCTTTTGTTCACTTCATATATTTTGAAGAATCTTTTGTACATATATATCTGCCTCATTCTTTTCAGCAACTATATATTTTTAAACAACTTCTAGCATTTTAGAGCCCCTATTTGTTTAAATAGTCTCTTAAAGATAGATATCTAGGCTGTGTGTCAACCTTTCTCCATTAGAAGCAATGGTACAGCAAACAGCCTTTTATACCTCCCACGACACACATATACAAATATATCTGTAGCATAAATTCTTAGAAGCAAAATTGTTGGGCTAAAGAGCACAAGTATTTGCAATTGTGATAGATCCTGACAAATTACTTTTCAAAGACATTGGACCAATCTATACTCATATCAAGGATGCAAGAGAGTGCCCATTTCTGTATACCTTTGTCAACATGGCATATTATTACACTTTTTTTTTTTTAAGAGACAGGGTCTCAATGTATTTCCCAGGCTGGAGTGCAGTGGCATGATTATAACTCACTGCAGCCTCAACTCCTGGGCTCAAGCAATCCTCCCACTTCAGCCTCCCAGATTGTTAGGGCTACAGGCATGTGTCAACATGCCCAACTAATTTTTTAAAGTTTTTGTAGAGATGGGGGTCTCAACATATTACCCAGGCTGGTCTTGAACTCCTGGCTTCTAGCTATCTTTCACGTTACCTGTAATCCTAGTACTTTGGGATTACAGGCATGAGCCACTGTGCCTGGCCTTATTATACTTTTTGATTTTGCAAAGTCAATGGATGAAGATGGTATCTTACTAAAGTTTAACTTGCATTTCATTTTTTTTTTTTTATTATTATAATCTTTTGTGTGTCTCTCTGTCACCCAGGCTGGAGTGCAATGTCATGGTCTCAGCTCACTGTAACCTCTGCTTCCTGGGTTCAAGCATTTCTGTCTCAGTCTCCCAAGTAACTGGGACTACAGGCATATGCCACCATGCCCGGCTAATTTTTGTATTTTTAGTAGAGACGGGATTTCGCCATATGGACCAGGCTGGTCTTGAACTCCTGACCTCAGATGATCCACCCACCTTGGCCTCCCAAAGTGCTGGGATTACAGGTGTGAGCCACTGCAGTGGGCTCATTTTTATTTTGATTTTTTCCCCTATCCACTAGACAACCAGGGAGAGCTTACATTTCATTTGTTTTGAGGGAGAATGAACACTTTTCCTGTGTTTAATACCACTTGTGTTATCAGCCTTGTCAACTATTTATAGTTCATTTTTTATTGTGCTTTCCTACTAATATGCAAGATTTCTGTATGTTCCCCAATAGAATATAAACTCCATGAAGCAGGGAATTCTAATTGTTCTGAAGTCTCAAATGCTTGGAATGGTGCCTGGCACATAACAGTCGCTCATTAAATATTTGTTAATAATTAATTATTATGGGATTTAGCCCCTTGTCTATTGGGTATGTTGCCTTATTATCTCCCAGTTTGTCACTCGTCTTTTACTTTGTGGCATTTTTTTGTCCTTTCAGGAATTTTTAATTTTTAGATCGGCAAATTTAAAATTTTTTCTCTATGGCTTTTGTACCTTTGTGTCTTATTTGGAAAGGTTCTTTTCTTCCTCTCTCTCTCTTTCCCTCCCTCCCTCCCTCCCTCCCTCCCTCCCTCCCTCCCTTCCTTCCTTCCTCCCTCCCTCCCTCCCTCCCTCCCTTCCTTCCTCCCTCCCTCCCTCCCTCCCTTTTCTTTCTTTCTTTCTTTCTTTCTTTCTTTCTTTCTTTCTTTCTTTCTCTTTCTTTCTTTCTTTCCTTCCTTCCTTCCTTCCTTCCTTCCTTCCTTCCTTCCCTCTTCCTCTCTTTCCCTCTTTCTTTCTTTCTCTCTCTCTTCCTTCCTTCCGTCTCTCCCTCCCTCTTTCTTTCTCCCTTCCTTTCTTTCTTTCTTTCTTTCTTTCTTTCTTTCTTTCTTTCTTTCTTTCTTTCTTTCTTTCTTTCTTTCTTTCTTTCTTTCTTTCTCTCTTTCTTTTTCTTTCTTTTTTCTTTCCTTCCTTCCCTCTTTCCCTCTTCCTCTTTCCCTCTTTCTTTCTTTCTTTCTCTCTCTCCCTTCCTTCCTCCCTCCCTCCCTCCCTCCTTCTTTCTTTCTTTCTCTCTCTCTCTCCCTCTCCTTCCTTCCTTCCTTCCTTCCTTCCTTCCTTCCTTCCTTCCTTCCTTCCTTCCTTCCTTCCTTCCTTCCCTCCCTCCCTCCCTCCTTCCCTCCTTCCCTCTTCCTCTCTTTCCCTCTTCCTCCCTCCCTCCCTCCCTCCCTCCTTCCCTCTTCCTCTCTTTCCCTCTTCCTCCCTCCCTCCCTCCCTCCCTCCCTCTTCCTCTCTTTCCCCCTCCCTCCCTCCCTCCCTCCCTCCCTCCCTCCCTCCCTCCCTCCCTCCCTTCCTTCCTTCCTTCCTTCCTTCCTTCCTTCCTTCCTTCCTTCCTTCCTTCCTTCCTTCCTTCCTTCCTTCCTTCCTTCCTTCCTTCCCTCTCACTCTGTCTCCCAGGTTGGAGTGCAATGGCGTGATCTCAGCTCACTGCAACCTCCACCTCCCAGGGTCCGGCCATTCTTCTGCCTCAGCCTCCCAAGTAGCTGGGACTACAGGCGCCTGCCACCATTTTTATATTTTTAGTAGACACAGGATTTTGCCATGTTGGCCAGGCTGGTCTTGAAATCCCGACCTCAGGTGATCCGCCCACCTCAGCCTCCCAAAGTGCTGGGATTACAGACGTGAGCCACCGTGTGAAAAGTATTCATTTCTAGAAAAAAAGAAAAATTCTCTGTTGTGACCTCCTAGGAATTTATAGTTTGATTATTTTTATATTTAAATCTTTGAAACATCTGGAAATTCTGTTAGATGAGTGATAAAGTGGCATCAGATATTATTTTTCCATTTGGCTGCCCAGTTGTTCTGAGATACTCGTTGAAATATCTCATTTCCCCAGGGATTTAAATTCCACTTGATCATACATTGAATTCCCATATGTGGGTGGTCTATTTCTAGTCTCTCTATTGCTCCGTCTGTGTATTCATATGCCAGCACCAAGCTGTTTTCATTATTAATGCCTACTCTCTTACATGTTGTTTACAGCATCTGAGTGAGCAAACTCATGTAAGTATCAGTGTGGTTAACCCGTCTTTGGCTTTAGGCCTACACGTAAAATACATCTGAAGTACTTTCGCAGGCATTCATCTCACTTGAGTTTTATGATACCTCTGAGGAGCAGGTGGTAGAAGTTGCCCCCTTTTGCATATGAAGAAGTTGAAGCTCAGAGAGGTTGGGGGACTTCTGCCCATGATTGTTCACTTAATAGTTTATGGAATGGATACTAAACAAGCTCTTATTCTTCCTTGTAATAAAATGTTGATTCATGGCAAAATGCTTTAATAAACAACTAAGATAAAAATTACTCCAAATCCTGTAACCTAATCAGATGACTGATTTATTTCCATATATATTCCTTGTTCTTACATATTGACTCCCAGGCTGTCTTCTTCAGCTCTTATGAAGAAGCTCAGGTGAGTTAATGTCAGAGAGCTTTGAAAAATAGGCTAGGCACAGTGGTTCACACTTGCAAAACCAGCACTTTGGGAGGCTGAGGTGGGCAGAATCACTTAAGGCCAGGAGTTTGAGACCAGCCTGGCCAACATGGCAAAACTCCATCTCTACTAAAAATACAAAAATCAGCCAGACGTGGTGTTGCATGCCTGTAATCCCAGCTATCCCAGCTACTTGGTAGGCTGAGGCATGAGAATCTCTTGAACCCAGGAGGCGGAGGTTGCAGTGAGCCGAGATTGCGCCACTGCACTCCATGCACTCCAGCCTGGGTGACAGAGTGAGACTCTGTCTCAAAAAATAAATAAATAAATAAATAAATAAATAAATAAATAAATAATAGTAATGACCTGTATGTTGAGATATTGGTAGCACATCTCTTAACAAATAGTATTGGCTCCATAAGTGATAGCCATTATTTATATTTGTATTTGTATTCTTATCCTTTGATTAAGAACATGAGCTGTGAAGTAAGACAGACTTGAGTTCCAGTCTCTACTCTTTCATTCATTAGCTGGGTAACATTGGACAAGTTGCTTTACCTTTCTGAGCCTTGGATCCCTCATATGTAAAGTAGGCCTTGTCATAAAACCCTCAGGGTTTTGTGATGTTTAAATGAGATAATGAATGAAACCTGCCTCAGCATAGTGTCTGGCACATGGTAAACTCTTAATAAATATTCGTGATTTCTCATTGATTATTTTCTTCTGAGAATCCTAAACTTATTTCCTCATAAATGGGGGACTGTCCCATGGTTTTTTTTGTTTTTTCTTCAAGAAAACTAGGTATGGTTAGTTCTTCAGCTATACTGTATTCACTGATATATTCTCGTGTACCTAATGACTGTCTGCTGCTTTATCTGAAAAAACAGAAATAAAAATCGACACAGGCTGCTTACTTTAATTTAGATTCCTTTTATTCTTGCTAAGTCCCACTGGATCTGTTAGCATTATTTGCTAAGAAAGGGTTTGTGAAATAAATTAATAGTGTAAACAAGACTCAGGCAGAGTGCTGAAAATAATTAAGGGAACTATTTCTAAGCAAGCTTAAATACTTTAGCAGCACCTTCTACATACAGACAATGTATCTGAGATCTCTGCACCACTCATCTCCATTCTTGAACTAGTAATCACAGTGAACTCTGTAGCACTCTCTCTCCGCACTCAGTGTGAGTCTGAAGGCAGGTCCAGCCCTGTCCATCTCCATTCCCTGTGTGCCCAGTATGGCAAATCTGCTCATGGCTAGTGCTCAGAACATGTGGAAATAACAAATATGTCTGAAGAACTCTTGCTTAGAGACACTTGGTTATTCTAGATCAACTGATTGATTTATCTTTGACAGCTGGCTGGACATTCCCAAATGGTCTGTGGTCCCCTCAAATTCAGTTATGTGCATCGTTTTCATTTATAAAATTAGCTCCTCACCCCAGTTTCCCTTTTTTTTTCTTCTCCTGGCATCATCATTTTTCCAGGCTAAAAACTTGGAGTTGGCCATGTGTGTTGGCTCACACCTGTAATCCCAGCACTTTGGGAGGCCGAGGCTGGAGTATGGCTTGAGCCCAGGAGTTTGAGACCAGCCTGGGCAACAGGCAAAACCCCATCTCTACAAAAAATACAAAAATTAGCCAAGTGTGGTGGTGTGTGCCTGTAGTCCCAGCTACTTGGGAGGCTGTAGAAAGTAAAAAGTTTCCTCTTCAAAGTTTCCCTTCTTGTTAAAGAATAAATCAGGAATGTTAGAAAATAGTTTCTTTTAAAGACTAACTTCCTTCAAGCCTCCTTGCTTTGTGCTAATAACTCTTTGTTAAGACCTATCCTATGTAGCTGCTAGATATAAGGGAATAAGTACATTCTATGTCCTTATACTTTAACCAAGATATTTGTGCTGGACATGCTCATAGGCACGTTCCAACTCACAGCCTATGCCCCTTCCTTATTTGGAAATATTATTACTTTTCTAAGTCCTCTCACAAGCAACTTCCTCTTTTCCTTTGTTCTCTATTGCCTTAAACTATTTAGGAAAGTTTTAAATTATTAGCCTGTTGGGTTTCATTTAGATTGTGCAGTCTGGCTCCAGCCAATGGAGACAGGACACAGTAACAGGGACAAACTGCGTAAGGGATAAAAATTGCTTCCCTCCTTTGTTCAGGTGTGCTCTTGCCATTGTTCCATCTGCAAGGAGCACCCTTTCTGCAGAAAGTAAAATTGCCTTGCTGAGAAAACTTTTTGTCTAAATGCTGATTTTTCCTTGCAGTACCAAGGAACAAGCATTCTGTTTCTAAATAAACATTTTACTTAGAGGCTAAGTTAGGAGGATTGCTGGACCCTGGGAGTTCAAGGCTTTGGTGAGTCATGGTCATGTCACTGCATGGCAGCCTGTGCAACAGAAGGAGACCCTGTCTCCAAAACAAAACCCAAACAAAACAGAACCTTGGAGTCCTGTTTGCTTTCCTCTTCCCCTTCCTCCTACAAGCCACCCAGTCCACTGTGCTACCTTCCAAACATCTGTTGTCTCTGTCACCCCCACTCACTGGATGGCATCCTTTGGTCTAGGCTCCATCACCTCACACTTGGTGCTGAAATGATCTCGCTTTCTTCAGCAAAGACCCCTTCTAATTCTACATTATTTTTATATCAGATGATAATACATTACATTTCCTTTCTTTGGAAATTAAAAGGTGAGCAGTCCCCAAAGAAATGTGTAAGAAAAAAGGGTGTTAGTTTCCTCTCAATTCCCCTCCAATTCCACTTCCTTAAAGGTAATCAGTGTTCACACTTTCATGTGTATTTTTCCGTATTCTCCTCCATGCTTATGTATAGTTTTTTAAAAAATGGGTCCTATAGTGCATGTGATCCAATGGAGAAAGGACGATTCTTTCAAGAAATGGAACTGGAACAACTGGATACCACATAGGAAAAATAAACCTCTATCCTTATCTCGCATTATACACAAAAATTAAAATGAAATTGATCACAGACTTAAAGGTAAAACTGGGCAAAGATTTTTTGGAACACAAAAAGCACCAGTTATAAAATAATTAAAAAGTTGGGCCTTATCATCAAAGTTGAAAACTCCTCTTTGGAAAAGCACCATTAAGAAAATGAAAATGTAGGCTGGGCGTGGTGGCTGATGCCTGAAATATGAGCGGTTTGGGAGGCCGAGGCAGGCAGATCGTTTGAAGCTAGGAGTTTGAGACCAACCTGGCCAACATGACGAAACCCTGTCTCTACCGAAAATACAAAAATTAGCTGGGCTTGGGGGCACATGCCTGTAATCCCAGCTACTCCAGTAGCTGAGGCATGGGAATCACTTGAATAGCGGAGGCAGCTTGCAGTGAGCTGAGATTGTGCCATTGCACTCCAGCCTGGAAGACAGAGTGAGATTCTGTCTTATTACAAAGAAAAAATGAAAATGCAAACCTCTGACTTTAAGAAAATATTTTGCAATACATATATCTAAAAACTTGGCTCAAGAATATATAAAGAACTCTTGCCAGGCATAGCAGCTGATACCTATAATCCTATCAATTTGGGAGGCCGAGGCGGGCAGATCACCTGAGGTGAGGAGTTGAGATCAGCCTGGCTAATGGGTGAAACCCCGTCTCTACTAAATATACAAAAAATTAGCCAGGTGTGGTGGTAGGTGCCTGTAATCCCAGCTACTCAGGAGGCTGAGGCGGAAGAATCGCTTGAACCTGGGGGATGGAGGTTGCAGTGAGCTGAGATTGTGCCACTGCACTCCAGCCTGGGTGACAGAGTGAGACTCCATCTAAAAAAAAAAAAAATTTAAAAATAAAAAAAAGAACTCTTACAATTCAACAGTAAGAAGACAATCAATCTAATTTAAAAATAGGTAAAAGAGTCAGACAGTTCACAAAAGATACTCAAAGCTATAAATGTGAATATAAATTGCTGATAAGTACAAATAGATGCTCAGCATTAGTTTTCATGTCAATGCAAATTAAAGTCACAATGAGATACCACTATACATCTAATTAAATGGTTAAAATGTAAAAGACTGACAATACCAAGTGTTGACAAAGATGTAGAGCAACTGGAAATCTCATGCATTGCTGGTAGGAGAATTGTTTGACATTTCCTTATACAGTTAGACACACACTTAGCATGTGACCCAGGAATTTCTCTCACAGTTACCCAAGAAAAATGAAAAAACATGTTTGCACAAAGACATGTACACACATGTTAACATCAGCTTTATATAACAGGTAAAAACTGAAAACAACACAAAGGGCATACACTATATGATTCCATTTATATCAGATCCTAAATTAGGCAAAATTAATCTATAGGGACAGAGAGCAATTCAGTGATTTTCTAGGACTGGTAGGGAGATTAACTGCAAAGAGGTACAGAGGAAAAATTTTGGGTTATGGAAATGTTTGGAATCTTAACTGTGGTGGTGGTAAATTGATATATGTATTAGTTAAAACTCATTGAATGGTATGCTTAATGGACGTATTTTATTGTATGACAATCATAACTTAAAATCTCTGTGTGTGTATGTGTGTAACAAGTACCTGCTGTTTATGTGATTTTACTTTTTTTGCTCAACAATATATCATGGCTGGGTGCAGTGGCTCATGCCTCTAATCCCAGCACTTTGGGAGGCCAAGGTGGAAGGATGGCTTGAGCCCAGGAGTTCCAGTAGCCTGGGCAACATAATGAGACCTTGTCTCTCAAACAAAAACCAAAAAACCCAAAGCCAAGAACAGCTAATATATCATAGACATCGCTCTGGGTAACACAGAGAGACCTCGCCCATTCTTTTTAATAGTTGCATACTATTTCATAGTATGGATACATTCTTTTTGATGGATATTTAGAATTTTCCCTTTTTCTTAATACAAAGGGCACACACTATATGATTCCATTTATTATTTATTCCATTATTATTATTGCAGTACACAAAATGTACTGCAATAAGCACCTTTGTATGTATGTTCTTATATGCTAGGGTTTTTATTTCTGAAAGTGTGGATTTTTCAAAGGTTGCATTGCTGGTTCAAGCGGGTACGGGCATTTAACATTTTAACAGATGTTGTAAAATCCTGCCCTTTTCTTTTGATATTTATATTTTATCTTCAGTAAATCAACTGTTCATTTCTTTTGACAAATTTTCTGCAGGGTATTCTTTTGAAAAATTCATTTTTTTCTATCAACATCTCAGCAGAGCTCTTTGTGTATTGCCTATTTGGTTATTAGAAAATTATTTTTGTAGCCTTCTCACCCATCTTTTTATTTAAGGGACACAATGTGGTCATTGAACGAATCTCTCTGAAATAATTCCTAAGGCTTAGCACTCTTTAAAAGCAAAGCCTCACTGGAAATTTATAAACTGTTAAGAATTATCAGATGAGCTGGGAGTGGAGGCTGAGGTGGGGGATCACTGGAGGCTGGCCAGGAGTTCAGGGTACAGGGAGCTGTGATTGTATCAACTGCACTCCAGCCTGGCCCACAGAGCAAGATCCTATCTCAAAAAAAAAAAAGTGAACAGAAAAAAGTCTTCACTTTTTGAGTTTACATAAATTTCTAAAAATTGAGATGTGCCTTTACCTAAAAATAAAAATATTCAAAGAAGGTTAGAAGAATTACACTATATTCAATAGTATAGTTGCTTAAATGTAGTATATTGGTTCCTTTTAGAATTAAAAAACTAAGAGGGCATTGCCACATGGCACCAATGCTAGATCAGTGTCACTCCAATTTGACTGGGAAAACGTTGTATTCATTCATAATGGAATAAAGTTCCAATATTTCACACTGCATATTTCTTATGCCTCCACAGCTCCAAAATCTAGTTGATCTTTTTCCATTTTTGAGTTGGAGGATTGACGGGCCCCTAAAACTTTATTAATGGGAGCAATTTTTTTCACAAAATGTACTCCAACCCATTAGAGAATCTGGCAGTTTCTAGAATTGGTCATCCATAAAAATCCCAATGGGATGTAGATGCGTCGTAAGACTAGAAGAAAGAAGTGCTGGAGTGCAGACTGTTTTGTGCATTGAATTAGCCTAGGATTATGAGATGTGATCCTTTCACCATGAAGAGGGGGTAGGTCTTTCTTTCTTTTTTACCGTATGCCCAGGAGGCTTCAGGTCCTGGTGCACATGGAAGCTGGGCCTTTTGTATTGCCTCATAAATGACCCTCCTTCCTTCCCGACCCCATGAAAAAGGTGGTGCTTCCCCTCCCTGCCCAGCCTGCTGTGTGAGACTTGAGTGTGGCCACCTCAGTTTTCCTTCCCCATGTGGATAAGACCAACCCAGCACCCTGCCTCCATTCTGGGTGACAGGTCACAGCTAAGAAACCACAGGGGACAACCTCCAGTCCACTTTGTACACTGTTCCAGACCTGTCTTTCTAAAACTTTCTCTTAAACTACTTCCCTTCCAGACTGTTAGCAAGCTTCCCACCATCTTCTGCATAAAGAACAAACACATATCAGAGAGCTTTATAAGCTGGTCCCCAGACTGGCATCCACCCTGCCCCACAGACTGGGCAGCCCTCCGTGCCTCCGACAGCCATTCTCCTCCTCCCAAGTCTGCTCAGCAGCCTCCTGCCAAGAGAGGCCTCTACTCCTTAACACTTCACCCTTGTCTCCCTGCCTTTTGTGCCCTAGATCAGGGTGTGCTTGTGCAAAGACATCCCCGATCCTTCTAGGTCTATGCTGATCTCTCTTGCACCTGATCTTGCTGAGGATCTGTGTTAGTTTTTATCAAGGCTTTACATGATGTGTTATCTTTTGGAATTGCCTTTTGTGAGCATTTGTTTCTTTTCTCTGCATTAGCATGTGGTGTGCGCTCAGTGGCCATGTCAGATGTTCCTCCTTCTCCCCTCCTTGTCCTGAACGCCTGCAGGTAGCTCCACAATGGCCCGTTTCATCAAAGTATATGCCCATATTTGTAAGCAAGAACACTGCATTCCTTCATAAAAACGTAGTAATTCAGATTAAGTAATTCAGACTTGCTTGCTCCCAGTTGTTCTGAATTCTTGTATTCAATTATTCAGCATTTTTGAGATCTTTCTAGTTGCAAGGTACTGTGCTATGTGTGGTGGTGGTGGGACCTAATGGCAAGCAAAAAACAAAACAAAGAAAACCCCAAAAACAAACCATCAACCCCCCCACCCCAAAACACAGTGCCTGGTTTCTTGTGGCTAAATGTCTCGTGGCCTCAGAGAACGACACCAGAAGTGCAGGCTTGGCTAGAGTGGGAGATGCCACGTGATTTTGTGAGAGCCTCAGAGAGGAGATTGCCCCATTTGGGAAGGTGGTGGAAGGCTTCCCTTGGGAGGCAGTCATTGCCCTGTGGACTGAAGGAAGCTAGGAGTTAACCAGCAAAGGTGGGAATGGAGAAGGAAGGAGAGGATTCCAGCCAGAGGGATGGTGCTGGAAGAAGGAGGCCACAGTCAGAGAAGGGGAGGAGGTTCCAGAGATGGATGGGGATGGGTGGGGTTGCACAGTGGGGTGAGGCCAGACCTGTAAGGTTTTGTAGCTCATGTGAAAAGCACTGGATGCCAATGGATGATTTTTTTTTTTTTTGAGATGGAATCTTGCTCTGTTGCCCAGGCTGGAGTGCAGTGGTGTGATCTCAGCTCACTGAAACCTCTGCCTCCTGGGTTCAAGTGATTCTCCTGCCTCAGCCACCCTAGTAACTGGGACTACAGGTGCACGCCACTCTGCCTGGCTAATTTTTGTACCCTTGGTAGAGACGGGGTTTCACCATGTTGGTCAGGCGGGTCTCAAACTCCTGATTGCAGGTGATCTGCCCGCCTAGGCCTCCCAAAGTGCTGGGATTACAGGCATGAGCCACTGCGCCAGGCTGCCAATGGATGATTGTAATGGGGGGACTGGAACACCCTTTTGGCACTGGGAAAAGACCACCCTGGCTGTTGTATGAAGAATGGAAGGGAGGGCACGGGGGGAAGGCAAGGAACCCAGTTAGGAGGCTACTGCAGCGGTCCAGGTGAGAGATCATGGATGCTCATGTTAGGATGGCAGAAAGATGAAGAGAAGAAGCTTCGTGATTAACAATTAGCAGGGCATAGTACTGAGTTGGATCTAGAGGTGAGGGAGAGAGGAGTGTATACAGGTGCTGAGGTTTCTGAGGAGCAATAGCGGGGTGGATGGTGGTGGCGTTCACTGGCGTGTAATGCTCACTAATAGAGGTCCAGACCTGGGAGGACATGAGCATGACTTTGGTTTTGGACATGTCAACTTGAAGAGCTTTTGTGATATCTGCAGCAAAAGATGCTGATACTCTACCACAGCTGTTCTCCCCTTATTCTTTTAATGAGCAGTCCTCCTGAATTTAACTGGAACGCCTGTTCAGTTAGAGACATTTCCTAACCTTCCTTGCATTTAGATGTGTCTATGCAATTGACTTCTGGCCAGTGGGATGTGAGTGGAGGTGATGTGTGCAGCTTCCGGGTCACATCCTTGGCAGGAAATAACTTATGGCGTCTCCCCTACCCCCGCCCCCCTGCCTCTTCCCCTTCCTGCTGACTGGGATGCAAATGTGGCAATAGACATTGTCATGGTCTTCTTGAATCCAGAGCTAGGAACCTTGTATTGAGGATGGCAGAACCCCTCCCTCAGCTTGGGCCTGCCTATTGCTGGACTGTGATGTGAGAGGGAAATGCCCTTCTACTTTTCTTAAGGCATTGTATTTTTGGGTCTCTTTGTACCTCAACCCATACAGTATCCCAGGGGAGATGTCAGGAAGGCATTTGTATATGTGGACCTGGAGCTCAGAGAAGAAATCCACACAGGTGATATGAATTTGAGAAATCTTGACCTGTAGGAATCATGAAAGCCATGACTGTGGATGAGATTGTCTAGAGGGAGAGATTACAGAAAGAGGAGAAGAGTGGTCTGGGATAGAGCCCTGAAGAATTCATACATTTAAAGGCTGGGCTTGGGGAAGACAAGTGATCAAAGAAAACTGAAAAGGCTCAGCTAAAGCAATGTATGGAAACCCAGGACAGAGCAGGCTCACGGAGTCCACGAGCAAAGAGTGCTTTAAGAAGGAGGGAGCAGTGAGCAGTGCTGGACTTAACCAGTGTCCTTTAGTGAGCTTTCACTGTACGTTGGCCAGCTTGGCCAATGATAGATGGAGTGTTCTTGTCCAACCAAGGGCTTGTTTGCTAATGGGGATTATTATTGGCTAATGCAACTTTTTGCTAAACTATTGGCTAAAAACTGCACATCTCTGGCAAGAACACGGGGAGATCTAATTATTATTTCTCAATCCAATTTTCATGATACATTATCCAGAAATGCTAAAAGTTGTCAAACTCAGCATGATGCTTCATATGAAACCCGAAACAACTCTACGTTTTTTTTTTGTATCATTTCTCTAGGTTCTAAAAATTCATTTTTTTGAAAATTTAAACTTTTAAAATTGTGGTAAAAAAAATCATATAAAATTTACCATCTTAACCATGTTTTTGTGTTTGGTGTACTCACATAGTTGTGAAACAGATCTCCAGAACTTTCAGTCCTACAAAACTGTAACTATTCCCATTAAACAACTCATCATCGCCCTTCTTCTCAGCCCCTAACATTCCCCAGGCTCCTTTCTGTCTCCAAGAATTTGACTGCTCTAGGAATGCTGTATAGCTGGAATCATTTATATTTGTTCTTTTGGGCCTGGCTTATTTCACTGAGCATAATGTCCCCAAGATTCATCCTTTTGTAGCACGTGATGGGATTTCCTTTTTTTTAAGGTTGAATATCCTTCCATTGTATGTACATATGTAGGGTAAACATACCTGAAAGCAATAATTCAAGCATACCCTGAGAATGACTGTGTGGCAGATGCCCCTGAATGTGTGTTCTGAACTAGGGAATCTGGGTGTGGCCAACCTGGAGATTTGTTCTTTGTCTATGAGGGACATCTGAGCCCCCTACCCATCCCATGGAACTTGGGCCATATAGAGGATTGAGGTCCTAAGTTTTGGGTTAGCTGAAGGTTGCTAGGTAGAAGTCATTAAGGGAAGGGTTTTCAGTGAAAATGCTGTGTAAACTGCATGCTGTTTGCAAGGGGTTTTCCTGCAGATATGGGGCCCAGCCTGCTGCCACTGGACTGTTTCTGTATGTAAGGGGGTTCTCCCGTCCGGCCCGCTGCCACTGTATGTAAACCACAGATCTCGTTTGCTGGCTCCAGGTCTATTCTTTGGCCTCTTGACCCTGGTGGCTTCCCTACTGAGGTTAATAGGGGTTCGGCACAACAACGTGCCACATTTTGTTTCTACAAATTAATTTTAAAAGAATTCGCCTTCCAAACTCTTATTCCTCTGTTTAAGTTTCTTTTGGCCTTGTCTACCTAGAAAGCAATACAAAAGAGATGGCAAATTGGCTGTCAACTTTCCTTCTTCTTTTTTTTTTTTTTTTTTACAGGACGACCTTCATTCCATAAAATAGAATGGGTGCTCCCACTACCGACTTTCTTCCAGAAAACTGGCCCACTAAGCAGTCACTGGCAAACTTTTCTTGCAAAGGGCCAGATAGTCTGTATTTTTGATGTTGTGTCCATACCGCCCCTCTAACTACTCAACGACTCACCTTCAGCAAGGCTACCTGTCTCTTGCATTTTTGTAGCTATTTATGTATCTGTTCACTGCGTGTCTTCCCTGTTAGACTGCATATTTTGAAGGCAGAGGCTGTCCCCGCCCACTCTCAAGGAATTCCTAGCACCCGGCACCTCACCAAACACGTAGTGAAGACTTCACATGTGACTTACTTCCTCGTGCATCATGTAATTGATGGGTACCTATAACGAAGGGAATATGGCATCTGTTGACTGACTGGCTGACTTTGTCTTAAGTTGAGGGAGTGTCCCTGTAGTGTCAAGCAATCTGGGAAAGACATATTTTCACACGTGTTTGTGTAGAGGACAATGTCCGATTGTATAAAATATTGGTATGTCATTTTAATCTGTGATGTTTTATACAATAAGAGTTTCTCAACCAAATGTCTTCTAACCCCTTCTAACTGTCAGGGGTTTGGCTGTCAATGCGCAGGAATTAAAATAAGAATTTATGACAATTTAATAGCACTTTGAGGGAAAAGGGCAGAAGCATTCTCAGGATAATGTAAGAGTTAATGGCTCTGTATTAACATGAAAAGAAATGTTTTCTCCTCCTTCTTTCTGTTCCTAGTGACTTCAGAGCTCTCACATATGATGTGTGTTGCTCATTATACCGAGGGCCCTGGCCAGTGGGCAAGTGGGCCGCCCTGTCCTCTCGGCTGTGCTCTCCCCTCTGGGTGCTCCAGCATGGGCTGCATCTACTGAAGGGGCACCTTTTTCTGGTTCATACACAGACTTTTTTTTTGAGGCGGGGGGGATGGAGTCTCACTCTGTCGCCAGGCTGAGCAAGTGGCGTGGTCTTGGCTTACTGCAACCTCCACCTCCCAGGTTCAAGCAATTCTCCTGCCTCAGCCTCCCAAGTAGCTGGGACTATGGGTGCCCACCACCACACCCAGCTAATTTTTGTATTTTTAGTAGAGACGGGGTTTCACCATGTTGGCCAGGATGGTCTTGATCTCTTGACCTGATGATCCACCCGTTTCGGCCTCCCAAAGTGCTGGGATTACAGGTGTGAGCCACCGCACCCAGACCATACATGGACTTCTTAAGGGCTTGCTGTGCTGGCTGACTCCTGTGTCATTTGACTTTTGTAAAAGTTTTCATCTGGTGTGTACAACAGTCTTCTGCCTTGTCTTTCTGTTTCTGAGTTTTCCCCCAAATAATCCCTTCCCCAACTACTGCTAGATGAACCTCATCATTCCCATGTTCAGAAAATGTCAGTGGATGCCCAACACATGCACAGGGAACTACAGATTTCCTAGCCTGGACTTCAGGCCTCCTCCTCTGGCCCCGTCTCACTTGTCCTGCATTGGCTGCCTCTGCCTCCCACCAAACACACTATACTCACTCCACCTGAGCTGGACACTGCTGGCCTCCCAGCTTCATGCGGCTAGTGATCAGTCACAATGGGGGACATTTATTGACTCCTACGTGGTTGCCAGGCACGGTGCCATGAGCTTTGCACACCCTAGCTCATGGGCTCCTCACAACTCTATGAGAGAGGTCCTACAAAGCAACATCCTTCCAACCCTAAAGAGCATTGCATGCTGTCTCCTCTACTAAAAACAATCCTACAAAGCAGATTCTACAAAACCATGTCTGATGCATCTCTTCATTCTCTTTCTCTTACCTTTTACACATGGATTCACTGATCTGTCTCAAGGACTCTGTGTGGTAGATATTATTCTTCTCATTTTTCAGCAGAAAACACCAAGGCTCAGAGACATTAAATTGCTTTCCCCAAGATCACATAGTAAATTAAGACAGAGCTGATTCTCAAGCCTCTTTGTTGGTTTGATAGCAAAAGTTGTGCTCTTAAAAGACTGGTGGTTCTTAAATGGAATCACCCAAAAGAATCACCACTCATTGTGACCTACTTTAAAATGGGCACCAACTGCAGAGATTGTGCCTCAGTAGTCCTGAGGCGGGGCCTGGGAGCATGCATTTTCAAGTTCAGGTGGTTCTGCTGCAGGTGTGTTTGGAACACTGTATTAGACTACCCTGTTTCAAGTGATGACTTTTCAAATTTCCTTTTGTGGATGTGGTCAGTACATTCAGCTGCTTTGGGATCATGATTATTTGACCAGATCATGAGTATAGAAAATGATGCTGCCTTTTTTTCTTCTTTATAAATCATCATTCTTTTAATTTTACTTTCTTGCCTTGTTTTTAAAATTTATTTATTTATTTATGTACTTATTTATTTTTTGAGGCAGGGTCTTGTTCTGTCACCCAGGCTGGAGTGCAGTGGCGTGATCATAGCTCACTGCAGCCTCGACCTCCCAAGCTCAAGCCATTCTCTTATCTCAGCCTCCTGAGCAGCTGGGACCACAGGCGTGCACCACCACACCTGGCTATTTTATATTCCCCAGGTTGGTTTCAAACTCCTGGGCTCAAACAATCTTCCCGCCTCGGCCTCCCAAAGTGCTGGGATTACAGGCATGAGCCACTACGCCTGTTCTTAAAATTTATTTATTTTTAATTGACAATTTAAAAAATTAAGAAGTATATTACAATGTATTCCTTAATTTTGTGATATGGTCTCACCCATATGTATACTTTATGAAATGATTGAATCAAGCTAATTAACATATTCATCACCTCACATAATTATATATATTTTTTCCTGTGGTGAGAACATTTAAAATCTACTCTCTTAGCAATTTTCAAATACACAATATATTGTTACTAATTATAGTCACCATGCTGTACAATAGATCTCCAGACCTCATATCTCCTGTCTAACTGAAAATTTGTACCCTTTGGCCAGCGTCTCCTCATTTCTCTACTCTCTGCTTCTATGAGTTTGATCTTTTTTGATTCCAAATATAAGTGAGATCACATGGTATTTGTCTTTCTGTGCCTGGCTTACTTCACTGAGCATAATGTCCTCCAGGTTCATCCATGTTGTCACAAATGAGATGCTTCCTTTTTATTTGTTGTGGTGAGAGGAAATGCATCCATTTCATCCCAAGGAGGCCCTGAAATCTTTCAACTTGGTGTTAAGCAGCAGAGCACAGGTCTACCTCACACCATCTGAAATAGCAATCTGCTTTCCTGGAAGGACCGTGCTTCCTGCTTTGATTCTGGAGGTCAACTTGAAATAATTCTCTGAAAGAGTGTTGAAAGCATTGGTTATTCATTTGGATCCTACAGCTTGGCCAGTGATAGATCTACAAAGGCCGTGAAAAGCCTAGATTGATCCTGATTTCCCGGACAGGTTTAACTGAGTGTGGTAACAGTCAGTGGTGGTTCGGCTGCACCTAAAACCTGAATGGTGCTTCTGCTGAGTGTCAGAGTCACAGACCCAGGCTACAGTTCTTGAGAGAAGGAGGTTTGTGTTGAGTCTAGAATCAATAGATTATGAATCTATACTTGGGAGGTTTGGCAAGGTGCCATTTTAGGACCAGACCTAAGGCATTAATTGAGGGAAAAGGCCTTGCCTATGTTATGATCAACCACAGAGCATCAAGCCAAGGATGATATTCTTCCATTTTAAACTCTAATGGAGTTTACTCTGCTAGGTTTCAGACCTGCTTGGTACCTAGGACCCCCTTTTTTCCTTCCAGTTTCTCCCTATTTGAATGGGACTATTTGCTTCACTGTGGGACAGGAATAACATAGATATTTCTATTCTGAAAACAGATAACTTGTCTGGTTTCGCAGATTTACAGATGGAAAGAAATTTTGCCCAAGGATGAATCATACCTCAGGTCTCACCCATATCTGATTTACAGAATATTTGGATAAGATTTTAGGCCGGGCGCGGTGGCTCAAGCCTGTAATCCCAGCACTTTGGGAGGCCGAGACAGGCGGATCACGAGGTCAGGAGTTCGAGACCATCCTGGCTAACACGGTGAAACCCCGTCTCTACTAAAAAATACAAAAAACTAGCCGGGCGAGGTGGTGGGCGCCTGTAGTCCCGGCTACTCGGGAGGCTGAGGCAGGAGAATGGCGTAAAAACCCGGGAGGCGGAGCTTGCAGTGAGCTGAGATCCGGCCACTGCACTCCACCCTGGGCGACATAGCGAGACTCCGTCTCAAAAAAAAAAAAAAAAAAAAAAAAGATTTTGGACCTAGAGTTGATGCTGGAATGGTTTAAGACCTTTGAGGATATAGGGAACAGGTGAAATATATTTTGCCCATGAGAAGAATGTGCATTTCAGCGGAGTGGTGTGGGGAGCTGTTAATTGGGTCCCCTAAGTTCATGTGTTAAAGTCCTAATCCTCAATACCTCAGAATGTGACCTTATTTGGAAATAAGGTTATTGCAAATGGAATTAGTTGAGATGAGGTCATACTGGAGTTGGTGGGGTGGGGGGTGGGGACGCTAATCTAATTTGACTGGTATCCTTATAAAAGGAGGAAATGTGGACACAGACATGCACACAGGGAGAACTCCATGAGGAGATGAAGACAGATTGCAGTGATGTGTCTACAAGCTAAGGAACACCAAAGGTTGCCAGCAACTATGAGAAGCCAGGGGAGAGGCATGGAATGGATTCTCCTTCAATAGCCCTGCTTACACCTGATCTCAGAAGTTCAGCCTCCAGAACTGTGAGAAAATGCGTTTGTGTTGTATAAGCCATCCGTTTGTGGTGCTTTGTTATGGCAGCTTTAGCAGACTAATACAGATTCAGCAGGATTTCAAGCTTCGTGGAAACAAAACTTCTCTGATGACTGTCTTCATCCCTAAGTTAATCAGCCCTACGTAAATCCCTCCAGTTTTTAAAAAAGTTTTTAAATTAAATTATTATTATTATTTTTTGAGGCAGGTCTCGCTCTGTCGCTCAAGCTGGAGTACATGATGCAATCGTGGCTCATTGCAGCCTCAACCTCCTGGGCTCAAAGTGATCCTCCCACCTCAGCCTCTCAAGTAGCTGGGACCCTATATAGGCATGCACATTACCATGCTCAGCTAATTTTTAAATTCTTTGTAGAGATGCTACCCAGGCCGATCTCCAATTCCTGGGCTCAAGCAATCCTCCTGCCTTGGCCTCCCGAAGGGCTGGAATTACAGGTGTGAGCCGCTACCTCTGCAATCCTTCCATTTTAAGAAAATTCTAAAATACGGGGGAAAATATCACAGAATTAGAGTTTGATTACCAAAATGTCAGTGAGGGTTGGTGTCTCCACACAGTCTCTCTCTGAAGCCACAGAATGGACAACCACAGCTTAGAACCCACCTACACGACTGGGCCTTAGGGTTAAGCATTATTGGATATCTGTTGTGACCCGTAGTAGATTCTCTTAAAAATAAAAATAAAAAGCCCTTGAATGTAGTGAATTTCTGAGTGTTCTCTAAGCTGCACTTAGGACGTTCCCTTGTTAACTTTGCCAAGATATTTTTGGCTTATTTTCCATTTTGGTCACATCAGGAGTCAGGAAAGCAAGTCCGCAGTTTCCTGGTCCCCAGTGGCTGGGGCAGCTTTCAACCTGTTCACCATTTGCTTCTGTGAAGATAGCGGGGCAGAGAGCTGGAGGTGTCTTATGTAAAAGATGTGAGGTTTGTGTCCTGGGCTGCCCCTTAAGAGGGTTTTGTTGTGGTAAGAGCTGAGCATAATAATTTTCTTTTTGATGAAAAGGGAGGCCAGGCGTGGTGGCTCACACCTGTAATCCCAGCACTTTGGGAGGCCGAGGCAGGTGGATCACCTGAAGTCAGGAGTTTGAGACCAGCCTGGCCAACATGGTGAAACCCTGTCTCTACTAAAAATACAAAAATTAGCTGGGCATGGTGGTGGGCGCCTGTAATCCCAGCTACGTGGGAGCCTGAGGCAGGAGTGTCGCTTGAACCCAGGTCGTGGATGTTGCAACGAGCTGAGATTGTGCCACTGCACTCCAGCCTGGGCGACCAGAGTGAAATTTCGTCTCAGAAAAAAAGAAAAAAGAAAAGAGATATTTCTAAAGGTGAAGCACATGGAGAAACAATGTGTCCAGACCAGCTGTGGACACCATCCCAAATTCTTGCAAATATTAAAGAAGGCGTGTTAAATGTAGTTCAGCAACTATGAAGTTGGTGCCAGGATCCTTGACCTGGGAAATATGGGCATGGAGACACACCAGACTCATCTGAACAGGTTGCTGAATCTGATTAGGAAGGAATGCGTCCCTGATTGTACAATGCCTGGAACTCCCTGCAGTGTCACCCAGGATACTACCATTAGCTTGCTTTTGTCTCAGTGAAGACCATACTGTCAGGTGTTCTACAGCCTTGGATGTGAGAGAATGTATAAAATATGGGGCTCTTGGGGATGGATGATGCTAAAGCCCCGAAGGAAAAATTTCCCGCTGGAGCTCGGTGTTTAATTCTCCATCCAGCTCCTTCCAAGCCAGAATCCTTAGTTACCACGATGCAGAGCCCAGCAAGCCCTTGCCAACAGGGAGAGCATGCAGTTGTTTGCTTTTTGAAGCTTATGACTACCTTGCCTGCTGACTTGCCTACATCACCAGGGTTGGCGGTGAGAGGTGAAGCCAGCTAGACTTCCTGGGTCTAGTTGGGACTCGGAGAACTTTTTTGTCTTGCAAGAGGATTGTAAAACGCACCAATCAGCACTCTGTAGCTAGCAAGGGGATTGTAAAATGCACTAATCAGCGCTCTGTAGCTAGCAAGAAAATTGTAAAATTTACCAATTAGCACTCCGTAAAACGCACCAATCAGCACTCTGTAAAAGGAACCAATCAGCACTCTGTAAAAAGCACCAAAGTAGACAATTGCAGGGAGGATTGAAAAAAGGGCATTCTGATAGGACAGAGGCAGAACATGGGAGGGGACAAATAAGGGAATACAAGCTGGCCACCCCCCCAGCCAGCAGGGACAACCTACTCAGGTCCTTTTCCACAGTGTGGAAGCTTTGTTCTTTCCTCTTCACAATAAATCTTGCTGCTGCTCACTCTTTGGGTCCATGCCACCTTTAAGAGCTGTAACACTCACCACCAAGGTCCGTGGCTCCATTCTTGAAGTCAGCGAGACCACAAACCTACCGCAGGAACCAACTCCCGACACATCTGGTGTGACTAATTTGTTGAGCTGGAGTGGACTGTTTTTCCTTGGTAGGAAAGGGTTTAAGACTTCCCTATCCAGAGAAGGCAGAGAGATGTCTAGCAGGGAGTCATTTAGCTGTATAGGGGTGGTCTTCTATTATAGGGAGAGGGAGTTTGATATGTGGGAAGGGCTTCAGGTGTAAAATGCTCTCAGGAGTTGGGGATGCCTAATGAACTGGATTAGTAGATGAGAAAGCAAGGAGAGGGGCACTTCATCTTTCATAGTGCAATCAGGAAACAAGTTCCTCAAGGTGGTTTCAACAGAGAGAAATGAATGAAGGGAACTGGTTGCCCAGGAGGAGCTGAGAAGGCACACAGCAGATGGTGAGGCAGATTGGAGATGGATAAGGCAGGAAGCCTGAACCAGCTGTGGCCTCAGAGGTGGGATTAGCCAGAGACCAGAAGCTGGGGCACCAGGTGGAAACAGGAACCAAACCAGGGTTGCTGAGTGGGAGCTGGAACCGTGGAGGAGGGCACTGTCTGATGGGAGATGGAGCATACTGTCCGAGATGCTGCTAGAGGTAAGAGGAAGAAATACCCTCGCAGGTCCCCATTTCCAGCACCTTTTGCTTGCACAAATTGCTGGAAAGCCATTTGTCAAGGAAACCAAGAAGGGAAAAGGAGACAAAGGGCGCAGATGGAGCTGAGAGCTGACTAGCAGGTGACTGGCATGACCCTGATGAATGAGGTATTGTGTTGGGTGCCTTTAAGGGACTTCTGTTAGTGTGGCCATGATGTCATTGGAGATCAGAAATGTGCATTTAGCTGTTTAAGGTCACATGAGGGCAGAGCCACATGTGAATGTGGGTTCTCTGGCTTAGGTTCTCTCATACCATGGTGAGTACCATTTGCCCTTCTGGGGAAGAAGCAAACAACTGCCGACACTCTTTGTGGGCAAGGGCTTGCCAGGCTGTGCCTCGTGGTCACAAAGGATGCTGGCTGGAAAGGAGCAGGATGGGATGCTTGGGCAGAAGAGGGGTGTAGCTGAGGAGTTGTACAGGTGAGTCTTGCAGGTGGGTGGTGGTTTAGTACTCCCGCCTGAGCTTCATGGGCCCTCTAGCCTAGCTGAGGTCAGGTCGAGTCCCCAGCACCCTGTGATGAAAGGAGGGCCTGCTCACTATGGTAACATTTCTTTCCTTGGCAACTGTCTGAGCCTTTTGCTCTGGATTAAAGATAAAAAGACACCTCTTTGTGGGAGGGGGCCCCATAGACAGGCCAGGGCTGGGAGAACAATGGGAAGGCTGGAGGTGATGTCTGCCCAGCAGGTACTCCACTGGGTTCCCAGCAGCAACATTTTAGGAGCAGCCATGTGAAAAACGAGAAAGTGGGTTTTGGCCACGGTTTGGGTCATGGAGGGAGAAAGTGAGGGAAACCTCCAGGTCATGCCAAGATTTCAAAGCAGGAGCGACAGCTCTTTGGCCCGAGTGCAGGCACAGCCCTTGTTGCAATGCTGTCTGCCAGGCAGCGGCTACATTCTGGGAAGACAAAGGCAATGTCAACCCCCAAATCCTTTGAGCTCATCTCTTTTTGCCTCACGATTGGATCTCCCCCATGAGCAACACTTTCTGGAGATTTGGAGTGGATTTCGTGTTGCAACAGTGTTTTCTAGTTGGCTGCCTAATTTAAGGGGTGAGTCTGCAGAATGTACAGGGAGGATTTGAATTCAGATGATAAGGCCGCATGGATTGCAATGATGACAGATTTATGCACAGCATTGCAGGAAGGTCTCCAAGGCACTGAAAATGTTTCTGCAGGTCACCGCAGACCCTTTGTATGAGACATAATCTATGAAAGTTTTGAGTGCTCCGAGTTTTCTCTAGAGTAATGATTCTGAAATACTGTTGCTAAGGGTCAAAGCTACTTTTCCCAGCCCTTTTCTTTCTCCTCTCATTTTCTGTTGGTTCCTTCTGAAAGGAAGGAGAAGCATTTTCTCACTGAAGCAACATCTAAGTTACAATGCCTCATGCTCACCGTTGCTCCAGGGCCCCAGGGTGCTTTGCAGATATGCAGTCCTGTTTAAATGAGTGCTCCAGTGGTCGATAGGAAATGCTGCTTCAAAGATGTTAACCTGGATGCATAGAAAATTTTCTTAAAATAAGTGTTGACTATTGGAAAAAAGAGACAATTAGAAATGGTACCTTGACTCTATGCTTCTAACTATTGCAGTCTGCTGTATTCTGGTAGTTTCCTGATACGAAGGACATTAAGCAGTGTGTGTGTGTGTGTGTGTGTGTGTGTGCGCGCTGCGCGCGTGCGCGCGCGTGTGTGTGTGTTTTAAATCTAGGATTGAATACAGACCATCTATTTTGGGTCTGAATGACCCAGTCTGGCAGTGGGTGATCTCATTCCATTGAACAATTTGGTCCAAAAAGCATTTCATTAATTACACTCAGCGCAACAACGTGCCCAGGAATCTGCTTCTGTGCTTGGAGAATAATCTCACTTTATAAACAACCCACTTTATTTAGCACAGGCCTTCAAGAAAACACCAGACACTGACGTGATAAATTGCTCTCTTGGGAGCAGCGGTGGGTGAGACAGGGGAGGAGGATGCGAAGTGAGAACTTGGTCCGCTCACTGGAAGACAGCAGCACACAGATCTGCTTGCACCCTGTACCTCATTGTCTAGGATAACAGGATTCCACAGCCTTGCCCTGATAGAAGCAACTCAGTACTTAATGGGTTGATGGTCCACAGTTCTTCCAAGGAAAACCCATGTTTGCTTGCTGCAGCCACGTGGACGACAGGCAGGCTCACCACGGTGCCTGCAGGCCCTTCCTGGTCTCTCAACTTCACTGCTTCCACAAGTGTTTAGCAGATGCCTGCTCCTTGTATTAGGTGCTGGGGATACACTGGGAGAAGATTCTTGTTCTTAAGGAACTTCTGATCCTACGACAAGCCAGTGATTGGGGAGAAGTGGTAGAATGTGGGGGATTCACAGTGTGGACTCACCGCGTGAGCACACAGAGGAGGGACACTCTCTATGGGGCTGGGAGTAGAGGCTGGTGCTCAGTCGTCAGCATTCATTCTCTGGAACTCTGTTGACCCCTGCTTCTATCTTTGCACATAGTAAGTTCTCATTTAACCATGAATTTGGGAAAAACCATGATCATAGAGTTTCTTTCTCTGTCTTCCTTTCTCATCTCTTCCTCCTTTCTCTCTCCTTAGGAACAGCGGTCTTTTCAAAGTTAGCTCACAGGATTGGGACCAAGCCTGAGATTCCAGTGTTGGAGAGGGTGGAGTGTGGAGAAGCACCTGAGTCTGACAGTGACGTTAGAGACAGGGACCCCGAGGCCCGGCGTGATTGGAAGCAGGGCACAAAGACGGGTGTAGAGCAGAGGCCGGCCGGAGGGTGAGGAGTCTGGAGGTCAGGAGGCCTGCAGACGAGAGAAGAACAGAAACAGGGTCCGGAAGTGCCCCGCCCCCGCCACCCCCTCCTCCGCAAACAGGACGTGCCGGACACCAAGGCAGCCTCCTGGCCGGACCCGCACGCCTGTCACACACTCGCCTCCCAGCAGGAGTGACTGGACCCCGGAGCTCACCTGAGGCCTGCAGGTAGGAGCTGGGGAAGGATGAGGTCGGGGTGAGGAGTTCGCGGAAGCACCGGCAGGCCTGGACTCTTCTTGGCGCTGTTTCGTGGTTTATTTCCCGGCTCTAAACAAGGACGTCCTGCAAACGTCTGATGCATTTGGTTTTGCGGTGACTTCTTAGAGAGCTCAGAACTTCAAGGAAGAACATTTCCTCAGGATGCTGAGGCGTGGACTGGCTTTCATCTCCATTTTCTTCAGCTGATTTCCTTCAGTGTTGTTTTTCTCTTTTGGAAAAAAAGGACATGTTGTTTGTTCGGTCACATGGACTTGTGGTTACTCACCCGTGGAAGGAGGCCACCCCTCGAGACTCTGGCAAGAGCAGGGGAAATTCCTTTCAACACCAGCCCCGAGGAATTCTCATGATCCTGGTTTCCATTTTGGTCAAATTAAAGATGAAAGGACTCGATCCAGCACTGAGAAGGACTGTAATTTGGATTCTGAGGGAGACACAGCTAGATGAAAAACCAGGCTAACCTTTTATCTGGTGTGAGAGTGGGGAGGCGCATCCTGTTACAAATTGAGCATCCATTGTGTGAGGAATTCCTGCTTCAGGCGCCATCTCAGAAATCAAAGCCTTGCAGGTGAGGAGAAACGACCGCCTGGCGGCAAGTTTGTGTGTTTATTTTCCCACCGAAGTCTTAGATAACTTTACTGGGTGTCCGCCTTCTTTTCGGCTTTGTGTTTTCATAATTTTAGAAATGCCATTAGGAAGAGGCACTTTCCTCGAGAAAGTTTCCAGTTGGTAAAAACAGGACAAGCGGTTTTGGACAATCAGGAACCTTTGCATTTGAAGAGTTCTCTTCCATACCCTTACTCCCGGCACCTCTGATACCGGTAATTCCATGAACTTTAACACGTCTTAAAAATTTTAAATTGTGGTAATGTATGCACAACATAAAATTTAACATCATATCCAATTCTTTTATTTATTTTTAAAAGGATTTATTTATTGATTTGAGACAGGGTCTTGCTCTGTTACCCAGACTAGAGTGCAGTGGTGTGATCACAGCTCACTGCAGCCTCAAACTCCTGTGCTCAAGCAATCCTCTCACTTCAGCCTCCTGAGTAGCTGGGGCTACAGGCTCACGTCCCCACACTGGCTAATTTTTAAAATTTTTTGTAAAGATGGGATCTCACTATGTTGCCCAGTCTGGTTTCAAACTCCTGGCCTCAAGCAGTTCTCCTTCCTTGGTCTCTGAAAGTGCAGGGATTAGAGGCATGAGCCCCTGTGCCTAACCTCCGGAAGTCTTTTCATCCTCCCAAACTGAAACTCTGTACACATTAAATCCTAACTCCCCACTTCCCTCGCGCCACTCTGCAGTCCCTGGCATCCCCTTTCTACTCTCAGCCTCTATGAGTGTGGCTAATCTAGGTACCTTATATAGGTGGAATCTGCAATACTTGTCATTTTGTGAGTGGCTTATTTCACTTAGCATAATGTCCTCATAGATTCTTTGACTTTGTCTTTAAAATACGATTTCCTCTTCCCATCCAAGGGCTAACTCGTTTAAACTTTGGAAAGGTCATTAATAAAATTTAAAAATATTTCCTAAGCCTGGAAATTGTAAAGACAAGTATGTATCTGTGAAACACCATATTGCTTGCAGCAGAGCAGAACATCTCAGAGGTGAAAAACCAAGTGGACGGACCCACGCCTCCCCTGGTGAAGAACAGGCTCGTGTTAAGTGGCGCCAGCTGGGAACGTCCTGTACAGTAGGGCGCTGAGCCCTCAGGCCCGCAGCCAGGGGCAGGGGATGCTCTGCAGATGTGGCCTGCTCAGGGCCGGTGCCGGTGGTCACGCTGCTCTCCTGGGCTGTGGCGACAGCTGTCTGTGGAGTGGGGCTGGCAGCAGCCCTGGAGGGAGGCATCTGCCCGGGCTGTCACCGGAGTGAAAGAACAGGAGGCAGCTGCGCAGAGGCAGCGGCAAGGGCAGGAGCAGAGGACACAGAAAAAACACCCTCGATCTCCTTGTGTGCTTTCCCCCAAAGCACAGACCCCAGTTTGGTCATCGTGCCTCCCCAAAGTGAGGGAACACCACAGAGGCTGTTCCTCCTCTCCGTGTTCAGACCTGGCAGTCTGTTCTTGGACAGAGAAGGCTCATGCCAAGGCAGCTGCGCGGCAGTGTCACACGAAGGCTGGAACAAGGGGGGCTGGGCCGGGACACCAGACCGCTCATCTCACAGACACGGCCTTTAAAAGCTCCTTGAGGTTTTTTTTTATGTCTCAGTAGCAATGCAAATAATCTCTAAGAACCGTGACACCGTCTTTTTCAAAGACATGTAATTTGCTGCTGTCAGTAGCACGGATTTCCCACCCGAAAGAGCCAATGTGTTTTCTCGCTATTTATCAAATCTTTTATACTCTGATGACGAATGGAAAATACAATGGTGATTTGTTACTGTTTTGGCATTGTTTGCTATCAGAAATGACACTGGACCAAAAGGGTAATAAGTTACGGTTGCATTCAAAATTTATTCTCTCCTGCGGGAGTATACGCACCCACATATCAATAGGAGTTGATGACTATAATGTGTGTAGCCTTTATAAATTATCTGTGTAATAATTTTCACTCTGAAAAAGCATGTTCCCATCCATCAGTTAATTTTGGCATCACAAGAATGTTTATGATGTTGTTTCAGTTGAAAAGAACGAGACTTAAAGGAGAAGTGGCTTGTCTAAGGCCCTATGGGAAGTCAATTGGGGCTAAAATATAGGTCTCCTGAGTCTTGAACCAGGGCTCTTTCCGCTAAACTAGACTTGAGAAGAACGTGTGAGAACCACAGGAAGCATGGCGAGAGATGTGCTTCTTTCTCCTGCTGACTTCTCCCCAGCCCTAGCCCAGACAATCCTGAAATGTTAGAGTAGCGATTGCCTGAGAACCAAGGGGACTATTTGGCTGAGCTGTTTAAAATTGCCATTTTTAAAAGATTAAAACAGTCAAATATCAACAATTTTAAATGTTTCAAATGAATTGCTCTCCCCAGATTTATGTAAGGTTATATTTCCCATGTAGCGTCAAATTGGTCTTTTTATTGGTTAATTTGGCTGGTTGCTTTGCTTTCAATTTTGCTGCCCCTCGGTCTGAAACAGCCAGTGACCTCAGATCATTGTTTTAGTGGCTTCTGTAACCAAATCGAGCCAATTATAGAGGCAGCTGGCCAAACCATGCAGTTAACCCCAAACAAGGCAATCAGGGTCATGTAAATATGACTCACAAATGACCAGCCTACAAGAATTTTCAACAGGTCTAACCTGCTCTTGGTTACTGCACATTTTGCCTGAAAAAACAATTAGATCATATTCTTTTTCTGTTCATCTGGCATACGTTTGTATGAGTTCTGGTGAGTGGGAGATTTCCAAGGCTGTTACGGGGGATCATTAGAAAACCAGGAGGGATCTTGGCCGAATGTCAAGAATGAAGGAAGGAGCAGCGAGTCAAGCTGCCAAGGAAACACACATTAGAGTCATTCGTTCTCGCCGCTCGGCGGAAGCTGGTAACTCGCTCCACTGGCCAGGCCTCCCACCATCTGGAGTGGAGTCCGGGTGCTCCTACCAGGGATGAATGAGCTCCAAGTACAGGCAGCCTGGCATAAGGGCTGCGGCCACCAGTGCTGGAAGATAGAGCCTCCTGCTTCCTGCAGACAGCAGAGCAATGAGGATGGCGCTTTGTGCGTTTTCTGGTTACAAGGTGCTATTGTGAATCAGCTGATATTGAGAAATGACATGGAGCTGTGAAGCCTTTGGTGCTGCTGATTGGGAGGAGCAGTGTTTCTTAGGTGTTTCTCTGTGTCCCTGTTTCTGGCCGCGAGGGCTTCATTTTCACTTTGTGCTCCAAGTGGGAAGAGTTTACAAAAGGGCAGGGCAGAAGAACAGTGGTTCCCACAGAAAGATTACAGATGCATGGGCTAAAGTTAGAAAGACAGAAAGGGGCAGCTGCCCACGATCCCAGCAGGAACATGTCAGACCATGCTGGAGGGAAGCAAAGTCAATGGAGAATGACTTGGTGCAGTGGGAAGTCAGCTCTCTGGACCAAAATCCTTCAGCAACCCTGATGTGTAACATTTGCCGATTTCTGTGGTGTGAAAATAATCCCAGTGTGGCCAATTTCAGATTGCCAATAGCTTAACAACTGACTTGCAAAATTTCTTGGTGTTTGATACTCTTCTCTTTAGAGCCTGTATGAGTTGTCTCCAAAGAGGCACTGAGTCAGTGGCTTAAAAATGGAAATCAGGCAAAGGTATAAGCAAAGTTAAAGTGTAAGGATACTGGGGTGAGAAGCAAGTGTCTCGGGGTGGACCCATCCCCTGCCCTATTTCGTTTGCCTCCCTTTTTTGTAAGTTCTCCAAGGAGCAGCACTCCCTTGACAAATCACTGCACAAGCATCCCAGTCCCAGGTGACCTAACCCACTCAGGCCCCACCTCTGAAGTACCTAGAGCTGGTGTCTTCCTACAGACCCCCTCATACACTTGCGTGGCATCAGCAATGTGGCATCAGCAATGTGGCATCAGCAATGCGTGCTGCACGTGCAGTGCAGAGGTCCCCTGTTCCAGCAGGCAGGCGGAGCACCGGGGGCAGGCTGCTTGTCTCCTGGAGGGAGCTGTTAAGGAGCTGTCACTTTGCTGGAGCATGCATTGGTCTCAGATTCCTCCCCTAGCGGTCTCCATGCATCATTTAAAATAGCCAATTGCAAGAGTAGGAATTCAGTTCAATTGTGGGGAAGGTAGAACCCAGCTTTTAGGTACTGTGGGTGTATAATTCTATAGGACGGGCTTATTCAGAAATAAAGTCATATGACTCTGAGTGAAGAATTGAGTAATAAGAAATTTTTCTTCCAGTTATGCAACCATTAGTGCTGTGTTTGTGTGTTGGCCAACATGCTTTTTAAGCTAGGCCTCAGTTTTCTGAGTGCAAAAATGAGTGGCAGAAATGAACTGAGGTCTGAGGCTTCTGTCTGTCCTGGCATGCTGTGGTTCTGGGATGCCAGTGGTGCCAGGGCACCATTTCCCCACACTGTTCCTTAAAGGCTTCAATCCCTTTATACATTTGATTGTTGGTTTTTGTACTCTTGGGACATCTAGTGCTCCACTGAACATCACTATTTAGCTGTGCCACAAATAAGGTATTTTTTGGCTCCACACACTTGGAGGGCACTCTGGGTTAAACTAGCACTTTACTGTGAGTCTTCCTTAGAATCTCTGATAGTCTAGGGTACATTGTGTATGTCTGTTTCCAAAAGGGAAACTTAATGTTCACGGATTCCCAAATGTTATAACTTCACATCATCTTGTTTTTTAAAAAATATTGTATTAGTCTCCTAGTGCCACAAATTGGGTGACTCAAAACAACAGAAATTTATTTTTTCACGGTTTTGGAGGCTGGAAGTCTGAAATCGAGGTGTTGGCGGGGCCATGCTGTCCGCAGGTTCTAGGGAGAGGGTCTGCTCCATGCCCTTGCCTTTACTTCTGCTGTTGCCAACAATCCGTGGGGTTCTGTGGTGCATTAACGTCACTCCAGCCTCTGCCTTCACCATCACATGTGCTCTGCCTGCGTGCCTCTGTGCCTCTTCTTCTTTCTTATAAAACCACCAATCCTATTAGATCAAGGTCCAACCAAATCCAGTATGACCTCACCTTACCTTCATTACATCTGCAAACACCCTATTGGCAAATATGGTCACCATCACAGGTGCCAGGGGTTGGGATGTCACCATATGTTTTGGGAGAACACAGATTCAGCTTTTAACGTTTCCTAAAAGTGGGACTCCAATGAACGGGGTTTGGGAAATGCTGTCCCCAAAATTGAAAATTTATTAATAATTAGGATTCACTAACCAGATACATGATAAAACCTTTAGGCCAGGGGTTCTGAACCTGATATCAAGGGGTTCATGGTCTTGAATGAGAAAAAAATTATATCTTTATTTGTACTAATTGCTAAGTGAAATTTAGCATTTCTTTCACGTATGAGCAGAGGCAACAAACCTCAGTGATATCAGTAGTACCTGTGAATTTGTTACCAAGAGAAATCGCAGGTATTTTCCTCTCACACTGTAGTTGTTGCAGATATCTTGGGATGTCATTTATTCTCATTACCATTTCAAAATCATAGTGGTTATTAGAGCTGCCAGTAGACCTTATTTAATGTGTTAATGAGGAAACAAATGTAATAATGTAAGTATTTTAATAGCTGTATTTCCTTTTAATCATTTGTGTTTTGTTTATTGAAAACACTATTCTGGCCTGGTGTGGTGGCTCGTGCCTGTAATCCCAGCACTTTGGGTGGTCAAGGCAAGAGGATCACTTGAGCCTAGGAGTTCGAGACCAACCTAGACTGTATAGTGAGATCCCGTCTCTACTGAAAATACCAAAATTAGCCAGGTGTGGTAGTGTGCACTTGTAGTCCCAGCTACTTGGAAGGCTGAGGTGGGAAAATCACTTGAGCCTGGGAGGCAGAGGTTGCAGTGAGCCATGATTGCACCACTGCACTCAAGCCTGGGTGACAGAGTGAGATCCTGTCAAGAAAAAGAGAAAGAAAGAAAAAGAAAGAAAGAGAAAGAAAGAGGAAAGAAGGAAAGAGAGAGAAGGAAGAGAAGAGAGAGAGAGGAGAAAGGAAGAGAGAGAGAGAAAGAGAAAGAAAGAAAAAAGAAAAAAAGAAAATGAAAGAAAAGAAAAAGAAAAGAAGAGATCATAAACTTTACCAGCCAGCCAAAGGGGTCATGGCCTAAAAATGTTAACAGTCTCTGTCCCCAGTTATGGCTCTCATAGCCCAAACAGGCTGGCTTCCCACAGAGGGTTTAACCAAGAGATACACAATAGCAGAATCTTTCCATTTTTACAAGTAAAATATAACTGATAAATCAGTCAAATGTGGGTATCAAAATAATTTATTTGTAAATAAAATATCAAAATAGGACAAAATATAAAAATAAAATGCACATAGGCACAACAAAATGTCTTGCACAATAATCTTCAATTGTTTTCACTGTATTCTTTTTAAATAGGTCACATTACCAAGGAAAGATTTGTCTAAATATTGAGTTAATTTGGAAACTCTCGATATGCCTTGGAGTATCTGAATCATTTACCAGGAAACACGTTTTGGTATGTCTATGTGTTCAAACATATCAAATAGTTGAACATATTCTGTTCCTGTAAGGAATTTGCCCAGGATGGAGGGGTTTCCTGAGACATGGGACTTTCCCTGCAAGAACTGGGAAGTCCTGGGCAAATGGGGAAGAGCTGGGTCAATTTCTCGACTTCATGTATGAACATGGTTGTGCTAGAGCCAGAGTTTTGGTAGAAACCACCATGACTCATAGTCCCCCAGAGAAGATCTCGGGAGCACTTTGGCCTTGTGAAGGCCACATTCCAGGCGGCTCTGCCTCTGCACCGTCACAGAACCAGGCACCTCACGTAGTCTTCTGAGCCTGTTTCCTCATCTGTGAAACACGGAGACGGCAGTGGGTGCCCTGCCCCTCCCAGGGCCCCTGGAGGATTCCAGTGAGATAAGTGTTGGGAAAGCACTTTGTAAACTGTGCGTGCTGCGGAAATGCAAAGCACAGAACGATTCTTCAATCTCATGTGGCAGCAGCAAAATGGGTGTGCATCCATGGCACACTTTTGTATTACAAGAAGGATGTTAGCCCGTCCCTTTAGTCTTTTCTTTCAGGGATGCTCAAACCCCAGGTCCCCTATCATTAAAAGTCCAGCAAGGCTGTGGGGAAGTAGGCCTGGGGTGTCCCTGGGCTTTTGTCTGTCACCTCCTTCCCCTCAAGGTGTCCCAGCGCCCTCATCCTTCCTCCTCTCCAGCCAGACTCTCCTCTTGTATCCCACCCAGAGCCTGCAAGCCTGATCTGTCCTTCAAAACATTCCCACTGTATGCAGTTCCTACGGGACAGGAGTCCTCGCTGTCAGCTGCATGTTAGAGCCACCTGGGGAAGCTTTCACTGTCCCCATGCTGGGACTTCCACTGATGATTGCATCAGAATCTCTGGGGGAGGGCCTCAGACACCCCAGGTATTATACTGTATAACTTGGATTGAAAACACAACTTGAGTGTTGCCTGGAGGTTAACTAGAAAAAGGACTCCCCATTCTTCTATTAGCCAGCGATGTTGTTATCCCACCCACAGAGCCCTTTGCTTGAATCCAGGCAACCTAGAAGGCTCCTGAAGTCTTCTCAAAGAAGTGTTTCTTGCAGGTCTCCAGTGCACCTCACCCTGGACTCCACCGACCCTCATTATGTTTCTGGGGATGACGTTAGCCTCATCTTCAGTTGAGAAAGCTGAGACTCAGCAAGGTTCCTTTTAACTAGGGAGGGGCAGGGCAGTGGTTTGAAATGAAGCCATGCACACCTCCTTCCCCAGAGCATCCAGCGCCTTGCTGATGGAAAGGCCGCCCCTGCTGAGAAATGTACCTGTGCTTGGGCCCCGCAGGTCATACTGGAGTCCTCACCTCCATTTCTGCATTCTGGTGCATTTGGAAGAGGATTTCTAGAGGTGGGAGAGGACATGTAACTTCCCCCACCTCCTTCGCATCTTCTCACAGTTGCAGCCTTCTCTGCTTTGCACATTCACAGGGAGGAGAATGGGCAGCACTCCCATGGGTGACACACAGCCCTCAGCCTGCAGGAGCATGCACACCCCAACAGCACTCGTTCCGCAGCTGCAGCCTGCGCCTTCCTCAACCCGGGCCCCTCATCTAGGCTGTTACAGGGGAACTGGAATCCACCCGGCTCAGGGCTCAGGCACTTCTGCAAGAGGGTGTTGCCCTAGGGTAAGGCTCTGACATTCCAAATGTTAGGCATTCAGTATTTTGGTGGGATTTGAAAGTCCTTACAGAAGGCACCCTCCTATTGTGCCCCAATGAGTCCTCCCAAATCCTAGTTTCTTGCAGGTCCCCAGTGTACCTCACCCTGGACTCCACCGCCCCTCGTGATGTTCCTGGGGGTGATGCTGGCCTCATCTTCCGTTGAGAAAACTGAGGCTCAGCAAGGTTCCTTGAAGAGCCACTCCTTTCCCAAACTATGACATCCCCGAGTCCTGTGTTGAAGTGTGTAGAATCCATGATGATTTGTCCATTTGCCTGTTGTCTGGCATGATCCCTTGTAGAACTCCATGATAGAGCATCATAATAGAGTCCCCTGAGGCCTGGAGTCTTAACTGCATGCTCTCGGGCCCAGTGCACACCCGTGTTCTTGTCAATGAAATGATGAGTCTCATCTTTTCCTCACATATTTCTACAGGACTGAGGTTGGGATCATTTGAGATCATGGACAAGAAATTGATGTTTGTACAACAAAGCCCATCTGACAATGTGTGAGATCATTTCGTTACTGTCACTGGGAAAAACAATTTTGTATTGGTCTGCTTTCCAATATGGCAACCCACCGAGAGTGAGAAATACAAGGAATGCTTCAGTTTCTAAGGGACAAGTTTGGAGAGAAAATTCCTGCCCATAGAGGTCATGTGGTTGAGGTTGAATGCTGTGGTGGGAAGCTCCTGGTATCCTGAGGACAACCTCAGAGTTTTGGGAATTTGGAGAAGGCAGTCAAAGTGGGGAGGAAATAAAATTCAAAGGGAAAAGAAAGATAACTCACTTGTTTTGCATTTTGTCAACAGCTCCCTCACTTGTTTTGCATTTTGTCAACAGACAGGCGATGAAGAAATGGCAAGCCTTCCAGAAGCTACTCTGTGTGTGTGTGTGTGTGTGTGTGTGTGTGTGTGTGTGTGTGTGTGTGTATGTTTCAGACTTAGCAGGAGAGGATGGGCCATTGACAAGAATAACATAGACCAGCAGGCAGGGCAGACATCATAGGAGACGCCTTGAAGGACAATAAGGAAGCAGGCTTGTGTGCAGCTGGGCCTGGCCTCCCTGGTGTGAACTGGCTGGCTGGCACCAGGCAAGGTAGGCTGGGCCTAGGGTGAGGTGGCTCATAAGGCCATTAGAGCATCTGTCAGGCCCAGCACCCAGGGCTTGTGCAGTGGGGCAGGCCCTACCCTTGCAACCGTGAGGGTGAACTCAATCCAGAGCACTTCCTTCTTAGGGGGCCACATGTCCGTTGGGACTTCAGGGATTTGAGCACCTGCTTTTTCTGGCATATCTTCTGTGGTCGTGTGGACACAGTATTGGCTGTGGCCCAGGCTCTGCCCTAGTTCTCTTCCCGACAGACTGTGTGGCCGTGGGCAAGTCGCATCACTTCTCTGGGCTGCCACATCCTCTTTGATAAGACGATGAGGTTGGCCTAGATGACCTCTAGAATCCCTTCTGACTTGCTGTCGGATTGCTGTAGGATCCAAGACTCGTTTCTGAGACAATATTGAGAGGAGATATGGCCTATATAGCTGCATCCTGTGAGACGGGGGCTTACAAACATTCTGACGCTGTACAATCTTCACATTAAAGGCAAATACTGGAGTATGACATTTCTCAAAAAAAAAAAAAAATTAACATTACCATATGATCCAGCAATTCTACTTCCTAATATATACACAGAGGAATTGGAAGCAGAGTCTCAAACAGGGATTTGTACACGCATGTCCATAGCAGCATTACTCACAATAACCAAAAGGTGGAAGCAAACCAAGGATCCACCAACAGAGGAATGGATTAAGAAAAAGTGACATATCCACACAAAGGAATGTGATTCAGCCTTAAAAAGGAAGAGCATTCTGATACATGCTACAACATGGATGAACCTGGAGGACAATATGTTAAGTGAAATAAGCCAGATACAAAAGGTGAAATACTGTATGATTCCACTTACATCAGTAATCACATTCCCAGAGACACGAAGTAGAATGGTGGCTGCCAGGGACTGGGGCACTGGGTAATAGGAAGTTATTGCTTCATGGATGCAGAGTTTCACCTTGGGAAGATGAAAAATGTTCTGAAAATGGTGATGGAGGTTGCACAACAATGTGAATGTATTTAATGTCACTGAAATTTACACTTAAAAATGGTTAAAATTTTATGGTAGGTATATTTACCACAGTACAAAAAGCATGGCCAGGTGTGGTGGCTCACGCCTGTAATCCCAACACTTTGGGAGGCCTAGGCGGGCAGATCCCTTGAGGTCAGTAGTTTGAGATCAGCGTGGCCAACATGGTGAAACCCCATCTCTACTGAAAATACAAAAATTAGTTGGGTGTGGTAGTACATGCCTGTAATCCCAGCTACTCAGGAGGCTGAGGCAGGAGAATCACTGGAACCCGGGAGGTGGAGGTACAGTGAGCCAAGATCATGCCACTGCACTCCAGCCTGGGTGACAGAGCGGGACTGTCTCAAACAACAACAACAACAAAAAAAACCCCAAACCAACCAACCAACCAACCAACCAACAAAAAACCCAAAACAAAAAACAAACCAAAAAGCAAATACTAGGATGTTTATGTATCTTAACATTTTAAATTTAGTATAAGAAATAATGGTAAATATAATTTGTGCTGGCATATAGCCCTCTTGTTTGATATGAGTGAAACTAATCATTGAATAATTAATTAAAAAATTAAAGTGGGAAATTACTAAAATGATGCTTCTCTACTATATTTATTCACCAATCATCAGATTCTTTCTTCGTACTTAGGTTTGCTGAGAAGAATTCAGCATGGTCTTTCTTACATAAACCACACTTAAAGTACATCATTTACAAATTCCAGTTTCAGAGTCTTTAACATAAAATTTGTTAGAAATCTTATAGATCTTAAAGACACTTATGAAGAACAATGAATGCAGCTTCCTTCTAGGTTTCCTGACCCTTCCCCAAGCCCAATTCTTTCATAATTGCATTGCCCCACCTAATTCCATATCTATATTGAATCTGTATCTATATCACTATCAGTCTATATAAGTGTTTAAACAACTCAGCTTTATAAAGTTTTCCCAAAGCATTTAAGTTATTATGGAAATGACAGTAACATTCACAACCTGCTTAAATGGGCTTGGGGACAAACACAGTTCTCAGTTTGTAAGCACAGACTCAATTAGAGGAACAGATGTGTACAGCACACTGTAAAATGCGTGGAAAGACAAGCATCAGGTGGGCGAAGACAGTTGCAACACGTAAACTGACAAATGACTAGGATTTCAGATATACATAAAGAACTTTACTAAATTAATAAGGAAAAGAAATAACCCAATAAGAAAAGGGGCTTGTTGGACAAGCACAAAACCAAAGAGGAAATTCAGATGACCAACAAACATGAAAAAGCGGCTCAAATTTATTAGTAATCAGGAAAATGCAAACTAAAACTACAATGAGATAGCATTACATAGGAGACAGGAAAGAACTGAAAATTCTGAAAATACTAATCGTCAGCAAGGATTTAGAGCCACAGGAACTCTAGCAAAAGTTGTGAACTATGAATGCCATTTTGGAAAGTAGTTGCCCTATCTATGAGATTGAATATCCACACACTCAGAGATGGATAAATTCCTGGAAAGAGACAACCCTCCTAGCTAAAATCAGAAAGAATTAGATACCTTGAACAGACCAATAACAAGCAACGAGATTGAAATGGTAACTAAAAATCTACCAACAAGAAAAAGTCCAGGACCAGACAGATTCACAGCAGAATAAGTCCAGGACCAGATAATTCACAGCAGAATTCTATTAGACATTCAAAGAAGAATTGGTACCAATCCTACTGACACTATTTCACAAAATTGAGTAAGAGGGAACCCTCCCTAAATCATTTTATGAAGCTAGTATCACCCAGATACCAAAATCAGTAAAGAACATAACCAAAAAAGAAAACTACAGACCAATATCCCTATACGCAAAAATTTTTATCAAAATACTAGCTAACTGAATCCAACAACATATCAGAAAGATAATCCGCCGTGATCAAGTGGGTTTTATACCAGGGATGCAGGGATGGTTTAACATATGCAAGTCAATAAGTGTGATACACTACATAAACAATTAAAAATAAAAATCACATGATTATCTCAATAGATGCAGAGAAAGCATTTGACAAAATCCAGCATCCCTTTATGTTTAAAACTCTCAACAAAATTGGCATACAAGGGTCATGCCTCAATGTAATAAAAGCCATCTATGACAAACCCACAGCCAACATAATACTGAATGGGGAAAAGTTGAAAGCATTCCCTCTGAGAACTGGAACAATACAAGGATGCCCACTCTCACCACTCCTCTTCAACATAGTACCGGAAGTCCTAGCCAGAGCAATCAGACAAGAGAAAGAAATAAAGGGCATCCAAATTGGTAAAGACGAAGTCAAACTGTTGCTGTTTGCTGAGGATATAATTGTTTACTTAGAAAACCCTAAAGATTCCTCCAGAAAGCTCCTAGAACGGATAAAAGAATTCAGCAAAGTTTCTGGATACAAAATTAATGTACACAAATCAGTAGCTCTCCTATTGACCAATAGCAACCAAGCTGAGAATCAAATCAAGAACTCAACCCCCTTAACAATAGCTGCAAAAAAAAAAAAAAAAAAAAAGAAAAGAAAAGAAAAAAAGAAATAGTTAGATATATACCTAACCAAGGAGGCAAAAGATCTCCACAAAGAAAACTACAAAACACTGCTGAAAGAAATCATACATGACATAAACAAATGGAAACCCGTCCCATGCTAATGGATGGGTAGAATCAATATTGTGAAAATGACCATAATGCCAAAAGCAATCTACAAATTCAATGCAATTCCCATCAAAATACCACCATCATTCTTCACAGAATTAGAAAAAACAATTCTAACATTCATATGGAACCAAAAAAAAGCTTACATAGCCAAAGCAAGACTAAGCAAAAGAACAAATCTGGAGACATCACATTACCTGATTTCAAACTATACTATAAGGCCATAGTCACCAAAACAGCATAGTACTGGTATAAAAATAGGCACATAGACCAATGGAACAGAATAGAGAACTCAGAAATAAACCCAAATACTTACAGCCAACTAATCTTTGACTAAGCAAACAAAAATATAAAGTGGTTGAGGACACCCTTTTCAACAAATGATGCTGGGATAATTGGTTAGCCACATGTGGGAGAAGGAAACTGGGTCATCTTCTCTTACCTTATAAAAAATCAACTGAATATGAATTAAAGACTTAAATCTAAGACCTGAAACTTTAAAAATTCTAGATGATAACATTGGAAAAACTGTTTTAGACTTTGGCTTAGGCAAGGATTTCATGACGAGGCACCCAAAAGCAAATGCAATAAAAACAAAGATAAATCGCTGGGTCTTATTTAAACTAAAGAGCTTTTGCATAACAAAAGGAATGAACAGTCAGCAGAGTAAACAGACAACCCACAGAGTGGGAGAAAAATCTTCACGATCTGTACATCTGACAAAGGACTAATATCCAGAATCAACAATGAACTCAAACAAATCAGCAAGAAAAATACAAACACTCCTATCAAAAAGTGGGCTACGGACATGAATAGACAATTCTCAAAAGAAGATATACAAATGCCAACAAAAATGTGAAAAAATGCTCAACGACCCTAATTATCAGGGAAGTGCAAATCAAAACCACAATGTGACACCACCTTACTCCTGTAAGAATGGCCATAATTAAAAAACAATGAAAAAATAGGCTGGGCACGGTGGTTCATGCCTGTAATCCCAGCACTTTGGGAGGCCAAGGCAGGCAGATTGCCTGAGCTCAGGAGTTCAAGACCAGCCTGGGCAACACGGTGAAACTGTCTCTACTAAAATACAGAAAAAGAAAGTAGCTGGGCATGACGGTGTGTGCCTGTAGTCCCAGCTACTCGGGAGGCTGAGGCAGGAGAATTGCTCGAACCCAGGAGGCAGAGGTTGCAGTGAGCCAAGATCATGCCACTGCACTCCAGCCTGGGTGACAGAGCAAGACTTTGTCTCAAAATCAGTCAATCAATCAATCAATCAATCAATAATAAAAAATTTTAAAAAAGTAGATGTTGACATGGATGCAGAGAACAGGGAACACTTCTCGACTGTTGGTGGGAATGTAAAGTAGTACAACCACTATGGAAAACAGTGTGGAGATTCCTTAAAGAACTAAAAGTAGACCTATGATTTGATCCAGCAATCCCACTACCCGGTATCTACCCAGAGGAAAGTAAGTCATGATGTGAAAAAGATACTTGCACATGCAGGTTTATAGCAGCACAGTTCACAATTGCATAAACGTGGAACCAACCCAAATGCCCATCAATCAAAGAGTGGATAAAGAAACTGTGATATATATATATATGTAGTGTGTATATATATGTGTGTGTGTGTGTATATATGTATACTACACAGCCATAAAATCATAAAATGGAATAAATTAATGGCATCTGCAGTGACCCAGATGAGATTGGAGACAATTATTCTAAGTAAAGTAACTCAGGAATGGAAAACCAAACATCACATGTTCTCACTCATAAGTGGGAACTAAACTATGGGGATGCAAAGGCATAAGAATGACACAATGGGCTTTGGGGACTCAGGGGGAAAGGGTGGGAAGGGGGTGATGGATAAAAGACTACAAATAGAGTGCAGTCTATATTGCTCGGGTGGTGTGTGCAACCAAAATCTCACAAATCACCACTGAAGAACTGACTTATGTAACCAAACACCACCTGTTCCTCAATAACCTATGGAAATAAAAAAATTTAAAAAAACCCCCCACATACTCTATGGCCCAGCAATTCCACTCTTAGGTGCGTACCTAGAGAACCTTAGGCAAATGTACAGCAAGGTCTGCAATGTACAAGAATACTCATGGCAGCCTGACTCACCTCAGCTGCATTGGGAAGCAATCCAAATATTCATCACCTATGGAATGGACATGTAAATTGTCCCATGGCCAAACAATACAATACTGCAAAACAATGAAAATGGACACACCACTACACAAGCAACGTGAGAGATTCTTAAGAACAGAAGCAAGACAAAGACTACAATGTGATCACATTTATATAAAGTTAAAAAGCAGGTAAAATGAATCTCTGGTACATATCACTTGGTGATGTAGACCTAGGGGGTTACCTCTTAGGAGTAGGGGAACAAGGGGGCTTCCGGGTATTAGCAATGAATCCTCAAGAGGAGTTACAGAGTCTGCTTTCTGATTATTCATTAAGTGCTATGTATGTGGCATTGCTCATGTAAGTGTGTGTAGATTTTGATGCAATAATTTATGCAAAAAATGGGGAAATAAGTATGCAGGTGTGCTGGTGAGTGGCTTCCTTGCTGTCTGGGTTCATAAGCATCATGGAATGTTTTCTGGAGGGAACAGAGAACAGTGGTTAATCTGGTAACATAATCAAGGTGGAGCTGGGGTGGAATAGAAGAGGGGGTGTCTGAAAAAACACGATAGAAAGGAAATACTGATTTATTAAGGTTAAGAATAGAGGCTCTGAGGAGCTAGAATAACAGTTTTCCTTTTCATTTTACATTGTTTATTACCTAAACCACAGTGTGACAAATCAAATGCATTTTCCTCTTCTGGGTGACATTGAGTTCTTTCTCTGGCCTAGTCTTTGTATTTGGGAGAAAATGAGCATTTTCTAGGTATTTTATAATTTGGATAAAGGCAGGGAAAGGAATTGGATTCGGACTTAATCTTTTTTTTTTTTTTTTAAGTTTTTTTTTTTTTTTTTTTTTTTTTTTTTTTTTTTTGAGACGGAGTCTCGCTCTGCCGCCCAGGCTGGAGTGCAGTGGCCGGATCTCAGCTCAATGCAGGCTCCGCCTCCCGGGTTCACGCAATTCTCCTGCCTCAGCCTCCCCAGTAGCTGGGACTACAGGCGCCCGCCACCTCGCCCGGCTAGTTTTTTGTATTTTTTAGTAGAGACGGGGTTTCACTGTGTCAGCCAGGATGGTCTCGATCTCCTGACCTCGTGATCCGCCCGCCTCGGCCTCCCAAAGTGCTGGGATTACAGGCTTGAGCCACCGCGCCCGGCCCGGACTTAATCTTATCACAATATTCAAAGCACAATAAGGGGAGGTAATCTCACAAAATATTCAAAGCCTGCCTGTACTTCCAAAAAGGTCCCCTGGAACCTCCACAAGCTCCCAGAGAAAGCTGGGCGTTTTGCAAGGGAGTTTGGAAACCCTGCTATAGTACTCGAGGATCCAGCAGTGGGGTCTTAGCGGGGAAAAGGGCTGCTGATCCTCCTGTAGGAAAGCCAGGTGGCTGTAGGGGTGGGTGGGATAGTGGGGCTGAGGGTCTCTTTGGTCCTGGGCAGATGAGGAGTCTGCCCAAGCAGAGAATGTCAGAGACTGACAGCTGCACTGTCGCTCATGGACAGACATTAAGGAGGGCAGCCAGAAGAGAACAGGAAAGTTTTATTACCACCCCAAATAGCAGAGCTGTTGAACAACTTCTTTGATAGTAAAACAAAGGGATAGAGATGTCCCCTTGGGCCCTTCCCACTCTGTTAGTCTAAGGATTTGTGAAGGGAATGAAAGGTTGGGTATGCTACTTTCGTGTGAAGTCAGTGAGGCTGAAGGAAAAGCACCGTCTCCAGAGCAAATGGACCTGTGCCCCAGAGCCAGGCCCTGGGGTGGCGCCTGGGAGTCTGCATTTCTCACAAGCTCCCTGTGTCACTGATGTTACTGACCTGGAGATCACAATTGAAACCACCTTTGCAAAATTATGACAGTAAGAGATATCTGACACAGTTGACTCCATCTTGCTTCTGATCTCCAAGCTGTCCTTGGCCATTCCTGGGCATAGAACAAGCTAACTTTGGGAGGAATTTAGTTTATAGTTATAATAGTCCTGTCTTAAAACTAACCCCCTCCTTGCTCAGGGACTGCCTTTGTAAGACTAATGAAAGGCCAGAAGAATAGGATTATGAGAGGGGCCTCAACTCTGCAAAATGTAGGCATAGTTTCTGTAATCCCTTACTGCTCAGAAGTTATATGACCAGAGGTTACAGATAGGTATCGTTTCTATAATCTCTTATGGCTCAGGAGTCATGTGGCTAGAGGTCACAAGATTTGTGACTTTCTCAATTATAGATAACATCACTATTGCAGAAGCTAAGTTTTTTCTTTCTTTTTTTTTTTTTTTGAGATATTGTTCAGACTGACCCTACCCAGACTCATGATTCGTGACTCAACTGTTCCTGTGGCCCCACCCAGAGGTGGACTCAGTGCATGAGGACTGTTTTCCACACTCATGATTTTTTCCCCCAACTGATCAGCAGCACTCATTCCCTAGCCTCCTGCCCACCAAATTGTCCATTAAAACCCTAACCTCCCAGCGTTTGGGAAGACAGGTTTGGGGGGTAACTCCAGTTCTCCTACGTGGCCAGCCTCACATCACTAAACTCTCTCTGCTGCAATGCCACAGCCATTTTGTCTGTGCAGCAGGCAGAAAGAACTGTGGACAACTACACACCGAGCAGCAAGGAACTGGTGCCCCTGACTCATTCACAGGCGACCAGCCCTGATATTGTCTACGGTGTTTGCATAGAATCCACACTGCCCCCTCCATCGCCCATCCCAAGTTTTCTCAGAATAGAAGAAAAGGATAGAGGCAAATCCCACGTCCTTGCTTGAGTCCTGGGGATTCCTGATAAAGTTCCCCAGGAAGAGAAATGGTCAGTTTCCTTTATGTAACCCATTTATCCATTTGTTTATTTCATTCACTCACTTGCTTATTTAATGAATGTATATAGAGCAGGGGCCAGCAAACTACAGCCCATAGGCCAAAGACCACAGCCTTGTTCATTTGTTAACATATTCTCTGTGGCTGCTTTTGCACCACAATGTCAAGGCTGAGTAGTTGTGACAGAGACCTCTGGCCTGAAAACCTAAAATATTTACCATCTGGTCAAGAGCATCAGGTACTATGCTAGTCACACATAGAGATATGTTAATATATTAATAATTATAGTATCTTTCCCCAAATTTACAATCTCATAGGGAAAATGTCACACACATGATCTCCTGCTTCAGCATGGCCATTACCATCATCATCAGCAGCAGCAGCAGCATCAATATCATCATCAGCATCATTGTCATTATCATCATCAACACCACCATCATCAACAGCAACTGCAGCATCAACATCATCATATCCAAATAGTCAACATTTCTTAATCCTGTCTCCGGGCCAGGAACTGTTTGAAGAGCTTTGCATACATTAACTCATTTAATCCTTATGACAACTTTTGAGGTAGAAACTACTATCTCTCTTTTTCCCCACAAATGAAGAAACTGAGGCACAGATGTTAAGTATTGTTCCTAAGGTTGCCTGGCTAGTGAATAATACTATATGACAGACACTGAGCTAAACCCATGTAATCCTCACAACATATATGAATTATTACTATGCTTATTTTACAGGTGAAGAAATGGATGCTCAGAAAAGTGAAGTGACTTGCCCATGTTCTGCAAGGTAGGAAATAGTGGAGGCAAGATTCACATACAGGGCTTCAGGCTCTTCCGTTTAACTATGCCAACTGCAGTCAGATCTTTGCCTCCACTTTTGTCTAATAACACATTCTTAAAACTCTAGCCTAGCTCTGCCATCTCTCATAGCTGCTGACTCAAGGATCTGATGGAGAGGAGAGGAACTGGTCTCCCTCCACTCCCTTCCCCCAGCGCCAAGGACAACCCTCTTTCATGTGATCTGTGCCTGTGTGTGTTTGTTGAATTAAATTCTTGTGAGCATGCAAATAGAGCTCAAAGAGCTTTGGGGATTCAGAGAAACGAGACCTTCTGAGGGATTATTTTGGCCAGGGGAATGGGGATAGATTTCATGAATAACTCAGGGGTGGGGATGAAGTTGGATTTGAGAGAGCAGGTTGCAAAGGCACAAGGCAGCAAGGATGAGGTGTGTTTGGAGAATGGGGAGATGCTGGTTTGACTGAGTCTGTGGACGATTAGAGGGGAGGAGTTACACTGAGGTAGAATTGAGGAGGTCCCTCCTACTGCTATGAACAGGGACAGTGGATTTCATCTCATAGGTGATTAAGAAGGCAAATGATGTTGAAATAGAGGCATGCCTAGGTTAAAGACCGGCCTGGTGGCAGAGTATAGGCTGGACTGAGCAAATGATTGGTTGGAGCCAGGGGAATGAGTTAGGGGCTGGTACAGGAGGTCTAGGCAGGCGGCGAAAAGGATCAGACACACAGAGTTGGGAGGGAAGATAGAAAGCAAGAAGCAAGTGATGCTCCAAGAAAGAAAAAGCAGGTGTTGGCTATAGAGTGAGTTGAGGGCTGCAGGTGGGGACAGAGATGACTTAGGTTTTCAAGATCCAGTGACGAGGAGAATGAATGGAAAAACAGCTGGTGTGTGGGGCAGATAATGAGCTGTTTCCCATTTGCTGGATTGAGGTGCTGGTGGGACGTGGGTGGAAACATCTGCAGCTCCCTGGAAATTTGGAGAGAGATTGGGGCTAGTGCAACAGATTCAGGAGACAAGGGCTAGAAGGGAGCCCTGGACGTGGATTGTCCCCAGAGGGAAGAGTGTGGAGTGGGAAACAGAGAAGATGGGATTGGGCAAAAGTCCATGCTTAGGAAGAAGGAAAAGCAAGATGGCATGAGCCAGAATCAAAGGATCATAGACAATTTTGTCAGTGTGTAGATGAAGAAATCTGGTTTTCAGCTCTGTCCATTCAGCCCTACAGATCCCACAGCCAAGCCATGTTTAGCTTCACCTTTATGACTGGGCCAGTCCTATGTTTTATGAGGACACCCATCTTCCTGGTTTTAAGTGACTCCAGGAAGTTAACTGGCTTGTTGAGTAGGCCTCTGTCACACATTTTCTCTTTGTTGCTAGAACCTGTAATGGCACGGGTAAAAGCATTGTGAACATGAATGCCTGTGCGTCTGCATGAGAAAGGATAATAAATAATCCCTACAGAGTTCTTTGTATATGTCAGTCACTCTGCTAGGCGTTTTGTAAGCATTATCTCATTTAATCTCTACTCCACTTTTTCAGGTGTTATCATATTCCCATTTAACAGAAAGCAAATGGATACCCAGAGTGGGTAAATCTCAAAGCTAGTGGGTGACAGAGGGCCGGAGTCCAGGCAAGCTAACCCCAAAGCTCTAGCTTTTTTTTTTCTTTTTTTTTTAAAATTTATTTATTTTGATCAAGATGGGGTCTCGCTATGTTGACCAGGCTGGTCTCGAACTCCTAACCTCAAGCAATTCTCCCATCTTGGCCTCCCAAAGTGTTGGGATTACAGGCAGAAGCCACTGAGCCTGACCCCAAAGCCCTAGCTTTTAACTGCTACGTTATCCTGAGAAAGAAAAGAAACAGGAATGAGAATGGGATGTAAGAGAGATGAGGGTGAGATAACTTTCGAAAAGGTTAGTTGAAAGTGGTAATTACCAAAGATACCTTGAACTGAGAGTGGGAGAGGTCTCCAAGTCCACAAAGCCAGTAGAAGGTCTTTATCCCCTAGAGATAAAGGCGGGCTTAGGGTCTCCTGGGACTGCTGATGCTTTGTGCCAATCTCCCCACTAAGGATATGCAGGAACCATCTCTGGGAAGACATCCAAGGGACTTGAGAAGTCACTCCATCCAAAAGAAATTGTGAATCTGAAGGTAGCAGGGTGGGAGATGGCTTCCCCACCTCCCACAGGTGAACTGGCCTCCTGGGGTGGGCTAGCATAGATTGATGAGAGGGAAAAGTCAATTCCAAAGCATTACTAGGAAGCCTAAGCCATTTGGGATCAGAAGGGCAGGGAGAGAGGCAACCTTAGAAATGACAGGCCAGCTCTACCTCCCAATTTTATTTTTACAAATGGATTAGTGTCATGGGGAAACACTTATTGATATGGAAGGATGTTTTGTTATTGCCCATTGGAGATGCTTTAATGACTCCTGCAGCACTCTCATTTTGTTAATCTGAGATAAGAAGAGTAAGAGTGGGTGTGCACATGTGTTTGTGCACATATGTGCCTATGTGTAGATACAAGGTGAAGTCAGCACATCCTCCAGGGCCTGGTAGAATAATGGAGATGGTATGGAACCAACTGGGAAGCTCCAGAAGCTTGTGGAGAACAAAGAGAGTGTAGATGGCTGTGCTATGTGTGCATATTTTTAGGAAGGGCAGAGTGACAGAATTCATGTGTCATGGCTTGGAATCCCTTCTCACCTGAACAGGTCTTTGCCTTCAGTGATGCGTATTTTCTTCATCCTTTAGTTGGAGCAGTGCAGGCACCTGCCAGTTGACACAAGGACTCTGTAGAGAACTGAGAAATGCTTGTGTATGGCACCCAGTCAATGGGTGTCACTGGCTGAGCTCCCTCCCTTGTTGCACACCAGACTCTGGTGACTAGAGGAGTTGACAAGACACAGCTGTGAAGAATTTAGCTCACACTGGACACATAAGCCATAGTAAGTGATAGCTCTGAATCCTTGTGGCTGAGACAGGGCTAGAATCTGAGGCCCAGGCCACCTCCCAGGCCAGCATGCACCCACCGTGCCACTGCTTTTGTTCTCTGGGGTCCCTGTGTCTTGCGGTCCAGCTTCCACTGGACACTGCACCTCTGAAGGAAGACAGATAACAAGTCTGATCACAGGTGTGTGACTGATGGGCTGGGGGTCCTGAGTTGGGTCCTGAGCCTTCATGTGCTCGCATGTGGCATTGTTTGCAGCTCAGACCCGGGGGTAATAACTGCAGCAAAGTGGTGCCTTTTCTAGAAAGTCAGCAAGTTAGGGGTCCCTGGAATATCCATGGTGCTCCTCCCTGGTAGGGAACCAGCTCCTGACCTGGGGGTGGGGGCTGGGTGAGGGGGCAGTGTGGGAGGAACGCTGTGAAGGCTGCGGGAGACAGGCCTGGTCACATCCTGCAGGTGGCCGGACAACACGGGGACACTCATGCACTGTAGTGCACCTCTTGCAGCCTCCTGTTTTTCCCCACAAAGCAGCAGTGACAAATATCTGCAGTGTGGCTGTGAAGAGGCAGGCAGCACGTGCACAGTGCCTGGAGCTCTGAGGGCTGGGTGAGGGCTGAGTGGGGATGTGTGGTCTCTTGCCACCCGCAAATGTGGGTTGGGAGTACTTGGACATGGATTCCTCTTGTGACAAAAGGGAATGTAGGATGATGCATTCGTGGGGCCTAGAAGTTCTTGCGTGACCCTGCTTTGGGCTCATTATGAGTGTTAGGTGCGTGGAAATCGGAGTTCTTTGCAGGCTTTGTGGATGAGAAAAAACTCAGCAGAGAAGGCAGGACAGGACCTGGGCCTTGCAGGACAGATGGGTGTGCACACGGGGAGAGGAACCACAGCAGAAGGATGGTTGAGCAAATGCTCTGAGGATGGAATGTGTTGCATTTTCAGTGTTTGATGAGGAAACTAGCCAAGTGCAAAGAGTTCACCCACACAAATGAGAAGATCCCAGTGCCATCTTTCCTTCTTGTCATCATGATGATGATGATGATGATCATCATCATCACATTTCATTGAAATGATTTATGGGTGTCTCCATCTGCCCAGCCAGGCTGTGAGCTCTTGAGAGCAGAGACTGGAAGGTAGCAGGGTGGGAGATGGCTTGCTTCTGACCTGGGTCTCCAGGGCCCAGCACCTAGCAGGTGCTCCATATAGATGTATTTGAATGAATAAGTGAATGAGAGAGTGAGTGAATCTGTTGAGAAAGGCAGATTATGACCAGATTGTGGAAGGTCTTGTGTAGGGACTGGGGACCCATTGAAATGTTTGAGTGGGAAAATACCTCTCAAGGGGATGCTCTGGGGAAGAGTAACCTGAGAGCCATGTGCAGGGTGGACTGAGGGTAGAGAGAGCAGATAGGATGGAGGACCATGAGGAGGCAACCGGGTGAGGTTCTCAACTCATCTCTGAGATGATGGAAAAGAAAGCAGAGCCAGGACAGGAATTAAACACGCACTCAGCAAACATTTTCATATAGTGGCCTTTTCCAATGGTTTCTACCATGCTTAAGAGTCTACATCCTTTTTTCCCCCTCTGGTATAATAATAGTAAAAGTCGGAAAAGAGTCTAAATAATTGAGAAGAGGTAGAAAAAGCTGCAACGTGCCACAGTTTTATCCACCTGACTTGGCCGTGAAAAGGGCTGGAAGGTAAGCCCAAGAATGGATGGGGACAAGGAACATGGCAGGCACTGGATCTGAGAGGGAGAGAGGGCTGACGGCGGGCCTCAGCACAGAGCTACTGTGTTCTTTTTCAGAAAAGGTGGAATTCTTGACTTTACTGTTATAAAGTGAGGGGTAGAGGAGGAGAAAGGATTAATAACTGTTTGTTTTCTGCCAAGTTAAAAACCTAAGTTCTTGCAATGATTTTATACACAATGTTCTAAAGATTTTATAAATTCCTCTCTAGGGACAAGCCTCCAGAGAGAATATGTCCCAAGGGAATGTCCCTGCAAGAACAGAGCCAGAGGGAGCAGTTGGAAGTTTCCTCAGAAATGCAAACCACCCTCTGTAGATTAAAGGCCTTCGCGTTGGCTTCTGTTTTGCCCTGTTGAAACTTGCCATGTTCAGAGAACCACAGTCAGTTAAGATCAACCTTCAAGGACATCCATAGATAACAGAAGCCCAAAATGTCCAGTTACAATGTCAGAAAGGGAGACAGAACAAATGGGAAGAGCACAGTGTGATTGTCTAACCCTGGAACCTCCCCATTTTTAGTTTTTACTATACTTTGTTTCTGGTCATGATTAGTAGAAAACCTTGCAGACAGAATGGGCCTGTACACCTGCTTGTCTTCAGTGTTACAAGGTAGGTAGGTTGAGTTCTCTCTTCAGCCAGGTTTGGGACAGAAGAACCCAGGGGAGTAAGAGGTGTGACAGCCACAGAAAGGAGAGGAAAGCTACAAAGGTCCCGGGGCCTTTGTCAGAGAAGGAAAGGGAGAATCTCCTAATTAGAGGCTGTGATGGTTAATTTTATGTGTCAGTATGTCTGGGCCATGGCCCAGGAATGTGGTCAAGCATTATTCTGGATGTTTCTGTGAGAGTGTTTTGGATGAGATTAACATTTAAATCAGGCCGGGCGCGGTGGCTCAAGCCTGTAATCCCAGCACTTTGGGAGGCCGAGACGGGCGGATCACGAGGTCAGGAGATGGAGACCATCCTGGCTAACACGGTGAAACCCCGTCTCTACTAAAAAAAATACAAAAAAACTAGCCGGGCGAGATGGCGGGCGCCTGTAGTCTCAGCTACTCGGGAGGCTGAGGCAGGAGAATGGCGTAAACCCGGGAGGCGGAGCTTGCAGTGAGCTGAGATCCGGCCACTGCACCCCAGCCTGGGCGACAGAGCCAGACTCCGTCTCAAAAAAAAAAAAAAAAAAACATTTAAATCAGTTTGAGTAAAGCCGACTTTGAGTAAAGCAGATCGCCCTCCACAGTCTGGGTGGGCCTCATGCAATCAGTTGAAGGCCTGAATAGGACAAAAGACTGACTTTCCCCAAGCAAGAGGAAATTCTGCCAGCAGACAGCTTTTGGACCCAAATTGAGGCATTGGCTCTTCCCTGGGTTCTCAGCCTGATGACCTTTGCAACTGAACTGCAACACTGGCTCTCCTGGGTCTCCAGCCTACAGGCCACCCGGCAGATTTTGGGTTAGCCAGCCTCTATAATTGTGTGAGCCACTGTGATAAGAGAAACCTCCCCTTATACCCTCTCTGTATATCTACATCCTACTGGTTCTGTTTCTTTGGAGAACCCGGACTAGTTTAGAGGCTTAGTTACAGCAGCTCCACGGATTTCTAGTACCTCCATTCTTGGGACTGCACCCAGGAAGGAGGAGGAACCAGCTGGAGCAGACAGACCTTTCAGAGTTAGTGCCCCTTGGCGAAGCCACTGCTTCACTCCTGCTTGCCTTTGGTTACGTGTGCTATTAGCAAAACTTGGTTGGGCTCAAGCCATAGACAATTCCAAGCATGCTAAAACTTTGGAGCGAGGTATTTGCTACATTTACAGGGGGATGTTTGAATGTTATTTAGAGAAAGCAGAGCATGATAATTACTTGCTAAGTAGGATTCCCTTGACTCAACATTAAAAAACAGATATGAAACAGAAAGCACAGCATTAGAACAACATTTCTCTTCAATAATGAACTTTGAAGTAGATGGTTAACCCTCAAGTATTCTAATTTATCTTCATATTCTGGCCCAACAAAATTTCAGCCAATTAGCATTCCTGACTTGGTGTAATACAATGCATAGCTTTATGGTTTTGACCATGCTTGTTGAATGGAGTGATTGTCTTGACCATTCAGATTGAGCAGGGACCATGACTAGACAAATCAAGTAGATAGCACAGAGAGTAGATAGCATAAAGATTCAGTGGAAAAAATAAAGCACATGTCTTTCAGGCTGGAAGACATTTCTGAGAAACAGAGAAGTGTGTCCTTCTGCTCCAAGATTCATTTCCAAATTGGTGACTGTGAACCCCAGAAGGCTGCCAGTCATGATGGCACCCAAGGCCACCAGGCGGCCAAGAAGTGAGCTGGACCTCAGCAAATAGGAGAGGCACTGACGGAGCAGTCTTGGCTCCAACTCTTTTAGTGCTGAAATAAAATTTTGTGCTAATTGGTCAGTCTGGAATCCTGACATTTGGGGTGAGGGTCAGGGGTATTGGGAGAAGAAGAGGGGAGAAGGAGGGAGACCTTTCTAGCCAATTCCAGACATTCTTACTGCACTAACAGCATTGAAACACTGACCAAATGCTTGAACTGAAAATGAAACATTAGACAGTGAGATTTTAGTGGGAGGAAAGTGGACTTCATATGACATACACCATGTTCTTGATAAACTACTTGCTAAACTCCTAAAATGCCATGTTCTCTTCCCATTCTAGGTCTTGCCCCATCTTTGCTGGAGACTACCTATTCATTAACCTAACTTCTCCTTGATCATTAGGTCTTTATGCAGAACCACTTCTAGAAGCCTTTCTCGTTCTTCCTGGGTGCTGCCACAGCCCCGCCACCTGGTGGAATAACTGCCTCCTAGACTGTGTGCTCCTTGAAGGCAGGGATGTGATTTGCACACAGTTATATCTACCGTGCCTTGAACAGGACATATAAGTGGCCTCCTTCCCACTCCCTAAAGTTTTGACCTTGTCCCAGAGCCCAGTGGATCTGATTCAATCCCAAAGCAGGGATGCTATAGGGCCCTACCTATTCTTATCTAGCTGATCCCATTTTTGGACCTGCTTTGACACAGAAACCCACTTTCTGCATTTATTCCTTAAAATATAGTCCCTGCTTGCTACCCCAGCTCTTCCAGAAAATGGATTTCCTTTCTTAAATTTCAGTTTCTCTTGGTTGTACCAAATACCTGCAAGTAGGTCTCCCCATTTCTGATAATGGAGGCTGGTTGGTTCTGTTAGAACTTGTGCCCATCATCAGTTTTTCCAGCTTGTCTTAGATACGATCCTAGACCCTGAGCATTGGCTATGCCATCAACAAATGGGCATTTCAGCCTGTTTCAGACCTAACTTTAAGTGCATGTCCTTTAATAACTGATGCTGTCTTTTTGTTTGTTTGTTTTTGTTAATGTTGTTTTGTTCTGTTTTTTAGATTCAAAGTCTTGCTATGTTGCCCAGGCTGATCTCCTGGACTCAAGCAATCCTCCTGCCTTGGCCTCACAAAGTGCTGGAATTACAGGCATGATCTGCCATGCCTGGCTCTGTGTATTCTAATACTGGTCTCTCACCTGGCCCTGAGGGACCTCTTGGACACCATTCCTGGGCTCTCTGGATCTGTCTGTCCCTCCTGGCAGTTCCCAGATGTCAGGGATTGGCTGTGGGTACAATCTCATAAGCGTAAGGATAAACAGTAATGTGTCTTGGAAACATGCTCAAAGACCTAGATTTTCTATGTTTGGAGATTTAAAACTTTTTTTTCTGCAAATTGCAAAACAAAGACCAGCTGTACTCTCCCAAGAAAAAGCCCAATTATACTCATGCCAGGTGGAGTCCTACTTTTGTAATGAAATGTAGGGTCTTGTCATGGGTCCAGTATGGTCCCCCAAAGAAGTCCACACCGTAATGCCTGGAACTTGGGAACATGTTACCTTACATGGCCAAAGGGAGTTTGCAGATGTAAGTGGGTTACTGACCTTAAGATAGAGAGACTCTCCAGGTGAACTCAATTCAATCATCTGAGCTCTTAAAAGCAGGGAACTCTCTCTGGGTGGACTCAGAGAGATGCAGCAGAAAGGAAGTCAAGGAGATTCAACGTGCAGTTCTGAGAAGGGATTCAGTGAGCCGTTGCTGGCTCTGAGAAGTAGGAGCCTTGTGCAAGGATTCAGGAAAGGTCTCTAGGAACTGAGGATGGTTCTCAACTGACAAGCACAAGCAACTGAATTCGGCCAGGCATCTGGGGGAGCTTGGAAGCAGATTCTTCTCCAGAGCCCCACTAAGGATTGTGGTTCTGCTGACAGCTCGATTTCAGCCCACGAGACTCGAAAGAGGACCCAGCCTGAGTGTGGTGGTTCCCACTTGTAACCCCAGCACTTTGAGAGGCTGAGGTGGGAGGATCACTTGAGCCCAGGAGTTTGAGAGCAGCTTGGGGAATATAGTGAGATCCTATCTCTACAAAAACAAACAAACAAAAAACCAGAAACTGCTCAACAGGTTCACCTTGCCTGCTGCCTAGACAAAGCTGATTTATCAAGACAGGAGAATTGCAATAGAGTAATTCACGCAGAGCCGGCTGTGCAGGTGACTGGAGTTTTATGATTACTTAAATCAGCCTCCTCGCGCATTCAGGGATCAAAGTTTTTAAAGATAATTTGGTGGGTGGGGGCCAGTGAGTCGGGAGCGCTGATTAGTAAAGTCAGAGATGAAATAATAGGGGGTTGAAGCTGTCCTCTTACGCTGAGTCAATTCCTGGGTGGGAACCACAAGATCAGATGAGCCAGTTTATCAATCTGAGTGGTGCCAGCGGATCCATCAAGTACAGGGTCTGCAAAATATCTCAAGCACAGATCTTAGTTTTTACAATAGTGATGTTATCCCCAGGAGCAATTTGGGGAGGGTCAGAATCTTGTAGCCTCCAGTTACATGACTCTTAAGCCATAATTTCTAATCTTGTGGCTAATTTGTTAGTCCTACAAAGTCAGTCTAGTCCCCAGGCAAGAAGAAGGTTTGTTTTGGGAAAGGGCTGTTTTAAACTATAAACTACAAACTAAGTTCCTCCCAAAGTTACTTTGGCCTACACCCAGGAATGAACAAGGACAGCTTGGAGGTTAGAAGCAAGATGGAGTTGGTTAGGTCAGATCTATTTCACTGTCTCAGTTATAATTTTGCAAAGGTGGTTTCACAGCAAGCTATGATCGTGCCACTACAGTCCAGCCTGGATGACAGAGCAAGCAAGACCCTATCTCGAAACAAATAAAATAAAAACAAAAGTAAAAAGAAGACCCAGTTGAACCACACTGTACCCAGATTTCTGAGCTACAGAACTGTGAAATAATACACTGGTGGTGTTTTAAGCACTGAATTTGTGGGGATTTGTTCTGGCACCCATAGAAAATGAATGGAGGCCATTATGGAGGTCAGATGGGACCTTGATGGGAAGATCTCCCATTGCCTCTTGCCATCTAAGATCCTTGGGCTGCAAAGCATCTCTACTGCTCTTTGCCGATTGCACAGTTAATGAAGAAAAAACCCCCTGAGCCAAGAACACTGGGATTTTCATCTCCATCTCACAACAGCTTTCTTCCTGGGCAGGAGCTTCCCTCAGTCCCACATATTTGGAGTTCCACAGCCTTCCCTGGGAGCCAGAATGTGGTCATTTCCTTGCCCAGCCCAGTACAGCCAAGCTCTAAGGAAGCTGTTATCAAAACAGGAACACTCGTTTCATGTGTCCAGTACTTCTGGCTGCAAAGTGGAAAGAGACTTACTCCGCAGCAAAAGCAAAGCATCAAATAAAACATTTCTGTGAAAGACCTGGCAAGCAGGCACGTCAGCTCTCTGAAGACATCCTCTTGTTCAGCAAAGTGAAATAGTCTATAGAAATAGGGCTGGAACAAAGGGCCCTGGTGGTTTTGTCCTGGATTCCCTATGAATGGTCAGCTTCCTTGAGCAGAGTTCAGTGCAAATGAGGCCAAGGCTAGGGACTGGCTCTGGAGGCAGGTCAATGAGCTCCAGTCTATTTTGTGGAGAAAGACTCCCTCTAATTCAAAATGCCTTGACCACCTAATATTTTCCAGGTCCTGTGCTAGGGGCTGGGAGGACAGAGAGAAAGAGTCAGATCCTCCCACAAAAATCCACGAGATGTTGGGGAGCCGAACTTGTAAACAGCCATCACCAACGCAAAGAAGGATGCACTGATGCTATCTAGAGGCGCACAGGAAATGGTTCATGGGCATAGAGGTAGGAGATATGGCTTCTGCTTGCATATTCCCAATGAAGTGTCACAGGAGAGAGAGTATTTGAGCCAGACTTTGATTGAGAGTCAGGGACAAAAAATTGTTGATGACATGTATTTGGTGCTTTACATTTCATAATTTCACTTCAATGGAATTTTGGTAGGTAGAGCATAGCCGAGGTGTTTTAATGTAGAAAACTGTAGGAGTAGGTATACATGGGCATAAAGATGTAAAAGTTCATGATATTTCCAGCAACTAGGCGTTCGCATTGATACTGGGGTATTGTTGCTTCTACTTCTCAGTGGACACGGAATCTATCCAGGAATGTTCCTGATTTATATCAGATAGATTTACATCAGGAACATAGCTAGATAGATTTATATCAGGAACATACCTACGTAGATTCCCATACCTATTTACATAGATTCGAATCTATGATTTTACACTTATGTCTTCAATTCCGAACAGCACCTCAGGGTTTAGTTTAGTTTTCTCACTTTCCATATACATATATGTATTTTTTGAGATGGAGTCTCGCTCTGTTGTCCAGGCAACAAACATGTAATGGCGCATCTTGGCTCACTGCAACTTCCACTTCCCCAGTTCAAGCAATTCTCCTGCCTCAGCCTCCTGAGTAGCTGGGATTATAGGCGCCCACCACCACGCCTGGTTAATTTTTGTATTTTGAGTAGAGATGGGGTTTCACCATGTTGGACAGGCTGGTCTTGAACTCCTGATCTCAGGTGATTCACCTGCCTTGGCCTCCCAAAGTCCTGGGATTATAGGTGTGAGCCACCGTGCCTGGCCTCACTTTCCATATTTGTAACTCGCTTCCGCACAGTGTTCCTGGAGAATAAAGTGCACTGAGATAGAGAAGACAGATGTGAAGGATGGTTTAGGATCTGCCAGGGAGGCCCCTGAGTGCCATGATAAGATAAAAGACTCTGTCTCTCAGGTTTGGTTGAGTTATTCAAGGTTTCTGAGAAGAGAGTGATAAGATTCAATCAGAAGAGTAAAGTTAACAGACATTTAAATAGAATCAAATACAGTTTTTAGGTAGAAAGGGAAGGCCTGGGGACATGTGTTGCAGAGTGGTAAAAATGATCTTGGACTGAGTTCAACTTGGTTGCTAGATAGACCCGTACTGCGATGCCCCTGTGTGATAAGCTCAGCATATTCCTTCACATTCTGGAATGCTTTTTACTTGGAATCTGAAAGTCTCCATGGAGGTGCTCAAGAGGTTACACTGTGCTTGTTTACCCATCATCCATGTCGTAACAAGGACCCATTATTACCCAAGAGGGAGGTTTCTACATAAGGATTTTATAAATGGATAACCTGTGTCACAATGAGGCTGGAGTTCATTGTCAGAGGACACTGGAATCCTTCTTCAATGATTATGTGTAAGTCAGGATGTCTTTTGTGGCAAATAATTGAAAACCCAATATGACAAGCTTAAACAACAAGGAATTTTAATCACTCCTGTGGCTGACAGTCCAGAGGAATCAGGACGGGCTCGATCCAGTGGCCCCAGATCTTTCCCTGTGATCCTCTTGGCTCTGCTTTCTTCTCACACTGGCAGTGGATGATCACATGATTTTTTGGGTCTAATCTCAATGCCTGGCATTATCCAGAGGAGGAAAAATGTTTCTTTCAGAAAGTCTTCAGAGAAGGAAAAAAGACTGTTTTGGAAGTTTTCAGTAATAGTAATAGTCTCCTCGTATCTTAAGAACATTTCTTTCCATTTGTTCTATTTTCTTTCTATTTTTTGGGAAACGATCTCAAATTTAGAGAAAAGCTTCAAGAACAGTACAAAAAAGTCATTTCTCTGAATTATTGGAGGGTAATTTGCTGACATGAAATTCTGTGCACCAGGATAATTTAGTGTATATTTCCTGTGGAACAAAGACATTCTCCTACAAAGCCGAAATTCTAAATCACAGATACCATTGAAGTTTTTTTTTTTTCTTTGAGATGAAGTCTCACTGTGTCACCCAGGCTGGAGTGCAATGGTGCAATCTCAGCTCACTGCAACTTCCACCTCCTGGGTACGAGTGATTCTCCTGCCTCAGCCTCCCTAGTAGCTGGGATTACAGGCATATGCCACCATGTCCGGCTAATTTTTGTATTTTTAGTAGAGCTGAGGTTTCACCATGTTGGCCAGGCTGGTCTCAAACTCCTGACCTCAGGTGATTCACCTGCCCCAGCCTCCGAAAGTGCTGGGATTACAGGCGTAAGCCATTGCACCCGGCCTTCCATTCCAGTTTTGCCACTTGTCCTGATTATGTCCTTGTAAAGGATGTCCGACTTTCATGACCTTGATATTTTAAAAGACTATTTTATTGAAGGTCCCTTGGTTTGGGTTTGTCTGATGTTTCCTTATGATTGGATTCAAGTTTTGCATCTATGGCAGGAATATCACAAAAAGTAATGTGGTGTTTGTTTCGTTGCATTGTGTCACCTGGCGCGTGATTTTGATTTGTTTCATCGTGGGAGATGTTAGTTTTGACCACTTAATTAAAGCAGTATCTGCCAGGCTTCTCCACTGTAGTTAACTTACTTTTCCTTTGTAATTATTAAGTTGTAGGAAGGTACTTTGAGACACTGTGAATATATACCTTCTTATCAAACATTTAATATCTTAATTTATCTATATATTTATATTAGTATGGACTCATGAATTCCTAATTCATTTAATGGGTTATGATCTCTAACTACTGTTGTTTATTTTGATATTGAGATTCTCCTTTATTTGACTGTCGGAACCCCTTTAATCTGGACTCTGTGTCCTTTTGAAATGTCTCCTAATTCTTTGGGCACTTCTTACTTTCTGGTAGAATAAGATATTCCAGACTCATTTTGCCCTTTCCTTGCTCAAATCATGGAACCAGCCATTTTTTTTTTTTGGTAAGTAGTCCTAGCTCCATTTAGTGGAGAAAGATATTTAGAAGCCAAAATTTGGATGCTAAGTATTTTCATTGCTACCGGGTTGTCATTGCTTCTAGAGTCTCTCAGTGAACAGGGCTAGGGACTCTACGCTGTTATATATGCCTGCATTTACATCTATGTCTATTTCTACATTGATCAATCTACAAATTGAAATCCATGACTTCACACCAATGTCTCCAATTCCAACACAACACTACAGGGTCAAACTAGTTTCTCTCTTTCCATGTTTGTGATTCACTACTCCAAGAGTGACAAACTTGGCTATCATAATTCTCATCCTATTTGTTCATCCGACTAATCCCTAATGTGTAATCAATTTCCCATTGCTGTAGTCTTCCCTCCCAACATCCTGTCTTTCCTTGATAGTAGCATCCTCTCGTTTCTTATCAGCTTTCACAGCCATGTCTGAACCAGTCACTGAAAGAGGGATACAAAAACCTTTATTTAGACCAACGGCTCAAAGCTGCCTCTGGAGCTGGGGTAGGGTCATCTTTCATTGGGATACGTGGGCTGTGTCTAGGAGAGGTAGATATCTAAAAAAATTTCAAAGTTCTCTTAGAAAAAAAGAAGGGAGAATGGATGTTGAATTAGCAGTAACAGTGCCCACTAAAGAGCTGTACAAACACATTCCTGTTATTGAAAGCAAGCAGCTCTCATCCCAACAAGCATGTCAAACTGAAGGCAGACCTCTTGCATCATCTTTCTAATGATGGGAAGCACAACTCCTTGGTGCTAGAGCCAAGGAACAATGTCTGACTGCCGAGAAAAGAACCAATAATGTAAACAGCCTCCATGAACAGCAAACTATTCAGACAAGAATTCTGGAGCAGAGCCCAGGGCTTAAGTCATGGCAGAATAAATATATTCTGAAATCACAGCCCAGCTTTTCCCTATCTCAACCCCCTTCCTGTTCCCTTCCCCATACAATTATTTGGATTAAATGTATGTGAATTCAAAATGTTAAAGACATTGACAAATTTCTCTATGGAAATGTTGCAAAAAGTTCCACTTTCACCAAAGCGTTGATGAATGCAGGCTCCTCCATACCTGGGCCACATGGGCCAACATGATGTATTAGTATTACCAGACTTATGCATTTTTCCATTCTGAAAATTGGCACTCGTTGTTGTTTGGATTTGCATTTCTTTAATCATAAATAAAGTAAAACATGTTTTCATGTGGTTAAAACATCGTTTTTGACCAGGTGCAGTGACTTATGCCTGTAATCCCAACATTTTAAAAGGCTGAGGTGGGAGGATCGCTTGAGGACAGGAGTTCAAACCAGCCTGGGCAACATAGTGAGACCCCATTTCTGTAAAAAATAAACAAAATTAGCTGGGCCTGGTAGTGCGTGCTTGTGGTCCCAGCTACTCAGGGGATAGTGAGCTGGGATGGGAGGACAGCTTGAGGTTGGGAGGCCAAGGCTGCAGTAAGCCGAGATCATGCCACTGTACTCCAGCTTGGGTGACAGAGTGAGACCCTGTCTCAAAAAAAAAAAAAGAATCATTTTTATGTTTTCTGTGAAAGACTATTTATATACTCTGGCTACTTCATTGAATGAATGATTTTTTTTCTTACTGATTTGTAAGAGCTCTTTGTATATTGAGAAAATTACAATATGATTTTGTGATATGAATTGCAAATATTTCACCTACTTTGTTTTTAGAATAGTTTTTTCTGGTTAACATTTTTTGCCTTTTATGTTGTAACATGTATTAATCTTTTGCTTAAGGCCTTATGACCTGAAGAATTCAATTCTGTATAAAGCATGTTACTGCTAAGCCCTGCCCCTCCCCGTCCTCATCCATCCCAAGCAGTCTGGTTTCTACCCCAAGATCTTAGCCCTTGCTCTGTCAGCATGGACCCTCAACTGAGGCCTTTCGCGATATTCCTTTGTCATAAACTGAGAGCCCATGGTATTCTAGATGCTGTTCTAGGTGCTGAGGATACAAAGATTCAGGTGAAAAAGACCCAGCCTGTGCCTCCCAGGAGCTCAGAGTCGGGTTGTGTGAACAAATACATTGAATAAAGTCTATGATAAAAGTCTGTACAGGGTAGAATGGAGCCAAAAACAAAACAAGTCAAGAAAGGTGGTGACCCTTGATTTGAGTCTTGCAAGTGGCACAGGTTTTCGCCAGGTACATCGAGAATGAGTGGAGAAGGGCATTCCAGGGAGAAGAAGCATCTGGGGTCCAGGTGTGGCTGCTGCAGAGGGAGGGCACATCTGCCAGGTAAGAGGGTCCAGATCACAGAATCCTGAGGTTGGGCTTTGCTCTGAGGGCGATTGAAGGGTTGTAAGAAGAGAGAGGTAATCGGGTTTGTAATACAACACTGCTCTTCACAGCAGGGTGGAAGGATGGGGGAGGAACGGCAGATTTAGAGACTCAAAGACCAGATACGAAACCACAGTTCATGTGACACTGGCAGAAGTCTAGGACCTAATGGTGAGTAATAGGAGGGTGGAGAGCAGAGGATGAGTGTGAAGGAGGAAGACTAGCTAAGGTTAGGTGTATTAGAAGGAGGTGGTTTGGACGTTGGAGAGTAGGAGGCGGAGGAGTGGGGAGTGATATGGAAGGCAGGATCGAGGAGGACTCTGAGTCTCTTTGGCTGTGGAAGGTGCTGCCGACACTGAGGAGGGAACGCAGGGCAAGGTGATTTAGTTTTGGGCTTACGGCGTTTGAGGAGTCAGTGGGACATCCCAGTAGAGACAACTCATAGGTGGCTGGGAATAAACAGCTAGGGGTCTGGAGAGAGCCTAGGCTGGAGATGCAGATTCGAATTAGTCATCAGTGATGGGGAGGCCCTGACAGTGGATGGCATGGCCAAGTAGTGGTGTAAAGTCCTGCTTCTTAAGTGTGTATTATAATATAATATAATATATAATATAATATAATATAATAATTTAATTTATTTAAGGACAGAGTCTCGCTCTGTTGCCCAGGCTGGAGCGCAGTGGCATGATCATGGCTCACTGCAGGCTCAGCCTCCCCAGACTCAGGTGATTCTCCCACCTCAGCCTCCCAAGTAGCTGGACTACAGGCACACACCACCACACCCGGCGAATTTCTGTATTTTTTTTTTTTGTAGAGACAGGGATTCGCCATGTCACCCAGGCTTGTCTCGAAATCCTGGGCTCAAGCAATCTGACTGCCTTGGCCTCTCAAAGTACTGGGATTACAGGCATGAGCCACTGTGCTTGGCTGTATGTGTATGTTTTAATTTAACAAATATTTACATAGCACCTGCTATAGACCAGGTACTTTATGCATACTTGTTCATTTAAAACAAACAACTTTTAGGAAGATACTATTATTATCCTCATTTTGCAGATGAGAGAGCTGAGGCTCAGAGAGGTTCACCAGTCTGCCCAAGGTCTTGCAGGTCAAAGTGGCAGAGACGAGGCTTGAACCTAGGTTCTCTGGCCACAATACTCAAGCCCTCTCCCACCACACTGTGCTATGCTGCTACTTTCTACAGCACATTGATTGTCAAGGCAGTGTATAGGAGTGAGAATAACTACAACTTATTTTATCCTGGGACCCAGGGATCTTTGTATAAAGACTCTACTCCCTGCCCTTACATGGAGACGTCTGTGAGTTGAGGAGGAGCCTTTGATTTATGGGTGGAGGAACCACGCTACCTGTATCTCTTCTCTATGGAGGCAGGGCATTGAATGACAGCGAGCAGCTGACAAGGAGGGCCACTGGTCCCCTCACTGCTTGCCAGTTTCAGTTAATTTCCATCTACTTTTTCTACGCCTCCCCACAATGATTCTTGGTTTTGTGTTTCACCAGGATCCAGATGGTGTTGTAAGTTCATTATTCCCACCATAAATCTTCAAAAAAATCACATATCAGTGATAGAGAACATATAAAGAGAAGACAACAGATCATAGAAACGTTAAAAAACAGGACAAAATTTGCACGGGTCAGAAGTGTAACAGAAGCACAACTCAGGGGGATGTGCTGTCACAGGACCTTTGGATTTAGGTCCTAAAACAGGCACAGTGGATGAGAGTTTATATGCTGCAAAGTCATGAGCACTAAATGTACTTCACATGGGGCAGGGGTCCTGGGCCAGGCTCATTACATGCACCTAGGCAATGGGATTGGGCTCTCCCTGCAAAGGAGGCTGAAAAAAGTTACTGCTGGCTGCATATTCTGTTTCAGGGCCTCTGGCTTATACAACTACCCAGGAGGGCTGGAGAGAGGAGATCCAGCCATGTATCTAGGACTTGAGCTAAGCTGCCTGCTGCATCAAAGGCAGAATCTGAGGTATCTCACTCACCACAACATGGAATTCCTAAGCCATCATTGTAAGATTTGGTTCAAGACTGGGAGATCTGAGAGAGGGGCAGGTGGAGGTGACCAGCAAACTGCTAGGCAGGGTGGGGTACGTGGAGAAAGAGAGAAAAGAGGAAGAAACAGAGGAGAGAGGTGAGAGGAGGGAGGGGGAGAGAAAGAGAAAGAGAGAGAAGAAGTCGGCTGGGGGTGGCGGGGAGAATTTCCACTCAATAGGAGCCTATAAACTAAAACTTTTTGTTTGTTTGTTTGTTTTTTGTGTGTTTTTTTGAGATGGAGTTGCTCAGGCTGGAGTGCAGTGTGCAATCTGTGCTCACTGCAACCTCTGCCTCCCAGGTTCAAGCAATTCTCCTGCCTCAGCCTCCCGAGTAGTTGGGACTACAGGTGGATGGCACCATGCCTGACTAATTTTTGTATTTTTTAGCAGAGATGGGGTTTCACCATATTGGCCAGGCTGGTCTCAAACTCCTGACCTCAGGTGATCTGTCCACCTTGGCCTTAGTGACTCTTTGGAGGACTGCTGTTCACCTGCCTAGGGCTGCTACATGATCAAAAATAGCTGCTATTGTGTTGAGCCATTGCTTCTTTGGATGGTCAAAGATATCAAGGAAAGAAAACTTATTTAAAAGATGAATAGGAAGTAATTTTAAAAAGGCAGAAATAAAATATCACTAGGTGAATATGGAAAAGAATCAATTTGAAATCCTAGAAATAAGAACAATGATAAATGAAATCTAAAAATTCAATAGATCAAATTGAATGGAAACTTTAGACCAAACACAATTGAAGAAAAAAATTGATGAACTGGAAATATCACCAGAAAGTACTACAGAGTGAAAATGAAACAAAAAATATGAAAGAGAAGTGAAGAGTCACAGAAGGGAGTTCAAAAAGCTCTAATAATCATATAATAAGAGTTCCAGAAAAAGTCAATAATTGATTCAATGGTGAATTGTTATATTTGAAGATACAGATAATCCTTGACTTATGATATTTTGATTTATAAATTTTTTACATTATGATGGGGTAAAAGCAATATGCTCCTTAATTTACAATGGGGTTATATCTCAATAAACCCATCCTGAAACTTTACTGGGACATAACCCCACTGCAAGTTGAAGAGCATTTGTATATTGATGAGAATTTTTAAGAGTTGAAGAAAGCCACTGGCTCTTAGGTTAAAAGTATACACTGAATCAGTAAAAATAAATCCACACATAAATGCCTTGTGCGTACACAACACCAGTGTAATAAAACATTGGATATCAAGAATAAGGATAAAATATTAAAGGGTACTGGAAAAAAACAGTAAACCTATACAAGATGATAATTAGTATGACATCAGACATTTTAACAATGATAGATTTGAGGAGACAATGAAGTAGTATCTTCAAAGTGCTAATGGAAAACATGGACAACCTGAAATTTTACACCCAGCAAAACTATTATTTACAAATTAAGACAAAATAAATAAATTGTCAGACAAAGATTAAATTAGTTTACCAACTACAGATTCTCACAGAAAGAACTAATAGACATGAATTTCCATGAGATGAAAAGTGAACCAAGAGAGAAAGTACAGGATCTAAGAAGCAATGATGTACACAAATAAAATACTTGGTAATGTACATTTTACAAAGATAATGAGGAAAAAAGTCTACTTTTTGTGTGTACATTAAAAAAGAAATGTTCAACATCTAGACAGCATTCACAAGGAAGAGGATGTTCAGTGAGTAGCTGAAACATGCTGAGATTCTTGTCTTGTTTGAGAGGAGAATAAAGACTCTGAATAAATTTAACTTTCTTATAAACATTTATGGTTAATTATGATAGCTAAAAATCAAGGAGTAAAACTTAAAGAACAGACCACAATATATCCTTCCAAAGCAGCAAAAGTTAAGGAATAAAGAAAACTTTATCAAAGTTTGAGAAGTTAGGAAAGGAAAAAAGAAGAAGAAAAAGGAAAAACCAAAGCCAAAACCACAGGAATAAGATGGTAGAAATGTCCCCAAATAGCTCAGTAGTTAAAATAAATGTAAATTGTTGGAGGCTTTTTATTTCTTCTTTTTTTTCAAGCTACAGTCCTCAATAGATGCAGATGAAGGCCTTTTAAAAGACATAGATGTTCACATTTTATTTTTATTTGTATTTATTTATTTATTGAGACAGGGTCTTGCTGTGTCACCCAGGTGAGAGTACAGTGACACGATCTCACTGCAGCCTCAACTTCCTAGGCTTAAGCAATCCTTCCACCTCAGCCTCCCAAGTAGCTGGGACCACAGGTGAATACCACCATGCTTGGCTAACTTTCTGTGTTTTTTGTAGAGATCAGGTTTCGCCATGTTGCCCAGACTGCTCTTGAACTCCTGGGCTCAAGTGATCCTCCTGCCTCGGCCTCCCAAAGTGCTGGGATTACAGGTGTGAGCCACTGTGCCTGGCCTAGATTTGAGTTTTAAAACTGAAATTCAGCTTTGTGCTATTTATAGGAGACATAGTTAAGAAGAAATGACACAGAATAGCTAAAAATTAAATGAAAAAAGCTAAATCAGACAAACACTAATAAAAAGAAAACTGACATAGCAAATTTAATAGCAGACCAAATAAATTTTAGGTCAAAAATTTATAAATAGGGATAAAGGAGAACATTTATGGCTGGGCGCGGTGGCTCATGTCTGTAATCCCAGCACTTTGGGAGGCTCAGGCAGGCGGATCACTTGAGGTCAGGAGTTCAAGACCAGCCTGGCCAACATGGTGAAAACCCTTCTCTATAAAAAATACAAAAATTAGCTGGGCATGGTGTTGTGCACCTGTAGTCCCAGCTACTCAGGAGGCTGAGGCAGGAGCATGACTTGAACCTGGGAGGTGGAAGCTGCAGTGAGCTGAGATCACGCCACTGCACTCCAGCCTGGGCGATAGAGAAGACTCCATCTCAAAAAAAAAGAAAAAAAAAAAAGAACATTTACAATAGGAAAAGAACAATCCTGCAAGAAGTAACAGATTTGTATGTTCTTAGGATAACCTCAATATTTATAAAGCAAAACCAATAGAATTACAAGGAATATTTATATGGAAATAGATTAAGCTGGTAAAAAAATAAAGATATAAAGGATTTCAACAGCATAATTAAAAAGTTGGTCAAATTAGATAAATGGAGAACTCTGTACCTAACAAAGTGATTATGCATTATTTTCAAGCATACTTTGAATACTTACAAAATTGACCCTCTTGATAAAACAGTCGTATCTTCTGACTATAATGCAGTTAAATTAGAAATCCACAGTTAAAAAAAGAGTATATGACATGAGATAAATCTATGTATCTGAAAACTATAAAACCAATTCCCCAAAATCGTTTTTGGGTTAAAGAGGAAATCATAATAGAAATTGGCAAGGGAACACTTGTGGCTTTTGACATATATTATATGCATGTTAACTTGTTACCTTGCTAAAAAGTAGCAGCTTATTTTATTACCTTGACTTACACTTGAACAGTTCCTTTTGTATTTTCCTGTTACCTCTCCACCGCCTCTCTAATCGTCAAGATTTTTGCTTTTATTTTGCTCAAAAAACATTTCTCAGAAACCCTCTTTACTTTTATAGCTTTTGTATTTTTATCCTTGTTCTTTATCCTCAATACCTTCTGCTTTTACATTGTAAACTTACCGTCTCCATAGTTTTTGGCTTTCAATGCTACTTTTGTATTTTTAACTTTTAAATCTCATAGACATCTAATCTTTTCTTTTACATATCTATTATTATCTCATTATTCCAAACTCTTTGAAAATAATAATTATATTTAAATATTTTAGTCCTTTCAAAACTTTTTCTTCTCTAACCTTTCAAAAATCTTCTCCAAATTTCCTACCTTATGGATATTATTTTACCCAAGTGTTTTTGTTCTGTTAGCCCCCTTTTAGTGTCTAGGATAGGCACCATCTTTGGAAGCATGGCCTCAAGATGGTGGCATGGAGGGGACTGACACAGGCAGGGGAGCTTCAGGTCTGCTGGCTCTCTCCTCCCTCCTTGTCACCCCTCAACCTCTGGGCTGCCCTTTGGGCTCATGACGATGTATCTCAGAGCCCAAGGGGATTGGGCTTCCCTTCTGGGGGACTCTGGAAGCTCCTGGGTTAACTACTCTCAGAGCTCTGGTTTTCTCCATGCAGATAAAGTACTTGATTTCCTGGAACAATTTTTCTTTCTCAGTCTGAGGGCTCTGATCTATACATAACCTTTGTACTTGGGCCACCTACACGAACCACATGCCATGAGGCTGGAGGGAATGGAAGGAGACCAGGCAGTTATGACTGCAGACCTTGGCCTGACCCCAGGAAGCGCCAGTGTGGTTTTATTCCCTGGACATCACAGCACTGTCTTCCAGGCTGGGCTTCTGTACCACTTGCTGTTAGACCATATTTTCAAATGGACCCACCTTCCTTTCCAGTGGGAATATGAACATTTTTTCTCTTGATGCATGATTCTCCTTAGCTTCCTCCCCTATTAACGGAGTTCAAAAAGAATGTGCCTAGGGCAAAGGATTTTCTGTTTTCGGGGTCAAACATCAGGCTTGCTGCAAGTCTGCCAGGCAGAACGGCTTTCTTCATGTGGCAAGACCTAAAGTGGGCAGTCAGGTCCACCTGGGGACAAGGGGGCCAGACTCACCTGTCACTGGAGGCTGGGAAGGATTTTCAATGCGCAGGAAGGTTCTTTGCCTCTCATCCATCTCACAAAAAAGGAAGAGGACACACCTCTGGAGAGGTTAGAATCCTTGAGAGAAAACTCGCCACGCGTACTGACAACGCGCTCATCCTCACGCAGCTGCCCCCATCACAACTTCCCTTTGGTTTTCTACAGCCTGCCACTTAGTGCTCAAGAAAGAGTTCTCTTGCGTGCTTGGGGTTTTCAAAGCGAGGACCCTGACATTTTGGTCTTTATAAAAAAATACATCATTGAGGGAGACCTCAATTTTAAAACCTGCCTCTTCCCACTTTCAAGGAGGTTTATATTACTTGTTCCTCTGGTTATCAAGGAAAATAATTGAAAAGAGAATAAGTGCACTCTGACGTCTGTCACTTTTAGGCTATGCAGATGACAGGAGTATCTTTTTTTCCAGTTTTGATTTGGCTTCCTGGCAAGCTTCCTGTTTTTCTTAACATATACATTCTTTAAGTCAATATGCATGCTCTCAGCTCATACATATGATCTCTGGTGATCTTTTAAGTGTCTATTCAATCTGCATATCCCAAGGCAGAATTAATCATCCCAAAGTGGGTCCCTGGTAATCTGAAAGTCAAGATTGGCTCATTTATTCACTTAACAAGTGTCTATTATGTTTCCACTATGAGCCATATCGGAATGCTGTTAGAAAATGGGTGAATTGCATTCCTATGAGCCATTCTTTCTGAGGCAAATGTAATAGCCTAATGAAAAATTTCTCTCCATACTTACTTAATGGACAGCTAATCTATTCTGCACCTTCTCCAGGGCCCAGAGCTTCATTGTCTTCTATGCTGGGACCCATCCCAGTTAGACTCCTTTATAGGGTTGCTTTCACCACTCTTCATAGAATATGACAGCCAGCAAAATGCCTTGCAGTGGGCACTGAACACATATTTGTCAAATAAATGTGCATTCCTCACTAAAAAGGCTTTGCTTTCGAAAGATTGTATTCAGTACTTTCCACAGCTTCCCTCTTGCATTATGGGTGACATTTTCAAAGCGCAACGCCAAGGCAGAGACTCCACTTTCTTAGGCATACGGGAAGGATGGGAAGGTGCCTGTTGTGCGACCCTAGCAATTGTTGGGGGCGGAAAAAGAAGAAGGAGAGACTGTGTTCACCTTACTAGAGGATGGGGAGACCAGAAGTAATTCACCAGGACAGCAGAAATGGTGGAGTTGAGCATGGTGGTGGTGGCTGCCTTGTACACTACTGAGAAATGATCCCACAAACCACCTTTAGGATGAGTGGGGAAAGTCTTCAGTTCCCTGCATGAGAGAGAGACTCTTGCCCAGCCAGCTTCCTCCAGGTGACGTGGAATGCCAGGTTTGGGATTTTCATATGCTGCTGCTGCCAGCTCAGCCAAGTCCTCCCTAAGAACAGGGCATCTAAGGCACACCCACTCCCCAACCCTGCCAAATGTCTGCTCTTGAAATAATCTGTTTGCAATTTCATTCCACATTTCTCCTGATTTTCCCTCCTCTTCCCTAACTTCTCCTCTCTGAACACTGTGACATAGAGCAAAGTGGGTCTCAAGAAATGGTCTAATCCTACTATGCTCCAGAAACAGTGGTGTGCTGGTAGATGTTTAGCAACCAGATCTCCAGGAGAAAAAAAGCTCTGATTTGTAGTGTTTGTTGATTTCCATGGTGCAAATGCTGCCACCATGGCTGATTTCAACCTACCACCCTCCGTCACTGCACGCAGAGTTGGGAAGAGATGCACACAGTTGACTCTGGAAGGCCAGTGTCAGCTGACTGCAGCGCAGCACTGTGACCTCCATTTGAAGAGGCCCCATGGGGCAGTCTTCAAACTGGACACTGTAGGTGCTAGCGGAGCCATTCAGAGCTGCAGATTCGGTTTTCTGGAAGCAGGTCCCGAGATGGAGTTTGGGGAGGAAGTAGCACTGGGCAGAGGGAGAAGCCAAACTGTGACCCCGTCCTCTAAGGGCCTCGAAGCTAACCTTTGTGCTCCTTCAGTCTCAGGACATGGGCTCCTCTGGGAGAGGTGCAGCTGAGGCAGACCCTGTAGGAGCTGGCAAGAGGAGGCTGCCTAATGACCACATGCCCCACGCCTGGACAAGAAGTCCTGCTTCAAAGAGAGAGCTGGGTGGCACTTCACACTGTCAGCCATGTCCAGATACACCCAAGTCGGGGTGTGCAGCCCCTGTCGGAGCTTTCAGCAGTAGTCCCGACCACCTGTACCTGTCGTTCGTCACCTGTAGCCTTGCTCCTCACCTGGTCCCTGCCTGTCCAAGTTGCCAGCTTTGCTTGCAGTTTCCAAGTCTCCAGCTCATCCTACTCACGGCTGAAGGTCCTGGCAGGCTCTCTCCTGAATCTCACCCAGGTTAGACTCCACTTTGTTTGCCCAGGCTGGACATTTCTGCCCGCATCCTCGGGGCATCTGACCTCAGTGCTTGGGCCTTGCTCCTTGGTGCTGACAGCTTGTGGTGAGACCACCCTGCTGGGCAGACAGGCCGGGATGCCTGGGCATGGGGCTCACTCCCCAGGGCCCCCGCTGGCTCCAGGCAGGATGCACAGTCTGCTGTGTGCGCAGGTGGGGTGAACAAAGGTGGCAACCGCACCTCCTCAAACCAGACTGAGGAGAATGAGTGGAGCTGGTCTACCGTGGGAGGCGGAAGTGACCTCACAGCTCCTGCAGGCTCCTCTCTTCTTGTACTTACAAGGACACCACAACGCAGAGTAAATATGCAGCTGGTTAGGAGCAGAGCTGGGAATAGAGCCCCGCCCAGAGCCCTTTTTATACATCCTTCTCCATGACTGAATTACAGTCCTTTCTTTTCCCCTTCCTCAAGACAGTTTTGTGTTTAGAAACGGCCTCATTGGCAGATTTTCTATTCTCCTTGGTTAGCTAATCGGAACACTCAGTGCCATTCTGGCAGGTGGCCTCTCTGTTTGAGGAATTATCTTGCCTGCCAACTGGGTGCTGGATTTACATGCTAGCTGGGCCGCAGGGAAATCATCTGGAATAGCTAACGGGCTCATTCATCTCAGGCTTGTCAGCCTCCAGGGCAGATGTGCCTGGTGTGGGTGCTTTCTGCCCTCACAGGGCTTGTCCTGGGGCCTCAGCCCCAGCCTCCAGGGAAGCAGACCCTCAGGGCCTTGCTGATGAGCTTCAACACTGGCCCAAGGCTCCTGTGGCTCTTATTTCCACTTTATCCTCTGTGAGTGCATTCTTTTTTTTTTTTTTTTCTTGAGATGGAGTCTTGTTCTTTCACCAGGCTGGAGTGCTGTGGTGCGATCTCGGCTCACTGCAACCTCTGCCTCCCGGCTTCAAGTGATTCCCCTGCCTCAGCCTTCCAAGTAGCTGGGACTACAGGCATGCACCATCACGCCCGGCTAATTTTTTGTATTTTAGTAGAGACGGGGTTTCACCATGTTGGCCAGGATGGTCTCGATCTCCTGACCTCGTGATCCACCCGCCTCGGCCTCCTAAAGTGCTGGGATTACAGGTGTTGAGCCACCACGTCTGGTTGTGCATTCTTTTTTATTATTATATAAAAAAAATTTCTGGTGTGACAGAGTCTCACTCTGTCGCCCAGGCTGGAGTACAGTGGTGCAATCATGGCTCACTGGCCTCAAGTGATCTTCCCAACTCAGCCTGGCCTCAAGTGATCCTCCAGACTCAGCCTCTGGAGTAGCTGGGACTACAGCTGTGCAGCACCATGCTTGGCTAATTTTTTTATTTTGTAGAGACAGGGTCTTGCCATGTTGTGCAGACTGGTCTTGAACTCCTGCCTCAGCCTCCCAAAGTGCTGGGATTCCAAGTGTGGGCCACCATGCCTGGCCATTGCACTCTGTTAGCAAACATTGTATCTAAAAGAATGGTGTCATCCTGTTCTACTCTTTTAATGTGATCCTTGAGCATACATTTAGTTATTTACTTTTCAAACTTTCTAGCTTTTATCTGTAATTGTTAGTTTCCTTCTGTTTTCTGTTATTTCAGAGTACCTCTGTTACCTTTATAATTTATTCTCTCTGCTAATTTTAGTCATATTATTGAACTGATTTCCCCCGTAAATGCTGAGCCAGAGGTCTAGGCTCCATGGTGGATGGGGTGGAGAGGTATCAGCTGCGGGGGCAGTTTCTGTCCTAAGCAAGGAGCTGGGGAGAGCCTGGGCTTCACTCAGCTGTAGGATGCCCCTTTCTGGCCCTCTTTCATGGAATTCTCTTTCTCTCCTTGGGTGAATATTTTGATTCAAAGACAGCTAGCAAGGAAGAGTAGGCAAAGCTCCTGTAACCTACCCAGAGTGGGTATAAAATAGCTACATACCAAAATTAGGGCACGGAAGGGAGGTGGTGTGTGCTGTCAAATTAGAAGCACTGTGGAAACAAGGAAGGCCGGGGGAAAGCTAGAAAGGTGTTTTATTGCAGGGGACGTAACCAAACAGGAAGTTGCTTTCTTCCCACCAAAATGAGGGGGTCATATATTTCCCCTCCTGCTGCAAAATCAGAGACCAGATCAGAGCTCCAGGCTCACAGCCACAAAGCCAAGAGCATGAATAGAGAGGGAAGCCATTTCCCAGCTGATGAGCAGCTGTTGCCTGAACACTGAGGAGCCGGCGGCTGGAGGGAAGGAAAAGCATTGTGCATTTCAACAGCACGTGGGGGCTTGCTTTACCCAGAGTCTAGAATTGTAGCTGATGGAAACGCTGCACTGACAAACAGAGCTTTGAAGACTGGCAGACAATGGGATGAAGGATTCTATGTGACTGGTATTAAAAATCCAAAGAAGCATGAGACAGACGGAAAGGATCGATGTATCCAAGCCAAACGAAGAGACGTTGACCCCAGCCAGGTCCATTTTCCTAGTGAGGAGGAATTGACAGTAACAGAACTCCGTTGTGCAGAAAGTGTAGCTCCATATGTGAAGAATTTTGCTCAGTTAACTCTTTACTCAACTGTACATGCACAGGTTCAGTCGTGCTTAGTGAATTCTTTGGCCAAAGAACCTGTATTAATTTGCTACGGTTGTCATGACAAAGTACCACAGACGGGTACTTGAACAACAGAGATTTATTTTCTCACAGTGCTGGAGGCTGGAAGTCTGAGATCGAGCAGAAGGCAGGGCTGGTTTCTCCTGAGGCCTCTCTCCTTGGCTTGTAGGGGCCATCGTCTCCCTGTGTTTTCACTGGTCTTCCCTCTGTGTGCATCTGTGTCCTCATCTCCTCTTCTTGAAAGGACACCAGTCGTATTGGATCTGGGCACGTTTTAATGACTTCATTGTAATTTAACTACCTCTTTGAAGACCCTGTCTGCAAATACAGTCACATTCTGGGAAACTGGAGGTTAGTTAGGACTTCAGTCTATGAATTTGAAGGGACACAATTCAGCCCCATTTCAGAACCCTTCCTGGTATTGTTAAGGATGGATGTCTGGTCAGGCTATGCCCAGGCAACAATTTCTGCCACAATCCTGGAGTACAGGCTGTGCACAGCAGGTAGACAATGCCCCCTTAAAGAATACTACCTTATTAAGGCTTACTCCTTTAGGAACTAACTGCATTAAGCTGGACACACCAATGGACACAAGGCACAAATTCCTCAAATTTGGAAAGTGGTCCTGTCTTAGTGATAGCACGATAGGACGACGGTTCTTAGGCTTCCCACTACCCAGTCCCTCAGTGAGGACATACGTGGTCCAAAATGCATTGTCTCCATTCTCTGACCTCAAATCCATATTCTATGTGAACGTTTGTCGCATTTAACTATGCAATTCTTTGCTCAGAGGCTGGATTTTCCATGCCCAGGGCTGACATCTGCGAGTGTAGTGGAGCACCTAGGCATAACTGGATGATGAAAACGAGGTGGCAGGTCTTGCTAGATGGAGCTCCGACATCCATTCTCTGCTCACCAGCTAGCAGAGCCCTAATTTTATTTGGGTTTAGGAATATGTCCAGCTTAAAAAGCTGTACCTCTCATCCTCGCATTCCAGGTAAGAATGATGATGCAATACAGTTCTGGCCAATGAGGTAGGAACAGAGATGAGGAGGTGGGCTTCCAGGTTTCAGGAAAGTTTATAGAGAGCTCAGGCAGTCCGTTCCATTTGCTTGTTGCCCTTTCTCCTTATTCCTGTCTAGAACAGGGATGTGATGGCTGGAGTACCAGCAGCCACCTTGTAAGCATGGACGTGAACATGGTAGAGTGGTGATCTAGACAGAAGCTGGGTTCCTCATGACCTTGGGGAAATGTCACACCAGCTCTGGCCTGCCCTCCTTTGAATTCTCTTCACATGAGGGGGAAAAAACAAGCCCTCAGGGCCACTGGCCTCTCCAGTGGCTCAGCCTAGAGAACAGTTGTGATGGCCCTTCCTGGCATAGGTCACCCAGTGGCTCTGTGAACCCGTTTTATTTAAGCCACTATTTGGGGTTTCTATTACCCACCACCAAACCTTATTATTTAACTGATGCAGGTGGGTTGCAATTATTAGAATCATTCTATTATTCTCCCTAGATACAGGTACAGGATCTTCTGAAAATCTCCGTGAAAGCCTCCTTTAGATATAAGCTCCCCCTCTACCCATCAGAAAAGCAGATGAGAGGACTTGGGTACACCTGGATTCACATATGCTCTCATCATTTATCAGGTGTGTGACTTCGGACAAAATTTTTCAGCTCTCTGAGCCTCGCTCTCTTGTGTGCCATTATATAGCGTTGTTGGGCTGATTTAGTGAAAGAATGTATGTAAAGCACCCGGCTTGGACCCTTACACCCTTGTACACAGTGCTTGGCACATGGCCCTCCTGCTCTTAGGACATTACTTATCCCTGCAGAGGAAGACTCAAGTCCAGGTGTCCAGGTCACTCTTTCCACAGATGCAAGTCTTCCTGGATCTCTCGCTGGCTGCCCGTAGGACATTTCTGCTTAGCTCTCCTGTTGGCCTCTTCAAGCCTGGTCCCCAACCACCCTCTCTCTGATGATGCCACTGTCTGTCCTATCTCTCGTTCTCATGCCTATTGGCTTCACTCACCGTACCATGCCACAGTACACCACGCTATGCCATGCCATGTCACCCCTGCTTCTAGTGGTTTCCAAAGCACTTCGGAAGGGGAATCATCCAGGAGATGTGAAGTTGTGTAGAGATGCAGCTGAAGCCAGCACCCTCGGGGCCAAGAGAACATGATAATGCAATGCTTGGGGCTGCCTTTCTACCCTTTCACTGCGGAAACCCTCCAGAGTGGCTCAGGAGCGCACTTTGATGTAGGGTCTGGCCCAGGGGGAGCTCATTGGCCAAGGCAGGGAGGGGCAGGAAGGTGCAGGCAGTGAGGACTGGGCTCTGGGTGGGCTGCAGCAGACACTCAAGTCAAATTTAGAAACCAACTGTCACGTGTCCACCAGGCCAAGTAGGAAAGGATTTTTCCACACCTGAGTCTGGAAAGTGCGGGCTTCAGTGCCTTTCTCCAGTTGCATGAAGCAGAACTTTCCCTAAGTTCTGGGGCAGTGGCAGCCCAGGGCAGGCAGAGAGAGACGTTCACCCCTCATTCAGTGAACCACAGCTCACCTCGTAGAAAGGAACTTCCACAGCAAACAGGAACCCTGTCTTCAGAACTTCCTGATACACGACAAAGGGAGGACGATGGGACAGGCTTCCGGGGGTCCCGGCAGCAGGCTGGCGCGTGAAGGCACTTATCATGCGCCTTCACCATGTCACAGCTGGTGCAGGGAGCCCCAGGGAAAAGCAGGGGCACTCCTTCCTGGAATGGAGCTGCAGCTCCCGCTGGGCCCTCTCGCCACGCCCCCTCGTTCTACTCTGGACCTAACTGGAGCGTTTCTCTGTGCGCGGTTTCCTTCCTAGAGCTGCTAGCAAAGCACTCCAGACGTGCACTCGCAAAACTGTGTGTGTGGTGGGGTTGTGCATGAGTGTGAGTGCACGAGAGTGTGAATGTGCGTGCGAACATGAGTGTGCGTGAGAGCATGAGTGTGAGTGGAAGTGAGCGTGTGTGAGCATGTGAATGTGATGGATGAGTGCAAATGTGAGTGTGACTACGAGCATGTGTGAGTGTGAGTGTGAATATATGTGTGATTGTGCGTCCTCTTATTTCTGGCTCTGCTGACCCTCTCGGCCTCTTCCTTCTGTGTGGTGCCACTATCCGTGGGCTTCATTTCATCTCTGGTGACGGAGTCCCTCTGTTGGCATCTACAGGTGAATTTTGGGCTGGAGGTGTTTTCCCAATCCCAGCAGTGCTGAGACCTGCAGAGTTCTGGGCAGGTCTGTCTGGGTGGTCTGTCCAGCCATGCTGTTGTGGCAGCCCTTTGGACTCTGGCGCCTGCTCCCAATGGTCTTCTTCAGGGTCACCATGATCACCCAGTTTCCAAGGCCAATGAGCTCAGTCATAACTTGTCTCCACCCCTGCTGCGGCAACCTTCACTTGTGATCTCTTCATCAGCTTATCTCTTGAATGAAGATGTTGCCAAAGCATTTGTCCTCATTTTTCTGTCTTTACACTAGTGCTCCTCAAGCTTTTAAAAACCCATGCCTCTAATAAAAAATAAAGCAAATGTGGATTTAAAAATACATTGGAACAATGGCTGTGGTATCAAACTATATGCATTCCCTGCCCCCCTGATCTCTGGCCTGCAAAACATTGTACTGTGTCGTCTGAGGGGTGTGTACTCATTTTCTTCTTCTGTGCTGTGCTACATTTCCAGAATCACTGCTCAGAACTCTCAGACAGGGAAATCTTACTTGGAGATAATGGATGTCGTAAGCCTAAGTTCAGAATAAAGTAAACCAGGGTTCACACATGCCTCCATCATTTGTCAGCTGTATGATCTAGGACAAAGTACTCCAGCTCTCTGAGCCTCACTTTCTCGAGTGTGCTGTCATGCAGGTTGTTGAGAGGTTTTAGTGAGAGATGTATGTGAAGCACCTGGACCCTTGTACACAGTGTTCAACACATCACACGTCCCTCCAGAGGAAGACTCAAGTCCACACGCCCAGGGCTTGCTCTTCCCTGGAATGCAATTCTTTCTGTATCTATCTTTGGCTGCTTCAGGACATTTCTGGCTAGCTCTCCTGTTGGTCCTTTTAGTTCAGTCCCCAACCATGCTCTCGAAGCCACAGTCCATCCTATCTCTGGTTCTCCTGTCTATCAGCTCCACTTACCATACTGTGCCATGCCATGGACGATGTCACGCCATAGTACGCCACACCACATCAGACCACACGACCCTAGACTACATTATGCCATGCCAGAGCATGCCACACCATGCCACACTAGACTATACCATACCACACCCTGCCACACCATACCATGCCATGCCATGCCACAGCATAGCTGGTGCAGACAATTGTCCCAGACTCAGCCCTGTTCATTCTTGGGACCCTGACTCTGTTTTCCAGTGTCCATCCTGGCCTCTGTCCCGTTTGGTTGGGTTAACCTATTTGAACTCCATTCTTGGCTTCTAACATAAATGTCCCAGCTCTTCTCCCTCTTTGGAGTTTGGAATTCCCCCCAGTATTCAGGGAAGACACCCCTCCTCAATCCCTGGCTTGTAGAACCTGGAGTCATCTTCTGCAGAATGGAGAGATAATCCCTGTTCACCTCTCCATTATTTCTACCTGGGAGAACCACACTTTTTGTAGGAAACAAAAATTTCCCTTCATGTTAATATCTAACTATATGCTAATATAAAACTTTAATATTTAAACTTAATATGTTAGAGTTCAGTGTTTAATTTTAAAAACCTAATGAGTTATTACCTTGACTTTAGTAATGAGGGTTATATTTATAGCTATATACCTACATCTATCTATCTATACACAGGTATACACATATACATTTTTAAGAATCAGGGAATCAATTTCTCTCTCTATAGAATGCTTGTTTGCTTGTTCCCTTCACGTAATAATTATTTTCTCAAAAAACAAAAGCCAACAACAACAGAAAAGTATGATCTACAAGAAAGTTGACCTTTCGGTCACCCTCTTGTCATGATTTATGTGTCTAGTTTTCTTCTTCCTCTTAGTACCTATAGCATCTTGACACACACACACAGTGTCCTTGACTGAATACACTTTGTAAGGAAAACTTTACAAGTTGATGGTGCCTCACAGTTTCTTCCTGACCACTGCAGACCCAGGAGGAGTTGGGGAGTTACTATGATGGTGAAACTGTTTAGCTACTGCACTTGCTATTCCTTTTTCCAAGTATTTATCCAATGATGTCAACTGTGAAGTGGGCAAGCATCACAGTAGACCAAATACAATAAGATTATTTATATACAAATAGAGGTTAAGTGTGTATATAGGTGTGTATTTTTATTATTTGATGTGAACCCAGCATTTTATATGTGCTTTACTATAGTGGCAACTAGCATTTACTAAGAACAAGGGCTCAAGAGGCTGTTTGCTGGCATAATTCCCAGGAAGAGGTTCTAGGAGGGACCTTGTCCAGAAATGGCACTGCATGTTACTATTTTCCAGGTTACCTTTTCTTGAAATCTTCAGAGTCATCTGCAACTCCTCTCTCCCCTTTTCATTCATCCTTTTTTTAGTGAGAAGTTCAAAGTTGGTCGGGAAGAGATGTGCCATGGAGAAAGTCAATAATCCCTCTTGAGGGAGGTTTTGCAGAAGGGGGATTGTGGAGCTGAATCTTGAAGGGTGATGGAGAGTGTGATGGTTAATACTGAGTGTCAACTTGATTAGATTGAAGGATGCAAAATATTGTTCCTGGGTGTGTCTGTGAGGGTGTTGCCAAAAGAGATTAACATTTGAGCTAGTGGACTGGGAAAGACAGACCAACTCTTAATCTGGGTGGACACCATCTAATCAGCTGCCAGCATGGCCAGGATAAAAAGCAGACAGAAGAATGTGAAAAGACTAGACAGGCCTAGCCTCCCAGCCTACATCTTTTTCCCATGCTGGACACTTCCTGCCTTCAAACACTGGACTCCAAGTTCTTCAGCTTTGGGACTCAGACTGGCTTCCTTGCTCCTCAGCCTGCAGATGGCCTATCATGGGACCTTGTGATCGTGTGAATTAATACTCCTTAATAAACTCCCCTTTATATATACATCTATCCTATTAGTTCTGTCCCTCTAGAGAACTTGGACTAACACAGAGAGCTTGGTAAACTGGGTAGGCATAGTGTGAAGAAGGTCTTCCTCATTTACAATGCAAATAGTAATTAAAGATACCCTTCCTCTTTTTTTTCTTGGATTTGCTCTATTTCTTCCTTGTCCATGACTGCCCTAGTTCAGGCAGGAGGGTCATTCCTTAACCTTGGGCTACAGCCTCCGTACTCACTTCCCTGACCCTTGGTGCATCCTGTACCTCCCTCAGCATCTCACACAGTCTCTTGTGTCACAGTGTTTACCAGATAAAGTATGGGCTAAATAAGTCATCATGAAATGCTGTCCCCTGTTTCTCTGTGGTCTATGATGTACAGGATGACATCTATGCTCTGTATTTCTGGCATTCAGTGTCTTCTACCTTCTTACCCTAACCTGTGTTTCCCATTACTTTTTTGAACCAGCTCTCCATCCCTGCCAAACAGGTCTGCTTACTGTCTCTTCAATTCACACAGAAAGGTGTGACCTTTGTTCATATACTTCTGATTTCTCTGGAACTATCCTGATCCTTTTTGGGTTTTGTTTTTTCATAAGGTTTTGGGGGTCATTAATTTTTTCTTTTTTTTTTTTTTTTGAGTCTCACTCTGTTGCCTAGGCTGGAGTGCAATGTCACAATCTGGGCTCACTGATACCTCTGCCTCCCAGGTTCAAGTGATTCTCCTGCCTCAGCCTCCCCAGTAGCTTGGATTACAGGTGCCAGTCACCATGCCTGGCTTTTTAAAATTTATTTTTATTTTTAGTACAGACGGGGTTTCACCATGTTGGCCAAGCTGGTCTAGAAATCCTGACCTCAAGTGATCTGCCTGCCTTGGCCTCCCAAAGTGTTGGGATTACAGGCGTGAGTCACTGTGCCCAGCCCATTAATATTTTTAAATTGACAGATAAATAATTGTACATATTTATTGTGTGCAACATGTTGTTTTGAAATATGTGTATATTGTGACATGGCTAAATGGAGCTAACTAATGTATGCATTACCTCACCTACTTATGCTTTTTGTGGTGAGATGTAACTTGATCTTAACCTTCAAGACTCAGTTCAAGGTCTCTCACCTCCACAGACCTGAAACCTAGTTTTCTTTCTTTCATTTCTAATCTTCTGGTTTCTCCAAATGGCTTCCTTTCTTAAACTCCTAATTTGTGTTATTTGTGAATTCACTTTGCAATTCATCATTTCTGTCTTGTAAGTAGATTTTATGTTTGCCTTGTCATGGCGTGAACATATTTCAATGTGTATTAGTATAATAGAAAGTTTGTAAGCTCCCTGAGAGCAACGATTTTGTACTTATTTGTATGCCCTAGGCCAGTGTTATTCATGCTGCTGTGCAGATCAGTGTCGATCAGCACGCAAGATCTGAAATGAGAACACAGCAAGAGAGAATAAGAGTTGAGTAATGCTCCTAGTGACAGGACATTGGCATGGCATCCAAGCATGTGTCATGGGTTTTCTTTTATTAAACAGGGAATGGACCAGATTGGGTGCTGCTGAATTCTTGTGGTGAGTCCTATCTGGTGCAAACTGCATACAAGTCACTCATAGTAGGGCCACACATCACACCGCATGGATTGGGAAAGATAGCAGCTGCACCTTCACCTTAGACAGTTTGTCCAGCAGCACCTGTAGAATGGAACCCTGCATGCTGCACGTGCTCCCAAGGTGCTAGTGGATTGATAAACACTATAGATATGGACATGTTAATAGCTGTGTTTTTCTTTTCTATCCCTCTATAAAAATCAGAAGTATTAATCTAGTTGCAATGCAAATTCAATTCATGTTAGGTATGCAACCCAGATGTTACCTGGGCTACCCTGACCCTTAAGAACAAAATAGGTCTGGCTTATGGTTCTCCAATTATGGAGAATCAGAGGTCTTCCTCGAGATTTTTTTTGAGATGGAGTCTTGCTCTATTGCCCAGGCTTGAGTGCAGTGGCATGATCTTGGCTCACTGCAACCTCTGCCTTCTGGGTTCAAGTGATTCTCCCTGTCTCAGCTTCCCTAGAAGCTGGGATTTTGCACCCACCACCATGCCCAGCTAATTTTTGTAGAGATAGATAGGGTTTCACCGTGTTGGCCAGGTTGGTCTCGAACTCTTGACCTCAGGTGATCCACCTGCCTTGGCCTCCCAAAGTGCTGGAATTACAGGTGTGAGCTACCTTACCCGACTCTTCCTCGAGATTTATGGAAGGCTTTGGTATGGGTTTTCCTGCCCATGTCTTCTCCGGCTCACAGGGGATCTTTCTTCTACATCACACCATGCCATGCTCCCCATTGCCTTGACCCAGATGGGGAGTTCAGACATTTTATTCATTTTCACAACTCCCCTTGCTCTGAGGTAGGGAAAAAAAAAAAAAAAAAAAAAAAAAAACTCACTAAAGCTTTTGTGTGGATAACAGAATTTACCGAAGTTTGGGGGAGACAGACCAAGTTTTGTTCCACAGAAGTATCATATTAAAAAACTCATCACTCAAGCTTTTCACCACTTCTCATGCTTCCGGATGCTATTCAAGGGTCGAACTTCCTGGCCCTTCCCTTGTGCCCTCACCTTGGTCTCCTGTGGCTGCCATAATCCATTCCTCCACCCGTTCCTGAGTCAGGCCCTCGACGAATGCTTTAATTTCCTCCTCAGGATGCTAGTGCAGCAGTCACTCACTGCCTAGATAATGAAATCCGAGGCTGTATTAGTCAACCCGAAACTCTTAAAATCATTCTGACATTCTTTCCACATTTTGGCAATGTGCGCTGACTGTTCACGGGACTGTGGTCCTCTAAGAAAGCATCAATCCACACCTCACACTCCTTTCTGCTTCTGGGAGCGAATGCTGCCAGTGCAGTGATACATGGAAGTGAGATGCAAGCATGATTGGCTCCATTTACCACCCAGAGCCCCCTTCCCCATCCCATTACATTCCTATATAAGAATGGGGTAGAGTGATTTTTCCCCCATTATACATATGAAAATCACCTGTCTTAAATGACTGTGGACTCAACTGCTCCTTTCTAAGGTGGGAATTCTCTTTGTCACTCACTCACTGGTGGTTAACATCCATGGGCTCGTGGAGAAAGAGAGAGACAGTCCGTGGTGGCTTCATTTGCAGTGTAGTCTGAAGCTTTTTGACTCTGGAGGTCACTCTGTCTTGCTATGTTCTGTGCTTTGACAGTGAAACTGGGTCAATGAAAATTAGACTCACTGGGGCCTTCCCTTATTCTCTGGGGGCTGCTTTTCCTGCCTATTATCCATCACATTGATTTCTTGTTGCGAGACTCGTCTCTGTTATGTTTTCAGTAGCTAAGAGCCAGTGATGCTGCCAATTGTGGCATTGTCAGAGAATCCAGGGAGCCCAGTTGTGATCTAACAATAGAAGAAAAACCCGTATGACACCAGGTGATGTCATGAGAGGTGGATGAAGGCCATGCTTGTGTCCCTAGAACTGAAAGTCTCAAGATGGATGATCACCCTCTTGGAGCCAGAGGTCATCGATCCTGCCAATCCTTCCCTCCCAGAGGAGAGGTGGGGTGTGGAACCGTGGTGGCAGCCATTTCCTAGGAATGGAGTGGCAGAGGGAGCCGAGGGGCATCAGCAATTTGCCTCACCTTAGAGTGAGTCTAAGCTGAGAAGAAAAGAGGGAGGAGGAATGGGGAAAATGGTTACGTGTCACCAGGACTGCCATTTACCAGCAATCAGGGTAAGGAGTTCACTTCCCTCTCTCAGAATAAGCTCTAAGCCCTACCCCCTACCTGGCATTTGCATTTTAAAAGTCCTCAGCAGCTTCTTGGGAGTAGGTGGCTGGCACTTTGTGCCCAGAGTCTGAGAGAAGAGGAATATGTGAGCCAATTTCTATGGTTTTGTTCTTGGGTTTTGTCTCATGTGACGAAGGCAGAGTTGGCTCAGCCAAGCTGGAGTACGCTGAGGAGTTTGGAGGAGGTGATTTTTGAGCTGGTGTTCAAGCTGGAATAGAAGTTTATCAGGTAGATACAAGAGAGGTGAGCAACCCCGGGCAGTGGGTAACACACATACAGACTGACTGACTGACCCTAGTCTCTCTCCAGCCCAAGTGCAAGTGGGGGAGAACATTCCTTGCTGAGATTTTTGCAGAAGGAAGCAGGAATCACAGCGGCTGAGGTAAACTGAGCCAGGGTTGAAGTGACTGTTTGGGATGCCTTCACTGCTGCCTTCCAGCTTTGGAGGGCCAAGATGACCTTTTGGGGACTAGGAACGGGCTTAACTGATTGTCCTACCACCACCTGCACGGTTTCCATACTTGTACTGGTCCTCAGGGCATTGCCTAAAAAGGATTCTGGGCTGCACTGTTGTGTTCATTGACTTTGCAGGAATACACACATGCAGTTGCCAAAATCCATGACTGGCAGGATACATTTGCTTGTTTTATGGACGAGTGCATCTTTCAGTCCCTACAACTGAGGTGAGCCACATGTCACCCTGAGCCACTGTGCTTTGTGTTCAAAGCTCATTCATTCCTCCTCCCACTTCCTGTGGATCCCTGCCTTACCTCTGGCTGTCCCTAGAGGTGGCTGCTTGTTATCTGTGACAGCCCAGGAAGAGGCAGGAGGAGAGGCAAAGCTTCAGAGAAGCTGGGAGGGAGGAGAGGAGGGAAACCTCTGTAAACCCACCCTTATGCACCTTACAGTCCGTGGGGGTCTACCAACAAAGCTCCCTCCCCAGCTCTGCATCTGTCCCAGAAGCAGTATCTCTGAGTGGGAGCAGCAGAATCTTTCTAAACCTCCTCAGGCATTATTATGTGGATCTGAGTAAAGCACCACCCTCTGAACCCACAGCAGAGCTATGCCATGACTCTGGCCTGTTAAGGAAAATTCTATAAACTGGCTCTCTCTTGAGTCACCAGTGTCATTCATTCACAAGATAGTTTGGGGGCCCCTCCAGTGGTAAAGGCCCTGCAAAATCCTGGGGATAACATGAATAAGATGCTTTTGAGGGTCTTACAGTTTGGGGGAGGGTGAAGGCGGTGTAATTATTTCATTCTCTCAAAGAGCTCTGCGGAGTGGACTCTACTATTCATATTTGACAGGTGAGTAGCATGGGGCTTTGCAAGGTTGACGCACCCAAGACCACCCAGCTGATAGGTAAGAGAGCCAGAATTCAAACTCAGATCTTTCTGACCTGTAGTTCAAAGAGATAGGTGAAAGAGATACTTACCTTCTTTGTCTCATGTGACAAAGTCAGAGTTGGTGCAGCCAAGCTGGAGTAGGCTGAGGAGTTTGGAGGAGGTGATTTTTGAGCTGGTGTTCAAGCTGGAATAGAAGTTTGTCATGCAGATACAAGAGAGATGGGCACCCCAGGCGGTGGGTACCACCCATGCAGAGGTGGGAAAACCAGTTGCAAGGTCTACCTAGGGCTGCCAAAGTCCTGCCTGGTAGGCATGTGGGGTAACGAAAGGGCCTGGCACACCATTCTAAGAACAGGTACTTTCCTGAGGGTGTCGAGGAGGCACAGAAGACGTTAATGCAGGGGCTGATTAGAATGGTGGCTTTCAAAGACTCCGTGCAGATGGCACCTTGGCCAGGATCCACAGGAGACCCTTGCGTGCTTGAGAAGAAGTGCTGTCCAGTTAGGTGGAGCCCTAGGTGAGTAGAGCCAGGAAATGCCCCAGGTAAGTGAAGCCAGGAACCCTAGGTAGATGCAGTCCCACATGGTGGAGCCCTAGACAAGTGGAGTGGTGGTGAAGGCTTCTGTGGGTGGAGTCCCACATGGTGGAGGGAGCCCCAGGTGGGTGGAGCCCCAGGTGATGGAGCCCCAGGTGGGTGGAGCCTCAAGTGGGTGGAGCCCCAGGTGGTGGATTCCAGATGGGTAGAGCCCCAGGTGGGTGGAGCCTCAAGTGGGTGGAGCCCCAGGTGGTGGAGTCGCACTTGCTGGAGTCCCACGTGCTGGAGCCCCACGTGCTGGAGCCCCAGATGGTGGAACCAGCCTGAGCACATGGCCTCTCCCTCTGCACTTTATGAAATCGGGAGAACCAAGCTGATTGTTCTTTGAGAAAGGCCACATTCACGCTTCCTGGCTGGGTCAATGCGGCTCTTCTGGATGGCTTTTCCTCCCTGAATAGACTTTCCTGCTTGTTTGCCCTCACAGAATGTGGGGCATACCTAGCCTTGAGTACGGGTTCAAGGGTCACCCGGGTTTGTCTTTTTTGAAGTTCTTGCGCTGAGGTTCCACGCGGCTCTAGAGCGTCTCCGTGTTCCTAGGGCGGCTGGGTCGGGTCCCTGTGAACTTCAAGGCAGAATTTCTGGACTGCACAAGGCTGAGCTTTCTCCTGCAGCCGCGCCGCGTCTTGGTCCCCTTGGGCCTTCCCGAGTTCTCTGCTTCAGTGGCAGCTGGTTTGTCCTGGTTTTGTTAAGAGGCGAGGAGAGTGGGGTTCCTTGGTGCGTTTCAGGCGGTGCTCCGGGGACCCCGCAAGCCCCAGTGCGCCCTGGGAACCACTGGCCAGGCCGGCACAGCCAGGCGTCTGTTCTCGTCTTACTGTGCGCCTCTCTCGGGGATCCCAGAGCGGTCATCTCAGTTATTGTCTGGCAACATTTTCCATAATGCTGCGCCCAAATCTAAGCCACGTTAATATTATGACAAATAAAAAGATACAGATTTCCAGCAGAAGTCCACATGGGGCACTAATGCAAACATGTCAGTTTACAGCCTCAAAGTTAAAGCATGGATGTCCTTGGGTGACGGGACAGGGGAGAATGAGAATCCTAATGGCAGGCCCAACTAGAGAATTGATATGAGAGTAAATGTAGCTCTATTTCCTGGCGCCAGCGGCCCTTCCTTCCTTCCTTCCTTCCTTCCTTCCTTCCTTCCTTCCTTCCTTCCTTCCTTCGTTCCCTCCCTCCCTTCCTCCCTCCCTCCCTCCTTCCTTCCTTCCTCCCTCCCTCCCTCCTTCCTTCCTTCCTCCCTCCCTCCCTCCCTTCCGTCCTTCCTCTCTCTCTCCCTCCCTCCCTCTCTCCCTCCCTCCCTTCTTCTCTCCCTCCTTCCCTCCCTCCCTCCCTCCCTCCCTTCCTTCCTTCCTCTCTCTCCCTCCCTCCTTCTCTCCCTCCCTCCCTCTCTCCCTCCCTCCCTTCTTCTCTCCCTCCCTCCCTCTCTTCTTCTCTCCCTCTCTCCTTCTTCTCACACTCACCCTGAATTATCAGGTTGGGGAGAGCCTTGGGTGACTGGGGTTTTAATGAATAAGAGGGAATGATTGGAAATTAGCATACCATTGATTTGCATGCAAATAGGTACTTCTGAAGTGATTGCGAAATTTATTCTCTTAAACATTTTAAACCCTCTCTTACACTCTGATTTTGACAGTAAATTCTGGCTTACAGCAATAAAAATGTGGCATTTTTTTGCACCCCTTTTTGGTGACACTTGTGAAGGAAAAATTTGAACCTCACCTAGGCTCAGTGTTCTTTAATAAAAAATTGAGAAGACTGATTTAACTTAAAAATATTTTTACAGTATTTTTGCTTCAGATCACATAAATAATACATATATAGTATGGAAATGTGGAAAATAAAGAAAAATGAATCTAAAATCACCTGTATTATAACTCTCCCTCTGTTTACATGTGTACGTGTATATAATTTTTTAGTAAAAATGTATGTATTTTGAACTGATTGTTGTATAATCTGCTTTTTTAACATTAACGATATCCTGAGAACTTTTTCTCAGGCTACTAAATATTCTCTGACAATTTTTAAAATTAATTGTATATAGGTAGTGTAATACTTTATTTTACTATGCCCCACTTTTATACATTTGTTTCCAATTATTTGATATTATAAATAGGTGTTCACCCTTATACATACACATCGTGGATATCTATGATTGTTTCTAAGTGGGAAAGGCCAAAAAGCGGAATTGTTGTGTCAGAGGGCACAGAAGGCATGTACAGACACAGTATAAGGCTCTTCATACATATTCTCACACAATCCTCCAGAAAGAAAGATACATATTCCCACACAATACCAGGGTCCACTCCTGCCAGCCTTGCGTGTCTTTACAAAATGGAAACTTTATACCTATTAAATTCAAACTCCTGATTCCTCCCTACCCATAACTCCTGACAACTAGTATTCTACTTTCTGTCTCTATGAATTTACCTGTTGTAGGTAGCTCATATAAGTGGAATCATACAATATTTGTCCTTTTGTATCTGGCTTATTTCACTTAGCATAAGGTACTCATGGTTCATCCATATTGTAGCATGTATCAGAATTTCCTTCCTTTTTAAGGCTGAATTATATTCCATTTATGGGCATACATCATTTTGCTAACCCATTCTTCTGTTGATAGACACGTGGTTTTCTTCTATGTTTTAGCTGTTGGGAATAATGCTGCCATAAATTTGGGTGTACTATTTCTTTGAGATCCTGTTTTCAGTTCTTTTGGGGGTATACTCAGAAGTGGAATTACTGGATCATATGATAATTCTATTATTATTATTATTATTATTTTTAGGACCTGCAATACTATTTCCCACAGTGGCGGCACTGTTTTACATTGCCACCAACAGTGCACAAGAGTCCTAACTCCTCTGCATCCTTGCCAACACTTATTTTCTGTTTTTTGATAGTAGCCATCCTGATGGGTGTAAGGTGGTATCTCACTGTAAATTTGATTTTCATTTCCCTGATGATGAGTGATGCTGAGCATCGTTTTTTTATGCTTCTTGGTCATTTGTCTGTCTTCTTTGGAGAAATGCCTATTCAAGTCCTTTGCCCATTTTGAATCCAGGTGTTCGGGTTTTCTTTTTGGTGTTGATTCAGAGGGCCATTTTTAGAGGCTCCCATAATTCCCGTTCTCTAATCCTCCACTCCCATCTCTTCCCTAGGGTCTGGCAAGCTGGCCGTCTTACCCCCATGAAACATTTATGTCAAATTTCAGCAAAGTAGGAATATGACTCGCAATAGGTCACGTCCATCATTCACATACTGGGCCCCACATAAGAAGAGCTGTGCACCATCAAACATACTAAGATGGGAGCTTCCAGAGTAGATAAATTAGGAGGTGAACACTTAGATTACCGAAAAAAATCTGGCCTTGCTAGATGATGATTTTCAGGAAGAACAGCTACAGATCAAGCATTTTAAAATCAAAGTCATTATCTACAGCTGATCTGCCCAAACTTTTATCTGGTTTCTAATATTAGATAGCAAGTCACCAAAAGCATACATTTTGTGGAATTTTAATCTGGAAGGGCTCACCAGGTAACTCCATCACTCAGAGCCAATCATTCTTCAGGCTCTCTGTTAAAATTCTTTTAAGTGGGAGACGAGTATTACTTAAACTTTTCTCCATTTTAAAATGACTGTGCATTCTGAAGGCATAGAATGTCTATATTCTGATGTTTAGACATATAACTTTTTTTTTCCTAGGCAAAAACTGTACTTGAAAGCTGTAAATACTGTGAGCAGAGGTGCTTTTGTTGAAGCAAGGCTGAGGGAGCCTGTGTGCTGGCCCTGGGTTTCCTTTCCCCTTCCCTCCAAGTCCACACAGCTCAGGCAGCAGCCCTGGAGATTCTGGAGCACAAATTGAAGACCACAGGGGAGAGAGGGTGATGGGGAAATTTAGTGAGTCTGGATACTGCTTCAAGGCAAGCAGAAAGCCCACATGGCTGGGCTTAGACTGGGTTTCGGGAAGAGAGGTTAGCCCGGAAGAGGAGAGGAGAGGCTGTTACTCTGAGGCATAGAGCAAATGGAGTCCAGAGACAGTGTCATGGGCCAGGATTTGGAAACCAAAAGAAGGAGTAAGGAGGAAGAACCAATTCTGAGGCAAAGGCCCTGCCATGGTGCCCAGGCGGTTCTGAGCAAGCAGGCTCAGGGCGGGGTGCTGAATGAACCCATAGGGGCCAAGCACCAGGGAGCAGGATGTGTGTACAGGATGCCCCCAGACACAGCCGTGGCAGTGGACAGAGAGTTTTTTGGCACCTGCTGGTTCTGAAAGTCCATGTGTGGCCACTATGCCCTGTGCAGGGCCATCATGCACAATTGGGCAGGTTGTGCACGACACAATGTCTCCCAGCCAAGGGATTTGGGGTGGAGCGAAATTCAGTTGCCAAGCCCTCACCCTGGAGCAGAGCTGCATCTGCCAGGAGGAAGGGGCGTCCTTTGTAATTGACACAAAAGTACTTCATGAGTTTGCAGCGGCCCTGAGTGCAGGCAGTTATTTGCTGGCTAGCGTTCTGGAATTCTAGTCCTCTGTTCAAAGGATCTCAACCAGCTCAGATGTTGGCTGTCAGTTCTATGGCTCTTAAGCGGCCCTGTAACACAGCTGCACTATCGTTACTTGTCTTTATCTCATTATTCATTCATTTATTTCAATGAATATTTATTTAGTTCTTACTATGTGCCAAGCACTGTTCTACATGTTTGGGTCACATCAGAGAAGGAAGTAGACTAGGGGACAGTTAAGACAATAAACAATACACATAAGAAATAAATTTTCTAGTATGTTGGAAGGTGATAAGTGTTAGGGAATAACGAGAAAGGAGTAAGCAGATCAGGAGTTCTAGAGTGGGGGAGTGGGTTGCAGTATTAAAGAGAAATGTCAGGGGAAAGCCTCATTGATAAGGTACAATCTGAGCAAAGACTTGAAGGAGCTTGGAGAGCCTAGAAACAGCATTTTTGGTGGGGTCCTGGTTCCTCTGTATTGGAAATTGGTGTTTAGAAACAAGATCAGGCACTGACTGTGCTCATTGCTTCCTTACTTGTGTGTCTTTTAAGCAGGACAGATCTTGCAATTATACATATCTGTACTCCCCCATGCAAATACAAACATCAATATTTATTTAAAAACTGAGTTTTGTAATGATACTTCTGACTGCAGTTCACACCCCCGGAGTTTTTTTCTAACTGTCCTCTTTCCTTATTTCTAATATCTTTTTCTAACACTGAGGGACTTAATAAAAGGAAAATGTCACGATTTGTTTGTTCAAACCTGGTATGCATATAAAGCAGTGTCAGAATCGCTAACCTATGCCCTTGTGAGAAACTAATTTATTAATTAAAACACAGCATTTGTGCAGTTCTTTTTGCCTTCGGTTTCACAATATATACTCAAAATGATGTTTCCCAAAGTAACTCTTTCCCACTCCCTTCAGTGTGTTGCTTTTATTCATTTATAATGTAGTTAAATTCATTTATTACAATCTGTATTCCATTTTGGGTTTCTCCTGCTCCCGTATTATGGTTGATTTAAGTTTACACTCCGTAAAAATCACTCTTTGTGGTGTACAGTTTTATGGGTTTTGACAAATGGATAGAGTCGCCTATCCACCCTGCATCATGACTTAGAATGGTTCCGCCACTCACAAAATCCACTTCTGTTGCCCGCTTTGTAGTTAAAGCTACCCTCTCCCCACGCCCGGTGCCTGGAGACCTCTGATTTGTTTTCCATCCGTATCGTTTTGCCTTCTCCAGATGGTCACGTTAATGGAATACAGTAATATAACACATAACCTTTGGTTCTGGCTTCTTTCACTTAGCAAAATTCATTTACAATTCATCTGTTGTGCTGTGTGTATTAGTAGTTTCTTCCTTTTTATTTGTGAGTGGTATTCCATTCAATGGATTGACCACAGCTTCCTAAATCATTCATTGGTAGAAAGACGTGTGGGTTGTTTCCAGTTTTTGACGCTTATAAATAAAGCTGCTATAAAAAATGCATACAGGTTTTTGTGAACATGTGTTTTCATTTCTCAAGGGTAAATGCCTAGCAGCGGGACGGCCAGATCTTGTGTTAAGTATATATTTACCTTTATTAGATGCCGCCAAACTACTTTCTAGAGTGGCTTTACCATTTTCCGTTTCTATCAACAATATGTGAGAGATCTGTTTTATATCCTCATCAGTACTTGGTACTGCTTATGTTTTAATCATTTTAATAAGAGTGTAATACTTCATTGAGTTTCTTTTTGAGATGGGATGGTGTTATGTTGCCTAAGCTTCCTGGGCTCAGGTGACCCTCCTGCCTCCTGCCTCCTGCCTCAGCCACTCCAGCACATGCCACTATGCCGGCTTTCATTGAGGTTTAAATCTGCCTGTACCTAATGACTACTGATGTTGAACATTTCTTCAAATGCTTATTTGCCACTTTCTTTGGTGAAGTGCTCTTTAGATCTTGGCCATTTTCACATAGAGTTGTTTTATCTTATTATTTTTGAGCTAAAAGAGTTTGTTGTTTATGTAGAATTCAAGTCATTTGTCAGATACATGGTGTGTAAACATTTTCACCCAGTCTGTAGCTTGTCTTTTCATTTTATTGATGGTGCTTTATGAAGAGCAAAAGCTTTTAATTTTCATAGAGTCAATTTATTAATGTTTAATTTATGGATGGTGTTTTTGGTATCATGTCTAAAAACTATTTGCCTAACTTAAGATCATAAAGATTTACTACTATGTTTTCTTTTAGGATTTGTAGTTCTAGCCTTTATATTTCTGTCTGTGATACATTTTGAGTTAATTTTTGTGTATGAGTTGTGAGACAAGGGGCTAAGTTCGTGAGTGTGAGTGTGTGTGGTGGTGTGTGAGATATGAATATTCAGTTGTCAGAGAAGCATGAGAAAACAATGGAAACGGGAAGCATGAAAAACTTTGAAAAAACTATACTTTTCCCATTGCTGAATCACCTTGACAACATGGTAAAAAAAAAAATGGATTATAAATGTAAAGGTTTATTTATGTACTATATTCTGTATCTCTGCACCCACACTACCCTGTCCTGATTATTGAAGTTCTACAGTTAGTTTTCAAATCAATCAGGTGTAAATACCCTGACTTTTTTCTTGTTTCCTTTAGAAATTGTTTTGGGTGTTCTGGGCCCTTTACACTTCTATATGAATTTTAATATTAGTCTGTCAATTTTTATTTAAAAAAGCCAGCTGCATTTTTTATAATTGATAAATGAAAGTTATATGTATTTATTGTGTACAATATGATGTTTTGAAATATGTGTACATTGTGGGATAACTCAATTGAGCTAATTAATATATGCATTACCTCATATGCTTATCTTTTTGTGGTGAGGACACTTAAAATCTACTCTCAGCAATTTTTAAGAATATAATACATTGGTATATACTGTAATCACCATGTTGTACAGTAGATCTCTTGAACTTATTCCTTCTATTATCTAATTGAAATTTTTTACCCTTTGACCATCATCTTTTCTCCTCACCCCCCAGCCCCTGGTAACCACTATTCTACTCTCTATTCTATGAATTCAACTTTTTAAGATTCCATATATGAGGAGATCATGCAGTATTTGTCTTTCCGTGCCTGGCTTATTTCACTTAACATAATGTCCTCCAGGTTCATCCATGCTGTTGTAACTGACACTCTTTCCTTCTTTTTTAAGGCCGAGTAATATTCCACTGTGTATATATACCACATTTTCTTTATCTATTTATCTGTTGATGGAAACTCAGGTTGATTTCATATCTTGGCTATTGTGAATAATGCCGCAATAAACATTTGAGGGCAGACAGCTCTTCAATACACATGTCTCATTTCCTTTGGACATATATCCAGTAGTGGGATTGCTGGATCATATAGTGGTTTTAGATTTAATTTTGGGGGAAATAGCCATATCGTTCTCCATAATGACTGTAGTAATTTACATTCCCAACAATAGTGTGAAAAGATTCCCATTTCTCCACATCCTCACCAACACTTATCTTTCATCTTTTTGATAATAGTCATTCTAACAGGTGTGAGGTCTCATTGTGGTCTTAGTTTGCATTTCTCTGATCATCAGTCCTAGTGAACATTTTTTCATATACTTTTTGGCCATTTGTATGTCTTCTTTTGAGAAATGGCTATTTAGATATTTTGTCCATTTTTAAGATTGGGTTATTTGTTTTTTGGCTATTGAGCTGAGTGCCTTGTATATTTTGGATATTAATCTCTTATCAGATGTATGATTTGCAAATATTTTCTCCCATCCTGTAGGTTGTCTTTTCACTCTTGGCTGTTTCCTTTGTTGTGCAGGATATTTTTTAGTTTGCTGTAATCCCATTTGTCTATTTTTGCTTTTGTTGCTTGTGCTATTGACCTAATTTCTTTCTTTGCATGTGAATATCCAGTTTTCCAATATGATTTATTGAAGAAATTGTTCTTTCCTCATTGCGTGTTCTTACACTTTGTCAAAAATCAATTAACTAAATGCATGAATTTATTTCTGGGCTCTTTATCTTGTTCCATTGGTTTGTGCCTGTTTTTATGCCAATACTATGATGTTTTGATTACTATAGCTTTGTAGTGTATTTTAAAGTTGTACAATATGATGCCTCCAGAATTATTATTATTATTTTTTTCTCAAGATTGTTTTGGCCATTCTGGGTCTTTTGTGGCTCAAAATTTTAGGATTGTTTTTACTATTTCTGTCAAAAATGTCAATGGAATTTTGATAGGGTTTGCATTGAATCTATAGATCAGTTTGAGTAGTATAAATATGTTAACAATATTAATTATTTCAAACCATCAGCATGGGATATCATGTCATTTACTTGTGTCTTCTTCAATTTCTTCCATCAGTGTCTTACAGTTTTCACTGTAGAGGTCTTTCACCTTTCCAGTTAAATTTTTTCCTAAGTATTTTTTTGGTAACTATTGTAAGTGACATTGTTTTCTTGATTTCTTTTTCAAATAGTTCACTGTTAGTGCATAGAAATGTTAGTGATTTTTGTATGTTGATTGTGTATCTTGCAACTTTATCCAGCTGTGGTTTTGACAGAGATTCCATTAGATCTCTACCTCAACTTAGAGAGTGTTGCTATCTTAATAATATTGAGTCTTCCAGCCCAATATATGAAATGTCTCTTCATTTATTTTCATGTTCCTTAATTTCTCTTAGCAGTGTTTAATCTTTCAGCTTACACTTCTTTGTTAATATACTCTCTAAATATTTTATCCTTCTTGATGCTATTGTAAATGGCATTGTTTTCTTAATCTCATAGGCTGCAATCTTGCTAAACTTTTAGTCGCTTTTGCTGTTACTGTAACAGAATACCACAGACTAGGTAACTTATAAACAATAGAAGTTTATTTGGCTCATGGATTCTGGAGGCTGGGAAGTCTGAGATCAAGGGGACGCCTCTAGTGAGGACCTTGTTACTGTGTCATCCCATGGTGGAAAGTGGAAGTGAACAAGAGCATGTGCAAAAGAACAAGAGGATGCTGAACTCACTTTTATAACAAACCTACTTTTGAGATAACCAATCTACTCCCGTGATAATGACATCAATCCATTCATGAGAGCAGAGCCCTCTTATTAGGCCCTAACTCCCAACACTGTTGCATTGGGGGTTCAGTTTCCAATACATGAACTTTGGGGTACACATTCAAACCATAGCAACTTGTTTTTCAGTTCCAGTTGGCTTTTATTATTTTTGCAGATTCATTAAGATTTTACACATACAGGATCACGTTATATGTGAATAAAGTTTTACTTTTCCTTTCTAATCTGCATGCCTTTGAATTAGTTTTGCCTTATTGCACTGACTAGAACCTACAGTAAAATGTGGAATAGAAGAGGTGAGACAACTTTTTTCCTGTTCCAGATCTTATGGGGATAGCATTCAGTCTTTCCTCATTAAGTATTATGTTAGCTGTAGGACTTTCCCACAGATGCATTTATAAGATTGAGGAAATTCTCGGCCGGGTGCAGTGGCTCATGCCTGTAATCCCAGCACTTTGGGAGGCCAAGTCGGGTGGATCATCTGAGGTCAGGAGTTCAAGACCAGCCTGGGCAACAGGGTGAAACCCCGTCTCTACTAAAAATACAAAAATTAGCCAGGCGCAGTGGTGCACAGCTATAATCCCAGCCAGTTGAGGGATTGAGGCAGGAGAATCACTTGAGCCCGGGACCGGGAGGCAGAGGTTGCAGTGGGCCAAGATTTCGCCACTGTGCTCCAGCCTGGGTGACAGAGAGAGACTCAATCAAAAAAAAAAAAAAAAAAAAAAGATTGAGGAAATTCTCATCTATTTCTCATCTATCCCTATCAAGAGTTTTTATTATGAGTGGGAGTTGGACTTCATCATCAAATGCTTTATCTGTGTCTATTGGTAAAATAATCTTATTTTGTCCTTTATTCTACTATCATAATGTATCATATCAATTTTTGGATATTAAATCAACCGTGCATTTGTGGGTTAAATCTCATTTGGCCATGGTATATACTCCTTTTCAGATGTTGGTAGATTTGGTCTGCTAACATTTTGTTAAGAATTTTTCTACTTCTTGAATCAGTTTTGGTATTTGGAGTGGTTCCAGGAATTTGTCCATTTCATCTAAATTGTCTACCTGTTGGCAAAAGTTATACCTTTTATTTCCTTATAAACATTTACATTTGTGTAGAGTCAGTTGTGATGCTTCCGCTTTCATTCCTGATAGTGGCCATTTAGGTCTTCTTTCATTTTTTCTTGCTCAATCTAGCTAATATTTTTTAGCTGTTATTATTTTAACTTACTGTTGACTTTTTTCTTTTTTAGATTAAGATATAATTCACATACTATGCAATTTTTCTTTTAAAATATACAATTCAGTGGTTTTAAGTATATTCACAAAGTTGTGCAACCATTACAACTATCTAATTACAGAACATTTTCATCACCACACACACACACACACACACACACACACACACCCCCCGAAACAGTTCTGTATTTATTAGCAGTTACTGTCCACTTTGCCTTCTCCTAACCCCTGGCAATCACTAAGCTACTTTCTATTTCTATATAATTTGCCTATTCTGGACATTTAATATTAATGAAATCATACAATATGTGACCTTTTGTTTCTGGCTTATTTCACTTAGCATAATACTTTCAAGGTTTACTCATTTTGTAGCATGTATCAGTGTCTCGTTCTTTCTGTGGATAAATAATATTCTATTTTATGTCTGTATCATTTTGTTTATCCATTCATATCTTAATGGACATTTGGGTTGCTTTCACTTTTCAGTTATTATAAATAATGGTACTATGAACGTTCACATACAAGTTCTTGTGTGGGCATATTTTTAATTATCTTGGGTGTATACCTAGAATTGCTGGGTCAGATGGTAACTGTGTTTCACTTTTTGAGAAATTACTAAACTGCTTTCCAAAGAGGCTCCACCATGTTACATTCCCATCAGCTATGTATAGGGATTCTTGTTTCTCCACGTTATCTTCAACATTTGTTATTGTCTGTTTTTTTTTATCATAGCCGGCCTAGTGGGTGTGAAGTGATATCTCATTGTGCTTTTGGGTTGTATTTTCCTAATGACCAGTGATGTTAAACATCTTTTCATATGTTTATTAGCCATATTTATTTATTTTTTTTAAGAATTGTAGATCCCAGCCCTTTGCCCCTTTTAAAATTGGCTTATTTATCTTACCTTTTTATTGTTGAGTTTTAAGTCTGTATGTTTGTATGTATTTTTATGCATCTGGATATGGTCTCTTATCAGATATATGATTTGTAAATAGTTCCTAATATTCTGTGGGTTGTGTCTTCACTTTCTTAGTAGTGTCCTTTGCAACACAAAAGCATTTCATTTTGATGAAGTCCAACTTACCTATTTTTTTTTAGTTGCTTATGCTTTTGGTGTCATAAGATTTATTCCTATGCATTCTTCTGAAAGTTTTACAGTTTTAGGTTTTACGTTTAGATCTTTAATCCTTTTTGAGTTAATTTGTTGCATATGGTGTGAGGTAGGGTTACAACTTCATTATTGTGCATGTGGGTACCCATTTGTCCAATTACCATTTGTTGAAAAGACAATTATTTCCTCATTGAATGGTTTTGGTGCCCTTGTTGAAAATAAATTGACCACAAATATGACTGTTTATTTCGGGGTTCTCAATTTTATTCCGTTGATTTATATGTCTATTTTTATGCCAGTACCAGAGTCATGATTACTGTAGTTTACCTTTTGAAATCTAGAAGTATGTCATCATAGCTTTTATTTCTTTGTGGCTCTTCTGGGTCCCTTGCATTTCCATATGAATGTTTTGATCAGCCTCAACCAAAAAAAAAAAAAAAAAAAAAAAACACTTGGGATTTTGACACAGATTTCTTTGAATCTGCAGATCAATCTGGGGAGTCTTGCCATTTTAACAACATTAAATCTTCCAATCCATGAACATGGGATATATTTCTATTTGTGTCTTCTCTAATTTTATTCTTCAGTGGTGTTTTGTAGTTTGCAGTATGCAAGTCTTACAGTTTTTTTTTTTGTTAAATTTATTTCTAAGTAGTTTATTGTGTTTGATGCATTTTAAGTCAAATTATTTTCTTAATTTTATTTCAGATTATTTGTTGCTCGTGCAGAGAAATACACTTCATTTTTGTATACTGATCTTTTGTCCTGCAACTTTTCTAAAATTTGTTATATGTATATGTATGTGTGTGTGTGTGTGTGTGTGGATTTATTAGGATTTTCTATACAAAAAATCATGTTATCTGGGAACAGAGATAGTTTCACTTCTTTTTTTCAATGTTAATGCGTTTTATTTTGTTATCTTCCCTAACTGCCCTGGCTAGAACCTCCAGTAAAATGTTGCATAGAAGGGGTAAGAACAGACATCTTTCTTTTGTTCCTGGTCTTAGAATGAAAGATTTTGACCTTCTACCATTAAGAATGGTATTAGCCTTGGGATTTCTGTAGATGTCTTCGATCAGGTAGAGAAATTTATCTTCTAGTCTTAGTTTGTTGCACAGTTTTTTTTTTTTTAATGAAAATATTTTGGATTTTGTCTTTTGTTGCATATCTTGAAAAGATTACATGGTGTTTGTTTTTCGTTTTTTAAATATGGTTTGGGCTGGGCATGGTGCTCACGCCTGTAATCCTAGCACTTTGGGAGGCTGAGGCAGGCAGATTGCTTGAGCTCAGGAGTTCAAGACCAGTCTGGGGGACATGGTGAGAACCTGTCTCTACCAAAAATAGAGAAATTAGTTAGGTGTGGTAGCACACGCTTGTAGTCTCATCTACTTGAGGGGCTGAGGCAGGAGGATGGCCTGAACCTGGGAGGTTGAGGCTGGAGTGAGCAGAAATTGTGCCGCTGCATTCCAGCCTGGGTGACAGAGGAAGACTCCATCTAAAAATAAATACACAAATAAATAGTAAATAAATAATTTGTCCATGAATTGATTTTATATGTAACTAATCTTGTATTCCTGGGATAACTATCACTTGGTTATGATATGTAATCCTTTATATGTTACTATATTCAGTTTGTTAGTTTTTTATTGGGAAGTTTTATATCTATATTTATAAGAAGTATTGATAGGTAGTTTTTTATTCCTTGTAATGTCTTTATCTAGTTTTGGCATCCAGGTAATACTGGCCTAATGAAATGAGTTAAGAAGTGTTCCTGTCTCTTTTATTGTTTTTACAAGAGTTTTTGAAGGATTGGTGTAAATTCTTTCTGAAATTTTAAGTAGAATTCAGCAGTGAAACCATCTGGTCTTGAGCTTTAGTTGTGGGAAATTTTTTGATTACCTCTCAATCTCTTTATTAATTATGGGTTTATTCAGGTTTTCTACTTCTTGAGTCTGTTTTGGAACTTTGCGTTTTTCTTGGAATTTTCTTATTTTACATATGTTATCTACTATTGTATAATTGCTTATATTATTCTCTTAAATTATTTTTATTTCTGTAAAGTTGATAGCAGTGTTCTCTCTTTTGAATTACTAAAATCACCGCTAAGTGAATTATGAAATCATTCCTGATTTTAGTAATTGAGTCTTCTTTATTTGTTGGTCAGTTTAATGTAAATATTTGTCAGTTTTGTTGATCTTTTCAAAAAACCAACCTTTGGTGTCCTTAATTCTCTTTACACTTTTCTATTTTTATTTAATTATTGCTTTATTAATCAAGGTTCTAATCTTTAATATTTTCTTCCTTCTGTTTGCTTTTCTTTTTTCTCTTTCTAGTTTCTTAAGGTATTCATTTGAGATCCTTGCTCTTCAATGTAAGCTTTTACAGCTATAAATTTCCCTCTGCATGCTGTTTCACTGCATCCTATAAGTGTTGGTATGTTTTTTTGTTGTTCATCTCAAAGTGTTTTCTAATTTCTCTTGTGATTCTTCTTAGACTTATTAGTTGTTTAGGACTGTATTATTTAGTTTCTACTATTTGTAATTTTTCTAGATTTTCTTTAGTTATTTCTAAATTTTATTCCATTGTGTTCAGAGAATATACTTTAAATGATTTCAATCCTTTTGTATTGTTATTATACTTTATGTTCTAGGGTACATGTGCACAACATGCAGGTGTGTTAAATTTATTGAGACTTGTTTTGTAGACTAGCTTATTATCTAGCCTGGAGAATGCTCTACATGCACTTGAGAATAATTCATATTTTGCCGTTGTGGAGTTTTCTGAGTAAAGTTTCCAACTATTAATTTTAAACTGTATATTTTTTCCTTCAATTCTGTCAGTTTTTAACCTTGTGTATTTTTAGGTTCTGTTGTAATGTGTACATGTTTATGATTGTTATCTCTTCATAAATGGATTGACCCCTTTATTGTTATAAAGTGTCTTTTGTTGTCTATAAAACTTTTGTCTTCAAGTCCATTTTGTATAATACTAGTATAAGCACTCCATCTCTTTTTTTTTGTTATTGTTTGCATGGTATGTATTTTCCTATCATTTGACCTTCAACCTATTTGTTTCTTTGAATCTAAAGTGTGTCTTCTTTAAAAAAATTAAAATAAAAAAAATTTTTAATATACAATTGGGGTCTTGTCCGTGCTGGTCTCAAACTCCCAGCATCAAGTGATCCTCCTGACTCAGCCTCTCAAATAATAGGATTACATGTATAAGCCGCAGTGCCTGGTCTTAAAGTATATCTCTCTGTCTTGTTTGAATTTCTCATTTTAAATTTCTAGTACTGTAAATATCATTGTAAATCAAAGCCCTTTTTGTTCCCAGATGAAAAGCCTTGAGAACTACTGATGTGGTTATTTACAAATATATTCACAGGGTATTTTTGTTTTGTTTTGTTCTTGTTTTGTTTTTTGAGATAGAGTCTCACTCACTCTGTTATCCAGGCTGGAGTGCAGTAATCTTGGCTCACTGCAACATCTACCTCCTGGGTTCTAGTGATTCTCCTGCTTCAGCCTCCTGAGTAGCTGGGATTCCAGGCATGCACCACAATGCCTGGCTAATTTTTTTTTTTTTTTTTTTTTTTTGGATTTTTATTTGGGATGGCGTTTTGCCATGTTGGCCAGGCTGGTCTCGAACTCCTGATCTCAAGTGATCTGCCCACCTTGGTCTCCCAAACTGCTAGGATTACATGTGTGAGTCACTGCGCCTGGCCTGCTTTTTTTTTTTTTTTCCTAGCTTTTGGGGTGTGAATAGTTTTTAGTTACATGGGTGAATTGTGCAGTGGTGAAGTCTGAGATTTTAGTGAACCCATCACCCAAGCAGTGTACATTGTAACCAACATGTAGTTGTTTTTATCCTTTGTCCCTTTCCCAACCTCCCCTTTTTTAGTCTCCATAGTTCATTATATCATTCTGTATGTCTTTGCATACTCATAGTTTAGCTTCCACTTATAAGTAAGAACATACAGTACTTGGTTTCCCATCCCTGAGTTACATCACTCAGAATAATGGTCACCAGCCTCATCCAAGCTGCTGTAAAATACATTATTTTGTTCTTTTTTATGGCTGACTAGTATTCCATGGTGTATATATACCATGTTTTCTTTATCTACTCATTGGTTGATGGATACTTAGGTTGGTTTCATATCTTTGCAGTTGTAAATTGTGCTACAATAAACATACATGTGAAGATGTCTTTTTCATATAATGACTTCTTTTCCTTTAGGTAGATACCCAATCATGGGATTGCTGGATTGAATGGTAGATCTACTTTTAGTTCTTTAAGAAATCACCATACTGTTTTCCATACAGGTTGTACTAATTTACATTCCCACCAGCAGTGTATAAGCATTCCCTTTTCACCACATCCATGCCAACATCTATTGTTTTTTGACTTTTTAATAATGGCTATTCCTGCAGGGGTAAAGTGGTATATTATTGTGGTTTTAATTTGCATTTATATGTTGGTTGGCCATTTGTATATCTTTTTTTTGAGAAATGTGTGTTCATACCATTTGCCCACTTTTTGATGGGATTTTTTTGTTCTTGTTGAATTGTTTGAGTTCCTTGTAGATTCTGGATATTAGTCATTTTTCAGATGCATAGTTTGCAAATATTTTTCTCCCATTTGGTGTGCTGTTTGTTTACTCCGATGATTTTTTTTTTTTTTTTTTTTTTTTTTGCTGTACAGAAGTTTTTTAATTTAATTAGGTCTCATGTATTTATTTTTGTTTTAGTTGAATTTGCTTTTGGGGTCTTAGTCATAAATTCTTTGCCTAGGCCAATGTCCAGAAGAATTTTTCCTGGGTTATCCTCTATAATTTTTATGATTTCAGGTCTTAGATTTAAGTTAAAGTATGTCCCTTTAGACAACATATGGTTGGATGACTTTTTAGAAATACATACTGTTAGCCTCTGCCTTTTGATTGGAGTATTTAAAACATCTGCATTTCATGTAATTGCTGATTAGGTATGATTTATATCTGCCATTTTTCCATTTGTTTGCTCTATGTCTTATGTCATTTTTATTTCTCTGTGCCTTTGTTATTGCCTTCTTTTGTGTTAAACAGATATTTTCTTGTCTACTATTTTAACTCTCTTGTCATTTACTTTCCTATATATTTTATGAGTTATTTTCTTAATGGTTGCCTAAGGGGTCACAATTAACATCTTGATTTATAAAAATCTATTTTGGATTAACATACATTTAAGTTCAATAGTGTAAAAAGCTTTATTCCTATGTAGTTCCATTCCCTCTTACCTCTTTCATGCTGTTATTGTTCCACGATTACTTCTTTATTCATTGCATACCCATCAACACAGACTTGTAATTATCACTGAAGTTTGAGTCCCCATCTCATATTTAATGGGAGATTAACATTTATTAATACAATTACTTACACTGTAATACAGGAATTAGGTCCCTTTGCCAGAATATAAAATTGTGCATTTCCTTACTATTTCTGGGTTCTAACTTGATACTTCCTTAAAATTGTAAATTATATAGTACTCAGCTAAAATATCTCTTCATAAATTCCTATAAAACCTGCCAAAACACAAAGGAGAAAATACTTTTAATTAAAAAAAGACACTTGAATGTCACACAACACAAGAAACAGTGCTATCCCAGCACTTTGGCAGGCCGAGACGGGCGGATCACGAGGTCAGGAGATCGAGACCATCCTGGCTAACACGGTGAAACCCCGTCTCTACTAAAAAATACAAAAAAAAATACAAAAAACTAGCGGGGCGAGGTGGCGGGCACCTGTAGTTCCAGCAACTCAGGAGACTGAGGCAGGAGAATGACATAAACCCGGGAGGCGGAGCTTGCAGTGAGCCGAGATCCGGCCACTGCCTCCAGCCTGGGCGACAGAGCGAGACTCTGTCTCAAAAAAAAAAAAAAAAACAAGAAAAGAAAAAGAAACAGTGCTTAGAGATACGTTATTGTTTTCAGAAGAAAATGGTCAATAAACTGCTTAGCTGAAGACAAAAGACTACTCTTCCCCATGATCACAGTGCCAAAAAATAAAATGTCAATTGTTTTTTAAATAAGATGAGAGAAGAAAAGTGTTACAAACAAAAAATATATTTTTGCTGTCTTTTGTGTTTAAATCAATGTAGTTACCTTTACCAGTGCTCTTTTTTTATTTATATAGATTAAGATTACTGTCTGGTGTCCTTTCATTTCAGCCTGAAGGACAAATTTCTTGTTGAACAGGTCAGCTGGTGATTAGTTTACTCAGTTTTTGTTTATCTGGCAATATCTTAATTTCTCCAAAATTTTGAAGAAGAGTTTTTCTGGATATAGAATTTTTAGTTGAAAGCCTTATTTTTTCTTTAGCACTTTGAATATGTCATCCCACTGATTTCCAACTTCCATGGTTTCTAATGAGAAGTTAAGTATTAATTTCATAGAGGATGCCTTGAACATGATTATTCTAGTCGTTTCTCTTTGGCTGTTCAAAATTTTTCTTTTGTCTTAGTCTTTCAGAGATTTGGTTATTATGCATGGTGGTATTGTAAAATATATATTTGATCTTCATCCCTGCTCCTGGCATAAAACTCCTAAAATCCTTGGAACTTCCAAAGTGCTATATTTTTGCATGCTAATGTTGACTAATAAAAAAAGACATAGGCATAATTAGAGGATTAGAACTTTCAGACTCACACTCTAACCTCTGAGTGATGGAGAGAGGCTGAGAATCAAATTGATCTCAGTGGTTTAATCAATCATGCCTATGTAATGAAGCCTCCGTAAAAAACCAAGAGACCTGAGTTTGGAGAGTTTCTGGGTAGCTAAACATGTGGAGGTTCCTTGTCTACTACAGAGTGGTGTGCCTGGGCAGGGCCTGGAAGTTCCATGCCCCTTCTCTTACGCCTTTTTCTATGCATTTCTTCATCTGTATCCTTTGTAATAGTCTTTATAATACATCAGCAAACATAAGTGTTTCCCAGAATTCTGTGAGCTGCTCTAGCAAATTAATCAAGCCCAAAGAGTTGGTTGCAGGAACTCCAACTTGAAGCTAGTCAGTCACAAGTCCTGGAGTCCTGGGCTTGTGACTGGTGTCTGAAGGTGAGGACATGTCAAGGACTGAGCCCCAAACCTGTGGAATATGACATAATCTCCAAATAGGTTGTGTCAGAATTGAACTAAAGGACATCCAGCTGGTGTCTACTGCAGAATGGATTGCTTGCTGCTGGGGGGGAGAAATCTTTTTTTTTTTTTTTTTTTTTGAGACGGAGTCTCGCTCTGTCGCCCAGGCTGGAGTGCAGTGGCCAGATCTCAGCTCACTGCAAGCTCCACCTCCCGGGTTAACGCCATTCTCCTGCCTCAGCCTCCCGAGTAGCTGGGACTACAGGCGCCCGCCAAGTTGCCCGGCTAGTTTTTTGTATTTTTTTAGTAGAGATGGGGGTTTCACCGTGTTAGCCAGGATGGTCTCGATCTCCTGACCTCGTGATCCACCCGTCTCGGCCTCCCAAAGTGCTGGGATTACAGGCTTGAGCCACCGCGCCCGGCCGAGAAATCTTTATATATTTTGGTGTCACAGAAGTCTTCTGTGTTGACTGTTGTGTTGTGGTATGAGAGCAGAGGAAACATGTTTTGAGTTTTTCCAAACATTTGTCTAGGTGTGGATCTCTTTGAATTTATGGTACTTTGTGATGACCTTTTGCATGAGTGCTAATGTTTTTCATCAGATTTGTGGAGTTTTCAGCCATTAATTCTTCAAATACTCTTTCTGACCCTTTATCTTTTTCCTTGCTCTTTTGGACTCCCAGTGAGCATATGCTGGTATGCTTGATGGTGTCTGACAAGTATCTGAGGCTCTGTTCATTTTTCTTTTTGTTTCTCAGAGTAGCTGATCTCATTTGACTTATTTTCAAGTACTCTGGTTCTTTCTTTTGCCTGCTTAGATCTGCTTTTGAGTCCCTCTAGGGAATTTTTCATTTCAGCAATTGAACTGTTAAACGCCAGAATTTTTATTTGCTTCTTTTTAATAATGTCCATCTCTTCATTGTTTTTCTGTATTTGGTGAGGCATTGTTTTCAAACATTCCTTTAGCTCTTTAGACATGGCTTCCTTTAGTTATTTGTTCATATATATAAGTAAACATATATAGATATGTATGTTTACTACACACACTGAACATGTTTCTCTTTTGCAATTTAATCTATATAGAGTTTAACTTTCAGCACTTGAGGGAGGTAACATCACATGGTACTGTACAATCACATTTTCAAAGGGAAATTACTCTTTTTCTTTAAAAGTACTTTTAAAAATGTGTGAAAATACAAACGAGCCTCCTAAATTACAATGCATATTTTAGAATGAGAAATATGTTTTTTCTTCCTTCAAAGTGCCATGTAGGAAATGACATCTTGTAACCTTGAGCCACTTTGTCTAAAATCCAATATAAAAGGACTGTTAAGGAATGAAAAGTTCACACAACTCCTTGGATAAGTTAAAGTTGGCTACATGCAACACAGGCTACATAACATTTAAGACTTGGTAGCTTTCTGAAATTTGAGTCCCAATCTCATATTTAATGGAAATTAACATTTATAAGTTGCATTCACATACACTGTAATACAGGAATTATATCCCTTTGCCAGAGATGAAATTGTACATTTCCTTGCTATTTTTGGGTTCCGACTTGATAATTTCTTAAGATTGTAAATTATATAGTACTCAGCTAACACATTTCTTCATAAATAGCTATAAAACCTGCCAAGACACACAGGGGGAAAAAAAAGACATTTTGACCATTACACAGCACAAAAACAATGCTTAGAGACATGAGACGTGCTATTGTCTCCAGAAGAAAATGGTCAATAAACGACTTAGCTGAAGACGAAAGACCACCCTTACCCAGAGTCACAGTGCACCAAAAGCAAAATGTCAAACAACAGTACCTCAAAGCAAAATAAAGGCCAGAATGAAGCCAGCTCACTTGTAATTTGCTAAAGAAAGAGAGTCACCATTTAGGTCAAATGTACTGGGAACATCTGCTAGCTCAGAATGGTATATTGGTAGAATTTGCTAAAAATTCAACCAAGCATGCCAAAGACATTTGCCAACAAAAGCTTAATTTTCTGGAACCATTTCTAGTATCAGAAAATTTGTAAACTGTGCCACATCTTCATGGGACCAGCTATACTTTTCCACAAGTACATCAAAGAGGGTCTAGAGTTTTTTAGCCTGGTGATGTGTTGTGGTTCTCCTTTGTGATTGAAGAATTCCCCAAAACATTTTACAAATAGAGTAAAGTGCTTTGGGATACTGCCTCGCAGCTCTATGATGTAGGCTTTACATCTTCATCTGTTGAATAGTCTTCTCAGAATGCAGTATTTGAACATATTTTAAAATAGCTGATTTAAAGTCTTTGTTTATTTTAGTAATTCCAACATCTATGCTTCCTTAAAAACAGTTTCTATTGCCTACTTTTCTTCTGTGTATGAACCATACTTTTTTTTTATGTCTTGTAATTTTTTTGAAAACTGGATATTTTAAATAATACAATGTAGTAACTCTGGAAATCATATTCTTCTTTCTCCCCAGCACTTGATGTTGGTGTTGTTTTGTTGGTGGTGTAATAGTTGTTTTTGCTGTTTGTTTAATAAATCCTCCAAACAAATTCTGTAAATCCTGTATTCTTTGTCATGTCTAGGAATTTATCCATTTTTCTCTAGGTTTTCCAATTTATTGGCATATAGTTTCTCATAGTCGCCATAGTTCGGATTTCTATGGTATCACTTGTAATGTCTCCTTTCTCCTTACTGATTTAATTTATCTGAGTCTTCTTTTTTTTCCTTCATTAGTCTGGCTAAAGGTTTGTCAATTTTGTTTATCTTTTTAAAAAAACAACTTTCTGTTTTACTGATCTTTCATATTGTTTTCTTCATTTCAAATTCATTTATTTCTGCTCTGATCTTTATGTTTTCTTCGACTAAGTTTGGGTTTAATTTGCTTTTGCTTTTCTTGTTCTTTAGGATGCATCATCAGGTTATTTATTTGAAGGTTTTCTTCTGTTTTGATGTAGGCATTTATAGCTACAGTCTTTCCTTTTAGTACTACTTTCTCTGTATCCTGTAGATATTGACATGTTGTGTTTTCATTATTATTTGTTTCAAAAAAAATTTCAATTTCCTTTTCAATTTCTTCATTGACCTGCTGGTCATTCAGGAACACATTCTTGAATTTCCATGTGTTTGTATAGTTTCCAAAATTCCTGTTGTTGATTAGTGAAGGTGATTTTTTCTGGTGGTATGATTTAATTTCTTGCTTTTTGTGTGTATCCATTGTATGGTTTTTGATTTGAAGTTATCCTGAGGGTAGCAAATACTATTAATAACTCATTTTAAACTGATGACAACTTCACAATGATTGCATAAACAAACAAATATGCAAAAAGAAAACTAAGAAAATTCTACACTAACTTCATCCTTCTGCTTTTTAACTTCTTGTTGTGTCTCTTTATATCTTATTGTACTGTCTATGTCTTGAAAAGTTGTTGCAGTTATTATTTTTGATTGGTTCGTCATTGTTTTTCTACTTAAGAGTAGCTTACACACCACAATTACAGTGTTACAGTGTTCTGTGCTTACTATTACCAGTGAGTTTTGTACCTTCAGATGATGTCTTCTTGCTCATTAGCACTCTTTTCTTTTAGATTGAATAACTCCCTTGAGCATTTCTTACAGGACAGGTCTGGTGTTGATGAAAACCCTCAGCTTTTGTTTATCTGGGAAGGTCTTTATTTCTCCTTCAAGTTTGAAGGATATTTTCCCTAGATATACTATTCTAGGGTAAAAGTTTTTTTTCCTTAAGTCCTTTAAATATGTCATGCCACTGTCTCCTGGCCTGTAAGCTTTCCTCTGAAAAGTCTGCTGCGGAATGTATTGGAGCTCCATTGTATGTAATTTGTTTCTTTTCTCTTGGTGCTTTTAGGATCCTTTATCCTCGACCTTTGAGAGTTTGATTATTAGATCCTGTGGAATAGTCTTCTTTGGTTTAAATCTGCTTGGTGTTCTATAACCTTCTTGTACTTGAATGTTGATATTTTTCTCTAGGTTTGGGAAGTTCTCTGATATTATCCCTTTGGATAAAATTTCTGCCCCTATCTCTTTCTCTACCCCCTCTTTAAGGTCAGTAATTTAGATTTTCCCTTTGGAGGTTATTTTCTAGATCTTGTAGGTGTGCTTCATTATTTTTTATTCTTTTTTATTTGTCTCTGCTGACTGTATATTTTCTAATAGCCTGTCTTCAAGTTTCCTAATTCTTTTTTCTGCTCCATCAGTTCTGCTTATTAGGTGACTCTGATGTATTCTTTAGTATGTCAGTTGCATTTTTCAACTCTAGAATTTCTGCTTGATTCTTTTTAATTATTTAAATTCCCTGGTTAACTTTATCTGATAGAACTCTGAATTCCTTCTCTGTGTTATCTTGAATTTCTTTGAGTTTCCTCCACACATCTATTTTGAATTCTCTGTCTGAAAGATCACATGTCTGTGTTTCTCCAGGATTGGTTCCTGGTACCTTGTTTAGTTCATTTCATGAGGTCATGTTTTCCTGGATTATCTTGATGCTTGTAGATAGATGTTCATTGGTGTCTGGGCCTTGAAGAGTTAGGTATTTATTGTAGTCTTTGGAGTCTGGGCTTTTTTTGTGCCCATCCTTCTTGACAAGGCTTCCCAGATATTCGAAGAGACGTGAACCCTAAGCCCAATAATGCTGTGGTTCTTTCAGATTCATGGAGGTACCAACTTGATGGTCTTGGATAAGATCTGGAAGAATTCTCTGGATTACCCGGCGAGGACTCTTGTTCCTCTCCCTTTCTGTCACCCAAACAAATGAAGTCTCTTTTTCTCTGTGCTGAGCTGCCTGGAACTGGAGGTTTGGTGATGGAAGCACTCCTGTGGCCACCACTACTGAGTCAGACCTGAAGCCAGCACAGCACTGGGTCTTTCCAAAGCCTTGCTCTTACCACTACCTGGCTACCACCTGTGTTCACTCAAGGCCTTAAGGCTTTACAATCAGCAAGTGGTGAAGCCAGCAGGGTTTGTGTCCTTCCCTTCAGGGCAGCAAGTACCCGCAGGTCCTGGGCAGGTCCAGAGATGCTGTCTAGGAGCCAGAGATTGGAGTCAAAAATCTTAGACATTTGCCTGATGTTCTATTCTACTGTGGCTAAACTGGCACTCAATTCATAATATAAAGTCCTTCCCATTCTTCCTTCACCTTTCCACAGGCAGATGATCAGCTGTTTTTCTAGCATACATGCTCCCAGATTATCTCAAGCCTTTGGTTGATTTCCGGGGCTTCGAAAAAGTTAATTTTGACACTTTTTGCACAGTGTTCTCATAGTTTTTATGAAGGAGAGGGTTTTTCAAGGTCCTTACTCCTCCATTTGCATTTAATTCACCTCTGTTGACTTTTTAACTACATTTTATGATAATTTCCATAGTAGTTACTCCAGTGATTAAAATATGCATCTCAACTTGTTAGTATCCTATTTCAGACTAATGTTGACTTAATTCTAGTCAAATGTAGAAACTTTGCTTCAATTTAAATCCACCACCTTTTCTTTTCTTTGTGCTTTTATTGGCATATATATACATAGAATGACCACGGTGGATCCTTAAGCAATACAGGAGTTGAGGGTGCCCACCCCCTGCACAGTTGAAAAAATAAGTTTTGATTCTCCCCAAACTTAATTACTAATAGCCTACTGCTGACCAGAAGCTTTCAGATAACATGAACAGTTGCTTAACACATATTTTGTGTAGGTATTATAGACTGTATTCTTACAATAAAGTAAGCCAGAAAAAAAAGGAAAATGTTCTTAAGAAAATTATAAGGAGGAGAGGCCTTGTGTGGTGGCTCACGCCTATAATCCCAGCACTTTGGGAGGCCAAGGCGAGTGGATCACCTGAGGTCAGGAGTTTGAGACCAACCTGACCGACAAGGTGAAAATCTGCCTCTATTAAAAATACAAAAATTAGCTGGGCGTGTTGGTGCACACCTGTAGTCCCAGCTACTTGGGAGGCTGCGGCAGGAGAATTGCTTGAACCCGGGAGGCGGAGGTTGCAGGGAGCCAAGATGGCACCATTGCACTCCAGCCTGGGCAACAGAGTAGGACTCCATGTCAAAAAAAGAAAGAAAGAAAGAAAGAAAGAGAGAGAGAGAGAGAGAGAGAGAGAGAGAGAAAGAAAGAAAGAAAGAAAAAGAAAAGAAAAGAAAAGAAAGAAAATTATAAGGAGGAGAAACTGTATTTCCTATTCATTAAACAGAAGTGGACCATCATAAAAGTCTTCATCCTTGTCATCTTCACATTGAGTAGGCTGAGGAGGAAGAAGAGGAGGGGTTGGTTTTACTGTCTCAGGGGTGGCGGCCGCAGAAGAAAATTCACGTATAAGTGGACTTGTGCAGTTTACACCTGTGTTGTTCATGGGCCAGCTGTACATATGTGTAAACATAGAATGATACGTATTTACATCATATATGCATAGATATGTAATATCTATGTGTGATTTAAACCCATCAATAGTCAGCAGTAATGTTACTGTTTTCATTACCTGATAAAACTACCTGACTGACCCGGCTGGTAGAGTTTTGGAGCTATTCCCAGGAATATGTCCAAAGACTCTTACTCTTCCTTCCCCAAAGTTCTAGCAACTTTTCATTACTAAATATCTCTGTTGTTGTTTACCTTTGGTAAATTTCCAGAGCTAGAAAATTATTGTTTTTTAATAATTTTGTCCAGTTTTATACTTGCTTTTTTGGAGAGAGAATTTGCTGACTTCTTTACTCTGTGATAGTCAGATGTCCCACCTCCTACATTAAATTGATTTTATGTATGGAGTAGAAGTGAGTTTCTTTCTTTCTTTTTCCAAATGGATATCCAGTTAACTTAACATCATTTATTGAAAAGATGATCTTTTCCCCATGACTCCTGTTTTCAAACCTTACTTCTGCAAATTTGCCAATAACTGTCAAAATTTATCTTCGTGGTATATTCATGTTCAAGAGAGTATAACTGGATTTTTCAACCTATCTTCTCATAATTGATTGAGGAATATTTTTACTAATTTTAATTTCAAAATTTTCTTTCACACATAAAGCAACAAATATGCAAATAGTTACAGAAATTCTTTAAAAAAATCTTGTAACTAATAAGTAAATTTTAATAAAGCTGAACATCCTGCAAGAGGTATAATTTAGGCAGCTATCAGTTGTACCACTGATGTAATATTGCATCTTCTTAATTTAGTCTGAAGTTTTAAAACAATTCGTTATTTTAAAAAGAATCAATTTCAAAGATATCAACCAAATTTTCTAAAATATTTTATATATTGACAAAAATTTACATTCAGCAAATACGAAAACCTCAGTTTTCATTCTTTTTCTCTTACTGTTTTAAACATTTAAACACTGATCTAAATTTCCAAGTGATCTCATAGAAAGACAAAATTTAAATAATTTAAGTTCTGTTTCTTTGTCTTACAATCACCATATTATCGTTGTTTATTTTGAATCTACTGTTTAAACACAGGAATTTGTAATACCACAGGAAATATAAATAGCAATTTTGAATGGTTACAAATGTAACCACCACCACCAGCAAGATACAGAACAGACCCGTTGATCCCCTGTCCTTTTTGTTGGTAAGACTTTTCCTCCCACCTCTGTCCTGCCAATCTCTGATCTGTCTTCTGTTCCTATAATTTTGCTTTCTCCAGAATGTCATATAAATGGGCTCATACAGCCTGTAGCCCTTTAAGTCTGGCTTCATTAGGGCACATTTGAGTTTATCTATTTTGTGTGTGTGCCACTAGTTCATTCCTCTATATTGCTCAGTAATATTCCACTGAAGGTGTTAAATTTTCCTAAAGCTACCTCCTTATAAGTTCAACCTAGAGGTTTTTCTGTACATAGTGAAGTGTAAGCTATCTGGATGTATAAACAGCTTGCAACTTACTTGTGTAAGACGCAGCCAAGTGACAGCCAATCCCAGCAGCCGTACTTCAGCCACTCACAGGCGGCCGACTGCTTGAACAGTGTTCAAATAAGGCAGACTGCAGGCAGTAACCAGTTCCACTGTTGCTGCACCTCACTTCCATTTTCTGTAATTCACTTTCCTTTTTCTGGCCGTAAATCCTCTCCAACCACGTAGCAGTGCCAGAGCTTCTCTGAAGCGACTCTGGTTCTGTGGGCTGCTCAGTTTATGAATTGTTCTTTGCTCAACTAAACTCTGTTAAATGTAATCTGTCTAGGTTTTCTTTTAACAAAGGCAGGTACCCTAGTGTGTTTATCCACTCTCCACTTGAGAGACATGTAGGCTGTTTCCAATTTGGGCAGTTATGAATAAAGCCACTAAAACATTGTATGTGTTGGTTTTTGGGTGACTTTAAGTTTTTAATTTCAGTTGGGCAGTTGTACAAAATATCAGATTTCTTCCTAAGTACTTGATAACTTTCGATGAAGTAAATGGTATCTAACTTTTTTTTCATATTTAAACTATTTGTTGCCTGGATAGAGAAATAAAATTGAGTTTTGTATAGTGACAATCTATCTAGAAAACTTGCTAAATTTAGGCTGGGTGTGGTGGCTCATGCCTGTCATCCCAGCACTTTGGGAGGCCAAGGCTGGCAGACTGCTTGAACTCAGGAGTTCTAGACCAGTCCGGGCAACACAGGGAGACATTATAATCTCATGAGACCACTGTAGGAAATGCAGTCCATTGTTGGCTAAAATGTGACTATGTGGCACATGACTGTATTTAATTCTAATAGTTTAACAAGGATTTATTTGGAATTTTTATGTGCACAAATAATTGCTACAAATTCCATTTTTCTATTAAGGAAGTTCCGTTCCGTTTTTAATTTGCTAAAAATAATTTTAACTGACACGAAGAGTATAAGAGTATTACGTTCCCCTGTGCAAGCACTGCTCAGAAGTCTCAGTGTAGACATGGAGAAGGAGAATAGTTGGATTGGTCGAGATTGGGGTGTTTGGGGTGGCTGTTACAGAAGCACAACAGAGCAAGGTAGTTTAGGATACTAGTGAAGGGGCGGCTGAAGCGATGAGGCATGGAGTTGAAACGGGGCAGGGAGACAGAAAGCACGAGAGGGAAAAGAGGACAGGCTGGATGGATATGCGCAAAGGAGAGAGTCACTGAATCAGAGGACCCAAGGATGTTGAAAAGCAGGTACAGCTGGAGTGAAGGAACGAAACGGAAAGAATGGTCAGGGACAAAACGATGGTCTTCAACTCTGGTTGCATATTGAAAACACCTGGGGGTCTTAGAAATGGACCGATGCCTGGGCCCCAGTTGGGGTCAATTAAGTTAGGCTTTTGCAGGGTTCGGGGGAAGGTGTGCCAGGGACTGGAATTTGGTGACCCATGGTTCTGGTGTGGAGTCAGGCTGGAGACCCTGCCCTGGGCGGTCTACAGTGATGATTTCACCAGGGCAGTATGAAAATGCAGGGTGCATGGAGAGCACAGCAGACAGCTGAGGTGGAACGGAGCCAAGAAATGATCTGGAAACAACCATGACTGTGGGGGATGACACTGACTGAGGCGTCCTGCTGTAGGTGGGGGTGGGAGAAAGAGCGGCCTTCCACCGAGGGAGCCGAGGGAAGTGGGGTCTCAGAGGGATCGAGGATCACCTTATGGTCAGGAGGTGTGGGAAACACTCAGAAAACAGCAACCAGTTTGGTGGGTTTGATTTTCTAAAATCATGTAGACGCCTACAATTGTGTAACCGATCACGCGTCCCTTTAGGTGCTGGGGCTGGAGACAGCTTGCAGCTAAATTTGGGGCCCACCTCTGCGAAGTACAGAGACCTTCATGGGTTTCCTGCACTCATTTTCCTCCTGTCCTCTTCTACCATTATTTTCCATTGGCCTGGAATTCATTACTTATTTTCAAAATGTATTTTATCTGGGATTATATGTATCTTCCTAAGTTGCCCGAAACATGTGTTTGGTACAGGGTAGATTATAAATACATTCACATAAAAGAATTCTTAACATTACAAAGTGATTCATTATAACCTTCTCTCCAATGACTAGTTTTCCCCAGTGCACTGATGATATTATTCTGTTTATATGCCACTTTCCCAAAACACATTTATTATGTGAGAGAAATGTATTTTTTATTTGATCTTATTTTTGTTATGTAAGTAACAGAAAATTTTAAGGTAAGGAAAAAGAAATAAAATTTTATATAACCTCCTTATGTTAAATGGAACAATCTAATGTTAGATAACTTAGAACAACTTGCTTCCCTTTCATTTCTGGTGAGTACATTTGGTGAGTTTTATGTTTACTGTATCAAACTGACAAAGAAGTATGTACAAGCTGACCTCAAACAACAGAGATGACTCTTTTGGCACCTGCTTTTTAGCACAGTTGTATGTAGAGCCGTTGGGTAGATGATAGAAAAATTTAGTAGATTTGGGGAGTTTTGTTTTGATGTTGATTGAGGACTGAGTAAAGATTCAATGCCTGACAACGTGTGGCTTGTAGATTAATAGCTCTGATTGTTGCATGTATCAGATTAAATGATCAGCAAATCTGAGCATCTCTTCTGGTGGGTAAGAGCCTGAGCTCTGGACTTTGTAGTTACCTAATCTTTTTAAGCTTCTGTTTTATCACTTGTGAAATGGGAACAGCAATAGCATCTACCTCATAGAGATAGGGTGAGAATTAAGTAAGTCAATGAATTTAGAGCATTAAGCATTGTGCATGGCACGTATTGAAAACTGTTTATAGATGTTAATTTGAAAAAAATTCAAAGGCTTTCACTCGATTTTGTTCTCTACAGGGTGTTATTTTACTTGTTGCAATGCATCTGCATGCATCTCTCTTAAAATCCAATTTTTTTTAAACTCTAAATTCTGGGATACATGTGCAGAACATGCAGGTTTGTTGCACAGGTATACATGTGCCATGGTGGTTTGCTGCACCTGTCACCCCATCATCTAGGTTTTAAGCCCCACATGCATTAGATATTTGTCCTAATGGTTTCCCTCCCCTTGCCCCCCATCCCCCGACAGGCCCCAGTGTGTGATGTTTCCCTCCTTGTGTCCATGTGTTCTCATTGTTCAACTCCCACTTAGGAGTAAGAACATGTGGTGTTTGGCTTTCCGTTCCTGCATTAGTTTGCTCAGACTGATGGCTTCCAGCTTCATCCATGTCCCTGCAAAAGACATGAGCTCATTCTTTTTTATGGCTGCGTAGTATTCCATTGTGTATATGTGCCACATTTTCGAGGCAGAGTCTCACTCTGTCTTCCAGGCTGGAGTGCAGTGACGCAATCTCGGCTCACTGCAAGCTCCGCCTCCCGGGTTCCCGCTATTCTCCTGCCTCAGCCTCCTGAGTAGCTGGGACTACAGGCGCCCGCCACCGCGCCCGGCTAATTTTTTTTGTATTTTTATTAGAGACGGGGTTTCACCGTGGTCTCGATCTCCTGACCTTGTGATCCGCCCGCCTCGGCCTCCCAAAGTGCTGGGATTACAGGCGTGAGCCACCGCGCCCGGCTACATTTTCTTTATCCAATCTCTCATTGATGGGCATTTGGGTTGTTTCCAAATTTAAAAGACTAATTTCTTAAGGCTAGAGAGTCTCTCTGTTATGTTCCACAATGCCAAGTTCAGAAGACTCTTCAGCCGGTGAGTTTGGTTCTCTAGATCTGTATCTTAACACCTGTCACTGGCATGTTTGAGCCAACATGCGTAAAGAAATTTACTAGGAAACTACCTGGAATGTGGAATTTAGCCTCTGATTCCATAGACCCATCTGCCTTCAAATGTTTGTCAGTTGCCTTTTCAGGTTCTCTGTTGCCTTTTTAGTTCATCAGGTTGTTTAGTACTTTCATGATGCCTAGAGGATATGAGTATTTTGGATGTAAATAGTTATTTCAAAGCCAGTTTGTTTTTTTTCCCTCAGTTTAATTTTAGTTGTGTAGTACTTGGAGAAGCAGAGTATTTCTGCATAATTTCTCCAGGTGTACTTTTTCTTGCTCTTCTCAACATTTCTGGGAATTGATGGTGTCTGGCTGATCAAGATGTGAGGTTTTTAAAATTTGTTTCTCCCCCTCCTTCGTAATTTCCACTGGGAAATTTTCTAATTTTCAGGACTTGAGGGGCTTACGTTTTGCTTTGCTTCGGCAGCAAATGTAATCACCAAATCCCCAAGGAGAAACATGAAGAACTGAGCAAAAATTCTGAGTGGTCTCTAAGTTAAGGATATGACGATCAGGTCTGTGAATATGCAACATTCATACTTACACAACCACATGTCTGCAACTTTGGACTTTGACCCGTCTTAGTACTCATCACTCCAGACTAGCTGGGAAAACCCTATTTATAAGGAACGAAGCAGCTGGTTCCTGCAGAACTTGTCCTCAGGCTTAGGACTGAAGGCAGGTATGGTGAGGTGGGGCAGGGGCAAATCTGACTAATGAAGAACACAACTTCTGAAACCCTGTCTTGTTGTTCAAAAATAGGTGTGGAAATGTGGGGCATGTTCTTTCTAAGAGAAAACCTACATCATTAAGAAAGCCAGATCGGCCGGGCGCGGTGGCTCACGCCTGTAATCCCAGCACCTGGGGAGACCGAGGCAGGCACATCACGAGGTAAGGAGATCGAGACCATCCTGGCTAACACAGTGAAACCCCATCTCTATTAAGAAATACAAAAAACTAGCCGGGCGAGGCGGCGGGCGCCTGTAGTCCCGGGTACTCGGGAGGCTGAGGCAGGAGAACGGCGTGAACCCGGGAGGCGGAGCTTGCAGTGAGCCGAGATCGTGCTACTGCACTCCAGCCTGGGTGACAGAGCGAGACTCTGTCTCAAGAAAAAAAAAAAAAAAAAAAAAAAAAGCCGGATCAAGCATTGGAATCTTTCCTCTCCATTTCCCTGGCCCTTCAGTCACCTTTAATGACACTTTACATCACAGAATTTAATGTGAATTCTGGATCCTAGCAAAATATTTTGACTTGGGGTTTTATTCATGGCATCGTTTTGCTGCTAACTGTGGTCTCTCATTAGTCTTTTAAGAATCATATCTCATGCTGTTGGTTTTATTAAGAGACTTCACAGCTCACTGAATTTTTTCATGCTCTCTTTTCTAACCTATTTTTTAAATTGAAAAAGTGATACATGCATATAGTCTAAAAAATTGTTAGAATAACAATTCTAACTTCTGATTTCCAATCCTCCAAGCTACCTCCTTAGAGTTAGCCCTTCCTATCAGTTTGCTTTGTGTCTTCCTGCAATTTTCCCCCCATCTAGGAACATATATATGGATATTCATTCTATGCATACTGATTTGTATCATGCATTTTTCTGTTTTTTGTTTCTTTCTATATCAGCTCATGGATCTCCACCTCATTCTTTTTCAAAGCTGTTAGGCTTGTCTTTTACATTCTAATTTAATTTTAAGAAGAATAAGAAACCTATTTTTCATTTTTGCCTCCCGCTCTGACCAGCCACAGACTGCACACCTTGGACAGGCCTAGTGTGATCTAATTACAGTGACCCTGGGAACATTTCCCAGTTACACAATATTTTTTCCTTCCTGGCATTCCTAAGGCCCATAATTCCCTAATTAACCTGCATCCCTTTGATTTTTGCTTTGCCCATCTGCTCAGATGCAAATATTCCCGGGAATCTTGTGTGTGTTTTTCCATCCAGTTTTAGTGCTGGTGAATTTCTCAGCTCCTTTTCAGGGAATGCAGTTAGCTGAGACAGGAAAATGACCAAGCTGAAGGCTCTGGACACTGGGGGTGAGGGTAGGAGGAGGGAAAAAAGGAGAGACTGGGGCCCCTCCTCAGCTTGCTCCCCATTTTCCCCCATAGTTGACTCTCCTTTCCCTGAGTTCCATCATGGCATGTGATACTATGCAAGGAAGCTGGGTGGTGTATGGAAGCTTTCTCGTGAATGTTTTGTTCGTTGCAGTCTATACACTTAGGGGAGTCCCAGCAGAGGCATATGGGATATACATTCCAGGCTGAGGAAGAGTTCCTTTCTATCTGGGAAAACACCGAGCAGCATCACAGCAAACACAATGATTCTGTTGACAGAAAAATGAGCAAATACACGGCAACTTGTATACAGTTGTATCCCCGCAAAGTAGGGTTAGTTTTTTTTTTTTTTTTTGTATGTTTATGCCACCATTTATTGAGCACTTACTGTGTGTTGGGCATTGGGTGGAACAGCTCTGCCTACTTATTTTTGTATGTATGAATTTTATTTTAAGCTTTATAATAGCCCTATGAGGTAGATAATATTGTCCTCATTTTACTGATTAAAAACAAAACAAAACAAAAACTAAGGCTCAGCATGTTTAAAGTGTACAAGGTAGTAAAAAACACAGTTGGGATTTGAACCTGTCTCTAGATGAAGCCCTCCTGTTCTAAGTCACTCCCTGGACCCACTGAGGTTGACGGGGTGTATCTGGCCTGGGAGGTGTCCCTGCGGGAAGGTGCTGCTGGCAGACAGAGGAGCAGAACAGCTCTGGAAAGCTGGCTGCCTTGCTGGGCAAGAGAGCAGCCTGAATGCGCCCAGCCAAAATGCACACACAGGTGGGCAGAGCAGAGACCGAGGTGGCCCGAGAATTACCAACAGCAGAAGGAAGGAAGGAGAGTTGGGAGTGGCTAAATTTGCAAGTGTGGAGATGGCGATGATGGCTGCTGACATTGTTGAGTTGAGTCACGGGTGAAGCACTGATCTGAGAACGTGATGTGCTTTAACTCATTAATCCTTGTCCTAATTATAGAGTAGGCACTAGTTTTATCCCCATTTTGCAGACAGGAAACTGAGAGATAGAGAGTTTACACAGCTTACAATCCAGAGCATACAGCAGGATTTGAAAACAGGCATGAGTGTGTCCTCCTACCTCCCACCCCCATCCCCAGGTTCTGCTGCCCCCCCGTACCACTTGTTTGCACTCCCTCTTTTTTTTTTTTTTTTTTTTTACATCTTGGTAAAATCTCTTACGGTGATTTTCAAGGCGAATCCAAATGGCTCATTCTCCCTGGAGTCTTGTCCAATCCTTATTTTCCACTGCTTCTGGCTCCTGAGTCGTTAATCATTACTTTCTAGCTGTCCCCATAGCACTTGGCTCATGTACTGTTGATGCATTTAGGACATTATATTTAAATTGCTAGATTTCAAGAGTCTTTGAGGTTGAAGAAGGCACATTTCATCCACCCTTAGTGCCTGGGACAGCACTGGTGACAATGGTAGATGCTCCCTATGTGTTTCAGGAATGGCACGTAGATTGGATCCCACTCTGTTGAGTTCTTGGGTTCCCCCATGGCACTGCAGAGAAGTGGAGCATCTAGGAAGTCACCGCGGCAGGCTCATGGGGTGCTAGACCGTCATTCATTGACGTTTGGAACCCAGCAGCAGCTCTCGGGCCCGTGCAGCACCTGTGGTGACAGGGCTCCTTGCTGCTGCTTGGAGTAGATGTTCTTTATTACAGAGACTTCGCTCTTCTTGCAAGCAGGTGTCTCTCCATTCTTCTATTTCTGTCTGCTTTTATACCATGGACGGTTGATGCTGCTTGTCTTAGACTCTAGGAGGGAGGATCTGACCCCCATGGCTGGTTTCGATGCAGTGTCCAGTGCCGGTCTTGGGCAGAGGTCTCACACCAAGCACCCTGTGAACCCCTGGCCTTTGTATATGGCCTGGGTACCAGGTCCTGCAGGTACTGACGCTGATCTTGGTAGAATCTGGAATTTCTCAGGATGTTTATACATGGATAGAAATAATATGACTTCTGCTTTGTTAATGTCCAGTTTATTAATCTTCAAACAACCAACATTCATCTAAATATTCAGACACTAGTTACACAATGATTACATAAGAAAGAACTTAGGAATTTAACGAATTTGATTTCTCCCAAATTAAAATATTGATCGCAAATTTAGTTCATATGGGCACGAATCTAGTCTTATCAGATACTCTTGGTTGTTTTAAATGAGTTAAGAAAGTGCTAAAACACATAAGCAGCATTTCAAAGATTGCCAAGCTATTTTAATTGGTACCTGATTCTCAAAAGGGCACCAATGTGCTAACAGGGGTTTACGTTTGTGACTCCGTTGTCTGTATTTTCATTCCTCTATTGTATTCTTGCCATTATCTTTACCATTATTGCTTCTCTGCTCAGCAAACCTAACCAGGGCTGCTAACAATTCAGTTCCATTGTGTGAATGAGAAACAGCAGTACTTTCTCAAGTAAGAAAAAAAAAGGACTGTATTATTTACTTCTTGTTCGTAATAATGACAACAGCCATTCTAAATGAATTATACAAATCAAATTCCTAAACATAAAATGACAGTTCAAGTTTTAAATCATGATAATTAGAAACTTTTGAGTTAAATCCTTTGTTATAAAATAGTTACGTGTACCGCGGTCCTGAAAACCACTTTCTGAGGGACACTTTTAATATTTACTAGTTCCGGTGTTTGGTTTTCTGCAGAAATAGTTGCCATATTTGTCTTTCTTATGACACTGTAGACCTTAAGTACTTTTTTTTTTTTTTTTTTGAGACGGAGTCTTGCTCTGTCGCCCAGGCTGGAGTGCAGTGGCCGGATCTCAGCTCACTGCAAGCTCCGCCTCCCGGGTTCACACCATTCTCCTGCCTCAGCCTCCCAAGTAGCTGGGACTACAGGCACCCGCCACCGCGCCCGGCTAATTTTTTGAAGTTTTTAGTAGGGACAGGGTTTCACTGTGTTAGCCAGGATGGTCTTGATCTCCTGACCTCGTGATCCGCCCGCCTCGGCCTCCCAAAGTGCTGGGATTACAGGCGTGAGGCACTGCGCCCGGCCGACCTTAAGTACTTTTAAAATAAATTTTAATGTTGAGTAGTTTAGTATTGATGACAGGTATTGGCAAAATTAAATAGACCCTGATAGTTACAACATCTTATAAATGTATCCAGGTGACTATTGCTGGGAATAAATTTCAGCACTTCAAAAGGAGTAATGCTAAAGGATTTTGGTTCTGACGCTACATCAAAGTTCCACTGATGTCTTATTCCTCACCCTAGTCATCAGTCAATCTTAATGGCAGAATTTGGTGTCCTTGTGTTCATTTCCATTGTCATTCTTCAAATTATGCACATTATTTAAAATACTGAAAAAGCCATAGTATTCTTTTGGTTTTACAAGCTTGTTTTTTTCTTAGGTATGATATTTTATTTCTAATATAAAATAAACTGATTTTTAATCCTTTGGCTTTGAAATTTCAAACACAAAGAGCAGTTAGAGGAATAATACAACGAACATCAAAATCTTTTCACCCAGATGCACCAATTGTTAGTATCTTGCCGAATGCGTTCCCTGACACATTTTTTTTTTTGCTGTTGGGACATTTGTAAGTTGCAGATGCCACGAGGCTGCCTGCACATATTTCTGCCTGTGTATCAACATGCTTCTCCGTGTCCTCAGTGCCCTTGTCACACCTACCAAACTCGCTATTTCAGTGCAATCTAACCTTTAGTCCGTATTCAAAATTTCCCAGTTGTCTCTCAAATTATTCTCTATGGCTCACCCCTCCATTTCAGTCACATTGCCTTCATAGCGTTTGGTTATGATGTTTCTTCCATTTCCTTTGATCTAGAACAGTTCCCTTGCCTTTGTTGTTGCTATTCCTGACACTGACGTTTTCGACAAGGCAGGCCAGTTGTTTTGCAGAATGTGCCACAGTCTGAATTTCTCTGATGGTTTCCTCGTGATTAGATCCAGGTAAAGCATTTGGCAAGAATATGGCAAGAATCCCTCTGAGGCGATGCTGCACACTCCTGCTGTCACACCAGGAAGCTCACAGGGGCCGTTTCTTTTTTCTTGGTGATGCTCAATTTGATTTAAAAAAATGAGTTTGAAGGCCTGTTTGAATCATAGATAGGCAGATTATGAGATTTTCCATGGAAATGAGTCGCTTTCCCTTTCTAGAATTTTAGACATTGGAGAAGTCAAATGCATCCATGTCAAGAGACTTTGAGATTCATCGAGTGTCTTCATAAATGGAAGTAGAGGAGTAGTCATGGGGTATCCAGGGAAAGGGCGTTCCTGGCAGGGGGACGCAAGTGCTTAGGTCCTGAGGTAGCATTATGGTTGGTGTACTAGGAAGGCAGCAGGGAGGCCAGGGCTGAAGATTCACCAAAGAGGAAGCACCAGGCAGATCCTGATGGCCTCGAAATCCTCTGTGAGAACCTTGCTTCCTGGCTAAGTGTGGTGAGAAGCCATGGAAAGGGTCTGAGCAGGAGAGTAATGTGATTTGGCTTCCTTTTTTTTTTTCTTGTCACTTAGAATTTCTTTTCTTATTGAAAGTGATCCTTCACACCAGCCGGAATGGATTTTTGTCATACATTGATTCCTCTTGTGCATACATAAAAAGGAACACACTAAGTGAAAGCAATTGCTTAAGGTCTTTCTGAGGCAGTGAAATCACATCACAACCGTCACCCGGCTGACTGTGACCTAAGGACCATCCTGACCAGGAATGTTAAAATGTGAAAAGATACGATGGTCACCTCCTGCGTACCTGCACCTTGCTTCAGACATGTAATTCCCAGTACTGTCAAAGCCCCTGGTGTGACTCCCTCCTTCCAGCCTGTGGACGTGCGTGCTCCTGACTTCTGTGTTCATCATGGCCTTGTGTTTGAGCTGTGTGGGCCGTTTTCTTTTTCTTTTTCTTTTTCTTTTTCTTTTTCTTTTTCTTTTTTTTTTTTTTTTTTTTTTGAGACAGAGTCTCACTCCGTCATCAAGGCTGGAGCGCAGTGGCGCAATCTCAGCTCATTGCAACTTCCGCCTCCCGGGTTCAAGCAGTTCTCCTGCGTCAGCCTCCTGAGTAGCTGGGATTACAGGCGCCCGCCACCGCGTGTGCGGGCCGTTTTTCTTCTGCGCCTGGCCTTTTGACTCAGAAGTGCCTGCGGTCTCCTGGCTCCGGCAGTCTCCTCAGCAGTCTCCTGGCTCCTGTGTGTTGCTGCTATGCGCCTTCCCTTTGCACCAAGTCCCCTTGTGTGCACATCCCACACTTCATCTGTTCTCCTGTTCAGGGACATTTGGCTGCTTCCGGGATTTGCTGCTGCAAACTTCTTTGCTATGAACGTTCTCCCACACGCGTGAGTGTTTCTCCAGTGCCCAGACCTCTGGAATCACTAAGTCCACACGACAGACTTTCCAACGCTGTTTGCCAACAAAATCAGATGCTTCCCTCCTCCCGCCCCTGAACACCCCGGGAGGGAAAACCTGAATCGTGTCCTGCTGTCTATGGCTTGTCTGTCTGTGCTCAGTGGCTCTGGGGTAGGGGGAGAAAAAGAGGGAGAAGAGGAGATGGCAGTGTCAGGAGGTGCTTCCCAGGCTGTAGCCTTGGGGAGCCCAAGCTGAGATCAGCCCAGGAAAGGCTGCCCCCTCGTGCTGCCTCTGCAGAGCACGGGTGTGAGGGTGGTCCCCTGACTGGAGACCAAGGAACAGGCTGCAGCACAGTGACATCATGGAATCCACTGAGCGACCACTGCTGGGCTGTGAGACATGGAATCCTGGGTTGAGCCTGTGGCAGGAGAGCTGGACCGGCTTCCCAGGAACCTGTCCAGGAACTGCTTCCTGCTGTGGCTCCAGCTTCATGGAATTCCAAGGTTACAGCCACCCTGGTCTCCAACATCCCTGTAGCAGCATCCCTGGCCCCTGGCTACCCTCCACTCTCTCCAGGAGGGCTCCACAGTGGTGTTCTCCATGGCCTACCCCCTTGGTGGGACCACTGACTGCCCTGAGGAGGGCTGGCTTTGAAGTCCCTCGGGAAGAGCTGACCCCTCTGAGTCTGTCACTTGTAGAGCTGGACTGGCCATGTCAGCACCCCTCGATTTGGAAGACATCCCAGACTCTTCAGCTGTTGGTGGTTTGGTGAAGAGAGGAACCGAGTCTGCACCTGTGGGCTGCTCCAGGCTGCTTCTTGGCCTCTCTCCCCAGGAACAGCTGGCCGAGGAGCAGCTGGAGGGTGGTTTCAAGGTGACTGCGCTCTCCTTCCTGGAAGCTCCGCCCTCCTCTCCCCTTTCCTTCTGGGTGGGGCCCTCTCTGGCTTCCACCTCCTTTGCTCCTGTCGCCTTCACTGAGCAAGGATGAGCCAAGGCTCCAGCTTCTCAGCTTTCCCACCGTCAGCGGCCCCAAATAGACCTGCTGGTCCTCTCTCCTCCCGTGATGGCCATGCTGGCGCTGCCCTCTCTCTGAAGACCTGCCGGCCGCCCCTCCCACACAATCCCTAAGTTGGCCTCTTCTGGGTGGCAGTTCCTGTTCTTGCTGCATTTACCTGGCCTGGGCCTGCAGCCTTGGGTGCTGTGTGCCCACCACACCTGCCATGCCCACAGCCCCTGCTGTGGCCCCTTTGGCAAGCCCTGCAAACTTAGTGGCTGCAGAGGCTCCTGTGCATGGGGTGGATACAGTGGACATTCCATGAGCAGAGTATATGTGTGGGGTGCAGGCTGGATTCTCCCTCCCCTGCACCCAGCAGGTGCGATCAGAAGAAGTGGCCTCAGACACCTCACAGGTCATACAGTGTGTCCTTGTGCTGACTGGATCCCGTGCCTTTCTCTGGAGCTCTGTGGCTGCTGGTCTCTTCCTGCCTTCTCCTGCCATCCAGCTGTGCCCACTGTGTCCCCGGCTGGGTGCTTTGGGTACTGCTGCAGTGACGCTCGGGGTCTCAGGAGATAAAGTGAGGCTTTCCTAGTATGGAGAGAAGTCTTCCCAGGTGCCTAGAAAGGGATGTGGCCAGTGGCAAGCTTCAAGTGTAGCTGCTGTTTCTCTCAGCCATGGACAGAACCTGACAGACTTCAAGGGGAGGGGCCTCCTGCCACTGCTGGGCCTCGTGCTGCATGCAGCTCACAGCCTGTGGCTGACCAGGCCATCAGTGAGTGCCAGCAGTGGAACGCTGGGGCGGGTCATGCAATGCCCGCAGTCTCCATTGAATCACAGTGCGCTCATCAGCCCCTTCTCCTCTTTTACTGATACGGATGAAGTCAGACATTGCTGTGAATATTCACGAACATACTGAAGTCTCCCCAGCTTGGTGCCACTGCAGGTCCCTGTAGAGGAGCTGAGCATGCCTGTTGCACAGGCACTGGGGGCTGTGGGATGCAGCAGCCTCCATCCACTGCTCATTTATCTGTTTTTCTTTTCTTTTTTATGAGATGGAGTCTCACTCTTGTTGCCCAGGCTGCAGTGCAGTGGTGCCATCTTGGCTCACTGCAACCTCCTGCTCCCAAGTTCACGTGATTCTCCTGCCTCAGCCTCCTGAGTAGCTGGGATTACAGGTGCCCACACCACGCCCAGCCAACTTTTGTACTTTTAGTAGAGATGGGGTTTCGCCATGTTGGCCAGACTGGTCTCGAACTCTTAACCTCGGGTTGTCCGCCCACCTCAGCCTCCCAAAGTGTTGGGATTGCAGGTGTCAGCCACCGCGCCTGGCCTCTGTTTTTCTTTTTTAAAGACAGCTCTGCTTGATCCACTCAAAGGGCTCCCCAAACCATGGTCTCACCAAGGGGAAACACTGCAGCTACCTGTCTTTCTTGGGCCTTCTCGTTGGCCTCAACATTCCCTCCTGCTGGGCCACATGCATCCTCTACTGCCCTCTCTGATTGCTCACCATTACATGCACATTTGTCCTTGTCCTCTATAGCTAGCTGGCCCCTCAGGACAGGGTGATTATCCTCACCCCCCAAATTTGCCATAATCTCCAAAGAAGGCAAGCTAACCCTACTGGGGGAACAGGGAGGAACCCCATTTACATTTTAATTGTGTTGTTCCAGCTGCTTGTCTTAATCTGTTTTGTGCTGCTGTAACAGAATAGCACAGACTGGGTAATTTATAATGAACACAAATTTATTGGGTCATGGTTCTGTAAGCTGGGAAGTCCAAGATCAGGGACCTACATCTGGCAAGGCCTTTTTGCTGCATCATCCCATGGCAGAAGGGCTGAGAGAGAGAGCTCAAGAGAGAGAGCTCAACAGAGAGCCAAATTAGTCTTTTTATAAGAAACCCAGTATCACAATAATGAACCCACTCTTGTGGTAACAGCATTAATCCATTTACCAGGGCAGAACTCTCGTGGTTTCATCAATGGCTACTTTGGGATTAAGTTTACAGCACTTATTTTTGGGAGACACATGCAAACCATAGCACTGCTGTGTGGGAAATTGACTCTAGGAAACAAAGTGGAAGAGAGATTACCTAGGAAGCTACTGCACAAGTCCAGGCAAGAGACAATGGCAGCTTGGCAAAGGGAATGCAATGGAGGGTGACTGTGGTTAAGTTGCTAGTATTTTGAATGAGATCAAAGTGTATTTGCTGTGGACTGTGTAGGGGCAGGATACAAAGTCAAAGATGACTCCAAGGTTTTGGCCTCAGTCTTTGGGTGAATCATGGTGCTGTTTACTGAGACGTGGTGAATTGGTGAGGGTACAGATTTGAGACAAGAGGGACTAAGAGTTCAGCTTTGAACAACTTTAGTCTGAGATGCCTATTAGACATTTAAGATGAGATTTACTCAGGTTCAGCCCAGGCCATCTGGAGCTCAGGGGAGAAAGTGACGTGGAGATATAAATTTAGGGTCTAGAGTGCGTAAATGGTATTTGAAGCCATGGGAAGGAATAAAACCCATGTCTTATGTCCAATTCCTTATTGTTTCCAGTAAGAAACAGGAGGTGAGTGCCATGAAGGAAAAAGGCCAGTTGGGTGACTATAGGCAGAGAAGAGACTTAAGGATGATCCCGGGCATGCAATGTTGAGCGGGGTAAGGTGATACTGAAAATTGCCCATCAGATTTGGCAATGTGAAGGGCTTTACGACTTGATGAGACTAACATTAGCCTGGTTGATGTGAGCTAGTGTATGTGGCGGGGACAGGGACAGATGTGAGAATGCTTCATTGTATAACATTTTGAAGGAATTTTGCTGTAAACAAAAGCTGAGAAATGGATTGATAGTTGGAGAGAAAAGTGGGATGGAGAGATTTTAAAATACTTTTATAAATTTAATTTAACTTTATTTTAAACACTTTTACTGAGGTATGTTTTACAAACCACAAAATTTAGCTACTTCAAGTGTGCAATTCAATGATTTTTCATAAATGTACTGGTTTATGGTGCAGACATCACCATGAGTCAGTTTTAGAATATTTCCATCACCCCAACACAGTCCTTTTTGCCCATTTGGAGTTAATCCAGTTCCCACCTCCAACCCTAGGCAAATGCTAATATATGTCTTGCCTCTATAGATTCAACTCCCATGAGAATGTCTTATAAATGAAATCATACAATATATTGTCTTCTGTGTCAGGCTTCTTTTGCTTAACATGGGGTTCATTCATGTTGTAGCAAGTATCCGTATCCTATTCTTTTTTATTGCTGAATAATTGATATAATTTGGCTTTGTGTCCTCCCACCCAAATCTTATCTCCATGTAATCCCAATATGTGGTGAGAGGTGATTGGAACATGAGGGCAGTTTCCACCATGCTGTTCTCATGATAGTGAGGGAATTCTCAGGAGGTCTGATCATGTAAAACTGGGAGTTCAGTATAGTGACTGGCCCTAGATGGGAGCAGAGAATTCATCCACTGGGACAGAAGGAAGGACACAGAAACAGAGGTGATGGATATGCTGATGGGAGCATGTGCTTTCTTCTTACACTTGTATTTCTCAGTGAAATTAGTCATCTATGGAGGGGACAGCACCGCAGACTGTGTACATGGCTACCAGAGAACAAACCATGTTTTACTGAAGGCCTTCCCTGAGAAAAAGCGAATTGTTATTTCTTTGGGAGCTAATACTGACCACATTCCTCCTTCTTTGAATGCTTAGCACGTTTGTTTAACCCACTTATTATAGTTCAACACATATTAGAGTTCTTAATGTATGTGCCCTGCCAGATTGCAAGTTGCTCGAAGATGAGAACTGTCTTGTGCATATCTGCATCTCTCACAACAAATAGCTCAGTCTACAGTAGGTACTCAATAAATGTTGAATTGAAATGCATTTCCATTGAAATTACAGGATCTTTACTTTCTAACAAATTTGTCTCATAAAACTAGCAACTCTTTTAGGACAGATTGGCAGACATAGAATTTGATACCTATTGCTATAATTTGGGAAAAGCTTTCCATTTCTCTCCCCAATAATAATCCATCAGTAATAAAATTGGGTAACATAAATTAGTACTTCTCAAACTTCAATCTCCAAATGAATAAGTTGCTGGTGCTCTTAAAATGCAGATTCTGACTCAGCAGGTGTGGAGTGAGGCCTGAGATTCTGCATTTCTGAAAAGCTACCAGATAATGCTGATGCTCATGGTCCTGGACCACAATTAGCCTAACAAAGTTCACAAAAGATTGGGCTGCATAAGTGATTGGAAGAGGTTAATCACAGAGCCACCATCACTGAAGGTGGGAGGTTGCTCTCAGGAAGGTAATGATAGGAGAGACAGCGTGCCTCACAAACACCACAGGACTTCATTAAACTTTGATTAGGACAACAGGAATCAGTCTCTTGCTATGGGTTTAGAATTCAAAATGGCCTTGGTAGCTGAGGGTTGGGGAGAGAAACCAACAAAAGCAAAGTTCAGAAAACACAAGCAAAGGGCATTGTGTTTGCAGAGGAAAAATCCAACCCTAAAAGGTCTGTCATGGGCAATGACAGGGTAGACACGTGTGGGGCTGAAAAACTCTAAAAAAATCACGTGGACCCTGGGTTGATCATGAGTTAATAATACAGTGCTCTGATTTGGAAATCAAGTACGAAGGTAGAATACACAATTAGAAACTGAAGTAATATCCATTATATTCAGCACTGCCCAGAAACTTGCTAGAATTCTGCAGCTAGTTTTGAGTTATATGAACCCAGAAAGATGCAGAGAACTCAAAGAAGGTTCAGGTGAGAGCCTCAAGAATTGTTAAAAGGTTGAGAAATAAAATTTACTGTTTAGAAGAGAAGGCTGCATGATGATCAAATTAGTAGTATTTTGTCTACAAAGGGGTGTGTTTCTCAGCGAAGCAGTGAGCAGTTCTTTCATATTTCTTCTAAGGATCTGCTCAGATGCGATGTCTTTACTCCAAATGTGATTTGGGTTGGGTATGAAAAAGGCTCTAATACAGACGGTTTTTCAGTGTTGGAATGTGCTACCAAGCGAAGTTCATGAATATGTTTCCTGCTAGAGGGCTTCTTCTATTTGACAGGGATTATTAAGTTGAGCCTAACTGGAAAACAGAGAGATGGCCTAGCTAAAATTATGAGCGCTGTCCCCTGAGGACCAAGGCGATCGATAAAGGGTTGGTTGCTTTCCTTCTCAAGGCCCCTGAAGGCTCCAGTGCCAAGGGATCACTCAGGGGTGTCATAACCAAGAGCTTCTGAGCATCCTGGACACATCAAGTGAGTCAAGGACAATGGGGCATGTGTGGTAGACTCCGGGTAGGATTCCAGGTGATTGACGTCTTCACTTTCTGGTGTGGTCCTCAGAGCTGGCCAACAACATCACACCAGTAAAGTGGAGTCTTACCTAAATGCACAGCTGGCCTGGAAACTGAGGTCAAATAAAAGTCCCGTGGTGGGATTTACATGGTGGGGGGCAGTGATTCATACTTATATGAAGATCTAGCAGGTTATACACATGGGTGACATACTGAGTTACGTGAAAAACAGGGTATGGTGGGGACTACAGAGCTCATTCAAAGGGCAGAGCAGCTGCTCAGATGCAGCCACATTACTGCCATTTGAGAATGAAGACCTCACATCATCAGATCTCTTGAGCTTTCAAGGAAAGCCAGAAATCTGGGCTTTTAGTGCATATCTCCAAATTCTAAAATAAATCTGCAAATGCCCATTGATGGATGAATGGATAAGCAAAATGTGGTCTATCCACACAATGGAATATTATGCAACTCTGCAACTTTGTGAGCCATAGAACCATGAGGACACTATGCTCAGCAGAATAAACCAGTCACAAATGATTTAATACTGTGTTATTACACTTAAAAGAGGCATAAAAATCGTAGAGACAGGAAGGGTTGCTAAGGGTTGGAGAGAGGGGAAATGGGGAGTTATTGTTTAATGGGTAGAGGGTATCAGTTTTGCAAGATGGAAATTTCTGGAGATAGATAATGATGATGAGTGCACAACAATATGAATGTCCTTAATACTACTGAACACTTGAAAATGGTTAAGATGGTAAATTCATTGTTATGTGTATTTTACAACAATAAAAAACTAGAAAATAGAACATTAGGATCCAGGAATCCCATTTCTGGGTATATATCCAAAGAAATTGAAATCCAGATCTCAAAAAGGATATCTTACTTCCATGTTCATTGCGGCATTATTCACAATAGCCGAGGTATGGAAACAACCTAAATGTCCACTGGTGGGTGAACCGATAAAGAAAGTGTGATGCATGAAATTATCCCCCAAATCTGAGGGGGATTTGTTACAAGAGCCCCAAGACACCAAAATCCACAGATGCTCAAGTCTTTGATATAAAATGGTGTAGTGTTTGCATATGACCTATGCACATTGTCTTGTCTACTTTTAGTAATCTCTAGATTATTTATAATAACTAATATAATGTAAATGTTATGTAAATAGATGTTATATTGTATTGCTTTAAAATGTGCATTATTTTTTGTTGCTTTTCCCCCAATACTCTCGATCCATGGTTGATTGAATCTGCAGATGTGGAACCTATGGATATGGAGGGCCAACTGCACATATAATGAAATGAAATATTATTTGGCTGTAAAAAGGAAGGAAATCCTGCCATTTATGACAGCGTGGATGGACCTGGAGGACATTATGCTAAGTGAAATAAGCTAGACACAGGAAGCCAAATACTGCCTCATCTCACTTCTGTGTGAAACCTAAACTAGTTAAACACATAGAGGCAGAGAATAGAATGGTAGTTGCCAGGGGCTGGAAGGAGGGGAAATGGGGAAGTATTGGGCAAAGAGTGCAATTTGTGTAAAGTTTCAGTGTGCAAAATAAGTAAATTCTAGAGACCTCCTGTACAATACAGGGCATATGATTAGCAACACTACATTGTGTTTTAAAAAATTTGCTAAGAAAGTGGATTAAGGAAAACAAAGAAAACCAAAAAACCCAAAGGCAGCAGGAGGACACTTTTGGAGATAATGGAAAAGTTTATGGCATTAATATTGGTAGTGATGATGGTTACGTGGGTGTATGATTATCTCCAAACACATCAAGTTGTATACATTAAATATCTATAGCTTCTTGTATGTTAATTATATCTCCATAAAGCAGTTAAAAAAATGGACAAAATATTTTGGCAAACATGCCAATTCTGAATAGCCCCAGGCTGCCCAACACCACAGAAACCAAGCAGACCCAGCCACACTCTGGATTTGGTCTCCAGGTTATGAGGCTGAGCTCCAGGATAAACTAAGAACTGATCTGCAACTGGTGGGCAAGAACCAAGGGGGAGTTCAAGCCCTCAGAGACGGTGCCAGCCATGGTATCGAGATCTTGCCCTGCAGCCTAGGGCCCAAATTACAAAAGCTTCTACTGTGTGACTTTTATTATGTGGGTGAGTTACAGAAAACAGATGCTTCACTGAATTAACTGGATAGCTGCATCTGCGTAGACATGTCGCCCAGGATACTCATGAGATGTCACTCACCTGCCCCCTCCTACATCAATGATACACAAAAAAGTCAACAATCAAAGAAACCAAGTTCCTGGATGTCAACATTCACTTCTGCCTGGAGTTGACTCCTTTCATGGAGACATACACCAGGCTGTTTTTGAAGACCTTCCCACACACACACACCTGCCACCTCCCCCCTCCACAATCCCTGGCATGAGAAGCTCCACCTTGCTAAGAGCAGACATTCTGAAAGGCTGAAGCCAGGAACCTTAAAGGAAACATTCTGCCAAGTCCACCACGTAGGATCAGTGGAGACGGTGGTGTTGTGGTTGTTAACTTACCCAGCTCTGGGTGTAGAGTGCTTTGGGGAGGAGGAAGAAAGAAGAGCTGATCCTGCCTTCTTGGGGCTTTAGCACATAATGGTGATATATTGTTTTTCTACAAGTTGCCATTAAATAATGATGAGATTTTACCAACAGTCACTTACTGAGGCTATGCTGTGCCCGGCAGTGTGCTGGGTGCAGGGTCTTCCTGATTCCTGTTCCTGAATTATTTGCTCTGTGAGGAGAGCTGGACAAATAAGACAATGATTTCTGTTCTGTTGGATTCTTTAACTCAGTTGGAGTTCACAGCAATGGAACAGTTGAAGTATTTTGTTTTTGTTTGTTTTTCTTTTCTTTTTTTTATTTTTCTTTTTTTTTTAAATTTTTTGTTATACTTTAAGTTCTAGGGTACATGTGGATTACGTGCAGGTTTGTTACATATGTATACTTGTGCCATGTTGGCATGCTGCACCCATCATCTCGTCAGCACCCATCAACTCGTCATTTACATCAGGTATAATTCCCAGTGCAATCCCTCCCCCCTCCTCCCTCCCCATGATAGGCCCCGGTGTATGATGTTCCCCTTCCCGAGTCCAAGTGATCTCATTGTTCAGTTCCCACCTATGAGTGGGAACATGCGGTGTTTGGTTTTCTGTTCTTGCAATAGTTTGCTGAGAATGATGGTTTCTAGCTGCATCCATGTCCCTACAAAGGACACAAACTCATCCTTTTTTATGGCTGCAGAGTATTCCATGGTGTATATGTGCCACATTTTCTTAATCCAGTCTGTCACTGATGGACATTTGGGTTGATTCCAAGTGTTTGCTATTGTGAATAGTGCCGCAATAAACATACGTGTGCATGTGTCTTTATAGCAGCATGATTTATAATCCTTTGGGTATATACCCAGTAATGGGATGGCTGGGTCATATGGTACTTCTAGTTCTAGATCCTTTAGGAATCGCCATACTGTTTTCCATAATGGTTGAACTAGTTTACAATCCCACCAACAGTGTAAAAGTGTTCCTATTTCTCCACATCCTCTCCGGCACCTGTTGTTTCCTGACTTTTTAATGAATGCCTTTCTAACTGGTGTGCTCATTGTGGTTTTGATTTGCATTTCTCTGATGGCCAGTGATGATGAGCATTTTTTCATGTGTCTGTTGGCTGTATGAATGTCTTCTTTTGAGAAATGTCTGTTCATATCCTTTGCCCACTTTTCGATGGGGTTGTTTGTTTTTTTCTTGTAAATTTGTTTGAGTTCTTTGTAGGTTCTGGATATTAGCCCTTTGTCAGATGAGTAGATTGCAAAAATTTTCTCCCATTCTGTAGGTTGCCTGTTCACTCTGATGGTAGTTTCTTTTGCTGCGCAGAAGCTCTTTAGTTTAATTAGATCCCATTTGTCAATTTTGGCTTTTGTTGCCATTGCTTTTGGTGTTTTAGACATGAAGTCCTTGCCCATGCCTATGTCCTGAATGGTATTACCTAGGTTTTCTTCTAGGGTTTTTATGGTATTAGGTCTAACATTTAAGTCTCTAATCCATCTTGAATTAATTTTCGTTTAAGGAATAAGGAAAGGATCCAGTTTCAGCTTTCTACTTATGGCTAGCCAATTTTCCCAGCACCATTTATTAAATAGGGAATCCTTTCCCCATTTCTTGTTTTTCTCAGGTTTGTCAAAGATCAGATGGCTGTAGACGTGTGGTATTATTTCTGAGGACTCTGTTCTGTTCCATTGGTCTATATCTCTGTTTTGGTACCAGTACCATGCTGTTTTGGTTACTGTAGCCTTGTGGTATAGTTTGAAGTCAGGTAGTGTGATGCCTCCAGCTTTGTTCTTTTGACTTAGGATTGTCTTGGCAATGCGGGCTCTTTTTTGGTTCCATATGAACTTTAAAGCAGTTTTTTCCAATTCTGTGAAGAAAGTCATTGGTAGCTTGATGGGGATGGCATTGAATCTATAAATTACCTTGGGCAGTATGGCCATTTTCACTATATTGATTCTTCCTATCCATGAGCATGGTATGTTCTTCCATTTGTTAGACTTTAAACCATCAAAGATCAAAAGAGACAAAGAAGGCCATTACATAATGGTAAAGGGATCAATTCAACAGGAAGAGCTAACTATCCTAAATATATATGCACCCAATACAGGAGCACCCAGATTCATAAAGCAAGTCCTTAAAGACTTACAAAGAGACTTAGACTCCCATACAATAATAATGGGAGACTTCAACACCCCACTGTCAACATTAGACAGATCAACGAGACAGAAAGTTAACAAGGATATCCAGGAATTGAACTCATCTCTGCAGCAAGCAGACCTAATAGACATCTACAGAACTCTCCACCCCAAATCAACAGAATATACATTCTACTCAGCACCACATCACACTTATTCCAAAATTGACCACATAATTGGAAGTAAAGCACTCCTCAGCAAATGTACAAGAACAGAAATTATAACAAACTGTCTCTCAGACCACAGTGCAATCAAACTAGAACTCAGGACTAAGAAACTCAATCAAAACCGCTCAACTACATGGAAACTGAATAACCTGCTCCTGAATGACTACTGGGTACATAATGAAATGAAGGCAGAAATAAAGATGTTCTTTGAAACCAATGAGAACAAAGATACAACATACCAGAATCTCTGGGACACATTTAAAGCAGTGTGTAGAGGGAAATTTATAGCACTAAATGCCCACAAGAGAAAGCTGGAAAGATCTAAAATTGACACTCTAACATCACAATTAAAAGAACTAGAGAAGCAAGAGCAAACACATTCAAAAGCTAGCAGAAGGCAAGAAATAACTAAGATCAGAGCAGAGCTGAAGGAGATAGAGACACAAAAAACCCTCCAAAAAATCAATGAATCCAGGAGTTGGTTTTTTGAAAAGATCAACAAAATTGATAGACCGCTAGCAAGACTAATAAAGAAGAAAAGAGAAAAGAATCAAATAGACGCAATAAAAAATGATAAAGGGGATATCACCACCGACCCCACAGAAATACAAACTACCATCAGAGAATACTATAAACACCTCTATGCAAATAAACTAGAAAATCTAGAAGAAATGGATAATTTCCTGGACACTTACACTCTTCCAAGACTAAACCAGGAAGAAGCTGAATTCCTGAATAGACCAATAGCAGGCTCTGAAATTGAGGCAATAATTAATCGCCTACCAACCAAAAAAAGTCCAGGACCAGATGGATTCACAGCTGAATTCTACCGGAGGTACAAGGAGGAGCTGGTACCATTCCTTCTGAAACTATTCCAATCAATAGAAAAAGAGGGAATCCTCCCTAACTCATTTTATGAGGCGAACATCATTCTGATACCAAAGCCTGGCAGAGACACAACAAAAAAAGAGAATTTTAGACCAATATCCCTGATGAACATCGATGCAAAAATCCTCAATAAAATACTGGCAGACTGGATCCAGCAGCACATCAAAAAGCTTATCCACCGTGATCAAGTGGGCTTCATCCCTGGGATGCAAGGCTGGTTCAATATACGCAAATCAATAAACATAATCCAGCATATAAACAGAACCAAAGACAAAAACCACATGATTATCTCAATAGATGCAGAAAAGGCCTTTGACAAAATTCAACAGCCCTTCATGCTAAAAACTCTCAATAAATTCGGTATTGATGGAACGTATCTCAAAATCATAAGAGCTATTTATGACAAACCCACAGCCAATATGATACTGAATGGGCAAAAACTGGAAAAATTCCCTTTGAAAACTGGCACAAGACAGGGATGCCCTCTCTCACCACTCCTATTCAACATAGTGTTGGAAGTTCTGGCTAGGGCAATCAGGCAAGAGAAAGAAATAAAGGGTATTCGGTTAGGAAAAGAAGAAGTCAAATTGTCCCTCTTTGCAGATGACATGATTGTATATTTAGAAAATCCCATTGTCTCAGCCCAAAATCTCCTTAAGCTGATAAGAAACTTCAGCAAAGTCTCAGTATACAAAATTAATGTGCAAAAATCACAAGCATTCTTATACACCAGTAACAGACAGAGAGCCAAATCATGAATGAACTTCCATTCACAATTGCTTCAAAGAGAATGAAATACCTAGGAATCCAACTTACTAGGGATGTAAAAGACCTCTTCAAGGAGAACTACAAACCACTGCTCAGTGTTTGTTTTTCTTTTCTATGTATTTTATGAGATCAAAATGAGACAAGATGGAATGTCTCTGTTCTTTTTGCTACTAGGAAAAAAATTTGTTTTATTTCTGTTTTTAGTAGAAATAATTGTAAATTCTGAACTGCACAGAGAGCCCTCACACATAACAGGTTCAGGAATAATTCTAGGAGAGTCACATGGTTTTCCTTGGCCTGGAGGGAAAAAAAAAAAATCTGCTTACTTGAGTGTTGGATTGTTGCTCAAATGGATAGATCGGTGGAAAGCCTTTTGTGGGAGAAATTGTTCCATACAATTTTAAAATGATATCTTTATTCATTAAATACTTTAATGTCTAGACATTGAGCTGGATATTCTAAGGACATGAAGGTCCTTGTCCTCACAAGTTTAGAGTAAAAATAATAACTACTATTTTGTTGAGGACTTATCCTGTGCCAGACTCTGTACACATAATTTTGTTCAATCTTCCCAGTAACACTTTTGAAATAATCAATATTATCCATTTCATAAAATGGATGAAACTTGAGGCCTTAAGAGCATGTTAAGAATGTATTCAAGGTCACATAACTAGCAAATGGCCGGGCAGGGATATTTTTGCCATTGAAGTTTATAATTTAACCATTGCTCTATCCTGTCTCCTTTAGATTTAATATGAGAAATGAGATTTACACACAAGTGAAAACAGAGCATTGTTGATTGATCCTATCTGAAGTAACCTGTTGCTGTCAGAGCCACATTTTCCGACTGTCTTTACTGTTGGTAGGTGTTTATCCTCTGAAAATGAACTTGACTTCTGGAAACAGCCAACATCCTTGGCATCAAGCCTGGCAGACATGGTGGTCACTGCCACTTCCATTCTAAAATGTGGCGAGACTGAAGTATTACCACTGACTTGAAAACACTTCCAAGTGAACCATTTAGAAATGTTTTATTTTGTTAAAAACAACTTTATTGAGATATAATTTACACACTATTCAATTCACTTATTTAAAGTATACAATTCAATGATTGTTGTATAATCACAGCACTGTACAACTGTCACCACAATCAATTTAAGACAGTTTTTGGAACCCCCCAAAGAAACCCTATGCCTTTTAGCCATAACTCCTCAGTCCCCCATCTCGTCCCAAGCCCTTGGCAGCCACTCATCCACTTTCTGTCTCTATTGATTTGTTTTCTGCATGTTTCATATGAATGGAATTATTTAATATGTGGTTCTTTGCGGCTAGCTTCTGTTTTGTTTTGTGTCTTTGTTTTTAACCACTTTATTGAGATATGATTGACACACAAAAACTGTAGAAATGTAGTGTATACAACCCAATGTGTTTGATGCTATATGTGCACCTGTGAAACCATCATCACAAGCAATGCCATAGTCTTATCCATCACCTCCTAACGTTTCCTCTTGCCACCTTTGTTTTTTTGTTCATGTTGTCTTGTTTTCCTTTTGTGCTAAGGGCACTTATTGATCTACCCTCTTAGTAAATTTTTAAGTATGGAGTGTTTTAATCATATGCCCTATGTTGCACACTAGATCTATAGAACTTACATATCTTTCATGACTGAAGTCTTGCACCCTTTGTGGAAGAAAGTGTTGACTTTCTGAAAACAGATGTTGCAGATTCCTGTTCTGGCCAGTGATGATTCTCTCATTTTGTCCCAGCTTCTTTGCATCCCTGGAGGAATGAATGACCTCCCCATGTGCTGGGGCCAGAGTTGTGGTTGATAACAGCATACTGCTGATTGACCACCCAGTGACACACGGCCCTCTCCTACATGTCAGAGTCACTGCTCCTCTTTCCCCTTTGTCCTTCTGGATTGGGATGTCAGGCTCTGGCCTGGGCTTCAGGACTTCCAGGATGGCATGTGGCTCTCACAGAGAGTCTCCTCCAGCTCCCTTTCACCTTGGCTGGGGCTCTGGGCTCCTTCCAGATCTTTCAGATTCTCTAGGTCATGCCGATTATAGCCTTACCTTGCACCCCACCAGACGGAAACAGCTACCCCAGAGGCAAACCAGGCTTGAAGGATTTTGCTTCAAGAACCCTCCACACAAATATGTTTCATTTGGGATTTCAAAGCATCTATCTACCTTCTGTCTTTCGTCTGTGTCAAAGGCTCTTCGTCTGTGGTCCACATGGCCTCAGACAAGTCATTTCACCACCTAAGGCCTTTGTTTCCTCACCTTTAAAATAGTGGTGGTAGGGTGATGAATGGGACCCACTTCATTCAGCTGTTATTTGAAACAGCACAGACTTGGCTGTGTGACTTGGCATGAATCCACCCACTTTCTATGAGTTTGGGGTGGGTAACTTCTCTGAGCCTCAGTTTCCCCATCTGTACCGTGGAAGCATTGCTTTGTATGCTATCGTTTTGTTGTGAGGATTAAAGAAAAGAACATATGCATGGAGGTTAAGTCAGACTATGAAATACAGAAAATGCTCAATATTAATTATTATAATCTTACTGTGTACTCTTGAAAGTTTATAAGTTTATGAATAACTTTGGAGGGATGCAGCCCATGAATTTTCTGAAATTATTTGCAAATATTTGTGTGTCTATCATGTGCACCTTTCTGGGACAACTTTCCAAAATATTCATCTGTTTCTCAAAAAGTCTACGTTGGCCTGGCACAGTGGCTCACACCTGTAATCCCAGCATTTTGGGAGGCCGAGGTGAGAGGATTGCTTGAGCCCAGGAGTTCAAGACCAGCCTGGGCAACATAGTGAGACTCCATCTTTACAAAAAATTTACAAATTAGCTAAGTATGGTGGCATGTGCCCGTAGTCCTAGCTACTCAGGAGGCTGAGGTGGGAGGATTGCTTAAGCCCAGGAAGTTGACACTGCAATGAGCCGAGATCACACCACTTCACTCCAGCCAAGGTGACACAGTGAGCCCTATCTCAACAAGAACAAAAAGCCCATATCCCTGTTTCCCACAGTTGAGAACCTAGATGCTTAGACATGAGGACCTCACGAACACAAGACACAAGCTCCAGAAAGGAGTTGCAGATCTGCTCTGTCCATGCTCTATTTCCTGTGTTTGAACTTGAAACCTTGAGATTAAGTCTCTTTTCAGCTCACAGCCAGCGCCCCACTCTAGGCCTTTTCTTCATGTTATTTGTGTGCAGGTTATGTATTGTGGCCAGCTGCCTTCCTGGCTGAACTGTAAACTCCTTGAAGGCCAGGGCTTAATTTTTCGTGTGTCCCCAATAATGGGAGGCTAAGCATACATCTGTAAATCAGGCAAGCGCTCTGGAAATACTCGTGAAATAACCAGACATCGGGCTTCCTTAGAGCAGTGTACTGAGGAACCTCCAGGAACCATCACTCTGCAACCCAAGTTGGGAGAAGAATTGAGGGATAATCTGAAATACGCAGACTCAGATCCCAGTTTGGGTTGAACTCATTTCCATCTTCTGGGGGTACAAGTTTCCTTTCTCCAGTGTGATTGCTTGTACAGGTTGGGACGAGTTGGTAAAACCAGAAATAACAACTTTGCTCGCAAATGCATTGGCTAGCCTCACTGAGACAATTTTGATGGAAAGAGAAAGGGCAAATTAGGTAATACGTGTTCTGCATTGTAAAATAAAACTGCTGTCAGGCTAAAAGAAATCTTTTGCTTGTCTTGCCCAAGAGACTCAGGGAAAATTGGTGGCATTTTTGGCCTGAAATCTGGGCTGTTGCCATAATATTCTGATTGACTTGGGAAAATGGTTTTTTTGGAACATAGAAATCTAGTTATAGAGACAAGAACTTTCTTACATTCTGTAGAAGTACTGGGAGTAGATTAAAAAAAGAATAAGTTCTACCAAGTTTGGTAGATTCGGAATAGGCATTACCGCTGGGTGCGGTGGCTCACGTCTGTAATCCCAGCACTTTGGGAGGCCGAGGTGGGTGGATCGTGACATCAGGAGTTCGAGACCAACCTGACCAACATGGTGAAACCCCATCTCTACTAAAAATACAAAAATTAGCCGGGTGCAGTGGCATGCACCTGTAGTCCCAGCTACTCCGGAGGCTGAGGCAGGATATCACTTGAACCCAGGAGGCAGAGGTTGCAGTGAGCCAAGATCACAGCACTGCACTCCAGCCTGGGCGACAGAGTGAGACTCTGCACCTGGTGTGAGCCACTGCACCCAGCCTGTATCTTGAAATTTTCACTTAACCATTCACATAAGCATTTTTCTTAATGAAGTAGTCTTTGTAACCACCATAATTAGTAGTCATATAACATTTTATTGAGTGTATGTACCATAATTTACTTAGATATTCTCGTACTGATGAATCTTTAGATTGTTTCCCTGGTGTGCTATTATAGTGAATGCCACAGAGAACATCTTAGTGGAGAAAGGTTTTCTGTAGCTTGAATCATTCTCCTAGGCTTGGTTCCCAGAAGGAAAATCAGAGCCCTGGATCAGCGGGTATGGAGGCGTGGATGCTTTTGGTGTACCTTTCCCCACTGTTCTTCAAAAGGCCTGTACTGGTTTACACTGGCAGCTGCAGAATACGAAGGTTCCAGGGTTCACAGCGGAGTTTTTATTTACATGGTAATGTAGAAATGGACTGCCTGGAATGATCTTCTTATGGCCTATTGCCCCTAGGACTGCTCTGTGGACAGATAGAAGGAGGCAGGTCTACTTCCTGGGTCACCAAATGCTCTGGAATCATAACCTTACCTTCTCTCCTCTAAGATTATCCTTGCTCAGGGTCCAGAGCAGAGTTAGCACATTCTTTTTTTTTTTGAGACAGAGTCTCATTCCGTTGCCAGGCTGAAGTGCAGTGGTGTGATCTCGGCTCACTGCAGCTTCTGCCTCCTGGGTTCAAGCGATCCTCTAGCCTCAGCCTCCCAAGTAGCTGGGATTACAAGCAGAAACCACCATGCCCAGTTAATTTTTGCATTTTTAGTAGAGACGGGGTTTCACCATGTTGGCCAGGATGGTCTCGATCTTGTGATCCTCCCACTTTGGCCTCCCAAAGTGATGGGTTAACAGGTGTGAGCCACTGCACCGGATCCAGAGTTAGGGCATTCTAAAGCCCAAAACCAGAGAAGGCGGAGGAAAGTAGCAGGTAGAATCTACAGTTCAGGTTGCAGTGAGACTCTTAGTCAGGCCTTACCCGTTGCTTTCTCTTGCTTGGCATTGTTGCCGTGGAGTGAGAACGTCAAGCTGCTGTTTTGCATTAGATCTCAGTCTTCCCAGGAGCACTTTGGTGAGCGGCCAAGGCAATCAATATTTATTGTTCTGCCAATCACGTTCATAGATTCAGGATTGCATCCCCAGCACCTAGAAGACGGCCCAGAGAGAGTGGGCACTCAGTATCTACTTGTTGAGTGCAAGAATGACCGAGTAGCAGAATAGCGGCAAGAAAGGCCTTATTTCATATGAGGCATATTGCAGGCAATGCTATTTCCTGACCAAATGTAGACTTCGCTCTTCTTCTTTATTGACAGAACTTCCCTTTTATGTAGGGTTGCAATGTACCTGATGAATCAGCACATCTCCCCAGGCCCTTTGCATCTAGGGGCAGCCATGGGACACAGTTTGGGTCCATAAGATGTGCAAGTCCAGCCTCAGAGTTTCTGGGGAAGCAGATTTTCTTCTTTCCTGCTTTCCCCCATTGCTTTTTGTGCGCGTGAGGTAGAGCAACCGTCTTACCACCAAAAGATGACAAACCTGGGGATGAAAGTCACAGACTGAGGATGGGGCCGAGCAAAGAAAGGAGGAGTGAGATGCTGAGGCCATCCTGGGGCTGCTGCATCAGTCCAGGACACTGTAGATTTCAGAAAAATTAAACTTTTCTTGGATAAGCCACTGTGATTGGGTTTTCTGTTGTGCACAGCTGCACGCCATCCTTTCTGATCCAAGGAACTTGAGGCCCAGGAAGTTTCATTTGTCCAAGCTCATGATGATCGTATGGGCCAGAAATAAGACCAGACCTAGGTCTGCATAGTTAAGCCAGCCCTTTGATTTCCCCAAACACCGCTTGTCACTATGACCAATTTTAAATGGGAAGAGCCCTCAAAAATACTTTGAGAGTATGTGCATTTTCAAGTATTTTGGGAAGAGACTTGGTAAATACCGTCTTCTGACCTGTTGGGAAAAAAGGATTCCATGAGAGTACTTATGCACACAAGGGTTTCTTTCACCTTCATAGTATAGGCTCTAGTCTAGATGTGAGCAACCTGGAGGGATATTTACTTAGTAGGAGAGAAGATAAAAATATTAGGAGTATTTTTTTTGTTTTTTGTTTTTTTTTTTTTGTAGATTGTCATCAGCTTTGTTAACCCTGTCCTCATATTTCATAGAAAATTAAACACTGAATCTGAAAAACTGGATTTGGCATTTGATATTTAAAAACTCTGACATGGCATTCCATATTTTTTTGTTGTTTTATTTTTAGGAAAGTCTGGAAAAGGCTGCAGATACAACTGTCAGTGTGTATTTTCTTGATTTTCTCTCACTGTGTTAAAATATAGCCCCTTTGGCAACATTTCTCAAAGAACTGTCTTCTAATGACATTTGAAAACCATCTACCCTGTTCACGTAGTTTTGTTCCTGGTTAAATCGTCCTCTACTTTATGGAAGTGACTCATGAAAGAGACTCAGATAAACGAGAGAATGAGGGTGAAGCTCATGTGATGTCTCATTGGCTGAGATGAACCAGCAAAGAAGTATTTTCATAAATCAACTGGAGTGTTTTCCTTTGTAAGCCAGAGAGGAAAGTGCTCCTGAGAGGTTTGTACCTGGTGCATTTGTCAGCAACAGGTAATTTCCCAGAGGTAGGATGAGCAAAACCACGCTTTCAGTCCATTATTTAAGCGTCATCCTACATTTTAGAAAACAATGTAATGAATGAGTAAGACCTATTTGATAGCACAATTGTGTGACTATCATCGATAATAATTGTATATTTTTAAATAGCCTAAAGAGTATTGTATTGTTTGTAACTCAAAGGATAAATACTTGAGAGGATGGAGGCCCCATTCTCCACGATGTGCTTATTTCACACTGCATGCCTGTATCAAAACGTCTCATGTACCCCATAAATATATATACCTACTATGTACCCACAAAAAATTTAAAAATAATTTTAAAAATTAAATAAAAGAGGCCAGGCACGGTGGCTCAGCCTGTAATCCCAGCACTTTGGGAGGCCAAGGTGGATGGATCATGAGGTCAGAAGATCAAGACCATCCTGGCTAACACAGTGAAACCCCATCTCTACTAAAAATACAAAAAATTAGACGGACATGGTGGTGGGCGCCTGTAGTCCCAGCTACTCGGGAGGCTGAGGCAGGAGAATGGCGTGAACCCAGGAGGCGGAGCTTGCAGTGAGCCAAGATCACGCCACTGCAGTCCAACCTGGGCAACAGAGCAAGACTTTGTTTCAAAAAATAAATAAATAAAATAAAATAAAATAAAAAAGAATGGCCAGGCATGGTGGCTTATGCCTGTAATCCCAGCACTCTGGGAGGCCGAGGCTAGTGGGTTATGAGGTCAAGAGAGCGAGACCATCCTGGTCAACATGGTGAAACCCCATCTCTACTAAAAATACAAAAATTAGCCAGGCATGGTGGTGCGCACCTGTAGTCCCAGCTACTTGGGAGGCTAAGGCAGAAGAATTGCTTGAACCTGGGAGGCGGAGGTAGCAGTGAGCCGAGATTGCACCACTGCACTCCAGCCTGGCAATAGAGCGAGACTCCATTAAAAAAAAAAAAATGAATGCGTTAAAAAACAGAAAATAACCTAAGGACAATGCATGTCAGTGCCATGCCCACTGCGTTTGACTGCTACGCACCAGCCAGTTTCCATGGGGCATGTTTTCGTGGTTGCTGCACTCACTCTCATTGTTCCCTTCAGATGTGAATACATGTAATAAAATGTTGGATGACTTCCTCCAGCTGACGTGCTGACTCTGACTCAGCTCTGCCCTTCTCTTCATGTTCTCCACTGGCCATAAGTCCGAAGACATATGGATGCCGTGGGATCCTGAATAGCTCTTGTGCCTTAGTCCTGCACCGCATCTCAGAAGCCATGCCAATGACACAGCTGTGTCTGGAGGGGATGCTGTGCCTGCTGCCACCACTTGCCCTCAGCCCAGGGGTGGAGTCAACACTGAGGATGACAAAGGGACAGATGGAAAGTCCTCCATGACACCATCACATTGCATCTGGAGCTCGCCTTGTTTCTGGATTCCTGATTACACAGACAATAACAGTTCTTCTGGTTAAACCGGTTGAATCAGATATTTATAAATGGCAGTCAAAAGTATGGACACGTCTAGGAAGGGCTGAAACCCTTGTAGCAACCCAGCCAATCATCTGTGATGTCATCTTGTCTGGCAGCCTGTTAAGCCGCATCCATCTCTTATAGCTTGAAAAGTGACAACTGCTGGTGGCTACCAGATTTAGCAAGAAAGCATAGAGGATTTCCAGTGAAATCTGAATTTCAGATAAACAGTAAACAATTTTTACAGCATTACTATGTCCCACATATTGCATGGGACACACTGATAGGAAAATACCATTCCTCGTTTATCTGAAATTTAATTTAACTGGGCATCCCATATTTTATCTGACAACCCAACTATAGGCCCCTGGGGAGACTTGAGGTGTCTGTGAGGGTGCATGGGTTCTGCCCATCCTGGGGTCCTAAAAATGTATTTGTGTAGGACTCATTTGAAATTAAAGACCATTCTCTGGGTGAACCACTTCCCTAGTAAGTGAAAGAGAACCACAGGGTTCTTCCCTAGTGGGCAGGGTAAGTCTTCTATTTTTATTGATTGATTGATTGATTGAGACAGTGTCTCACCCTGTCTCCCAGGCTGGAGTACAGTGGTGCCATCACAGTTCACTGCAGCCTCAACCTGCTGTGCTCAAATGATCCTCCCACCTTGGCCTCCTGAGTAGCTGGGACTACAGGTGCATGCCACCACACCCAGCTAATTTTTGTATTTTTTGACACAGTTTCACTATGTTGCCCAGGCTGGTCTTGAACTCTGGACTCAACCAAACCTTCTGTGTCAGCCTCCCAAAGTGCTAGGATTACAGGTATGAGCCTCAGGGCCCAGCTATTTTCTTTTCCCCTCTTCTTTGCACCTTGGCCTGTGGTCGGAGCACAACCTATCCTTTTTCTTTCTTCTTCCCTTTCTTCATGACCCACCCCCATCTCAGACTCCAGGGTGTGCTGGGCTGTGGCTGCCTGACAGGTGAACCTTGTCCTCTGGGAGTGTCTGTTCTTTCTCATTAGCAGGGATGCTTCTCTCTCTGGTCCTGGAAAGCAGTGGGCAAAGAAAGCCTTTCAGGCAGCAGGTGGGGATTGATTGCCCCAGAAGCCCTCGGTTTCTGGCATATGCTCCGGGATTCTGGCATCTAGTTCTACTGACCCTCTTGGCTCAGGAGCTGATTGGATGCCCAGGACCTGCCTTAGGGTGTCACCAAAGAGGGACTTATCCCCTCTCCACATCCCACCCTTAATGGAAATGAAACAAATTTCTTTTCCCCTTAGCTGAGATAAGACTGGGCTCTTAAGCAGCAGCCTTTCTTATTTAGGAAACAGGAAGATCAAAGCAAACACAGTAGTCCAAACATATAAATGGCTGTGTTTGCAGAGGCCACTTTCTGGTCCTAACCTTCTCTGTCATAGAGCAGATGCAAAGAATCCAGTCTTGAAGCTTTCCCATCCTTTCAACCTCTCTGGACAAGATAAGCAACTGAGATAGACATGAGTGGTGCTGCCTGAGGCTGGCTGTGACTTTCACGTGCTCCCAACACCTGTTCCCACCTGCTACAGCACATCTCACTGCACCACCACCCTCGGGGACCCACTGGCTTCCCTCTCTGACCTGCTCACTCTCCCCTCCTATGCCTTCTTCCCCCTCCCAGGAGTCCCCATTGCTCCTCTTCCATTTCCCTCTGTTCGACTGTCCCTTCAGTGGAGACCTGAGTCGTCCCCAGGGGGTCCAGGGCTGCCTGCAGCTCATGTAGCCTTGGAGGCAGCCTCCGCCTTTCCCTGGATGTGTCTGCATCCTGCAGCTTCCTGTGACAGCCAGTAAGGGATCCTTCCTCCCTTCTGTTTCTCTCCAGCCTCACTGTCCTTTGCCCCAGATACTAGGCACCCATTTGTGTTTGCTGAGAAGTCTCTGGCCTTTGGTTCCTGCAAAGATAAAGATCTCAAGCCCAGATATCATTATCTTCAAAGAGCAGCAGTGACGTATGGCTTTATTTGGTTGCTAAACCATGTCAGGCGCACTTCCCTGGGGTTATAATAGTAGAAAGAAGAGAAAGAGAAACCAGTTTGTCAACAAAGACAAGCTGGGAGATTTTCCAGAGTTCCAGTTCTCATTCGACGGCCTTTTATTGAACTTTTACATATGTGACCTAACTTATTCCTTCTACAACTTTTTAAAAGGATGACAAAAGGGGAATATTCACGTGTCATTACTCCCCACCCAACTCTGTCTTCATCATGGGGCCACCACCCACCACCCTTATGTCTTTGTGATGGGCTTGAGTGGGCCCCTCTAAAATTTGTATCTTGAAGCCCTAACCCCCAGTATCTCAGAATGTGGCTGTACTTGGAGACAGGGCCTTTAAACAGGTCCATTAGGGTGGGCCCTAATCCAATCTGACTGTGTCCTCACCTCATGAGAAAAGGACATCCAGACACACAGAGACACCAAGGTTGCTCAGGTGGAGAAGGGAGGTCATGCAGGGACACAGGCAGAAGACGCCATATGCAAGCCAAGGAGAGCGGCCGCAGGAGACACCAACACTGCTGACATCTGGATCTTGGACTCCCAGCCTCCAGAGCTGTGAGGAAGTAAATTTCTATCATTTACGTCCCCCAGTCGATGGTACTTTGTTAAAGTAACCCTAGCAAACTAATCCTGTTTTTAAAATGTCTCATCAAGGTTATAGTCTTTCTGGTGTTGGGTATGGTGGGTTCCTCTTCAAAGAAGAGTCAGCTTGTTCAGCTTCCTTGTTCTCTGTTCTCTATTTTCAAAGAGTAACTTCCTCGTTCTTTATGCCTCCTTGCCCCTAATTATGGTAAACAATCTTCCCGTCAGTCCTAATCTATAACTCACATCTATTCCCTCGATTACCTGCTCTGCAACTATCCTTCCTGCCTTTACTATGCCCTAAAACTGTAAGGCACAGCCTCTCCCTTCCCACGTAGTTAGCCCTGTTCAATTTTAAACAGTAGCCAATCAGGTCTTAGCTTAGATTGTGTGGTCCAACTCCAGCCAATGAGGAAAGGACACAGCTACAGAAGCTGCTGCACTAGGGATAAAAACTCCTGCCCCACCCCACTCGATGTGCTCTTGTGATCGTGTCTGGCACAAGCTGCACCCTTCTGCAGAAGTAAATTTGCGTTGCTGAGAAAAAAAATTTCTGTTTGAATACTATTTCTTTTGTGGCACTGAAAACTTGTTTCAAACGCTGGCCTGCTGTGAGGCTCCTGATGGTGGGTTGGTTGTGAGGGAAATTGAGAGGGGGCTGGGGTGACCAAGGGCAGCATTCCATTTGGGGCCATGCTCTCCTACCCTAGAACCCTTGCCCTCCTTTCAGATCCCCCATCTCAGTCATCTCTGCCATACCCTAATCACAGAAAGGACTCATGGGAAGGAGGGAATGGAGACTCTAGAAGACACCCAAGGGCTGTCCTCTGACCAGTGTCCCAGTGATGTGAGGTCTGACTTCCCAAATCTTATGAAGACTTTGCTTTTGATTGTTTTTAAAAAATCCTCATAGAAAATGGAAAAAACAAGGAAAATGGGAGAAATGAGGGGAAAACTCTAATCCAATAGTGGTAATATTGCCTACTATTTGTGAAATGCATTAGAGGTTACTGTTAGAAATAAATTTTCAGTGCTGCAAAAGAAATAGCACTCAAACATAAATTTAATTTTCTCAGCAAGGCAATTTTTAATTCCATAGAAGGGTGCAACTCAAAGATGAAGCAATGGGGAGAGCACACCTGAACAAGGGAGGGGAAGGGGTTTTTATTCCTGATGCAGGTAGCCCCTACTGCTGTGTTGTTCCCCTATTGGCTAGGGTTGTACTTCACAGTCTAAGCTAATTCCGAATGACTATTTTAAAGAGAGCAGGGGTATGAGTTGGAGTGGCAGGATGAGTAGTTTGGCAGGAAGGATGGTTACAGAACAGGGACTCAGGATGACTCAGGTCAGAGCAGGTGACCAGGGGTGACTCAGGATGGAGCAGGTGACCAGGAGTAACTCAAGACGGAGCAGGTGATAGTGGCTGGGGTGGTTGTTTACTGAAACTAGGGGCAAGGAGATGAAGAGAACAAGGAAGTTAAACTTTAAAATGAAGAGCAAAGAACAGGGGAGCTGAACATACTGATACATTGGTTCCTTGGAGGGGATCTCAGAACTCATTGTACTTAACAATTTACAGGCTAAAACCTTTGAAGAGGAATTTGTTATATCCTACATTACAAAGCAGTTAATATCGATGGTCCTTATTGGGCCTGTCTGGTGGATGGAGTAGGTATTATTATATCCATTTCACAGATGAGAACCGTGAAGGTGGACTTCTTGCCCAAAGTCATTCAAAGAATAAAATGTGGAGACAGAACATAAATTCTGGTCCTGGAGCTGCACAATGTTCATGCTCTCCATTTTTTTCCTGGAGCCTCTTCCTTGATGAAAACACTGAAATTCTTCTTTCAGCACTTGGTGGAGGTGGGCTGAGGTCCCCACAGGTGTGTGGCACAAGGAACCCACCCTCTTTCCCCTCTGCTCCTTGGCCTTCCCCTCCTCTCCGTGAAGGACTGTGCTGTGATTTTGGCAGGTAGAAGGGAATAACACCCACTTTGACAGCCCACAAGACCTCTCCGCTGCAAAGCCAAACAGAAAGTCAATGCCGGCTGTGTTTCTACCACCTCCAGGGTGCCTCCATTTAAAATTAAAGCTCAGCATGTTGTCTTTTAAAAATTCACAATTTATCATAAAGGGAGAAGAAAAGCTCTTGCCCTAGCGATTAAGTTTTCAGAAGGATCACCTTTTAGCCAGGCTGTAAAACTGTGGATGCTGGAAGGCTGGAGTATTTAAAGAATGTGAGCTGAAGTTGTTTTTCTTGAGTCTTTTTTTTCATTTGCACGGTGCTAAGACATTTGTCATGAGAGAGACATTTCAGAGCTCTCAGGTCAACTGCAATAAACTGGTAAACAACAGCCTGCCATTGAAGTGCAGATTTTTCTGTCTATGCTTAAGGGTTATTTGCACTGCCTGTCACCATCCCTGCTTCTTGTTGCTCTGGGCTTTCTGCTCTTCAGCTATGGCAGAAAAAATAGCTGGGTTGGGGTTTGGAAACTGGTCTGGCCTTGACTCTGAATTGTTGGCTCCCAGGGTCCTGACTGCCCAGGAAGCCTCTCCCTGAGACATGTGGAGCTAATGACTTCAAATATGGATTTAGAAGCCTCCAGGAGCAGCAGGGGGGCATTATTTGGTCTCTAAAACTACTTCTTGGTTAACTGCTAGTTCCAGCCCTTCCGGGCCACATTTCCTGTAGGAAAACACACAGAACCCCTGTCTTCTTCATGGACATGCTCCTCCCAGCACTGAGTGTCTTTGCAAATCAGCACTTTCTAAGGGTTTTTGGAAAATCTGTGAAGGTTCACGCTATGGCCAAAATAAATCAAATAGGGTGAATGTTCACTTTTTGGAGTCTTTCCATTAGTTTGGGATGATAATTTAGGCTGGGGCGAGTTAGAAGCAAAAGGGGCAGCCTCTAAGGTGGTCCCCATGATCCCCCCTCCTGATATTTTCACCTGAGTATGATCCCCACCTCTTGAGTGTGTGTTGGGGGGTCCCTGTGACTTGCTTCTAACTGATGGAATATGGCAAGGGTGATGACTGCATGGCTGCATTACGTGACATATGTAAGACTGTCATCCTAGCAGATCACTCTGACTGTTGTGCTGGATTTGAGGAGGCAAGCTGCCACATGGTAGAGTGCCTATGGGGAGGGCCATGTGGCAGGGAACCGAGGGCAGCCTCCAGCTGGCAGCCAGCAAGACAATGGAAGCTCTTAGTCCTACAGCTGCAGTGAAAGACAGTCTTCCAACAACCCGAGTGAGCTTGGAAGTAGCTGCTTCTCTCATTGAGCCTCCAGATGAGAACACAGCCTGACCATCACCTTGATTGCAGCCTGCGAGACCCTGCAGCAGGGGTCTCAGTCTGTACCCAGACTTTTGATTCCCAGAAACTGGGAGACAATACATGTGTGTTGTTCAAAACTGCTAAATTTGTAGTAATTTGTTAATTTGTTATGTAGCAATCGATAATAAATACAAGGGGCATGCAGAATAAATTAGTAAAGAAAACCACGTCACAGGAGTGCTCTGCAGCTACCAAATATGGCAAGCTGTGTAAGCCTCTTTGAAAGCACCATTTGCAACTAAGAATAGGCAACTATTTTGACTTCTTAGCCATCCTTTTAAGAAGATGTGGAAGAAATGCTTCAAAAAAAAAATGGGGAAAAGCAGTGGATTTGTCACTTCCTGCATGTGTGCTCTTGTAGAAAAAGCAATCCCAACAAAGCTTTAGCAAGTGCTGAGACCACAGTTACGAGAGTGAGCTGGCCACTGATGCACACGGGAGGCCACTGTGGCTGGAGCAGAATGGACCAGGACAAGGAATGAGAGCAGGTCAGGGAGGTGAAAGAGGCGTGAGGAGTTAAATAGACCCTTGCAGTCACTATGAAGACTTTGTCTTTTGCTGGGTGGGCTGGGAGACTGTTCAAGGGTCTGAGGAGTGCTTGGGAGAATGATCTAACCCAACAGACTCTAGAACTACTTGTGCTCTCATCCTCATCTGTGAGTTGTTTCAGAGAAGGCAGATGCCTGGGTGGCAGAGACTTTGATTCATTTCTGGATCTCTTATGCTACCTAGCACAATGTCTGATGTATTAGCTGCCTAGTAAGTGTTTGTTAAATTGAACAGACTGTGCAAACCATCCATTAGTGCTGGGAGATTTTTGGCATTCTGAAGAACTGAAACCCCAAACAGTCTCACATTATTTAACTGGCATTGCAGCTATTGATATAACCAATGAAAGAAAAGGTAAAGCTATGTTGATAAGTAGGACATTCCTGGGTTTTTAATCCTTCCCCAAAGTTCATGAAAAAGAAAACCAGTGGGCAGATTTTACCCCAGGTGGGTGACAGGCACCCCTTCCTCTGTTAATGATGCTAAGGAAGATGGGATGGAATAAGACCTTTTTGCTTCTCCTGGTGTGTGTTGGGGGGTGTCCCCTCCTGCAGGGACCTCATGTGGCTTAGCCTATAGCTCCTGCTGCTTAAACTATGGCTAGTCTATTCATCAAGTCAAGCTTTTTTTTTTTCAGACAGAGTCTCACTCTGTTGCCCTGGCTGGAGAACACTGGCACGATCTCAGCTCACTGCAACCTCCACCTCCTGGGTTCAAGTAATTCTCATACCTCAGCCTCCTGAGTAGCTGGAATTACAGGGACACACCACCACGCCTGGCTAATTTTTCTATTTTTAGTAGAGACAGGGTTTCACCACGTTGGCCAGGCTGGTATCGAACTCCTGACCTCAGGTGATCCACCGCCTTGGCCTCCGAAAGTGCTGGGATTACAGACATGAGAATCAAGTTAAACTTGAGGCTCCTGCTCTGTTGTTATCTGAATGCTTTGCTTCTTCCTCAGAAGAGTGAGGATCCAAGAGAAACTCGGAGAACCAATAATTCTGTTGAATGGTATGGACAGTTGGTTAGCTAAGATATGTGTGATGGTGAATTTTATGGGTCACCTTGGCCAGACCATGGTATCCAGATATCTGATCAAACAACAGTCTACATGTTGCTGTGAAGGTATTCGTTAGATCTGAATAACCTTTAAATCAGTAGACTTTGAGTAAAGCAGATGACCCTCCATAACGTGAGCCTCACCCAACCCGAAAGCCTCAGAGAGGGAAGAACTTCTGCTTCCAGACTGCCCTGGGACGGGGTTCAAGACTGCAATGTCAACTCCTGGTGAATTTCCCAGTCGGCCAGCCTGTGCTGTGGGTTATACACTTGCCAGCCCTTCCAATCTTGTGGGATAATTCCTTAGAATTTTCTATCTCTTTCTCACTCTCTGTCTGTACACATGTGTATGTGTGCATTATGCACATACATATATGTGCATGTATGTACAAATATATGGGCATATGTGTGCATGTATGTATACATATGCACGTATGTGTGTGCACATATGTACACATATGCACATATATGTGTGCACATATGTACACATATATCTATATGTACATGTATAATACACATCCTATTCTGTTTCTCTGGAGAACCCTGACCAATACAGTGTGAACATTCAGAGAGACTAGAAGTCTGTCTACTTTTCCCCTTCTCTGAAGCCTGGCCCAGCTGGGTCTCTTTTACCTTCTCGGGCCCCCTTCCCTGTGCTCCCCTGATGTAGAGGATCAGGGAGCCTGAGCCCGACACAAAGGAGCTCGGCCGCCCTCAAAATGGTAGCCCATGAGGCTTGTGTCAATCACTGAGTGGCACTGAAGTCCAAGGTGCTAGGGGGGTAACTGCCCACGGAAAAAAAACACGTTCTTTTTCTAAGAGCACAGGAATGGCGTTTCTCTTCATGCATCAACACGGGTTAGCCTATTTTGCATGCTAGAAGATGATGCATCTTCTCACGCAGACTTCGCAGAGAAGCCAGTGCTTATAAAGCAAAGACTCCACTCTGATGGTTTTAATTAGTGCACAGCACAAAGCTCAGAATAGACGGGGAGCCACTGCCCAAATGTCCATCCAATTAGCGGCCTGGGGAGTCATCTTTCTTCTGGATTATGATAGGACATCACACGTGTGTGTGTGTGTGTGTGTGTGTCTGTGTGTGTCTGTGTGTGTCTGTGTGGTGGGGGCGCGGGATAGCAGAGGAGAGAGACAGGATCACATGCTACAGTGGGGAGGGGTGGACAGGGACGGTGGAGGATGGGAGGAGCCACTTGTTCCCATCACTGTGACTCACTCAGAGGCTCCCTCCCTTCTGTTCCTTTCACCCGTAAACCAGCCAGGGAAAGACCTCGAGGGCAAGGGTGCAGATGTTCTGGGAAAATGATCTGAGGGGGTAACCGGACCTTCCTTCCTTCCTTCCTTCCTTCCTTCCTTCCTTCCTTCCTTCCTTCCTTCCTTCCTTCCTTCCTTCCTTCCTTCCTTCCCTCCCTCCCTCCCTCCCTCCCTCCCTCCCTCCCTCCCTCCCCCCTCCCTCCCTCCCTCCCCCCTCCCTCCCTCCCTCCCTCCCTCCCTCCCTCCCTCCCTCCCTCCCTCCTTCCTTCCTTCCTTCCTTCCTTCCTTCCTTCCTTCCTTCCTTCCTTCCTTCCTTCCTTCCTTCCTTCCTTCCTTCCTTCCTTCCTTCCCTCAGTGCTTTCTCACTCTCAAATCTTAGCTATTTCAAGTGAGCTTTTCAGCACGGCCCTGGGACCCCAGCAGCTGTTTCCTCTGCTTTCAGAACTAGGTGGGCCCCATTTCCGTCGAACCAAATGCGCTGTCCCTTGTCACTGCAAAAGATGGCAGAGGCTGCACAGGGCAGCAGGAGCCAGAGGCCTGTGTTCTAGTCCCCGAGCTCCCTGGCCTCCCATGACCCGGAGGTCTGCGCTGGCGCTCATGTGGAACCTGCGTGGCGATCTCCCTGCGTGAAGGACCGCAGTACCCTCTCACTCCTCCACCACCTGGGATGTCTCACGGGTGCCCAGTACAGCAATGGTGCCTGCGGTTTCCCAGGAGTCCCTGGCGTCTTCCAGCAGCATCCCCAGCTGTCTGGATGCCTGGTACCTGGTCTTCTCCCGCCTCCTTGCTCCGGCGTGGGCTGCTCTGACCTGTGTGCCGACGGGAGAAGAGCTTTGTCCCCGACAGGAACTGGACACAGTGCAAAGCGTGGCTGCCTGGGGAGTTTCATTTCTTACACAAAGTTGAATTAAAAGGTTGAATTTAACAAACCATCTCTTGGTTACAACCCCTTTCCTTGAGGCTTAGACCCCTGGATCCTGGATGCCTCTGCGTGCCTGCCCTTTGGGTTGGGCACCCAGGGTCTTGGGGCTTCCCAGAGCTGGATGGTTCCTCATGGGCAGGACGCTTCATTTCCAGGGGGGTGTCAGCTCTGGAGCTGGGTCCTTAGGGATATCTTGATTTGTGGTGCTACCAGGGCTCTACAGGACCTATGTTCTGCGGAACAGGGGGAAAGGACGGCAGAGCAGATACTGACCCTCGAGGCCATGGCTTTTGCATCTAGCGGAGGTGCAAGGGAGGTGATCAACTGATCAGTCCTCAGACCTTAAATTGGCCATAGGCTGTCAGCGGTAGCTCTAGCTCCTTGGCAGAAGCATGCTGTAAGCACACGGGAGTGTAAATATATTTGCATGTGCATCAAGAAAGTCTAGCCTGGTCCTCTTCTAGTATTTATGTGAGGAGTAAGTGAATGAGTAGAAATGATTAATGAATGAGGCTCTTATTTGTTTCTCGGTCTTAGCTTTCCTTGATTTCTTTAAGTACCTGTTATCTCCATCAGTTTCTCGTCCGAGTGAACTACCTTTTTTTCTCTTCCTCCTCCTCCTTCTTCTTCTTTATTTTTTTTGGAACTCAAACAGATTTTCTTTTCTGAGGATAATCATTGTACAGTCCTTAATTTGGAAACCATTGTCTTACCTCCGAGAAGAATCCTGTCATCAGAATCTTGGGGTATATAACATGAGGTTCCAATAATCTCATGTTAAGAATAAAATGTTCTCTTTCCCCCTTTCCACTCCATGTTCCTCTCCACATTTGAGAAGCTGGATTATGCTTGTTATATGAAGAAAATGGGAGGAGCACAGGAGTGGTTATCAGCATGAGAAGCGAGGAGAGAGAAAGAACTGGTGTTTATCAGCATGTCCGTGGTGTAAGATAAGTGTCCACTTTCATTCTTTTGCATGTGAATATCCAGTTTTCTCAGCACTGTTTATTGAGGAGACTATCCTTTCCCCATTGTGTGTTCTTGGCACTTCTTCCTCATATAAGACCACCCTCTCATCTGGACGGAAATATCTTACAATCAGCAGTACTGCCGTAGTGCATTCAGCAGCTCACTCTTGCACAGACACGCAGAGGTGTGGGTGGGGAGAGCGCAGGGCTAAAGCCATTGAGGAGGCAGAGAGCCTGACTTGGTTCACTGACACTGGGAGTGTGCGTGCGCACGTGGGTGTGCACTGTGTGTCTCTAGGACTTGCTTGTTGACATCCAACCTGCCTGCTGCTTCTCTGTGAGATAGGTTGGGTTGCCTGATTATCAGCTGTATTATCAAGGGGTATTTGAATAAATTTCATGCAAATTCCAAGCATTTCTCAACATGGTCTGGATCCATGAATTCCCAGGACTGTAAGTGAAGCAGAGACAGTGAGGTGGTGAGGCACTGACCTGAGTGAACAGAGGGCAGGGCTGGAGAAAACACATGGGCTGGGAAAAGCTGCACTTAAGGCAAACTGGGTATGTGCAAAGGAGCACCTCTCTGTGCACTGACTGCACGCAGGGCTCTCTCCTGCATGGGCTATCTCCCGTAAGATAGGGGCCTGACTCCAAGAGGAAGAGTGCCTTCCCTTCTTCCCTGTCCCTTATGGTCATCTATACAATGGCAATGTGCATTTCCTTCCTGATGGGAGGGGAGTCAAGTCTCTGAGCACTCCTGAATTCAACGTGGGGAGACACCTATAAAAGTCTTTTATTTTATGTATCCTTATTTTTATTATGTAATCAATTTTCCTTATATCTGCCTTTATCTCCCTATATTACAGGCCTAAGACAAAGCTCACATTCTGTCAATCACTATTCCATTCCATGTCCTACTTCCTGCAGGCCCCAGTTCTCTGACTGTCAAAGTCCTTAACCAAGCCAGTGGTAGACACAGCATAGGGCCTTATGAGTTATCCTCAGGCTGCAGAGCACAGAGGGAAAGGGCCCGCTCCAGAGCCAGCATCTTGGAAGAAGCTAAATCAAATGCTGAACACGCTGCCCTTGTAGAGGGGCTGAGTAGAGAGAGAGATTGCAGGGATGAGCTGACAAGACAGAAACCACGGAAACCAGAGGAGAGAGAGAGATTTCAAAGCAGAGGCCTGGGAATGAAATCTAAGAAACTCTCCATGTCAAGAAAATATGTCTAACAGTTGAGTATCATGAATGAGCTAGTCAGAGAAGATCATCCCTGCTGCACGCCCAGGGGATTACCCATCCAGGGAAAACAAGCACCTGACCGGGGGAAATGCAACATGCCTGTTATGAACTGAATGTTTACATTCTCCCCAAATTCATACTTTGAAGCCCTAATCCTTAATGTGGTGGTGTTTGGAGATGAGGTGTTTGGGAAGTAATTAAGGTTAAATGAGGTTGTGAGGGTGGGGCCATAACCGGGTAGGGCTGTGCTCTTATAAGAAGATGAAGAAGTGCCAAGAGCACACTGCGGCTAAAGGACATCTCCAATAAATGGTGCCGAGAAAAACTGAATATTCACATGAAAAAGAATAAAATTGGACCTGTATTTTACACCATGCATGAAAATCAACTCAAAATGAGTTAAAGACTTATATGTGAAACTATAAAAATCATAGCAGAAACCATAGGGAAAGCTCTTTGACAATGGCCTTAGCAATGATTTTTTTTGATATCACATGAAAAGAAGAGTCAACAAAAGCAAAAGAAAACAAATATGACTCTATCAAACTAGAAAAACCTTATGAACATCAAAGGAAACCATCCACAAAATGAAAATGCATCCTGTGGACCGTGAGAAAATATTTCTGAACCCTATATTCAATAAGGGGTTAATATCCAAAATATATAAGGAACTCACACATCTCAATGGCAAAAACAACAACAACAACAAAACCCAATTAGAAAATGGACAACGTGGCTGGGTGTGGTGGCTGCCACCTGTAATCCCAGCACTTTGGGAGGTCAAGGCGGGAGAATCGCTTGAGCCTAGGAGTTCGAGAACATCCTGGGCAACGTGGCAAAACCCTGTCACTACAAAACATAGAAAATTAGCCAGGCATGATGGCACTTGCCTGTAGTCCTCTGTGGAGCTGTCCCTTCAAGCACAGGTCAGTGTCAGGTGAAAGGAACTGGTCTGAGGAGCTGCTAGTTTGGGGGCTCAGGGTGAAGCTACAGAAAAATTGGACCTCATGTTGACTCATGTATGCCCTCCTCAACATTTGGCCCTCTTCCTGAGCCGTGGCAGGCTCTCGCTCCATTTCCAGGACCTGTGAACCAACAGAACTGCAGAATCAGGAATTCAGAGGGCTTCATTCGCAGCCCCCTGGCCATTTTTAGGGGCCTGTCACTGAGTGCAGTGAGCAGATGGTCAACATTCCTGCCTATTTCTCAGGGAGGTGATATTTCAGTGCTACCCGCAGGTGACCGAGGTGACCCCAGGCTGCGTGTGGGTGCCTGGCTGCTGATCCGTTTAGTGAGAATCATGGGCTTTCTGTCACAGGACTATGCTGCTGTCAGTCTCTCTAACACCCAAAGTCATCATTGTAAAGGAAGAAATCACACATCAAGAAAGAGCGCATAAACAGTTTGAGAAGACCATCTGTGCCATCCTGGCTGCCTAGGAGGCTTAACGCGGTGTTTATTGAAACAAACATCTGCTGGACATAACCTTTCCTTGACAGACAAAGGGGCAGGGGAGAGGGAAGGCAAAGCGTAGGAATAACTCCATTATCTCAGCTCTAATGGAGGAAAATATGTACAGGAGGAAAGGTCAACTTGTTGAAAGAAGCAGCTTTCAATATTAGTTTTCTTCTTTGCTCTTTTCCTAATATTTGACTTTTATTGTTGACTTAAAACCTTTTTTTCCCACAAGAACTTTGCAGCATACGTTTCTAAATCATAGCTAGTTAATAAAATTTCTAACTTATCAAGCATTGAAAATGCCATTTCAAAAATCTAGCTAAGTGGTATGCACAGTATATGCACATATTTATTTTATTTGCCATATTCAGTGAATGATGATGTATCAGGCACTTTAGATGCATTATTTTTTTTAAGCCTCCAAATAACCACATGAGTTGGTGCTTTTCTTATCTCTATTTTACATATGAGAGAACATAGGGACACAGGAATAGAGTAACTCGTCCAAGGTAGTTGGTGGGCACTAAGATAAGAAAGACAGACTGTACTCAGTACCTTACCTGCCCTGGCTCTGAAGGAGTATATGACCTACCTCATTCCTGCTGCTGCCTCCTTTTGTGTGACTTACAGGACTGGGATCCCTGAACTGCCTATTGGAGGTGGAGCTCTATGCCTTTTCTCATTCTCTGTTTTCTACTTCCCCCTATCCCTTTTTTCTCTCCTTTCTGATTGCAACATAAAAACTTACTTGTAAGTATCTACTAGTCAATCACTCCTAAAATGTCAGAAATTATTAACAGCTGAACACAATTTGGTCCCAGTCATCACGAGTTCCCAGTTCCACGAGAGGGATGGACAGGGTAGCAGATAATGACCACAGAGTTTGATGAATGCTCTAAGAGAAGCATGCACAAGAACTATGGAAAGCTATGGGGGCACAGGGCAGAACCCAGTGGGAGGCAGCAAATAATAGTTTAAGAGATTATCGTAAAGCAGAATCAGGAAGAGTCCAGGTTTTTCAGGAATTATGGACTAAACCGTGTCCCTCCAAAATTCATATGTTGAAGCCCTTACCAGTGTGATGATTTGGAAATGAGACCTTCTGGTGGTAAATAGAGTTCGATAAAGTCAGGAGGTAGGTCTTTATGATATTAGTGGCTTTATAAGAAGAGAAACAGTAAGAGATCCTCTCTCTCCGCCATGTAGAACACAATCGGTAAGTGGCTGTCTGCAAGTCAGGAAGGGAACCCTCCCCAGAAGCTGGCCTCACCAAGGCCAGCACCTTGATTGGACTTCCAGCCTGAAGAACTGTGAGAAACACACCACCATGCTTGGCTAACTTTTTAAAAAATTTTATGGAGATAAGATATTGCTGTGTCACCCAGGTTGGTCTCAAACTCCTAGCCTCAAGGGGTCCTCTTGCCTTGGTCTCATAAAGTGCTGGGATTACAGGTGTGAGTCACTGTGCCCGGCCAGTTTCCATTGAAAATCCTCCCTTTGGCTCTTTTAGAGAATGGTCAGAAGCGGGCACAAGTGGATGCCCAGTCAGTACCTGGGCTCCCAAACTTGGCTGCAGATTGAAACCCGTTGGAGCGTGTAAGATAATACTGATGTCTCATTTTCCCCTGTTCTCAGGGATTCTCATTTAATTGGTCTGGGTGTGGCCTGGAATTTATAAAAGCTTCTCAAGTGATTCTAATGGCCAGCAGTTTGTGTATCATTGAATCCAGAAGGTTAAAGATGTGATCCCGTAGCAATCTGATGGTGCTGTGCACTAATGCTGTGACCATGAGACGCTAAGTCATGAACAGATATGTGAGATACATTTTAAAGGTAGAAATAGCAGCTTTAGAGACACTTTGGCCATGAGTGTCAGAGAAGCAGGAGGTACTAAAGATTACTCAGAAGTGAGGGCTGAGCTACAGATAGACATTTGGGGGGCATCAATATTTGGGTTGGTATTTAAAGCCTAAAGAATAGAAGCAATCACATGGAAGAGAAAATTTAGAGGGAAGAAGGTGGCAGGGATGGAGCCCTGAGGGCTGGTAGTGGAGGATTTGCCTGCATAAGAGACTGAGAAAGAGAGGCCAGGAGGCAGAGGGCATCACAGAGGGAAAGCAGTGTGCGATCCTCAGCGATGGGGGCAAGCCTGGAGAAGTGTGAAGTATAGAGTCAGAGGTGAGGAGAAAGGGTTAAGAGGTGGGTGAAGGTTGTTGGCCTCTTTAGGTATGAGTAGGGCCAGAAACCAGAACAGAGTATGATCAAGGATGCATGGAAGCTGGCAGAAGTGGAGGCCATGTGTGTAGAAAATTATTTCAACAAGTCAGGCCATAAAAAGGAACAAGGAGATGAAGCGGTGGCTGAAGGGGGATGCAGAATTGGGGAAGGGTCTTATAGGTTGGGAGGTGCCAAAGTGGGGCTGTGTTCTGATGAAAATGTGCCAGCAGCTCAGAGAGAGACAGATGAGAGAGAGAGAATCATTCTTGTCATCAGCATGATCATCACCAGGGAAGGAAAGTCCCTGTAACAGTGAAACAGCAAAAGAACTAACATAACTAGCTCCATTTTTTTTAGGAGCCTCTTCCCATCCCTGCACTTAGGCTAGGGTAATTTCAGAGCACTGAGATGATCTGCAAAACAGCAGTCACGTAGTTTTAAAAACTAATTCTAGGATTAAAGGAGAAGTATACAAACAACTATGTTTTGTTAAAGATTTATTGGAGCGTTGTGACCTGACCAAAGACAAAGAAGTTCCCAACTTCTTCAGACCTTTGCTGGTGCACAGTTGTGTACAATCATCGGTTATCCCAAGGCCCTCCTGTTCCTCCTGCCCTTAACATTTAAAGAAAGCCTGGAATTTGTACTGAGTTGAGACAGTATTTTGGGACACTAACCCACCATCTTCTCAGTTTGCTGGTTCTCCAATAAACATGATTTTCCTCCTAACTGTTGTCTCTCAACTTTTGGTTTTCAACCCGGGTTTGGTGACATCCTTATGAAGACCTGGCCCTGAGCCATGGCAGGGACTGACCATTGCTAGGAGAAGCAATGCCCCCTCCTTTCTGTTAGGAAGAAGAAATAAGAAAGGGACAGGCCGGGAGAGCTTTGTAAATTAGTTACAAAACTGCCTTCGGAAAATTATGACTGAGACAGTGAAAGAGATCTGAGGTAACCGACTCCATCTTTGTTCTAAACTTTAAGTTGTCCTTGTTCCTTCCTTGACGTAGGCTGAACTAACTTTGGGAGGAACTTAGTTTATAGTTTAAAATAAAGATGATAACAGCCCTCTCCCAAAACAAACCTCCTTCTTGCCTGGGGACTAGACTGCCTTTGTAGGACTGAAAAATGAGCCACAAGATTATAAATTATGGTTTAGGTGTTATGTATCTGGAGACTTTACAAGAGTCTGACCCTCCCTCAACTGCTCCTAAGATCAGTGCTTGAGATCTTTTGCAGACCCTGTACTTGATGGATCAACTTGCACCACCCATGTTGATAAACTGGCTCATCTGATCTTGTGACCCCCACTCAGGAACGGACTCAGCACAAGAGGACAGTTTCAGCTTCCCCTGATTTCATCTCTAACCTGACCAATCAGCACTCCTTGCTTCACTGGTTTCCCCCCACCCACTAAGTTGTCTGTAAAAGCTCTGATCTCTGAATGCTCTGGGAGACTGATTTGAGTAATAATAAAACTCCGGTCTCCTGCACAGCCAGCTCTGTGTGAATCACTCTTTCTCTATTGCAATTCGCCTGTCTTGAGAAATAGGCTCTGTCCAGGCAGCGGACAAGGTGAACTCATTGGGCGGTTACAGTTATGGGGAAATGAGAATGCTCAACTGATAGATTTCATTTTCTCAAGTAAGTATAATTAAGCAGTCAGGAGCCTCAAGTGAAGGGCCAGGCAGGGGTTGAGGATGAGGAGGAGAGGTGGGAGGTTTGAGGGGTTTAGGGAGGGTGTGAGGTTGCCATTGAGGAGAGAAGAAGAACATACTTACTAGAGGGTGTTGTGAGTTAGGGGCAGTGTTGTGTCTCCATTCAAGGGTGACAATGATCCATTTATAGTGACTACTAAGGTGTGTCTTTTGTTTCCATTGCCAAGGCTTAGAGGCACAGGTGCAGGCACAGAGAAAGAAGATGGTGGGCTTCATCCTGGTCTGAGGATTTGCAGGTCTTTAGTGATTTCACAAGAGCAGTCTTAAAAAAGAGGGAGGGAAGAGGCTGAATTGTGGGTGGAGATGTCAACAGGAGGTGTGGGGACCTGGAGGTGGGCTGCTCCATCTCCCTTGGAAAGAACGTAGCTGACAGCCTCCAACTACCACACCTTTGATTCCTTCCTGAACCCTTAATGACAGCCTGCTCTCCCAGCCTGCTCCCAGCCAACGACTGTGGGTATTGATGTAATGATAGGGGTACTGGATTTACTTTGGATTTTTAAAATAATATTTGTATTAATTTCCCATTGCTATGTGAAAAATAATTACTATAAACATAGTAACTTAAAACAACACACACTTCTTATTTCACAGTGTCCATTGCTCAGGAGTCTAGGCACACTTGACTGGGGTCTCACAAAGCTGCAATCAAGGGAATGACTGGTGCTGGGGTCTCATCTGAGGCTCAGGGTCCTCTTCCAAGCACAGGTGGTTGTTGGCAGAATTCAGTTCCGTGCAGCTGTAGAGCTCACAGCAACTTGCTTCTTCAAGGCCAGCAGGAGAAGAGTCTCTTATCTCTGGACCAGCTTCAAAAGGCCCACCAGGATAAACTCCCTTTTGATTAAAGTCAACTGATTAGAGACTTCATTACAAAATGTCCTCAACCTTGCCAGATAACACAGTCTAATCACTAGAGTGACACGTGTCATGTTCAAGACCACCCAAAACTCAAGGGGAATGACACAGGCATGCTCACCAGGAGACTGCCAGGCTTGGCCGTAGTGGAATCCCGCCTCCCATGGCACTCATACCTGGGGAAGTGAAATAAAGTACTTCTTTTTCCTTTCTGATTGCAAAAGGAACATGAATTCATGGGGTAGTATCTAGAATCTGTAGAGATGTACAAAGAAAGAAATTAAAATCCACTCATAATATCACACTCCTCCCCTTAAATGTAAATACCATTATAATTCTGATTTATTTCTTTTTATATAATGGGATCATCATTTAGAATTTTTTTTAAAAACATTTGCCATTAGATTAAATGTGCTTTGAGAAGAATATGCATATGACTCCCAGCACTGCATTGTGTGAATATACAGCGGTTTGATTTATTTACTTTCTCTTTTATACTTTGCTTCCATTTTTAGCTACCGCAGATAATGTTGATGAATTTACTCCAGCACATTTAAGTGCTTGTTCAGAGCTCGCTATTCACTCAAAGCTTTGGGGGCAAAGACACTTAAAGTGATAGGGTCAGATGACAATAACAAAAATCAATCAGAAATGAAAAGCATCCCCAACCTGAACATGTGAAAAATCAGTTTTTATTTGAACACAATTTTTCGCACAAGTATTTATCGAGGAAAGTGAGATACCCCTACAGGGCTCTGGCTTAGGGCTTCTTGAGAATGGAGATGTCATTCGTCTCAGATTACCCAGACTCACACTACCACGGCCTGGTGCAAGGGCTTGGTTATGCCATCAGTATAGTTTCACAACAGCTCCTGGAACAAAAGGTCCAGGAAAGGGATGAGAAAAAGTGAAGTTGCACCAGAAACGGGCAGGAAGGCAGAGTTGGAGGATGGGGGAAAGAGGGTTCATGATGGAAGAGAAAAGGAAAAATTCCCTTTGCTGAGAGATTTGGTGGCTGAGCAAACTGTCCTGGGCTGGCATAAAACCTGCCTGTAGTAATAAGCTCAATAAAGGGATTAAAAACCCATTGATCTTTGAGGGCTTGGGTTTCGCTTTGGTGGTTGGCTTACTGCTTCTTTTCTCCATGTTAAACACTGGACACTTTTGCACAGTGGTGAATCCAGGCCACACCAAGGCTTGTCATTCGGTGCTGGGTTTGGTGCACCATGGCTTGGTTGTGGATCCTGTCCGAGGCATTGGTTCCTGATGGAACCAATGCTGACTGGGCCTTGTGCCTGAGCCCACTGTTTAGCTTTACTGTAGAATGGGAGCTCTGGGAAGGCAGTGCAGTTTATACTTTTGGAATTTTCTAGGAGTGGATATATGTGTGTTGTAGTGTAGTGTAGAATGTGGATATACAAGACCTGGGCAAGAGCCGGAATGCAGGGCCAGATATAACTGAGTTGCATCCAAGGGGTCCCTGCAGTTGAGCCACTGGGAAATGCTAGAGGAACTGGACCTTGGCACATTGATACTTGACACTCTGGGCAGCTCATCCCTGTTCTCTTTCCAGGTATAATAGGAACCATTTCTCCCAGAGTCTTCTGCTGTGCTGTGTCTCTCCTGGGAGCAAATTGCTGTTCCCCTTTAAGTGGATGTGGCCTTCTTGTTTCCCCTGCTCTCTCTGTCTCTCTATCTCTCTCCCCTCCCCTAAAAAGCTCTCTCTAGAGTAGTTATGAGCTAGGCAGAGTCAATTCACATGCTAATTCGTGCCCAGGGCATCCAGCAAAGGAAGTCTTGCTTTTTCTTTTCCCTTTTGTAGTGATGGTGAGGACCCTAAGCTGGGTAAGGCAAGTGTGAATGCGAAAGTTTTGGGAAGGGTGACTCACTGGTGGTCTGTCCTCTACAAATCTTCAGGAAGTAGCTTTGCTCCAAGGACTTCAACAGTCCTGTGCTTCTCATCTTTCAACCCTCACAGGACCAAGCATAGACAAAACCAGTGGTTCTCAATCAGGGATGATTTTGCCTCTCAGGGGGCATTTGGCAATGTCTGGAGATATTTTTGATGGTCAGTTTTGATGGTTTGATGTGGGGTGGGGAATGTGTGCTCCTGGCATCTAATGGGCACAGGCCAGGGAAACTGCTGGGCATCCTACTGTTATAAATAAATTTTTGGTGCCACCAAATAAATAGCACTCAAACATAAATTTGATTTTCTCAGCAAGGCAATTTTTAGTTCTGTAGAAGGGTGTGACTCACAGATGGAGCAGTGGCGAGAGCACACCTGGACCGGGGAGGGGAAAGGGTTCTTATTCCTGACGCAGGTAGCCCCTACTGCTGTGTCATTCCCCTATTGGCTAGGGTTGGTCGGCACAGTCTAAACTAATTCAGATTGCCTATTTTAAAGAGAAAAGGGGTACGAGCTGGAGTGGCAGGATGAGTAGTTGGGTGGGAAGGGTGGTTACAGAACAGGTGACACAGGATGATTCAGGTCAGAGCAGGTGACGGGGGTAACTCAGGACGGAGAAGGTGACCAGGGGAACAGATGGGAACTACTGATTAGAAGGGCAGGAAAGTTGTTTACTGAAACTAGAGGCAAGGGGGCAAAGAGAACCAGGAAGTTAAACTGTAAAATGGAGAACAAAGAATAAGAGAGCTGAATGTACTAACATACTGATTCTTTGAAGAGAAACCTGGAGTTCACTGTATTTAACACTACAAAGCACAGTGTTATAGGAGTTATTAAATTATTTTAGGCAGATAGAGAGGAAAAGGGGTCCTTGGAAAGTTGTTTCTTTTAAAGCAGCTCCAGAAACGTTTCTCATCTAGCAGGAAAGCCCTGCCTCTAGGAGCCCGGCTGGCAACCTTTGATATGCAAATACCAACCATTAGAAACTGGGTCCACCCAAACATGGCAATTCCTGCCATCTTCTTCTTGCCCTTGCCCCCACATGTGCCAGGGAACGTGGCCGCCCCCACATATCCCCACGTGTGTAGAACATCCTGGTGCCCTACATTTGCGTATTAAAAGGCTAGGGTGGGAGGCCCAGTTTTTTCGCAGGCTACGTGAATGACGTGCCTGGTCAAACCAATCCCCTGAGCCCTGTGCAAATCAGACACCGCCTCCTCCAGCCTCCTCATATAAGCAGCCACTCTGCTGCGGTACATGGGGTCTCCTGTGTCAGCTTTGGAGCCCCCTCCCTCTGTCTCTGTACAGGGAAGCTTCTTTCTTTCTTCTCCCTTCTTTCTTGCCTATTAAACTCTTCGCTCCTTAAAACCACTTCATGGGTGTCCATGTCATTTTATCCAATTCACATGAGACAAGAGTCCTGGTATTCCTCCACTCAGCGGAGCCATATCAAAAGGACTGCCCCTCCCTCAACCAGTAATTATTCTGCTCAAAATGTCGATAGTGCCAAGGCTGGAAAATCCTGGTATAGACCAAAGTATTACCACTATGACCCAGAAGCCTGGGTTCCGCGTTTATAGGAGAGATACCAAAGTTTGCATGGGAGCCCTTCACCTGAACTCTATTTAGGACAAGAACTATGCCCTACTTTTCCACACTCTCCGTAGAGCAAGATCAGTTGAAACAATTCAAGTATCCCCAATCCGAGAGAAAAGAAACAAACAAACGTTCACATCTATTTGGTGCGGGGTTTAACCTTCTTGGAAACACATACTTACATAACAATGAGGTGAAGGAAGCAAAGGCCTGGCTGGCCTCAGCAAAAGAGTCGTTTGGGGAAGAGTGCTAAACTGGCAGAACCAATCTCCTCCCGATCCTTCAGAGGTCCACCCCTTGCTGGTGTTCAGGAGCACCTTCTGAACTCACGTCTGAGCCAGAGAGTTGGTCAGAGAGTGACATCTGCCCTGGATAATTCAAACGATTGTTTGTTCTTGTTATTTTGAGGGGGCATATTTTAACACCCAACTTTCTATGACCAAGTAACAAAGTTCGAAATGTGCTTTTGAAAGCTGGTGTATGTGAGGATAAATTTTGGAAGAGGGGTGCAGAGGAACAGTACCCTTGGGGTACTAAGGATGCTCTGAGGCCTGGGTACTCCAGTTGTGATCTGTGAATAGACCAGCTACATGGCAACCCCTGAGAGCAAGTCACAAAGGCAGAATCTTGGCCCCACCTCAAGCCCACTGAGCCGGAATCTGCATTCTAGCACGATCCCCATGGGATTCCTGTGCAGATTGAAAGTCTGAGAAGACGCCTACCTCTTCTGAGCTTATTTACACTTTGTAATTCAGACAGATGGCCTCCCTTTGGGTAGTGTGTGCTAAATTAGTTTTATGGACTGATGCTTTGGGTACCATTTTTTCTTCATTACAGACAGTGCCTCCCAGATCAGTTGTGAGGGATAGTGCTCGAATTACCCAGTCATAAATTTACTATCGGACACCATCTTCCCTTATACCCAGAACCTACAACAAATATCTTCTAGTGTTTCCAAACACTGTAACACTTTAATGTGATATCTGGGGCTTAAAGAACCCTAGGTCAGAAGATGGGCTTTATGAATCCCTGAAACTGTCATGTAAAATTGTGTGTGTGTTCCGTTACCAGAGGAAAGAATCTATTGCTATCATCACATGCCTAAAGTGGCCTTTATTCCAAATATTGAGAACCACTGACATGAGTTCATTCACTCATCAAATATTTATTGAGTGCCTCTTACGTGCCAGCACTGTGTTACTATAGATAAAGGGAGAGTTATAAGGTGACGAATCACTGATGGTGAATCATTGATTAAATCTTAAAAAAAAAAAAAAACTAGGAAAGAATCTGCAGAGGGAAATATAAAATGAATCAAGACACACTGAAGAAAACAATCGAAAAATGTAAAAAGCCTAAAAATGTTTGTTTTTCTTTCATATTGCTGGACACTTTTATTTGCACAGACACAAAATTGAAACAATGCTATACCAATGGAAACAAGGGCTGGTCACGGTGGCTCATGCCTATAATCCCAGCACTTTAGGAGGCCGAGGCAGGTGAATCACCTGAAGGTCAGGAGTTCACGACCAGCATGGTGAAACCCCATCTCTACTTAAAATATAAAAAATTAGCCAGGCGTGGTGGCGCATGCCTGTAATCCCAGCTACTCAGGAGGCTGAGGCAGGAGAATCACTTGAATCCAGGAGGCGGAGGTTGCAGGAGCCAAGATCACACGATTGTACTCCAACCTGGGCAACAAGAGTGAAACTTCGTCTCAAAAAAGAAAAAAAAAAAAAAAGAAATGGAAACAAAGTAGAAGAAAAGTTATGGTGGTGGACGTTTAGATGAGATGGATTTTTATTAATAGGTAATAAAAATCCCTAAGCTGACGATTCTGAAAATATAATCTAATTTTTCCCTCAAAAAGTGTTTTTTAATTTAATTATTAGGTGGGTTAATCGTCTGTGTATCATACAACTTGTAATTTGTGTTTTTGGCGTGATATTGAATTGAAAGCTTGACTCTCACCCAAGTAGAAATAAAGTCATCTCTCCAACACCGGTGAATTACTAGGAGGGCTTCCATCCTAACCTTCTTCACCTTACATCCTTCCGCTTGTCTTCATGTTACAGGTGCGCAATTTACTTCCTAACCCAGCCCTGACCCTGAGATGCAGCATGGAGGGAGTAGAGGGGTGGGGTTTGGGAAGTCACTTCCAGTCATTGTGGGACCTTTATGGAAACCTGGGCTGCACTCCACAGGATGAATCTGAACTGGAACCCTTGCCCATTGGACTCACGGTTCCAATCTGGAGGGCAGGCTTTCCACTTTTTGGGACTTGTAGTTTGTGTTTTTTTCATAGGCACATTATCTTACTTACAGTTCCCCAAGAATAAAAACTTTCCATCTAAATTCTGGGCACTCTAAGTTTACCTGTATTTCCTTTTCACTTTAAACAAGGGTAGTCATAGGAGCCCGTCATTTCCCGTGACTCAGGGAATTGAGTTCATGTTGCTTGCCTTGTGAGTGCTTCGAGCCTGTACGTCATAGCATTTAGAAATGTAACTGAACCCAGGTTCGGCTGCTCGCTCCTCGAGAGCCAAACTGGAGACACAAGAGTTGGTGGGAGGAGAAGCAGGTTTATGAGGAGCTGGCAACCTGAGGAGATGGTGGGCTAGTGTCACAAAGACCATCTCAAATTTCTCAGGCTGGCCAGAGGTGTTATGTGAGGGGGAGTCTGGGGGAATTATGTACAAGAGCTAAATACATGCTGGTCAGTCTGTCTAGTCTCAATGACTGTCTTGAATAATGGGCCACCTGGTGGTCTGGCTGGCATTAGCTTGATTGCAACAGGAATACAGATGAACTGCTGCGCCTTCTTTCCAGAGTGGGACGTTCTGCAACCTTGATTCCAAGCTTAGCGTTTCAGGTCAGTCCCTGCAGTTCTTCAAGCAAAGCATATGAGTTAAGCATCATCAAAGAAGGGGGATAAAAGGAAAAAAGAAGAAAAAGAATTGTTTTTCCAGATGAGGTGCTAGTTTCTGTTACAGAAAGAACCCAAAGGTTTATAGATAGAATCCAAATATCTCATGTTATAGGCGAGGAAACGTTCTGAGAAGTCAAGCTTGAAAACAGCAGAATCAAAACTAGAATGGTTTTTCCCAACTTCTCTTCAGGAGTTCTCTTCACATCACAAAATTTCTGGAAATATCAACATCTTCTTTCCCTGAGTCCTTTCTGGACACAGTTTGATGGCTCCTAACAGTGCCGGGCACACAGCCAGTGTTCACTTCCTTCTTGTGTAAACAATCAGACTCAGCCTCTCTCTGAACAACCACCTAATCCGAAGAAAGGAAGCCGACATGCCCACAGGTCATTTTCTTAGCTGACTGAAGACTGGAAGGTGGATCCCAGAGCAGCAAAGACATATTCAATGCAGACATAAGAGAAAGAGGGAAAGAGATGTCATGGCTCATTGTGCCTGAGAGACCCTATGTCCTCCCATGTGACCAGGGTTCCACTTCTCTTCCAGATAGCACCTTGCTCAAAGGTTTCTCCAGTGCCAGGAAAACTGTGCACTGCTCAAGTTTTCCCACCCTAACAAAAAGGTCATATCATAAAGAATCTATTTGGTCACTAAGGGCCACACAGCAGGTTGTTTCCTCATATTCATTGTCCCTTTCTTCTATAGAAATAGAATCTTTAGGCCGAGCGCAGTGGCTCACGCCTGTAATCCCAGCACTTTGAGAGGCAGAGGCAGGCAGATCACCTGAGGTCAGGAGTTCGAGACCAGCCTGGCAAACGTGGCAAAATCCCGTCTCTACTAAAAATACAAAAACTAGCCAGACATGGTGCACCTGTAATCCCAGCTACTCGGCAGGCTGAAGTGGGAGAATCACTGAACCCGGAGGTTTCAGTGAGCCAAGATCGTGCCACTGCACTCCAGCCTGGGCAACAGAGCAAGACTCCATCTCAAAAGAAATAGAATCCTTAACCTGGTCACAGGCTGAAGAACAGAGAAAGATTCTGTTCTCCAGCTTCCAGTGTGTTGGGTGTGGCCATGTGATTGAATTCTGGCCAGTGGGCCCCGAGGGGCTGTGTGGTGTGCTGTTCGCCTCCATGGGAAAGTGTGTGCGCTCCTGTCTCTTTTTTCCTTCTTGCTGGGTGGAATGCCAATGTGACAGGGGCTGTCATGGGAATGGGGAAACACAGAGCAGCAAGGTCAAGGCTGACAGGCAAGAAGACTGCCTCAGTCAGCTTGGATTGCCGTAACAAAATACCACAGATGGGATGGCTTCAACAGCAGGAGCTTATTTCTCAATGGGAGCTTATTTCTGGAGGTGGGAAGTCTAAGATCAAGGTGCCAGCCAATTTGGTTCCTGGTGAGGGCTCTCCTGCTGGTTTGCAGAGGGTTGAGTTTTTGCTGTGCCCTCATATGACAGACAGAGATCTCTGGTGTTCTTCTTCTTATAAGGACACATACCCTATTGCATAAAGGCCCCACCCTTATGACCTCATTCAACCTTAACCTTTAACCTCTCAAAGACCACATCTACAAATGTCATCACATCGGGGGTTAGGGCTTCAACATACGGATTTTGCAGGCTTGCGGGGAGACACAAAATTCAATTCATAAGAAAGACAAACATCACAAGCAAGGTCCCCATGCTTGCTTGGACTTTTGCATGATTGAGAAGTGAATTTCTAACTTGTTACACTACATTTGGGAACTTTTTTACATCCAGAGAAACTTATAATTTAATCTGTATAGTAACTTAGGTTTCATTCTTATGACATCACACTAATGTTTGTTTTTGCCATTGTTTTTTGGTGCCTAGCATAAATACTCACTGAAAGAAAGCATGCAGTGGTTCTAACCAGACACAGGCATCTAGACAACAGGTGTGGGAATTCCTGTATGGCCCCCCGACATGTGGCGTGATGCATTCTCATCAGAAGGCAACTGTGGTTGGACTGTGAATGGCTCACTGCATTGCTGATTGCAGAGCGCCTCTGGGCGGGTTCTGTGCACCCACCAGCCCGTGGACCATAGCAGAACATGTCTGGAAGGCTTTCCTTTTTCTCTTTGGAAAACAGGGAAAGAGGAAGACATGACATGGAGTGAGAAAATGAGGGTATATTTGTTTGCTAGGGCCGCCATAACAAAATACCACAGACTGAATGAACTTAAACAACAGAAATTTATTATCTCACAGTCTGGGGGCTGGAAGTCCAAAATCAAGGTATTGGCAGAGCCATGCTTCCTCTGAAGGCAAAGAAGGATCTGTTGTAGGCCTCTCTCCCAGCTCCTGGGAACTCCTGTGGCAGTGTAACGTCAACCTTCACTTTCACGTGGCATTCTCCCTGTGTAGAGAATGTGTCCACATTCTGCATGTCTCTGCGCCTAAATTTCCCCTTTTATAAAGACACCGGTCATATTGGATTGGGCTCCACCCTAAGGACCTCGTTTTAACTTAACTAATTACATCTGCAATGACTGTATTTCCCCATATGGTCACTTGGGGTTAGGAGTTCAACATATGAATTTGGTTTGGTGGGGACACAACTGAACTCATAACAAAAGGTAAGAACTAACGGAGTATTTCAGCCAAATGGTTCCACCCAACCACTAGCAGGAGAGGAGACCAAAGGGATGTCGCAGAACAGCAGAGAACCAGGTGTGGTGTGTCATCCTAAGAGGGAGTCATGATACAGAGCCGTGTGGTCTCTGCAGTGAAGGCTTGATCTCAACTAATGCTCTCTTCATTCCGGCACAGCCCAGGATAACCAGGATTGCAGAGTTTTCCGTGGAGCTTCAGGACCCAGAAGCCAACTGCTGTAGCTCCTCGTTGGTGCTCCATCTCCTGCGTGCCAGTTGCCCTCCATCCCTTCCTGGGAGCCATGGATCAAAACAATTACCTGCTCTCTCTGGAGGCCAAACACCAGAGGCTGGTGTTTTGTTTTAGAAAACAGTTTATCCCTTTTCAATGACAACAGAAATAATGTTCATTATAGCAAAGTTGGAAAAAGTATCGAAGTTAAGAGCTCAGAGGAAAATCACCCCTAATTCCAAGACCCAGACAACCCCTGTAAGATTTTGACTCATATGTGATTCCTTTTTGTCTTCTTTTTTAACGCATATTTTACAGTCTGCACCACAGCCTCTCTGTAACTACATACTTAGATTTTCCACATTATATAATAGATATTTCCTATGTTCTTATAAATTATTCTTAAACATTCTTTCAATAACTGTATAATATTGAGGATGACTAAATAATAATAAAGAGAAGCTGATATTTTCTGCATTCCAGACACTGTTCCAAGCCATGTACATACATTTTTTCCATGTGACCCTAATAAAAGCCCAGTGAGGTAGGAATTAGTCTCATCATATAAACTGATAAGAAATTTGAGGCTCAGGGTTTTAGCAATGTGTTTAACATCACATGCTTATTAAACAGCCAAAGGGGGATTGAGACAGAGTTGGCTTGACTCCACTTTCCATGCTTCTAATCACTACTTAATTTCTCTATTGCTGGACGTGGAGTTTACCTCCACATTCTTACTGTTATGAACACTGCAAGGCACATCTATGCACAGAATATTTTATTTGACCTGTATTTTCTTACGATAAATTCACAGAACTGGAAATACTAGAGCCAAGAATTGAACATTCAAAGAAACCCCACCATTTTTGTTACTGCTAATTTGTTTTCCAGAAACGTTGTGCCAATTTACATCCCTTCCAGCACTATAGGAGAAGGTCGATTTCCCCACACTCAGCACAGGACAGTCTACTCTGTGAACTTCCCTGGTATTTGTGATGGCTGGAAATGGACTGTTTTTGTGTGTGTGTGTGTTTCTTTTTGCAGTTATTTGAGTATTAGTAAAGTTACACATTTTTCCTTTTTCCCCCCCTTTTCCCTTTTTAGAGACAAGATCTTGCTCTGTTGCCTAGGCTGGAGTGCAGTAGTGCAATCACAGCTCACTGCAGCCTTGAACTCCTGGGCTCAAGTGATCCTCCCACCTCAGCCTCTTGGGTAGCTGGAAATACAGACATGTGCCACCACACCGGCCAGTTTTTCAAAAAAATTTCGTAGAACAGAGTGTTGCTACGTTGCCCACACTGGGCAATATCAAACTCCTGGGCTCAAGTGATCATCTCACTTTGGCCTCCCAAAAAGTTTGTGGGATTACATGCATGAGCCACTGTGCCTAGCTAAGTTACACTTTTTTCTATGGTTCAAGTAATTTATATTTTCTACTAAAAATTTGGAGCCATTTATTTGTTACAGTCTTAGTATTTAATTGAACCACGTGTAATTAAAATTTTTGTAAGTCAAAAGTTGTTGAATATCATCTCAGCATAATATTTTTTCAAACGTATTAAGAATATTAATTAATTTAGATATAGTGGCTATAGATATTTTTGTTGATGTTTTGATATGGAAGTTTTAATTGCCAAAATGAGCATCCACTCATCTGGAAATTCTCTGAGTAATGAAGATGGCATGCTAATGATTGCCATGGACTATTTAAAAAAAAAACTTTCCTGCTTTTGTGTTTTATTTGTCCCTTTGTCCTTCCTACCCTTCTCCTGAATGCTCAGGATTGAATCCAGCAAGCTGTATTTTCATGAGATAGGTGAAAGCTAGGTATCAATTTTGGAGAATAGGAAATGTCATTGGAAGAATTACAGGTGCCAGTAAAACAAGTAAAAATCGTGCACATTTATTATCGTTGATGCCATACACAACTAAAACTGTAGCCTGACAGCATTTGGGGGCACAGCTTTAGCTGTAGAAACTAAGAGGATCTTTAAGGAAGGGGTGACCATGGCTTAAGCATGCACATATGCCCTGCGTGACACTCACATACATCACCTCAGCCGAGAACTCACTGGCTGTGTCTTACTCTGAGCCAAAACAAAGACGACGCCAGACCATCCGTCTCTGAAACAATTTAATATCTTCTCTTTCCTGTAGGTAGACAGAGAACCATTTGAAAGTTAACTATCATGACTGCATATTGCACACACATTTTGAAGCTTCTAAAAAAGAAAAGAGAATGGCCACAATGAAGGGTGTCAAGTCACTTGTCAAATCTTGTGGTAAGAGGACGAGAAATGCCACTTCAATAGCCACGAGTATTTCTGAGATCGCTAAGTAGCACTTGCTTTTTTTTTTTTTTTTTTTTTTTGAGACGGAGTCTCGCTCTGTAGCCCGGGCTGGAGTGCAGTGGCCGGATCTCAGCTCACTGCAAGCTCCGCCTCCCGGGTTCACGCCATTCTCCTGCCTCAGCCTCCCGAGTAGCTGGGACTACAGGTGCCTGCCACCTCGCCCAGCTACTTTCTTTTGTATTTTTTAGTAGAGACGGGGTTTCACCGTATTAGCCAGGATGGTCTCGATCTCCTGACCTCGTGATCCGCCCGTCTCGGCCTCCCAAAGTGCTGGGATTACAGGCTTGAGCCACCGCGCCCGGCCAGCACTTGCTTTTAACATCTACTGTTCAAGACCCTCATTTGCAGCAGCCGTTTCTGTTTGCTTCTGTTCACATGGGGAGGCAGGTGGGGTCAGACCCAGTTCAGGTTTCTTGAGCCTCTGATTAAAATGATTCACACCAAATCTCCCTTGGCCCCAAATACGTCTTCATATCAAATACTGGTTATCTCCCATAAAACTGGCAAGCAAATCTAGGCTCCTCCCGTGTCCAAGGCTTTGATCAGCCCAGTGATTCTTGCTGGTTTCCTAAAGCATCAAGGCGACTGCATTTCATTTTCACAGTGTGGCTCCCAGGAGGGGAACTGAAAGCATTACAGATGATGTGTTTGCAAATACAATAAAACGTTCTTAGTGGGCAAGGAGGACATTTCCGACCCACGTTGCAGCGTGGATGAACTCACTGTTGGTTTTCCCAGGAAGAACACGGCTATTGTCTCTTGGCTCCTACTTGGCGGATGCTGGCTAGGCTGGGGCGCAGTCAGTGAAGAGGAACAAAGTTTTCCTCTGTGCAAAGCTAATTGACCCATTCCCGGATCAAACCTGCAACCTCAGCCTTCTTGGCACCAGACACAGACCGACTGAGCTAACGGGGACAAACTGTTTCCAAGTCATGTAGGAACAAATCCTTCAGAGCACAAGGCGTCTGCTGCCCAGCACAGGCTTCTCAGCGAGACCTTGGTGAACGGGCTGGAGTCTCCGCACGGAGCAGCCAACTGGCAGGCAACTGACAGCCGCTGGCCTTTTGCACACAGAGCCTTACTGGAGCTGTACTTTGTTTTGCTGAAGATGACTTATTCACACATCCCAGATGTTCCCTGTAACCGAGAGCCCTGGAAACAGCTACCTAAAAACACATGTGTTTTCTAAAGGCCTGACAGAAATAAATATGAGCAAACAGCCTGGGGTTGCTGTCTGATCACCAGGCAGTCTAAGGCCTGACCCCGTCTCTTTATTTCCTCTCTGTGCTGCTGGACCTTCCTTCCCTAATGGGGCAGGGTCTGAACAGCTCTGGTTGTAGTTTTAGGGTTTGTTGTAAGTAGTTTGAATGTAATAATCAAACTCACAGAAGAACGTTAAAAATGTTAAAAAGAGGGCAAGGAGAACAGAAAGAGAAAAAGCTGGTATTAGCTTGAAATGAATATGTGGAAAATGCAAGTATACTTTAAAAATGATAGCATCGTCTCATATTTGCTTTCTATTAAAACTTACACAGGCATTTTCTCCCTGCAGAAGCCCAAAGCTCTCCCTTGGAAGAATGTCAGCAGTGACACCTAGGTAGCCTCTGGCAGCTGTGGGGTAAGACACAGGAAATCAACCTCACGAATGCATTTGTCCTCCTTCTGGGACCCGGGCCCAGCTGTGCAGGATGCATAATGCCCCTCTTAGGTTCTCTCAGCATCTCCCTAACTGGCTGCCTTGCTTCCACTTCCTTTCTGTCCAAATCCAGCCGGCAAATGGCCATGACACGGATCTTCCCGGGGCCTCATCACCAATACTTCATTTCCCTACATGAGATGGCTTCATGCTCCACCATGTGAAATGCGTGGGGAACAAACAGCAGTTGCCTCGCCTTGGCTTTTGAGACCTTACCCTGTCTGCCATAAACCTACTTTCCAAACCCCCTCCTGAATCCTACTTTCCAAATCCTCTCCTGACCCCACCAGGGTTGCCTCTGTGGCCCCCGACTCTTCCTGTTTCCCATACCAGGTTGGACCCCATTAGAAACTTCGCGATGTTCTACACCTCCTCTTCCCAGCCCTCTTCATGATCCCAATTCTCATTTAATGTCTTGTCCGCTTCTGTGAGCTCCCTGTGAGGGCCAGAGCTGAGCCAGCTTCCTTCCTGTGTGTCTGCAGTGCCTGGTAAGGAGGGGTTCTGTGAGTCTTTGCTGGTCGAAGGAATGACTCCTCTTAACATCCAGCTGGCCCTGCCTTTTAATACTCCACATCCATTCTGTTTTGTCATTTCTACCCGTAAGGCTATGCTCCTGCTGCTTTCTCTACCTGAGAAGCCCTTCCCTCTTCCCATCCACATCCCACTTACCTTTTCTAGCCCCAGCTCGGTTATTTATCCTGTACAAGGTTGCCCCGACCCCTGATCTCTGACCCATATGATCTGCCCTGAGTTCTCCCGCTTCCCAATTCCTAGGGCTTTCCCTGCACCACAGATGCAGGCCTTAACACATGCTATCTTGCAGCATGACCTGAATTTTCCCCAAGTCTGGCCTCCCTTATCAAATCTGTATCCACCTTCCCCAGCTCCTAAGAGCCCTGAGCAGAGCTGAGCACAGACCAGCTGTTCGATAAATGTCTGACTCATTATGATTGGGCAAGTTTCCTGCCTCTCTCTGATTGTCTACATCCTGTCCATTGTTCAAAGTCTGGCTTCCTTTGAGGTAGCTTTGTGGATGATGTGCATGTTGACCTCATGCCTGGCTCATGGTGTAAATCCACACTTTGTGGAACTCTCACCCCTTTTGGGATGACACACTTAAGCACACACTCCCAGTAAACACGCATAGTCCATGATCTGTGAACTTGACATGGGTCCTGTTGTACCCTGACTTTCTGGATCACTGGTCTACTCTCAAGGGAACGCACACTGCACACTGGTGGCCATGGGGCTTCAAGGCACCGCTTGGCACTTTAGCCTATCTCATGTTGCTCTTGGACACCAGAGAACACGAGGCCTAAAATGTGTGACTAGGGGTGTTGCCTTTTGGGGATGACTTTCTGTGCAAGTTGGAACTTCTGGTCCTGTTGTGTGACGTGTGTATCTCTCAGTATAGGAGGCTGCTGGTGGAGCTCTTTGAGACCAGGAAACCCATCACCAGGAGACCAGACATTTTACTGGACACAGACAGGCGCTTAGCTTAAAGACGCCTACCGTGCCTGGCACAGAGTAAAAACTTAACACAGGTTGATTTAAATTAAAAGCAATTGTGATCCTTGATGGCCAGTGTCCTACCTCATTGTACTGAAATGTCCTTTTAATGTGAACCTCGTTAAAAAACTTTGAAAATCTACATACTCCTTCAGACGTTTTTAAATTGACATCTAGCATGTTCATCATCATAGGTTTAAACAAGTTTACTTCTTATTAACAGGAGATAGAAAATGTTAAATATTTTATATGGTAAAATAAGATGAGAATTGATTATAATTGGAATACATATTTTATATTATTTAAAACAATTTCATTAGTTTATTGATTAAAGCATGACAGATCAGAAAGATATCAGGTGAAATATTTGTTTGTGTGTTTGATTTACTGTATTTTGAAAAATCCACTCATCCTGCAAAAAATTCCAGTTACATTGATTTAAATGGATTGGCATCGCAGCCCTACATGACTTAGATATTCTGAATTATGAGCCCTCATGGGCCAATATGCTTTCTCTCTTGCAGAAATATGTATAAGACAGGAGAAGGCAGAAAGCCTTGTGAGCTCAAGGGCCTTGATTCATCACTAAGTTTATCTCATTGCTTTAAACTCCCTCCTGCAGCAAAGCACCAAAGCAAGATTTGGGATGGATAAGGGATATATCTTTTTCTCTGAAGTGAGAAAAGTTACATTCTGAACATAGCTCATTTTCAAGCAGATTAATATTGGAAATAATACCACTGGACATTGATTCCCCTGTAACTATCCTTGCCTGAGTATCATGGCGAAAGTCTTCAGGTCCCCCAGGTAAACGTACACCTAGCTGGAGGAATGCCGGCCCAGGCTGCCCACCTAGTGAATTGACAGGTAGAACAGGGTGACGCTGTACACCTAGCTGGAGGAATGCCGGCCCAGGCTGCCCACCTAGTGATGAGACAGGTAGAACAGGGTGATGTGTAAGTGCTGCCTGGGCTGAGAGCAAATGCCTTTCCTTGGGTCCACGGAGAGGGTGGTCCTTATCTTCATGGAGAAGCAGCTAATCGGCCTGTAGTGAACACAGACAGAAATGAAAGGGTCTCTAAGCCAGGGGCCTGCAACAGAATACAACACCTCTCAGAGGAGCAGAAGGCAGAGTGGTGGGCAGGCAAGGCTGAAGCAGAGGCCAGGAGGGAACAAAAGGCAGGGCACAGAAGCCAGCATGGCCTCAGGGTCAGACTCGCCTAGGTCAAGTGCACCCTGGTTCTTTTTGTCAGCCCTTCCCTGGGAAACTCGGAGCTCAGACTCCTGCGTCCCCAACTTGTAGCCTTGTACAAGGAAAATTATACAGCTTTTGCAGCATGAGGTGCTGTGAATACAGTCTGGCCTCATCCTCGGTGACTCTGCCACCTCCACAAGCCCCTGGCTCATGCTCTGGTCCCTGTGTCTTGTTCTTCTCAGACAAACCACACCCTGCCTGGCTTGAGTGCCCAAGCTGTCCCTCCTCTGTGTAGAATGACATCCCTGTTAACTCACAAGTCATTGTCTCTGAGCCTTCTTTCTCCAGCATATCCGTTCCTACCTTCCCCCTTAGAGCAGAACTATTCAAAGTGGGGTCCACTTCTGTGCCAGCATTACCTGGGACTTTTTATGTGGAAGGAGATTCACATTCTTAAGACACATCTGTAGATGCTGGAATTTGAATATGTGATGTTGGAACTCCTGGGACAATGTCTGGGAATCTGAATTTTTATAGACCGCCCAGATGCCCAGGTGGCCGGGTGCTCCTATATTTCCTAGAGCTCGGGATCCACCAGGATGCGGTTGATGACTTCCTCAGTGTTCCCGGGCTCTCTTCAAATCTCTACTGGAGCACCTGCCGTACCGTACTGTAATTGTTTACCTTCCTGTCTCCACTAGTCTCTGAACTCTCAAGAAGAGAACTGCTCTTCATCTTTGTCGACTCCACACCAAGAACAGTGCCTGGCACATAGTGGTGTTTGATTGTTCAGTGGTTGCTATGGTTTGAATGTCTGTGTTCCTTCAAACTTTAAGTTTAAACTTAACGCCCAGTACAATATGCTAGGAAGCGGGGCCTTTAGGAGGTAATTAGGCCACGAAGGCTCTGCCCTCAAGGATGGCATTAATGCCCATATAAAACGGCTTAAGGGAGCCAGTTTGTCCTTTTTTTCTCTTCCACCATGTGAAGACACAGCAAAAGGTGCCATCTATGAAGCAGAAAATAAGCCTTCACCAGACACCAAATCTGTGAGCACCTTGATCTTGGACTTCCCAGACTCCAGAACTGTAATAAATGTTTATTATTTATATATTACCCAGTCTAAAGTATTTTGTTATAGTAGCAAGAATGGACTAAGACAGTGGTGAAGGTGTTGCTAGTAAATGGTACACAAGAGAGAATGGGAATATTGTCAGAGTTCTCCTTCCTGGGTATCAGTATCAATGAACATAATGCTCTAAAACTTGAAGAGAACCATCTGCTGGGATCTAGGATTAAGCTAACGTGCTTTGCAAGATGCAAAAGGCAGACCCAGCTAGAAAGAGATGGTACACCATGGAGCCAAACTCAATGTCATTGGACATCTGCCAACTGGTCAGGATCACTGGGGGTAGTGGTGATGCCTGGTATGGTGGCCACATGTAGTGAGGAGGAGGTCTGCACTGCCTCTCAGAGCCCAGATAAACAAAAATAAGCATTTACACAGTCTAAACTGACTGGTCTCCAAAAGCTGGCTGTAAGTTTATGTAGCTTATTGTATTCTTTCTGGGGCAGTGACAGGCAGTGACTGCCTGACTGCCATTTCTCCTTTCTTCCTCAATAAGAGATCTGAGTCTATGAAAGGCAACAATGCACCCAGCAGAAAACTACACCTCCCCATCGCCCTTGTAAATAGGGTGACTGAAGAGATTTAACAGAAGTCGCTGTGTCTATCCTTCCTTCTTGCAGCCTGGAACACTGACTACAGCTGCAGCAGCCATTCTACAACCAAGGATGAATACCCTGAGCAGGAAACAGAAAGCTAGACAAAGCCAGAGTCTCCATGACATCATGGAGCCAGCACGTTAGCCATACATTGCCTACCTTTGGGCTTCTTTTATGTGAGACACAAAACAAAAGAAACCCCTATGTTGTTTTAAGCCACTGATAGATAGGTTTTCTGTATATGCATTTGATCCTACTCTTGACTAACTCATATGGGTTGAGATTATTAGTTTTGTGAACCGATCGTCCATTATAAAATTCTTGTTTGATGTCTACTTGACCTTAGAGATGCAAGGCTCACCTTCCACTCTAACAGTTGCTGTGCCCAGTTCCTCAGGGTCTTTGGTGCTCTCTGCCCAATGCTATTCAATCTTTTAAGTTACTTAAAGAGCAAGAGGCTGGGCTCACTAGCCACTTGTGACATCAACCACAAGGGCCTTCAAACTCTTCAGTGAACCTACTGTGCTGGGAAACCCTGGAGAGTGTTCATGGGCTTTTTAATTTATACCCAGAGGAAACACACAGCTGGGAACTCATTACTCCTGGGATCTTCTTCCTCAAAGGCAGTTGCCTTTGAGTTTTAATTATACTGGCTTAAATCTTCCAGTTTGCAGTTGACACTAGGATTTTGTTGGTAGTGAATAACAAGTTTATAAGGGAAAACTGGGAAAATTTCATAATGGTATAGGAGGAGGAAGTGCAAAACTGTTTATTTTTGGGGGGAGGCAGTTCAAGGTATAAGGATTTCAAGTCTCCCAATATGAGTGGGTTTTGGATGTAAACAAAGATAATAAGCAAGAATATCAAGATAAAGCTATTAGCATCATTTTAGTTCCAACAAAATGAAGATTTGTTTGTAAGTCTGGTCCAGAATACTATACTGTGTATAAACCTAATCTAGCCAAGGGAAGTCCTAAGAATCCACACACAGTGATCAAAAGAGTAGGAAGGAAGCTAGGTAAAGGCACTAACATGGGCTCTGGGGGTGAAAGAGAACTTGGTTTAAATCCCTCTTTTGCCATCCGTCATAAAATGAGGGCACACTACCCATCTGGCAAGGTTGTTATGAGGATTAAATAAGAAACCACATGTAAAAGGGGCTGGCCGTAGAGAACACAGGATGAGGCATGGGAGAGTGAGCAAGCTGGGATTAAGGTGTGCTTTGCCATCCTAGACACGGTGTCTGAATCTAGACTGCTTTACTTACTTGCCCCATGATCTTGGACAATTCTCTCCTTTACAAAATGGGGCCAGTAACGTATCTTACTGATAGGGTGATTGTGAAAATTGTATGACATCCTGGCTCCTCATTCTTTCTTTTTCCTCTGAATCCCAAATTGCTGAGCCCTTCTGGAGAAAGTTAAGAGGTGGAAACTGATTGAATCTCCAACACCATTATGCAATGTTGACATTTCAGAGGCAACAATCTTTCATTTCATTCCCAATTTCCTGCAAACCTTCTATCACAACTGTTCCTGTTCTTACTTCTTTCACACCTTAAACTTTGTCCTATCCCCTTCTTTCAGCCAAAGACCTCGCTGCCCACTTGATAGATCAGGGTCACTCTTACAGACTCCTGAGTACAGTCTCTCTCTCCTTCCTACTTTATGTGGGTCTTTACCAATCTGTCTTATCTATGAGAAAGACTTGCTTTCTATTTCAGATCCCTGTACCCCTAATCCCCAAACCAAGACATTTTTTTCTACCCCCTGTGCCTGTTAAATGGCACGTAGGCATTCAGAAAATAAACACGCTAACTACCAAGGGGTTACCAAGAGCCCCTTAAAAGTTCTACCTTCTTCAAGTTCGGTGTTTTTCACCCTATGTGCTCTCTCCTTGGTTGTCTCATGTCCTCTTGAGACCCTGATATGCCTCTGTGCAGTACATTTGTGAATCTAACTTTCCTTCTTTCTTGTTATTGAGGACCCAGAGTTTCATCTGTCAGCTGGATACCTCCATGTGAATGTCTCAATTACCTCCAGCTCAACAAGCAGCTGAACACATTATCTTTCCCATTGAACTTGGGGTCAGCCTCCCAAGAAGCCAGGCTCTAAATCTCCCAGCCATCTCTACCTTCTCTTTTATCTCCCTTTGCTGCACAGGTGGCAGACCTCCTCTTCTTTTCTCTTCCACATCTGGTGTCTTAGCCCTGGTTCCTCTGATATGGACAATGAGACAATTAAATAGCTCCTCAACTGGTCTTCTCAAGTTCTGTGTTTATCCTTGCCCCAGCTCCCAGTTGGTGCCAACAAATAATTTCATGGAATCCTACACCCATTCATTACTTAAAAATAAATAATAAATACACAATCAAGTAAACCTCCTATCAAACTGGAAATAAAAAGACAACTAGCATGACAAAGATTATCTTAGATTGGCAGCCAACATCATATTTATCAGTCAAATGTTGTGGTATTCTCTTTAAAGCCGTGAACAAGACAAAGATGCTCATCATTATAATTAATAGCAAGAAGAAAGAATAAGAAAAATTAACAGAAAAAAATAGATAAAACCATTATAAAGACAGGCAAAATTAGCTCACAGTATTTATTGATTTTTTGAGGAAATGGATGAAAGAATGAATCACATGGAGAAATATTTATGGTAGATTAAGAGGAAAAAATAGTGACAAAAAAGAATACGTAGCACGTAATCCCAATTTTGTGAAAGAAAATAAATAATACGCATTCAATGAATGAGGAAAATTTTTATAACTGAAGAAAATTAGTTGGCAAATGTCTATACATTAGAATCCAAATTTAATTATATATTGTTTCCCCCAAAATGGATCTTCCAAGATAGAAACCAAAATGTTAATAGTAATTATTTTGGGGAGATGATTTTATAGATGATTTTTATTTTATTTTGCTTTTGTGTTTATTTCATGTTGCTTTTGTGTTTATTTCATGTTTTTATAGAGAAATGGAAAAAGGCAAGCTTCTAATTTTTAGGTGCTAATATAGACACTAGGCAAATGTTAACTTTCCTGGCATTTTCCCTGCGGCTGTCCAAAAATTAGCTACTCAGCCAGGCACAGTGGCTCACGCCTGTAATCCCAGCACTTTGGGAGGCCAAGACGGGCAGATCACGAGGTCAGGAGATCGAGACCATCCTGGCTAACACGGTGAAACCCCGTCTCTACTAAAAATACAAAAAAAAATTAGCTGGGTGTGGTGGCGGGCACCTGTAGTCCCAGCCACACAGGAGGCTGAGGCAGGAGAATGGCATAAACCCAGGGGGCAGAGCTTGCAGTGAGCTGAGATCACGCCACTGCACTCCAGCCTGAGTGACAGAGCGAGACTCCGTCTCAAAAAAAAAAAAATTAGCTACTCATCAACCATTCACACAAGATGTAACGTCCTCTCTCTTTCAAGTGCCTTAATTTGTTCTAAATGTAAGGAACATTCTTTTTCTCTTTCCAAGAACTTCCAGGCATGAAATACCCTTAGGGAGAATTTCCTTCTTAGAGGTGATTTGTTAGTTGGTGTCACAGTTCTCAGAAGTTCTGTAAATAAGTCAGGGACCCAAGATCAGGCATAGTAAAGTTTACCCGCAGTTGATGAGTATAGAGCTGATTTTACCATTATGGTATATAAAGAGAGGAGGGCCTTGTTGGCTTATTGAGGGAAGAAAATTGAAAGGGAAATCTTGAACTGAGTCACAGAGAACACTGTTCAGTCTTGCACCTGTTCAAAGTCAAGAAGACCCTTAGGATTGTGACCCAAAACTGCCACAACAAGTGTTCAGTCCAATTAGAAATTAACAAACACATCCGATTCAGGAAATTCAGCTGCACCTCCCAATGACCTAATCCTTCTCCACTCCTGATGCTAGTTTTTGAACACTTTAGTCTTCAACTTGACATTGTCCCAGTTTCTGGATTTCTGATCTCCTGATTGTGAATTTTGTTACTAGTCCCCCATACTGACTCCCAAGACCATGAGCCTAGCCAGGTCTCTGCATTCCATCTCTACACAGCTGGTCAGGTGGAGCTGAAAGGACACAAAGATGTGTACCCACCCCCCCGTTCTGCTCTCTAATCTTTGCACATACCAGAGATTTCGTAAGTTCTGTGAGTACCTGTTTTTCTGCACGTACCAGAGATTTTATAAGTTCTGAGGCAGGGTCACAAGACGTGTTTAAGTAAGATAAACTCTTGCTGCCATAAACCGGTTGTGCAACCTGACACAATATAATTAACTGCCTTTGTGTAAAACTGCTCTCCCACCTCAAAGGTTTAACCGATATATCAGAAATGGTGGGAACCAATCATAGTTAGCCAAATCGCCTTGTTCAAACACTAGCCAATCATACATCTGATTTGTATAATAATTCTATGCCCACTTTTCTTAGACTATATAACACTGTTCGGGGCTCAGTGGGGGAGCTCTCTCCTGCCCATCTCATTTCGCGAGCGAGTGAGAGTTCCAGGTTCGAACCTGTAATAAAGATCCTTGCTGCTTAGCTTTGACTCTGGACTCTGGTGGTCTTCTTCGGGGAATAAACGGTCTGGGCATAACAGAGCATATGATGCAAAGTGGTGCTACAGCCACAGACTGTAGGGCATACTTCTGAGTATATTCTTGCTGGGGGTTCATTGAATTTCTTAGATCTGTGAGTTTATAATTTTCACCAAATTTGGAACATGGTCAACCACTTTATCTTTAAATATGTTGTTGCTTTCGCTCTTTCTAGGATTTAATTACACATTTAAACAACTTGCTGTTATCCTAGAAGTCTTCGAGGCTCTGTTAATTTGATTCAGTTTTTTTTTTTCTCTATTTACTTTATTTTGAATAATTTCTATTGTTATTTCTTCAAGTTCATTAATCTTTTCTTTTGCAGTGTCTAAACTGTTGTTGTCAAGCCGATCTAGTGATTTTTTTTTCAGATACTATATTTTTTATCTATAGGAGTTCCATTTGGTTCTTTTTTATATATCCTTCTTCTCTACACATTAAGTTGTTTTATTTTAAATCCTTGAACATATTTATGAAAGTTGTTTTAACGTCTTTGCTCATTCCACAGTTGATGTTGATTGTGGTTTTGGTTCTATTGACTGATTTTCCACTCCACGTTATGGGTCTCATTTGCTACTTCATGTCTAGTAAGTTTTTACTGGATGCTGACCATTGTGTTATTAGGTTGCTGAGTGTGTGGATTTTATTGTCTTCCTGTAAATAGCACTGAGCTTTGTTGTGTCAGGCAGTTAAGTTATTTGCAAATCATCTTGATCCTTTGGAGGATTGCTTTTAAGCGTTATTAGGGCAGGTCTACAAAAGCCTTTAGCCTAGGGCTAGATTATACTGGAGATTCTACTGAATGCCTCAGCTATTTGAAATTCCTCCGCTCTGCATTATTGGAACACAAATGTCTATTGCTCCTCTGTAAGTTCCAGGAATTGTTGATCTTTGTGTTCCTTAGCAATTATTTGTTCGGCCTTGTGGAGTTTCCCCTCTGTAGACTTACGGAATTTCTATGCAGATTTCTCAGCACAGCTATCACTTTTCTGCATTTTATCACACAAATTCTAGCTACCTTGGGATCCCTGAACTTTAATGTATCTCATCAGTTCAGAGAGACTGCTATGCATTGCTTGGACTTTTTTGCCCCACCTCTTGGTCTGGAGAGTGTTTTCAGGCAGAAGCTTCTAAATTTCTTTCTTCCCTCCTTCCCTCCCTGCCTCTCTCCCTCTCTCCCTTCCTGTTTTTATAGAGAAATGGATTCCTTTGAAATTAGGGAAATATTATGAAAAAAAGCAAGCTTCCAATTTTTAAGTTCTAATGTCAACAGTAGGCAAAGTGTCTTTCTTTCTTCTTTCTTTCTTTTTCTCTTTTCTTTCTTTCTTTCTGTCTGTCTCTTTGTTTCCTTCCTTCCTTCCTTTCTCTTTCTTTCTTTCTTCTTTTCTCTTTTCTTTTCCTTCCTTCCTTCCCTCCCTCCCTCCTTCCTTCCTTCCTCTCTCTTTCTCTTTCTTTCTTTTCTTTTTCTTTCTTTCTTTCTTTCTTTCTTTCTTTCTTTCTTTCTTTCTTTCTTTCTTTCTTTCTTTCTTTCTTTTTCTTTCTTTCTTTTTTCCCTTTCTTTTTTTCTTTCCTTTCTCATCTTAAAATAGGGTCTCTTTTTTAAGAGACTGGGGAAATCATAGCTCACTGCAGCCTTGAATTCCTAGGTTCCTCCTAGGATCCTCCTGCCTCAGCCTCCTGAGTAGCTGGGACTACAGGCACATACCACCATGATGGTATAATTTTTTTATTGTTAAAATTTTTTGTAGAGATGTGGTTTCCTACGTTGCCCAGGAGGGGAGAGGTTTCTTTTGATTGTAAGGCTTGTGTCTTGTTTTCCTTCTCCCAGGGATTACAGCTCTGTGCTTCCTTTGGTCTAATAACTGTTCCATATATGGAGCCCAATGTTTCAGCCTAGTACCATTTGCTAGAACGTGGCTGGAAAGCGATTCTATTGGAGCAAAGAGGAGGTGCAGGTTGAAGAGGTTATGCATTAAGAGCTAATTCACTTAAATAAACCATGTTTTAAATAGCTTTGGAAAGCCAGAAAGCATCACTGGTATAGGACATAGTTAGAGAGCAGTAATTTTACTTTCTATTAATAATTTCTATTAATATTTTCAGATATAACCTAACATATAATGAACTTACTAAAACATTTCTAATATTTTAAATTTTTTCCAGCCCCCTGGTGTCTCTGTTCCCCTAAAAATACAGATGGTTAGAATAATGAGCTGTTTACTGTCCACAGAAAACTAGAACCAAATAAAAGGGGTTTTGACAATTTCTTTGCCAAAATACAAAATGATCTGATCATTTGTCAACACTAAGTATTACGACTGATTGACTCCCAAGCAGATGTACAGAATTACACTCACATTAGCTTTGTATAAGAGATTACATTTTCCCACATTCCTACCACACTTAGTGTTATTGGACTTTTTAGTTTTTCCCAATTTGGTAAAGTTAGCACAAAGAGATCATGAAGACAAGAAAAGATGTACAAGAATAGAAGATAAACTTTGCGTTAGTAGGAGGATAAAGAGATTATAGCAGAATGTCATGCAGCTGTTAAAATAAATTAATTGCTCCTACCAGTTTTAATAAATCAAAATATTAGGCCTAATCCTGAGCCACGAAGAAAGTTGAAAAAGGGCACATACAGCATAAGGACATTTTAAAAAAAGTTTTAAAACATACAAGGTAGTACTTATTTATAGAGCAGCAGCTACAAAACCCGGTGGTCTCAGCTCTGGCTGCTGATTAGGACCACCTAAGGAGCTTTAAAACATACCCATCCCTGTGACTCACCTCTAGAGATTCTGGTTAAGTTGAATTTAGAGTTTCTGGTTAAGTTGAATTTAGAGTCACTATTTACAGCAATTCAACTTACCAGTATAGAGCTTCGAAGGGATGGCCAAGGGAGAGAATACAGTCATGGGTTCTTAGTTACTGTTTCTGGTTGGGCCAGTAAAGCCCCTTCCTCATCCCTCTTTTCCACCTATCACTAGAGACAGAAACTAAAAACCAAGGCTTTGGGCTGCTAAAAGCCTAAAACAAAACAAAACAGAACAACAACCACAAACTAAGGCAGGGTGGACAAGCTTGCTCATTCAATGATGCAAATACATCTCTGTATACTACACGTATATAGCTTCTTTATCTTTTATCTTCCTTTTGGAGTCCATACTCAGACACACTCTTCATAGGAACCACCCTTACTTTAATTTCCATTGGCTAATTGTGTAAATTTGACAAGATTACTTAATTTTGGCATTGCATTTTTTTCTTCATCTGTAAAACGAAGATAATAACCACACCACACTTTTCAGGGCTATGATGAGTATCAAATTAAATTATATATGTGAGTAAAATGGAAAGCAATTCACAAATGTTAATTATTATGAGTCTCCCTGCTCAACATTACCATATGCTGTTTGAATTACATCTGTGTACACTTCTGCATGCTAAATTGTTGTAATTTCCTGTCTATTTTTATGTGTATACTTATGTAACCTAAATTTCAATTCAATTAAGACTTTTTGGGGGCAAGAAACAAGATTCATACTTCTTTAGTATACCTTATTTTCCCCATTTCTCTGATTAGAAGCAAAAAACAGTGAATTGATGTATTAATAGAAACATAGTGCATAATTTTTAAAAATTGTCTTTGTTACAGTAGGTATTAACTTTGGCAAGTATACTGTACACACACATTATATATACACACATTATATTTACACATACATATACATATAAGTATGTGTGCATGTATATTATACATATTATATTATAAACGTATATACATATGTGTGTATATGCATACACACACACCTGTAGAACATACAGCAGGAGGATTTTTTTACATATTAACCTTTGATCCTTTTCCTCTCTGAATGTCTGCTTTTCCTACCATTTTCAATCAGATAACTTGGTTCATTGGTACTTGCTTCATTGTATGAGGGGAGGGATGTATCAGGATCAAAAGCAGAAATGACCTATGAGTCTTTTTTACTTTCATTTCTAACAGCCTAATTTCAGAGCAGGCAAAAGGATTTGATGTATGGACAGAAAGTCTTGCCAGAAACTGGAGAGCACAGAATATTCCATTCTCCAGGCAAGACAAAGATTTACCCAGGCTTCAGAAAAGAAAAAGGAATAGAAAGGAAGATGGTGCTGGGAGGTGGCAAGATCCCAGAGAAGGAGGTGGGAGGGGCATGTAGTCATGTGGGCAAAACTGAGAAAATTTCGCATTCTGAATATGACTCAGGAAAGGGAGGCAGCATCTGGACCTGAAGAAGCTGTTGTGCTAGGATGGGGACATTCTCTATGGCAACTTGTCTGGACAGGTGGCCGAGGAAGGCATTTTCCTATAACTCCCCATGCCTCATCCCTGTATGGGACTCTGAAATCATGCACAACTCTGGCCATCGTGGTGCAGCAGAGGCTCATAAAGACTGAGGTCAACATTTCTTAACAACTTAGTAACCAAGTGGGAATTAAATAGTTCAAGAAATCAAAGAAAATTCTATTTCTTGCATATTTGAGAATATGAGCTGTGATTCATACTCACCACATGTATGTATATACACATTCTTGAACAGCTATTTATATTTCACATTTGTGTTTACACACACACACACACACACAGACACCATGCAAATCAGGGTTTCCTGCCAGAAAGTACATTTGTATTTTTCTCTTTTCTAGAAAGAAGTGTGTCCACTAATCACCTTGGAATCCCTGTAGTAGCCTTACTATTGGGAAGGCACTTCCATATTACCATGGAGTCATCACTACAAGGAAAATACCACCTCGAGATATTTCAGAAAGGCAACAGCCCTGAGTGAAGAGGGCACATATAACACTCTCAAAGGAACTCAGACATATTATATCAACCACATAATCTATTACTAAATAGCCATCCTATATATTAACATGTTTCCATTGCTGATAAGGTTTTGCTGATAGGAGAGTTGACATACAGTTTTATGGTAGATTAAGAATGATAAAACCAATGTTATCTTATTAACAATGACAAATTGACATGATGACAACAGCGGCTGGTGATTTCCACTGCAAGGCACAGCTGGGTTGTTTTTAATGACTCTTAAAAAGAAGGTGATCCAGAATTCTGGCATGTAGCCTGGAGCATACATCCTCAGAGACGTGGGTTTTTCGGTCCCATGAGAAAGAAGATAAAAATTGGGAAATAATTGAGGACACTCGCCGAAAAAGAAAGCTGCTTGAAAAGTGGAATTGCATCTTACTTACCATCGTGTTCTTCCCCTTTGCCCTTCTTCCTGTCTGTAGTGCAGCTGAGATATCTAATAATAGGGACACTGGTCTGTGCTGCAGCAGCAGTCTTCCAACTGTGGAGACAAATGCTACCTGGTAAAGAAAGCAGAGTTAGAAGACAGAAGGGGCCGGAGTTCTTCATAACTCCCTTAGGCAGTTGACAATCGCCCATGACTGCCCAACTCCAGGCTTCTTGTTACAAGAAGAAAATGATCTCCTTCTGTCTTAAGTCGCTGTGGTTGGGTTTTCTGTTCCTTGCAACTGAATGCCTCCCTCATCAAATTTACGTGCACAGCTATGATTGCCTAATATAAAAAACATACACAAAGGGCAGGATTTATTGGTAATAATAGCAAAGATAAATCTGCATTTTAGAACATTTTCTTGGAAATTTGGAAGATTTCTGGCTAAGCCCTTGTCAAATCAGATTGGCCTGTCACTGGTTTTACTTACAGCGGGACTGTCTCTGTAAGAGCTCGGGACAGGAGCTGAAGTGCCAGTTCTGGTACAATCAGGCTGTTCTCTTATGCTTGCAGTATTAGTATTATTTTCAGTCCAGAGGGAATTTTTTTTTTTTGTAGAAATCTTTTGAGTCACTATTTTATCTTATGAGAGTTACTTTAATCAAAATATTATAGTGTACACGTCCACATAATCAGCAATATAAAGTGCAAAAGGCACATCTAATCTGAAAGCAAACATACCCAGTTTTCCAAACTTCCCTTCCCCAGCAGACATGAACATCTTCCACTTCCTTAGGGGTCAGCAAGCTTGCTCTGTGTATTATACAAACGGAGTAAAAGCTACACTATTAGTCTAGATGCTAACAGTAACAGAGCTCAACTTACTTACTTCAAGAATTAAAATACAGTATAGTGAATTTGATATTCTAAAGGGCTAGTCTAAATTTTATGTTATAATGTAGCTAGATTTTAGATAAATTGCCCCCTTCCAAATTATTTTTCACCAATTGCTAGGCTTGTGAGAGAGTCTTGGAAGTTTTCAAGAAACCAGAGTTCTCACATCACATCTTATAAAAGATACTAACTCAACATTGATCATGAACTTAAATATACAACATAAAACTATGAAATTTTTGGAAACATAGGAGAAAAATCTTTAGGATGTAGGACAAGGCAAAGAGTTCTGAGGCTTGACACCAAAGGCATGATCCATAAGAGGAAATATGAAAACATGTGTTTAATCAAGAGTAAAACCATTCGCTCTGCAATGTTTTTGTCCTTATTATGAGGATAAAAAAGGTGAGCTGAAGACTGGGAGAAAATATTTGCAAGCCATATATCTGATAAAAGACAAGAATCTGGAATATATAAAGAACTCTCAAAACCAAACAATCCCATTTAAGAATGGTCAAAAGATGTGAAGAGCTATCTCACTAAAGAGGATACACAGATGAAAAATGTACACGTGAAAAAATGTTCAACAGCATTAGCCATTAGGGAGATGCAAATTAAAACCAAAATGAAGAATAACTACACATCTATCAGAGTGGTTAAAATAAAAAAACAATGACAACACAAAATGGTGGTGAGGATGAGAAGAAATTGGATTACTCATACATCACTGGTGGAAGTGTACAGCCACTCCAGAAAATAGTTTGGCAATTTCTTAAAAAAAATGAAAGATGTCCACATAATCAACAATATAAAGTGCAATAAATAGTGACAGAGCTCAACTTACTTCAAGAATTAAAACAGAGCACGGTGAATTTGACATTCTAAAGGGCTAGTCTAAATAGTCAAGGGCTAGGCATGATCCCTAAGAGGAAACATGAAAACATGTATTTAATCAAGAGTAAAAACTTTCGGTCTGCAAAAGACCTTATTACGGGGATAAAAAGGTGAGCTGAACACTGGGAGAAAATATTTGCAAGCCATATATCTGATAAAGGACAAGAATCTGGAATATATAAAGAACTCTCAAAACCAAACAATCCAATTTGAGAATGGTCAAAAGATGTGAAGAGCTATTTCACTAAAGACGATACACAGATGGAAAATTACAGAGTACAATTACCCTGTAACCCAGGAATTGTACTCCTGGGAATTTACTCAGATGAATACATATTTATACCTGAATGTATGTAGCAGCTTTATTTGCAACAGCCCTAAACTGGAAATAACATGGTTTGTTTATCATGGTTAAACAAACCATGATACATCTATATCGTGGAATAATACTAAGAAAGAATAAACCATGGATACCTGCAGCAATTTGGATGAATCTCCAGAGAAGTATACTGAATGAAAAAAGTCAATCTCCAAAGATTACATACTGACTGATTCCTTTTATATAATATTCTTGAAATGATGACATCGTAGAAATGAAGAATAGATTAGTGCTAAGGGTGAAGGAGGGGATAAGGATGGAAGGGAAGTGGGTGTGACTATACCAGGGCAATCTGTAGGATTCTTGTGATGTTGGAAATACTTCATATCTGACCATATCAATGTCAACGTCTTAGTTGTGATGTTGTACTGTAGTTTTGCAAGACATTATCATTGGGACCACCTGGGTAAAAGCTACATGGGATGTCTCTGTATTATTTCTTACAACTGCAAGTGAATCTACAATTATCTCAAAGCAAAAAGGTTAATTTTAAAAAGTAAATAAATAAAACAGTGCTTTGAAACCAAAAGATGAATGATAAGCAAACATGATAAGCAAACATTGCACAGTTATGGTCAACAGAGTACATGTTAAGTCCATGGCAAATGGGAGGTCTGGAACCAAGTAGAGTCTCTTGAATACATCTGGAGTAAAGCATGCCCGGTGAGGCTTTCAGGATCCCCACAAATTAAATTCAACTAAGTAAGAGCTCATAATAAAAAAAAATTACCAGGCTAGATGTGGCAGCTTATGCCTGCAATACCAGCGTTTTGTGAGGCTGAGGTGGGAGGATCACTTGAGACCAGAAGTTTGAAACTGCAGTGAGCTATGATCATGCCACTGCACTCCAGTGCGGGCAGTAGAGCGACAGCCTGCCCCTGAAAAAATAAAAATTTACCAAAAGCACAAGGAAACAACTCACCATAAAGCAGAGCCAATAGGTAAAATACATTTTAGTGTAAGACCCCCAAGGATATCACATATTTTACTTTTCTGATGCAGAGTGTAAAATGGCTACATAAGGAATGATTAAACTGAATAAAGGATGAAAATTAAAAATAATGAATCAGAACACAAAACAGCTATGTAGACTAGAAAATGAAATCAAATTTATAGAAGTAAAAAATTGGCAATTGTTGAAGTTAAAACCTCATGGGTCAATGCCTCTATTCTGCATGGTTTGAAGCCCTAGCCAGAAAAATTAGGTAAGAAAAACTAATAGAAGGCTGGGCGCAGTGGCTCACACCTGTAATTCCAGCACTTTGGGAGGCCGAGGCGGGTAGACCACGAGGTCAGGAGTTCGAGACCAGCCTGGCCAACATAGTGAAATCCCATCTCTACTAAAAAATACAAAAATTAGCTGGGTATGGTGGCATGTGCCTATAGTCACAGCTACTTAAGAGGCTGAGGCAGGAGAATCTTTTGAACCCAGGAGGCAGAGGTTGTAGTGAGCCAAGATCATGCCACTGCACTCCAGCCTGGGCAATAGAGTGAGACTCCACCTCAAAAAAAAAAAAAAAGAAGAAAGAAAAACTAATACAAGACATAAGCATTGGAATAGAAGGAACAAAAGTCATTATTTGCAGGTGATATGACTGTCTACATAGAAAACTCAAGAGAACTTACAGAAAAATATTGTCAGAATTAATGAGAGTTTATCAAAGTGGCTAGAATAGAGAACAATATGCAAAAATCAAATGCACTTTTATAAACCAGCAGTAAGTAAAAAAAAAAAAGTCATTTTCAAAAAGGTACACTTGAAATAGTAACAAAATATAAATTATCTAGGAATAAATGTAACAAAAGGTGTTTAGGACTTTTATACAGCAAATGTTAAATATTATTGGAAAAAAAGAGTGAAATAGAGGGTGATACAATGTTCATGGATAAAAAGACTCAATATCAACCGTTTTGTACCATCTCTCTCCTCCTCCACTGATGCCCTTACATTTCTATTTCACTGGAAAGAATGCAGGAGTAAGAAAAGAACTTCTACTACAACACATAAATATCAAAACCCCAACAGCATTTTAATGGAATTATATATAAAAATTGTCACATATTTTTTGTTGAATGTAACATTCAAGTTTCTTTCTGTCAGAGGCAATGGTGTCCACTTTGGATACAGCTTCCTCTGTAATTCTTTAGCCTTGTCTTCAGGCCAGGCCAGTTGTAGCTGACCAGTCTGTGAGCAGAGAAGAAAGCGTTTTCCATGATTGCTCAATGTAGAACCTGGCCTCCCATACCTTCTTCCTTTCATCCACAGGCATCAAGAGAGATGTGTGTGTTTGGACTTGGACTGCCCACCTCTGTAGCGGGAGCTATGACACACTTTCCTCTATATTTCTTAATTTACAGCTTTGCCATTGCTGTTTTCTCAGGTCCCTCATGACTAATCTTGTGATGACCATTATGTGTGTTTACTTCAGTTTCCATCAGAGCCTGAGACTCCCACGTTACCCCTCATTGCCTTTGCTTAAATGCTCACATAGCTCAGCACATTCTTTTATGTCTACCTCCCATTCCTCCATAACAGATGCAACTCTGGCACTGTGTCCTCTGAAACTCATGCAGCAAAATCTTCTATATTTTACACCTCTTCTCTGAACATCTTTCACTTTCTTGCTCTAAGGAAACCTGGGTTTCCTCTGAGGACCCTGTTTTTCCTGCAGTCCTTTAAGTGGTGGCTATTTTCTCTCCTATAGCCCTTTAATTCGTGAGTCTGGAGATGGCCTGGGTGTCTTTCTTACTATTCATTTTTCTCTCAGACCATTCTCCCTTCTTCCCCCTCCCTAAAATATTCCAGCTTTGAATATCCTATCTTGACCCTATAGACTTCATGGTCACAGTCATTTAGTGACCCCTAGGGTAACCCATCTTATTTCTTATTAATTTTAAATCTGGGTTTTCTGTTATTCTATCCAACATTACCCTTGTCTTAATTTCTAATGATTTAAAAATGCATGTAGGTAATCTGTTTCACACTCTGAACTCTCATTTTCTTGACCTACTCTCCTTCAGTGGCTTTGTCCTTCATCCAGTCTGGTCTGTTCATTCCTAAGGACACAGCCTAGACCTTGTCATTACCAGTAGCTCCAGCTCTAACATTTCTGGCTCTCTGACTTCAGGCACATAGTAGAATTAAAATTTCCCCCATTGAAGTTAGTCCTGGCCATGAGACTTTTATTGGCCAGTGAAATGGGCAAAAAAAAAAGCTTTTAAGATGCAGAGCCTTTACCTCACTTCCTCTTGTCACGATGACCAGTAACATTTGAGGTAATAGCTGTGCTGTCAGTCTGGGACCATGAGTGTTCATGAGTGATGAATAGTATCCGTATGCTAACCTGGTTGGACTTGTACCCTGAACAAGAAATAAACCTTTGCTATTCAAAGTTACTGAGAATTTGGGGTGTTTATTGCTGTAGCATTTCGTGCTTGCTTCCCTTTCTCTGACCATTTTTCCTGTCTTTCCATATAACTTTCTTTAGTATCCAGATCCCAACAAACCTCTGTGAATGTCAAGAAACTGAAACTGATATATGTGAATTCTCTTTGCATTTTTTTTGTAAATCCAAAGCTATTCTAAAATAAAGAGTTTATTAAAATTAATGTAAGGAAGTAATGTTAGCAAGATGGTGTACTAGTAAGCTTCAGGCCCTTGTTTTCCCCAGAAACACTAAGAGAATAACAACAGCAACAACAAGAACAAACTCCTAGAGACCGGCTAAAATAACTGTATAGAATCTCTGAAAATTAGTCAAAGGTCTATTGCAACCAATGCAATGCTTAATGAAGAAAAAGCCACGTTCAACATAGTAGAAAATTTCATGGCTTTTTTTTTTTTTTTTAAGACAGGGTATCACTCTGTCTCCCAGGCTGGAGTGCAGTGGCACAATCTCGGCTCACTGCAACCTCTGCCTCCCAGGTTCAAGCGATTCTCCTGCCTCAGCCTCCCAAGTAGCTGAGATTATAGGCGCACACCACCATGCCTGGCTATTTTTTGGATTTTTAGTAGACACGGGGTTTCAACATGTTGATCAGTCTCCTGACCTCGTGATCCGCCCACCTCGGCCTCCCAAAGTTCTGGGATTACAGGTGTGAGCCATCACACCCGGCTGAAGACTATCATTTTAAGTGAAGTAACTCAGGAATGGAAAATGAAACATCGTTATGTTCTCACTCGTAAGTGGGAGCTAAACTATGAGAATGCAAAGCCATAAGAATGGCACAATAGACTTTGGGGACTCAGGGAAAAAGGTGGGAAGGAAGTGAGGGATAAAAGACTACAAATCGAGTTCCATGTATGCTGCTTGGGTGGTGGGTGCACCAAAATCTCACAACTTACTGCTAAAGAACTTACTAATGTAACCAAATACCACCTGTTCCCCAAAACACTATGGAAATTAAAAAAAAAAATTGTTTCACTATTTTAAAAAAGTTCCCTCTTCTAGCTACATTTTTTTTTTTTTTGGACAGTGTCTCACACTGTAGCCCAGGCTGGAGTGTAGTGGTGTGATTTTGGCCTCCCAGATTCAAACAATTCTCATGCCTCAGCCTCCTGAGTTACTGGGATGACAGATGCATGCCAACACGTATGGTACTTTTTGTATATTTTGTAGAGACGGGGTTTTGCCTTGTTGCCCAGGCTGGTCTTGAACTCTTGAGTTCAAGTAACCTGTCTGCCTCAGCCTCCCAAAGTGCTGGGATTATAGGCATGAGCCACTGGGCTTGGCCTCTTCTAGTTACGTTGAAATAGACAATACTTCGTTGCCAACTATAGGTCAGCCGACTCTGCTATGAAACATTAGAACTTATACCTTCCATCTAACTGTATGTTTGTACCCGTTGACCAACGTCTTTCCATCCCCACTCCTACTCACATACTCTTCTCAGCATGTGGTGTCTATCATTCTTCTCTCTGCCTCCATGAAGTCAACTTTTTTAGTTGAGTGAGTACATGTGAAATTTGTCTTTCTGTGTCTGATTTATTGCAGTGAACATAATGACCTCAAGTTTGATTCATGTTCCTGCAAAATACATGATTTTATTCTTTTTAATGGCTGAATAGTATTCTATTGTATATATAAACCATATTTTCTTCATCCATTCATCCACTGATGTACACTTAGGTTGATTCTATTTCTTGGCCTCTCTGAATTGTGCTGCAATAAACATGTGAGTGCAGCTATCCCTTTAACACACAGATTACTTTTCCTTTGGATAGGGGCCCAGTGGATTGTATGGTAGTTCTATTTTTAGTTTTTCGAGAAAACGCCATACTATTTTCCATAGTGGTTGTAGTAACTTACATTCCCACCAATAGTGTATGAGAATTTCCTTTTCTCTGTATCTTTGCCAGCATCTGTTACTTTTTGTCTTTTTAGTAATAGCCATTTTAACTGGAATAAGATAATATCTCATAATGGCTTTAATTTGCATTTCCCTGATGATTAGTGATTTGAGCAATTTTTTCATATATCTGTAAGCCATTTGTGTCTTCTTTTGAGAAATGTTTATTGATGACCTTTGCTTACTTTTTAATGGGGTTATTTGTTTTTTGTTTTGTTTTGCTTTTGTTTTTTATTGTTGAGTTGTTTGAGTTTCTTATATATTCTGGATGCTAGCCCCTTGCTGGATGAATAATTTGCAAATATTTTCTCCGATTCAACCGGTTGACTCTTCACTCTATCGACTGTTTCTTTTGCTGTGCAGAAGCTTTTTCATTTAAAATAGTCTCATTTGTCTATTTTTGTTTTCATTGTGCTTTTGAGTTCTTAGCCATAAAATATTTGCCTAGACCAATGTCCTAATGTGTTTTCTCTCTGTTTTCTTCTAGTAGTTTTGTAATTTATTTTGAGTTGATTTTTGCATATACTGAGAGAGAGGGGCCAAATTTTACTCATATGCATATAGATAATTCAATTTTCCCATCTCTATTTATTGAAGAGGGTGTTCTTTCCCCAATGAATGTTCTTGGCACCTTTATCAAAAAACGGTTGGCTGTAAATTGGTGGATTTATTTCTGAACTCTCTATTCTATTCCATTGGTCAATGCTCTGTTTTTATACTGATATCATGCTGTTTTAGTTACTATTGCCTTGTAATATATTTTGAGGCACATAGTGTAATGCCTCCAGCTTTGTTCTTTTTGTTCAGAATGGTTTTGATGATTCTGGATTTTTGTTGTTGTTGTTGTTGTTGTTGTTGTTCCATATACATTTTAGGACTGTTTTTCTATTTCTGTGAGAAGTGATGTTAGTATTTTGATAGAGATTACATTGAATCTGTAGAGTGCTTTGGGCAGTATGGTCATTTTAATAATATTAATTCTTCTGATCCATGAGCATGGGATGTCTTTCTATTTGTGTCCTCTTCTGTTTCTTCCATCAGTGTTTTGTAATTTTCCTTGTAGAGTTCTGAAAGTACCTCATTTAAAGAGGAAAATGTTCTCCAAGTTCAGTGAACCCCAGGATATGTATTAGTATATTTTCAAATGAACCTAGTCTCAATGTGTATATAATACATGATAAGCATGTTGTAATTATCTCTCGGAGAAACAAAAATATCTAATTAGGTTGGCAGGTACCCAGAATTAGTGTCTTGTGAATTGACCAATGATAGTTAATGCATCTGATGCATCTTGAAACACTTAACTGGCATATGTGGAATCATCATCGTCTTATTATTGACTTCGTTCTGATGGTCTTTCATTCCACATTTGTTTCAACTCCTCTATCAGAACACATATTTATTTATCTTTTCTGCATGTGTTCCCAGAATATTCTGTTTAGCAAAGAAGGAATATCAATAAATCCCTCTGTTTTAGTGAGTTTACCAAAGAGCAAAATAGCTGGTCTATTGGCCAAAAATTGTTGGTGTGATTTTTTTTTTGTAGTTCAAGTATATTTTGCAGGGGTTGATATTCAATTGTAAAAAAGTCTTGATTTTGAGTTAGCCATTAACTTGTGAACCCACATTACATAAAATCTTTCTGCTTATACCAAGCTTTGAAATTTCCTAAGAATTTCTATATGCATTTTCTCATTTAATTCAATAATAAAGACTGCGTGGCTATTGTTGATTACTTTTTACAGAAAAAGCAATGAATATGCTATTGAAAAAAATTTTCTCTTACTCTTGAAAATGTGCTAGAATTTTCAAAATGTGTGAAATAAATTATACTAGCATTTCTTCACACTCACAACACAGAACATTTCTGATCACTGAAATAATGAAGGTGTGTTTTTCCCCACCAAGGCATTCTCCAATTTTCTGTGAACACTAACTGGGTGTCCTACAATTCAGTTCAGTTCTGACACTAACCAGAGTTAGTGCAGACCCCACAGGTTAAGGGCTCAGTCCCACAAGGCTGCCCATCACGTCAGACACCAATCTTAAATCCCATGTTATCACCTTTACTTCTGACTGATGGCTACAAATCAGGGTTCCCACAACCCTTCCTTGGGTTCAATAATTCGCTAAGAAGGCTCACAGAACACAGGGAAACACTTGTTTACATTTATTGGCTTATTATTTACTAAAGAATACAAATGATAGAGACAGATAAAGAAGTACATAGGGTAAGGTATGCGGGAGGGGTGCAGACTTTCCACGGCCTTTCCTGGTTTACCGCCCTCCCAGCACCTTCACGTGTTCACCAACCTGGAAGCTCTGCAAACCCCATAGTTCAGGGATTGCTATGAAGGCTGCATCATGTAGTCATGATCAATTATTAACTCAGTCTCCAGCTCCTCTTTCTTTTCTGGAGAAAGAAAGGGAGAGAAAGGAAAGAGGATGAGAGGATGGGACTGAAAGTTTCAAGCTTCTAATCATGGCTTGGTTTGTCTAGTGACCAGCCCCCATGCAGAAGCCCAGGAAAAGTCATATTATTAGATCAAAAAATGCTCCTCCCCTCTCTGGAAATTCTGAGAAACCGGGAGCTCTGTGCTAGGAACTAGAGGCAGAGACTATATATATATATATATATATATACACACACACACACACACACACATATATATATGTGCGCTTTTCATGGGTTGCACACACCTCCAGCTGGACCAGATCTGGGGGTCATAGAGCTGCTCAAAGTTTGACTAATTCAGGCTATTTCAGGGCAGCTTTGTAAATCAGGTCAGCTTAGTGATGTAAGTTCCTCAAAAGTTTAAGCTTTTCACCTATCTGGCTTCAGTTGGTTTCTTGTGCAAACAACCACAATTGAATATCTGTCCAGACAAAGTGTTTAACCTAAAGACTGAATGAGCAGCCTCTATCTACGGCTAACCCACTCTGAACATGCCTGATCTAGTCTGAATTAACAGCCTCTGTGCTCTACCCACCTACCTCTCTTTCAACTCCATGGTGGCTCCCTTGAGGCCATCTGATGCATAGCATTAAGCGGGAAGACAAAAACCTTAATTCGACTTTGCTGCTGGAGAGGCTGCTGTTGTCCAGCAGAGATAACCTAAAGGAAGTTGCTTTAAAAAGACATGTGACCACAGGCTGTCACTTTGAAATCACTGCTTATAGTAACATTAGTTTGGGCTGCAGAAGCAGTTGACGTTTTTCAGCTGAGGAGGTCTAAATGGCTAACTCTCAGTGAATTTAGATTGCAAAACACAGGCATAAACAGCCTACTTTCATCTCTGCCTGTAGATAAACTAGCTATAATCGGAGTTAGCTTCTCTCTTATAGGACTTTGTGGAAGGTAGTCAGAAGTGGCAACACAAATAAGTATTCTAGATCTCTCTTACGGGTATGCCCTTGGCTGAGATGTGGTATAACCTCACATACATCACATCCCAGCAGGGCTAAAACTGAGTTAATATGTGAAATACTCACCTCAGGTGCAAAATTTAAAGGGGCACAGAAAACACCTCGGTAACCAAGATTAATAATATTTTAATGTGATTTTTTAAAACAATAAAAATTAATGCAAAAAATATGATGGATAAAATATCAAAATTTTAAATAAAGACAGTATCGGTGTTGTTGATTTTTCCTTTTGCCTTTGGCTCCAGTGTGCCTTGGTATGGCACTCCTCACAGCTGATGGTTTTGCTAACTGTTTTGCAATTGAAATAACAGGAGTCACCAACTTTCCAAACTGCAATACTGAGTCCTCACTGCTTTTTGCTTCACAGCAAAAGTTTATTGAAATAAACTATCTTCAGAATCCCATTCCTGGTACTACATTATATGTTAGAATTAGGTTCGGCTACACAGGACAGAAAATCTAAAGTAGTAGGATTTTAAGCAAGACAGAAGTTTATTTCCCTTTCAGGTAAATGTAGGCAGGCCAAGGTTGCTGTTGCAGCTCCATGATTAGCAGGGACCCAGGTTCCTTCTCTCCTAATTCTCCATTATCATCAATATGTGGCTGCCACCTTATGGTTCACAAATATTGCTTTAGCTCCAACCATTGCATCTATAGTCTAGCCAGCATGAAGACAGAAAGTGGAAAAGAGGCAAAGCGCAGCCATACTCACGCTATCATTGTCTCTAAGGAAAGCCTCTACAAACTCTGTATAACACGTGCTCACATTCCATCTACCAGAACTATCAAAGTTAAGTCTAGCTGCAAAAGAGGCTGGAAAATGCATTCTTTGTTCTGGGTGGCCACGTGCTCAGCTAAAAATGCTAACATTAGTATGGAGAAAAGGAGACCAGATACTGTAGACAGCCAGCAGTCTCTTGGAAATCGTGAAGGATTTGGTTGTATCCATTGCATCAACTTTGACAGCACTCCTACACAAAACATCTACCCCTATGCTGGCCCAAGCAACCGCTGTCACTCCCAAATGTGTCATCACACTGTTCTTTGACCACAGTTTCCGTTCGTTGGCTCTGATTTAGATAATATTAAGATCTATTATTGGCTATGTTATTAAACCCATGAGGTGAGAAAGATATTTTGAAATGTTAACAGATGCTTGTTTTCCTCTGTATATATCTTCCTACCTATCAGCTAGCTACTCATTTTTATTTTGTTACTTTAGAGAAGGGATAAAATAGTAGAATGAAAAAGACAGGGAAAGAATTATTGCCTTTTGGATTTCAAAACCATCAAAGACTCATGATCCATTTGGGAAACTATATCACCAGCCAGAACTAGACTCCTCCTAACAGTTCCTCCCCATCCAGGCCTAGATATATATTCCTGGACCGAGGGAAGGAGAAGAGTCAGAGAGGAAGCCAGAGGATTAGATGCTGCTATGAGTCCCCAAGAAGGGGCAGGATTGGTGGTTGGAGAGATGGCGATGGAATTGTGTGGATAAGTTTAGGGTCTAAGGACAGGGGACACTTGTGTTCCTAACCCTGATGGAAGAGCCCAGGGGGCCTAAAAAATGCCTGTCATGTCAGGTTTCTGAGACAAAGAGATATTTGTATGGCATGTCCAGTGCAGTAGTCAGGTTATATATATTTATATATGAGATTTAGGCAAAATTGGCTCACTTGATTATGGAGGCTGAGAAGTTCCACAATCTGCTATCTGCAAGCTGGAGACCTAAGACAGCCAGTGGTATAAATTCCAGTCCAAGTCCAGAGGTCTTAGATGCAAGAGAGCCGATAGTGAAAGTTTTTGTCTGAGGGAAGAAGAGTGATGTCCTAGCTTAAGCAAGCAGGCAAAGAGCAAATTCTCCCTTCCTGTGTCGTTGTGCTCTACGCAGGCCCTCCGTGGAATGGACGATGCCCACCCACCTTGGGGAGGACTATCTGCTTCACTCAGTCTACTGACTCAAATGTTCATTTCTCCCAGAAATACCCTCACAGACACACCCAAAATTATGTTTAAACAGATATCTAGGCACCCTGTGATCCAGTCAGGTTGACACATAAACTAACCATCGCACCTAGACCGAAGAGTCTGTGTTTCCTGCAGACGGACTTTCTATTCTAAGTGCTGACAAGGTGCTGTGGAAGACTTTGGTCAGGGAGAGACAGAATGTGATGGACATTTACAAATAGCACTGATGGTAGAAGCTTGAGCGTGTTTAAATACTGCTGGGAAAGTCCATCCAGAGGAAAAGCTGAAAACCAAAGAAAGAAGGAGTAACTGAAGCAGATTCGACAGTCTGGGAAGGGGATTAGAACCTAGAAAGGGGGCCGGGCGCGGTGGCTCATGCCTGTAATTACGGCACTTTGGAAGGACGAGGCGGGCAGATCATCTGAGGTCAGGAGTTCGAGACCAGCCTGACTAACATGGTGAAACCTTGTCTCTACTAAAGATACAAAAATTAGCTGGGCTTAGTGGCGGGTGCCTGTAATCCCAGCTACTTGGGAGGCTGAGGGAGGAGAATCATTCGAACCCGGGAGGCAGAGGTTACGGTGAGCCAGGATTGCACCATTGCATTCCAGCCTGGGTGACAAAGTGAGACTCCATCTGAAAAATAAAAGAAAGGAATCTAGAAAGGGGGTTAGTCTTGGGCAGAACTGGGAATAAGCCTTTCACTGTGATGAGAGGGTGGCAGAAAGAATGGGGCAGTAAATCCATAAGTGGGGTGGCGGGCGTTAGGTGAGTTCCCTGAGGAAGGGTATGCTGAGCAGAAGGCAGAAGCTTTTGAGAAGGGTGGAAAAGTTTGGACGTAACCCATATGGAAAATGGGGGAGCAATGGCCAACTGCACACTAGAGTTTAGCAGGCCCAGGAGGAACTGAGGGAGGTGAGTGTGAGAGGGTGTGGTTTGTCCCCACTGGGCTCTGTGGCCAGGAACAGGTGTTGAGGAGGCAGACACTGCAATTATTGGAGAGTTGGTGCCTGTGGCAGGTGTGAAGGAAGTGCAGAGTAGAGCCCTGGTCCTCCAACTTGGCTGCACATAGGAATCACCTGGGGAACTTAAACGGTATGCTGAGGCATCAATCCCAATACAGACATTCTGGTTTAACTGTCTGGGGTCCAAGTTTGAGGAGAACTGGGGTAGGGGATACTGGCAAATATGGCTGAAATTGATGTACCATGTCTGAGCTAGGGCAGGAGGGGTAGACAAGGGTGCAAGAAGGCAGGAAATAGAGGGGCTGAGAGTGGAGGTCTCAATCAATGGGACAAGAGTTTTCCTGCAATGTCTCAGAAATGCAACTGTAGCTACACCTCCCTCAATTTCCAGAGCTAAACTCTCCCAGGTGTCTTCCACGTTTACCTGTGTAGACCTGAGGACATGCTCCATTTGCATTCCAAATAGATCTCTTTCTCAGCAGTTTATGTGGATTTTGTGTGTTTTGCTTTACATGACAGTACTATACAAGCCCTGCCCCGTTCTGACGTTGAATTCTAATCCCCAATGTGTTGGTATTTCGAGATGGGGCCTTTGTGGAGGTGATTAGGTCAGGAGGGTGGAGTCCTCATGAATGGGACTGGTGCCCTTATGAAGGAGAGAGCTCTGTGGTCCTCTCTCCATCTTGTGAAGATACAATGGGAAGTCGGCAGGTGTGCAACACAGAGGAGGGCCCTCACCAGAACATGACGATGCTGGCCCTCTGATCTTGGATTCCCAGTCTTCAGAACTGTAAGAAATAAATTTCTGTTGTTTATAAGCCACCCACTCTATAGTACTTTGTTATGGGCGGTACAAACTAAGATGGACAGACTCTCTTTGTGCCTTTGAGGGGATGTGTTATTATCAGTAATGTTGTTTGAAGCAGTCTCTGATAAGGAATGCTGACCCACCAGGGACAAATACCCCTATCTTAAGCAAACTCTCGTCCCTATCTCCCTGCCTTAAACCCTTTTGCCGGTGCTGAGACAGCATTGATCAGGCCTTGGCGGGCAAGGGAGCCCTTTGAAGAAGCGGCCAATGGACAAGCTGAAGACATGGTAGGTGGAAAGTTTTTCGTCACCCGCAGGGATGATATAAATTGTGTGGGCCTAGGGACAGCAGGTTTCAGATATGGCCATATTGACTTTATTTATTCTATGCTCCATTGATTAGAAATTGGATTCCAAACCCCTCAGGAAGTTGCCCTATTCCCTAGCTGGCTCCGGATCCAGCGCTGCATGGGTGGTTCCACTGTGATCAAGCAGTAGTTCTCAAACTTGAGTGTTGTCTTACTCTGTTCAGGCTGTTATGCAAAAAATAGCCATTGAGTGGGTGGCTTAGAGGTGGCGGCGCCTGCAGTCCCAGCTACTCGGGAGGCTGAGGCAGGAGAATGGTGTGAACCCGGGAGGCGGAGCTTGCAGTGAGCTGAGATCGGGCCATTGCACTCCAACCTGGGCGACAGAGCAAGACTCTGTCTCAAAAAAAACAACAATAGAAATTTATTGCTCACAGTTTTGGAGGCTGGAAAGTCCAAGATCAAGGTACTGGCACATTTGATGTCCGGCGAGAGCCTGTTCCCTGGTTCATAGATGTGCAGCTTGCTGCATCGTCACATGGTGGAAGAGGCAAGGGGACTGTCTTGGGCCTCTTTCATGTGGGCAAATCCCATTCATGAAGGCAGAGCCTCCCAAAGGCTCCACCTCGTAATACCTCACATTGGGAGTTAGGACTTAAACACAGGAATTTTGGAGAGATACAAATATTCAGTTCATAGCAAGTATGCATCAGAATCTTCTGTAGGGCTTGTTAGGCTATGGGTTACTGGACTGCAAACCCAGAGTGTCTGGTTTAGTAGGCCCAAGAATTTGCATTTCTAACAAGGTCTGAGGTGATGCTGATGCTGCTGGTCCAGGGACCACACTTTGAAAAGCACTGCTGTTAAGAAAAAAATGGCATTCAAAGGATGCGGAAGCAGAGAAGAGAACATCTTCCATTCAAGGGACCATCTCAGGTGGCCCTCTACATCCCCAAATGAATCCATCAAACCGTTGCGTCCGTGACAGCATAGTTTTACATGCCAATAAGTGATACTTCAGATTCTTAGTCTTCCTGTTAAAGGCGTCCTGGTGGTGATGACATGAGGACGGGGAGATTGCTGGGACAGGGCTAATGTGCACCTCGCTCACAGCTAACCACTCATGAAGTGTCTCCATGGGCTGTACCCAGTCCTGGAGCCCTGTGTATGTTATCTCTTTTATTCCTTACATGAAGCGGGTGGGGTTAAATCCCCATTTTGCAGTTAAGAAAACAGTGACACAAGCAGATATAAGTGAGTAGAGGAGTGTGTTTGCAGATGAGTCCTGTACTGCTTCTAGGAATTGGCTTACTCTGGGAGGTGCTGTCCAGGATCTCTTAGCCAGTTAGCGGAGGAGTAGGCCTGCATGAGGCAGACTGACTCTGGCATCAGATCTCCTAACCATCTCCCCACCTGTGCTCACTCAGCTGCTGCCCCTTCACTCCCTTTTCTTCTGTGGAGACAAAGGGAAGACTCTGTCAGGAAAATTCCTGGGCGAGGGGGAGCTGTGCTTCAGAAGAAGGCAGTTGTTGCAGTCCTAGTCTGCTCGCAACATGGTTGGTGGCACAGCCCTTCCCACACCTCCATGCCAGATGTCTTAAGATCAACCCAAAGCTTAATGTCTCCAGGGATACCCACTTCGTTCCTAAGGGAAGACAGAGGGTGCTTGAAAATGTAGGTTTTATTCTTATTCAGGTATGGTGAGGTCAACAGACCAGGAGATGACAGACATTGAAGAGATAGTTTATTACTCACAGTTCTCAGGAGGAGCGGGCACACTGGGCCACACAGGGAAGCATCAGGTCAGTCAGGAGGCAGAGGGAAAGGGGGAAGCTGTGGGCACACTGGGCCACACAGGGAAGCATCAGGTCAGTCAGGAGGCAGAGGGAAAGGGGGAAGTTGTGGGCAGAAGATTTTATTGTGAGAAGGAACAGGTGAGGCAGGCTTAGGATTGGCCGACTTGGAAAACTTCAGCAGGCTGTGGGCCATAGAACTGCCTTAGTTGTCTGGTACCTGGCCCTGGCGTGACTGGGACTGGTAACTGGTGGCCTTGAGTGTGAGAGCCCAATAAAGGAGGTGGCTGGAGGTGTGGGCTCTGGACTGGCTGGCTGGCATGTGAAAGGTGTGTTTGTAAATGAATCCTGTACTGTCTCTGGGAACTGGCTAACTCTGGGAGGGGCTGTGCCTCTACCATCAGCCAGGCTCCAAGATGTCAACATATCAAATACAGAATCTAGAACATTTGGTTATTCCAGAGAGCTCATGCAAAGATAGTAGTAGGAGCAACTTTTCCAATCAACAGTCTCCAATACTGTTTTCTCTCCAGAATCGTCTATCAGGGAACAGACTTATAAGCAGAAAGGAACAGAACAAAGAGGGCAAGCCACAGTTAGGTATAAGCAAGGGATTGGTCTTTCCTGGGGTGGACCTAAAGGGTTTCAGCTTTAAAAGGACCCATTGTTAGTAGAGTGTTAACAGTAGCATCTCACGTGCGAAGGGAGAGAAGAATGAGAAGAGGTCAGGCTTGCCAAGACCCTGAAGGGGGCTGTGGACCCAGAGCATGTCTCATAAATCCCAAGTCAGATTCTGTTGACTCCTGGGACTTTGTTTGTTTCCCCCCTAATTTCTACTTTTTTTCAATTTACCCATGTATCAGAAGCACCTGGGGAGGTCCTTGAACTTGCTGGGGCTGACCCCTGGCCACTGCTCTGCATCAGAATCCCCTGGAGGCTGGCGAAGCACATGTTTCCAGGTCCCACACCCAGAACTTCTGATTCAAAAGGTCTGGGGTGGGGCCTGAGAATTAGAGGCTGTTCCTAACACGTTCCCAGGTGATGCTCATGCTGCTGGTCTGTGGCCCCTGGTCTGGGAGCCACTGACCTAGGGATTCTAACTCAGTAGGTCTGGAGAGGGCTCCAGGTGGTTCTGACCTGGTGGTATTCTGAAGTCCACACCTGGAGAAACACCGCCCTGGGACTGAGTGAATTCTGAGATGAACGTTCTCACTGTGCTGCTGCCATGCAAGGGAGAATCAGCTGAACAGTTATTTGGCCATGCTTGGGAGGTGGAGGGGGCGCGGCATGCTGGTTGTGGCGGTCTTTTAAGAGCAATGGGACTCTTTCCCAAAAGGCCTTCTCTCCTCTGGCCCACCTGAGAGACCTCCACTAGTGTCCACCCTACAGGTGCTACTTTGATTTATATTTTATCAAGCAAGATGGTGTTTTCTTAACAAGAAGAGACCCAGGTCACTCGTCCAGACCCTTCTCCCTTTTGTGGGATGTTGGTGCTGGGGGCCCCCTTTTCTGGGAAGTCTCCCATCCCTGCAGTGGGCTCCTGCTGAGCCTGCCAGTTGCCTCCCCATAGGGACCCCCAACCTGGACGTGACCTCCCACCAACCTGGCCTCTGGTTTCTGAAGCATCTCCTCAGACCCGTGGGCTCCCCACTCCCTTCTAAAGAAGGATGAGGGTCTTCTTGAGTACTTAGCTATTTTACAGGTCTGAGTAGAGTTGAGGCTGAAGCACAAATCCCTTTCTCAATGTAAAGACTGTGAGGACACCACACCTCAAGACATCGTTCAATCAACATCTTGAGGACCAGTTCCCACTTGGCAGGAACCTCCGACAGCCAGGTGAGTGAGTGAGGGAAACACAGACACGAGAAGCTTCAGAAGAAAGCCAGGAGCCCCAAGAGGGGAAGGGGCGAGAGAAAGGCAGGGCGTGGTGATGTCCCTCATTGCCTCCTTTGCGGTTTTGTGTAGCGCTGGCCTGGACTTGTCCCTCCAAATTCATCTTGGATGTACCATTGGTACAAACGCCTCAGGCTGTTCTACAGTGCCCTTTAAGCTGAGTTTTCTGGTGTAGTTTTTATTTCATGTGATTTTATTGTTTTCAGAAGAGGCAGTTCATTGAAGGTCTAAGTCAAGAGGCCTGCCTCTCGAGCAAAAGGACCTGCCGCCCTGTGTGCAGTCACCTCCCTTCCCCTCCTTTCTGCACCTTGAGCCTCCAGCCTCATTAGGAGACGTGTAATTGTACAGCCCCCACTCTCGTACAATTGTACAGCGGCAAGCAGCTGCTCCTTAGGATCGACGTCTAAAAGGGGAACTGATCTTCAGGTGAAACTTTGCCCTCAGCTCCAGGACTCCTGGCCCTGTGAGGACGAACATGGCTGGAAAAGGCCAGATGGGCCCCCCAAAGTGTGGGACCTAGCCCAGAGGCCCCAGTTGCCTGAGCCTAGGAGGTTTTCCCGGATGAAATATCATTCTGGGGCATGTCACAATGTTAGAAACACAAAACTTGCCAGATCACCTGGCCTCATTTTGGGCTTGAAAAAATGGGATCGCCAAAGATATAAAGAGTGTCCCCGAACTGTGAGCCCTCCTGAGGTTAGAACACCCTAGCCCTGGCCCTACCCCCAATGCCCAGCACAGTGGTAACTGCTTTAGTGCCAGAAGTACAAAGTCTCAACATCCAAGGTATAAGGGTGATCCCTCTGTGAGACATTTACTCTTTTAAGAAAACTTAGTTCCTCACGCTTCAAAAACTGCTTGGGAAAACTCAGGCAATGATGAAAGTGAGCAACAACTTTAAACTTCAGCATGTCCCCAGGCTTCTCTTATTTGTCACATCAGCTAAAATCTTCCAGGGATTTTTTTTTTTTCTTTTTTGCGAGGAGAAAACTAACAACTTTGTTTTAGCCCTGTGATCTATAAATGCAAATAGTGAATTGGGGTCAATTTCCAGTGTAGAGAGAGTTGAGTGACGCAAATGCTAAACGGAAAATCCCCTTTCTAGTAGCTTTCTGTACCCTGGACAAACGCATAATTTATCCTCAGATAGCTGGACTAGCACCCTTGCAACGGGGAGTGTCATGCCGGAATGCATTTGTGCAAGGAATCTGAATTTCCAAGGACAGCTTTGCCTGGAGAGATACCACCCAGAACAATGTGGGTTTAATTAAGGTTTAGAACAGCGCTCTGTTCACATGGGGTTGATAGGAAGGCTCCAGGTTAGATTTTATTTGGTAATAGATTATTGACCAATGGCAGGCAAGGGTGGCTGGTTTGCATATTTTACTATTCATGACCTCGGGACTGAAGGAATCAGAATGGCAGTAGGCAATATCTCTGTCAGCCTGCTGTTTCTGGAGGGAAAGGCAGTTTTGTGGGTGGATAAATAGACCTCATTTGTATTGCCTTTTGCGCCTGGACCTGATGTTCTGTTAAAGCCAAGTGTGAGAAATACTGCTCTGAAGCAAAGGGCACGCTTGGGTGAGATTAATTAACCTGAATGCCAAAGATCTACTGTGGCACCAAGATAAGGAGCAGTGGGCAGACCCTGCCCAAACAGAAGCAGAGTGAAGTCCTGGAGGGCGGAGCTGTGCTCTGAGAAGGCAGTGCAGGCTCCTTAGCATGAGTCAGTCCCCCTTGGTTTGCACCCAACCCAGAAAGGGGTCCTGAGGAATCCCAGCACAGCACAGCCAGCCAAGGGTCAGACTGAGTCGGGACAATAACAGGATTCCAGGGCTGTGTGTGTGCTGGGCAGCACCTTACCTACTTGCCTAGGTGAAAAGGATAGCAGAAGAGCTTTGTGGGGTGAGGGTTTCTGGAATTAATGGAGTCATAAAAGATGCTGTCAGAAGAAAGGGGTAAGGCAGAGGTGCAGCTTGGTAGGATGGGGTGCAAAGAAGAATCCATTTCTGCATTCCTTTTTCCACTGACATTTCCTTCCCAACCACACACACACAGACCAAAACAACTTCTGGTGCCCAGTGGTTACTCCCCACACCTCCCTCCTCAAATTGCTCTCCTTGGCTGGGCACGGTGGCTCACACCTGTAATCCCAGCACTTTGGGAGGCCGAGGCGGGCAGATCGGGAGTTCGAGACCAGCCTGGCCAACATGGTGAAACCCTGTTTCTTTTTTTTTTTTTTTTGAGACAGAGTCTCGCTGTGTCGCCCAGGCTGGAGTGCAGTGGCCGGATCTCAGCTCACTGCAAGCTCTGCCTCCCGGGTTTTTACGCCATTCTCCTGCCTCAGCCTCCCGAGTAGCCGGGACTACAGGCGCCCGCCACCTCGCCTGGCTAGTTTTTTGTATTTTTTAGTAGAGACGGGGTTTCACCATGTTAGCCAGGATGGTCTCGAACTCCTGACCTCGTGATCCGCCCATCTCGGCCTCCCAAAGTGCTGGGATTACAGGCGTGAAACCCTGTTTCTACTAAAAATACAAAAAAATTAGCCAGGTGTGGTGGCACAGGCCTGTAATCCCACGACTTGGGAGGCTGAGGCATGAGAATCGCTTGAACCTGGGAGGCAGAGGTTGCAGTGAGCTGAGGTCGCACTGTACTCCAGCCTGGGCTACAGAGGGAAACTTCGTCTCTCAATAAATAAATAAATAAATAATTGCTCTCCAAGAAGTCTAACACCAGTCATTCAAACTTTGCGAAGATTTTAGTTTAGATATTATCTCCCATTCTTAAGACATGGGTGTCTAGTTATCCCTGTAGTATTATCAAAAGGACTGTTTTTCTCCATTGAATTGCCTTTGCTCCTTTGTCAGTTGACTATATTTGTGAGGGTCTATTTCTGGGCTCTCAGCTGTGTTCCACTGATCAATCTGTTGACTATTTTACCAATATCATCCTATCTTCATTACGATGGCTTTACAGTAAGTTTAAAGTTAGGGATCGTATTGGTTAGTCTGGGTCTTTTGTCTTTCCATATAAACACTGGAATTATTTTTTTCTGTATCCACAGAATAACTTGTGAGGTTTTGATTTGAATCGTGTTGAATTTATAGATAGAGTTGGAAAGATCTGGCATCTAAACAATATTGAGTCTCCCTATTCATGAACATGGAAGATCTCTCTATTTAGATATTATTTGATTTCTTTCACCAGAGGTTTGTACTTTTTTTCATATAGATCTTGTAAATATTTTATTATATTTATGTGTAAGTTTTTTTGGTACTAATGTACTTTTACATTACTATTACATTTACTAATGTAAATAGTATTGTGTTTCAAATTCCAATTGTTCATTAGAGTATGTAGAAACCCAATTGACTTTTGTGTATTAACCTTATACCCTGCAACCTTGCTATAATCATTTATTGGTTTCAGGAGCTTTGTGGGTTTTTTTTTTTTTTGGTCAATTCTTTGAAATTTTCCACATTAGCATTCATGTCATTTGTGAACTAAGTTCTTCCTTCCCAATCCCAATATTGCTTTTTTTCTTTCCCTTTTCTTGTCTTTGTTTTTCTTTCCATTTTTTTTTTTTTTTTAATTTTGAGATGGAGTCTTGCTCTGTTGTCCAGGCTGGAGTGCAGTGGCACCATCTTGGCTCACTGCATCCTCCACCTCCCAGATTCAAATGATTCTCCAACCTCAGCCTCCCGAGTAGCTGGGACTATAGGTGCGAGCCACCAGGCCCGGCTAATTTTTTTGTATTTTTAGTAGAGATGGGGTTTCACTGTTTTAGCCAGGAAGGTCTCAATCTCCTGACCTCGTGATCTGCCTGCCTCAGCCTCCCAAAGTGCTGGGATTACAGGCGTGAGCCACCACGCCCGGCCTTCTTTCTCTTTTCTTGTCTTATTACATTAGCTAGGACTCTAAGTACAATGTTGAATAGGAGTGGTGAGGGGGACATTCTTCCCCTGTCTTTTGATTTTGGGAGGAAAGTATCTAGTTCCTCACTATTAAGTATGTTAGCTGTAAGCTTTTGTAGATGTTCTTTATCAAATTGAGGAATCCCATCTATTCCTAAAGTGCTGAGAATTTTTAACATGAGTGTCTGTTGAGTTTTGTCAAATGCTTCTTCTGCATCTATTGATATGATCATATGATTTTTCTTCTTTAGCCTACCAATATGATAAATTATTTGACTTTCCAATGTTGAACAAGACTTATATAACTGAAATAAATCCCACTTGATTGTGGTATATAATTCTCTTTATATATTGTTGGATGCTATTTGCTAATATTTTGAATATTTTTGCATCTATGTTCATGAGAGATACTGGTCCATAGTTTTCCTTTCTGGTAATGTCCTTATATGATGTCCTTATACCTATTCTGGTATTAAGATAATGCTGGCCTCATAGAATGAGTTAGAAAGTATTTCTTCTGCTTTTATCTTCTGGAAGAGATTATGAAATATTGGCATCATTTCTTTCTTTAATGTTTGGTAGAATTCCCCAGTGAAATCACCTGGGCTCAATACTTTCTTTTCTGGAAGGTTATTATTTATTTATTTATTTTCTTTCTTTACTCTCGGCATCTTCAGATTATCTATTTTTCCACGTGTGAATCTGGTACATTGGGTCTTTCAAGGGAGTGATCCAATTCATCTGAGTCATTAAATTTGTTGGCATGAAGTTGTTCATAGTATTTTTTTATTATCCTTTTAATGTCCATGAATCAATAGTGATGATCCTTCTTTCATTTCTGACATGAGTAATTTATGTCTTCTCTCTTTTCTTGGCTAGACTGGCTAGAGGTTTATGAATTGTATTAATCTTTCAAAAAACCAGCTTTGGTTTGATTAATTTTCTCTATTGATCTGCTATTTTCAATTTCATTGATTTCTGCTCTAATTTTTATTACTTCTTTTTTCTGCTTGCTTTAGGCTTATATCGTTCTTTTTCTTTAGTTTCCTTTGGTGAAAGCTTAGATATTGACTTTAGATTATTCTTCTTTTCTAACATATGCATTCAGTGCTATATATCTAATTTTATTTTCAAAGCCAGAAATCATTTATTGAGTAATAGAAACTGAAGTAAATAACACTGCTTTCAGTCACTGAATCCCACAAATACTGAGTTGTATTTTTGTTTTCATTTAATTCAAAATATTTTAAAATTTATCTTGAGACTCATTGTTTGGCCCATGTGTTATTTATAAGTGCGTGGTATAATTTCTAAATAATTTGTTATTTTCCTGCTATTTTTCTGTTGTTGATTTCTATTTAATATCATTGTGATGTGCAAGAATACTTTACATGATTTTTATTCTTTTAAATTTGTTAAGGTATGTCTTTCTTATGGCTCAGCATATGGTATATTTTGTTAAGTGTTCCATGTGAGCTTAAGAAGAATGTGTATTATGCTCTTCTTGTATGAAGTCAACAACTGTCCTATAAATGTCAATTAGAACCAGTTAGCTGATAGTGATATGTAGTTAACTAAATTCTTACTAACTTTATGCTTGCCATGTTTGTCAATTACTGATAGAGGAGTGTTTTAAGTCTCCAAGTATAATAGTTAATTTGTCTATTTCTCTTTGCAGTTCCGTTTTTGCTTCACGTATTTTGATGCTCTGTTATTAGGCCCATATACATTAAGAATTATGTCTTCTTGGAAAATTGACTAGTTTATCCTTTTCTAATGCTGCTTTTTATCTCTAATACTCTTCCTTAATTTGTCGCCTGATTTGTCCGACATTAACATAGCTACTCTTCCTGTCTTTAGATACAGGTTAGCATGGTATGCTTTTTGACATTCTTTTATTTTTAATCTATCTGTGGATTTACATTCGAAGTGTATTTCTTGTAGACAACATATAGTTAGTTCCTGTTTTTTGATCTGCTCTGACAATCTCTGTCTCTTAGTAGGTATATTTGGATCATTTCTACTTAAAACAATAATTGAGACAGTTGAATTAATATCTACCATATTTGTAACTTTTCTATTTATTGTACTTGTTTTTTATCTTCCCCTCTTTTTCTGCCTTCTTTGGTCTTAATTGAGGATTTTACATAATTCAATTTTCTATTCTATGCTGAGGTATATCAATTATACTTCTTTAAAAAATTTTTAGTGGTTTCTCCAGAGTTTGTAATACATTAAAACATTTACAACTAATCTAAGTCCACCTTCAAATGACACCATACCGCTTCATGGGTAGTGCAGGTAATCTATAACAGAGTATTCTTGATTTCTCCCTCTCATCCCTTAGAACACTGCTGCCAATTATTTTACTTATCCACATGCTATAATCATCTAACACATTGTTGCTATTATTGTTTTGAGCAGTTAAAAATTATGAATAAAATAAAGATTTTATTTTTATTTATGACACTTTTTCATTCTTTATGTAGTTCTGAGTTTCTAACCTACATACTTTCATTTTCTCTAATAACTTTTTAAAAATAATTTTTTGCAAGGCAGATCTACCAGTAAAAAATTCTCTCAGTTTTTACTCGAGAAAGTATTTCTCCTTTGCTTTTGAAGGTGATACTGTTTGGCTGTGTCCCCACCCAAATCTCATCTTGAATTTCCACGTGCTGTGGGAGGGACCCCGTGGGAGGTAATTGAATCATGGGGGCAAGTCTTTCCTGTGCTGTCCTGGTGATAGTGAATAAGTCTCATGGGATCTGATGGTTTTAAAAAGTGGAGTTCCTGCACAAGTTCTCTCTCTTTGCCTGCTGCCACCCATGTAAGATGTGACTTGCTCCTTATTGCCTTCCACTATGATTGCGAGGCTTCCCCAGTCATGTGGCACTATAAGTCCCGCTAAACCTCTTTCTTTTGTAAATTGCCCAGTCCTGGGTATGTCTTTATCAGCAGTGTGACAATGGACTAATACAGAAGAATAATTTTGCTGGATACATAATTGAAGGTTCGTGGGTTTTTTCTTTCAACACTTTAAATATTTCACTCTATTTTTTTCTTGCTTGAATGATGTCTCAAGATAATATGGTATACTTCTTATCTTTGCTCCTATGTAAGTAAGGTGTTTTTTCCTCTGGTTTCTTTCAAGATTTTCTCTGTCTTTGGTTTTCTACAGTTTGAATATGCTATAATTAGATTTTTAAAAACATCCTCATTGTGTTCTCTGCCCTTTTAATCTGTGGTTGGCTTTCTGGCATTGATTTTTGGAAATTCTCATTATTAATCCAAATATTTCTTCTGTTCATTCTTCTTCTGATATTCGTGTTATTTTTATTTTATTTTTTTTCCTGAGACAGGGTCTCACTCTGTTGCCCAGGTTGGTGTGCAATGGCATGATCACAGTTCACTGCAGCCACTACTTCCCTGGGCTCGGAAGTTCCTCCTACCTCAGCCTTCTGAGTAACTGGGGCTACAGACAAACACCACCACGCCTGGCTAAATTTTGTATTTTTTGTAGAGATGTTTTCCCACTATGTTGCCCAGGCTGCTCTTGAATTCCTGGGCTCAAACAATATCCCCCCTAGGCTTCCTAAAGTACTAGGATTACAGGAATAAGTCACCATATCTGGCCTCTTACTATGTGTATCTTAACACCCTTTGTAATTGTCCCACAGCTTTTGAATATTCTGTTCCTTTTTTCCGCATTATTTTTTGTTTACGTTTCAGTTTGGGAAGTTTCTATTAACATATCTTAAAGCTTATTGATTCTTTCCTTGATAGTGTCCAGCGTACTAATGAGCACATCAAAGGCATTCTTCACTTTTGTTACAGTGCTTTTATTTTCTAAGGTTTTCTTCTGATTCTTTTGTAGAATTTTTCTCTCTGTTTACATTGCCCATCTGTTCTTGCATGTTGTCCACTTTTTTTCATTAAATCCCTTAGCACATTTAATATAGTATTTAAATTCTTGGTCTAATAATTCCAAAATCAGTGTCATATTTGAGCCAGGTTCTGATGCTTGCTTTGTCTCTTCGATTTTATTTATTTGTTTTGGTTTTGGTTTTATTTATTTGCCTTTTAGTATGGTTTATAATTTTATTTTCAAAGCCAGAAATGATATATTGAGTAATAGAAACTAAATAGGCCTTTAGTGTGGGTGTTTACATTTATATGGCTAAAAGTTAAGCTGTGTTTAATGGCTGCTGTAGCTGGAGGTGCTAGGGCCTTCCATTTTGTCTAGCTTTTTTGTTTTTGTGTTCTTTGTTGTCTTGGGATTTTCCTAGAGACTCCTTCTTGAATTGAGTCTTAGCTTTATAGTTCTTTCTGCTGTAATCTTGTTTATCACACAAGAGCCTGTTAATGTGGTGGTAATGTATGAGGAGAGGGAAAAAGCTTTATAATCCCACGATTAGGACTTAGTCACTTAGTAAGCCTGTGCCTCTGGGCTGTGACCCTCACAAGTGCTTCTCAGCTTTCCCCTGGTGTTGGTGAGATAAGAAGGTTAGAGGGAGATAGAGCTGGGTATTTCCTTCTTTCCACACTTCAGTTTTTGGTAAAGTAGTTTCCTCTGAGCGAAGGCCTGTGTTAATGAGAACAGATCTCTCTGGGTATATTTAAAAATGGTTCCTTTTCCTCTCCCCTTGCTGGAAGCAGGAAGTGATTTTTCTCTGATCTTCACTTTGATAACTTTGTTGTGGAGGTAAAACTCATGAAATTATGAACTCTCCCACCACCCCTCCTCCAAGCCTGAACCCAAAAGAGTTTTTGACTTTCAAGCTAGTCCACACTTAGCTTCCATAAACCAGTCAATTAACGCTTAAGTTTGCCTGCCCATTAGTTACTTACTTGCTCCAGTAGCTTCTACTTTAACTGTATAATTTAAATTTCAGTGTTCTTTTGTTTGTTGCTGAAATATAACAATATAATTAAACTTTGTGTATTGACCTTATATCTATCACCTTGCTGAATTCACTTATTAATGCTATGAATTTTCTGTTAATTTTTAAATTGATTTTCTATGTACACAATCATGTTATTTAAAAATAATTACAATTTCATTTCCCATTATTTCTAATTTTGAGAGCTTTATTTTTTTCCTTATTGCAACTACTGCTGATATAATGTTGAATAGAAGTGGTGACTGAGTATCTTTGTTTCATTCTTAATTTGGGTAAAATCTTTCAATATTTCCCATTAGGTGTGATGTTTATTCTAGAGTTCTTTCTCTTCCAAGCTACTCTATCAGTTAAAGAATGTTCCCTTCTAATCCTGCACTCAGAATGTTTTTTTTCTTTTATCATGAATGGGTGTTGAATTTTATCAAGTGCTTTTTTGGCATCCATTCAGTTGATTGTCCTTTCATTTTCTTAGCGTAGCAAATTACATTGACTAATTTTTTGGACATTAAACAACTTTGCATCCTAGAATAAATCCAATTTGGACTTGTTTTATTATACTTTTTATTGGCTCCTCAATTTGGTTTGTTAATGCTTTATTTAGTATGTTTACACTACGTTATTAGGGAGACTGGCTTATAAGTTTTCTTTCTTTGCTGATTTTTGTATCAAGTTTTACTGGCTTCCTAAAATGAGTTGGGAAGTGTTGCCTCTTTTTCTATCCCTGGGTGAGTTTATGTGAGATCAGTGTCAATCATTCTCAAATGTTTAGAAGGATTTCATTAGTGAATAATCTGGGCATAGAATTTTACTTGTGGGAAATAATTAAATTACAATCTCAATTTCTTTCATACATGGACGATAATTCAGATTTTCTATTGCATCTTTTCTTAGTTTTGGCAAGTAATGCTTTACCAGGAATTTGCCCATTTAACTTATATTTTGAAATTTATTGTTATGACATTTTTATAACATCCCCTTTTCTTCATAATATTGATAATTGATGTATTCTCTTTTTTCTGACTCATTTTGCCAATGATTATCCACTTTATTAGTTTTTTTTTCAAAGAAACAACCTTTCCTTTTGTTGTGCTTCTTTGCTGTATACTTGCTTTCTATTTCATGGATTTCTGCTCTTATAATTATTTCCTTCCTTGTACTTTATTTTGGTTTCATTTGTTATTCTTTTTCTAACTTTTCTAGATCAACATTTAGATTATTCTTTTTCAGCCTTTCTTCTTCTCTAATACAGGCATTTAACACTTTAAACATCCTTCTGATTATGGCTTTAGCTATACCCCATATAGTTAGACATGTTCTATTTTCATTAATCAGTTCAAAATATTTTCTAAGTTATATGGTGCTTTTCTCTTTGATCTATAGATTCTTTAGAATGTATTATTTACTGTATGTGGAATCTTGGTGATTTTCTAGCTATCTCTGCTTTTTAAAAATGTTTTAATTCCATCCTGGTCAGAGAACACATTCTCTATTATTTCAATCCTCTAAAAGTTTTAGAGACTCACTTTGTGGCTCAGGTCAATTTTGGTGATTGTTCCAAGTGCACTTGAAAATAATATATATTGTGGTTGTTGAATTTAGTATTCTACATATGTCACTATGCCAAAAGCTTATTAATCATGTCCTTCAAGTTCTTTATATAATTATTGATGTTGGGCTTTCTTGTTCTATTAGTTACTAAGAGAGGTATGTTAAATTAACTATGATTATAGATTTATATATTTCCTCTTTTCTCTCAATTTTTGATTTACACATTTTAAAACTATATTTTGAAGTACATTCAAATTTAGAATCGTTATGTCTTTCTCATAGATGGATCCTTTTATCATTATTAAATATACCTCTTTATTTTTAGTAATGCTTTCTCAATTAAAATCGACTTGTCAGATAATTGCATAGCTGTACTTACTTTCATTTGGTTGATACTTGAAGGGTATATCATTTTCTATTATTTTACTTTCACTCTTTCCGGATTCTTCTGCCTAACCACGTATTAAGATGTCCCTTTTGTAAGCAGCACAGTGTCACTATTATTAAAAATCCAGTCTGACGGTCACTGTGTTTTAATTGGAATATTTATTTAATTTACATTTAACATGATTTCAAATATATTTAAATCTAAATTTATCATTTACTATTTGTTTCCAATCTATTGTTTTAAAATTTCCTTTCTCTTCTCCTTTCTTGGCTTCTTTTGAATTAATGTTTTTATTATTTCTATTTCCTTCTCTATCATTCTCTTTGGGATTGGCCTAGAGAGTATACCGTCTATCTTATCTTGTTAGCAGTCTTTTATCTATTATAATCTTCCTGAACAACTCCAGAGCTTTACAACATTTTAACTCCATTCATCCTTTTCCCAACTTTTATACTGTTCAGTCATATATCTTAATTTGGTATATATTTTAGACCCCTGAAGGCATTATTATAGAGTGAATTGTGTTCCTCACCCTAATAATTTACATGTTGGAGTCCTAACCCCCAATATCTCAGAATGTGACTATATTTAGAGATATGGCCTTTAAAGAGGTAGTTAAGGAAAAATGGGTCATTAGGTTGGGCCCTGATCCTATACGACTGGTATCCTTCTAAGGAGAGGCGATGAGCACACGGACACACACAGAGGGAAGACTGTCTGAAAACACAGGGAGAAGACACTATCTGCAAACCAAGGAGAGGCCTCAGGAAAAACTGACCCTACCCACACCTTGGACTTCCAGCTTCCAGAACTGTGAGAGAGATTTCTGTTGGTTAAGCCCTCCAGTCTGTGGTACTTCGTTATGTCAGCCAGAGACAAATACAGACATCATTATTGTTATTGTCTTAAACGGTTTTATCCTCGTATTTATTCTGTTGTTTCTTATTCCTCCCACGTCGTTATGCTCCCTTCAGGATAATTTTCCTCATTCATGGTAAACTTCTTCAGTATTCCTTTTCGAATTGGTGTACTTGTGACAAATTATTTTGGCTTTTGTCTGAAACATCTTTGCTTTGTTTTTAATTTATTAATTGGGAAAATGTTAATTAATATTGTATCATTTTTTAACAGTCACTTGTGCCAAGCACTGTATTTAATATTCTATGTAATTTTTTCCACTAAATATTTACAACAGTCCAAGGAAGTAGATATGGCCATCTCCACTTTACAAATAAGAAAACTGAGATTGTCACAGATCTTTCAAGGTTACCTAGCTAGTAAATAACAAACATTTGCCTTTATTTTGAAGGATATTCCCACTGAGTATTGGATTCTAGGCTGACAGTTATTTGCTTTTAGCATTAAGGATGTCATTTCATTATCTTCTAAATTCTATTGATCTGTTGAAAAGTCAGCTTTATCCACACATTTTATATATGTATACATGCACATGTATAGCAGGATACACAAGAAAGTGTAATAGTTACTGTTTCTGAGGATTCTAGGGGAGAATGTATTTGCCTGCTTTTTGTAGCTTTTCAAAGCCACTCACATTCCTTGGCACATGACCCCATCCCTCTCCCCCATCTTTAAAGTCAGAATGGCCAGTTGAGTCTTCTTACAATGCCAAGGTTTTGTTCTGGACACTTCTGCCTCCCTCTTCACTACTTAAGGATGCTTGTGATTACACTGGAATCACCTGGATAATTACATGGGCCCAACTGCCCCATTTGCTGATCAGCCACATCAACCTCACCTGCGTGCTTAATTCCTTTTTGCCATGTAAATAACATATTCACAGGTTCTGGAGATTTGGCCTTGGGCATCTCTGAGGATATGGGGTGGTTGATGTGTATAATGCAGGTGAGACATAAAAGGTAGAAAGTTCATGCTGGGGGAATGACACTGCATAAGAATTTGGCAGGTTCTTCAAGATGAGCTGGAAGTGCAGCCTGTTCCTTTAGTGGCCACAAATCACAGATTCACTGGGTAAAACCAGCTTCATGCATCCCCTGCCCATATGTTCAGATTATGAGTCCTGGTTTTGATGCCCTAAATCCCAGTTACATAAGAGAAGGAACACAACGAATGCTAATGATGATAGGTTACTTCTCCCCAAGAATGACTGTCTGCATTCCCCTTTTCATCAAATTAACGCTTACCTGCTGGAATGGACAATACCTTCATTTTTCTGTGAGCCACGAAGGGCCATAGTCATGTCCGAATGACTATGGGCTGTGCATGCTGACAATATTTCTTCACTTCTTTGCTCTCCTCTGGAAATGTACAGGGTTTTTTCTTCCCCTGTTCAAAGGAGGACTTCATTGGCAATCAATGACTCTCAGCAGTAAATAGTAACAGCCACAACTAACCACGAGCCTGGGATTGTGCCAAAGTTTTACATGTAAGCTCTGATGCTGGCTGTTGGCTCCCATGCATAGACCTCTGTTCTTGTTTTGCCACTCCTTTGCCAGGGCCTCCCACAGTACTTGGCTCAGAGTAGCTGTTCAATAAATATAAGTAATATGTGTAATTCTATCGACTTTTCACAGCACCTTTAAGATGCTATAATTTGCCTATTTCATTGCCTGGAAACAGGCTCAGAGAGGCTAAATGACCTCCTGCAATCACAGAGCATGTAAATGGCAGAACTGAGATTCAAAACCAGGTCTGACTCTGGAGTCCAGGCTCTTAGCTTCTACACTCACCCATTTCATGTGCAGTGTAGTCTGCATGGCAGACACATGCCCCAAAGAAGGCACATCAAGGAAAATTTGGGAGTCAAGTCTGAAAACTGAAGGCAGTAAGATCCAATATAAAATGAATCAGATTAACCACTGGAGTGATGGTTTGTCGCTTGGATCACTAGCAAGTTTTCCAAGTTTCCTTAAGGGAGAACAAAGTGCATCTTAACTAAGTGTAGAAAAGTAGTTCAATCAAAGTGGCTGTGATACTTAATTTTATGTGTCAACTTGGCTAGGTTATGGTACTGTGTCTGGAGTTGGTTCCTTCCGGTGGGTTAGTAGTCTTGCTGACTTCAAGAAGGAAACCACGGACCTTCATGATGAGTGTTACAGCTCTTAAAGATGGCACAGACCCAAAGAGTGAGCAGTAGCAAGGTTTATTATGAAGAGCCAAAGAACAAAGCTACCACAGTGTGGAAGGGGACCTGAGCAGGTTGCCGCTGCTGGCTGGGGTGGCCAGCTTTTATTCCTTTATTTGTCCCCTCCCAGGTTCTGTTTTTGTCCTATCAGAGTGCCCTTTTTTCAGTCCTCCCTGTGATTGGCTACTTTTAGAATCTTGCTGATTGGTACATTTTATAGAGCACTGATTGGTGCATTTTAGAGAGTACTGGTTGGTACATTTTACAATCCTCTTGCTAGCTACAGAGCGCTGATTGGTGCATTCTTACAGAGCACTGATTGGTACATTTTACAATCTCCTTGCTAGCTACAGAGCACTGATTGGTGTGTTTTATAATCTTAGCTACAGAGCGCTGATTGGTGCATTTTACAATCCTCTTGTAAGACAGAAAAGTTCTCCAAGTCCCCACTCAATCCAGGAAGTCCAGCTGACTTCACTTCCCAGTACCTAGTTTTTGGTCAAACACCAGTCTAGATGTTATCATTAAGGTATTTTTTTTTAAATATCTGATTGACATTTAAATCAGTAGATGGTAAAGCAAATTACACTCTATAATGTGGGTGGGCCTCATCCAATCAGTTGAAGACCTTAAGAGCAAAAGACTGAGGTCACTGAGGAAGAAGGAACTCTGCCTCCAGACAGCCTTCAGATCCAGGCTACAACATCAACTCTTCCCTGGTTCTCCAATGCCAGCCTTGCCCTGCGAATTTTGGACTTGCCAGTTCACACAATCGTGTAACCCAATTCCTTAAAATACATCTCCCTCTCTGTCTCCATCTCTACATCCAATATTCTGTTTCTCTGGAGAATCTTGACTACTACAGTGACCAGGGTGTAGCCTCAAGAAAATGTGCCTGAGAGGCAGAAACTGAAAGAAAACTGACCATGTTACAGCCCAAGTGTAACTGGAGGCAAGGCCTTCATACTGCTGCAGGATTTTTTCATCAGTTAAGGGGGTTCTTAGCTATTTGCAGGCTGCAGGGCAGTGAAGCCCAGTAGTCTGAGGCCAATCCTGAAAGGGGAAAGAAGCTGCAGGTCCTGGCTATTGAAGCAAAAGCATACTGAAGCGGGTGTGGAGCGCCCATCCAGTGGACCCAGGGGGAATGGGCAGAGCCCTGACATTGTCCTCTACAATGCTCCTCCCAGGACTGACTTGCCAAGCTCTACCTGTGACCTTGGAAAGGATCTGGCCCCGGGACCCACCCGGCAGCTGCTGTGTCTCTCTGTCTTCTCACCTTTTCACCTCCACTGCAGATGGAATCTAGCAGGACAGATGTCTGTCCTTCTCCGTTGCCCTTCATGCCTCATTATCCTGAAAAGTTCTCTCTATGCCTGGGGCAGTAGTGACAGAACAGAATCGTTAGCGTCTCATGTATGTGAAAACGGTGGCTATCAGACGTGTGGTCCCATTTGGACATTCATTTCTTTGTTGGGCCAATATGCAGTCACTAACTACATGTGGCTATTTACATTTAAATTAATGAAAAGTAAATCAAATGTAAAAATCAATTCCTATCAATTCCTCAGTCACACTAGCTACACTACAAGTGCACACTAGCCATGTGAGGCTAGTGGCTCCTGTATTGGGCAGTGCAGCTCCAGAACAGCCCTGGTCTAGAGGACAATGAAGAAGGAAAACCTCCAGAGCGTCCTGCAGGCAGAGTTCCTGTTGACTAATGCCTCATGAGTGGCCACTCTGGAGTGGCTGTAGGCATTAGAATGTCCCTTATTCTCATATGTCCTGTGGAGTCTCACAGAAGGTATTGACAACCGTGATTCATCCAGGCTAACAGCATCCCTGGGGGTGGCTGGGAATGGCTTACTATTCCCAGCTAATAAATTCACTCAGTAGAGGATAGAACTGAGGTCTGGGAGGCTTCAATCCACAGTGAGTGTGTCTTGGAGGCAGGTTGTACACGCAGGTATTTTGACTCCTACATGGAGTACTTCCCAGTTCACCAGCATATTGTAGAAATAACGATGCAGCGGGATCCCTTTAGACTGAAACCTTGGAGACAGGGCCACACCATCCTTGTAGAAGGTGACATCAGGTACTTTCAGTGAGGAGTTATGTTTGGGGGACATTAACACTTAAAAACATTATATTGTCTTTAATACAGTGTAGTTTTACTACTCAGGGTTCTCCAGGAAAATAGAACCAATACGATAGATAGATAGATAGATAGATAGATAGATAGATAGATAGATAGATAGATAGATAGATAGATAGATAGATAATAGAAAGAAAGAAAGAGAAAGATAGATAGATAGATAGATAGATAGATAGATAGATAGATAGATAGATAGATAGATAGACAGACAGACAGAGATGGATAGATAGAGATTTATTATGAGGGATTGTTTCACACAATTATGGAAACTGAAGTCCCACTATCCGCTGTCTGCAAGCTGGAGAAGCAGGAAAGCTGGTGGTGTAGTCCCAATCCAAACGCAAAGGTCTGAGAACCAGGGGAGCCCCTGGTGTAAGTTCCAGTCTGAGTCCCAAAGCCTGAGAACTGAGAGTGTGGATGTCCAAGGCCAGGAGAAAAGTGAATGTCCCCATTCAAGCAGAGCGTGGATTCCCCATCCCTCTACCTTTTTTTCTATTCCAGCCCTCAACTGGTTGGATGAGGCCTGCCCACATTGCCGAGGGTGATCTTTACTCCACCTATTCAAATGCCAATCTCTTCTGAGAACAGCCTCACAGACACACCCTGAATAATGTTTTACCAGCTATCTGGGCATGCCTTAGCCTGGTCAAGTTGATGCAGAGAACAAACCATCACAGTGACAGATCTTTTCCTTTTTCCTCCTCAGTTTTTTGCTACAACTTGAAGCTTTTCTTGCTAGACCATAGATACTGCTGCAAGCATTTTACATGTATCAGTTGAGTTTACCTTCACAAAACCCCTGTGATATAGGTACTATAATTATCCGTAATTTACAGCTGAAGAAAATAAGGCCCAGAGAGGGTAAGTGACTCGCTTAAAGTCACACAATCGGCCAGTGGTAGATCCACTATATGAACCTAGACCCATCTGGCTCCAGAGCAACAAGCCGTTGGACATGCGGCCTCTTAGGCCATGAGTGCACATTTATATTTGTAGTGATTTCACATTGTTAAATACAAATTTCACAAAGTACATTTTGAGCTCTGACAATTGTTTTCAGAGGTGAAGTGTCCCAATGACGCATTAGACCAATGCATTTTCCAAAGCTTTTGGGAATGTGTCCTTTACATAATAAGTTAAAATACAATTGGTCCATTCTTCTTATTTCTCATTACAGGTGACCATAAATAGCCCATAGTGCCTACATAAATGGAAATCAGCGTTTCTGTTTCTGGAGCTTCTATTTTTAACATTGATCCCCTCCCAGAGCATCAGGCGGGGCTAATGGTGGAGAACAGAAACCACTCTAGCTAACTTAAGCAGAAAGGAAGTTGGTACCAGGTCTTATGTGTTTCCACAGTTGTTCAGGCTCTTTGTGAAAGTCTCGACAACCCTCCAGCCCCTAGACTTGTGTTTATGGCTTCCCAGCAGAGTGGAAGTTTTGCCACTGGGGCTGCAGCAGACAGAGGTCAGAATGCTGGCCCCCGGCACCAGCTGGGAAAGCAGCCACGCCACTGAAGGGAGGTGCCCAAACAGGTTGCTGGAGACAAATGGCCTTGGACACAATCCATGTTGCAAATGAAGCTTCACGCTTGCATCTCTTTCAACTTCACCCAATTTTGAATTCAAGTCTGGCCGGAGTGCATCAGAGTGGCAGGTCTTAGTAGCGACACAATCTGGGAAATGTAACTTTTACATCTCTGGCCTTTGCAGATGGGCTGGCACACCAGCAGGAAGCTAGAATGGATGCTGAGAGCCAGTCCATGGTGCACATCACAGTCCAAATGTAAATGAGTAGCTTAAGCTACTCAACGTCCACACATACCATCTTTCCATGGTTGGACTTCTCACTAACAACAGTAGCAACCTGCTCCCGTGGCACAATACAACTGGTCATGTACAAACACGCTCATTCTCTCCTCAAAAGGGAGACCCTAACTCCTTTCCTGACTACCTTAAGCAGCTGGCGATCCCTCTTCCTCCAGTTCAACCCTAATCTCATTTTAATTCCCTAAAACCCAAACAGCAAAGTTACAGTTAACCACCAACAATGTGCTCTGTATAAAACGGTAGCGAAAAGAGTGAAGGGAAATGGAAAGTTGGTTTGCATGCGCTCGTCCATGCCTAACAAAGAAGCACAGAAAATACATGTGCAGGTGCTACAATACTTACTAGTTTTTATAACTAACCAGGAGGCCACCATATTTGGCATTTATCAATTTCTTTATTACCCAATCCATGTTTCTTTTGCCCTCTATCAGAACCTCAGCTTGTTTGGATTCTTCATCTGTAGAGATGATGGAAAACGTTAAGCATAAGGAGTCTGAGCCCTGATAGATCTGTGTGATTTGGCTGCAAATGGTCTTTGAGAAGAATAGTGAGAGATGCTATCCCACTGCCTGCATTCTGGCACAGCTAGGCCCTGATTCAAATCATGTACTACTTCCCTTGGGGCAGCAGTGCACCCTACAGAGTGTCGTGCCCCACATGGTGCTGTGAGTTCTCCATAGGCCGTACTACCATTCTGTAAGGCTGGCTGCTTCTGGGTGGTGGGAAACATGGTAAGACCAGTAGATCCCACGGACAAACCCATCACCTCTCATCTCTTTGTGTAAAATAAAATTTCTTGGTCAGGGAGAGTGCAGAGTGAAATACCAGATGTTGAAACATAATTCAAAAAGTCCATTCGTAGTGTCTTTGGAAGAAATGGAGAAAGGCTGGGAAAACAAATCTGCGTCTTGACTGTATCTTCTCTAATGAGGAAGAAATACTGCCTCTTCCACGATGAGCAGGGTCCAAACTTATCAGCCTGCTGTGAAGAGACTGGCTGTTCCTTCTGGAGCAGGTGACTGGAGAAGGAGCCTGAATGACATCTAGAGACTGGGCCACCCTACCTACCTCTGCTGAGAGGTCTTTTGGTGAGTGTCGCTGGAGACACAAAAGTCTTCATGCTCTGGACCCCTTTTGAGAGGCTCATCTACAACTCTCTTTTCTACACTTCCTTGTCAGTAAGTCTCTTATTTTGAGCTAAACATTTGGCTTAGCTATCTGGCTAAACATTCAGGTGCTGCTTACAAATCAGTATAGATTGATGCATCCAATCGCCTTTCCCTCCAGACAATCAAATGTACTACTCCACATTCTGCCCTTGAGACAATTTCTCTTCCCTGAGTGCTTCAAGGCCACCTCTAACTGAGGATATGGTGCCATGGTGGCCCTCCTCTCTTTAGAATCCATGTATCATGCAGAACAATCTGCAGATGAATGTTGACTTATTTTCTTCCTCAGTCATCTTGTCCTAGGAAATGTCATGTGAGGCCACAGTACAGGTTCAAAGAGAGGCAGTGATCTGGAAAGAGTAAATGCCATGGGAGGAGAGACTACCTGGAAATGCAAATTACATACATTAATACTTTGAGGGCTTACCCAACTTGTCTATTTCCCTACTACTGACAATGTGGTACTTTAGGGGCATGCCTGATTGGTGGATTTGTAGGTCAGAATAGCAAGTTCATGATGTGCAGCTCAAGTTTCACCTGCATTCAGACCCTAAATGGCACTAGCAGCAAGCCAAAAGCTATCCCTCGAAGGGACAGACATGGGCTTATTCCAAAACCCTGGGATCTGTGCTGCTTTCCTCTGTCAGGTCTTGCTACTGCCTCCGCAGAGCAGCATATCACAGACAGGTCAAGGTACTGGGTCGTCAGCCTCAAGTCACAAATCTGCATGTGCTGCAGTCTGAATCAGCTGGAAAAGCTTTCTCTTGCTTTGGGCTCCATTCAAAACTGGCTGCCCTGAGGCTACTCAGTAAATGACTTAGATTTATTAAACCAAGTTTGCAATAAGTTATCTCTATAATACCAAGGTACTCTCAAGCTTTGTAACCTTTAATTTATGGTATGTGTGTGTACAGTGGGGGGTGGGGTAGGGGTGGGATACAACATACAGAGTTTGTCTTTAATTTCAAAGGGGATGTTCCATTATGCTCCAGACGGCTATACCATACACAAGAAACTTTACCAGATTCTGACATTATTTTATGGAGTTTATCTCCCACTTTCTGATGCACACTGACCATATCAAGGTATATAGGTATCTGCTATTTCCTGCTCACTAGTCCTACTAGTATGAACTAATCAATGTAGTGGATCAATGGTGAGAGATTCTGCAGACTGAAACCTAACACAAGGCTAACTGATGTAGTCTTGAATAAGGTAGTGAAGCTGTCCTTGCTGAGTGAAACAAAAATGTTTTTGGTATTCTATGCTTATTTTAAGAGAGGAAAAGTATTTTCTGGATCAATAGCTGTACACCAGGTTTCAACAGTTGTATTGCTTCACTCCAGCAGATGGTCTATGTCTGGAATAGCATCTACAGTTGGAGTCACTGATTGAGTTCACAATGGTCCACTGTTGTTCTCCAAGACACATCTGTGTTCCACACAGACCAAGGAAGACAAAAGAGGGTATGATAGGAATCCTCACTCTTGATTTTTTCATCTTTGATGGCAGTCTTAATCTTTGAAATCCCCTGGATGATATTTGCCTTGATTGATTATTTTATTTAGTAGGGAGGGGTAATTCAACAGTCTTCCACTTTTTTTTTCTACTTTGAAAACATTCACTCCACTAGTCAGGGAGACAATATAGGTAGTTCTAAGTATGTTTATTCCAGATATGCAGCTCACAAACTAAGGCAAAAAACAAAGATGACTTCAAGGATGAATTGAGTCCCACAGTGGAACACAACTGATCTAAACCCTTATCCTGTAACTTATCCTGTCCCATTTCATCTGGCAAACCAAAGCAGTGTTCCAGGTCCCTAGGCATTCATATTAGTTTATGGTCAAGATCCAGTGATGAGATGGTTCATTTCATAATGGCCAGAGACCCCTTTCCAAGAAGGACAAAAGGAAGATGTACATAGTGTCTTTGTGATGGTGTTGTAATATCTTTTTTCAAAGATCCTGGATATCCCTCCTTGTGTGTCTCTGAGCTGACCACAGGAATGGGTGAGAGGCCATGATTCTGTGATAGTGACCTGGGCCCTTACACCACTGTCAGAGCCTCCAGTCATTAAGCCAAGAGGTGTCGTTTGTTTGGTTTGGTATTTGATTATATGATTCAAATAGGACTTTAGTGACTTACCTAGAACCATTTTAGTTTTAGGGGCCTCAGGCTCATAGTTCCTCCATAGTGAGTTTGGGATAAAATTTATCAAATGGTGCATTTTATTTGAGTTTTTTTTTTTACTATCCGAGAGTGATTCCGTTTGCTCATTTAGTTGACTGAAACATGGTGGCTTACATAAAACTCACGTAGTTTACATGAAATTAAGTGAATGTGCCAGAAATTCTTAGATATTACAAACCAGAAATAAAATTCTAAGCCCTCCAACCATCTCAGTAGACCCCTCCTCTTGGTCAAGGACCTTCCAAAGTTAACCTGAAAAACTAGTTCAGGCCATGATGGGAAGGGGAGGTCAGACATGTCTCCTTATACCCTCCTCCCTTTTGAAATTCAGGAAAAGCCAACTAGCATTAACATCAACACAGGCCGGAAGTCTGATAAGAAATATTTACAATCTCTTCTCTCTGAAGCCTGCTACCTGAAGGCCTCATCTTCATGATAAGACTTTGGTCTCCACAACCCCTTAGCATAACCCAGACATTTCTTTCTATTGATTCCAGCCCTTTAGGTAATAACTTAACTTTTTCAACCAATTGCCAATCCGAAAATCTTTAAATCTACCTATAACCTGGAAACCCTGCTTCAAGTTGAACCAATATATATCTTACATGTATTCATTGTTGTATTATGTCTTCCTAAAATGTATAAAAGCAAACTTTTCTCCAACCACCTTGGGCACATGTTGTCAGGACCTCCTGAGACTTGTCATGGGTGTGTCCTTAACCTTGGCAAAATAAACTTCCTAAATTGATTGAGACCTGTCTCCGTTACTTTGGGGTTCACAACAAGATGCTGTAAAAGAAGCATACATACACATAGGGAGATGGGACTATTAGAGTGGATTTATTAAATATAACCTCCTCACCAGCCTCCTAACTATGTCCCCAAGATGGCCCAGAGACATTGAGAAATTCATTGGTGACAGGGATATGGACATCCTGTCAAGGTCCTGTAGTGCTTGTCCACTGTGGGCCTGGAGGAAGGTGGGGGACTGCTGCTTCTGAAGTGGGCTTTGTGATTGCAGGGAAGAGGATGGGATCTCTCAAGGCAGAGCCCAGAGCAGCACGTGACACCCAGAAGCAAGGTGTCGTGGCTCCTCAGAAGGTCAGTAGGGCCGGAGTGGAATGCAGGTGACCTGACCTGCCCAGATCTTAGGCAGAGGCTGCTTGATAGTGAGGTCTCTCCCTGCATGAACTCCCTGAGAAAATAATTGTACCTGTAATTTATTTCCATCTTAAAATGAAAATAACTCCAACCAAGAGTTCATCTTTTCCATTTATAAACACTGCACATCTCCAAGGATGAAAGTTCCTGAGAACAGAGCTTTTCAAATTTTTATGTTCATTTGAATCACCCTGGATCTGTCAAAATACAGACTCTGACTCAAGAGGTCTGGGGTGAGGTCTGAGATGCTGCATTTCTCATAGACTCCCGGGAGATGCTGCTGCTGCTGCTGCTGCTGCTGCTGCTCTGTGGGCCACGCTCTGAGTGGTTAGTTTTTAAAGATAAGAGAACATTGACGGAGGGCTGAGAGATGAGTCCCGCTTTCCCCCACCCCAGCTGTACTACTCTGCTTTAACCAGAGTGCCCCCCAGCCTTTTTTTATGAAAGTCTTATCTCATATTTTATTTTTTTTTTTAAAAGGCAGCTCTAATTTAAAGCAGATCTAATGTTTAAAAAAATGGCCTAAATAGTCATGATGAATTTTCAATTAAAAAGAAAAAGAGACACATGACCAAGTCATTCTACTTTCCATTGTTATCTTCTGGAATTCTTTACAGTGCCAGCTTTCATTCATTCAAGAAATAATTTTTGCAAGGCGACTCTGTTCAAAGCACCATAAATGCTGAATCTCTCTAGTATCAGCTTTTGCAAAGTTAAAATCTCCATCTTTGGCTCTTCTGACCTGGGAATCATATCTGTAAAACTTCAGCTGCTCTTGGCACAACACAATCCTCTCTCCCCGTGCCGGGGTTGGAGTTCGATGGTTTGCACATGTGCGTTTCAATCTCCTGTTATTGGGAAAGACCGTCACCACCCAAGGTCTGGAGAGCCAACAAACATTTCAGAGGGGGTTCACAAGGGCCCATTTTGTAGAGGCCACACATTTCTTTAGACACAATTATGAGGAAATGAGGAAAGGCAAGAGAGAATGGCTTTCAAATAGACCCATTATCTATGCATTTGATGTTCTCCTAAATTTCTATAAAAGCCAATGACTCTTGATTCTAGAGAGGTACAGTATTGATTGCTGGTTCATCTTCCATTGGTTGTGATTCCTAACACATTAATGTTACGTCTTTCAGCCCTTTGAGTTATTTTAAAAATCACACTCAGGGCTCCATTTGTGATGTCATTCCTGACAATCCTGTCCTTGTTAGAAATAATTGATTCTTACTCTGCCCTCTGCATATGTAGCTATGTAGAAGTTCCCAATAGATGGTAAATGTTAATAACAGATATGTATGTTTTGAAGTAGTTTTATAAGGTTATTAGAGTGTAGTCTTTTTTTAATTTATTTTAAGTTCTGGGATACATATGTAGAATGTGCAGGTTTGTTACATAGGTATATGTGTGCCATGGTGGTTCGCTGCACCTGTTGACCCATCCCCTAAGTTCCCATCCCTCGCCCCCCGACCCCCAACAGGCCCTGGTGTGTGCTGTTCCCCTCTCTGTGTCCATGTGTTCTCATTGTTCAACTCCCACTTATGAGTGAGATCATGCGGTGTTTGTTTTTCTGTTCCTGTGTTAGTTTGCTGAAGATGATGGCCTCCAGCTTCATCCATGTCCCTGCGAAGTACATGATCTCATGCCCTTTTTCATGGCTGTTTAGTATTCCATGGTGTATATGTACCACATTTTCTTTACCCAGTCTATCATTGATGGGCATTTGGGTTGGTTCCGTGACTTTGCTATTGTAAATGCTGCTGCAAAAACATACATGTGCATGTGTCTTTATAGTAGAATGATTTATAATCCTTTGGATATATAACCGGTAATGGGATTGCTGGGTCAAATGGTATTTCTTGTTCTAGATCCTTAAGGAATCATCATACTGTTTTCCACAATGGTTAAACTAATTTACACTCTCACCTAATTTACACTCCCACCAACAGTGTAAAAGCGTTCCTTTTCTCCACAGCCTCACCAGAATCTATTGTCTTTTGACTTTTTAATAATTGCCATTCTGACAGGCATGCGATGGTATCTCATCATGGTTTTAATTTGCATTTCTCTAATGATCAGTGATGTTAAGCTTTTTTTCATATGTTTTTTTGGCTGTGTAAATGGCTTCTTTTTTTTATTTTTTATTTTTTTGAGATGGAGTCTTGCTCTGTCACCCAGGATGGAGTGCAGTGGCACGATCTCGGCTCACTGCAAACTCCACTTCCCAGGTTCACGCTATTCTCCTGCCTTAGCCTCCCAAGTAGCTGGGACTACTGGCGTCCACCACCACGCCTGGCTAATTTTTTGTATTTTTAGGAGAGATGGGGTTTCATCGTGTTAGACAGGATGGTCTTGATCTCCTGACCTCATGATCCGCCCACCTTGGCCTCCCAAAGTGCTGGGATTACAGGCGTGAGCCACCACGGCCAGCCAAATGTCTTCTTTTGAGAAGTGTCTGTTCATATCCTTTGCCCACTTTTTGATGAGGTTGTTTGTTTTTTTTCTTGTAAGTTTCTTTAAGTTCTTTGTAAATTTTGAATACTAGGCCTTTGTCAGATGGGTAGATTGCAAACATTTTCTCCCATTCTGTAGGTTGCCTTTTCACTCTGACTATAGTTTCTTTTGCTGTGCAAAAACTCTTTTGTTTAATTAGATCCCATTTGTCAATTTTGGCTTTTGTTGCAACTGCTTTTGGCGTTTTCATCATGAAGTCTTTGCCCATGCCTATGTCCTGAATGGAATTGCCTAGGTTTTCTTCTAGGGTTTTTATGACTTTGGGTTTTCCATTCAAGTCTTTAATCCATCTTGAGTTAACTTTTGTAGAAGGTGTAAGGAAGAGGTCCAGTTTCAGTTTTCTGCATATGGCTAGCCAGTTTTCCCAGCACCATTTATTGAACAGGAGATCCTTTCCCCATTGCTTGTTTTTGCCTGGTTTGTTGAAGATCAGATGGTTGTAAATATGTGGTGTTATTTCTGAGGTCTCTGTTCTGTTCCATTGGTCTATACGTCTGTTGGTACCAGTACCATGCTGTTTTTGTTACTGTGGTCTTGTATTACAGTTCGACGTCAGGTAGCGTGATACCTCCAGCTTCGTTCTTTTTGCTTAGGATTGTCTTGGCTATACGGGGTCTCCTTTGATTCCACATGAAATTTAAAGTCGTTTTTTTCTAATGCTGTGAAGAATGTCAATGGTAGTTTGATGGGAATAGCATTGAATCTATAAATTACTTTGGGCAGTATGGTCATTTTCATGATATTGATTCTTCCTACCCATGAGGATGAAATGTTTTCCCATTTGTTTGTCCTCTCTTATTTCCTTGAGCAGTGGTTTGTAGTTCTCCTTGAAGAGGTCCTTCACATGCCTTGTTAGCTGTATTCCTAGGTATTTCATTCTCTTTGTAGCGATTGTGAATGGGAGTTCATTCATGATTTGGCTCTCTGCTTGTCTATTGTTCATGTAAAGGAATGCTTGTGATTTTTGCACATTTATTTTATATCCTGAGACTTTGCTGAAGTTGCTTATCAGCTTAAAGAGTTTTTTGGGCTGAGATGATGGGGTCTCTAAATATAAAACCATGTCACCTGCAAACACAGACAATTTGACTTCCTCTCTTCCTATTTGAATACTCTTTATTTCTTTCTCTTTTCTGATTGCCCTAGCCAGAACTTCCAATACTATGTTTAATAGGAGTGGTGAGAGAGGGCATCCTTGTCTTGTACGAGTTTTCAAAGGGAATGCTTCCAGCTTTTGCCCATTCAATATGATATTGGCTGTGGGTTTGTGCTCTTATTATTTTGAGATATGTTCCATCAATACCTAGTTTATTGAGTGTTTTCAATATGAAGGGATATTGAATTTTATCAAAGGCCTTCTCTGCATCTATTGAGATAATCATGTAGTTTTTGTCATTGGTTCTGTTTATGTGATGGATTACATTTACTGATTTGTGTATGTTGAACCAGCCTTGCATCCTGGGGATGAAGCCAATTTAATCATGGTGGATAAGTTTTTTGATGTGCTACTGGATTCAGTTTGCCAGTATTTTATTGAGGATTTTCACGCTGATGTTCATCAGGGATATTGGCCTGAGGTTTTCTTTGTTTGTTGTGTTTCTGCCTGGTTTTGGTATCAGGATGATACTGGCTTCATAAAATGAGTTAGGAAGGAGTCCCTCCTTTTCAATTGTTTGGAATAGTTTCAGAAGGAATGGTACCAGCTCCTCTTTGTACCTGTGGTAGAATTTGGCTGTGGATCTGTCTGGTTGTGGGCTTTTGTTGTTGTTGTTGTTGTTGGTAGGCTATTAATTACTGCCTCCATTTCAGAACTTGTTATTGGTGTATTCAGGGATTCAATTTCTTCCTGGTTTAGTCTTGGGAGGGTATACGTGTCCAGGAATTTATCCATTTTTTCTAGATTTTCTAGTTTATTTGCATAGAAGTGTTTATAGTATTTTCTGATGGTAGTTTGTATTTCTGTGGGGTCAGTGGTGATATCTCCTTTATCATTTTTTATTGTGTCTATTTGATTCTTCTCTCTTTTCTTCTTTATTAGTCTAGATAGTGGTCTATTTATTTTGTTAATTTTGTCAAAAAATCAGCTTCTGAATTCATTGATTTTTTTGGAGGTGTTTTTGTGTCTCTATTTTCTTCAGGTCTGCTCTGATCTTAGTTATTTCTTGTCTGCTGCTAGCTTTTGGATTAGTTTGCTCTTGCCTCTCTAGCTCTTTTAATTGTGATGTTAGGGTGTCAATTTGAGATCTTTCTAGCTTTCTAATGTGAGCATTTAGTGCTATAAATTTCCCTCTTAACACTGCTTTAGCTGTGTTCCAGAGATTCTAGTACATTCTCTTCGTTCTCATTGGTTTCAAATAACTTCTTGATTTCTGCCTTAATTTCATTATTTACCCAGTAGTCATTCAGGGGCAGGTTGTTCAATTTCCATGTCATTGTGTGGTTTTGAGTGAGTTTCTTAATCCTGTGTCCTAATTTGATTGCACTGTGGTCTGAGAGACTGTTTGTTTTGATTGCAGTTCTTTTGCATTTGCTGAGGAGTGGTTTTCTTTTTGAGACAGGAGTCTTGCTCGAGGAGTGTTTTACTTCCAATTATGTGGTTGATTTTAGAATAAGTGCCATGTGGCACTGAGAAGAATGTATATTCTGTTGATTTGGGGTGGAGAGTTCTGTAGATGTCTCTTAGGTCTGCTTGGTCCAGAACTGAGTTCAAGTTCTGGATATCCTTGTTAATTTTCTGTCTCATTCTAATATTGACAGTGGGGTGTTAATGTCTCCCTGTTATTATTGTGTGGGAGTCTAAGTCTTTTTGTAGGTCTCTAAGCACTTGTTTTATGAATCTGGGTGCTCCCGTATTGGGTGCATATATATTTAGAATAGTTGGCTCTTCTTGTTGAATTGTTCCCTTTACCATTATGTAATGCCCTTCTTTGTCTTTTCTGATCTTTGTTGGTTTAAAGTCTGTTTTGTCAGAGACTAGGATTGCAACCCCTGCTTTATTTTGCTTTCATTTACTTGGTATGCTTTCAATTCCCTTTTTTTTGCTTTCATTTGCTTTCATTTCCCTTTATTTTGAGCCTATGTGTGTCTTTGCATGTCAGATGGATCTCCTGAATACAGCACACCAATGGGTCTTGACTCTTATCCAATTTGCCAGTCTGTGTCTTTTAAATGGGGCATTTAGCTCATTTACATTTAAGGTTAGTATTGTTATATGTGAATTTGATCCAGTCATCATGATGCTAGCTGGTTATTTTGCATACTAGTTGATGCAGTTTCTTTATAGTGTCATTGGTCTTTATTTTTTGGTGTGTTTTTGCAGTGGCTGGTACTGGTTTTTCCTTTCCATATTTAGTGCTTCTTTCAGGAGCTCTCACAAGGCAGGCCTGGTGGTAATGAAATCCCTCAGCATTTGCTTTTCTAGAAAGGATTTTATTTCTCCTTTGCTTATGAAGCTTAGTTTGGCTGGATATGAAATTATGGATTGAAAATTATTTTCGGTGAGGATGTTGAATTTTGGCTCCCACTCTCTTCTGGCTTGTAGAGTCTCTGTTGAGAGGTTTGCTGTTAGTCTGATGGGCTTCTGTTTGTAGGTGATCTGTCCTTTCTCTCTGGCTGCCCTTAACATTTTTTACTTCATTTTGACATTGGATAATCTGATGATTATGTGTCTTGGAATCAGTCTTCTCATGGAGTATCTTAGTGGTGTTCTCTGTATTTCCTGAATTTGCATGTTGGCTTGTCTTGCTAGGTTGGGGAAGTTCTCCTGGATAATATCCTGAGGTGTGTTTTCCAGCTTGTTTCCATTCTCCCCATCTCCTTCAGGTACGCCAATCAATAGTAGGTTCAGTCTTTTTACAAAGTCCCATATTTCTTGAAGGTTTTGTTCATTCTTTTTCATTCTTTTTCTGTAATCTTGTCTGTATGCCTTGTTTCAGCAAGGTGGTCTTCAAACTCTGATATCCTTTCTTCCGCTTGGTTGATTTGGCTATTGATACTTGTGTATGTCTCACAAAGTTCTTGTGCTGTGTTTTTCAGCTCAATCAGGTAATTTATTTTCCTCTCTAAACTGGTTATTCTAGTTATCAGCTCTTCTAACCTTTTATCAAGGTTCTTAGCTTCTTTGCATTGGGTTAGATCATGCTTCTTTAGCTCAGCAGAGTTTTCCATTGCCCATCTCCTGAAGTCTACTTCTGTCAATTTGTCCATCTCATCCTCTGTCCAATTCTGTACCCTTGCTGGAGAGGTGTTGCAATCATTTAAAAGGGAAGAGGCACCCTGGCCTTTTGTTTTTTGCAGTGTTTTTTCATTGATTCTTTCTCATCTGCATGAGTTTGTCTAGTTTTGATCTTTGAGGATGCTGATCTTTGGATGGGGTTTTTGTGGGGACTTTTTGTTGCTGATGATGTTGTTGCTTTCTCTTTGTTTGTTTTTCTCTCAATGGTCAGATCCCTCTTCTATAGGGCTGCTGCTCTTTGCTGGGGGTTCACTTCAGACCTATTCATGTGGTTCGCTCCTGTGCCTAGAAATATCACTCAAGGAGGCTGGAGAACAGCAAAGATGGGTCTCTGCTCCTTCTTCTGGGACCTCTCACCTTGAGGGACACCAACCTGATGCCAGTAGGATCACTCCTGTAAGGGTTCTCTGACAACCCCTGTTGGAGGGTCTCACCCAGTTGGGTGGCACAGGGAACAGGACTGGTTTAACGAAGCATTTTGACTGTCCCTTGGTGGAGGGAGTGTGCTTCGCTTTGGGGAAACCCATTTGTCTGGGCTGTCTGGATTCCTCAGAACTACCAGGAGTAAAGGATAAATTTTCCTTTCCTCCTGGTAATGGAGGTGCGGCCACCCCTCTCATTAAGGGCTCAGGCCCAGGGAGATCTCGGTTCTGTCCCTGAGCCTCTGGCTGGAGTTGTTGCAGTTCCTGCAGGGAAGCCCTGCCCAGTGAGGAAGGATGTGTCCGGGTCAGGCCTGAAGAGGCGCTCTGGCCACAGTCTGCCACAGCTGGTGTGTTGGGCTGTGGGGAACACGTCTCGGGGACCAAGTCATGGAGCCTCCCTGACTCCAGCAGGGGAAAAGTGCGGCCTGGAGCTATAGACATGGCTTCCGCCCTTCCCCCGCTCAGGGAGCTTAGTGTGTTAGGCGGTTATGAGTCCCAGGGCTGGCTGCTGCCCCTATCCCAAGGAGCTCAAAGGGCTTAGGCTGCAGGCAGCTGCAGCTGTGGTGTTGGTCACCCCTCCACCGCCAAGCTTGGCAGGCTTCAGCAGATTCCAGCTGAGGGGCTGTTGAGAATCTGTGCGGCTCCAAGTTTGGGAGCGTAGGCCCCGGTGGCATGGGTTTGCCAGTGGGATCTTCCCATCCGCAGGTTGCACAGTTCTGTGTAAAAAGCACGGTTTCCCCAGCTGGGTAGCACGCTCACTCACCGCCTCCCTTTGCTGGGAGTGGAAGCTCCCCTGCCCCCTGTGGCTCTTAGGTGAGCGCCACACCCGACTGCTCTTCCTTCCTCTTCATGGATCACCTCAGGCGCCTGGTCAGTTCTGATGAGAGAACCTAGATATACCTTGGTTGCCCATGAAGCATTCACATGCCAGTTAGGGTTCTTTTTCACGGGAGCCTTTGATTGCGGCTGTTTCTAGTCGGCCATCTTGGCTCCACCTAGAGCGTTAGTCTTTAGAGTAACTTAGGTTTGGTTAATGCTTGTCCACTCCGCCTGATAAAATATATGTAATTAAATTATGTATACATTATATTGGTGCACTGTATGTCTTTTATTATAACCCATAATACAGTCAGATTTGTAGTGTTTGCTATTTTTTCTTATAGGTCTTAATCTAATAGAAGAAAGGAATTACGTCTGTTTTCTTAATTAATAAATAATTGATTTTTTGAGGTGGGAGCTCACTATCTTGTCCAGGCTGGTCTTGAACTCCTGGGCTCAAGTGATTCTCCTGCCTCGGCCTCCCAATTAGCTGGGTCTACAGGTAGGAACGGCCATACCTGGCTACATCTAGTTATTGTTTCCATTAGGTTCAATATATTGCATTGTATCTAAAGCTGCTTGGTAGTTCTGTGAAACCCCTGAAATGATAAGCAAAATTTTATGTCTGTATGTGTTAATATAATTTTCTGGAAAAGGAGTCCATCACTTTCTTTAATTTCTCAGGGAATTTCAAGAAGTCATACAAAGGAATAACCATTGGCCTAAAGATCTCACAGTCAGTCTGTTTATTAAGTAAAGATCTGTTTGTAAGGGACATCAGTTGTAGTACTTGTGCACTAATTTGTAGGTTTTAAGATTTGGATTTCTCTGTACTAGTTGTTGTTGAAATAGGGCTTACATACATAGCAATTCCCTGCAGTGGGATGTTTCAGCTTCTTCTTTTGCTGACTGTCTGCCTATGAGCCTTTTCAGTAGCTTCCACTTCTGCTGGGAGATGGAATGATACGAGGATGGGAGATAACACAAACCAGTCAGGGTAGCTGCCTTATTAGCAGCTCCAATAAGAGCTTTCAGGGAGGCAGAGTTGAAATTACTGATCCAAATGGAGCTTCGGGATTATCAATGGATATCAATTTTCCATAACCTTCTGGTCTCCCATGACTATCAATGACTTAAAGTTGGCTGTAAGCTTAAATGATTTCTTTTAACTAAATGAAAAGGATCAAGTTCATAAAGACTGTGAGCCTTGAGAGTTGTGCTAAGACTCCATCACCTGGGCTGGGGTTTTGGTTCGGGGAAGAATTTGATTGGCAGGAAGTAGCAGAATTTCATTTTTAATGCTCTAGTCCATTAATAGCGTGAAAGCACCACAGGCTATCTTTGGGAGAATGTCCCTAAAAAGCACAGTGCTTCTCAAAGGGGGCGGCATGCTGAAATCTCTACAGAAGGGTGGGAAGGAGAAGCATGAGTGTGTGTTTGGGATTTGAAAAACTTCCAAGGGACTGTCACGTGCTGCCCTCCTTGTCCCCACCTTCAGCTGAGGATGCACTGGTCTGTGAAGAATGAAATAGTATCTGTGGGACACATTGTGCTTCTTGGCAAATTATGTATTTACCATACTGTTGTCCCACTTGCTGGCATTCAGAAGCAAACTTGACTTAACGCAGGATATCCAATATGCATATCTAACGTTTCAGCGTCCCCCATTTATGTTTTTTATTCTACATACACCTGCCTTGACTTTGTCATATTCCTGGCACGTGGATTCAGATGGAGACAGTAAAACAGCAAAATTTAGTGTATTTATCTCAAATAATGTGTCTCCCTGGAAAGCAGGAGTCATTTCTTTGGGAAGACTCCTCCATTTTCTTCATTTTTGTTGATGGCTGAGTAACAAAACCCAGCCACCTCTTCTTCCCTTACACTGTGGAGCAGCAAGAGAAAAACATTTCTGGGAAGTTTTCCAAAAGGTGCCAGCATCTTAATGACCAAAGGCATGGATGTCGATGTCATTCAGCTGGGCATGTGCCTGGAACATTTGCCCCATTGGAAAAGGAGAAGGTTTGCCTCACAATAGAACTCTGTGTTTCCTGTTAACTTTCTGGAAAAACAGAAAATAATGGCAACATGGGCTCTTTGAGTGCAATGCCACCGTGCTATCCGTTTTGTGGCATTTGGTATTATTTAGCACTTTGGGTGCTCTCTCTGTTGCTAGAGTAAGCAGGCACAGAAAAATAGAACAATCAAGGAATGTGCACACGCACACACACATGCACACAGATGTCTTACAACAGCGCCCTTGGGTCTCATGAGCAGCACAAAGCCCAGAGAAGTTGAACACCTGGCCCAATGTCACACAGCTGTGGCAGCGATGGTCACACGTGTTTCTAAATGTGCTCCTTCAGTCCTACGCTTCAGCCCTGGGTGTTGCTGCTTTTGGCTCTCTTTACTTTTAATTTTGTTCTGTTCCTAAAAAAGAACCCAAGAAAAAGAATGCTTACGCTACAAGGAAGAGAATAACAGAATTCTGTTTTTTCATTTTGCTCACAGACCTCCAAACCCAGAAGAGAATTCTGAGTGAGTAACAGGGTCAGAGCTAAGCCCCAGGCCACGTGCACATGACCCCCACCTCCAGCCGAAAGTCATGGTCACATGTCACGCCTCCACGTGGCTGAAGGGCCAAGCATGTACTCAGAGCCCTGCCACGGGCAGTGCCAGGATGGGAGGAGACGCACACTGAGGCCAACTGCTCTGGCCACAGGCCAGGAGGGGCGCATCTGACCTGAGGCACCTTCCTCCTCGGAGCCTTCTGCCTCTGCCTAATTACAGCTGGCTTCTCTGAAGTCAATCTGGTCAAGGTCAACTGGCCGCTGTGGGAAACCAAGCTCAGGAAGGTAAATTTAGAGAGCTGAAGGGACACCCTCACTGCCTGCTCCAGCTATGACTCAGCGGAAATTCTGAAATGAAGAGCCAAATGCTTGTGGAAGACAGCGGCATAGAGGCGTGTGGATTGGCAGTGAATGAGTAAACGTCAGGACTGGCTGAATGAATGAATGAATGAATGAATGAATGAATGCACGAGCCCTTTGCCTCCGCTGAGCGGCTCTGGGGAAAGTAACTGGAGTTAAGGACTCTCTGCAATGGGTTAGTTGGAGGATGCTGACAGGCCGTGCGGAGTCCTTGGAGGAGCCTGGAGGTGACATTTGCTCCCTCCACATGACACCCATGCAGTTGGGCAAAACGTCTGACTTTGAATGAGGAGGAAATCCTAAGTGGATGGACTTGGAGAGGGCCCTCAGCTCCCAGTCACCATAGGACATACAGAAACAGGGTCGGCAGGGTGGTCGGCGGCAGTTGGCAGGCATCTCTGGCTGGAGTCAGAGCAGCTACAAATAGGCGGTGACCTTCTGTAGCCATCCTGCTCCCACAGAAGGACATGCACTCTGGGAAGAGGCTGCTGGGTGTGTACTGGTGCTGAGGCCAGGGGGAAGGAACTCAGTCTTCCCATTGCAAGGAGCTCAGCTCCTTTGGCTGGCAGAGGGAGGGGGGACACCTGTCTCCATCTGGGGTGGAGATCCTGGTCTTAACATTCTGACAAAATGAGAGCCTGGAACACACTCAGTGGAGAATCCTAAAGAAGGAGATATCAGACATAACCCCAGGCAGGGCTCCCGCAAAAGTAGGGCGGGACACTGCCTACTGCGACGGCCATGAAGACTATTCCCTTGTGACCAGTTGGACCCAGTTTTTCTGATGTAGATTAGAGGTGGCAGGGTCAGGAGGCTGAGGTAGGAGAATGATGTGAACCCGGGAGGCAGAGCTTGCAGTGAGCCGAGATCACGCCACTGCACTCCAGCCTGGGCAACAGAGCGAGACTCCGTCTCAAAAAAAAAAAAAAAAAAAAAAAAAGGTGACAGGAAAAAGACAGAGAGGGGTGCCAGGAAACATCTTTGCCTTCTACTAATTCCAGATTCATTTACTATTTCTTTTAATATTCATCTTTAATATTCATCTTTTAAAGGGGTAAATGTCCCTTTCAGAAAGTTATGCCAAAGTCTAAATTACTCGAGAGGCTGCTTTGCTTTCCTTCAACACTCTGAGATGACACATTGCACTCTGCAAACGTTTATTGAGAATTGCTTACGTACAAGGCACTGTGCCAGATCATAAGACCAAACAAAGATTAATACAAGATTCATAACATGGTCATTGCAAGAGCATGGGCTTTGGAGTCAGACTCAAGTTTAAATGTTAATCCTAGCCCTCTGCCTTTGCTTGGTGAAGCTCATCTGTAAAATGGGTATATCAACACCTGCCTAATGAAGTCAGCAATGAGGATTAAATGGAATTCTTACGCAAAACACCTGGCACCACACCTTCTATGCACCAGGCAATTTGTAAATGAAGATTCCCTCCCCTTGAGGAGAGTGGCAAAGTTGTTCAGTGGGAGAGGGGGTCTTGGAAACCACTACTGAATCCCAAACCAGGATCGGGATTTATTCAGCAACATGCAAGTAACATGCTAGAGGACTGTAATGGGAGGAGCCCCAGGGGCATCAGAAAAGGGGCATTTACAGTGCCTTGAAGGGAAAGAGGGGTTTAATCATTAGAGGGTGGAGTGGGTGGCACCCCAGGCTAAAGGGCTAGCACAGACCCAGGCACAGAAGTGTCAGGTTGTGTAGCCTGCTCTGATGATGGGGACTGCCGTGATGTGGCTGGGAATGGAGTGTGCCAAGGAGGCCATAGGGATCAGCCGGGCTGGAGCCTTGGGTGACCATCGTATGATCTCCTTGAGTGCGTCTCATGGCCCTTCAAGGCTCTCCCAGTAGCAGAGGCTGTGTGTGGGCCTCATTGGCTTCCTCTAGGCTGCTCCCCAAAGCTCTGTATCTAGAAGAAATTCTCCAGAGCTCCAGGAGCTGTGACTAGCTCCTTTCCTGGCATGTTTGCTGCAGCTATAGAGGGTTTTAACTAGGCTCTCTGTTCATAGATCGGCGGAATCCCAAGACATGTTAGAAGAAGCATATTGTGCCAAGCCATTGGTTGGAAGTCATACTGTTCCTTTGGGCATTAATTAGACCCTATTTATGCACAATGTCCAGTTTTGAACATGATCAAACCCTAAAGATATCAAAGAGGAACAGGAAGGGCACAAGGAAGACCACAGGGATAGGGGATCATGCTGTCCCAGACAGGCTGAGAACATAGGTTGTCTGGGCAGGAGGAGGCTAGGAGCAGTGTTGGGATTCTCTCTACATAGAGAATTTTCACAAGGACAAAAATCATTTTCCTTCCTGTCTTGGAGACTAGAGAGAAATGTGGGCCAAGCAGCATCAACTGGGGTCACACACAGGGGTCTCTTCTTTCCCCCATCTGCCTTGAGCATCATGACAGATGAGATGAGGAGAAGAAGGTTTGTGCAAACCCATGATACTGTCCCCAAGTCCACTTATGAGACCAGGATGGAGCACACAGGCTGGATAGGGACAGCCTTGCATTGGCTCTAGTGAATTCTTTAAAGACTAAGGCATTTGCAAGCTTCAAATGAGTTCTGTCTTCAGCTCTTTGAGCAGCACATTCCTTGGTGTATCTCACCACGGATTGCAAAGCACAGGGTGCTGGGGCTGGGAAGACTGGGCGGCTATCCCTAACCCTGAGTGTGCCCCCATGGCACAGGTCCCTCGAGGAAGGGCAAGACAGGGTAATGTCTCAAACTGGCCTCTGTGCAACCAGAGACAGCACCAGGGCACTCACCTGGTGCCGGGAAGCTGGAGAAGAGAGGATCACAGGAAGGGAGGTGAGAAGGTGAAATTCAGGTTGAAGAAAAGTCAACTGTTGCCTCATTCTCTTGCAGACTCTGGCTCTCAATGTGTTCCTGTGAGGTAAAGGATGGTGAAGGTGGCACAGGCCAGGGACAAACTCAGTGCTTGCCAGTGTCTTGTGCATAAGTGTTGGATAAATCTGTGTTGGATAAATGTATTGCCTGGGAGTCAGTTGGAGGTTGATTTTCGCCAATTCCCTTCCTTTCCTTCTTCTTTCCTATGAAGGGGGAAGAGGCTAGCATGCTAGTCCTTAAATAGGAGAGTCCCCTGTCCTAACTTTAATTATTGTGAAACTGGCTTCCAGGGAGCAATATTCAGAAACATAGGGCAGCATTAACTGACCCGGGAGGATTTGCAGGTAGGCACCAAACAGAGGGTGAGCAGGAGGGAGCGGCTCCTCTTGCTAGTGGATGGAAAGCTCAGCTGGATGGATTTATTAAAGAAGACCTGGACCCACCCTGAGAAATCAGATGCTGATACAGACTGGGAGAGGGGACAGGGCTGTGGTCCTGAAGAGCCCTGCAGAATCAAAACTGATAAGCAAACAAAGCGTGAGGCTGAGCCGCACTGTGCAGTTCTCGAGTGTTCCATCCTCATGACAGCAGGGGAGACTGAGTATTGTTAGTCCTATTTTCCATGTGAAGAAACTGAGATGCAGAGGCTCAGGACTGGCAGACTATGACTTCAGTGCTCCTTCTTTCTCCGCCACAGGCCACTCTGGAGAAAACTAGTACTGGTGCTGGGACTAACGTTCCCCAAAGCAAGATGTCTGGATTACCCACCTCACTATCACCTGGGAACTTGTTAAAAATATAGATTCTAGGCCCCTAGAGCAGTCTTGCTGAGTCAGAATGTCAGAAGCTAAGGCGTTTCTCTTGCTGAAATTGGGATGAGGGCAAAATGCTTCCCCGGACGCATGTGGCATGTGTTCTACCTTCAACAGCTGTTAAGAATCATTTCCATTTTGTTTAAAGGGGCTTTAAAGGAGGGATAACAAGTTGAGAAATTTGATTCTTGAGCAGAAAAAGATCCAGGAGCAGAAAATCATTCAAACAGTGACCAATCTAATCCAAGTTTATTAGTGTATGTGTTCTGTGGCCCCTTTTTAAACAGATGTGTTGTTTTCTCATGTATCTGGCATTCATCCCCTCTGTTGATGCTTGGTGCAAACAGGAAAGCTAATGTACCAGTGACTCAAACCAGATTTTCTGGAACCTCAATCTCCCTTCTTGGCTTGATTTCACTGAACAATTAATTACCAGGGATTTCTAATCTTGCTCGTAGAGTCTCTGTATCAGTTGAGATGCCTTGAGAAAACTCTGTCTCAAATAGGTTTATCTAATAAGGAAATGGGTTCTCTCCCATCACAAGAGGCTTGGGTGGGTCTCTGGATTTGGTTAATTCAGTGGTTCGACTATATCAGAATGGACCAGGTTCTTCCTTTCCAGCCACCCCTGTGAGGGCTTTATACCAGGCTGGTGGTAAGTTGGGCTGCAGCAACCCAGGCTTCGTGGAGCCCCAAACAAGCTGTGTCTGGGACAGTAAACTTTCCCAGAAGCCCCCAGCAGCCCTTCTCTCAGGCGTCAGGCTGGAGTTTGCTCATCATGGACCCATGCCTAGACCAGCCACTGGGAGAGGGAGAGGGGAAAGCCACCATTGGCTTAGACCTCTCAGGATCAGCCCTCAGAGCTGGAGTCTTCCCTGACACACAGGCAGAGAGAAGGATAGATAGCGTCACAAAATCAGGATTCTGCTCCAAAGGAGGAGGATGGAGGAGTGTCAGCCACAGGTTCTTTCCCAGAAAAGAACTGCTTTGGAGAAGTCGCTTACGTACAGCGATTTCCAAGACTGCCTATTATCCTAAGTAAGAGGACAGGTTTTACGGCACCCACTGATCCAAGTGAGGGCTGAAATTAAGCCTCCTCTGCTCTCTGCTCCTCCTGCCTACTTCACATGCTGAAAGCAGACACAAGGCAGTGGTTAGAGAGGAGGATGGAACATCCAAGGGAAAGGTACAGAAGTCTATTTTTTGTATGTGTCCTGTCAATTCTGTCCAGAGGATATCCTTATCTTATGTTGTCCTTCAAATTGAAGCTTTGACACCTCTAAAAATATAAGGCAGTCTCCATGGAGGCTAGAGCTTTCTCTGGCAGAACCAAGGAGAGGGCCTCAAACATATACTCAACAAATATTTGTTGGGTAAATAAATGCATGGATGAACGGAAGGATGGGATGTTTGATGAGCACGATTACATGACAAACTTTAGACAAACTTCTTGCAAACAATGCTGAGTGCTCTAAAGAATGCTGTTGGTGAGGTCAGTAGCAGGGCTGGAACTGTGACCTTGTGGAGCCATCTGTGGTCTCGTCCAACCCCTTAGGTTGCTCTAGACATGATCTGTGGGGACAGCTGCTGAGGTCAGCCCTGGCTTCGGTTCCTATATCATGAGGGTGAGGAAGACAACAGCTGGCAAGGGCTTTGTCTCAGTAGGTACCCCCAGACCTGTGAACTTCATCCAGCTGAACTTCCCTCCAGGGGCCTGTAGAGGCACAGAGGGAGGGAGAAGCTGAGATTTTAAGTCTACTTGCTTGATTTCACACTCTGGCAGAGTTGATCCAATCATCGAGCTTGGTGAGCTCTGATGGACTGCCATATTTTTTCCTATTAGCACTAGAGTATGGAGGGAAACTCCTTTATTTCAGTTTTTTTTTTTTCAGTTAGAAAATATTTACTTTTGGTGGCAGATGTTGCATATATAAGAAACTAAGTTGAACCTAAAATAATACTGATTTGGGAACTCAATGGAAGTAAATATGGCCGCATCTCATGACCCTGGAGGCCAGAAGTGGAATCAAGGCATCAGCAAAGTTGGTTCATTCTTTAAAAAAAAATTTTTTTTTTAATTTTGATAAAATACATGTAACATGCAATTGACCCTTTTAACAGTTTTAAGCATATAGTTCTATAGTGTTAAGAACATTCACATTGTTGTGCACCAATTTTAGATTTTTAATGGAGGTATATACTACTGTAGAAAAGGACACAAATACTGAACACACAGCTCAATGAATTTTCACGAAGCAAACATTCCTGTGTAATCCATCCCAGATTAGAAAATAGAATATTATCAGTACCCCAGGAACCCAGCATGTGCCCCTCCAAGTCACCCCCAACCCATCCCCCAAAATGTCACTATGATCCTTATTTCTAGCACCATGGGAGTAAGTCTTAAGGTTTTTGAACTTTATATAAATGGAATTATGTAATGTGGATTATTCTGTGCCTGGTCTCTCTTGTCCAGTGTCATGTCTGAGGGATCCCTCCGTGTCATAGTAACAGTAGTTTCTTCCTTTCCATCACAGTGTAGTATTCCATTACATGAATATCACACAGTTTGTTTATCCATTCTGTTATTGATGAATGCATGCAGTTTGTTTTCATTTTGGGGCGATAATGAAAACAGTATTTATATTTATATTGTTTATATAATAGTGAATAGAATTATATTTATTATTTGCTCAATGAATGCTTCTCTGAGCATTCTTGGAGATACATTCTTTTGGTGCACGTTCGTAATGTAAATCCAGGAGTTGACTTGCTGAATCACAGGATATTCTTGTATTCAAGTTTAGTAGCTACTGTCAGAAGAGTTTCCAAAGCAATTGCTCCGGTGTCCATTCTCACCAGCAGGGTATTAGTGGCCCAAGGACTTTACATCTTTACCAACAGTTTTTCTCACATTAGCCATTCTGGTGTGTGTTTGGTGGACTCTCATTGGAGTTCTTTTTTTTCTCGTTGGAGTTTTAATTTGCATTTCCCTGCCATACATTTTTTTCGTATGTTTATCGGTCATGTTGACATCTTCTCTGATGATGCATCTGCTCAAGTCTTTTACCACTTTTTTAAAAATTAGCTTATCTGTCTTTTTTAATTGATTTGCAGGAGCTCCTTATATATTCTGGGCATTCTTTATATATTCAACAGGATATATAAGGAATATATATATATACATTCAACAGGAGTTCTTTATATATTCAACAGAACTTTTATTGGCTATATGTATCACAAATATCTTCTCCCATTCTGTGGCTTGCTTTTTCAATCTCTCCCCTAGTGGTGCCTTTTGTTCATCAGAAGTTCTTAATTTTAACATAGTTCAAATTATCACTTTCCTTTACGGTCACTGTTCTTTTTGTGTCCTGCTAGAGAAATATTTGTCTGCCCCCAAGAGCTATGAAGATATTTTCCTGTTATTCAATAGAAGCTTTATTCTTTTGCCTTTCACATTTAAATCTACAATCCACTTGAAATTTTGCCTTGCTTTTTACAAACACATTCATTGTAATGCTTCAAGCTAAATAACTCAGATGTGCCAGAGAATCCTGGTCCCCAGGGAACAACTTCAATGTTTATTATTTTTGTCCCTATGAGAAAATACTCTTTTTACCCCAATCTGTAAAAGATGATGGCAAGATAAGCTAAGCTTCATTTTATTGAGAACTACAAGTGTGAGACAACTGTTAGTGTATGTAAGGTTTCTGGAGCTTCCTAGAACTTTATCTTTATGGGTGGGTTCTGACTCTCTATTTTGCACTCTTGTTGGTGTTTATTTCTCTAAAAGAAGACTGAACATAAGTATTTCCCTTTTGCTTGACACATGATGCGTGGATCTATAAACTTCTCTCTTGCTGGACTAAATTTAAAGAGCTATGGGCCACCTACCTGACATTCATCTTTTGTAACTCACCTTTACCTGGCTGGAGGCAATGAATGGTCTGTGGTCAGACAGCCTTCTGGCTGCATTGCCTTTGATTGGGGGCATTTTCCTTCTGTTTGGATTATTTACACTCTAGGTCATAAAACTGTCTTCTTCACCAGATGGGAACCTCCTCAATATATCTCAGTAGTTGAAGTGGCTTGTGAAATCCTGTGAAGTGGAGAGCTGTTCGAAATGTTTTTCATGCTTCCTTCTTTCTCCTTCAGTACCACCCGATGCGCCTCCTGCTGTCTTCCAGCTCCACCCTCTCTGTCAGCTTGATGGATTTGTCCATTTATAGTGTCTATTGAAAGTCACTTCTCCTTTGGCATGTACTGCCACATTTTCCTCTGTCTGCCTCTTTTGACTTTTTATGCCCATTCTGTATTTTGTCAGTGGCTTTACTGAGCTGCCATTTTGTATTGAAAGTGATCGTGGTCTTTCTAAAAAAGCAGATTTAGCTTTTTGCAAACACTTATCGTTTTAGAGTTTTAGGGCCCTTGTTGTTAGTTTGATCTAATGACAACCTTCTCCCAAAAATAAGGGCAAAAATTTTACAAAGGCTGCTCCTAAAAAAGTAACTTTAATTTGATCTTGAGAGAAGAACAACAAGTTTGGAATCTCATTACTAGGGTGAGAAGGAGCAGAGTTGATTCTAGTCCCAGCTCTGCCATCAACTAACTATATGGCCTTGACCTTACTTTTTTAGGTCTCAGTTTCCTGGTCAAATGAAGGAATTGGCTCTCTAGTCCACTTTCAGCTCTACCCTTATGGAATTCTTTAACAAATGAATGAAGTCAAAATTAAAAAGTCAGGACTATGAGTCAGTCATATAGATTTAGCTTACCTTTCTTAAGATTTTGTTTTAAAATTTTGTATACAGAGACATTCTTATAACAGAAGTCAATCTTACTAAGTTTCATCACAAGCATACACAGAAAATGTAACATAATGCAAAGTCCAAGTAATGGCTTACCTAACTTAGCAATATTCAACATAGCAATCAAAGCCAAGTACAAAAAAAGACATTGGACAGTTTTTTTGGCATTAAACTTCAAATTTGATCTGTTAATTTATTTTGTGTAGAATCATTTAAATGTTGATGCACATTTAAATTTTTAAAATATTTCACCAGGTTTGTTGAAATTAGATGTGTAGTATACACTGCTATTTCTTTCTTTTAATAGATAGTTTAAACATATTTATTTTTAAAAAGCGTCTGGTGACATAGATTTCCAGGGAGTGGTTGCTATGTCAACACACATTCACTAGGCATCATCTATGTGCCAGGCATTGTGGAGATGACAAAGACTTTTATTCCAACATATGATTATTGTCCTTAGGAAGCCTACAGTCTACTTGGACAAATAAGACTTAAGGAAATAAAAATGTAAATAATGATTAAAAATCATGGCTCCCAAGTATTTTTTTAATATATTCGTTTTTGCATTTATGACAATTATATCTCTTTTTTAAATTTTACTTTAAGTTCTGGGATACATGTGCAGAATGTGCAGGTTTGTTACATAGGTATACATGTGCCATGGTGGTTTGCTGCACCTATCAACCCATCATCTAAGTTTTAAGCCCCACATGCATTAGTATTTGTCCTAATGCTCTCCCTCCTCTTAGCCCCCACCCCCTGCCAGGCCTGGTATGTGATGTTCTCCTCCCTGTGTCCATGTGTTCTCATTGTTCAACTCCCACTTATAAGTGAGAACATGCAGTGTTTGGTTTTCTGTTCCTGTGATAGTTTGCTAAGAATGATGGCTTCCAACTTCATCCATGTGCCTGCAGAGTGGGAGAAAAAAATTCTAATCTACCCATCTGACAAAAGTCTAATATCCAGAATCTATAAGGAACTTAAACAAATTTACCAGGTTTGTTTATTTGTTTGTTTTTGTTTTTGAGATGGAGTTTTGTTCTTGTTGCCTGGGCTGGAGTGCAGTGGCGTGATCTTGGTTCACTACAACCCCCGCCTCTGAGGTTCAAGCAATTCTCCTGCCTCAGCCTCCTGAGTAGCTGAGATTACAGGCATGCACCACCACATCCAGCTAATTTTTTGTATTTTTAGTAGAGATGGGGTTTCATCCTGTTGGCCAGGCTGGTCTCAAACTCCTGACCTCAGGTGATCCACCCGCCTCGGCCTCCCAAACTGCAGGGATTACAGGCATGTGCCACTACTTCCAGCTAATTTTTTGTATTTTTAGTAGAGATGGGGTTTCATGATGTTGGCCAAGCTGGTCTTGAACTCCTGACCTCAGGTAATCCACCTGCCTGGACCTCCCAAAGTGCAGGGATTACAGGTGTGAACCACCATGCCCTGCCAGTTTTTTTTTGTTTTGTTTTGTTTTGTTTTGTTTTGTTTGAGACGGAGTCTCGCTCTGTCACCCGGGCTGGAGTGCAGTGGCCGGATCTCAGCTCACTGCAAGCTCCGCCTCCCGGATTCACGCCATTCTCCTGCCTCAGCCTCCCGAGTAGCTGGGACTACAGGCGCCCGCCACCTCGCCCGGCTAGCTTTTTGTATTTTTTAGTAGAGACGGGGTTTCACCGTGTTAGCCAGGATGGTCTCGATCTCCTGACCTTGTGATCCACCCGTCTCAGCCTCCCAAAGTGCTGGGATTACAGGCTTGAGCCACCGCGCCCGGCTGCCCTGCCAGTTTTTTTAAAAGAATCTGATAAATTGATTCTACAGTTCATTGGGAAGATAAATGAACAAGAACTGCCAGGAAAATATTGAAAAAAAAGAAAAAGCATTGGTTAGGGAGATAGTGTGCTTATACTACCAGTTATTCAAATATTACAATGATAAAAGTCTGTAACAATGTAGGATCAGACAAGATAACAGAAGCAGATCCAAGTATTTTTGGGTGTGTGTCTGAGTGTGTGGTCAGTGGGACAAGATAATATGAGGTAACTGATAAACTCTTGTGAAATAATAACAATAGATGCTTCATAGTATATATTAAAATACATCCGAGATGCACTAAAAGTTCAATGTAAAAATGAACAGAAGAAAATATAGGGTGAATCTCTATGTACGTTTGGTGTGGGAAAGGCAGTTTAACACAGTTAAAGAAAGTTTGTTCGATTTAACAAAAGAAAGGTTAAAATACATTTATTTATCAAAAAGCCTAGACATTAAGAGAGATGGGAGGAATAGGCACTAGTGTTCTACAGCACTGTAGGATGACTACAGTTAACAATAATACATCATATCGTTTCAAGAGCTAGAGGGAGGTATGGAATATTCCCAAGACAACGGTTGAGATGATTAAACATTGGTTGAGATGATGGATATCCTAACTACCCTGATCTGATCATTATGCACTATAGATAGCAAGACATCACTATATACCCTATGAATATGTATAATTATTATATGTCAATTAAAAAATAAAACTTTAAAAAGATAGAAAAAGCACTAACCATAAAAATAAATGGATGTGCAAAGAAATTGAATATTTTTTAAAAGCTTATACAATTTTAATCTGTAATGATAGAAAAACGTACAACGATAGTGGCCTGGAGCCAGGGGTGGGGTAGAAATTGACCTGGAAAAGGCTTGCAAAAATTTGGTAAAATGAGCCAAACACAAACAGGAGAACAAAAGGATGGTAACCATGTGGAAACAAATTCAACGCTACTATTAATTGCCGAGTGCAAAATTCAGACATGCAGGTATCATTCTAACTTATCACACTGGCAAGGAGGAAAGAGAACAATCAATGTTTTGTGTCAGTATAAGGGGAATATACACTCTCTGCAAATGACGTTTTGATGCAGCTTAATAAACAAATCAAAACATGTTCAGATTTTGAAAATTATTAAGTAAATGCACATAGATATCCTCACTGATTCTGGAGCCTGTTATCTCCATCCCAAACTCTCTTCTCACCTAGGACTCTATCGCATTCCTGTCCTCTTCTTCTCCTTGAGCCTCCCCTGTTCTTCCTTCATCCCTGAACCTCATCCCATTCTTAAACCTCACTCCATCTCTCATTCCCTGTTGTAACTTCTACTCTTAAACTTGTATAAACTTGTATATTCATGATTATTCACTGCAGTATGTATTAGCTTTTGCTGTTAACCAACCACCCCAAATCTTAGAGCAGCCATGTAACTAGTTCACAGTTCTGTGGGTCAGCTGTGTGGTTCTCCTTATCTGAGCAGCTTGTCCAATCCCTGCTGGGCGTCTGGGAGAGGATGGCGAATTGGGGGGTGCTGGATGATGGAGGCTAACCTCCTCATAGGCGTGGTGGTTGGCAACCTGTTGGCAGGGCTGAAGGGGCAGCAGGCAAGCCTGGACTTCCTCATACGATGGCAATTGTGGGGTCCCAAGAGCAGCAAGAGAGCCAGTCCCGGTGTGCAGCTTGTGCCAAGTCTCTGCTGGGTACGCTCGTGGACACAGGCAGTGTTGGCCAAAGTACGTCGCACAGCCGATGCAGATGTGAGGAGTGGAGAAATAGGCTTCACCTCTTGATAATGGGGATACTATGTGGGCAAGTTGTGTAATCTGCCACACAGCATTATTTATGATAACGAATGTTGGAAACCATCTAAATGTACACAACAAGAATGGTCAAGTAAAACAGTTCAACCACACACTGCAAAATGCATAATATTCTAGAAAAACATTTTGGTCCATATAGATGCTGTGTGAAAATACAAAACAAAATGTGCTGCCTAAAACCACTTCAGTGGGGGGACATTTAAAAAAATGACTAGAAGGACACAACCTAACATTGTCTACCAGTCTTATGTCTGATGAGCAGGATTATGAGAGGTATGTTACTTTATACTCTCCAGTTTTCTCTTTTTCTGATAGAGCACATGAGGCTGTATTACGTGTAATTAATGTACAGGTCAATCTGCTCTTACGGCCTGGATATCCCTCTTGTTACCTATTTGAGTGCAGGTGAGTTACCAAAACTCTTCAGGCCTCAGCTTCTTTATCTATAAAATGAGGGTTATGATGACGCCACCTTGTAAAATTGTGATGAGGATTAATTGAGATATTTCATGTGAAGGGCTTCACATATTACTGGGCACATAATAATTGATCAGTGAATGTTAGATAAGAAGTCATTATTTTTGCAATTAAAATAATCAATATCATTTAGTATGAAAGACATAAATTTATAATAGGATTTGGATTTATTTAGCATGCACTGCTTAAGGAAATACATGAAAAAAAGTAGTCAATAACTTTTAGTAATGCTTTCTATTGGATTTGTATTATTAATACCAATATGAAAAATAGTAATGTATATAATATGTTGGAAGTATTTACTAAATCCACAGATGATTTGTGCTGTGCAAAGGGATTTGAAGCCCAGCCAAAGATTTTTGTCTCACCAGTTGGGAGCCAATTATTTGAGGCAACAAAAGAAAAGATACAATGAAGCAGAGCCTGATCAATTGTCGATTTGACTGTCTAGGCAGTCAGTGGATAACGCCGGTAGTCTATTTCTTAAACTATGTTAAAGACTTTTTCTCCATTACAATGACACCATAATTGTTTATGACCCTTTAAATATGACCACCCACAGTTTGGTCTTCTATATTTCCTTTTTTGTTTCAGATGCACTGTCTTAGGGGTTTCTGGGAAGCACAGACTGCATAAGGTTGCTACTTTCTGGGTACTATCTACTGCTTTTATTATTTTTAAATCTCACATGTGACTTTCAAAGTTCAATTTGTATGGAGACCACAGCAAACATCTCCCCTTATTTGGTCATGGAAATTTCTTCAGATGCCCTTTGCTCCCCAAATCACATTAAAACAAAACAAAACAAAACACAGAAGTGGGAGCAATATGATGTACACTGTTAGAAATAAGTGTTGGTGCCACAAAAGAAATAGCACTTGAAATTTTCTCAGCCAGGCAAATTTACTTCTGCAGAAGAGTGCAGCTTGTGCCAGTCACGGTCATAAGAGAACACTGAGTAGGGTAGGGCAGGGGTGTTTATCCCTAATACAATTGGTTCCTACTGCTGTGTTCTTTCTCCATTGGCTGGGATTGGACTGCACAGTCTAAACTGACCTGATTGGCTAATGTTTGAAATTGAACACAGCTATCTAGGCAGGAAGGGGAAGGTTATCCCTTAGGGCACAAGGCATGTCTAGGCTTCTCAGGGCATGTCACGGCACGGCAAGGGCGGAAAGGGTTGTTTACAGCACGGGTAACTATAGAGACTAGAGAAACAAAGAACCGGAAGGACAGGGAATTAAAACCTTTGAAGAGGAATGTATCATCTCTGACAATGTCCCCCTCATGATTTTATAGTTTTTCTGCTTCAAAACGCCTCAGCATGTCTCAGCTCTGCTGTTCTTCTTGGGCATCTGGAAGGGAGAGTTTATTTGAATAAGGTGAGGGTGAACTAGGGAGGTTTTGGTGAGAGCTGTTTCTGTAAGTCTTTGCACGAAACCTGTATTCATATACAGGATATGATACAGCACCCTACAAGAATGAGCATGCTTATAAAGATTACAAGGGAGGTGAATATTGAGGTCATAATTCCTTTCCATTTCTTGAACCATTTTTCCATGAGGCTTGTAAAGGGGTCATTTATTCCAGAATTTTTAGCTAACTCATTTGATAAGGAAGTAAGGCCTTATAAGGCTTTTGTTATTGTTCCATCAGGGGCAGTGTTATTAAGAATAAAAGTACAATATTGGACTTCAATCATGACACAAACCCCACCTTGTTTTTTTTTTTTTTTAGCTAATATCATGTCAAGGGCTATTCTATTTTCCCAGGCCATTTGCCCCGTAATTGTTCAAGTATTCCTTTAATAGTATTTCTAGTATAATTAGCAAAGTGTTGTTGATTATAATAGACATAATTTATCTAAGCTACATTCTTGTTTACAGTCGATCACCAGAACAATATAGACTCGAATCCTGCAGCTATTTGATTTCAGGCTTTGAATTCATCTGGTAACCCTTGTGGTACTCCAATAGCGTCTATATAAACATGAGGCTCAAAGGATCCTTGAGAGACATCTCTCTTTTTATGATATTCTGTTTTCAACTTTCTTAGTTGAAATGCCAAGGTGAAAGGGATAGCCAATTGAATTAGAGCGTAAGTGCCACTCCAGTTACTTGGCAGAGTAGCCAGCAATAGTCCCCTGCAATACCACCACACGTTTGTTCAGGGATGAGCAAGGGCAGACTGATTGGTAAGCTGTTGAAAAGGCTTGGTTTCACAGCACCCTGTTAAGTCTCCAAGGAATGCCAACGTTTCCCCCTGTTGTAAAAGGCATGAGGTGAAGTTAGTATGAGGGGCTGGAGGCCGATGGCCCTCGGAGGCTGACCCACAGGGCTTTTGACCTCAGGGAACAACAGTGAAAGAGTCTTGCATGACTCATCGCCTTGGGATGTGGGGCTGTGGAAGAGAGCTCCCATACAGCTCATGCCCGGTCTGTGAGAGGACCACCCAAGTGGAAAGGGGACAATTTAGGTCTCTGGCCTGCCTGTCACACAAGAGTAACAGTCGCTTTTATTTAGCATGTGAACAGAATATTTAATCCATTCCAGCCAAGCATTTGCATCCTGATACCCTGTTTCAATTGCTATAATTTGTTTTAAATCTTTAACCTCTACAACAGCTACTTTGGTTTTATCATTGGGTATATAATGAGAAAAGGTTTGGTTAGCGGAGAACTTAGGAGAGGGAGAAGGGGGTGCAGGAGGTGGGGAAGCAATGAAGCACATTTCAAAGGATCCTATGGGGTCCTTCCCCGACACTTCTGCTCCCATACCATAGAAATGGTTAATGAAGGGGAAGAACTCTGTGGAGCAGAGATGGTGATCTGTGCTGGATTACATTGGTTCAGCTGACAATTGGGAGGGGTAATTCCTTTAGTAAAATGAATATATGGTTTTAAGAAACTGTGAGTACTAGTTGGGGAGGTCCATCCTTGCTCTTTAGTATTTCATGGAACATTGCACCAACTTCGGCAGAGAAGCTCTGCTCTAAGAGGACTAGATTCCCAGTTCATACTGGAATGTTTGTCAAACTCTTCCCAAACTAACTTATCGCAGTTAACAAATGCCCAGTCTGAGGAGAGCCAGGAAGGACAGAGACACTTTTCTGAGGTGGAGAGTTGCTTTTGACTTGACAAATCTCCGCAGGGTATAACATGGCAAGCATCAAAGGTAATAGTTTGGGGTGAGCTTGACTTGGTTACATTAATGATAAGGGGACTAGTGATAGAAGGGGGAAGGAAAGAAATACAGAATAAGAGGGTTAAACCACTTTAGCCTTAGCTTGGTAGGAGTTGGTCCTGGAATAATGGTCCATGATTCTGGGAAGGATGGTGCCCACTTAACTCGAGTTTGACGAGTCCAGCCCTTCTTGGCAGTCTGAACTGCTGTCTTAGTTGTTAAGAGCACTAATTAAGATCCTTCCCAAGCGGGCTTGAGCTTCCCTTCTTCCAACTCCTGATGAGGACATGATCCCCAGTCTGGTGGTGGTGAACTGGAAATTCAAGAGGTGGAGTCTGGGCTAGAATGCCTTGAGTCCTGAGGGAAGAGAGGGCAGAAGACAGATCTAATATATAATTTTTGAGAAATTGAGTGATGGTGTTCCCAGTTAAAAGCAAATAGGTCCCAGCTGTCCTCTGCTAATGGACAAGTCCAGAAGGCATCTTTTAAATCTATTACTATAAACCACTGGTGGCTGTATGGGATCCTACTGATAATAGTACAAGGATTGGGAACAACAGGGTGTGTAGTTTGGACTATCTGAATAATAGCTCTAAGGTCTTACACCAACAGATATGACCCATCTGGCTTCTTTACAGGCAGTATTGGAGTGTTATAGGGAGACATACAGAGTTCAAGAAGCCCATCATGGAGAAGACCTTTAATTACTGGTTTTAGATTTACCCTGGATTCTAAAGGAATAAGGTATTGCTTTCTCTTTACTACTTCCCCAGGGATTTTTACTTTAACATGAATGATAGGAATCTGTAACTTTCCTCAATTCCTGTCTTTTGACCATACCTCAGGATGAATGTGTTCTTCGTCTGCAGTAGTGAGCGAGTTTAGGGAGGGGAGGAATTTTCCATGATTGATTTGGAGGCCCAAGCCTAATTTTAGCATGAAGTCTCTTCCTAATAGATTTGTCCCTGCTTCCAGAATTCACAGAAATTTGGTACTAGCTGATCAGTTTTTATATTTCACTTCTGTCTCCTACTTACTGGTTCCTTCTCTAAATCCATATTTTCATTCCTGCGTGTTATGTCTTCCCCCATCTCTCTCAGTCCCTATGTCCCACCCAGGACAAAGCACTCTTAGTTGGCCTGGCAGAGAGGAGCTAAGCCGCTGGTGGGAGTGTGCTGATGGTGCTAGTAGGCCCTGACCACAGGCAGCCACACATTTGCAGGGACTCTGGTTGCTGTAAACACATGACTGGGCTGAAGCCGGCAACGCTGGGCACAAGAGACCTCCAGAGCGGTCCCTCAGTCAACCTGTCCCAGCTACCCAGCTTGCATCCGAACTTGCCCTTCTTCCTCTTTCCTCGCCAGCTTCACAGTCATGCCAGGATGGGGTAAAATGACAAGCTTTTATCTACTTGAAACAGTCATGCCACACTGCCAACACAGTTTTCAAAGCATTATAGCCTTTAAAGAGATCCTTTCTTCCTTTCCTAATTTTTTTTTTAAGTTCCCAGACTTTGCTCTTTGGTGCTCTTTATATGGCCTGGAAAGTTGGGGCCTAGGCTCTTTATAGGTGCTGGCCCCCTGAGTACTTTGTTGTATGGTGAACAGCAGAATTCTTGCCTTCTGCTTTTGTTTTTCTTCAGCCCTTCTTACATACACGTTTTGAGCCTCCCAAAGAAGTTCACTCATGGGATGGTTTTCCAATTTTCTATCTTTTGTAATTTCTTTGAAATATCTGGCCAACTGTTAGTACAGAATTAAGTTTTAACATTCCCTGCCCAAGAGGATCCTTGAGACCTAGACGAGCATACTTTCTCATTTGTCCTTTAATCTGTCTAAAAATTCTATAGGCCCTTCATCTTTCCCTTGGTGTATATCAAATGCTCTGGTAAGATTCTGGGTTCAAGGGAGTGATTCTTTGATCCCTTTTATTATCATTTCCCTAAGGTCTTGCATGTTTTCTTGACAGGGTGCATTGTTATTGTCCCACTGGGGGTCTTGTGGGGGGAATTTTCGATCTGCTGCAGGAACATTTTGGCCAGGCGGATGTTCACATTCCCAGACTACCATAGCAGCTCTATGGATTGTGCTTCTTTCTTCCCCTGAGAAGAGGATGCTTAGGATGAACATTAGCTCAGCCCAGGTATATAACTGTGGTCCCAGAAACTGGTCAGTTTGATTTGCTACCCCATAAGCGTCATCTAATAGTAGCTTAAGCTCTCTTTTTAGGTTTCATACTTCTGAGATGGTTAAAGGAACATTTACAAAGCCTCCTCCTATGGGCACTTCCCTCAAGCAGAAGAGAGCTGGAGCTGATTCCCCTGAGGTAGGTGGGGGGGAAATTCTGAATATCTTCTTTTACATTGCTCTGTTTCACATTGAAGTCCCTTTAGGGAAGGGTACTTAGGCTGATAGTGAGTGGGCTCTAGGGACAATTTCCAAGAGGCAGGGTTATAAGGAGGGGGAACAATGGTGGTAGGAGAAGGGTCTGGGACAGCAGTTCTTGAGGGGAGGAAAGATAGGGGTGTTTGGTGGGGGAAGGTGATCTAGCAGGTCCCAAGGCGTAAATCACTTGGAGTTCAGAGTTTCAGTTTCCTTAGGGGAAACATTCTCTGGTTTATGCTTATCTTTTAGAGCATATAGAAGAACAGGTCCTTGTCACCAACACAAGGCATAATCTATCTCTTCTTGGGAAACTGGACCCTTGTTATTAACATGTTCTATTAGAAGCTGACAAATACAATCCTCATTTGATGCAAATTTTGGCCAGAAAACTGAGAGTTTGGGAATTGGTTCCTAGGTCCAAATAAAACAACAATATTTTAACATTTGTTGCTTTTTCTTATGCTTAGTCCTTTCATTATCTTTCCAATACTTTAACATGAGACCTAGGGGACTATCAAGGGGAATATCATTGCTGTTAGCTTTATCCTTTTTACTGCCTGTCTTACTTGGGGTATTTCTCATCTTGATGGTTGTGGGGTGAGGCTCAACTTCCCCTACTGGAAATTTCTTGCCTTCCCTACGACTGGAGGTTTGTGTGAGGCTCAATCACCTCTACTGGAGATTTCTCGCCTTTCCTTTCTTCTAGAGGCTCAATCTCCCGTATTAGGGATTTCTTGCTTCCCTTTTCTCTAGAGCCTCAACACCCCCTAGTGAAGGCTTCTTGCACTCTTTTCCTTTCATTTCCTCCTCTCTGGCTGCTTCCCTGAAGGGAATGTCGTGTCCCTTTTAACATTGGTGGGTCAGTATAAACCCCTGACAGGACCCCCAAAAGGCTGCCATAAGTCATATGAGATGACCCCAGAACCACAGATTGGACTCACTCACTCCACACACCAGTAGTGCTTATTCACACACTTTCAACTTTCAACCTCCGAGATGTTCCAACCATCAGGGAAATACTTTCTCACTCCTGCGACGTTTCTTACTTTGGTCTGTGCACAGAGTTACCTGGATGCTGTAGTATGTGATTACCTTTTTTTTTTTTCTTTTTTCCAAGTTGTTGGTCTGTTTCTTCCTGTGTTGCTGAGAGTCCAGGTTTATTCATCACACTGAGTGAGTCTCGATTCCTTAACCTGAGGCCACCACAATGAGGCAGCAGGTGCACCTCCTCATGAGAGAGGACCAGACCCTTCCCCAGAGGAGAAAGGGAATCCCAGACAGGCCCCCAAATTTGTTAGAAATAAGTTTTGGTGCTGCAAACGAAATAGCACTTCAACAGAAATTTTCTCAGCAAGGCAAATTTACTTCTGCAGAAGGATGCAGCTTGTGCCAGTCACGATTGCAAGAGAACACTGAGCAGGGGGGTAGGGCAGCAGTTTTAATCCCTAATGCAATTCATTCCTATTGTTGTGTTCTTTCTCCATTGGCTGGGATTGGACTGCACAGTCTAAACTGACCTGATTGGCTAATGTTTGAAATTGAACACAGCTATCTAGGCAGGAAGGGGAAGGCTATCCATTATGACGCAAGGCATGTCTAGACTTGTCAGAACATGTCAGGGCATGGCCAGGGCAGGGAGGGTTGTTTACAGCATGGGTAACTATAGAAACTAGAGAAACAAAGAACTGGAGGAAGAGGGAATTAAAACCTTTGAAGAGGAATTTATCATTTGTGACATACACCCCTGACTAACAATTTATTTAAACAATGTCTTGTTGACAGCAGTGGCACTGTGGAACTTTTTGAGAACTAACTACTTGCACTACTGTCCTTAAAGTAGGTTATTGTGAAAATTGAACTTTAGAAATTCTTAACTTAAGGGCACAACCTGTTATCACAATTTCATAAGTTTTCTTCTTGCTGCATTAAAACAGTATGCTTTCTGTCTTTTCCTTCAGCTGAATCTTACAAACTTTATGACTTTCCCTCTCAGCGTGTATTATTTTGGACAGAAGAGGATTTTTTTTTTTTTTTTTTTTTTTTTCCTGAGACAGGGTCTCACTCTGTTGCCTAGGCTGGAATGCAGCAGTGTGATCATGGCTCACTGCAGTCTTGAACTCCTGACTCAAGCAATCCTTCTACCTCAGCCTCCCTGGTAGCTGGGACTATAGGTCACACCACCATGCCTGGCTAATTTTTTTGTTTTTTGTTTTTGTAGAGACAGGGTTGCCCAGGCTGGTCTTGAATGCCTGGTCTCAAGCTATCCTCTTACCTTGGAGGTCATATTTTTGTTTAGTCTTTTCTCTTACAGCATGCTATCATTTTGGTGAATTTAGATACTTCTACTTGGACCTTCTCAAGAATCCTGGAAAATGTCAGCATACTTAGTGTGATAGATACCCCGTCAGCTGAGCCAGGTTTTCTGAGTGCAACATATCTTAACAGGTAGGTTTTATTTTCTTCCTGATTTTGGCCACACAACACACTGAGGAAGTAGCTTCAGAAAAAAACTCTACAAGATCCCAAGTCCCCTTTTTAGACAGCAGTGAATCCCACCTTGTGTCAAGAACCTCTGTGAAATTAAGACCTTGAGGTTTCTCTCCCTCTTCTCTACTGGACACCAGTTGCTTCATTCCTGCTGGCTCTGTGACCGCATTTCATTGTCTGATCATTGTCTTTCCACCCACTCTGGGAGGCACACACTGCTTTATTCCTTGTGTGTCTGGGTGTAGAGCCTTTCCTCTGTGGCCTGCAGATGCGAGGGATACAAGATGAAGCATTTATTGACACCCTCCCTGTCTCTGCAGCGAAATGAACATATCTGTGTAGCCAGCAGGCATTAGCCTTGGATAGCCATTGAGTGTAAATGAGGCCATGTTCCATTGATCCCTAATGCTCAGCTCTGCCAAGCCCCTATCTTCCACAAACTCTCCCCTTCCCAAGTGTGTGTGAGGCTCCCAATCTGCTTCTGCAGATTTTCAAGCTAGTTTCAATTGGCACTCATGGACAGCCAAAGGGGAATTTCATCAGGTCCCTGTAACTTGAATGACCCCCGCCCCAGCTCCTTCACATTCCTTGGAGATGTCACTCCCATTGCATCATTTGAAACTGTGGCAGCCACAGCCCCCACCAGGGAAACCTGCTGACCACACTGGAGCTGCTCTCAGCTGTACCAAGGCTTGGTAGCCCACCTCTCTCTGTCCCTGGCTCCCATTCATCCATCTGCTCCTGCTGACCTCCAGGTAAACCTTTCTTAGTTCCTTCTGACTCTGGAGAACTGAGAGTGAGAATGATATATTTCATACAAAAATTGCTTATATCCTAAATTGTAATAGCATTTGGTGCTATAGCACTTTAAGTTCAAACAAACCTGAAGCCATCTTCTTCCAAATATACCAGGGCACCTGAGAGGGCAGGTCAAGGTGGATTCCAGTATTTGCAATATGCTATACCTAGAATCCGTTCCCTTCTCTGACCTTTACAGTTTGGGGCTGTGTAAGGTTTGCTAGTGTAGACTGCCAGGGTTGTCACATATAATTTGCATGTTGTGCACCATAAAAATCTAAAGAGAGATTAAGAAGTAAATAATGCCGCAATGTTGTTCAGTGCACAACCTGCACAACTGTTCACCGTGATTCTAAGTGCTTTCCTAATTATGAGTTCCCTCTCTTGGGCTCTGTTGTTCTCACTGCAATATGGCCCAGTGCAGCAGAGCTGCCGTCCAATCCTCGACCCTCAAAAGGCTCAGAGATCCACTTTTTTCCCCACCCTACCCGCAAGATACTAATTAGCCATTATAAAAATTTGCAGGGGCTGAGAGATGCTATCAGAACTCCCCTCACAACAGCAACTGAGCCCCAACCAGTGGCCAGGCAAAATATCCTCCTACAGTTGCAAGAACCTCTCCTGTCTTCAGATGCTCAATAATTGTGAACCATAGAGCCTATTAAGGTTTGACAATAAATGTTCTTCCTACCAGAATCCCTGCCAAGTAGCCCGGAACAGGAAATAGAGTCATCAGTAGAGTCACAGCCCCCGTCTTTTCTTGACGTCAGCATCTCTTCTGCTCCTTCCTGGATAGAGACCATCTGCTACAACTCTCTCCTCCGTCTGTGTCTCCTTTTGTCACTGCTAATTGGACTTCCAGTGGGAATCTGGGAATAGCCTCTGCATCTCTGTTATTCTCTGCACTTCTTGTGGGTCTTGTGCTTCAGTGACATAGGCCATCTCTGATTACCACTTGGGCCATGTGCCCACAATTCAGGTTGCAACCATTAGGTACCTTTATTTGTTTGAACAGAGTCACAGTTGGGCTATCAGCAGACAGTGAGATACTCAATAGGCTTAATGATGCAGCATCCACAGATATTCACAGCACAGTTCCTGGCACCCATGGAGACAGCAGACCAAAGAGAGCCGAGGCTGCTCAGACAAGCTAGTTGAAATAGTTGGTGAACAATTACATCTATATATAGAACTGACCTCGCTGTGCCCCTGGCTGCTGGCTTTGATACCATTCTTTCGGGCATTTTGAGGTCCCAGACCTCCTTCAACACTTTGTTCTACTAAATGTTAGGGCTGCTTATGAAGCACTAAGCAGGTACCTCATTATAGTCCTGTTTGATTTCAGGGAAGTGACGATTAGACAATAACGCGGCCCAGACCCCCATGTTGTACTGGGTCAGATTTTGGTTTCAGCTCTCAGTTGAGCCAGCTGTGTGATCACGAAAGTCACTTAACCTCTTGGGTCTTTGTTTTCTCATATCTAATATACAATGACTAAATCAGCAGAGAGGAGAGAAAATTGCCTTTGCAAGCTAGTATAACTGGGTTTTAACCCCAAATCCCCCCAACTTTGTAGTTGGTCAAATGGTTTAAAACCGAACTTGCTTCCTCTTCAGAAAAATGGTCAAGTTCATGCTTACTGGGCAGGACTGCAAGAGGATGAAACGGGAGAAACGACGTGTGAGACACACAGTAGGTATTCAATCAATGCTAGGTTTTTCCCTGGTTCCCTGAAGACTGTGTGTCACTTTGGTAAAAACTCTGGATTTGGAGTCAGAAAACCTGGGTTTGGAGTTTGATCGTCTCAGAGCAAATCATGTGCCCATGTTAAGCCTCAGTTTTCTTGTCTGTGTAGGGGTGTTATCACTGTTAGGATCAAGTAGGATAATACATGCAAGGGCTGCTTTTGGAAACATAAAAGACTGTACCCATCAGAATGTGGGGGTACCTTCTCTAGTTTACACTCAGCTGTAATGAACTTTTGCCACTGCACCCTCATACCAGCCCCTCCACGGCACGTTGAAAACAGGCAGTGGATATGCATGGGATATGCTTTCTCAGATGGCTCACATCCGTATCTTTATTCCTCAGCCTGCGCCTTGGCTAGGCTTTCTGGAAATCCTGGTCCAATCATCACCATACCAGGAGAGCCCCAGGAACCAGGCGTCAAATGAAGGAGTCTTTACTGATGTTCCCTTACCTCAGTTGTCAAACAAATGAGTCTTTACTGATGTTCCCTTACTGTCGGTGATGATGAAGAGGAAGTCTTTATGCCTCCAAAATAAACAGATGAGCCTCTGTTGAAATTCTAGCCGGTTGGGTACTGAGCCTTCTGTGTAATGGATAACTTAGTATAAAAATAGAGCACTCCGCTCACTGACTTTCAGAGAAGCATGGGGAAGGAAAACAGCATTTCCCAAATTTCCCTCCCCAGTCTGCTGGAGCATGGTATTCCGGTCCCAGGTGCCCGCTGTCCACCGTGGGACACACTGCACAGCACACCTCGTGCTCGGCCTGGTGCTTCCCCCACCTTCTCCTCTCAAGCATTTCTCGCTGCACCCAGCAACCCCTTTTAGCATTTGGTTAAGCTGCCAGGAGCTTACCACTATGGGTATCTGGATACAGATTCCTTAAAATGGCTACTTTGGGGACAGAAGAACCAAGTGTATCCTCCTCACCAACACACCTGACCAGTGACCAGAAAGGCATTTCAGTAGGTTGATTAGACGTAAGTGAAAACGACTTTTCAATGTTGGGATCTACGTGGAGTAAGTACTAGGTGTCCACTGAAACGATGACATTGTGCAGCTGAACAACCCTCTGTGAAAGTGCCTGAAGAATCTCAGATGCCAAAAAAAAGACAAAACAAAAAAGATATACAAAATGAAACGTCTCCTAGATGTTTATGAAAACCTGTATTAATAATTCCATCTAGTTTTCATGGGAATGGTTTCTTGTCTCAGATAAAGAATTGCTCACTCTCTCAGCCAAGGGAGCTCGTTATTTTGGCTTTGCTGACAATCCAAGAAAATGTCTGAAGTCCAGTTTTAGTTACATGGTGACACGGTAACGTCCTCCTGTTGGGGGCACAGTACTTGGGGGGCAGTGAGGACAAACAACGGACCCGGCAGTGGTTCCTCCTAAAAGGCTAAAGGCACCCCGTTGGAGAAGTAGTCCCGTAGGAGACAGAGGCCTCATGGCCAGTTTGGGTGCTTCATTTTAAGGGACAGTAACGAACAGCAACATGTACTGGGGATGCGGACAAAGATGGCAGAAGCTCTGGATCCCACTTCAGTTATGGGAAGGGGGCTGTCCACACAGAGGCAAGGAGTTTTGGGGTACATGGCGATCACCCACAAATCGGGGGCTTTGGGGGGCTATTCTTTAAGTTATAATGGTGACCAGTGGGTGGCCATTGATATTGGAGTAGATTTGGGGTAAAAAATATCTTCTGAAGAGAAGAACAAATGTGATGGCAACAGGCTGGTGTTCCATGATGGTCTTGCCTCAAGTGGGCTCTCCACGGGACCGACTGGCGCCTGTATGAGGGCTGGGACCACTATAGCCCCGCACTGCCACACCTCCTCCCCTTGGGCTCCTGGGATTCCTGAGACTTGGAAAGGGCTGTTGCCATGGGGTGAGTAGGAAGAGGACAAGCTTGGTCCTGGGGCACAGCAAAGCCCTCCGTTTCTGGATGCTTGCAGGCAGGTCTGGCTGCCCTCACAGGACATCCTTGGGGACAGACGCTAGCAGAAAGGACAGCTGGCCTGGCCCCTCGGGGTGGCAGACAGTGGACACTGCGATTAGGTGAAAGTCAGGCAAAGACTCCACCCCCAGTGTGGACTCCGGTCCTTTGCAGATCCCCAACTAGATCCTGGCTGATGGCGATGTGTACTCACTGGAAACTTCCAGCAGTCAGCCCCCACTGAGCTCAGCTCCCCCAGGCCCTTCAGGTCTCTGTGTGGAAGCAGCACCTCCCCCAGGGAGCACCAGCCCACTCTCTCCAGATGGACCCCCCTAGCTCTGCGCTCATCCCTGTCGCCTCCATCTTCTCTGGCTCCGAGAGAAACTCCACTCCCCACAAATCCCTTTTTTTTTTGATTTGGCATTTCACTCTTGTTGCCTAGGCTAGAGTTCAATGGCGCGATCTCAGTTCACTGCAACCTCCACCTCCCAGGTTAAAGCGATTCTCCTGCCTCAGTCTCCCAAGTAGCCAGGATCACAGGCATATGCCACCACACTCAGCTAATTTTATATTTTTAATAGAAATGGGTTTTCACCATATTGGTCAGGCTGGTCCCGATCTCCTGACCTCACATGATCCACCCGCCGTGGCCTCCCAAAGTGCTGGGATTACAGGCATGAACCACTGTGCCCAACCTCCATTTCTTATCTTTTTTTTGTCCTTGCCCAGGGCAAGGCATTTTCCACAAGGGCTTTTGGAAACTAAAGCCAAAAAAAGACCCACATGCTATTTTTCACTTTATGCTCCATCTCATTCCTCCCCGGGGGCAACAAGCCCAGGAAGTGTGGCTGATGGATGCCAGAAAGGGCAAAGGGGTGGAGACTCTGGGGAACAATGTTGGTTACCATTCGAAGCCCATTATCCCTACATTTACATGGAATCTGCTGTGTGCAGGTGTCAGGCACCTCACATGGCACCGCCTTCTCTCAGATAATCATTCATTCTTCAATGAGCCTTTAAAGAAGCCTTTGCCATGTGTGGCAGACACTGTTCTAAGTGCAATGTGTGAAGCACATGAAACCTCAGAAGCTGCTTTCTGAAAGTGAACCTTAGAACCTGGATTTTTACAGATGAGGAATTTGGGATACAGAGAGAGAAAGCTCCACAAGATTCACACCTGGGTTGGTTCCAAAGACCCCACTCTTTGCCCGCCAGTGCGTTGCTTCCCAAGGCAGTCATCAGTGATCATGGTGGGAAGAGCTCCTTGGGAGGCAGTGGCCAGGAGCAGTGCCTGAGCAGGTGGAATCTCAAGGCACCATTGAGGACACTCTGTACCCATAGCTGGTGGGAGGTGAACAAGATCTTGTCTAAGGCAGGCTGGACTCTGAAAAAGTCGAGGGGCTCTGCTGACCTCAGGGAGCCAGACTCAGAGTCAGCTTGACGGGGTGGAGGAAGGAAGAAAACTGAGCTGATCCAAGGGCAGCCCCAGAGTGAAGGTGAATGATGTGGATATCATCCAGGCAACCTCCAAAGGGCTCCCTGAGGCTCCCCTGATTCCTTGTTCCATCATCAAACATCTGTCTGGGTCAGGCTTTGCCAAGTGGGTAGAGCTGGAGGCAACACATTCCCAGCCACTGAGTTGACCACACTCATGTTCAGAGGTTCTCTGCCTCAGGAGCTTTCAGAGATAGTGACACCTGTTCCCTATCCACCATGAATCTGATGAGATGGGTCAGGGGGCTAGGGATGGAGGTAAGTCCATAAACAAAAGATGTGGCCAGATGCCAGCATAAGGGTTGTGCTTGTGGCGTTGTGGGATGCACAAAGGAATACAGGATGGACTCAGCTTGGCAAAGTCAGAGAAAGGCCTGGCTCACGAGGTGGCACAGAAGCAGTGTCTTAAGGCATGGGTGGGCATCAGCCAAGGCCAGGTGGAAGAGGAAAGAAGGGCCTCCAGACCAGAGGCATGGTGTGTGCAGGCTCTGGGGAGTGGAACATGGGAGGATCCATGAGTAGAGGCAGCTGGGCCTGAGGATCTGCCTGCCTGGGCTGCAGCAAGCACACCCTCACGGCACCATGAACTCCTGGCCCATCCCAGATCCCACCTCTCACACCTGAGTTACTCTGATTTCCACCTTCCTTGCTGGAATCCTTCTTCCTCACCCACACAAGCATGACCTCAGTGGCTCCCTGGCAGCACTTTTGGCTCTTACACCCCGGCTCCAGGTGCCTTTCCCCTCTCCATAGCTCCTTGACCCTTTGTGGACCATAGCCCCTGGAACTCAGGCCCGGAATCAACTTCTGAACTATCGGGTCAGCAAGGCCAGACTTCAGCCCTATGGAGCCCTGGAGTCCCAGGAAGGGGCCTCAAGCCCACAAAAGGAAAGGAGACATGAATGGGCATGTCTTTGGGTCCTGCGTCCCCCTACCCCTCTCTTCCATCGGTTTTGTATACCGTTCCAGGATTCCACATGAGGCTTTGTGTGAAAATGAAAAGTGCCCTTTTGCTATAGAAAATGAAAAGTGCCCTTTTGCTACACAGCTTGACAGGCTGTGTAGCCCAGGGATGAAGAACATGGACAGAGAGTGAGCTCTGGCTCCATCACTTCCTAGCCCAGTGACCTCTCTGTGGCTCAGTTTGTTCATCTTAAAAATGGGGATAATGGCTGGGTGCGGTGGCTCATGCCTGTAATCCCAGCACTTTGGGAGGCCAAGGCAAGTGGATCACCTGAGGTCAGGAGATAGAAACCAGCCTGGCCAACATGGTAAAACCCCATCTCTACTAAAAATACAAAAAAATTAGTTGGGCGTGGTGGCACATGCCTGTAATCCCAGCTATTTGGGAGACTGAGGCAGGAGAATCACTTGAACCCAGAAGGCGGAGGTTGCAGTGAGCCGATCGTACCACTGCACGCCAGCCTGGGTGACAGAGCAAGACTCCATTTCAAAAAAGAAAAGAAAGAAAAGGTTGGGGGGAGGATAATGACAGTACTTTCTTCTTAGGTGGTTGTGAGAGGTGGATACGAGCACAACAGACAAATTGCTTTGAAGGGGCTGGCACCCGCAAGATTGCTGGTTATGAAGATCGCTACTGCTGCAGATGGGCCGTCGTGGGGCTCTGAGCAGGGGATATCACAATTAAATCTGTGTTTCAAAAATCTGTGGTCTGGCAGTACATTGGGGAATGGATTGGGACAAGGGTGCTGGGACTCAACACAGAGGGGTCCTTACAGAAAGTTATATTACAGCCTTCTCAATGGAAAAGGAAAGGACCTATGGCAGTGGGTGGCTGGGACAAAGAAGCGCAGGGATTCTAAGGAGACCCAGTAGGACATGAGGACCCTGTGGTTGTGGGGGAGCCTCAGAGGGGAAAGAGTTGGGGGATGCTGGCATCCTGCCTTAGGTGAGAAAGGTTTAGATGTTTCAGAAGAGAAGAACATCTACGGGAGTTGAGCCATAATCCCCAAAGGTTTAAGGTTTTACCGGGTTTATTCCTTAATCCAGTCAAGTTAATACCTAATATTAGGTCCCCAAGTCCACCCTTGTCAACTTGGCACCCATACGCATCTCCTGAAAATATATCTAATTTCCAAATAAGGACATCACCAAGGTGATAGTTTTGCAACTGTCCTGCACACAACCGAAAACTCAACTAACCCCTTCTCCAGAATTCGGCTTTCAGGATTTCAACATCCCGAATTTTATTCCTTCAGGATTGTGATTTTTGGAATTTCAGGCTTTAGAGATTTTGCTCTTTCAGACTTTAGAGATTTTGATCTTTCAGGATTTTAATATCAGGGATTGTGTCTTTCAGGATACGGTTGGCCCTGCTATAATGATGATACGGTATGTGAAATTGCGTGATGCAGGTGGCCAGTGAGGACACCCACAGGTAGAGCCAGGAGAGGGGTTGCAGATGTAGACTTAGGAACTGCCAGGCTGTGGTACTTAAAGATAAGGAGGTGAATGAGGTTGCCAAGAACAAGGATGAAGAATGAGACGAGATGAACAAGGACTGAACCTGGCAGAATGCAGGGAAGAACCTGGTGAGTTAGAAGGCTTTGGAGTCATCGGTGGAGCCCCCTGCTTGTCCCTGTAATTGTGTGAGCGCCTGAGGCCACAGGTCCCGGCTGGCCATTCACAGCAGCCCCGCAGCCCGAGGACAAACACACAGTGACACTGGCAGGCTCTTCCTAGGGCAGCTCCTCAGGTGGTCTAACGAGTACAGGAGCCTGGCCAGAGCTCATGGAACGGGGCTCAGTTCAGCCTCCCAGAGCACAACAGCTGGTGTGAAACAGAATCCCTCACCATGAGCCATCTGCGGTGCATTCCCCGAACAAAGCCCAAATAGAATCTGCAGGGAAGTTGGGAGGATGCTAAATTAAGTAGGTGGCAGACACCATTTGATGACACTTCATCTAAGTGACAGGTTAACATACAGCCAAGGTGGGATGAGCAGGTGGCCGATGGAAAATTCAGGGCAGTGAGCTGGGTTTCTATCTCAGAGAGAGCAGGGGTTGAGGAGTGCACCCAGATCCATCCATGGGGCTACTAGCTGCATGGAGGGGAGCTGCCTCCCACTTCGGTGATCCCACGGCCCCAAATGTGGCACTGGGGATTTACTGGGTGTGCAGTAAGTGTTCATAGAATTGGACTGAATGGATACTGCGGGCAAAAATAAAATTATTCTTGCTTCAGTTCCCTGAGACTTGTCATGTGGAAGGTGCTCTTTTTTTTGTTTTTGCCTGAGGTATTTGAGTGAACATTGCTTCAATTTTCTGAATTATTCCTCTTGTTAGTGCCACATTTTGGACTTGCTTTTTTACTTAATAAAAGGAGTTCATTGAAGGAAAACCTCTGAAAGTGTAGTGATGGGACTGATCAAAGCCATTGTCAAGGTCCATTTCCCTGGAGGGCAAGGAAGAAATGCTGGTTAAGTGTTGCATTTCTCATGCTGGCTGGAGTGCCTGGGGAGGGGTGACTGACAGCTGCTCCTGGTTTCCCAGCAGCATGAGCAGGGCCCATCCAGATGCAGGGGCCACCTTTCCATCAACAGTGTCCCTTGGCCTTGCCTTCTCAGGCTTTCTGGAGGAACTGCTTGTCATTTAATCTCCATGATGGACTCTTACCCTAGAGCCCCATGTTGCTCCCTTTCCCTGCATGCCTTCAGAAGGAAAAACAATTGGGCATGAGTTTCTAGATACACAACCACTTATAGTTCATCTGCAGAAGATGATTTTGCTTTACAAAATCTAACATTGCATGTTAGATGCAAGCAGTGTTGTGAATACATGAGTGTCTTCATTTGTTTGCTCATTAATCCATTAAATGGGTATTGAACACCTTGAAAGGCTCAGGCATTGGAAATCAAGGTGAAGAAATTAAGGTGCCTGGAAGGACCAGGAAGCAGCTGGGTGAAATATATACTGCATATGTTTAGTGCAATGTGATAGGTGCAGGGTGGAGGTAATGCGCGTCTGTGGACAGAACGTGAGCACCTTGAGGACAGGATTCTTTGAGTACTTACTGGGCACCAAACATTGCTCTAAGACATTCATTTCATTTTCCCAACAATCCTGTGAGGTGTATACTATTATTTCCCCCCTTTACGGTTGAGGAAACTGATCTTCAGGAACTACGTGACCTGCCCCACATCACATGGATTGCAAGTGGGGGATCCAAGGATTTGATGCCCGAGCCAAACTCATCACTAATAATCGTCCCTACTCTTTTCTGTAGAAGCCTTTTGGAATATTTAGCCTTTGGAAGAAATACCTCACATGGATCGGGGTCTGTCTTCAAATACTTGAGGAGTTATCATAGAAGACATCATCCTCCTACCACCTTACTTTTGGGTTAGAGTTGGCTTATTTTTTATTTGTGTGCAGTCCCAGTGAGATTGCTAGGGAAGGTGCCTCCCTCCCCAAGTCAAGGGGCAGCATACAAGCTGAGCCAGCCACACAGAACAGAACCTGGTTGGCCCTGTCCCATGATGCCTGAGGGCCTGTGTGGTGGTTTTGAGTGTTGAGATCCTCAGAGCACCAGGTTTCCTGAGGGGTCAGCTTTCAGAGCTATGGCAGTTCTGTGACGTCTCCTCAGGCAGAGGACGAATCAAACTTTTCTGTGAGGTTCCAGAAAGACTAATTAGGACCAGTGAGCTCTGCACTGCTGGAAGGCTAATTCTGATTCGGAATTGGGGGACGGTGGGGAGGTGCACACATCAGAGAGGGCTGAAAGTGGACCAAGAAGCCTTGAGAAGTAATGAGATCCCTGTACTGCATGTGTTCAAGCAGGCACAGATGCGGTGGAAGGGATTTGCCCTTTGGGCAAAGGGCAAGCTTGAACTAAGTGCTTGAACTAAGTGCTGTCAACACCCTTTTCCTGAGATGATAGTATCTTTCTATATGTTCTTTGCTGATTCTCTCTACACCTGTGAATGGCCCAAGTGCAAACTTACCCCTGCCATACCTTCCCTATCTATTAACAGATGCACCTTTGGCCTGCCAGCATGTAGCAATAATGCCATTTAACATGTATTAGGGGCTACTTATGCCCTCGATTGCTAGTAGGCACTATTTTAAGTGCTTCACATCTTCTAAATAATTTAATCTTCATAACTACCTATAAGATTCATATTACCAGTATGCCCATTAGTTAGATGGGAAAATTAAGTCACAGAGAAGGTAGGTAAATGCCTGAGGTTACACAGCTAGTAACTGTCAAAGAGAAGATGTGAACCCAGGCAGGGTCATGCCCTTAATCTCAAAACTGGGCAGCAGATGTTGTGATGGTACACTTAGTGCCTATAAGGACGGGTCCTGTTTATTTCTAGGCATGACATTACACAACAAAGATAATATCCAAACCCATTTCATACACGAGGGCATCAGAATCTTACTTCGCTGAGATAGGTATCACACATGATAAACTGTAGATGGAGAACTCTTGTTAGTATGATAGTCATAGTCCTTGCCTAAAGATGGGGGCATTGACAGGGGTGGGGTGAGTAAGGTGAGGGACGTGGTGGGCTGGAGACTGCTCAGACCAGCTCCCGAGCTGTTACTGTGCACATCTCCCCCAGATTCGGTGTCCAGTGACCTCCTGTTGGTATCTTGAAACAGGCCACAGCAAAAGTGTTCACACCGAGAAAATTGGCAAATGCTACAAATAGTTATGCAATTGAAAAACAGATTTTTCTCAACTTGTGGCAGATCAGGCTACAATATAGACACAATAATTGTGCCATGTCTTGATCTGAGCATGGGCCATTTCAGGTAAAAGGCTGCCTCCTCCAACTCCTTGGAGCATTCTTTTTCTTCCTCTCCCCACGAGAGTCACTCTTCCTATCAGGGGACTGGTGGCTCACTGCCCAGTTAAGGCATACACACAGGGCCAGCATCTAGCTTATCTCAGCAAGCCTTGGAGGAGGCTCTCTCCAGAGATGGATCTTTTTATAGCCACAAAGTGCCACACAGTGCAATGGAGCTCGTCACTTGGCCATGACTCAGGAGATTTGGGTTCCAATTCTGGAACTCCTGCGAATGCGTTGGGTGACCTTGGACAAGCCAACAACTCACAGTGGGGTCAGTTTCCTCTCCACCAAAGCAGAGACATCAACACCCACTAAATATATCAGAGAGCTTAGAGAACAAGGCATGGTACATCAAGCAGTCTGCTTATGTAACAGTCAACTATCAGAGTTCCACTGTGTGGGTTTACCAGATGGGGATGGGGGTCTGGAGGTCTCTTGGTGTCTCCATCCTGCCTGGGGAGAGGAGGTGGATGGGACATGCAGGAGGGGAAGGGGATGAGCTGGGATCTGTAAGGAAGAGGGTGGCGGAGTGACACAGACTGATGGTTAACTGTAGGTGTCAACTTGACTGGGCTGAGGGATACCCGGATTGCTGGGAAAGCATTATTCCTGGGTTTGCCTGTGAGGGTGTTTTCAGAAGAGATTGGCCTTGGGGTCAATGGATTGAGTAAAGGGGATAACCCTTCCCTCTGTGGGCAGGCATCACATTGAGGACCAAGATAAAACACAAAGGTAAGAGAAGGATAATTTCACTCCCTCTGCTTGAGCTGGGACACCTACCTTTTCCTGTCTTCAGACACTGGTGCTCCTAGTTCTTAGGCCTTCAGCCTCAGACTGGGAGTTACAGCATCAGCTCTCCTTGTTCTCAGGTCTTGGGACTCAGACTGAATTCGTTTCCCTGATTCTCTGGCTTGCAGTCGGCAGATCGTGGGACTTCTTGGCCTCCATAATCATGTGAGCCAATTCCCATGATAAATTCCCTCTTCTGGCTGGGTGCGGTGGCTCACACCTGTAATGCCAGCACTTTGGGAGGCCAAGGTGGACAGATCACCTGAGGTCAGGAGTTCGAGAGCAGCCTAGCCAACTTGGTGAAACCCCATCTCTACTAAAGACACACACACACAAAAGCCAGGTGTGGTAGTGCACACCTGAGTAGTTTCAGCTACTCAGGAGGCTGAGGCAGGAGAATCACTCAAACCCGTGAGGTGGAGGCTGCAATGAGCCGAGGTCATACCACTGCACTCCAGCATGGGTGACAGAGCCAGACTCCATCTCAAAATAAATAAATACATACATACATAAATTCCCTCTTCTATCACCTATCATTTATCTATCTATCACGTATTAGTTTTCTCTCGAGAATCCTGACTAACACACTGCTGTAAAAGACTGATGACTCAAGTACCTAGAATTTAAGCTAATGGGGCTCTGACTACTCAGTCCCTCTATGACTAATTTGCTTCCCTGGACTCCCAAATCAAAGAAAGTGATCTGCTAACTTGAGACCTCCAATGCACAAATGCATCACAAGGTGGAGAGCCTGCTTGGACTCCGTCCATCTCCCCTCCGCCTGCTCTGTGCAGACAGAACTGCATTTCCCAGCATCTGCATAGGTGAAGCCAATTAGAACAAGCAAGAGATTAGAGGGTGGGAGAAGGGACACCCAGAATATTTCCCTTTTCCCTCTAGTTCTCATGGCATTTGTGTCAGCAGCCATATCATTTTTGTGCAGCAACCTCCACTAAACTTCCAGACCCTGGCAACTCCACCTCCTCCCATTGTCTTCCCAGCTCTAGGGTTGGTAGCAGCTTCTGCTGCTGCTAACCTGTCCCTCTGTGCTTCCCAGCTCGCCCATCCCTCTGTCACCAATCCCCTCAATCAGATTGCTTCCGTTAGAAAGACCTAGAGCAGTTTCTATTTCCTGGCAGAACTGACTGGCAAAAGACCACTGGGAAAGAGAGTGTAGAGGAGGAGTCCTGGCAAACTCACTGCTTACTCTGGAGAATAACAAGTTTCAGCTCTTGCACAGTGTCCTGCACACAGTAGGAACCCAGTGAATACTTAGAAAATGAGCCAGGACTATGTTAAGGTTTCTAACCCACATGAGGTTCAATAAATGCCTCTGGACTCTCCACAGCCAGATCGTCTCACTTATTCCCCTCTTCATGTGATGAAATAAAGAGAAAAGCCCAGAGGATGCAAGTCTTCAGGTGGGCTGTCCTCTTGCTTTTCAAATTTCAGCCTATACCAAATTTATCTCCCTGGCAGTGTCACTTGGTTCATGTAGGCAGCACACAGGCATTTCACGCCACAATCCAGAAAAGGCTGAGGTGGGCACGTGGGGGTCCATGAGAGCCAGGGAGCCTGGAGGAAAAGTCTGAATGGCTTCTCCCAGGGCACTTTTTCGAAGCTCTTCTCCTCCTCCTCCTCTTGTCGATGGTCTCCCATCCTGGCTGACTGACAGGCTGTCCATGGACTCTGTCAGTGGACTCCCTTCACTGCTGGCTTCCAGCTGGGTGTGGTCAGTGGGGAAATCCGACAGGAGACTGGGGTGAAGGGGGATGAATGAGGTTGGGGCAGTGCTGGGCTACAGCCTGCTCACAGTGGCTCATGAGAGTTGACTGTGCACATCTACTGCCAATTCTGCATCTGGCGACCTCACATTGGTAGCTTGAAAAAAGCCATGGGGACAGTATTTAATACCCAGAAAATGGGTACATGCTACAAATATTTTTTCTCCAGAGGGCCAATGATTAAACACTGGCCAGCATACCATGGTGCTGGGATATTTATTCTGCTGACTTCCTCCTTGTGGGGTAGCTTCACGGCAACCTTAACCAAAGGCCACTGTTCCTCTCAAAAGAGTCACCTCTATTGCTTTCTCTCCTTCTGGGTATTGCACTATTTCTTGTGGTTTACCAACTCACCCCCAGCTTTGCAGGTAGCACCTTTATTGGACAATCTTCAATTGTCTTACTTAGAGTGGACCGTTTATTCCCTGCAGTAACCATGGTTGGTACACTGGGGAAAAAGAGGAGTCATATCCACTGGTCAGCTCATACCTGGGTGCAGGGTAGGATGGCCACTCATGCCCCTAAGTGTGATTGTTCTAGAAACTGGGTCTAATGCTTCCAGAGGGCCACAGGAAGTCAGTAGCCTGGAATGACATTCAAATTCTGTTTTAAAAACAACTTTTTCTCAATGTCTTTGCCTGCTAGGCTTCCTATCCTCATAACTCTTCTAATACCAGAATATGGAAAAAAAAAATCTCTTCAAAAAGATGACTTTGGAAACCCTCACATTCCACTGCAAATCCTGGGGACGTGTCCTCACACTGTGGGGTCAACAGTCTCTTGTTCTGGCAGCTGGTTCAGAGTGTGGAGCTCTCAGATCAGTGGCTTCCAGCCCACGCTGCATATTACCATCACCTAGAAGCTACAAAAAACCTGATCCTGGGACCCCTAGCTCCATTAAATCCACTCTGACAGACACTGAAGTGTGTGAACTTGAGAAATAACCTCTCTAAGCCACTTTGCTCATCAGAAAGATGGGAAAAATCAGACCTATTTTACAGGACTGCCTGGAGGATTACATGAGTAGTGAACAGTAATTTGCATTAGCACATTCATTCATCATTCTCCCGCCCCTCTCGCTTCAGCGGCCCCTGAGGACAGAAAGGACAGAGCAGGTCACTGCAAGGCATAGAGACCAATGAGAGGGGTCTGTGGGCCAGCACATGAGCTTCGCCTGAGAGCTTTCTAGAAACCCAGACCCTCCAGCCTCATCACAGTCCCACAAATTCACAAACTCTGGGGCTAGCACCCAGCAGCTGGTGTTTTAACTTATCTTCCAGATGATTCTGATACATGCTTAGCCTGAGACCCAGTGGTCTAGATGTGTCTCCCTTTATCTGCTGTTGACTTCTGGAAAGCCTAGCTGCACTGTTTTGCCTGCTTTGGCCCAGATCAGTTACTTTGGTAAACTGGACTCTCTCACCCATCTGGGCACTTCAGGCCCATTCTTACCATGCAGTTCAAGACCACCTCTGCTCCCAGCACCTTCAACCAGCTCTGCAAAGGTTATTTGACTTGCCTGAGCATGGAAATACAGGCTTAACTGCTCATGAAACTAGGGATGGGGGAAACGCAGAGACAGAGTCTCCTCTTCCTAGATACCTAGGGCCATTATTTTGGGAAATTACTTTGCTGTTTTACTGTAAAATGGCTACTGTGTTTAAAATGATGACGATTGTTGATTATCTTTCCGCATCAGATGAAGACTCTTGGGATAAAGCTATCCGCCATGGGAGGCAGAGGCATGGAAGCTGTTTTCCTCTCTAAAATTCCGTGGGTAGACGTGTGAGTGTGGTTGTCAGGGTGCAAGCTCGTGTGTTTGGATGGGGTGGGCAGGTAGTAGGGTCTGAGGAGAAAGAAAAAGGGAAAGAGTGTGTCTTTGTAATACATACATCCCCCTACCTCACAGTTCTTTGAAAAGGTCTGATTTGGAAGTTTGGGACCAAGAGGGTTAGAGCCAGAATGTGTTGCTATGGAGATTTTCCAGCCTAGGCTGCTGGATTTCATCTGTGTGCTCATTTTTCAAGCACTGGAGGGAAGGATCTCTCCTTGCTGCTACCCATTGTCCCTGCAGACAATTCTCCACCAGAGAAAGGCTCTCCTTGCCTTGGCAGCTGCCAGACCGGACTGCTATTGTGCTTTCATGAACCCCAACAGGAGAATTAACCTCCTGTTTGGTTAGGTGCAGGCATTCAGCAAGTGTGAATGTTGACTCTGAAGAGAAACTGATAGAGTCCCAGTAGGAATCCAGCCTCCTTGGCTGGCTGGCAGGCTCTCATCTTTATAAAACGCCTCCAGTTTTCCCCAAGCTATGTTCACCATCCATCACTGTGAATTTTACTGATGAGCCCGTAAGTACATGAAAAGGATTCCAGGATTTGGAGGCCCATCCCTTACACAGTGAATGCACATTAGCTGACACTCTCACTTACTAACCATGAAATCACCCTCTCGGCCTCTGTTCATTTCACGGCCTCTCCCACGGGCAAATTTGGCAGCAGTAACTGCAGGGCATCTAAGTGAATGAGGTACTCCACAAAACGAGTGGCTGAGAGTGAAGAAGCTCCTCTCTGCTGGGCAGCCTGGCTTCTCTCAGTGGTTGCCAACAGCTGAGTCATAAGCCATCTTTGATTGGTACATTTTAAGCTACCATGTGAGAGAAGGGGATGATGCCCAGGTGGAATTTGCAAAAGGCCCTACAGCAGCAGAACAGATGATGGAGACTCACTAGCTGACAAGAAGTGCGCTGCGTTTCAAGAGCAGATAAAAAACATTGCAGCCACACTTTCATGCTGTATGGGACTCACACCACAGCACAAGTGGGAAACAGAGAAACCCGCTACAAATTCGTCATTCAGGTCTTGACACGCCAATTCACCTTTCAAATCTGTATCCATGAAGATTCCTCACGCGGCATTATTTTCTCTAAATGTCTTTACATCTTAAACATGTAAATCTTCACACAGACCTCTGCATCATTCATCGTATCGTTAGGCTGATGATGATGATTACAGGGTAAATTAAGGACAATAATCATAAACCGCATCGAGATATTTACGAATCACTGTGGTGAAACTGCTTTATAGCTTTGAATAAAATCCTTGTCAGACTCTAATTAAATGTGTTTTAAAAAGTAATGTTCTGATACAGAGCAAGCTTTTTGGAGCAGCCGTTAACTGAAAGCCCTTGGTGTCAGAGGAGAGGCTGCTGGGCTGCTTGTTGCTATGGGGACTGTCAAAGGCAAACTTTGGTTCCTCCAAGGGCCTTACTAGTTTGGTCAGAGGCAAGAGGCCAAGGGGAATGATTTTCTCCACTAAATTAGAATTTAAAAGATACAGATGAGGATGCATTGGGCGTGGAGGAACCTTCCTCTGATGGATGAAGACAGCCGAGATGGATTTCACCCTGGGTGGAGAAGCCTGATGAGACTAAGGTACTTCTTTCACTGCATTTATAGGAGAAGCTGAAGCCTGGTTGAGTGACAAAGATCCCAAACACCACGGGGGAAGGGGCCAGACGAGGCCAATCTGGTTTACCTATTAGGGCAGTTCAAATTGGCCGTTATCAAAATGGTAGTGAGGCCTCCAGATGCTTGAAGCCATGAATTTGGATTATGTATTGAGATGAGTCACGTAATTATGCTCTCATACATATTTATGAATAGGAATAAGATAAAAACAAAACATATTACAGTGAGAGGTTAGTAAGAAAGGTATCTAGGTACACTTGCTGTAGGTATTATTTTTTGCTCTATACATGGATCTTTTATAATACAGTGTTCTTTAGAAAAACTTGACCGTAGAAAGAAAGATGATAACTTTAGTGCATGTTTCTGGTTGACCCTATGTTGATCCCCTTCACTGCGTTGGTGCACTCATGCCCCCTCCACATTCTCCCTTCCCCCACTACCGTGGGCGCTATGAGTTTAGTTATTAATTGTCCTTGGCTCATAGGTGATCCCTTAGTAGGGGGCTATGTCCCCACCTGCAGGAGTCATCAGCCCACACCCATGGCTGCCTGACTGATGGGCAGGGGGGTATGGAAGGGTGACACCCTTGCCTAAATGGGAGAGAAGACCGGGGAGAGGTGTGTGCTCCAGAGCCCCCGACTAGGGGTAAGAGTAACATCCCTACTCAGCTCCTCTCCTTCTCTATCCTGCATCCCCCCACTGGCTTATAGTTCTTCCTGGAGACAGCACATCTGCAATAAGCACTGTGCACAAAATCCCTGTCTCAGGCTCTGGCTTCCACGGACCCTGACCTGAGGTAAGAACCACAGAGCAAACCGAATGTTCCCAGGCTCAAAAGAAGGCAAATTGCAGGGCCATATACCTATCACAGAAAATACATGACCTTTGAGCCTTAACTTTGCAATCAGAGTCCTATAAAATGAGAGCACTGTGTCACTGACATTTCAAAAACCTGAAATATTCGGTCACCAATGAAAAAATGAGGAAAGGAGTAAAATGTGATCATTGCCTGAAAATTTTAAAAATAAACTATTTTTACATGGCACAGCAATAGACAGTTTGAATGCTTTGTAGTTAAAACTCCATCATGTTTTGGGGTGACATATTCAGCTACTTCTTCTGTTTTGTGGACACTGATATAAATACCACTTAGAATTCATTTTGGTTTTTTGAAATGATTGAGACCAAATTTAGGTCATAACGTTAGTGCATTATAGACAAATTGTCATATTTACTATGTAAAAGCTGAAATCTAAAAAATTATGACCACAGAAGAAGCCCAGAGATACCACTCACATAATCACCCAGTTGCAAAACAGGAAGTATGGTGGTTAATTTTATGTGTCAACTTGACTGGGATAAGGGATATGCAGGTAGCTGGTAAAATATCACTTCTGGTGAGAGTGTTTTCAGATGAGATTAGCATTTGAATCAGTAGACTGAGTAAAGAAGATCATCTTCACCAATGTAGGTAGGAAACTTCCAATCCACTGAGGGACTGAATAGAACAAAAAGACAGAGGAAGGGTAAATTCATTCTCTCTGCTTGAGCTGGGACATTCATCTTCTCCTGCCTTCAGATATTAGCACTCTTGGTTCTCAGGCTTTTGGACTCAGACTGAATTATACCCCTGACTTTCTGCTTGCAGATGGTAGATTATGGAACTTCTTGACCTCCATAATTGCATGAGCCAATTCCCATAGCAAATCTCATACACACGCATGCACATACAAATGCACACACATATCCTATCGGCTCTGTTTCTCTGGAGAGCCCTGACTAATACAGGGAGTTAGTTATTTAGCGATTCAGATTGTAAACTCCATGTAGCTTTTTGATGAAATTGGCTACGGTGTGAGATCACCAAATCTGGTCACACAGCATGTCCCATGCACTCTGGAGCAGGCACAGAGCAGTTGGTGAACATTCAGCCCCAGCACTTGCTGGCTTTGTGACCTTGGTCAATTACTTAATCACAAAGCTTCAGGCTTTTCATCTGTAAAACAGGCACAACAGTGCCTATCTCATTGGGTGATTTAGGGTGTAATGTAATGATGTCCAAAATGCACTCAGTTCCATGTTTGGCTGAGTAGAAAATCTCAACAAATGGTACGTATGACTCTGAAAGAAGGGCTAGACTCCTGATTTTTGAAACTTCAAGTGGATGTTTATGTAAAACACCTTAAAAGTTAAAATGTAACTAACAAAGATTACAACTGAATATAAACTCTGTGTTATTTCAAACTCTTCTGATCTTGTCTGTGTACATTCTTTTATATCGGACACAGGGGTACTAGTATACACATGGCATTTTACATTCTGCTTTTTTTCATTCGGTATTATTTTGCATACACATATCTATGCTTGCTTGGCGTAGTCTATAGATGCCACTTTTATATTTCATCTATGAATCCAACACATAAGTATCACAGAAGCTGGAGGTAGAACTAACGCATTACATGAACATTTGCCTCCAAAAAGCCCCAGGGTTCCAGGATGCACAAAATCATTAGGCCAAAGCCGTTAGCAAGTCACTCAGTATCTCCATCAGTCAGCGCAGCTCGGTCTTGCAGAGGTCTGCACACTGGTTCCCTTAAGGAGGGCCCACGTTCTCCTCTGTTTGCCACGCCCCTTGCCGGGACCACTTAATTCCTGACACTTTTCAGAGCAGGTTTCTCAACCTCTGCATCATTGATGTTTGGGCCACACAAGTCTTTGTTCTAGGTGCTGTCCTGTGTATGGTGCTCAGCTGCAGGCCTGACCTCCACCCAGTCAATGCCAGGACCACCTAACCCCAAGTCATGACAACCGAGAATGTCTTCAGACATTGCCAAAGGTCCCCTGGGGGGCTGAATCGCCCTTGATTGAGGACCACTGTGAGGATCTTTCACCATCACGGGTTCTGGGCTCCAACAGTTTCCTCCCTACAGCCCCGGAATATCCTGGCTTTACTTCTGCATCGTTCTAAGAGCTGTACTAGCTCTTTCCCAGGAAGTCTAGTTGCCTTTGTAGAAATCAAGCTATATGATTGATGTCTAACACAGGGCATGACGTCTGGGGGCCAGAGAGAGCAGGATGATTTCTGCTTCATATAAATACCAGCGGGATGAGAAAGGCAATTGATACAATGGAAAGTCCCTTTACATTTCCAAGTCTGAGTTCCTCATCTGCGAAATGGAAGTGGAAATGGGAAGCTTGCCTAACTCAGGGCTGTCATGATGGTCAGCACGTTAAGTGATTGACTCATTTGTTCATTCAACATTCATCAAGAGAATGACATGCCAGGCACTGTGTTTGGCACGTGGGATACAGAGAAGTATTAGACAAAGGGTCGGACCTCAGAGCAGAGACAGACACAAACACCTCTCTAACACAGTGGTTTCCTTGGTGAATGTGTGGATCAACAAAATGCGGTGTGTGCAGACAGTGGAATATCGTTCAGCCTTAAACAGGAAGGAAATTCCAATATGCTACAACACAGATGAACCTTGAGGACACGATGCTGAGTGAAATAAGCCAGTCACAAAAGGACAAACACTGTGTGATTCTACCTATACACGCTACCTACAGTAGTGACATTCATAGAAACAGAAAGTAAAATGGTGGTTGCCAGGGTCTGGGGGAGAGAGTAGGAGTTATTCCTTAATGATGTTTGAGACTGAATTGTGCCCCCCTAAATTCATATGTTGAAGCCCTAATCCCCAGTGTGCCTGTATTTGAAGACTGGGCCTTCGGGAGGTAATTAGAGTTAAATGAAGGCCGAGCCCCAGTCCAATGGGACTGGTGTCTCTATAAGAAAAGGAATAGACGCTGGAGCCCCCTCTTTCCACGAGCACACAGAAGAAAGGCCACGTGAGGACATGGGGAGAAGCTGGCCAGCCACAGCCAGGAGGAGAGGTCTCACCAGACACCAACCCTGCCAACGCCTGGATCTTGCACATCCAGCCTCCAGTCTGTGAGAAAATAAATGTCCATTGTTTAAGCCGTACAGTCTGGTGCTTTGCCATGGAAGCCCAAGCAAACTGATATAAATAGGTAGAGAGTTTCAGTTTGGGAAGATGAAAAATTTCTGGAGATGGGTGGTGGTGATGGTTACACAACAAGGTGAATGTGCTTAATGCTACTGAACTGTATACTTAAAAATGGTTACAATGGCACATTTTATGTTTGGTATGTTCTATTCAAATAAGAAAGTCACACACCCACAGAGGCCATCAGAGAGACATGCACAGGACATTACGAGCCTTGAGAAGGGGGCCTGGCACAGCTGGGGACGGGCATGGCAGGGGGCTGGGGGTGGAAGAAAGAGCAGGGCAGATGGGGAAGCCACATAGGCTGAAGAGCAGACAAAGCCGAGATACAGAAGGTGAGAGGAGGGAGATGTGTGTGTTGAGAGCCACAGGCAGTTTGAAGTTCCGGGAGCTTGCAGTGGGAGGTGGGATGAGGAGGCAGCAAAGAGGTGAGAACTGGCCTGCACAGTGAGGAGATGGGGGCCGTGAACACCCTGGGAAGGAGACTGGACTTCCAGCCACTGAAGGCTGTTGGGCGGGGCAGCACGATGGGTGGTCATGGTTGAGTGAGGTGATGTATGTGAAAGCCCTTTGTAGGCTGTAAACTCCTGCGGAAACGTAGAGTTCCATCACCGTGGTTATTGCTAGTGATGATGGCTGCAAGTGGCATAGAGCATCTGGTGCAACAATGGAACCTAGGGTTGCAGGGAGTGTTATCTCAGCTGCAGGGCCCCTCAAGGCAAGTTCAGGAAGCTTGGACAGCTCCTCAGAAGACGTAAGAAACAAGGGGCCATAAATATGGACCAAAGATTGTGAGAGCCACCAGGAGACACCTGGAATACAGTCACAAATCCAGACCCACAAATTCCGCCCAACAGAGACTCAGTTACTTAACAGAGCTGGCAGTGCAGGGTGGCTTATTGATGAGGCTGTTCCATTTCAAGGAAGCTCTGCAAGAATCTACACAGAAAAGAAAGCATGGGACTCTGTTGAGGGAGCAGTAACAAATGTGAGACCTGAGGAGGAAGGAGGGAAGAAGGGTGTTGTTTTGGCTATGAGAACTCATGCAGAAAGCAGTTAGACATTTTGAAGACTAGAAATGTGTTATGCACTGACATTTATTCAGAAATGGTGGGTTGAATAGGTCCCATACTCCTTAGGGGAGCAGTTCTACCCTGCGACGGTGTAAGCCCCCACTTGCACAACAAGGCTGGAGTATTGGAAGGTAATCCTGACTTTAGGTGTGAGATTTGTGACTTACATCTTGCATATAATTCAAATATTTGTAGATTGAATCTTATCTCTTCACTGACATACATTAGAATCTCGGAGTTGTAGTCAATTTGTTTCTGATTGACTTTTCCCTTCAAGGGAGTTGTTAAAGTCTTCCCTGCAACCCTTGCTTCTCTTGGTAGCCCTCAGCACACACGCACACACGTGCGTACACACACGGAGCCCTGTGAGGCTGATGGCTTTTAAAGAAAGCCCTTGACAAATCCTTCTAGGTCATGAGCAGTCATTTCCTAGCATTTCAGTTTTGAAGGTTCAGACTTTTCAATTTGGTCACAACTGAAATATGTTAAGCTCAGAAATAAAATAATATGAAGGCATTTCACACTTTTCATCTAAAACTCCAAAGCTAAGAACTCAACAAATATTCATTTGGCATCTATTGTACTTATTACTATGTGGAAAATATTTTGTTTATTTTCACTCTACCTGTCTCTAAAGAATATGTGACTTTACAAAGAAGCATAAGACCAGGCTTTCTGTTGGGAACAGTATCTTTTTCCCTTTGACTTCCTAGTGTCTGACACAAGCCGTAGAATACGATAGACTCTCCATAAAAAATTCTTTTACGTAAACCCAGGAGGCGGAGCTTGCAGTGAGCTGAGATCCGGCCACTGCACTCCAGCCTGGGCGACAGAGCGAGACTCCATTTCAAAAAAAAAAAAATTCTTTTAAAAAATGAATGAAAATACACAATCAATTCAATTAGGGAATCAGTATACACACATAATAAAATAACTTTAAATATATGTAAACACATATGGATATAATGGATGCTAAAGAAGTCATAAAAAAGTAAGAGGGGGTAAGAGCAAAAGAGGCACGGCCAGCATTGACTGAGTCCTTACCGTGTGCCCAACACTTAGACACTAAGTTGCATTTCCCTCATGAACCTGTGATCATTTGTAGTAGAAGAAGAAATCTAAGGGCAAAGAGGTTTTGTGTCTTGCACAAGATCACACCACAAGTCAGAGAAGGATCTGGAATTTGAGCTCAGATTTGTAAGTCTCATCATCCCTGTTTTCTCCCCTGGCTCTGCCGTGAAGTGCCCCCAAAGGCTTCGAGAATGGAAAGAGGCCACTGTGGGGCTGGCTGTCTGGGAAGGCTCAGGGAAAGGGGGGATGTGAGCCACACTTTGAGCCTGGGACTTGGGAAGAGGCGGGAGGGAGAGGGCCGGCTGGCTGGAGGAGGCAGCTGGTGCAGGAGAGCGGTGGAAGATTGTCTTGGGAAAGAAGAACCAAATCTGACAGCCTCGAGAGGCCTCCTCTCCAGGGCCAGAGCTGTTCCCAGGACATGATGGTTGGACCACCAGATTGTAGGCCCTTAAATGCCAGGTTAAGAACTGAAACTTTATCCTGTAGCAACGAGAGACCGTGAAGATTCAAGCCTGATTAACTACAAAGTCATCTTAAGGGGAGACTGAAAACTTAAAGAATACATAGAAAGGGCATGGAAAACCTGAAGTCCCCTTTGCTAAGGAAAGCTGAGATCTGAAACACAAGCCTGCTCCTGCCCTTCTGTCTCCCCAGCCTGCCACCTTTCCCAGCCCTTTACGTGCCTCCCTGTCATGACACACATGATCTAGTGACCTTGGTGACTAACGCACAGAACTGGAGAGAATGCATCACACCCACTCATTCCTGTCAGTGGCGAAGGGCTGCCCAGTTCAGATGTTCCCGGCAGGCAGCCACAGCATCCTCTCACCCTGTGTCGAGGGTGACTCAGCATTTGCAGTGACATGAATGTGATGCAAAGTGACTCAACTTCCCCACCCCACAGGACTATCCCAGGCTGTGGGCTCCGTCCCAGGATCAACAGGATAGGTGCCAAGAGGGCAGGCCTTTGCCAGGCCCTGCACTTGAAGAGGCTGGGGAGACCAGCCTGGCTGCAGGCTCCCCTTTGCCGGCCAGGTGTGCCCATCCCTGAACTCTCCTGCCACTGGCCTGTGCCAGAGCTGGGACCCCATTCAGATGAAGCCCTGATTTGGACATTAGGAAAAGGATCTCGTTTTTAGTAACAGCGCTGCAGATAACATGACGGTGTAGCCATGTGGATTCAGACTTAGAGAGGGTCACAGGTGAGCAGCACTCAGCCAGAGCCTAAGATGCTGGGGGTGGTTTTTGGAGCACACCTCAAAAGAGTAAACATTCTGAGGAGATGCAAAGTATTTATTGATGTGCTGACTTTTCATCTTAAAACCTCAACACTTCATTTGTGAAATTCACCTCTCTGATCTGGGGCACCTAAACCATGACAAATAAAATCTCTCACCCCAAGGGCCTCTCCACCTCTCCCATGCCCTCCTTCTCACTAAACCAGTTCTTCAACTGCAGGCTCATTCCTTGCAGATGGTTTCATTCTGACACAACCATCCTGGCTTTCATTCCTCCCTCCCTCCCTCCCTCCCTCCCTCCTTCCCTCCTTTCCTCCTTCCCTCCTTCCCTCCTTCCCTCCTTCCCTCCTTCCCTCCTTCCTTCCTTCCTTCCTTCCTTCTGCATCTGGGTTCTTTGGCCTTTTCAACAAAACACTGCAACTTCCCTCCCTCCCTGGTCCAGCTGTGCTTGTCCAGTCGACCTCCAATGCTGGAACCATCTGCCTTTCTCACATTTGCTCCCATGCAGCAAGTGGGGTGGAAGAAAACCATGAACTAATTGCTGGCACTGGAGGTTTATTGCTTCTGGTCACAACTGTCCCTAGTCTGGCAATCTTCTTTTATGTCCCTAGCCAGATCCCTTTCTAACACTCTACTGTGCTGATTACAGACCTGCAATGCTCCCAGAGTGGGGAGCATACTGAGGTGGGGGTGGTGGCCAGCATGCTGATGTCTACAGGTGCCTCCATAGCTGAGCCCAGCACTGCAGTGTTGGCAGTACCTGACACACCACAGAGTGATTCCCAGCAGAAACTGAGGACAACAGTGGATGAGGACAGGGCTGCCAGGCACATAACAGGCTCCCTATGGGGACTTGCCAGGTCCACTGAAAGCATCTGAAGTCCCTGGGTGTCCCCAATGCAGGTAGAAGTAGAACAAAGGAAGTTCTGTTGCATTTCTACCCTTGGGAAACTGCTCTCGTTCTCTAGATATGCAGCCAGGAAACTCAGAAGACAGTTTAAATACAATGCTCTCCATAAACTTGAAAAAAGAAAAATGATCTCTTTCTTTCTGGGAAAAAAAAAATCCCTCGTTCCATTTAATATGTTTTTAAGAGGAACAAACTAATAATCTCATCTCTAGGTTGAAAGTCAGAGGGTGATTGGCTATCTCTATAAACTTAACGTCTTTAATGGGAGAAAATATTTGCAAACTTTCATCTGACAAAGGTCTAATATCCAGAATCTATTAGGAATTTAAACAAAGTTATAAGCAGAAAAAAAAAAACCCATTAAAAAGTGGGCAAAGGACATGAACAGACACTTTTCAAAAGAAGACATACATGCAGCCAACAAACATATGAAAAATGCTCAAAATCACTAAGCATTAGAGAAATGCAAACTGAAACCACAATGAGATACCATCTCACACCAGTCAGAAATTGTATTATTAAAAAGTAAAAAAATAATAAAATAATAGATGCCAGCGAGGCTGTGGAGGAAAGGGAACGCTTATACATTGCTGGTGGGAGTGTAAATTAATTCAACCATTGTGAAAAGCAGTGTGGTGATTCCTCAGAGAACTGAAAATAGAATTACCATTCAACCCAGTAATCCCACTACTGGATATAAACCCAAAGGAGTATAAATCTTTCTACCATAAAGACACATGCACAAGTATGTTCATCGAAGCACTATTCACAAGAGCAAAGACATGGAATCAACCTAAATGCCCATCAATGGTAGACTGGATTTAAAAAATGTTACATATATATATATACACACACACACATGCACACATGCATATACATATATGTATACATATATATACATACACAATGGAATACTATGCAGCCATAAAAAAGAGTGACATCATGTCCTTTGCAGCAACATGGATGAAGCTGGAGGCCATTATCCCAAGCAAACTAACACAAGAACAGAAAGCCAAATACCACATATTCTCACTTAAAAATGGGACCTAAACGTTGAGTACAAGTGGACACAAAGAAGGAAACAACAGACAGGGGGCCCATATCTATTGTTGGAGGAGGAAGAGGATTACAAAACTACCTATCGGGTACTATGCTTATTACCTGGGTGACAGAATAACCTGTACACCAAACCCCTTTGACACACAGTTTACCTATATAATAAAACTGCACATGTACCTTTGAATCTAAAATAAAAGTTTAAAAAAATGCAACAGCAATAAATAAATAAACAAGGAAACATGTCTTTGAGTGAATACTGGTAAGGTATACAAAAAACCAACAATTGATGCTTTTCTATTTAATAAAGCAGTAATGTTTCCATAACTGAAATGCAAAATATGGCTACCCTCCAGAACTTTAGAGGGCTCCACGGTAACAAACTCCAGGGCAAAGTTTGGGTTCCCAAGGGTGGTGTTTAAGGGCCTAGAAAGCCTAGGGCTAAGCTGCTTCACTGCCCATGGCTGGCCATGCTCCTAAGCCTCTCACTTTCCAGCACATTCTGGGAAGGCTGTGATTTCCTGGCCTCTCTGCACTTGAAAAGCCTTCCTCTCCTCTTCTTGGACATCCTCCCCCTACATTCTGTTGTCAACTGGCAAACACCTACTCAGCCTGCAAGAGCCAGTTCAATTACTAATCTTCTCCAAAGTGTTCCTGAGGATTTCAAGATAAAGTTAGTCACTCTCTTTGCTGTGCCGTCAGAACCCCCAGGTCCCCAGACTCTGCAGCTCTTATCCTATTGTATAAGACCTATTGATTCACGCCTGTCCCTCCCATCAGGCCACATGAGTGCACAACAGGGGTTGTGTCTTGCTCATCTTTGTGTCATCATTCCCCCTGCAAAGCCCATCACTATGCCTGGTATGTCATCATGACTTGATAAATTCATCCTTTGAAAAAACAATTTCTTTTTATATCTCTGAATTCCTTGCTCATCATAGCTTTCATATCAAGAGGAATAGCAATTGGAAAATAACCATCCTCAAGCAGTATTGATATAGTGCCCTTGCACATGAAACTACAAAAGAGTTGGAGGTCTAAAATAAAATTTGAGGCTAGGCACAGTGGCTCACACCTGTAATCCCAGCACTCTGTGAGGCCAAGGTGGGCAAATCACTTAAGGTCAGGAGTTCAAGACGAGCCTGACCAACATGGTTAAACGCTGTCTCTACTGAAAATACAAAAATGAGCGGGACGTGGTGATGTTCACTCAGCTACTTGGGAAGCTGAGGCAGGAAAATCGCTTGAACTCAGTGGAGGTTGCAATGAGCCAAGATCATGCCACTGCACTCTAGCCTGGGTGACAGAGTTAAGACTCCATCGCAAAAAAATAAATAAAAATAAAAAATAAAATTTGGACAATTATGTAACTACCAATGGCCAACCAGTATATCCTGGATTTCTATGATGTCCCTAGAAACGGATGAACACACAGAAAATATGATCCCTGATATAAGGAGCTTACAGTCTGGTCAGGGAGGCAAGACCTATACTGAATAAAAACATGGTATTTTGAAGTTGGAGGGGTATCATTAGAGAAGATAAAACAGCAACCACCAAACAAGCAAGCAGTCCGTTGGTTCTGATGTCACAGGTGCAGCTCCAATGCTGTTCCACACACATCCCTCCTGCAGGCAGCTGCTCTGCCCACCAAGGCTGCTGCAGGCCTGGGAGGGAGCCCCCACTGGAAACACTTGGAGATCTTCGGGATTCCAAGCTGGACTCATGTCCAAATTGGAGAGAACGCCTCCGCTTTGGGTTACACTGTGGTGGAGGGGCACCCTCTAGGGTGTCACAAAGTTTGATGAACATTTTTGTCACATCCTCTGACTTTAAAACCCAAATAGGAGTCCAAGGAGCTGGGCCAACGCTGGCTTCAAACACAAGATGGCATGCTACACTCTGATCCCTGCCTATCTCTAGTAAAGCCTGTTCCTGAGTCAAGATCCTCAGGCCATCTCTTGTTTTTTTAAGTTGAGTTCTTTCCAGGGAATGTCTTCCTTCTCCCTTGTCAGTTCAGCTACTCTGAGAAGCAGATGCTAGGACTAGAGTTGACATGCCAGAGGTTTATTGGAGGAGACATTTGGTGACAAAGGGGAGGGAGCATAGGAAGGCAGGGAGGACCCTCAGACTGCAGTGCAAGTCTGACCCCTGTGAGGGGAGAGAGGGAAGCAGGATGGTCAGGAGGAGCCTCAGATGTCACAGAAGCCCTGAGAGTCCCAACTGGGCCACTAGGAGTCCCTGGGCCAAAGTTGCCAGGAAGAGAAATCCTCCAGAGTCCTGGCTCTGGCACCCTCTCTGGGAAGCCTGGGGAGGTGGGACTTGGCTTGGCTTCCATAATGGACCCAAGGCTTAGCAGCTGGAGGCTGTAGTCAGCAGTGTTCTCCACAGAAGCTTCTCTTGCAGGGAGATTTGAGCAAGGCATTTCCATGGCTGCCACACCCTTGCAGGTAGGATTTTGTTGGACAGCTGGAGAGCTTACTGAGCTGTGTCTGTGGGCCTTGTCCTGGCACCCTATTCTATTCGTCCCCCGCCCCCTCCCCCCCCATTGTAATGAAAAGCAGGAAAGAATTGATCAAACTGCAAACGCTGTGGAGCGGGAATGAAGTTCAGATTGTTCGCAAGCCTCAGGTGTGCAAAAATAAATTTAGCAATTTCTGAGGCAATTAAGTAATTTCTCTTTCAGTTCAAGGTTTCTCTGTCAGTTTGGGGTTACTTTAGTGAATTCAAGTGTTCCCGATCCTGGCTCCCTGTGGGGTTGCACACACGTTTCAGGTCTCACCTGCTGTCATGACAGTGGAGGAGGATGGCGCCTGGCCATCACCCTGCCCTGGCTTCACTGGAGGTGTTTGCAGACCAGGGGCCTGGGGTGCTGGCCTCTGTCACCACCGCCTCTCCTGCTGCTGTCCACAGCGTCCCTCAGGTCTGTGGCTCATACCACCCACCTCACAGCCACTACTGGTATTTGTCAGCTGTGAACCCTAGTCCATTTCTGGTCTGAATTCCTTCTCTCTCCACTTGCAAGTTAATTTCTGCATCATGGCGGGTGTACAGTCTGCATCAGGGAGGGCCGTGCAGCTTAGTCAGACCTGCTCTGTATTCAGCTAGGGTATTTCCAGAAGAGAGCTGTCCGCTGAAGACTGTCCACTGGTGATATTTGCTGCAGCGAGGGGAAGAAACCCTTCATTCCGGAAGTGGGAGCTGGGGGGAAAAGCTTCAGTATGAGGGCACCTGTGGGCAGAAGACGTCTCAAGAGCATTGACATTATGGTCCTCGTCACATCCCGTGAAGACGTAAACGGAATTGACAGTGATGTGAATTTAGACCTACAGTCCCGCTCCTCTCTCTCAAGGGAATATGTTTATGTTGAAGGGACAGTTCATGCATCTGAGGACTGTGTGTCCAATGAGAGAACCTTCTCAGCCTTTCCTGTCTGCCTTTGTGTTCTCTTCCGTCTCCTCACTCCCCATGGGCATTTCCACCGCAGACTGTCAGGGAAATCAAAAGCAGGGAAATGCAAACCAGTCCATAGCCAGCTCTGGACAAAGGCTCACCTGGATGGAACGTGGCAGCTGTAGCTTTAGCTAAATGGGTTTGGAGGAATTTCCAATAGCTTTCACCCCCGCAGTTGTCACAGGGACAGTTGCAGTGTCTTCTCAGGGCATCTTCCCAGCGTGGCCACTACAGAATCATAAAAAGCCTCTGGAGGCCCATGACTGCGCCCCTGCGCATAAACAGCCCAAAGGAGAATCCTCACATTCAGACAACATAAAATCTGCTTGAGTGGACACAGATTCCTCACTAATTCTCCATGAAATCCATGTCACACTGCCACCTACTTCTTTCTCTATTACAGTAACACATGAATGAGTCATAGTCTGGACGATCTTCTGGAACCCCCCGAGAGCTGCAGGAGCTGGGAAACAAGCCCAGGCAGCGCTGCCGGGCCTCTCGATATAACACTGCTTTCGTGCCAGACCCACCGGGGGCTGTGCCTCTGCGACATTTCAGCTCTAGAAATGCTTCCTCTCCATTTCCAGCCGCCATCGCACACACGCAGATGCCTGAAATTCCCATGGCTAGTGACTCACGCCTCCTGGCTCAGCAGCAAGAGTCCTGCGCTCACTTCGTCTTTGTTTAAAATGAAGAAGGCACTGGGAGGGTGTTGCTTTAAGTCAGAGAGTGTCAGAGCCGGACAGGATCTTAACGGCAACCCTGTTCTGGGTACTTGTCCAACTGGGCATTGCCATCGCAGCCCAGCCTGGGGAAGCCACAGGAGAAGCAGGGCTTTTGGACTCTGCAAAGTGTTCCTTACACTGGAATGTGGTGTGAGGCATCCCTTTTATAAACAAACGAGTATATGATATGATGCAGAATGCTGAATCTGGGTGAATTTATAAAATAGAGCTTGATATGTTGACCACTACTGGACAGTTACTGGTTCCTGGACTCATTTACAGCAGCTGTGTGGCTGCTCTGTTGGGAGGTTTGGGGAGGCGCTGCATAAACAACAGCGAGCTACCACATGACCCAGCAACCCCACTTCTGGGTATACACCCCGAAGAATCAAAAGCAGGATCTGGAAGAGATATTTATAGCTTCATGTTTATGACAGCATTAGTCCCAATAGCCAAATAATGGAAGAAACCCTGGTGTCTATTAATGATGAATGGATAAACAAAATATGGTCATCTATACAATGAAATATTATTGAGCCTCAAAGAGTAAGGAAATTCTGACATGCTGCAACATGGAGGAACATTATGCTCAGTGAAATCAACCAGACACAAAAGGACAAATACTGTATGATTCCATGTACCTGCAGTACTAGAGTGGTCAAAATCATAAAAACAGAAAGTAGCATGAGAAGGGCCAGGAGCTGCTGGGGAAGGAGGGGAAATGGGGAGTTGGTGTTTCATGCGGACAGAGTTTTCATTTGGGGAGATGAAAAAATCCTGAAGATGGATGTTGGTGATGGTTGCACAACATCCATCTAGTGGCTACTGTGGCATCCAATACCACTTACTATTCTGTGTCTTATATGTTCAGCATACACAGACTTTACCTCCTTCTCTGGACAGCTCCTGGGGGTTGGGTGATGCCTCATTCACTCTGGCAGTATAATTTTCCTAATGCCACTAAACTGTACCCCTAAAAATGACCAAAATGGCAAATGTTGTGTTATGATAAAAGGGGGGCTGCGTATGAGAACAGGCGTGAATTGCCAGATCATCTCATCCCACCCCTCCCCGTCCATTTCCAGGTGGTGGAAGCTGAGTGCAGAGAGCTGCTGTCATTTCCTGGGGTGCACGGCTGGTTAGTGCTGGAGCTGAGCCCAGGCTTCCTGACCTCCACGTCAGTATTCTTTCCTTGAAAAAACCCACTGTTTATCATTTTTTTCCATGCTGATCGGAGAGACGGCAGTCAGATGAGGCAGATGTGGCCACGTCACTTGTGGCCACTCCTCTTTTCCAGTCCCACTGCCACCACCCTTGTCCAGGTCTGCACAGCCTGGATTACAGCGGTAACCCTAATTCGCCTTTCTGACTCTGGTCAAATGTGTTTTGCTTGCACTACTGATGGATAGACTAAGCATTTCACCCCCCTGCCTCCCAAATGTCCATGGTTTCCCATTTTCAAGAACAGAAATAGAGAAAGTTTTAGACTTAAATGTGACACAATTAATTGGTAATGGGCATGTGTCCTCCAAGAAGTAGATACCAAAGTAAAATTCGAGGTGCAAGAGATTCTAGGGGATAGACACCTGTGAAGGGTAAGGAGGTGGGAGCAGGAGAAGCTGAGAGGGAAGGAGCATTGGACAGGAAGAGCCCCGGATCTCACGGCGGTCCTGAGCGAGTGCCAATCAGACAGATGGCAAGTCCTTGAGCCAAAGCTGCCTATAAAGGGAATCACCCAGAGGGCAAGAATGGCCCACTTCTAGCACCACTGCCAGGCTCAGTGTTGGCTGGAGGCAGCTGGCAGAAGTGCAGCCAGGTGCGAACACCCTGATGGATCCAGAGGTGCAGCTTCTAGGAGGTTTCAATCAGCTGTGACCTCTGCAAAAGATTTGCTTGCAGGCAGGTTCCTCTGTGGCTACTGCAAGATACTTGGTCCTTTTGCTTTTATATACTGAGAAACATCTGGATTCTGAGGCCATAGTCAGGCCAGGAAAAAGTGCCACAAAGGATCACTGGTGTTTCTTGGCTTTGTCTAGGTGGGTGGGTACAGGGATAGGATAGTTGTGACGCATGAACAGTGCATTTGGCATCCCTTCTCTTACTCTGTTAGATAGAGTCAAATTCTGGTGTTCAAGGTCATCCATAACCTGTCCCTCCGGCCATTGAATGCTGTGGAGCTCTCAAAGGAAAAAACCGTCTCCTCCTTAAATCCTTCCCTTTGTCCTCAGCCTTTGCTCTAAGCCCCCGCAGCCCTCTGAGCCTTACTTATGGCATCTACTTTTGTATAGCTCGTATCTTCCCCATGCACAAGCTTTATCTCCTTGTCTGGACAACTCCTGGGGGTTGGCATGATGCCTCATTCCCTCCTGCAGTGTGGTCTTCCTAATGGCACATTCTGTCACATCAATGGCATTGATGTACAGTCCGGTCAAGTTAAATTAACTTTCTCCTCTCAATGGACTCATCACATGGGAACACTGAATTCAATACCAACACGGGGGCTGAGGCCGGGGCCTCCTCCCTCCAAGAGCGCAGAGGGTTTGATCATGTGTTCCTGCTACCACGCAGTAAAAGGTGAGGCTTTCCTTTACCCTGCCTGTCGACCTGTCCTTCTGCTCAAAGAGGAGCTATCTACAGCAAAGAGCCCCGTGTTTCTGTAAGAACAGGCCTCGGCAGAGGCATTTTATAACCTATCACAATATAAGGACCAGCACCTTATTTTTAAAAGATACTTTTCAGACGGGGCGCGGTGGCTCACACCTGTAATCCCAGCACTTCGGGAGGCCGAGGCGGGTGGATCACGAGGTCAGGAGATCGACACCATCCTGGCTAACACGGTGAAACCCCGTCTCTACTAAAAATACAAAACAATTAGCCGGGCGAGGTGGCGGCGCCTGTAGTCCCAGCTACCCGGGAGGCTGAGGCAGGAGAATGGCGTGAACCCGGGAGGCGGAGCTTGCAGTGAGCCGAGATTGTGCCACTCACTCCAGCCTGGGCGACAGAGCGAGCCTCTCTCTCAAAAAACAACAACAACAACAACTTTGTAAAGCCCTAACAATATATAAATGGTAGGAATTCAATATCTCTTCAGGAATAAAGCAAGCAAGGAATGCCAAAATTGGAGGCTGTGGTGGGGAAGGCGCCTGGCAAGACTCAGAACAAAATGTGCTGCTCCACTGTTTTGGCCTGAGCCAGCTTTGGCTCTATGATGGATCCCAGGCCACTGAGTTTGAAAGTAATGTTCGGCTAATTCCATCTCATCTTCTGCAGATCACTTCCTCCTCTGCCGAGATTTCTCACAGCACTTCATCTCTCTCTGGTCAACCCCAGTATCAGTCATCAGCACGAGATGCATCACTCTAAAGTTAAATGAAAGCGCAGTGGGCCCTTCCTAATTGTGCAGAAATAGGGATAATGAGCCAGCTAGTTGCTCTCCCTTTTAAAAGGGAGAGGAAGAGAGAGATGAAAAAGAGCCAGAGTCACTTCAGGAAGAAATGAGCTATCTTTATAAAAGCAGGGGACAAATTCTAGAAATAACCTCCAGAGTGGAAATTTGATGACTGCCTTATTCAAAATACTTGCTGTAACTTAAAATACACTGTCAGGGTATTATAGAAAAGACAGTTGTACTTTGAGAAAAAAAATAAGGCTTCATGAATAGGAAAAATATTTTTAAATGATCTATTTTTTCATAAAACCGTAGTGCTCATGATTTGTCCTTGAGGCGTGGCACTGGTTTGATCTAGCTGCTCTTATTTGCTCCTGTGATACACCTGTGCTTTCCGAGGACACCCGGGGGCTGCACCCCTCCACAAGCAACGTTCAAGAGGAGCACGGGGCCAGTGCCCTGCAGCGCCCCGTGGCTACAGAGCCCTGGGCGGTGGCACTGGCCGCCTGAGACATGCCCCTGGGACATCTGGGTTTCCCTTGCCCATTTCTCCATGCAGTAAACCAAGAGTGGTCGTTGGGTGGCCACCTACCCACAACCATGGCCATCCATGCCACCAAGCAGTGGTGTTAGTGAAGCCCTGTCCCATTCTGCAGGGCAACCAAGCCTGTTAGAAAATCAGAGCCAGTACTTACGGCTTTCTGCAAAACAGGTAAGACAGCAGGTGAGTTCCTCCTGCCTTGCAGCATCACGCTCACGTCCCTTCTCTCCGCTCCAGATGACCCTGAGTGTCAGCCCAGCAATGGCGCACAAATCCAAGGATGTCACCCAATTCTACTGATGGCTGAAGTGGGTCTGCCCCCTGAAACAACTCTGGGCAGTTTTCTGTCACTCCTGTGACCTCTCCTTTCTCCAGCTATCACCTGTTGGTGGTCCCTGATGCCAGGCAATGAGTCAGGGACCCAGAGGGAGAGGAAGCCTAATCCCCAACCTCAAAGGAAAACCTAGACAAGAGGGACAGAGACACAGGAGAAACGGCAAAAGAGACAGAGCCACACAAAGAGACATACAGGAGACTGCAAGATGGCGAGACAGAGAGCCAGAGGAAGAAAGGTAGAAAGAGAGAGGCGAAGAGAGGAAGACAGGTAAAATAAGGAGAGGGAGGAAAAAGAGCAGATTGAAAAGCATTTTCTTTCTTTTTTCTCTCTCGTGGCTTGAAAGTTCTTTGAAATGATTCATTCTCTGTCCTCTTCAGACAACAGCAACCAGCCCATGCTCATGTGCAACCTGGAGGAAGCCTTCCTGGGTCAGCGGAGGAATGTGCCCTTTGTCGCTCTCTGGGCCATTGGCTGGTGCCTGAGGGCTCCAGGGCGCCCCTGATAACTACATTTAGACAGGCAGTCACAGGCCTGGGGACTGCAGGCACAGTGAGGAAGGTAGGGAAGGGTCTCTCCAAGGCAGGCCCACCAGGAGCCCCCACTGGGAGTAGTGCAGCCCCTCTCAGGGGATGGAGCATCTGGAATTCCATGACTGAGGTGCAGCAGGTGACTGAAGGTTTGAGGAGGCAGTGCTCCCACTCACAGTCAGAAGCAGAGGGGAGGAGACGGCCAGATGTGACTGCAATCAGACACAGTGAGGTTTGAATCCTCACTCTGTCCTTTTCGTTGTGTGGCCGGTGTGACAGGTCCCAGAGCCTCTCCAGCCTCTGTGGGAAGAAGGATCATCTGATGCCTCTGTAATAAAGTTGCTGAAGGAGTGGAGGCAGCTTTGACGTTATCAGTGGAACCCACCAGTGCAGACGGCTTCATCCAAGGGCCCCTGAGGCAGCAGATCTGAGGATTAGGGACGTCAGGAGCTGAAGCCTGGCTGGAGAGGTGGTGCGCACAAGGCACCCTCACATTCCCCAACAGGAGCCTGGAAAAGGTAAGCGGCAGTCAACATAGGTTTCACAGCCAAAAGTGGAGGATTTTATGCAGCAGGCCAGTTCTCTGAAAGCCCACTTGCGAAAGGATACGTTCTTGGAATACCCACTCTACCTACTTGTGAAAAGCCTGTTTGAAGGAAGAGGCTTTCTGGCCATACTCAGTGAATTCAAATATATTTGCCAGACCGGGTGCAGAGGCTCAAGCCTGTAATCCCAGCACTTTGGGAGGCCGAGGTGGGCAGATCACAAGGCCATGAGATTGAAACCATCCTGGCTAACACGGTGAAACCCTGTCTCTACTAAAAATACAAAAAATTAGCCAGGCATGGTGGTGCATGCCTGTAGTCCCAGCTACTCAGGAGGCTGAGCAGGAGAATCGCTTGAACCCAAGAGGCAGAGGTTGCAGTGAGCTGAGATCGCTGTACTGCACTCCAGCCTGGGCGACAGAGCAAGACTCAGTCTCAAAACATAAATAAAATATAAATAAATATATATATCCACCTTGTGCAATATTTCAATGCTTGGCATGGGAAGTTTTTAATTTTTAACTGATTTCTTTCCAGTCCTTGGTAAAACCATTTTCTGTCTTGCCTACATTTTAGCTTTTTAAAACCCTTTCTCCAGTTTTACTGAAGTGACTGATTTAACCCCCAAAAAAGTTTTTCATTTTTTATAAAATTCCTAGCAATAGATTTGGAATGGCAGCGGGAAGGGAAGACTAAGAGACAGAGGAGGAGGAGTCTGAGGGTCAAAGAGGGGCAGTTTGGTCACCAGCCTCCAATGAGTTCTACCTTTGGATCTCCCCTTCCTTGTGTCATCCTCTTCCATGCTGGATAGGAATGACTTATGTAACCAAGAGGCCAATGCAGAAATAACACAGCAGTTTCCCCCTTGCTCTCTCTTGGACCACTTGCACTGGGATAGCAAGACGCCATGTTAGAGGGCACTCAAGCAGTCCTAGGGAGAGGAGCACACGGCAAGGAGCTGAGGCCTCCTGCCCACAGCCGTTGAGTAGCCATATAGGGGGTAGACGTTCCAGCTCCAGTCTCAAATGACTAATCACCTTAACTGTGACCTTATAAGAGACTTCAAGCCAGAACCATCCAGCTAATCTGCCCCTGAACTCCTGACCCACAGAAATCATGGGAGATAATAAATATGTATTGTTCTTTTAAGCCATTAAATTTGGGGATAATTGGTTCTGTAGGCAGACAGAGGAGGACTCTGAAAAGCAAAGGAGGATTTGAGAGACCCAGATCCCTGTAGTCCTGACTTTCCATGGCTCTCTTGGGCCCTGCCTATGCATCTGAATGAATTGCTATAAGTTTTATAAGCAGCTGGAAGGAATACATATTTTATAAGTTGGAAAATTTGATGAATTGGTCATTATGGAAATAGATCCTTAGATGAATTGACTTTCAGTGAATTAGTTTTCTGTGAGTAACCTAGAGCTGGAATATCTAGAGCGTTTTTATATTTTTGAATCATAGAGCCAGGGTTTTAGAAAGCATTTCAATTGAGAGAGGTTAAGGTCAGGTTGATGTGAATAAGTATCAAAGTAGTAGTAGCTGAGACAGAGGTTTGGGAGACATAATATCATCTGTCCCCTCTCTCTCATTCTCATTACATTTATCTGGATCATTGTAAGGCAAATGTAATAAATTCCCTATCCATGGATGACAATACTTATACTTTTTTATTTTTGGTAATCTGTGATTATGTTTGGGAATAAATTTGCCTCTACAGGATGATGATAAGAATGTAATTTGCAGATAGAATAAAAAGAGAAATTGGATTCATAAATAATGTCTCCACAGATGCTTAAAAGATGAAAATTCTACTACTTTCACCAACATGTGGAAGCCCGTTTTCTTTTGCAGATACCCTGTGATTTCCAGCAAGCAAACCAGCTGCAATTGTGGTTTCCATGAAGCACAGCTGGAAAACTGCTGCCCCCACGGAGGAAGAGGAAGATGGGAAGATGGTGGTTTCTGCACACCAGGCACCAGCCTCGGGGCTATGAGCTGTACAAACACTACCCACTTGATCCTCATGACCATCTTCTGAGGAGGCTGTCAATGGTCTCACTTTAGATATGAGGAAATTCATGCAGACAGAGGCTGACTAAATTGCCATGGTCACACAGCTAGTAGGAACTGGAGCTGTAACTTGAACCCGGGTCTCTTGTTTCTGTGGCTCCTGGTAGCGCATGCTGGGCTTGAAGTGTGATCCGGAGTATGTTGGAAGCAACTCTCTCCCTATCCTGAAAGTCCTTATGATACCTGCGCAAAGTTGGCAGCCAGGAGCAGCGGCTTCCAGAAGTATGGCTGACCCTTGTTGGGATCTTGCTCCTGTGAGCCTTGTAATGTCTAAGGAGAAAGAGCAGCCAAATGTAGACCTGCAGGAGCTTTAAGATACAGCTCAGGCATCATCTCTGGGAAGTCTTTCCTGGAACTACAGCCTGGGCCCTGTACCTGATTCCCAGCCCCTGTGGCTCTTTCTGCATTTGCTGCCTCCTTTCACAATTCTGTCTCCTTATGTCTTCCACTCTACACCCAAGCCCCTTGAGGGAAGGGCCATGACTCAGTCATCCTGTATCCTAGCCCCCAGCCTGGGTCTGCATCCGGAAGGAGCTCACTAAGTGATTATTGAGCCAAACTGAACTGTAGCAGGAGTGAGCAAGCAAAGCTAAATCATGGGTGCAGAATGGGAGCACAGAGCTGCCAGAATCCAGAGACAGCTGTAACTGCCCCAGCACAGGGGGCTTCAGGCCACGGTGAGAGCCACTGAAGGCAAGAGCCAGGTGGTGGCTCAGTTCACATTGAGTCCTGCTGAAGAAATAGGCACACCGCGTGTGTTAAAATCAGCACCCCACGCATCTGTAGGAAGAGACTGAGGCACCCTGGAGGGCCCTCCCAATAATTAAAAGGCCCCCTGGGGCCTGTGGGAGCCCTAGCTGATGAAATCATGCAGGCCTCAGCCTTTAAAGTGTTTCCAGTAAAATGCTACCAGGAGTTTCCTCCCTTGAATCTGGATGAAAGGGCTGTCTGTGCTACAAAACGCACACCTGGCGTCGATATGCAGTCTCTTGCTGCCTGTTAACCAACCCACTAGCCAACAAGTGCTGCCCACTGCCAGGTGCAAGCACTTATAAAAACTAGTGCCTCCCTCCCAAGGGCTTATGACCTGGTTAAGTGGAAAGGACAAACAGACTGAAAGAAAAGGCAATCGCGGGATAGTATTCAGTTAATTCTTCTCTCTCTCTTGCTCCCTCTCTCTCTTGTTCCCTCTCTCTCTCTCTCTTCCTCCCTCCTTTCTATGACTTGTCCTCTCCACACAACTCCTTTTCCATTTTCCCTCCCCTGCCTCCCCACCTTCTTTCTTGACTTCCCATCTTGCTCCCTTTCTTCCTGCCTGCCCATCTGCTTTCCTTTCTCATCTCTGGTGCAAATTCTGCATACAGTCGCTCTCCTCATTTCATGACATGCTGTCTTCATCAGTTTCTGAGTTCTTTTGTTATTTGATAATATATTTTACATGCCGTCCTCATATAATCCCTTCCCCCAGAAAAGCCCCATTCAAAAGCACTTACTATACATCCTTAGACAGGCAATGATCTCTGAAATACATATAGGCTTGTTCTATATGTAAGTGTTTTTGTAAGTACACTTTTCTTTCATTAAATATACAGATCTTAATTGTACAGTTTGATGTGTTTTGACCAAGGTATATACTAGTATAACCACCACTCCAACCAAGGTACAGAACACTTTCATCTCTCCGGAAAGTCCCCCTGTGCCACCTTCCAGTCAACTCCCAGCCTCCAGAGGCACCCGCTGTTCAGATTTCTACATGCATTTTGCCTGATGCTGAACTGGAACCTTACAGCCTTTTACATCTCGCTTCTTTCACTTAAGATAATGTTTTTAAGTCATCCATGTAGCTCATTCTTTTTTGTTGCAGAGCAGTATTCCACTGTGTGAATGAACGTACTTTATCCATCAACAGTTGATGAAGTTGGGTTGGCGGTACTTTTTGGCTATCATGGGTAATGCTGCTCTGGATGTTTCTGCACAAGTCTTTATTGTGGACATGCATTTCCATTTCTTTTGGGTAAATGCCCAGGAATGGAATTGCTGATTCATTAGGAAGTCATATGTTTAACTTTATAAGAAACTGGAGAACTGCACTCCACAGTGTTCATGCTATTTCACATTGCCCCCAGTGCCATGCGAATGTTTCGTTCTTGGGGTCTAGAATATCTTACTGCAGTTTTAATTGGAAGTTCTCCGATGACTTTTGATATTGAGTATCTTTTCATATGCTTATTGGTTATTATTTCCTCTTTAAAGAAGAGTCTAGATCCTTTTCCCATTTAAAATTGCATTGCTTCTGTGTTTACTGTTGATTCTTAGAAGTTCTTTACATAATTTAGATTTATGTACAGTAAATATTTTCTCCCAGTCCATGTCTTGCCTTTACCTTTTCTTAACGGTGTCTTTTGATAAGCCAGACATTTTAAATTTTCACAAAGCCTATTGTATCGGGGGTTGTTTTTGTTTGTTTATTTACGGTTAGTACTTTTTTTTGGTACTAGTCAGGAAATCTTTGCCTACGTTCTCCTAAGCTCATGAATATATTTTTCTATATTTGTTTCTAGGAGATTTATAATTCAAACTTTTACGTTTAAGCCTATCACCCATGTATAACTATGTATAGTACAAATAAGGATTGAAGTTCATTTTTCTTTACATTTACTTATCCAGTTATTCCAGCACCATTTGTTGAAAACACTTTCCTTCCCTCATTGAATTTCCTTGAAGCTTGTGCTCATAACTTACATAACAAGTATTGTGTTACAATTTTCATTATATTTCTTAATTTTTCACTTAACACAATGTTTATATGATCTATCTGCAATGCTATATCCAGTCATTTGAATTCACTCATTCATTTTATCATTCCATAAATCTGCAGTGGTGAAGAAAACAGAACACGGCTTTATTCTCATGAAATTTATAATCTAGTGAGAGATATTGGCCAAAAAATTATATACACACACCCAGGTAATGATAAGAGCTATAAAGAGAAATAAAGCAAGACAAACAGGAAGAGATTTAATGGGAGGTGCTATTTAAATAGGGCAATGGGTCAGGAAACCTTGCTCCTGGTCCTGACATTGGAGCAGAGAGCCATGGGCTCATTCAGTCTTGAGTTGAGCAATTGCTTCCAGAAGAGTTAAAAGGGCAGAGAGCCCAAAGGATGGCAGATGAAGGGATGAAGGGCAAGAAATGAGATCAAGGACCACATCATGTACAACCCGAGAGGCCAAGGTAAGGACGCTGGATTTTGTTTTAAGAATGCTGGGAATCCACTAGAGAGTTTTGAGTGGGAGAGTGATATGATATCATTTGTGTACTGAAAGTATTTGGAAACAGAGAAGAAGGGGGTGAGGAGAATGGACATGGGAGGGCGAGTAAGGCAGGAATTGCCATGAGCAGGGTGATATGACGTGGCCTGGGCCAGGGTGAGAGTAGTGGATACATGCAGAAGTGGTCACATCCTGATAGACTTTGAAAGTAGAGCTGATGGATTAAATAGGAAGTGGAGGGGGAAGATGAGGACTCAAGGGTAACAATAATAAAATGTGGCACATTCAGGAAGGGACAGGTTTGAGGGAGGAATAACAAGTTTGATTTTACAGAGTTTGAGTTTGGGAGGCCTGCTGGTGATAGAAATGGAGATGTTTAAGAGGCGATTGTATATAGAAGCCTGGAATCCAGCGGGGAGGCTGTGATCAGAATCAGAAGTTTGGGAGTCATTAGTGTGCAGATAGTATTTGTGAAATCACAGAACTAAGACATCACTTACAAAGTAAGTGACCCTGGAGGAAGAGTCTGAGGATGCTGCACCGGGCAGGCTTCACTATTCTGAGGTTCAAAGCATGGGAGGAGGACCTAGCCAAGGAAGTTGAGGATGTAAAGGAAAAGCCAAGAGGCGGTGGGATTCCATGAGCCAGGTGGATGGAGGGTCTGCATAGAAGCGCCTGCCCCATCGTGCTGGAAGCTCTTACCAGATGGAGGTAAATCAGGGCAGAGAATTGCCCTTGAGATTTATCCCTGTGGGAACATTGCTGACCTTCAAGATGTCAGGCTTGAGGAAGTGGCAGGACAAGAGATTATTTGGAGTATGTACTGGAAAGAAAACAAATGATGAGGAAAGACTGACAGTAAATAGGTTGAGCATCTCTAGTCCAAAAATCTGAAATCTGAAATGATCCAAACTCTGAAACTTTTTGAGCACCAACATGATACCATAAGTGAAAAATTCTACGCCCGACCTCATGTGATGGGTCACAGCTGAAATGCAGGCACACGACACACCCAGTTTATTCCATGTCCCCAAGGGAAAAAAGATCTTCCAGGCCCCTTCAGCTGCCATCTGTCTTTTTGGCAGACACCCGGATTCCCCACACAAGCACACTCGCAAACAGTAATAAAATAGCACTGATCCAGGCCAAACACGCTGAATGCAGGTTCCCCTCAATGCTCCACAGGAGGCCAAGACCTCTGTGCATTACTTACTCTGTGTGTGTGTGTGTGTGTGTGTGTGTGTGTGTGTGTGTGTGTATTCTCTACTCTGTGGGATAAAGATACTGTTGAAAATGTCAAAAAGGCCTTCAGATAACCCTGTGGGTAACAGTGATAAGAAAAAGAGAAAGTATTTATGTTTATAGCACAGGAAGTCAAGCTGTTGGAGAAACTGGACAATGGTGCGTGAAACATCTTACAGAGAAGTACGGTGTTGGAACGACCACAATATGTGATCTGAAGAAATAGAAGGATAAAGCTAGTGCCATTCTATGCTAAAAGTGATAAGCAGAAGTTAATGAAAAGTAGAAAAACACCGGGTAAAGCTGAACATGAAGGTCTTGATCACATATTGAAAGAGTTGATCTGTCAGCATCCCAGTGAACACATGCCAGTTAATGGTATGCTGAGTATGAAACAAGCCAAGATCTATCACAATAAACTGAAAATTGAAGGGAAGTGTGAATATTCAACAGGCTGGCTACAGAAATTTAAGAAAAGATGTGGCATTATATGTTTAAAGATTTGTGGTGATAAAGCATCTGCTGATCACCAAGTAGTAGAGAAATTCATTGACAAATTTGCCAGAATCATCACTGATGAAAATCTGATGCCAGAAACAGTCTATAACACTGACGAAACATCCTTGTTGTGGTGTTACTGCCCCAGAAAGACATTGACTCCAGCTGATAAGATAGGAATGAATGATGCCAAGGATAGAATAACAGGTCTGGGATGTGCTAATGCAGCAGGCATGCATAAGTGTAAACTTGCTGTGATGGGCAGACTTGCATTCATGCCGTTTTCAAGAAGTGAATTTCTTACGAGTCCAGTTGTTATGCTAACAAAAATACATGGATCACCTGGGGCATAGTTTTTTATTCATTTCACAAACATTTTGTACCAGTGGCTTGTGCTCACTGCAGGGATGCTGGACTGGATGATTGACTGCAAGATTTTGTTTTTCCTTCAACAACTGTTCTGCTCATCCTCCAGCTGAAATTCTCAACAAAATCACACTTATGCTGTGTCATTTCCTCCAAATGTGACATCATTAATTCAGCCATGTGACCAGAGAATCCTTAGATCAATCAAAAGTGACTACAAAAACACTTTCTTGAACAGCATGCTAGCAGCAGTGAATGGAGGCATGGTTGTGGGGGGTTTTCAAGAGGAGTGTAACACGAAGAATGCCATATATGCCATTGCCAGTGTGTGAAACACAGTGACTAAGACACAGTCGTGCATGCCTGGCACAATCTCTGATCTGTAACTATGTTTCATGATAAGGGTGAACAAGGTGGTGTCTTTGAAAGATTCTGTATGTCAAGTGAGAAAAAAAGATGTCTGACTTCCTTACATATGGTAAAAATATTCCTTCAGAGTCCATTAGTAAGCTGGAAGAAGTGGATATAGAAGAAGATTTTAACATTGATAATGAGGCTCCAGTTATTCTTTCACTGACCAGTGATGAAGTAGTAAAAATGGTTCTGAATCAAGATGATTGTGGTAATAGGGACAGTGAGGACGATGTTAATGCTGCAGAAAAAGTGCCTAGAGACAACATGGTGAAGTGGTGTGAGGGGCTTATTGAAGGACTAGGGCAGTATGCATTCATAATAGAACGTGAAGTCATGTCCGTTTATAAAATCAAAAAGAGATTTCTAAGACAAAACCCACAGATAACGAGGCAGATGACTCTGGAGGAAACATTTAGAAAGGCCACCCAGCAGAATGCCTCCTCATCCCTAGAGAACACTTCCTGGTCCCTCAATGCCTCTAATGTTTCCCTCATCTAAAAAAAAAAAAAATACAGTTACAGTAAACTTGTAATCCAAGCAAGGCATCATGGGTGGAGACTGAAAAGCTGCCTGCTGTTGCTGTTATTTAACAGTTGTTCCAGGTGTCTGGCGATGCTACTGTGCTGCTTACACTTTACTCTCTCACTGTAATAATGGCATGTCAATAAGTGTAAGAGAATGATTGCTTATAGGCATTATATAAATTCAGAGTCAGGAATGATGGTGATGCCAAAACAGCTACAGACTGGCCACAGAGATGGCCGAGATAGTCACGCCTTTGCTTTCTGATGGGTCAATGTAGACACACTTTGTTTTATGCACAAAATTATTTAAAATTATGCATAAAATTACTTTCAGGCTATAGGTACAATAAATACGCAAAATATATATATGAATTTCATGTTTAAACTGGGATCCCATTCCCAATATATCATTCTAAACAAATATTACAAAATTCAAAGAAAATTCAAAACCTGAAACTCATCTGGTCCCAAGCATTTTGGATAAGGCTACTCGACCTGTATAAGTCTTCGAAGGAGTTTTGTGTCAAATCTACCCATTTTCCCCCTTAACACTGGTACTTTTTAGATCTTATTTAAGAAATTTATACTTGCCTCAAAGTGACACAAGTTTTGTCTTACATTTTCTTGCACTAGCTGTGAGAATGGTTTTCACAGCTAAACGTTTAATCCAGTTAATTTGTGTGTACGATATGAGGTAAGACACTTTTCCACTCATCTAGAAGATGTTTATACCTTCTGCTCTCTCCTCAAAACTTCCTCCCCCATTTCTTCCTCATACTGTGATTTCTACCTCACAGAGAAAAGGGAAGCAATATTGTGAGAATGTCCACAAACTGCAACCCTGCATCCGCTCGCCTACCTGCATCTGCGTCTATGTCCTTGAACTCTCTCCTATTCGTACAAGTGAGTTTTCCATGTTCCCACTGAGGGCAACCTCTCCAGCTGAGCCCTCAATCCCACCTTACTTGTCTACCCAGCGCTCCCCCTCTCCTCCATTATCATTACCCATTACTTCCCTCTGCTAAATTTAACTCATTACCACAAGAACATTATCAGTTCTTCTTTAAAATCAGCAACAATCCATGTTGAGCCTCCTTCTCCCTCCTGGTACCTCACTTCTCTTCTTTTTCTGCATCAAAAGTTCCCCAAGCGTTGTCTATAGTCACTGTATCCAACTTCTATCCTTTCATTCTCCCTTGAATCAGGGTTTTGCCCCAACCAAGTACACTTTGAAAGTAAAGCAGACAGAATTTGCTAATGTACATTGTTCCTTTTCAGTTCATCAATGATCTCCACATTCTTATATCCAATGGTCAATGTTCAGTCTTTATTTTCCTTAACCTGTCATTTAAAATGATTGTTCTCCCTCTCTTCCATGAAACACATTCATTCAATGTTTCACTCTCTCATTTTCCTCCCTGCTCTCTGGCCATGTTGGAGAGTTCAAGGCACAATCCTTAGTTGCCTTTTCTGTCTGTATTCACTCCCTTTGGAAGGCCAGCCAGTCTCATGGGTCTAACACCATTTATTCACTCATGATTTTCTGGTATGCATCTCTAGCTGGTGCCTCTCTCCTGAATTCTAGGCTCATATATTACACTGCATTTTCACCTCATTTTGATGTTCAACAGATACCTCAAACTTAACATGTCCACGAGAAAACTTCCAATCTTTCCTTTCAAACCGGCTCTGCACAGTCTTCCCCCTAAAAGACAAGTGCATTCTTTCTGTTGTTCAGAATAAAAATCTTGGATCCTTTCTTAACTCTTTTGTTGTTGTTGTTCTCTCAAGCTTCGCATCCTATCCATCAGGAAATTCTGTAGGCTCTACTGTCAAAATGTGTCCAGAATCGAACTACTTTTCAGTACCACCCAAGTCACAGCCATCATAATCTGTTGCCTGGATTTGCTGAAACTCTCTCTAGCAGTTTATAGGTCTTATAGCATGTTCTTTAATAAAGTTTAAAATATATTTTGCATAAAGTTTTTGTTTTACCTTCTTCTAGATTAATTCCTGGATATTTTATCATCTTGTTGCTATTGTAAATGTGTCTTGTTTCCCAGTAAATATTTTAGGTGATTATTTCTGATAAAGTGTATGTGTAAATTGACCTTGTATTCAGTTACCTTGTTGAACTCTCTAAATATGCTGATAGTTTGTTTTTATTGAGCCTGGTAGATTTTCTATAAAGATCATCTGGAAATAGTGATAGTTTTATCTCTTCCATTTTAATCCTCACATTTCTTTTTGGTTTTATCCTATTACATTTTCTAGTAGCAGCATTTGTTTTACATTCAAATGTAAAGCAGACAAGAAAACAAGAATTTCAGGTAAAATTAATTCTAATAATACATTTCATTTCATTTAATCCAATATATCCAAAACAATATGATTTTTCTAAGTTATTTACTCACCCTTTCTTTCTATATCTCATTGCTTCCTCATAGATTTATTTCTTTACTTTGCTGCAGTTCTTGTTTACAGAATACTTTCATTGTATGTTACAAATTATGAAGACTTGTGTAATTGAGAATATCTATTTCATCCTTATAGTAAAATTGTTTAGCTGCATATAAAATACTAAATTTGAAGTTCTTTGCCTTCATGTTTAGAATCTTTATTTGCTTCTTTCTCAAATCTATCTGACTATATGTAACTATTTTTTCTTGTTCATTTTTGATCTGATCTTTTATTTTTAATTAAATTATTCATAGTTATTTTCTACTTCATTTCAGATAATCCCAGGATCTGAAGCTTTTGGAGTCTAAATCTATTTTGGACTGTTCCCTCTGACTCTTATTCAGGGAAGCCTGCTTCCTCATGATTTTTGTATGTCTATATATTTTTAAATTTTGAGCTGTTATTTGGCTGAATTTAATCTGTAGGAGACCTGAAGGACCTGACTCTAGGAAGGCTTCCACCAAAGAGGATCTGTATTTGATTCTACTGGATGTCTTAGACTGGAATATTTTTAATTTAATTTTAGATTAATGTTTCTCTGACCATTCAGGAAGTATAAATTTAACACCAGATGGAAGAGGAAAGGCCCATGGTCGCAAATTCTCCGGGGATTATGACTTGGTTTTATCCCTTCTGGCTTCATGCTGGAGACAAATATGTTTCCTAAATGACTCTTTTGTCTCAGGCAAGTGGATTCTTTTATTTTTTTTAAAGCCAACAATTCACTAAGAACATGGACACTTTGAGAGATGGCTTCATAAGAAGAGGTGCAGTGGGCAGCTCCTACAACAGTTCCAAGTTCCCAGGCCTAGTTTCTATTCCCTCTTTAACAAGCTATTCAAACTCAAAGTTCTAAGATCTTGAATAACCATTTGCTCCAGGACATTCCTTCATTCACTCATCCATTCATTCAACATATATGTACTCAGCACTTACTCTGTCCCAGGCTTTGCTCCAGGGGCTGTGCTTTATCAGGAAATAAAATAATCAGAAATCCCTGCCTCACAGAGATTACATTCTAATGAGGGCAGCCTTCATTTCCAGCTTCATTGACTATACTTGTTTCAACTCTCTATTTGTTGAGGGAGACAGAAAGTACAGGCTAGACTGACTTACTTATGGATTCAGTATTGTATTTTAAAACATTTAAAAATATATCAAGCATCTAGATGCTTTCTGCGGGGAGTTTTTCAGCATATCTGGTCTGAAATACTTTCAGAAACTGCCAAATTCTTTTTCCTCAAACCCAATAACTTCAGTTGGTTCTTCTCAAATTATTATTCTGCCTTCACGGTTTGAATATCCTTTCTTGGCTTCTTGAAGCTATGTAAAAGCTTATTTAATTGTTTTATCTTTTTGGTCAATTAATTCTTATTTGCCTGGTATAATTTGTTCAGTGTGTCGTGTTTCTTTATGGTATTTGTGCTCTTCAAATGTGTCATTATCTTTTCCTCTGAGCTCATATTTCCTTGGTTCTGTCAAAGCTGGTAATTGCCCTCCTACCATAAATGATTAGAAAATTGGGAAACAAAATCTATTAAACAACTGTTTTCAGATATTGAACCACAGGCATCACAAGGCTATGACTCCAGTGAGAACAAAGACAAATGAAGTGAGCCCTGCAATTGTACCAGCTTACTACCTGGCAGCAGTTTCTGGACTACAGGGCAGGGAGGAAACCCCAGTAAATCCCAGCAGTCTTACCTAGTGAGGAGAGAGAGATCAGAGCCTGAGAAAGCAGAAGCACCTAGAATTGGCTAGGTGGATACCTGGAGCAGAGGCAGGTACGTGGGGCTTAAGAGAACAGAGGAGTCCCCTGGGGTCTTTGGCCAAATTGTGATCTGAGCATGCATGGAAGGAAAATCCATAACACCAGGGAAAGAATCACTGAGAAGCAATAGGTTGAAAAATTCCTGGAGTTCTTACAGGACTGGGGAGAGTTTGCAATCCCACCAATTATGAGAGACCTCATAATACAGAAGGCATTTAATAGAGAGAGTTCTTAGAAGGGCCACACCTTAGTAGTGAGACTATTAGCCTTAGAGTAAGGGCTGCTCTGGATCTACCCTTATAAGCCTAAAAAGCAAGCCTCAAAGGGATCAATCTGATCGGCAAGTAATGTAACTGCAGGAAGAACACAGTCCAACACTCTTTAAAGGAATACAACAAAATCCAGCATTTACCGACCTAAAATTCTTGCTGCTCAACATTTAAAATTTGTTTATAATTTGTATTAACTAATCTTTTCTGGAGTCATGTGGTCTTGACTTAGGTCTTATTTAAATCTATTTACTAAGCCTGAATGTCATCAATATATAAGAAATTCAGAGAGATTAAGTGCTCAAATATGCAAAGTACTTGTATTCTTTTAGTATCATATATCCCAAGAGCTATGAACAACACTCAGACCAGTGTTTCCCCATGTTTTTAAATTATTGCTCCCCTAAGGAGTATTTTAAACAATTTTTTAATAATTACTCCATTGCATAAGATTTTAATATGGCAGATATAATGTATACACTTTTATGTATTAGCTTATGTAAATGTATATCTATGCTTTAGACATTAAAAGAGTAAGATTTTTCCATCCCCTTGGGAACAATATTATTCCCATTGAAAATACATGCTCTAGACCCTCTGCAGTCAGTTATTTCAAACATTAAAAATGTCAGTCCTTTATGCTTATCTGCCTGCGTGTCCTATCTTCTAGCAACAAAAAATTAGAAGTCAAAATTTTCAAAATGCATTTCCAGTGGCATCCAAAACATGAGATATTTGACAAAAGAGGTCAAAAACCTGTACACTGAAAACTATGAAAAGTCACTGAAGAAATTAAATACCTAATTTAAATGGAGAGCTACACCGTGTTCATGCATTGGAAGACTTTAATGTTCTGATATCAATTTCCCCCAAAATTGACCTACAGATTGAATATAATTTCTATCAAAATTTCAAATTTTGTAAGATATAAATTAACAAACTGCTTCTAAAATTTATATGAAAGGTAAAAAATCTAGCTTGGATAGTCAAAGTGATTTTGAAAAAGAACAAAGTTGGGAGACTTACACTGCCTGATTTTAAGACTTAATACAAAGCTACAATAATCAAGACAATTTGGTCATTGTGTAAGGATAAACATATGGACTAGTGGAACAAAATAGAAAGTCTAGAAATAGACCATATGAAAAATTGCCAAGGTATTTCAATAGGGAAACAACAGGATTTTTTTTTCAACAAATGGTGCTGTAATAACTAGCTATTCATATACAAAAATATGAGCTTCGACACTCATCTCACACCATATAAAAATATTAATTCAAAATAGGTCAAATACCTAAATGTAAAATCTAAAACTATAAACTTTCTAGAAAAAAAATATAGGGGAAAATCTTTGTAACCTGAAGTTAGGCAGATATTTCTTAGATATGGCCCAAAAAAGTGTAAACATAAAAGAAAAAACAGAAATTGAACTTCATCAAAATAAAAAACTTGAAAACGTTGAAAGATATTGTTAAGAAAATAAAAATGCATGCCACAGACTGGGAGAAAATATTTGAATAAATATACATTATGAGGTATTTATGTTTAGAATATAGAAATAATTCTTGGAACTCAGAATAAGAAGACAAACAACCCAATTAAAAATATTTTAAAAAAATTTGAACAGGAATTTTACCAAATAAAATATGTGATGGCAAAAAAACACACAAAAAGATCCACAATATCATTAGTTATTAAAAAGAATGCAAGTTGAAACCATATGTTACTAATACATACTACCAAAATGTCTAAAGTTAAAAAATAAAATAAAACTGACCATACCAAGTGTTGACTAGGATATGGAGCAACTGGAACTCTTAAACATTGCTGTTGGGACTGCAAAGTGGTACAGTCACTTTAGAAAAACAGTTTAGCACTTTCTAATACAATTAAACCTACATTTTCCATATGACCCAGCAATCCTACTTCTAGGCATTTACCTAAGAAAAAGAAAATATTGTACATGAGTGTGTATAGCAGCTTTATTTGTAATAGCCAAAAACTATAAGCAGCTCCAGTGACCATCAACTGGTGAATGACTAAGCAATTTTTGGGATATTCGTGGAATATAACACCCCTCAGCAATATGAAGGAACAAACGACTGATACATTCAATGCAATGATAAATCTCAAGTGCATCATACTTAGTGAAAGAAGCTAGACTACTTCTTTCACTACCATATGATTCTATTTATGTAAAATTGTAGTAAAGGCAAAACGATGGTGATAGAGAACAGATCTATCTTTCTGGGGAAAGGTACTAGGGTGGGGTATTGGTAGGGGAATTCTGTAAAGGGTCATTAGTGAACTTTCTGAACTGAAAAAATTGTTGTGTGTTGATTGTGATGGTAGTTATACTAATACACCCACTTGTCAAAACTCAACTGAACACTGAAAATAAGTAGATTTTATATACATTATAGCTCAATAAATCTGACCCTTTTTTTTTGAGACGGAGTTTCGCTCTTGTGGCCAAGGTTGGAGTGCAATGGCACGATCTCAGCTCACCACAAATTCTGCCTCCCAGGTTCAAGCGATTCTCCTGCCTCAGCCTCCTGAGTAGCTGGGATTACAGGCACCTGCCACCACACCCAGCTAATTTTTTGTATTTTTAGTAGAGATGAGGTTTCACTATGCTGGCCAGGCTGGTCTTGAACTCCTGACCTCAGGCGATCCACCTGCCTCAGCCTCCCAAAGTGCTGGGATTACAGGCATGAGCCACTGTGCCCAGCCCCTGATTTTTTTAAAAAAAAACCCATACCCCTAAGTAAATACTTCTAATTCTAAATACATTCTGGATTTCAGAATGAGTAAAAGGGATGTGGACTTGGAAGGATCTTCTGGCTTTACACTCTGGGTTCAGCAGCTCCTCCCCACTTATTTGCTACAGGTAAACATGCTGCTAGGTGGATCTGTCTTCCAAGATCTGCTACACGGAATGCAACTGATAACACAGGAGAGGCATTCAGGATGAAGAAAAAAAGAATTCTCAGGATCCTCCTGATCCTGTCACTGTTGTTACTCTTTCACTCCTTACTCAGCCAGTCTCTGGGCCTTCCCTAATTTTCGCCTCTTGCCTTTGGCTGGCTCTAAGCTGCAGCTGCTGCTGTTTTCCTTACCATCCATTTCCCCGTAAAACATGAGTAGTAATATGGGTGAGGGGGAGGGCCGGAGGTGGAGAGATATAACTAGAAAGTTTTCTCAAAATCCATTCCTCAATACCAGGCTCTCTCTCACTCTATGTTTTCCACTGCACCTGGAACCACTTTATTTCACCTTCCCAAAGGCTTCTCACGATTTTTGCACTAGATTCTGGGAACCATCAATATCTTCTGGCTTCTTGGGTAGAGATCCCGGGAAAGAGCCAACAGCTGGTGCTTGTCCATAATCATTATATTTACTGAATTCCAAACTAACTTTTGTCTTGAATCTTTTCCCTTGAATAAAAGTTGGAATTGGGTTATAAATAAATGCAAGAGTCAACAGCAGCTCTACCGAAGCCAAGGTGGGGCTGGGTCCCATAGTGCTACCCTACCTGGTCGGGAAAGGAAGATTCCAGGATCAGAGATTACTGAAATCAAAGAGGCAGAGACAGAGATGTTGTAATGTGCTTAGGGCAGCAAGAGCAGACCAGTCTGGAGGAAGAAGAATAAAGATAAGGTTGGAAAGCTGGGGGTGGGGTGTCAGTTCATGGGACTTTATATGACAATGGAGGAAGTTTGTTTTCTGCAGGCAGTAAGGAGCCATGGATAATTCGGATGATCCAGCAGCATTACCATCTGGTATGTTGTTTCAGGCTTAAAAGCCAAAGCTTCCCAATGGAAAGGCAAAGAAGCTGCTAGGGATAGGGGAGCCAGAGCACTGGGCTTTTGTCAAGAATTCTTGGCTGGTGTAATAGAAGGTAGGAAATGCTGGAAGCACAGAGCAAGAGCAGAACTTTCTAGTCCAGCCTCTGAATTTTATAGCTGAGGAAACGAGGCCAAGGACAATCAGGCTGGCCAAGTGTCAAGGTGAGTTAGTGGCACACCTGGTTGTGCAGTTGGAAGTAGCCAGTGATTTTTGAAAATTCCTATTCATGGAGGAAGGCATATAAAATGGTCAGATCATGGAAAATGACATTCCAGTTGGGTCTTTCCAACCCACAGTACAAGAACAGCTTCTCGGACAAAGTGTATTTGCCCATGGTCTTTCCAATAAATTCTCAAATAGACATCAAGATTGAGCAGTCAACTTGGTCACTTCCTCAAGCAGGCTGCTTTTGGACTCAACGGAAAGTGCACAACCAGCCACCTAAGCACTTGAGCCCAAACCCTGGCTCAACATCTGGTCCCTGTTTCTCAATGTCAGGTTGAGTGGATTGTGCAAAGCACACATGCCTCCTACCAATTTAGCAATTGATAAATTGCTCTGGGGAGGCACTTTCAAGGAGTCCTCTTGCTCTTTGCCTTTATTCTCTGGCTATTCGGGGTTTTTTAGGTCACGAAGAGGGAATGGGACAGAGAAAAAACTTAAAAAATTATTTCTCAATCTCAAACTGGGAGTCAAGTAACTTAACCAACTAATTGTTCTGAAAGATTTCCTTTGCTCTTTCTCCTTCAACACAACAACCTCTTGTCAGAAATCATTCATTGTGGCCTGCAGAAATTACACACCAAATTCTAAGGTTGGCCACTAGTATCAAACAATAGATCATTAGTGGACTTCTATGAATTAAACATTTATAAAATAGTCCAAGAACACCATCTGGGGTGCTGCAGGTCTGCTGGGGAAACAGGTAGGGAGATGGAAGGGTCTGTGTCTTGATTCTGAGCTGGACATTTGATTGATGACTATATCGGACAGTTGACGTCTCATCTTCACTAGCAAATGTCTTCCTATGATCTACTCAATGACCTAAGATCCATGTAAAAAAAAAAAAAAGATAACCAAAACCTCTCCTGAGCTCAAAACTTTCATGTTATTTTTTTTCAAATGTTTTGACTGATTGGAAGAATTAAAATGAAATTTACTTCAAAAACAGCAAACATGAGTGGTGTTGTGTGCACATGACCTGGATTTATTAGGTTAAAAAAAAAAAGCCCAAATAAACCATCTTAAAATATGCTAATACATGTCCACACCACCCACAACACACTTTTCCCCAATGTTAAATATGAAAATACAGTGCAAATCACCCTGGAAATGTGTGGTGGAAAAAGAAGGTATGCTGTGGCTGAGATAATCAACACACACTGATTACTATTTTTCTAAGTGCTTATGAGCCTTTTGCATTTCTTCTATATAATTCAGTATCAGAGTTAATGACGTATCATAGTTTTCTCTGATTCAGAAGCACCTCAATTCCTGAAAGTTTTTGCTCCCTTCAAGACAACTTATCTGCAGCAAAATTACCAATAAATCTCTCAGCGTGAGAAATAACAGGGCTGAATGACTTTGTGATGAATAAAGAGGGTGGTTGGCTCCTCTCCATTCATCTTGATAATCTTCATTGCTATGTAAACAGTAAGATACATTATCATGATTCATGTTCAAGTCAGTTCTCAGCTCAACACTGATTCCAGAGAAATGCTACCTAGTAAACTATTTTATTATGATTGCAAAGCAACAGTAAGAAAATGGCAAAAAAAAAAAAAAAAATGACAGCCTGAACTTGTAAGTGAATGTGTGTGTGAGAAAGAGAAATACTAAGAAAGAGTAATTAATCTCTGTGAGATTAGACACATTTAGCAGCATGTCTAATGAATGAATACTCTTCTAAACATGGTTAAACTATTCACTTTTAATTATTCTCATCAGAATCCATGTTAACCCAAGTTAGGAGATACCAGGAATAAGCAGTAAATTCCACAATAAGGGTTTCAAGTCATTCCTGTTTTAACATCCCCAAACTTAGAAGTATGAAATCAATATTATTATTATAGGGGTGCTAAAAGACTGGGGTTGGGTAGATATTCTAAAAATGTCTGAGAACTGATGGGATCATATTTCCAAACAAGTCCAGACTTCTGTCATCTGTGCCCACTTGGAAGAAAATTCTCAAAGTAAGAAAATGATTCTCAGGCAGGCACCTGGAAGAATCTGTGATTGCCAAAACATTTCCAGGGAACCATTTTCTCTCTCAGGATACATGGCCCTGATCCATTTGCATAATGTCCTAATGCTAGAAAACCAACAAGAGTAGACAAGATCTGCCTGTCTGTTTCAAGCCAAGAGGAAGCCAGACACTCCTCCAAAGCTCTCTTTCCCCTTAGGATTGCATCAATTCCCACTGTATGGGATTATTTTTAAACATTGGTTTAAAATATTCCATAGCCCAGCTGTTCAATATCATAACATAAGGTCAACTTTATATAGTTGTACTTCCTTGAAGAGCTAAAGTAAGGTGACCCAAAAGGCCAATTTTCCCCACCAATAAAAGTACTCATTCTTGGAAAGCTGCCATTATGTTATGACACTTACATTTCCTTGTTTTACTGATGTAAAATTTGAACTTTGAAATACATTTGTGGATTTAATGTTTGTAGTTCTCAGGCTTGGATCACAAGATCTCAGTGTGTCTCAATTATGTTTGCTAACAATGAACTGAGCCTAGATAAGTCAAATCCAGTGATACTTCCCAACTGCATAGAGCCCAATTTAGCCAACCAAAGTTATTTCGAATTGTCAGAATTAGCATCTCACCTGTGAAATAGTCAAAAGAGGAGCTACTTTGGGAGGCTGAGGCAGGTGGATCACTTGAGGTCAGGAGTTCAAGACCAGCCTGGCCAACATGGTGAAACACCATCTCTACTAAAAATACAAAAATTAGCCGGGCATGGTGGCCTGCACCTGTAATCCCAGCTACTCAGGAGACTGAGGCGGGAGAATCAATTGAACCCTGGAGGTGGAGTTGCAGCGAGTCTACATGGCACCACTGCACTCCAGCCTAGGTGACAGAGCAAGACTCGGTCTCAAAAAGCAAAAAAAAAAAAAAAAAAAAAAAAAAAAAAGAAGAAGAAGAAGAAGAAAAGGAAGAGGAGCTACTGCAACATAGGATGGTGAGGAAGGGAGGGACTTAGCACAGACTGAGGAGCAAGAGCAACTAGCAAGGTTCAAATCCAAGCATGCCACCTGTTGGTTTAGCTGAGGGGCTGTGCCTCAGTCTTCTCTTTCAAATGAGGAAGGAAATTCCTTCACAGTTCTGTTTTGAAGACTAGATGAGATCATACATGTGAAGCTCTTAGAAAAGGTTTTAGGCTGTGGTGAGTGTGCATGGTGTTTGGCATTAGCATCATCACGAATCAGCAGAGCTTTTTTGTTTGTTGATCCTCACAAAATTCCTGTAAAGAGAGACTCATTTTACAGATGAGGAAACTGGGACTCAGAGTGGTTAAATAACGTGCTCAAGGTGATACGGTGAGAAAGAAACATCCAGGAATACTTGCTTGTTTTCTCTTTCGTGCTATTGCTCTCTAGATACTGCTTTTTACTTCTTTTTTGAGCTAACCAAAATTTTTATTTCAAGTACTTTGAATGATCCCTTTTTCTCTTTTTCCTTTTATCACATCTTCCCTTTCCCCCTTTTCCTTTCTTCCTACAAGTATATTTTTAGCATCCCCCATGGACAAAATGCCCTTTTAATCCTCACAAAATAGATATGCATTGTTATCAAAGCAAGGAAGGCCTCCGGTGCCCTTGTCTCCCAGAAGGGAAGAAGGCTCCGTGTCCTTCCCGCTTCTTTGATGTGGCCTAAGATCTCTCAACTTCACTTATCCTTGAGGTTCATTCAGTAGCCCCTAGCAAGGAGCTGTTCCTGCCCAACCAGAGATCTGAAAGTCAAGCTCAAGTGCCCACAAATGGCTCCAAAATAAAGTCTCCCCTAAGACCCTCATCTAAAAGTAGGTTGTTCCCTCCCTAAAGAGTGCCTCATTTTAATGGTACACAAGATCCTCACTCAGAAGCACTTTATGTTCCAGACTTTCCCAGACAGTGCTGACTTCAATATCATTTTCAAGAAAGATAATTCCTTAAATGTAAGTCTGTAAGAAAAACTCCTGTTTCCTTCCTTATACTCACACTTAACACAGAACGCTTCTGTAACCAAATGTGTGTGGGGTTTTCCCACACCAACTAGTTCCCCAATTCTCTTCAGACACCAACTGGGTGTTCAATAATTCGATTCAATTCTGACACCATCTACCTGGGATTAGCACATGGGCATTTTGTCCCACAGGTTAAGTGTTCAGTTCCTCCTGACTCCTCACCCCACTTCAGATGCCAATCACAAGCGATGGTCTCTAGGTTACCCACAACTCCTGTCTGACTTGGTTACAAATAGGAGGTTCCCATAACCTCCGCCTCAGTTTTGACCATTTACTAGAACAGTTTGCAGAAGTCAGGGAAATACTCACTTATATTCACCTACCAGTTTATTATAAAGAATATTACAAAGGATACACATACACAGCCAGATAAAGAGATGCAGAGGGCAAGGTCTGAAAGGGTCCCAAGCACAGGCACTTCTGTCTCCGTGGAGTTGAGATGCACCACCCCCAGCACATAGATGCATTCATCAATCTGGAAGCTCTCAACCCTCTACTTTAGGGATTTTTATAGACATAGAAAAATCTATGATGTAGATCTTTCATGACATAGGCATGATCAATTTTTGACTAAATCTCCAGCCCCACTCCTCTACCCAGAGGATGGAGAGTGAGGCTGAATGTTCCAAGCTTCTCATCATGGCTTGTTCTTTCTGGTGACAGACTCCACATAGGAGTCCACCAAGAGTCACCTTGTTAGAATGAAATGTGCTCCTGCCACCCAGGAAAGTCCAAGGGATTTAAGAGCTCTGTGCTGGGAACTGGGTCAGAGACCAAATATTAGGACAAAATATTCTCCTAGCACCCCTATCACTCAGGAAATTACAAGGGTTTTAGTGGCTCTGTGTCAGGAATCAGGAGCAGGGACCAATACCTATATATTTCTTATTATGCCACAAAGCCCAAATGTAATTTTTTGAATGTGCGTAATGGCTGCATTTTCTGTAGGAAAAGAAAAAAGAACAAGACAAGTATTCCCCCACCAGAAAATAGAATAACTTCCTGGCGTCATCAACATGCCACCTCCAGGGTCAGGTCAGCATTGGCCCAGAAATACAACCGTTTTATATTTTCAGAAGCTTGACTTCAGTCTGGCCAAAATGACTTAAGCTCACCTGGTTTTACTATGCATGCGAATGCATGTGTACACAACATGTGATCACGCGCGTCGTCCTTCCAGCAGCAGTGAGCTGCAGAGACCGGTCTTCTAAAACAAAAGGCGTGGGCAGCAGGGCTGTGGAAACGGGCTGCCTAGAAGTGCTGTGCTCACACGAGGGACTTTGAATCCCAGATGATAGCTTTCCAAGCTAATGTGATTAATGTGCCCTTGTAGGTGACGTTTCCTGCTATTTCATGTTCTCCAGTAAAAGCTGACCACTCCCTGCCTTACGGCCTCCAGCAGGGTGGGGGAGCTGAAACAGGAACTCCTGCATCTCAGCTGCTGTGTAGAGGAGTGGTCGGTTCCTCAAAAAGGAATGCCACCCTCAGGGGATTTCGAGCTGTTGGTCATCCTGGTTTTCCATCATCACTCTCCCTCCCTGCCCACCACCCCAGCCTGTGGACATCCAGCAGGAAGTAGTGGCCACGAGGCAAGCAGCTGTGGCTGGAGATCAGCCAGAAAGATGTGGGCAGAGGCGGCTCAGAACAGTCTCAGAAAAATGGAGACAGAGTTGTAGAGGACTAAATTCTAAAACTAAAGAGATGAAGGGAACTTAAAGATGGCCTATTCTAACTTTTCCTGCTTCCCTGGAAAAGAACTGAGTCCTGGCATCCAACTGACTAGTGGCAGAGCAGGCTGGACTTGCTACAGACTGTCCAGTATAGGACTAAATAATTTTTTAAAATGTAATGGGTGTCAAAGAGGAAATGAATGAAAATGCTTTTGCCAAATGGGGAGAGGAATAATGAGTGGCTTTTTAAAATAAATCTCCAAAAGATCTAGCACTAGATAGGTGGAGCTTCATCTGCCACTCTAACCAGTTAGGGTAAAAGGGTCAGCACCCAGGCTCCATCCGGAAACCTTCCGGCAAACCCAAATCGTCTAAGACACTGACTCTCAAACCTTCCACACAGTGCCATCACCTTGGAGATTTTAAAGAATTCAGGTACCTGGTCCCACCTCAGAGACTTTGATTTGATAGGGTTGGGTGGGCCTGGGTATGGGGATTTCTCAGAGTTCCCCAGGTGATTCTGATATGCAGCCAAGTTTGAGAACCGTTGTTAAAACATGAGCATTTCTCCACTTTTCTCCTCCCGGAGCTTATCCTCCAACCCCCTTTATGACATTTCTTACCACCTGGCTCCTGGGGCTCCCTGGTGCATTCACAGATGTGGCCCACATCACTGTGGCTCACTTTTCTGAGCCTGATCCCTGAGTAGATTGATGGATCTGTCTCAGGAAGAGTGATCCTTGGAGAGACACATAATGACTCCCTGCAAATTATTCTCCTATTTGAAACACAGCTCAAGCCAACTATTATTGCCCTACAGGGGAGAATAAAAAGAAAGGCATGCTCACTTAGCATGTGAAATTGTCCTCTATCCTTTGACCTCCTCAGCCTGGCTGTGATGTTATAAGTTGGTAGAATACCACCGCATTCCCCTTAGCCACAGAAAATAAAGGAAGGAGCTTCATCAAGAATAGCTTCAAGTGAGGGAGGGCATGACCAGGTTTGCTTTCAGGAAAATGGCTGCAGTGCGTTGGTATGGAAGATGGATGCCACTCAGGAGACTAGAGTTAGGAAGCCCACTTTGGAGGCTAGTGGCACAGAAGGTGAGAGAAGATGAAGCCTGAGCTAAGGCCACCCATGGGGGACTGACGTGAAACACTTGCCTGTAATAAATCCTGTGCATTGGTAATAGATTTGGGGGAGGGAATGGATTTGTTGATGTAAGAATTTAGGGAAATTTGAGTGTCTACATAAAATGACTGAGAATATCATGATCCAGGAAAGGTTAAGAACCACTCATCTAAGAAAACCGACACAGAAAAGAACCACTAACTGGCAGAGAGAATAGCCTTAGATTCTGTGTGATGTTCTGCACCTTCTTTTTAAATCCCCCAGCTAGTGATCTGGAACTTTATGTATAACTCTAGCACCTGCCAACAAACTCTAAGGTTAGCCTATGCAAGGAAATGAGGAGAAAGAGTGAAATAACTGTGTTTAATGTTTTCTGGTTTGACGCTCCACATGGGGCTTGTGACCTTAGCTAAATTAAAGACTTGGATGACTATGAAGGGGACAAACATGAAGTTGGCCCTGACCCCTGCTTATAGTTCCTTAAAGTCTTTACAGTAACGATTTTATTAAATAGATAGCTTTGCAAAGCCTGTACAATTATTGTTGTCATAATCATTAATGTAAATTTATCAAATGGCAGAAACTACTGCAGCTTGCTTGGTTACTTAAAAGGCATAGGAAATTTGTGGGAAATGCCAAAATCCTGAAATGGTTTTTCATTACAACTCAAGAGAACAATGAGGATATTGTTGTCAGATATCTCAATGAGGCAAATATATAGAAAGAAGAATTCCTCTTCTTTTAAAAATAACACTTTTTCTGATTGTAAAAATAACCCGTAGCCATTGTAAAAGCTGTAAAAATGTAAAAACAGCAAAAACAAGTAAATAAATGCCAACCATATTCCAACAGCCATACATAATTATTATAAACATTTTGATGTGTTTTTCATCTTTCTTATAAAAATACTTTTTTGTATAATTGCAGTAATATTATATTGTATATAACATTTTTGTTCCCTAAGATTTTTTTTCACTTAGTATTATAATTAAGATCTTTCCTACCATTATTAAATATTTTTCAAAAACATGATTATAATAGCCATTTTTCCTTCTTTATCAGTGCTCCTTCAGTAGGTATATTGTGATGAGTATAAAATATGTTTCTTACGTTCTCAGGATATAGCATTAGTTTTATGTTTAAATGCAATCATAGGAACTGGGCCTTTCTATTGCCTTCTTGTCTCTTTCATGTAGATCTTTCAGCAGAAGCTCTCTTAAATGACCTTCGCTTAGCTGACTCCCCAGATTAATTGAATGACCTTCTATTTACTCTATTTGTTCATGACCATGCTGAATCCCTATAGTCCAGTAGTCTACTGTGACACACTGATATACTTTTGCTCCTCCTGTTTGATGTATATGCTTACCAAGAGTTGATTGGGTTTGTTCCCAACCTGTTTCTGCCACCTGTGTATATTATAATGATTACACAATTTAATTATATGCTTCACCAACCCATAAAATCTCAGGGTGGAAAGAGTGTAATTTCCATGAACATAAAGTAGAATCCTTCAGAAAGTCTATAAAGAAAAGTCACTTAAGATATTTTTATTTAAAAGTAATTGTTCACAAAAATCAATCATTTCTATACACTAGCAATTATAATTTGAAACTGAATGTTAAAAAACAGCCCTTATGATTGTTCACAGGATCTATATGCTGAAAACTATGAAACACAGATGACAGAAATCAAAGATCTAGATAAAAGCAGAGATACACAATGTTCATTGATTGGAAAACTCAACCTAATAAGGATGAAAATTTTCCCCAAATACATCTATAAATTTACTGCAATTCCAATAAAAAGTTCAGCCATATATGTACACAAGATGATTCTAAATTTCAGGTGAAAAGGAAAATGAATTAGGATAGGTAAAATAATTTTTTTAAAAAAAGAATAAAGTTGGATTAATAGCACTACTAAAGTAATTAAGACAGTATAACAGAACTTTTGATTTCAAAATGACAGAGGAAAAGCAAGCTGGTTTCACTCTCTCCTCAAAAAACAAAAACAAATACACAGTACTGAGATAATCACCAGCAATATCCCAGAACTCAAATATCAGAATGAGACAGTTCCCAGGGCAACAGAGCAGTGAAATCACTTGGAGCAGATAGTAAAAGGACTTCCATATCCATGACACCCCTCCCTCCAAGTCTGCCTGGCACAGCACCAAGCATGAGAAAAATTTTTCCCTGACTCACAGTTTCTACAATGGAAAAAGTGAGACCGAGGTGGACAACCAGCTTCTTTATCAACTTGGGCTCCCTAGGACAACAGTCTCTGTCTTAACCCATGGGGAAGCATCAGGAGTGCCTGAAAGGAGAAATAACCCTGATTACAGCCAGTGACAAAGGTGCGGGTATTACCATTCCGAGGCCTGGAAGCTCTGCTATGTAACTAGGCCGAAGGAGATGCCAAATTAGAGTGGCTGTGCAGCAGCACCACACTGTGGAAGGTTTGTTCCCCAAGTTCCTTGGGCATAAACTCCTAGCCAACCTTCCCACACTACCAGGATGTCCCCTTTGAGATTTCTCCCATTTGGAATGGGCAGCACTCTGGTTGTTTACTACAACTGAGGCAACCCTGGGCTTAAGGCACCATCTAGTGCCAAAAAAGAGGCAACAACATAATTGCAGGGAAAAAAGACAATCTACAATTAAATTACAAAGAATTTCTAGGAAAACTTATCCAATAAAACTCAAAATAACCCATGCAGAAAAGACTGAAATAAACAATCTTTCAATGCAAAGATGTAAATGTACATCTATAAAAAACAACAGCAAATGGGGAACCATGACCTCCCCAAATGAACAAAACAATAAACCAGTAACTGACCCTAATGAAACTGCAATATGTATGCTCTCAGACCAAAAAATGAAAATAGCAGTTTTAAGAATACTCAGAAATGTCTAATATAACATAGAAAAGCAATTGAGAAATTTATCAGAGAAATCTAACAAAAAGATTGAAAAAATTAAAGAATCAAACAGAAATCATGGAACTGAGAAATACATTTGCTGAACTAAAAAATGCAACAGAGGTTCTCAATAGCAGAATGGATCAAGCAGAGGAAAGAATCAGTGAGGTTGAAGATAGGCTATTTGAAAATACAGAGAAAACAAAAAAAAAATGAAAAGAAACGAAGATCATCTACAAGATATAAAAAATTACCTTAAAAAAACCAAATCTAAGAATTATTGGTGATCAAAAGAGAATTGAATAAGAACAAGGGATAGGTTTATTCAAAGGCATAATAACAGAAAACTTTTAACACTTGAGGAAAAAATAAATATCCAGGTACAGAAAGGTCAGAAAACACCAAACAGATTCAACTCAAATGAGACTAACCCTAGAATAAAGTAATCAAATGTTCAAGAATAAAAGATAAGTAGAGACTCTTAAAAAGCAACAAGAGAAATGAAGCAAATAACATATAAAGGAGCTCCAATTGATCAGCCAACAGATCTTTCAAAGGAAATCCTACAGGCCAGGAGGGAGTAGAATGACATTTTCAAACTTCTAAAAGAAAAAAAAAGACTGTCATCCAAGAATACTATATCCAGCAGAACTATCCTTCTAATATGAAGGAGAGAAGTCTTTCCCAAACAACAAAAGCTGTGAGGATTTGTCACCAGACCCATCTGACAAAAAATGCTAAAGAGAGCTCTTCAAACTGAAAGAAAAAAATACTAACATGCAAAAACAAAACAAAAACAATAACAAAACATGTAAATGTATAAAATCCACTGGTAAAATTAAGCACATAACAAACCCAGGATACTCTAATACTATAATTGTTTGTGCAATCTACTCATAACTTTAGTAAGAAATCTATTAAAAACACTAATACCTACATCAACCCACTAAAAGATAGGCAATACAAAAATATGTAAATAGGAGAGTATACAATTAAATGTGGAGAAGATGGAGTTAAAGTATAGAATATTTTTTAAATTTGTTATTTCTTCCCCTTGTGATCTAAAATAAGTTGTTATCTCTTCAAAATAATTTGTTATATCTATAAAATGTTTCTTTGTAAGTCTCCTGGTAACTACAAAGCAAAAACGTGTAACTGATTCACTAAAAATAAAAAAACAAATTAAAGTATACAACCAGAGAAATTCACTTAACCACAAAGGAAGATGGTAAGACAGAAAGAAAGGAAGGGAAGAGTTACAAAACAATAGCAACAAAATGGCAGTAGTAAGCTTACTTATCAGTAAGAATTCTGGATATAAATAGACTCAAGCCTCAAATTAGAAGGCATATAGTGACTGAATGAATAAAGAAACAAGACCCAAATATATGCTGCCTGCAAGAAACCCACATCACCTATAAACACAAGCATACACTGAAAGTGAAAGGGTGGGAAAATATATCTCACATAAATGGAAACCAAAAAAGAGCAGGAATAGCTATCCTTATAGTAAATAAAATAGATTACAAATCAAAGACTGCAAAAAAAAAAAAAAGGACAAAGAAAGGCACTATATAATGACAAAGGAGTCAATTAAGCAAGAGGACTTAACGATTCTAAGTATTTATGCATCCAACACTGGAGCTTTCAAAAATATAAAGCAAATATTATTAGATCTAAAGGGAGGGATAGACTGTAATACAATAAAGAGGAAACTTCAACATCTAACTCCCAGCATTGGACAGATGATCTAGACAGAAAATCAATAAAGAAATATTGAATTTAAACTACATACTAAACCAAATAGGCCTAGCTGACATTTATAGAACATTTTGCCCAACTTCTGCCGAATGCACATTCTTTTCATTAGCATATGTAACGTTCTCCAGAATTGACCATACCTTCAGTCACAAAAGAAGTCTCAACAATTTTTTTTAATTCAAATCATATCAAGTATTTTTTCTGACCAAAAGGAATAAGACTAGAAATCTATAACAAAAGGAAACTTGAAAACTACACAAACATGCGGAAATTAAACAATAGGCTCCTGAATGAACAATGGGTCAATGAAAAAGTTAAGATGAAAATTTAAAAATTTCTTTAAACAAATGAAAATCAAAACACAACATACTAAAACCTATGGGGCCCAGCCAAAGCAGCATTAACAGGGAAGTTTATAGTAATAAATGCCTACCTCGAGAGGCAGAGGTTGTGGTGAAGCAAGATTACGCCATTGCACTCCAGCCTGGGCAACAAGAGTGAAACTCCAATAAATAAATAAATGCCTACCTCAAAAAAGTAGAAAAATTTCAAATAAACAACCTAACAATGCACTCAATGAACTAGAAAGGCAAGAGCAAACCAAACACAAAATTAGTAGGAGAAAAGAAATAGTGGCTGGGGACAGTGGCTTACGCCTATAATCCCAGCACTTTGGGAATCCGAGGTGGCTGGATCACCTAAAGTCAGGAGTTTGAGACCATCCTGGCCAACATGGTGAAACCCTGTCTCTACTAAAAATACAAAAATTAGCTGGGTGGTGGTGTGTAGCTGTAGTCCCAGCTGCTTGGGAGGCTGAGGCAGGAGAATTGTTTGAACCCAAGAGGTGGAGGTTGCAATGAGCTGAGATCATGGCACTGCACTCCAGCCTGGGTGACAGAGTGAGACTCCATGTCGGGGGTAAGAAAAAAGAAGAGAAAAGAAGTAGTAAAGATCAGGGAAGAAATAAAATTGGGACAAAAAAACACAAAATATAAAACAAAAAGTTGGTTTTTTGAAAAGGTAAACAGAATTAACAAAGTGTTAGCTAGACTAACTGAGAAACAGGAGAAAATGTGCACATCAAATCAGAAATTAAAACTGATGCTCTTTCCCTTCGGCGCGCCACTGAAGATCCTGGTGTCGCCATGGGCCACCGCCCTGCCCGTTGTTACCGGTATTGTAAGAGCAAGCCGTACCCAAAGTCTGGCTTCTGCCAAGGTGTCCCTGATCCAAGATTCGCATCTTCGACCTGGGGCGGAAGAAGGCAAAAGTGGATGAGTTTCCGCTCTGTGACCACATGGTGTCAGATGAATATGAGCAGCTGTCCTCTGAAGCCCTGGAGGCTGCCCGAATTTGTGCCAATAAGTACATGGTAAAAAGTTGTGGCAAGGATGGCTTCCATATCCGGGTGCAGCTCCACCCCTTCCACGTCATCCGCATCAACAAGATGTTGTCCTGTGCTGGGGCTGACAGGCTCCAAACAGGCATGCGAGGTGCTTTTGGAAAGCCCCAGGGCACTGTGGCCAGGGTTCACATTGGCCAAGTTATCATGTCCATCCACACCAAGCTGCAGAACAAGGAGCACGTGATTGAGGCCCTGCGCAGGGCCAAGTTCAAGTTTCCTGGCCTCCAGAAGATCCACATCTCAAAGAAGTGGGGCTTCACCAAGTTCAATGCTGATGAATTTGAAGACATGGTGGCTGAAAAGCGGCTCATCCCAGATGGCTGTGGGGTCAAGTACATCCCCAATTGTGGTCCTCTGGACAAATGGCGGGCCCTGCACTCATGAGGGCTTCCAATATGCTGCCTCCACTTAATACTCACCCAAAATTCTACTTCCTGTCCAAAAAAAAAAAAAAACAACTGATACCACAGTTGATACCACAGATCCAACTGATACCACAGAAACACAAAGCATCTTCCAAACTTTTAAAGAAGAACTAATTCCAATTCTTCCCAAACTATTCCAAAAAGTTGAAGAGGAGGTATTTTTTTTTCAAAACTCATTTTATAAAACCAGCATTACCTTGATACCAAAACTAGACAAGGACACAATGAAAAAGAAAACTACTATCCAATATCACTGATGAGCATAGATGCAAAGATTCTCAACAAAATACTAGCAAAAAAACCAACGACACATTAAAGAGATCATTCACCATAATCAAGCAGGAATTCATCCCAGGAATGCAAGGATGGCCCAACATATGCAAATCAATTATTGAAATATATCACATTAATGGAACCAAGAAAAATCATATGCCAATTTCAGTAGGTGCTGAAAAAGCATTGGATAAAGTTCATCATCCTTTCATAATAAAAACCCTCAACAAACTGGTTATAGAAGAAACATATCTCAAAATAATAAAGGTTGTAGATGATAAGCCTGTAGCCAACATTGTACTGAATGGGGAAAACATCAAAAGACTTTTCTTAAAGATCTGGAAAAAGATAAGAAAGTCCACTTTCACCACGTTTATTAAACACAATACTAAAAGTCTTGACCAGAGCAATTAGGCAAGAGGAAAAAAGTAAAGTGCATTCAAGTTGGAGAAAAAAGAAGTCAAATCATCCCATTCACAGATAATATGATCTTATACTTAGATAAACCAAAAGACTACCAAACAATTGTTTTGCATTTATTTCTGGGTCCTCTCTTCTTTACCATTGGTCTACATGTCTGTTATTTCATTACTGTGCTGTTTCAGTTAGTATAACTTTGTAGTGTATTTTGAAGTCAGGTAGTGTGATACCTCCAGCTTTGCTCTTTTTGCTCAGATTGCTTTCGTTACCTGGAGTATTTTGTGGTTCTAAACAAATTTTAGAATTGTTTTTTCTGATTTTAGAATTGTTTTTTCTGTTTCTGTGATGAATGTCATTGGCATTTTGATAGGGATTGAATGTACAGAATTGAATCTGTACATTGTTTTGGGTAGCCTGGTAATTACAGCAATATTAATTATTTCAATCCATGAACATGGAATGTCCTTCTATTTTGTTTTATTGTGTTCAATTTTGCTCATCAATATTTTATTTTCTCTCTTATGGAGATCTTTCACTACTGTGGTTACATTTATTTCTCAGTATTTTTTTCTTTGCTATTGTAAATTGGATTGCTTTCTTGATTTCTTTTTCAGCTAGTTCACTGTTGATGCATAGAATCACTACTAATTTGCAGCAGAGAGGTGGATCTCGATTTTCTAAAAATTTCTTTAGCCAGTCTATATATTTTAATTGAAGAATGTGTTCTATTTAGATTAAAGGTTATTACTGATAGGTGAGAACTTACTCTGTTTGTTATTTGTATTTTGATGCCTTTGCATATTTTTTGTTTCTTTCTTCCTCTGTTATTGTTTATTTTTGTGGTTTGGTGGTTTTCTGTAGTGATGCATTTTAACTACTTTTTCTTTCTTCTTTATGTGTCTGTTCTGCTAGTGAGTTTTACACATTCGTGTGTTTTCATGATGGTAGATACCATTCTTTTGCTTCCAGATATAGGTCTCCCTAGTGTTTCTTGTAAGGCCAGTATAGTGGTAATGAACTCCATTTTTGTTTTCTGGAAAAGACTTTATTTCTCCCTTCATTTTTGAAGGATAGTTTTTCTGGGCGTGGAATTATTGGTTGTAACTCTTTTTCTCTTTCAGCACTTTGATTATATCATGCCATTCTCTCTCTGCCTGTAACGTTTCTGCTGAGAAATCTGTTAGTCTAATGGCCATTTCTTTACATGTGACTTGATGCATTTCTCTTTCTGTTTTTTGGAATTTTTCTTTGTCTTTAACTTTTGACAATTTTACTATAATGTGCCCCAGGGTGAAAGTTTTTGAATTGAATATATTTAGAAACTTTTAAACTTCATGAACCTGGATGCTTATTTAACTCCCAAGATTTGAGATTTGTTTCAGATATTGTTTTATCAAGTAGGCTTTTTATGTTCTTTCTTATCTCTTCTCCTTCTTAAACTATCATAATGTGAACATTTGTTTGCTTTATGGTGTCCCATAAGCCCTGTAGACTTTTTTTTCTTCTTTGTCTGCCTTGGTTACTTCAAAAGACCTGTCTTCACTTTTAGAAATTCTTTTTTTCTGCTTTATCTAGTCTTAGCTCTTAATTTCATTGTTTATTTCCCTCATGAAATTCTTCAGCTCCAAGATTTCTGTTTGGTATTTTATATCTACCTTTGTTGAATTTCTTATTTCATTAATTTTCCTGATTTCCTTGAATTGTATATCTGTATTTTCCTGTATCTCACTGAGTTCCCTTAAGGTTATTATTTTTGATTATTAATACTTCTCTGGCATTTTGTACATTTTCATTTCTTTAGGCCTCTGTTCCTAAATAATAATTATGCTTCTTTGAGGTATCCTGTTTCCTCGCTTTTTCGTGTTTATTGTATCCCTATGTTGATATCCGCTCAACTAGTGGAATAGTTACCTCTTTCAGTTTTATAAAATAGCTTTCATAAAGACTTATTCCTGTAGATGGATCCTAGGGTATTGGCTGGGTAAGGTACACTGGTTTTGGTTCTGGAAAGACAGGGTAGTGCAATGTTCATGCAATTTCTTCAGCTATAATTTATGTTAGTGATGCTTGCGAGTACCCCAGTGACCTAGGCTATAGGAGTTTGTGGTGGCAGTGTTGTGGCTTAGCCAGCGGTGGGCTTACCAAATTGCTTCATAGGCAAGGAGCATGCATGTGCACACAGTGGCCGGACTGCTGGGTTGTTTTTCCAGCTAGGGGTGCAGTACACGGTGTGGTGTGTTGGCTGACTTGAGAACTGGCTCACTGGGGGCGGGGCCACCAGGCTATGTCTCCAGCTGCAGGGATGGGCATGTGGTGGCTCCATGACTTGGGGACATTTTCTCAAGGGGCGGGTCAATTTGGCTGTTTCTCCAGCCAGGGGCACAGTGGTCAACCGATTTTGACAAAGGTCCAAAGGCAAAGAAATGGAGGAAGGATAGTTTCTCCACAAATGTGTTTGAAACAATTGGACCTCCATTTTTTTTGGAAATCCCTTTTTTTTTTTTTTTTTTTTTTTTTTTTTTTTTTTTTTTGAGACGGAGTCTCGCGCTGTCACCCAGGCTGGAGTGCAGTGGCCGGATCTCAGCTCACTGCAAGCTCCGCCTCCCGGGTTCACGCCATTCTCCTGCCTCCGCCTCCCGAGTAGCTGGGACTACAGGCGTCCGCCACCTCGGCCGGCTAGTTTTTTGTATTTTTTAGTAGAGACGGGGTTTCACCGTGTTAACCAGGATGGTCTCGATCTCCTGACCTCGTGATCCGCCTGTCTCGGCCTCCCAAAGTGCTGGGATTACAGGCTTGAGCCACCGCGCCCGGCCTCGAAATCCCTTTTTTTCTTACCACACCTTTCCCTCAAGCCTCTTTGCAGGTCCCACATAAATTATTTTTTGCTTATAAACAGCATGTCCCTAGAGAGGAGCGATGGTAGCAACCTGCCTCATATGCAGCCAATAAGGGAGTACCTTGTCTGCAGAATTTAAAAATAATAATGACATTAAGAGATAATATGCTTTTTAAATCACTGTTACAGCAACTCTAAACAATGCCACTGATGATATACACCTCTCTCAAGAACATCTTTTTATGGGAGTCTAAGTTCTAATCACTTCTGTTGAGTTATGTACATGTGAACTTTAAATTAGCACATTTCTATTACTTATCCTTGAATAGACATTTTATTGCACATTGAAGTCGATTTGGAGAATTCTTTATTATTATAGTCAGCCCCCAGCAGACACAGATTTAGCTACACACATTCCTCTTGAAAGTAAATTCATAAAGGTATGGACACTAGATTCAAATTAACCAAGAATAGCACAGTGATTGTAAAAATGAAGAAACAGAAATTGGGTTACTTCTATTCTGTCGTTATATACAACCACTTGGAGTTTCCATTTGCCTCTGAAATTTCTGGAATGTATTGTGAAATGGAATGTTTATGATTCATTGCCAAATTTATTCTCACGTTTAAAATCTTTTCTATCTATGCATATACCTGCTGTTTCATGTGAAATAAACTTTTCAAAAACAAAGTGGATAAATATTATTCCTTCATGAGTGAAGATGGATTGATGACTCTTTCTAGTACTGCTATTTTGATGAAGTCAATGACAAATTTGTAGACGCTAAGGCTCTGAAACAGAAACTGTAATGTGATTATCTATTACTGTAATAGACTAATATGCAAGTATATGGGTTTTTTTGTTTAAATAATTTAAACATGCTAATCTAATAGTTCCTGTTTGTACTATAATATTTATTTTATTTTAATTTTTAATCAGCATAATTATACAAAATTCAGTAGAAGAAAAACTTTACTGTCTTTGTTTCTTTTCTGGCCATTATTATTCATTTCATTTCTTGATTATTAATGAAAATTATTTTAGTTGTGTTGGGGAAAGAGGTGTTAAAAATTATCTGCTTTGGGTATTAAATGGGCCACTTATGCTATTTCTTATTAAACTCGTATTGCGATATAGACCTCAGTCTTTTTTCTACATTTTTTGTAGGGGAAGCACTGATTTTCAGATTGATCTGGGGCTGTATGTGCACATCTGGCCCTGAGTGGTGAGCTTCCCCCACACTTTCCCTACTCACACTTCTACCAATGGCGGCCGGCTCGTTTCAGCTCCTCTCCACCAGGATGAATTCTCCTTTCTTTGCCCCTGCTGGGATGTGATATACACCTAAACCCATGGCCACATCTGTCTATCTTGCCACCGGCACCAGACAAAGGTCACTTTGCCTTCGCAGCCCCATCATCCTACCTCTTAATTTTTTCAAGTCTACTCGTATAAACTGACAACTCATTGTAGATTTATTTGCATTTCTCTGATTAGTAACAGTTTTAAACATGTTTTACACTTGCTAGTCCCTTGGGATTCCTGTTGTGTAAATTGCCTGTTTGTGTCCTTTGTCTATCTTTCCTTTTTGCGATTGTCATCTTCTGCTTGTTGACTCAAAGGCGCTAGTGATTCCAGACACTGATTCCTCATTTTAGAAATTGCAAATATCTTCTCTCCTGCTGTCATCTTCTTTGATCATGATATCCTTCTTTAAATAGAAATTCTGTCCACACACTTAGTCACTAATGAAGCAATGTCTTTAGGTGCTCACTGTCCTTGCTGCCAAGACTGGACAGATTGAGTTATTTGATCTGGGAATACCTCTTCCTATACAGTATATTATAGTTACTTCTAGTGCTCATTCATTTGATCTCTTTTCTGTATTTTTTACTTTCCTTCCTCAATTCTTTATTCAATAAAATATTTTTGAACACATATTATGTACAATCAGCATACTAGTCATTGAGAAACAAGAGTATACAAATAGGTATAGTCATTATGCTGGAGGGAAAAGAGAGACCAAATAAAGAGAAAAATACATTTATGCTCCAAAACTTGTGAAGCAACCAAGATGTCCTTCAGTAGGTGAATGGACAAATAAGCTCTGGTACATCCAGACAATGGAATATTATTCAGCACTGAAAAGTAATGACATGACCCATCAATCTGTGAAGACATTGAGGAAACTTAAATGTGTACTGCTAAGTGAATGAAGCCAATCTGAAAAGACTGCATACCTGATGATTTCAACTTCACAACACTCAAAAAGGCAAAGCTATAGAGACAGTAAAAAGATGAGTGGTTGCGGTTGCCAAGGGTTGGAGGAAGAAGGGAAGCATAGGTAGAGCACAGAGGGTTTTTAGGGCAGTGAAAACACTCTGTATGATACCAAAATGATGGATACTTGTCATTATATATTTATCCACACCCATAGAATGAACACCAAGAATGAAGCCTAAGATAAACTAAAAACTTTGTGTGATGAGGGTATGCCAACGTAGAGTCATCAATGGTAACAAATGTGCCACTCGGGTGGAGGATGTTGATATGGAGGAGGCTGTGCATGTGTCAGGGAAGGGGGAATATAGGAAATCTCTGTACCTTCCTCTTAATTTTTCTGTGAACCCAAAATGGATCTAAAACATACAGTAAATTATATATAACATATATATAATTGTATATGTATAAAATTCATCCGTTGATGATAAGTGTTATGAAAACACATTATACATGGAAGGTGATAACGAGTGATAGGAATGCTTTTTGAGCTGGTCCAGAAGCCCTCTTTAAAGAAGTGCATTTGAGCAAAGCTAAAGGAAGCCAGCGAATAAGCTATGATGAGAGTATCAAGGGAAGAGCCTTCAGGCAGAAGGAACAGCACGTGCAAAGACCCTGAGGCAAGAGCAAGCCTTGTGTGTGTTGCAGGAACAGCAAGAAGGTCTGTGCAGCTGGGGGCAAGCACATGAGAGAAAGAGTAGCAGAAAATAAGGAGTAGGTGGGAGCCAGATCACGCAGGAGTGAAAATGCAGGCATTAGTGAGGACTCTAGATTTCATTCTTCACCTGATTGGCACAGACGTTCTTTCTTAAGTTAACACCTTAAGCTCAATCTTTTCTTTCTTTTTTTAAAAACTTTTATTTTAGGTTTAGGGTACATGCGCAGGTTTGCTACATAGGGAAACTTGTGTCATGGTGGTTTGTTGTACAGATTATTTTATCACCCAGGTATTAAGCCTAGTACTCAATAGTTATTGTTTCTATTCCTCTCTCTCCTCTTAAAACAGACCCCATGTCTATTGTTCCCTTCTTTGTGTTCATGAGTTCTCATCATTTAGCTCCCACTTATAAGTGAGAACATGTGGTATTTGATTTTCTGCTCCTGAATTAATGTGCTAAGGATAGTGGCCTCCAGCTCCATCCATGTTCCTGCAAAAGACATGATCTTGTTCTTTTTATGACTGCATAGTTGTCCATGGTTTATATTACCACGTTTTCTTTATCCATTCTGTCACTGATAGGCATTTAGGTTGATTCCCTGTCTTTGTTATTGTAAATGGTGTTGCAATGAACATTCTTGTGCATGTATCTTTATAGTAGAGTGATTTATATTCCTCTGGGAAAAAAACTTCAATATCACTGATCATTAGAGAAATGCAAATCAAAACTACAGTGAGATACCATGTTATACCAGTCAGAATGGCTACTATTAGAAAGTGGAAAACAAACAAACAACGGAGGCTGGCAAGGTTGCAGAGAAAAGGGAATACTTACACACTGTTGGTAGGAGTGTGAATTAGTGCAACCATTGTGGAAAGCAGTGTTACAATTCCTCAAAGAGCTAAAAGCAGAACTAACGTTCAACCCAGCAATCTTTCCTTTCAAGATGATTGTATTTCAGCTCTGATTCATTACATACCTATTTTATGGTTTAAAATGAGAGACAGTCTTAATTTATCATCCTTCCAGATCATCCCCTCCACATCAACCACCAGTTAAGTGATGCTGGGAAGCTTAAAAAGATAAAAATATGTGCAAGTGATATATTAGCCCCTGTATAAATATAGAGCATGAGCATCATTGGAATTGCACACATTGACACCAAGAAGCCAGGAAGATTTTTATTTTTAATTAGCAGAGATAAATCATTTGTAGTCAACTGAGAGTTCAATAGCTCTTTTCAGTAAGAGTTTGGAGAAATTAATCCTTTGAAATCTGTGATAATTTTTTATAAAAATAAAAAAATAAAGATTTTCTTAGCCCTAGCATTGCCATATCCTGAGTAATTTAGTGCAATATGCTATTGGTTCAAAAGTGTTTTCAATTAAGAAAGACAAAACTTCCTATCTCAGATTAATCAAAATTCACTTTAAGTGACTTGAATTAGCAACAGGAAATGAAGCTTCATCAACTTGAAAATTAAACTAAGCAACATTTGGTTTATTATTTGGAAGTGCAAGTCAAAGGAAAATTTAATAGAAATTTTTAAATAAACAGCATGTGGTTTAAACTTCCTATTGCAAACTTCAATAACAAGTATGGAATCAGAGTATATATCAGGGATCAGGGTTCAGAAGACATCTCCGAAAACCTCCTTCAGTCCCCCCACCTCATGTGAGGCAGACATGCAGGCAAGTCATGACTTGGGCCAAAGGGGAACATGATTTGCTATTTCCCCCACGAAGGCTGTCTTTCAGTAGCTTGCACCCACCTCTGTACATGGAGCACATTTTCATTCAGTTCATCTAGTTCTCCCCCACTGGTCTTCCAATCTCAGCTCACTGTCATCTCCTCGGAAAAGACTCCCCCGACCTCTCAGACCACAGTGCCAGAGTCCCTCTGTTTGTGGGGCTTGATGCAAGTGGCATTTGCAAGGCAGAGTTCATGTCAGCTGTTCACACTGATCTCTAGTTCACGGCACCAAGTAGATGCTCAATGAATATTTGTCAAATGAATGAAGGATGTGAGGAATTTGTGAAATCACCATGAGGGCAATTGCTGTTGAAGTACTTGAACTAGCAGATGGATGCAAAGATCCAAAAATGTACTATCTGGGAATTCTAGCTTTACTGTGATTAAAGATGGGATCTTCAGTTTTTTTTTTCCTGATGACCACATGCTTTTGGTTTTCCTCAAGTTTTTGGAGCCAGGGTTTGATGCTATCAGTGACAGGTAAAAGCTGCCTTGGGATGGCTCCTCCCTTTCTGATAAAAATTCCCAAAAGCCAAAGAGAGGGGGCTCCTAATTCATGGCATGTGGACATCAACCAGGCCAAGCTTTGAGGTCAACTGTGGGGTGGCCCTGAAGGCCTGGTTCCCATTTACTTCTACATTTGTCAGATGTTTCACTTACCGATTTTGCCATTTCTAATCAAGGGAATCTAAACATAAAGAAGAGATGAGGGAGATAGGATAAGAGGGAAATGAGGAGAAAAAGAAAATATTTCGAAAGGAGTAGTATAATGGAATGTAGTTCTTCTCTAAAATATTTTCTTTAGACTATCTGATATACAGCCAACTTCTCACCTGTTTTCTTTGTATATTTACCTCTGCCCAAAGAAATTCAACTTAGAACTATTGCTCTCTCAAATGCTTCCAAATGTTATTGTGATAAATTATTGTAAATTCCTCAATAATTAAAAAAAAGCTTTATGTGTATGATAATAAAGAGAACTCTAAAGCCAACCAGAGATAATAAAATTTAACATCACAGCCAGGGGCCAGCAGAGACTCTTGGGGCTGGAAGTTTTCTATCTGCTCCCAGTAGTTTCCCAACTGTGGTCCATAGAACATCAGTGTCAACATCAATGAGGAGCTTTTAAAATGAGAATTTCTGGAAATTGCCACTGGGGATTACACATTGCCCAGATAATTCTTAGAAACTCTCTGGTTTGGGCCAGGAGCAGTGGCTCATGCCTGTAATCCCAGCACTTTGGGAGGCCAAGGCGGGTGGATCATGAGGTCAGGAGTTCAAGATCAGCCTGGCCAAAATGGTGAAAGCCCATCTCTACTAAAACTACAAAAATTAGCCAGGTGTGGTGGTATGCACCTGTAATCCCAGCTACTCGGGAGGCTGAGGCAGAGAATTGCTTAAATCTGGGAGGTGGAGTTTGCAGTGAGCCGAGATTGCACCACGGCACTCCAGCCTAGGGAACAGAGTGAGACTCTGTCTAAAAAGAAGGAAGGAAGGAAGGAAGGAAGGAAGGAAGGAAGGAAGGAAGGAAGGAAGGAAGGAAGGAAGGAAGGAAGGAAGGAAGGAAGGATGGAAGGAAGGAGGGAAGGAGGGAAGGAGGGAAGGAGGGAAGGAGGGAAGGGAAGAAAGGAAGAAAAAGAGAGAAAGAAAGAGAGAAAGAAAGAGAGAGAAAGAAAGAAAGAAACTCTCTGGTTTGAGAACCACTGGCCTCACCTGGCCCTCGTGTCTTATAGATGCGGAAGATTAGGCACATCTGGGGATGACTCAGCTGGTGAGAAGCAGGGAACAGCCTGACTCTGACCGGGACCTTTCTCTGCGATCACCATCAGACCCAGAGCTTTCAGTGAGGTCTGCTAGTGATAAAAATAAAGACACACTTCCTACAGACCTGCAGTAGAGCTGCTTGCTGCCCACACCATTCTGCAATCCGTGGGATTCAATGTCTTGACTGTCGGAACTGGCTACGATACCAAAGGCTGGGGTCGCAGCAGGTCTCCAGCCGGAGGTGATTGGTGGGCTTTGAAAATGTGCTCCAGCAAGTGTTCCTGCTCAAGCTTTTATGGCCCAGGACACCCCAGGTGGGGGTGCAGTGGGCGACACAGTGGCAGAGGGGCAACTCACTTCAATGGAGCTTGAAGCACTAGGACTGCGGGAAGACTGTGGGCACAATAGCCTTTGGGTAGCAATTTCCCTATGTGTTCAAAATGACCTCCGCCTCACCATATGAGCTGAGAATGTTTTTTCAGATTTACTGCAAAATTTCACAGCCAGCCCGGAATGTCACTAGTGTTTTTGAAGTTCAGGCCCTGCTATGTCTTCGGAACACACAGTCCTCACAGAGGTCAAGGAAAACCACCCAGGAATGAAAAGCTGCATGATCGATACAGGCAGTAGAAATCCCATTGCCCTTTGGAAAGCAATTTATTTTTCTCTCCAGCACTGAGAGCTATGTTCACTGAACATGAAGTCCTAAGTAGGAAGTAACACTTTTTCACTGTGGGGCTCAAGGAGAAGGAAACAGTTATTACTCAGAATAACTTTCCCATCTTAAACAAGAGCTTGACTGTAAAGAATGAACTTGAGAAGTCTCTCCTCTGGGAGCTGAGCTATTCATAACTCTTGGAAGCACAGTGCGCACCCTGCAAAGGTCACTGTGGTTCCCCTCCTCCTCTTCGTCACCAGTGGAGTTGGTACAGCAAGCAGTCCCTGGGTGGGGGCTGATTTATTTCAGTTGAGATGAGGTTACAAGTGGGCTAAAGGCCTTCTGGAAACCAGTGAGTAAGCCCATATGGGCGAATGTGGGCAGGGGCTACTCTGTCCAGGGCAAACTCTGAACAGCTCAATGCCACATCCAGGCCAAGCATTGTTCACTTTCTTTCTGAGAATGGAGGATTCCTGGGTCAGATACAGCCCTTGCCCCTCTCGGCCAGGTGACTGGACCTGGAGGCTGGTGGGCAGGGGGCACTTGAGCTAAAGTTGTGGGATTAGTATTCTCACCTTGGTCAATGCACGCCTCTCCCTGGCACCTTCTCTCCACCACCTCCCAAAGCAAAACACTCCGGGCACCCGCATTGTGTCCCTTTGCCCACATTTCCAGTTCCAGGACCTCAATTTTTAAAAATTTTATTTTTGTGTTAAAAACACTTATTAAGATCCCAGAGTGACTTTTAAAAAAGACAAAGGTTGACAACATCTTGGTAGACTTCATTGATACCGTGACACTTGTTTAAACAAGAGTGCCTCCCAACTTGCTCCAAAACATGCTTTCTGAACCAGGGTCACAGGAGGAAAAACCCCAAAATGCTGCCTTTTAATAGTGCTTACCAGTTCTAACCCCGTCCCAACACCATAATGACCCATGAGGCATGACATGGACTAGGGGGACATTATGACGAGGAGAGATGAGAGGTATCATTGAGTCATGCAGCCTTCCCTGTTTGGGAGAGGAATATTCTTGGATCTCCTCTCCTACCTTATTCTTGTGAGCAGTTTCCCTCACGAGGCCCTCCAGCCACAGGCTGTGGTGGAATTTGAACCTTATCAGACACAGTATCAGTGTTATCATGGGAGCCCAAGAAGTCATGTTAAAAGTGAAGAGATCAGATGATTAATGCAATTAAGGCAAGATGTTCTAGGACAAAGGACAATGCGTGGAGTAGCTCTGTTTAAGAAAACGCAGTGGCCTGGAGAAACAATACAGAGGAAATAGTCACTCAAAGGGCTTCACCACCACTGAAGCATAGAGCTCAGAAAATTCCAACTCTTCTGATGAGTGTGGGTGACAGTTGGCTATTCTTCCTGGCAGCTTGCTAGTAACAGTTATAACCCTCCCAAGAAGGGCTTTGGATGCCCTGAAGCCTCAAAAGGCTATGGTGATGACAGGCAGGGGTGGGTTTGCTTGCTTGGGCCTGCAAACACCCCACCATGGTCTGACCTAGGCCTTCCTGGGTTCCTGTGATCAGCACAGTGACTGCCTGGGGTCAGAGGGAGTTTCTGCCTCTCCATTCTTCCCAACCAATTCAACGACTGTGTATTAGGTTCTATTCACTGAGGTTCCCTACAGTTTGTTGGGGAAGTCATCTCTACCCCAGGCCAAGTTTTCTCCAAAGTATCCTACATAACCTGGCTTCAATATCTGTCCAAACCTGTTGACACATTCTAGTTTGTTAAAAATCCCAGGACAGGAAAGAGCAAACATCCGTCACTGTAGTGTCGACTCCAGCTAGCTGAGGACATGCTCCGGCGGGATGTGACCATTGCTTAGAAGCTTAGATTCCCTGCTTCTGCAGTCCCCTGTCACCACAGCTCATGCTGGAGCCCATCCTGGTTCCAGAACTCTGCCTGTAGTTTTCAAAAGGGGAATGAGCTAGATCCTAGTAAGCGCATGAGGCTATCCTTTTTGGGTGCGAGGCCCTGTGCAAATCAACCCAAGGACCCAACCTCCTCTGTCCTATCCCAACCTCTTTATCCCTGGGAGATCAGGTTAAGATAGTGTATTAGTCAGGATTCTTCAGAGGGACGGAGTCAATAAGACACATATATATGAAAGGGAATTTCTTAGGGAGAATTGGCTCACATGATCACAAAAAGGAAGTCCCACCACCAGGTGGGCCATCTGCAAGCAAGAGAGAAAAGAGGCCAGTAGTGTGCCGCAGGCCTCAACACCAGAGAAGCTGACAGTGCAACCTCCAGTCCAAGGCTAAAGACCCAACGTCCCCCAGGAGGCTACTGGTGCAAATCCCACAGTCCAAAGGCCAAAGAACCTGGGGTTCAGATGCCCAAGGAGGGCAGGAGAAAATATACCTACTGCTCCAGAGAGCATTAAAAAGAAAACCAAGCAAGCTGAATTTCTCTTGCTCCTGGTTGCTTTGTTCAAGATGTGTTTGCCAGCAGATTGCATGTTGCCCATCCACACTGAGGGCAGGTCTTCCTCTCTCGGTCATCGACTCACGCATCAATCTCCTCTGGAAACATCCTCGCAAACACACACAGAAACAATGCTTCACCAGCCATCCAGGCATCCCTCAGTTAGTCAACACCTAAAATTAACCACAATCGATGGACATCCAGAGTTTAGGAAGAATAGAAAATGACTCCTTCTTCATCTTTAGGTGGTGTGTGAATGGCCTTGAATGCAAGCCTCAAATGTAACAAGGAAGAATGCTCTTGCTCTTTCTATTGCATAACAGCACACATATAAAAGGGCTTTTGTATTTTTCTGTTGAGTTTAGTATCATTTAAATGCTCTACAGTATGGTTACACGGTAAGTGGCAGAATCAGGACTCGAATCCGGATCTTTTCCTTCCAAGGCCCTTGCTGACAGAAAGACTGAGTTTTTAAAATTAAGTAGGTCCAAATAGCTGGGCCAAATCTCATACTTGGAAAAAGAGGACAAGCATTTGTGTAGAGGAGCAGTTTGGGTGCCTACCCTGGGAGAGTGCAATAGGGCGAGAAGATAAATAGAAATTTTTCACCGTAAATTTCTATTGTTCTTCAGGCCCAAGGATCTGGGGATTTCTAGGACAATGCAGTTTTGAATATCAGAAATCTGCCTCATTCCTCCAGGGCTCAAGTCTGAAATATATTCAAGACCTCACCAATAATCGCCAATCAAGGAAACCATATCCGCAAAGAGAAGCAGTTTATCTGACAAATATTCCCCCCCCTTTTTTTTTTTAACACAGAAATGGAAAATAGATTGAATCCTGAATCTCTTGAATCCTGAATAGCCCTATTTCAAGGAATACCCTACTATTTATGATAATCCTACGGCAAACACAATGCTGCTTAAATGAAATGCATTTACCCTGGGGCCACTCAGTGAAATTGTCTTACGAGTCCACGTTAGTGGTTGAGGGATGGCCCTTCAATAATGCATTATTTAAGCTAAATGGATTTTAAAGGCCCTATTAAACTCTTGACAATTTTTTTTTAATTGAAGGTAGTGATGGTGAAATGGATATTTGAAGTGACCTAGAAATTATGAGGCAGGAAAAATAATGATGGAACACACTGATATGCTCTTTTGTTTCTGGAGCTGTTACAACCTAAGCATAAATGGGACCATTGACAGGGGTCTAATTATTTTTCCCCTTGGAGAAAAAAACAGCAGCTACAATGCAAACAGTGACACCTGAATCAAGACATTCCATTTTTGTTTAGTTCTAGCTTCTCACAGTCAAGTTAAAAAATAATAATAAACTACTATCTGAGATTAGAAGGCTCAAAATAGTAAGGGGAGAATAGGGTCCCAAATACACAGCTTTCATCATTTTTAATGTGAATTTCCCTCCGTTTTATCTCACATTTTCTCATCTTATTAATACAATAGCACGGGTATAATTTGGCCTCTAGTTGATGGGTCAGAGTTCTTATCCAGAGAAGTGTACTGGTTAGCCGTGGAATGTATCTGAGTCACACGACACCAGAGTATGTTACCAGCGGCAAATCCATACAGATCTGCAGCAACCTCAATTCTTGCCTCCCCAGAAGAAAGAATTCAGCCAAGGGGCCTCAGGCAGAAGGAGAGACCAAGGCAAGTTTTAGAACAAGAGTGAACATGTATTAAAAAGCTTTACAGCAGGAATGAAAGGAAGTAAAATACACTTACAAGAGGGCCAGCCAGGTGACTTGAGAGATCAAGCGTGTGGTTTGACCTTTTGACTTGAGGTTTTATATGTTGGCCTCCGTCTGGGGTCTTGGGTTACTTCTCCCCTGATGCCTTCCTTGGGGTGGGCTCTCTGCGTGCGCAGTGGCCTGCTAGCCCTCGGGAGGGAAGCATGCGCAGTGTGTTTACTGGAGCTGTGCGTGTGCTCGCTCGAGGCATTCTTCGCTTACCAGTCTAGCATTTCTAGAGGAAGGTCATGTACTAGTTAAACTCCACCATTTTGCCTCTTAGTGCACATGCTTGAGCCCACTTGCCCAACTCCGGAGATCTTGCAGGGAAGCGGCCCATCACCAGTTTCAGGTGTTTTCTATCTACTGGGAGCCTGCTTTTTCCTGCTACCAGCTGCAACCAATTATTATTAAAGAGACAGTTAACAACCGCCTGACCACCACCAGATGGCCGCTTGACATTCCTGGTGTGCGTGTGTTGGGAGGAGCCCTCTCCTGCCTGAGAGCTGCTGTGCTCTGAGAGCTGCTTGCATTTTACATTTTCCCAGTTTGAGCTAAGCATGGGTCTAGACTTCTTTCTCTTTTCTTACTCTGTGTGGTGCATTTGCTCCTAAATGCAAACGCTGAGCTCAAAAAGTGCCCAGTAGAAGAGTTCCCACATAGGGGAAAGAGCATTCCTTACTGAATTTCTGCCTCATTTTATTCTTACGTCTTTAGACTATCCTTAAACATAAATTACTGGCAAGCAACAAATAGCGATTGTGTGGCACACCATATGCTTTCCGCATGTCAATAAAACCAGCCACTCAAAGGTCTCATTTCTATGTCACCTGTCTGTCACAGGTGTAGATAGCTATAGGTACAAGTGTGGACCTTTATCACTGTCTCCCCTTTCCCCGTGCAGCCCTTCCTCCAGTTTCTCTAACAGTAACCTGTGTGCTTCTTCTTCATAGACTCTTCCAGCTGTGACTGTCTGTAATAATTTGTTTAAAAGCCATCTCCTCAGCTAAACCGTAGGCCCCAGGAGGGCTGGAATGACATTTACCACTGTATCCGCAGGTTGAGCACACTCTGCAGGATCTATAATCAGTAGTTAGTTCATATTTGTTGAATGAATATAGAATGATGGGAGCCCCCAGAGCAGGCTGTATCATCCAGGTCAGGACCTGACCAACTGCGCTGCCATTGCTCTCACTGTCTAACTGCTGCTTCCGGGGTGTGCTCCACACATCACTCCAGTTGCATTGCTTGGGCTCCAGGATGACGTACTTCTTCCATTTTTGTCACGTACTTCTTTGCTTCTCCAGGCTCTGAGCATTCTAGGGACTCTAGGGGACGGTGGTTGTCATGAATTAAACAGTGTTTCTCTCTATGCCACTACACACCTGGCTGCTAAAATCCACTTATGAACCAAGCTCAAATTTCCATCCTCAGGGCTCCTGGGCCCAAGGCAAATCACAGGGTGTGCTTAGACCCCTGCTTTCACCATTTCAAACGTAAATTTACCTCAGCTTTATTTCATGTTTTCCCATCTTATTAATAAAATAGCATGGATGTAATTAAGCCTTTCATTGATGGGTCACAGTTCTTATCCAGAGAAGTGCACTGAATTGCCGGATACAATGATGGCTTCTTCGGAGGCAAATGGGGAGAGAGTCGGGGCAGTGGGGGCAGGGACAAAAATGGGGAGGATTGATTCCAGGAGCCCCCTCTGATACCAGAATCCACAGATACTCAAGCCCTTGATATAAAATGCCATAGTATTTGCACATAACCCATGTATATCCTTCCATATACTTTAAATCATCTGTAGATTACTCTAGTACTAATACAATGTAAATGCTATGTAAATAGTTGCTATATTGTGTCGTTTTTATCTGTATTATTTTTTATAGTTGCATTGGTCTTTCATTTTTTTTTCCCAATATTTTGAGCCATGGTTGATTGAATCCATGGATGCAAAATGCATGGGTGTGTAGGGCTGATTGTATCTCTGAAGCAAGCCTCTCAGACTCCAGTGGCATCAGTCTCACCTGGAGGGTTTGTTACAACACGAATTGTGAGGCTTTACCCCAGAGTTTCTGGTTCAGCAGGATTGGGGTGAGGCTGGTGGATTTGCATTTCTATCCTGTTTCCAGGCAGTGCAAAGCTGATGCTGCTAGTCCAGGAACCCCACTTTGAGAACCCCTGCTCTCACTTGACCTCAAAAGCCCTGTGTTGAAGTCCAAGCTCTGTCTCCACCAAGTTTACTCTACTACATTTATAAATCATTTATCCTATTTCAGAGCATTTGAATGCCTTACCCTCTACTCTGCTTTTCCCGGCTATCAGCTAAGTGGCTTGGAAGCTGAAGGGACCCTTTCAGGCCCGCAGGATCTGATTCATCAGCTTGAATGCGTCCTTTATTTTATACGTTTACAAGTCCAAGACTGGCAGGGCACTGAAAGCCCCAGCTCACCCGTGAGTGTAGCCTGTGGCCTCGGAGATTGCGTGCTGCTTCCTAAGAAGCCTTGTAGCCATGGAGTCAGCACTGTCAGCATTTGGTGCAGGGTCAGGCAGCCTAATTTCTAGAGAAACCCTCCCTCTCATTTAAGGAGCCCATCACCGTAAAATGCAAACTTCCCCAGGAGCCTGAATGTTAGCTGGGACCTGAGAAGAAGTCCAAGAATATGGCCCAGACCCCTCTGGGACTGTGAAGAAGGCCATTTGTAATACAGCTGGTGCAGGAGGCGAGGCCACTTGGGTGCTCAAATAAATTCCCTTTCTCTGTTTTGTAGCAACCCTCCAAGACCACATCCCCTGACACCCTAAGTGATGTGAGTCGGCTGAGCGACACCCACTGGAGGTAAGCCAGATTGGACGAGCATCAGCCATGCCTTGCAGAAGGGGTGAGGGCGTGAGGGCAAGGGGAGGGCAGCCTAGAGCAAATAATTCCTTCCAGAAGAAATGATGGGGTGCGGCAGTCCCCCTACCCCTGCCCCTCACTGCTGTATGTGAGAAGGACTGTGCTGCTACTCTTTGCACTGGGCTAAGTAGCAAGGCGGCAGGGCTGGCTTTGGGTGCATCCGCTGGGGCTAGGATGCAGGGAGATGGTCTGTGCATTGGTGCCCACAAGCCTGAAGGGCCAGAGTGGAGGACCTGTCTCACCTACCACAGGATGTGGCCCCAGAGGCTGCCTGCAGAGGTGGGGCAACCCGCAGAGGGTGGATCCCAAGGCGGGGGTCTAAAGGCATCTCAGAAGTGGGCCCCAGAAGGAGGGGTCATGTTGCTCAAGTCTTGTGAAGGGCAGCAGCTGGCCATACAAGAATCACTGAGAAACAATCCCGCCCCTGATCCCTAAGTGAACGACTTTGAACAGCTGCCAAGCCCAGAGGACATCAAAGCAGAACACGCAGCCCAGGTCTGGAAGACTCTGTCCCTCCCTACAAGGGCTAGAACCTGGATCGCTACTGGTGCAGTCTCTGGGGGCATCTTCCATCTTCATGCAGACTTGGGAGCTGGGGTAACATTCACTTCAAATTAAGTTTGGAGTAATGTACATTAGATTGAACATTTTGTTTTATGAAATGAGACTATTCCTGTGGCTAGAAAGCCAGAAAAGACTTGAGACACACAGAGTTTATCCAGGTCTCAGGAAAGAACTAGCCCAGACAGGACTACCAGGACCCAGGGGGAACAGCGTCCAGCTCCCTGAGGACAGAGGACAGTGTCTTCCTATACTGGGAGCATTTATCTATTTATAAGGGTTTCTTTCCCAATTTAGGGAGAGACATTTTTCATTTTGATAATTGAAGCTTGCATTCATTTTACATTTTACTACATGCCAAGAACCTTGCTAATCATTTAAATGTACATTTTCTAGTTTCAAGCAACCCTAGGAGATACAAACATCTACTATACGGACAAGGCATCTGAGGCAGTTATTCAGTTACTTGCACAGGTTAAGAGTGGTGCAGCTGGGATTAGAACCCAGCAGTGGGATGTCCAAACGTGGGTTTTTAATCCTCTGCAACAGTGGTTCTCAAACAGGGCAATTCAGCCCCTCAGGGGTCATTCAGCAATGTCTGGAGACATTTTTGGTTGTCAGAACTTGGGGTGGAGGGTGCTATTGGCTTGTATTGGGTGGAGACCAGGGATGCATACCCTACAAAGTACAGAATAACCTCCTAGAAGAAAGGCTTCCCCAGATGTCCACACTGCCCAGCCTGAAAAATTGTGCTCTGCTGCCTTCTTTTTATTGATTATTTATTTATTTATTTGTTTTGAGAAAGGGTCTTGCTCTGTCACCCAGGCTGGAGTGGAGTGGCACGATCTCGGCTCACTGCAGCCTCGACCTCCCAAGTTCAAGTGATTGCTTGTGCCTCAGCCTCCCATGTAGCTGGAATTACACTCATGCACCACCATGCCCGGCTAATTTTTGTATTTTCGGTAGAGACAGGGTTTTGCCATGTTGGCCAGGCTGCTCTCAAAGTGAGACCTCAAGTGATCCACCCTGTGGTCCTCCTAAAGTGCTGGGATTACAGGCGTGAGCCACCATGCCTGGCCAATTTTTCAAATGGAAATAGTTTTGTTTTTCTGAATATAAACATAATACATCATTATAAAAAAATAAGTCCATATGGAAAAATACACATTAGAAAATGAAAATGACTTGTAATCTCACTCACCAGAGACACTTGTGGTTAATGTTTGTTTACATATGTTCAGGTGTTTTCCTCCCTGGACATGCACACATACACGGATTTTTCTTTCATGCAGTCTTTCTTTATGTTTGTCCTTTTCCAAAAATGGAATCATGTTGTAGGTGTTGATCCTTAAGCCTACATTTACTTAACCATACGTCATACTTCACAATGCGTATGGTCGACTTCTTTCCCGGTCAGTAAACACATGTCAGTGGTCACTGGTTCTCAGGGAGGCCATCCTGCCCCCTATCAAGGGTAGACTGGAAATGTGTGGGAGATTTTCTGGTTGTGGGGGCTTTTCGGGTTCCTGGCATTTAGTGGGTGAGGTCTCAGGGAAGTCAGTCCCTCCTTTGACAATTACCCCGAATAATTTTGAAATATCACACCGGACATTCATGTGGTTAAAAATTCCTGCCTACAATAATCTGAGCCAAGACATAAACTTCATTTTAATTTAGACACGACTGGTTTTGGCATGTTTTTAACATACACGATGTTTTTCAGGTATGTTGAGGGATACCGAGGGAGGATTGTACCTTGCTTTGTTGGGAAATCCCATCCGCAATTGCCACGCAGCGGGATCCTGAGATCTGAGCTCCCAACGCACACGTTTGAAGGGTCAGCTTTCCTGGCTGGGGCCTTCCTGGTGGTTTTACACAGGGCAAACTTCACACACTCGGCATCTCCTCGTTTATGCATGCCTGTGCATTCCCACGTTGAAACGTTTCATTCTAGATTCCTCTTCTTTTATTTCTCCTTTATATTACAGTGAAGGCAATGTATTGATTTTTTAAAACTTATGTGTGTGTCATTGGGCCATTGTATTGATTTTTTAAAAAATCATATATATAGGTTATATTATCTATGAATTTCATTTCAGAATAGTAAAAGGGGCATTACAAGCACTTATAAAAAAGAGGCATTGATCAGCTTGGGTGTGCGGACGCTGAGAACCACCGATCCGCCTCACCACATTTAACTCAGCCCCACCCCCACGCTCACGGGCATCACGGTTTATTTGGCAAATCTATCACTGATGCGTATTGAGGTGTGTGGGTTTATATAAGCAATACTCTGATGAACAGACATGTTTATAAATATACTCTCTAGGCACTCACTGAATTATTTCCTTAGGAAAAAACTTCATAGGAGTAGAATTGCTGAGTCAAAGAGCACGCACATTTTCCATTTTGGTGTAGTTTTTCCAAGTGATCTCTTTACGAACGTATGAGTCACACCCATGTGAGACTCGGCGAGGGGAAGATGAGGTCAGGCAGCAGGCACTGCAGGTGCTGGCTCCTGGGGTGGGGGACTGCGGAGGTCCCCTGCATGGAGCCGGAGGTAGGGGACAGTAGTTCTCTGCTTCAACAGAGCCATGCCTCGTTGTAGTTCGTGTCCTTCCTGACCCAGTGACCCCTGTGGAGTTAGTGAGGATCCTTTCGTACATTTCTTTCCAGCATAAACTATAAACAGGCATGAGTGGATTCTGTTAATTGCAACAAATACAGTCGGTGTCACTGAGTGACGGAGATGCATTCTGAGAAATGCATTGTTGGGTGATTTTGTTGGTGGAATGTACCAGGGAATGTACTTACCTACACACCTAGGCTGTATGGTAGATGCTATGGCTCCTAGACTACAAACTGTGCAGCAGGCTACTGTGCTGAATACTGTAGGCAATTGTGACACAGTGGGATGTGTTTGTGCATCCAAACATGTTGGGACATAGAAAAGGTACAGAAAAAGATACAGTATAAATGGTAAAAAGTGGTACACTGGTATAGGGCCCTTACAAGGAATGGAGCTTGCAGGATGGAGGTTGCTGTGGGTGAGTCAGTGAGTGGGGAGGGAATGTGAACACGTGGTGGTACATTAGTGTGCACTATTGCAGACTTTATACACACTGGACACTGAGGATACACTCAATGTCTTTTAAAAAATGGTTCTGTCTTCAATGAGTTCACCTTAGCTTACTGGAACTTTTTTACTTTATAAACTTTTTACCTTTTTAAAACTTTCTGACTCTTGTAATAATACTTGGCTTAAAACACCAACACAGCCAGGTGCAGTGTCCCACACCTGTAATCTCAGCACTTTGGGAGGCTGAGGTGGGAAGACTGCGTGAGCCTAGGAGTTATAGACCAGCCTGAGCAACACAGCAAGTCCCTGTCTCTACAAAAAATAAAAAAGTTTAGGTCAGAAATAGTGGCTCATGCCTGTAAATCTCAGCACTTTGGGAGGCTGAGGCAGGTGGATCACTTGAAGTCAGGAGTTTGAGACCAGTCTGACCAGCATGGTTAAACCCTGTCTCTACTAAAAATACCAAACAATTAGCCGGGTGTGATGGCACCCACCTGTAATCCCAGCTACTCAGGAGGCTGAGGCAGGAGAATCACTTGAACCCAGGAGGCAGAGGTTGCAGTGACCTGAGATCGCACCATTGCACTGAAGTCTGGGTGACAGATCAAGACTCTGTCTCAAAATAAATTAAATCAATAAATAAATAAATAATAAATTTTAGCCAGGTGTGGTGGCATGCACTTTTGGCCCTAGCTACTCAGGAGGCTGAGGCAGGAGGATTGCTTCAGGCCAGGAGTTTGAGGCTGCCGTGAGCTATGTTGCAACCACTGTGCTTTAGCCTGGAAGACAGAGCAAGACCCTGTAAAAAAGAAAAAAATCAAAAGAAAAACACACAAACACATTGCGTAACTACCCAAAAATGTTTTCTTTCTTTATATCCTTATTCTGTATGATTTCTTCTATTTAACTGTTTTATTTTTATTTTTTTACTTAAAATTTAGTTTCGGTTAAAAAGTAAAACACAAACACACACATTAGCCTAGGCCCACACAATGTCAGAATCATCCACATCATTGTCTTCCACCTCCGCCCCCACTGGAAGGTTTTCAGGGGCAGTAACATACATGGAGCTGTCATCTCCTATGACAACAATGTCTCCTTCTGGAATCCCTCCTAAGGACCTGCCTGAGGCTGTTTTACAATTAACTTTTTATAGATGGAAAGAATACACTCCAAAATAATGATTAAAAAGTATAGACTAGTAAATACACAAACCAGTGACGGTAATTTATTATCATGATCAAGCATTATGTGCTGTACATAATTGCATGTCCTCTACTTGTATGCGACTGTCAGCACAGCAGTTTGTTCACACAAGCATCGCCACACACACGTGAGTAATGCGTTGCGCTATGACATGAGGATGGCTACAATATCACTTGGTGATAAGAGGTTTTCAGCTCCATTATGATCTTGTGGGCCCACCATTGTTTATGCAATCCATCATTGCCCAAAACATTGTTATGCAGTGCATGACTGTATTCCTGACTGATGCAGAAACTTAGCTCAGTTTCAAGTGACTTCAGTCTATCGTAGTGCTGTTTTTCACTTGGACTTTGTTACGTGTTGGATTGAGTCCCCCCCAAATTTCTGTGTTGAAGCCCTTACCCCTGGTATCTCAGAATGTGACCTTATTTGGAAAGAGGGTTGTTGCAGATGCAAATTAGTGAAGGTGGGGTCATACTGGGATACGGTAGGCCTCTCATCCAATATGACTGGTGTCCTTATAAAAAAGGGACATTTGCACGCAGACACGCACACAAGGGGAACGCCATGTGAAGATGAAGACAGAGGTCAGGAGGGTATTTCTGCTAGCCAAGGAACATCAAATCTTGCCAGCAATCCACCAGAAGCTACCAGAGCAGCACAAAATAGATTCTCCCTCCCAGCCCTCAGAAGGAGCCAACTCTGCCAACACCTTGACTTTGGACCTTAAGACAATAAGTTTCTGTTGTTTAAGCCCCCAGCTTGTAGTACTTTTTTTTTTTTTTTTTTTTTGAGATGGAGTTTCACTCTTGTTGCCCAGGCCGGAGTGCAGTGGCGTGATCTCGGCTCACTGCAACCTCTGCCTCCCAGGTTCAAGGGATTCTCCTGCCTTAGCCTCCCGAGGAGCTGGGACTGCAGACACACACCACCACACCAGGCTAATTGTTGTATTTTTAGTAGAGATGGGGTTTCACCATGTTGGCCAGGCTGGTTGGTCTCGAACTCCTGACCTCAGGCGATTCACCTACCTCGGCCTCTCAAAGTGCTGGGATTACAGGCGTGAGCCATTGCACCTGGCCTGTATTACTTTCTTATTGCAGCCCTAACAACTAGTACAGACTTCTAAGCTTCAATTCCTGAATGTATTAAGACCTGACAGCAGAAGTGCCATCACTGCCCAGTAGAATTGTTGAATGTTGAAACTTGAGGCCATCTCAGGTGTCATCTTGTCCACCCACCAACTCTGACATACAGAGAATTAAAATCCAAACAGGGCATGTGACTGTCCAAAATCAAACAGCTGGTTGGCAGCAGGGCCAGGTCTAAAACCCTGATCTTTCAGGTCCTTCCTGACATCCCTCCTGCTGTGATGAGAACTCAAAGGGCAGCAAAGCTCCATAGGTAGGTTTGGGCAGAAAATGCCCTGCGAGGCTTATAACCACTATGTCATTATATCCCATCAAACTCACCTGGGGAGTCTTTAAAAGAAGAGTGTGGGCCTCGTCCCAGGACTCACTGAATCACATTTCTGAGAGTGTGATCTGAAAATCTGCATATTTTAAAATTTCAACTGGTTTGAAAATTCTTGCACACCACCCTCCTCTATGGCTGCAAATGAGAGGGGGTGGGCCTGGCTGGGGGGCAAACAGCCTGGGTTGGGTGCTGCCAACTGTGTGACCTTGGGCACACTAGTGAATTTCTCTAAGTCTCAGCTTCCTCATATATAAAAGGAAAGGACAGTGATGCCATTTATTGCCTCGTTAGGCTGTATAGAATCAAAATAGAAAATTCAGGGATGGCACACAGCAGGGTGCCTGGCACGTAGTAAACACTCATTAGAATTCAGCTATTATTATATTGTTATTCATAAAGAAGTGGGCATGACATTTATGATGCCTAATCTTCAGGCCCCACCACTCCCGGATGTCAGGGGCTGTGCTTTGCCTGTGTTTTCCTCCTCTAACAAGGTCATAGGCTCATGCTAGTCTCTTTACCTGGGTATCTTTCTCCATCTCCCCAAATCCTACTCACCCTTCCAGGACAAGTGTCACCTCCTCTTGGCACCTTCCTTCGTCCCCAAAGTCAAGTGCTGGCTTCCTCCCTGTGTCCCCAGCCCCTTGTCCAAACCTCCTCTTGGCCTCGTTCCCAGTCTGATCGATGGCAGGGTGGTTGTTCTGTGTCTCAGCCCTCACTAGTCTGTAGTCCGGTACTGAGTGCTGCGGCTCAGAGGAGGTGCTCAGAAACGTTAACTAAATCAGATTAAAATGCATGCTCATTCCATTCCAAACAATGTCCTGCTAGACTTCTCTGTTGGTGGACAGACAGCATTCCAAGTGACTCTGTTTCATCGACACCCCCTTTTATAGGAGCACAAGGGAGGAACAGGCAAAGTGCGCAGGTCAAAGGTGGCACTTACCCTCAAATGTAATTCCTAGGGACTGTCACAAAGATTCTGGGTCATGGGTTTCCGAAAGATGCTTCTTTCAAGGTGCAATGGACAGCTCATGGTGATTTCCATGGAATCTGCACGGCAGATGCTGACTCTAATATAGAGTGATGCGCGTCGATTCCCCAAAGAAAAGAGCGGTAGTTAAGGAATAAAAACATCACTGTGCTCAGAGGCGATATTAATCACGGCCACTGCTCCGCAAGAACACTGCTTCGTAGGACACTATCTGTGCCTACGTTTCTTACCATGGAAGTTTCAGGGTATTAGGTCAGGCGAGATGAAAGAGGGAGACAGAGAGAGAGAAATTGATGAATGGTGCACTGCTGAGTTATTTTTCTCTTAAATATCTTCTCCTTTTCATCTGTTATAACATCCTGACCTGAAGGAAATCTCTAATGCCCTCTCCTCTTAATGAGATGTGGCTGCACGGGCTTGAGGTAGATGCTGTCAATCAGGTGGGCCACTGTGAACAAAACTAGAGGCAGCTCCCAGGGTTGAGGTGATGGGCAAGAAGGATGACACCAGATGATTAAAATCCCCCCAAAATCTCCGGCCTCCTGTTTACCTAACTTTTGACTGCTCTCCTGCCTTCCTGGGTTTACCAGAGCCGCTCATGATTTGTCCTGCCTTCCTGGGTTTACCAGAGCCGCTCATGATTTGGCAAATGCTTAGGCACTCCATGACTTGGAGTTTCTCTGCCACTGTGCAGCAAACTAGTAACTCCTGGAGAGAAAGGGGGTTTTCATTTCTTTCTAGAGGGCCTATTCCTCTTGAAACCCACTGTCTAAACTTTGTCTCCTCCTGTCCTTCTTTTCACTGTAGGTTATCTATTCATTAATAATTACCTCCTCCTCCTCTATGGTGCATCTTAAATTCATTCCTTTCTCTCTCTGCCCAAAGGAAAATATCTGCACTTTAGCCTAGAACCTCATTCCCTCATCTTGGAACCCTGCAACCTCTTTCCTGGTTACAGACAACCTCAGCCACAAATCTTCACGCAGATACCAACAAACTCTTCATCCTGACGGTCAAAGCTCTCCTGGTCCTGACCCCTCAGGCCTTGTTAAATATTGCCTGCTCTCTCTCCTTTATCTATTATCCATCTATCTATCTATCTATCCATCTATCTATCTATCTATCCATCTATCTATCTATCTATCTATCCATCTATCTATCCATCTATCTATCTATCCATCTATCTATCCATCTATCTATCCATCTATCTATCCATCTATCTATCTATCCATCTATCTATCCATCTATCTATCCATCTATCTATCCATCTATCTATCCATCTATCTATCTATCCATCTATCTATCTATCTATCTATCTATCTATCTATCTATCTATCTATCTATCTATCCATCTATCTATCTATCCATCTATCTATCTATCTATCTATCTATCTATCTATCTATCCATCTATCTATCCATCTATCTATCTATCTATCTATCTATCTATCTATCTATCTATCCATCTATCTATCCATCTATCTATCTATCTATCTACCTACCTACCTACCTACCTATCATGTATGTGTCATTTGTCAATATATACCTATCATTTATCATTTATCTCATCTATCATTTGCATCTATTTATCACCTATTTGTCATACGCATCTGTCATCTGTCTATAATACACATCTATCAATCATATGCATCTGTCTATCAATCATTACCCTCTAATCCCGTCCACTTGACCTGAATCAGGACCTTATTCTCTCTGCCCCTGGAACAGCATGGTGGCCTCAAGACTTCTTAAATGGGGGCTTAGGGCTCCAAAGGCAAGTTATCCCTAGAAAACCAAAGAAGGGCTTGCCTTTTATGACTGAGCCTCATAAGTCACACATTATCATCACCATCATAGCCACAGCCCATCCAAATTCAAGAGGAGAGAATACAGATCACAGCTCTCATTCGAAGGAGTGCCAAAGTCATGTTGTAATAAGAGTGTGGGTTAGGAGGTATCACTGAAACCATCTTTGGGAAACACAGCATGCCACACCTCACTGCCTAGGTTAAGTGACTTAACTGCATAATGACATTTCAGTCTATGACAGACTAAATATACAATGGTGGTCTTATAAGATTATAGTGGAGCTGTCCTATACAGTGTACCATTTTTAATCTTTTAAATTATTTCTTTACTGTACTTTTCTATGATGAAATATGTTTAGATAAACAAATCCCCTTACCATTGGTGTTACAATTGCCTACAGTATTGAGTACATTAACCTGCTGTCCAGATTTGTAGGCGAGGAACAATAGGCCATACCTTAAAGTCTAGGTGTATAGGAGGCTACACCATCTCAGTTTGTGTAAATATGCTCTATGATGCTCAGACGATGATGAAATTGACTAATGATGCATTTCTCAGAACAGATCCCTGTTGTGAAGGAAGGAACATGTAACTGTACTACCTGAACCAGTCATTGAATTCAAGAAAAGAAATAATTTGTCAATTGCATATTAATTTAATCTGCAGCAAAAATCAAGTAAACTTTTATTAGGCTTCCTATTTAAAATGTTAAAACTCCTGTTAGAATTTGTATAAGAGAAAAGATCGTCTGCAAGATCAAAACAGGCAGGGAGAGGCTAGGGATGACCACTTAAGGACTTGAAATCATAAGTGGAAGTAGGATTTGTCTTGGGAAAGAAATGCCTCTAGGAACTATCCAAGCAGTTTTCCAACTTTTCCATTGTCTGGCTCCCTCTCCAGATTCTTTAACCACCCTTATTCTTACCCTTATTCCCCTATTCTTTTAATTTCTTAAACTCTGCAATCCAGGCATATCAATTTTTTGTAGTTTCTTAAACTTGCTGGAAACTCAGTCTCCTCAAGACCTTTGCACATGCTGCTCCCAACCACCTAAAAACATTTCTATTCCTAATTCAGGGCTAGCTTAGGTATTATCTTCTCCAGGAGGCCTACTGAGACACACTTCTCTTTCCTGCCATCAGAAAATATCCCATCTTTTGGGCTCTTCCTGGTTACTTGTCTATCTCCTCTACTAAGCTATTAGCTCTATGAAGGCAGAGACAAAATCCATCTATATAATGGTGACCTGACAGTGCCTGGCACACAGCAAGTCCTCAAAGAATATGCTACACATTCTGTCACTGCTGCATCCATAGCCCCTTGTGCTTATCCCTTTAGTAGAAGCTGGTCCGACTTCCAACTGCCAGCCCCTTCATTCCCTTGCCCTAGGGCTTTCTCTGTCCACCAAAGCCTGCTTTGCCTATTTCAGGATCAAGGCATAAGTTCTAAGAAATTCATGCTCTGTAGGAGGAGCCTCAACCAGTGATTGATGGGACTTGGTGTATAAATACCCCAGCTTCCTCACCCCTTGGTGAGATAACTCCGAGGCATGTATTCTACACTGGATCTTAAAGTTTCCCAGTATGATTAAGCTCCCGCAATGGTAGCAGACCCAACAATGCACCCTTTATTGACCACCTTCCTTTCTGTCTTCTTCACTTCCAGAGTGCCAATAAACTCCTTGCTCTTGAATCCTTGACTCAGCATCTGCTTCCCTGAGAACCCACTCTAGGACAGAATGTTTGCTGAATCAATGAGTGAGCCTCTGTCCCTGTCCCTGTCGCCCACTCAGCACACCACAGCTGGTGCATGAAAACTGATTGCTAGTAGCCATACGTGTTCTGAGAAGGGGAGAGCACATACACAACAGGAAATTTCAAATCTTCATTTCTGTCTCTACTGGCATTTGTCACTGAGACACATGCAAAGAAACCTTATTTTATTTAAGTGCAATGTTGAAGAGTGGCACTGAATAAGATGATTAAATCAGTAAGTAGCATGGCACCTGTGACTGTAATTAGCTCTAGCAATAGAGACCAAGACTGGCTAGATTATTTGCCAGAGAAATAATACTACTTGGTTTTCATCTGCCTGGCAACAGACTGACATTGTACAATCCTTCTCCCATCCTGCTGCACTAATGGAGACTGAGAGCCACTCCAAGTGGGTCACCAAACAGTGGACTGGATGAAAATGTTGAATGCAGGAATGAAATCCAGTCCTTTTCTTTTTTTCTCTCCACTACAAATCACTGTCTGTAATTTGGAGAGGGAATTTGCAGTGGATTATACATGGCTCTAGGGTCAGAGAGGGTACCTCCTCTTATTCCCCTGACACACTTCATCCTTTAATTCTCCATTTTTCCTTAGCAGGGGAAGAATATTGCACTGGTTCTTTGGGAGATGACTACTAGAGATACTCGAAAAGTATGCAGCTTAATCCTGAAAGGGGTCCTTCAAGGTTGGAAAATCAGTGGTCCAAGATTTGAAGTTCTCCTTGGGCCAAAACCCAGCTCCATCTCTAAGGGTGAGGGCAGAAGGGAGAAGAAGGCCTACAAAAAATGGTATTTGTACTTCCCTCCCATTCTCAAAAGAAAGTGATCTTAATTAAACCTGAGTGATTCTTGACAGGGTAAAGAAATCTTAAGAAACTAAGAACTCAAAGAGTTGAAGAAGAGAGAGCAGTCTTGCCATACTCAGAGTGTGTGCCTGAGTGTACCTGCATGTGCATGGGTGGGGAGTGGAGGGACAGGTTTCCCACTTTACTTGAATCTGGCTCCTCCTCTCTTAGGCTGACTGACATGTCTCCCTGCTTCCATTCCCTTCCTTTCAAATTCAATCACCTCACCATTTTACCAGCCCAGATCTTACCGCTGGACTCTCCGACAAGTGATAAGTGTGTCCCTGTTGCCCCCAGGGGGTGTGCTGAGACCCTCTGCAGAGCCCAGGCAGGATCCCAGGAAGCCTGAGGGAATGGCAGGGACTGAGACAAAGGACAAGCTGGTGCCTGGTTTCCAGGAGGCAGCTGCAACCTGGAGCCAGCTTATGGGAGGATGGTGAGTTCAGTGACATCAAACCCTCCAATTTTTCCAAGAGATGCCAGAAAGGTACTGACTTTTAAAACTTTATAAGAATTAAACATAACAAGTCTGTAAGATTAAAAAAAAATCATCTCATGGCCACCAGCTTGCAAGCTCCAGCCTACAAGATAAAGCTTAAGTCCTTAAGCAGGACCTCCAAAGTCCTTTATGGTCTTGTCTGCTCCTGTTGTAGTTTCAGAACTACTTCTCAACCCTTTGTTCCCAAAGCCCCAACCCACACCTCTCCCTGAGTGTCAGCTCAAGCTAGTATGTAGGATTGAAAAGGGCAGCATAGACTTGGCCTGAGGTGGAGTTCACTTTTCACATAGCAAACTCGCTATTTATGCTTAGAATGCTTATTTAGGTAGCTTTGAAGGGTTGAGAAGATTATGGGAGGGCACCAAACTCCCGACTCAGGTTTCCTCTAACGAGAATGTTCTTCTATGCTCTTGGCCACCTTGCAAAATTGTATCTGTTCTTCAAAACTCAGGTTGGGCGTCCCTGGAGACTTTACTGACTCCAGAAAGAATCACTCTCTTTCCCCCTCCCCGCTCCATCCCCCCCCCTCACCCTCACCTCTCCCCCCCACCCCCCACCCCCGCACCTTGCATACATTTTTCACTATTATATGTGTGGTAATGCGCTGTATTATTGCTCCCACGTCTGCTCCCCTGCGGACTGTGAACTGCCGAGTTTGAGGACTGCGTCTCATCCTCAGGGCTTGGTGCCCAGAGCCCTCCCTCTGCTTCTGTATTCCGACGTGGAGCCATCTCTCACACTTCCGCGAACACACCAGACATCCAATAGCTGCTTGTTGCAATGAAACCAAAAGGAGAACTGAGAATTCACGTTGCCAGGCTCCTGATTCACAACTTCCTTGTAGAACGCACCTCGCCCGCCACCTGCCTAACCCACTTACGTAACCCAGTTCGGCGTTTCCTGGGTCTCACTGGGCCTGCGAGGTTGTGCGGCGGCCCCACCTGCTGCGGGGCTGGGGGACTGCCGCGGGGGAGCAGGTGCACCGCAGAGCGCGATGACGCAGAGCCGTGTCTGGCCAGACTGGGAGGGGGAACAGCTCTGTCAGACCGCCTGGGTGCAGCACCTGGGCTGTGAGAAAGGCGAGAAGGGAAGGATGAGCCATCTCACCGCGCTTGCGGAGGACGCGGCGCTGGAGCGTGGGCAGGGTCTGCGGCGTGCAGGCAGAGGGACTGGCGCAGCTCCCTCAGAACCACCTGGGTTTCTGGGGAGGAGGAGTCCCGGGAAAGACCTTGCATGGGTGGATGAAACGATCTTCTATTTCTGGTGGACGCCAAGGGCAGTGTTCGGAGACGCCCAGGCATGTGGGCAGGGGAGGGTGGCTGCAACGCCTTCGGCACCTGGGGTTCTTGCACCAGCTGGGCCATACCATGGACGGAGACACAGATGGTCCTTCGTCTCCCAGTGCCTGTCCAGGTGAACGTACGAGGCAGCGATTCTGACCCTGCTTTCGATCTGCCTCCTGGACTCGAATGGAGTCACACACGTCCATAGGAAGAAAAGGGGTTGCCCCAAACAGTGTTCCCTGGAACCACAGGCCCAGGCAAATTCCCACTGACGCAGTGAGAAGTATTTGGAAAATAAATGCACCTTTTACCAGAAAAGGGACTTCGTCGTCTTTGACATTTTGAAACCCTGGGGAAAATGTCTTTTTGGTGCCAGGACTTACCTTGCTTATTTCAGTTAATCTCACACCACCTCCTGGGGTAGGCACCATTTAAAATCATCAGAGACCTCACGTTTGCCCCCAGAACAGGCACCAGCTGCTGCTGGTGAGATCCACACACGGTCCCCCACCCCCTTGCCCCCACGCCAGTTTTCTTTTGGTGGGCTTGCATTAATCCAAGCTTCTATGTGGTGACCTGGGAGAGAGGAGCAGGCTAGGTGATGGGGAGAAGGTGGTGATGGGATGCTATCTTTCCCCCCTCTAAGAGCCTCCACTGGTTGAAGTCTGGCCAGGAATACAAGGGTCTGATGCTGACAGGATTCTTCAAGTATGAGTCAAGGACTCCAGGGCTGAGCAGAGTTACTTGCTGCATTTGGAGTGGAGGAGACTATTCTTCCTGTCTGCATAGAAACAGCCCTGCTGTGGGGCCTGTAGAACAGGGAGCTTTGAATGAATCCCAAAACAACAACCTCGCCTGGTTTTGGCAATGCAATGACAAGCACTCCTTGTGGTCCTGCAGAAGCAAGGGGGGTGGAGGTGGGGAACAGGTGCAGGAGAGTCAACGGGAGTGATGTGATGGAGCAGATCACTGCAGCTAACACACTGGCTCTGCGCGCAGAAGACACTTTTGAGACTCAGAACAAATAGGGGACACTGTGAAGAGGGTTTCTGGAAGCCAGGCTGGGGAGGGTATAACTTTGATAACTCTAATTTGTCATTAAAAGTGAGTGTGTCTTATATTACAAACACAGGCCCATGAGGTCACCTGGTCACCTGGGATCACACCGCTGTAATAAAGATGAAAAAACAGATTCAGAGGAATTAAGTACTTTTTCAAAATTCCACACCAAGACAAGGGAATGCAGGACAAGCAGTTGGGATGGGAAACAAGCTCTTGCTAATTCCTAAGGAGAGCACAGTAGTGGGGGAACTACAGTCTTTCATTCTTATCACAGATCTATCTGTTCTGTGGCAAGTGAGGTAATTGCTTGAATGTTAGTTTTTTGCCTTGACTTCTTCAACATTTTTTTTTTTTTTTGAGATGAAGTTTCACTTTTGTTACTAAGGTTGGACTGCAATGGCACGATCTCAGCTCACTGCAACCTCTGCCTCCTGGGTTCAAGTGATTCTCCTGCCTCAGCCTCCCAAATAGCTGGGATTACAGGTGGGTGCCACCACGCCCAGCTAATTTTTGTATTTTTAGTAGAGACGGGGTTTCACCATGTTAGCCAGGCTAGTCACGAACTCCTGACCTCAGGTGATCCACCCGCCTCGGCCTCCCAAAGTGCTGGGATTATAGATGTGAGCCACCATGCCCAGCTGACTTCTTCATCTTTCAGTGAAATTCATGTAGTACCTACCCCTAATTACCATAGTAAAATGGAATTGTTAAGGTCTAATAAGGAAATATAGTTGAGCTCATCTTGTACAAACAAGATAATTTACAGACAAGGTGAAGCATTCCATTTTTTAATGTAGCTGGAGTAAATAGGAGTGACTTACATTGCAGAGAAACTAAACTGTTGCAAATGGAAGTTGAGTAACTTGAAATTTGTAATTTGTCCTGTTTTTTAAGAATAACACTCTGGAAGACAATAACGTTAACATGGCAATACTCCTTGAGTTGATCTACAGATTCAACGCAATCCTTATGAAAATTCCTGCTGCCTCTTTTGTCTAAATTGACAAACTGATCATAAAATTTATGTAGAAATACAAGAGACCCAGTATAGCCAAAACAATCTTGAAATAAAAACCAAGTTGAAAGACACAAGCTTTCCAATTTCAAAATGTATGACAAATCTACATGAATCAAGACAGTACAGTACTGCCATAAGGATAGACATGTATTGAGAGTCCAGAAATAAAATCATATATTTATAGTTAATTGGTTTTTGACAAGGGTTCCAAGGCAATCAAATGAAGAAAGAATAGTCTTTCAAACAAATGGTGTTAGAATAACTCGATATCCACATGGAAAAGAAGGAAGTTGGACCTGTACCTCACACCACATACAAAATTAGCTCAAAATGAATCAGAGATTTAAGTGAAAGTGCTAAGACTGCGATACTCTAAAAAGAACACAGGAGTAAATCTGTATGACCTTGAATTAAGCAATGGTTTCTTAGACATAACACCAAAAGCGTTAAGCAAAAAAAAGAAAAAGAAAGATAAATCAAAATTATGGATTTTATAGATGAAGTCAAAAAATAGACTTCATCAACATTAAAAACTCTTTTGTGACAAAGGGCACTATCACGAAAGTGACAAGACAACCCACAGAATAGGAGAAAAATTTGCAAATTATATATATGATAAGCATCTAGTATTTAGAATATATAAAGAGTTCTTATAATGTAATCATAAAAAGAAAAGAACAAAAATTTTGTAAACAACCGATTTGAGTAGACAGAAATTACACACAAAGAAGATATACAAATGGCCAGTATGCAAAGAAAAGATGTTCAGCATCACTAGTAATTAGGAAAATGAACATCAAAACCGCAATGAGGTACCACTTCGCACCTACCTGGATACCTATAATAAAAAGATAGACAAATAAGTGGCAGAGAGAGTGTGGAGATACTGGAACTCTCATACATTGCTGGTGAAAATGTAAAATGGTGTTTCCCTCTGGAAAACAATTTTGCTATTCTAAAGTAAATTAGACAGTAATTCTGTTCCTAGATACATGCCAAAGAGAATTGAAAAGATACATCCACATAACAACCTGTACACAAAGGTTCACAGAGGGATTATTCATGATAGTCAAAAAGTGAAAACAACTCAAATGTCTATCGATTGATGAATGGATAAACAAAATGTGATCTATCCATACAATTGAATATTATTCAGCCATGAGAAGAATGAAAAACCAATATATACAACAACATGGATAAACCTTGAGGACATTATGCTAAATAAAATAAGCCAGACTCCAAAAGCCACATGTTATAGATTCCATTTATATGAAGTCTGGAAAGGCAAATCCATAGAGACAGAAAGTAGATTAGTGGTTGCCAATGGCTGGGAGGGGAGCATGGGACGTGACAATTAATGGGGTTGGTGTTTCTTTCTGGGAGTAATAAAAATGTCCTGAAATTAGTGGTGATGGCTGCAAAACTTTGTGATTATGTTAAAAACTGTCAAATTTTGCCCTTTTAAAAGGCAAATTTTAAGGAATATTAATTACATCTCAGTAAAAAAAATGCTCAGGTGTAGAAGAGAGGAAGGAAAGAAGGATGGAAGGAAGGAGGGAAGGAAGGAATGAAGAAAGGAAGGAAGGAAGGAAAGAAGGAAGGAAGGAAGGGAGAAAGACAGAGGAAGAGAGGGAGGGAGGGAGGGAGGGAGGAAGGAAGGAAGGAAGGAAGGAAGGAAGGAAGGAAGGAAGGAAGGAAGGAAGGAAGGAAGGAAGGAAGGAAGGAAGGGAGGGAGGGAGGGAGGGAGGGAGGGAGGGAGGGAGGGAGGGAGAAAGACAGAGAGAGGAAGGGAGGGAGGGAGGAAGGAAGGAAGGAAGGAAGGAAGGAAGGAAAGAAGGAAGGGAGGGAGGGAGGGAGGGAAATAGAGAAAGAGAGAGAGAATAACACTTTTAGAAGTGTGTTGTCTGGCCCGACAGTGCAACCCAGACTCTTCCAAGAAAAAAGGGGGGCATGTCCCCCACAGAGAACGAGAAGGGTGGTCTCCATTGTCTCACGTATTAGGGTTTTTCACTCAGACTAAACCAATAGGATGGATGGACAGATGATACATAATGAGAGAGGATTCATTAGGAAAAACGGCTCATGTGATTCTGGAGGCTGAGAAGTCCCACGAACTGTAAGCCGGAGGCCCAGGGAAGTCAATAGTGTGGCTCAGACCAACACTAAGGCCTGAGAACCCTGTGGGGTACGTGCAAGTTCCAGAGCTGAAGGCCAAAGAACCTGGAGTGCTGGTGTCCAAGGGTAGGAGGAGAAGGGTGTCCCAGCTCCAGAAGAAGGGAAAATTTACCCCTCCTCTGCCTTTTTGTTCTATCAGGACTCTCAGCAGATTGGCTGGTGCCCGCCCACATCAGGTGAGGGCGGATCTTCCTTACTCAGTCCTCGGATTCAAATCTCAATCTCTTCTGGAAACACCCTCACAGACTTACCAAGAAATAATGCTTTGCCAGCTATCTGGGTGCCCCATAATCTAGGCAAGTCGACACCTAAAATGAACCATCACATTACTTATGCTCAGGCAGTTCAGACGCCTGTACCTAGAGCTAGTGCAAAGAACACTCCTGTCCGGGCTTCAAGAATCTCCGCTATCAAACCTGGGACTCCTTGTAGCCCACATTTGACCTTCCCATGCTTCAATATTCTGGAAACCAGGTCATACCTAAGAAATGTAATAGGTTTCTACATGTTACCCAGATCCAAAACCTGAATGACCTTAAAGAATTCAAATTGCAAAGGAAGCAATCCACACTTTACAAATATGTTCACTGCAGCACTCCTTACAAAACTGAACACCTAGAAACAACCTAACTAACTAACAACAGGGAAAATCATGGTACATCCTTACAATGGAATAGTATAGAACTCAAAGTCATGACTGTAAGAGCTTTTAGTGATATGGGAAATGCTATGATCATGACAAGCAGAACATAAAATGTAAGCTACCAAATCATAGCGTATGGCGTTCTCAACTATGGTAAAAAATGTATATATATACTTGCCTTAAGAAATATAAGGATTTTCAGCAACCTCCACCAAAAAAAGAAGAAAAAAGGAATATGAGGATTCAGCCAGAGGCGAGAGATGTTTAAAAAGAAAGAAAGAAGAAAGAAATACGGGAAGACATATGCCATAATATTGTTAATGATCATCTTTAGCGGGTGGATGTTTTACTCTTTTCATAATAAAATTTTCTTCTCAAAATTTCCACAATAGACATGTAATCCTTTTGTTATCAGGAAAAAAAGGAATCATATGGGAGGGAAATTCCAGGTAGCAAAGTAGAAGAAATGTAACAGAACGTCAAATGTGCCACCAGGGATGAGCTGGAAGAGCTCATTGACCTCCTGGCTGGCACTGCGGCATCCCATGCAGAGAAGCAAAAGTGCAAGGAATGGTGTCTGCTTGGACATGCACAGCGTCGCGGCATCCCATCAGAGAAGCAAAAGTGCGAGGAATGGTGTCTGCTTGGACGTGCACAGGGTCCCTCACGGGGCTTAAGGAATGACTTGTGGATTCAGGCCTCCTTCTGGTTGGGGAGCCTCACCGAGCGTTGACCAGGAGCAAGCATACCATGGATCTAGTGGGCTGCCAGCAGGTGCAACCAGGTGGATTAACCAGATTGGTAATGAGGACTTGCAGAATTTCTTTTTCTTTTCTTTTTTTTTCTTTTTTCTTTTTTTTTTTTTTTTGAGACAGAGTCTTGCTCTATCACCCAGGCTGGAATGCAGTGGTGCAATCTCAGCTCACTGCAAGCTCCACCTCCGGGGTTCACGCCATTCTCCTGCCTCAGCCTCCCAAGTAGCTGGGACTACAGGTGCCCGCCACCACGCCTGGCTAATTTTTTTGTACTTTTAGTAGAGATGGGGTTTCACCGTGTTAGCCAGGATGGCCTTGATCTCCTGACCTTGTGATCTGCCTGCCTCAACCTCCCAAAGTGCTGGGATTACAGGCGTGAGCTACTGCACCTGGCGAGGACTTATAGAATTTCTAAAACCATTTCCTATACATTATTTCTTTTCACCTTTATGACACCTAAGATAAGGATCAATTTTTACCTCCATGATATAGACAAGGAAAATGTGCCTGTATCAGTGAAGTTAATTGTAGATGCAGTAATAGATAAATCTCAAATTATCAGGGGCTCAGCACAATAAAAGTGTATTCCCTGCTAACACAGGCACACCCACAGACCAATTCTGGCACGGTGGCTTTTCATGTGGTGTTTCAGGACCCAGGCCCCTTCTATCTGTGGCTCTGTCCTTCTCTACTCATCAGCACCTTCTCTCTCCAGCAGGTAGGGGAAGAGCTGGAGTCGGGGAGCACGTGGACATGTCAATGGCCAGGTCTGGGCACAGCAGACGTGCCTCCCATGGACATCCCATTGGCCAGAGTCAGTCGTGGGGGCGTTCCTGGTTTCTCCCCTGTGCTCAGTGGAAAAGTAAATGATTTGAGGATGAACAAGCCATCTCTGCCAGAGTCCCAGCGTGTAAGGCATTGGTTGAAGGCCACACAGCTAATAAGAGACAAAGCAAAGACTCAAAGTCCGGGCTATGGTGTCCTCGTCTACCTGGTCATCCTGCCCTCTTGCAGGTCCCTGGAGTCTCTCCCTTCAGTGATGTTCAATAGACCCCGGCTATGAGCATCCACTCAGGGCCTTGATGCCAGCATGACCACTGAAAGGGGTAAAAAAAAAGTCTAATGAAAACAATGATTTTAAATACAAACCCATCAATAATTCTTGTACAATATTTTTCCCTAGGTTTTATTCTTCCTTGATTAACTCCTGCAACTCCCCATCAAACATAACACCAGTTGTAACACAATTCCTTTCTGTGCTTATGATCTGTGTTGCCATATAGAGGTTGTGTTTGCAAGAGTGACCTTTCAAAGGCTCCTGCCCTGCTTCTGAGGGCCCCTCCTAGCCAGTGGGATCTGCTGCCACTGGTTGGAGGGTGGTGCTGGATTCTGCCTTGTGTTCTGAATGGTCATTGTTTCCAGGAATGTCTGCAAAAAAAAACAAAAAAAAAAAACAAAAAAAAAACAAAAAAAAAAACAAAAAAAAGAGAGAGAAAGAAAGAAGAAAGAAAAAGCTAAGTATAAATATGAACTGGGCTGACTAATCATCACCATTAACCAAAAGATTTATCATCCAAACATGGCTTAAAGAAATACAGATACCTGGATATACCTATTTACTTATAAACATTTATTTAAATAAATGAGCAGGGATCCAATTAATATCATCTAGACGGTTCAAACACATTTTCTTATCTGACCACCACATGAACCCTGCTGAGACAGTTTTCCTTTCCTTGTTATGTCAATGGTGGCTGGTGATATTGGATGGTGAGTAAGTGGGTTGGTGTTTATCTTCTTGGCAACCTCTTGCTGCTGGAAACCTTTTGCTCCCTGAACCTGTTTCTTGTCTGTAGAGTGAAGAAAGAGCAAAAATTAGTAATAATAATAATAATAATAATAATAATAATAATACAACACCTACTTCTTAGCATCTGTAAGAGAATTGAATGGGATAATAGATTTACAGCATCTGGGACATGATCAGAGTGACTATTTCAGTTACAATTAATGAAATGGAGACTCAGATGGGTAATTTTCTCAAAGCCAGATAGCCAGTGAGTGGTAAGGCTGAGATTTGAACCCAGGTCCATCTAAGTCTAATGCCTGAACTCCTTTTACCTGCTGCTGACTCTTTCTACTAGGAAACTAGTTCGCAGAGAACTAGCTCCTAGTTCGCGGGAAGCATCCTTTCCACTTAATTCGTAAAAATCTCAATCACTGTGTAATCAAGCTCTATGACTTTTCAGCATTGCTCTTCATTCCAGCTTCTTGAACTGAAAGCTGAGCTCATGTATGTGCAATCTCTCTCACCTGGGATGAATGCTCATCTGGAAATACTGGAGTTTCTGGAGCCATCTCTGAAAAATGCAGCAAAAATGGATCAGGGTCTCCACCCATCTCAGCCCGCTGAGCTCGTGGTGAGGGCTAGAGGACAGCAGCAGAGGGAGAGAGCATGCCATCTGGAGCCACAGGCCCCTAGCACCAGCTCCACCACGGAACAGCTGTTTATCCCCTCTGAGTCTCAGTTTCCTGAACTGTGAAATGGAGACACCTATAACACACCTGTTTGCCTCACAAGGTTGAGAGCATTGGTTGAAGTCAAGCCGCTAAAAGCACACTGCAAACTGTAAAGTTCTATATGATTTGTTTTTACCAACCAAACCACAATCCATTGCCAGACCATTCTTCAAATAAGAGACAGATTTCTGGCCAGCCGTGGTGGCTCATGCCTGTAATCCCAGCACTTTGGGAGGCTGAGGCGGGCAGATCACCTGAGGTCAGGAGTTCAAGACCAGCCTGGCCAACATGGTGAAACCCCGTCTCTATTAAAAATACAAAAATTAGCCAGGTGTGGTGGCGGGCACCTGTGATCTCAGCTACTTGGGAGGTTGAGGCAGGAGAATTGCTTGAACCCAGGAGGCAAATCTTGCAGTGAGCCGAGATCACGCCATTACACTCCACCCTGGGGTGATGGAGTGAGGCTTCGTCTCAAAAAAATAAAAAATAAAATAAAAAAATAAAAAAGAATGAAAAAAAGAGAGACGGATTTCTTTCCCTTAGCCATAATCATGACTAATATATTCCAGGATGTTTTGCATTTTCCTAGGCTTCAAACAAAACTAAACCCAAACAAGAATGTTGAAGCGGTCCTTAATTCCACAGTTCTAGTGGAGTATCTCCTGTGCGAGGCCCTGGGCTGAGCGTGCTGTGGAAGGCAAATATGACTAAGACTTAGCCCTCTGCTTGAGGAGCTCATGGCCTAGTGGGAGAGTTCAGACAACTACATGAAGTGTGTCATACCAGAAGAGGGGAACAAATAAAGTGTTAGAAAAGTGTAAGGAGGCAGAGCTTACTATTAGTTTAGTGAACTCAAGAAAAGCCTTTTGGAGGAGAGAATATTTGAACTGAGCCTTAAAAGTTGACTAATATTTGGGCAAGTAAAAATAACCACTTGAAAGCCAAGCCAGGTGTAATCCCAGCTACTCAGAAGGCTGAGATGGGAGGATCACTTGAGCCCAGGTGTAATCCCAGCTACTGAGAAGGCTGAGAGGGGAGGATCACTTGAGCCCAGGTGTAATCCCAGCTACTCAGAAGGCTGAGAGGGGAGGATCACTTGAGCCCAGGTGTAATCCCAGCTACTCAGAAGGCTGAGAGGGGAGGATCACTTGAGCCCAGGTGTAATCCCAGCTACTCAGAAGGCTGAGATGGGAGGATCACTTGAGCCCAGGTGTAATCCCAGCTACTCAGAAGGCTGAGATGGGAGGATCACTTGAGCCCAGGTGTAATCCCAGCTACTCAGAAGGCTGAGATGGGAGGATCACTTGAGCCCAGGAGTTCAAGGCCAGCCTGGGCAGCATAGTGAGACTCCATTTCTAGAAAAAAGAAAGAGAGAACCACGTAAGCAAAGGTTTGGGGCAGAAAAACGTAGGCTATGTAGGCAAACAGGAGACAGACTTGGACTTGACTGACTCAAAGGGTACATAAAGAAGAGGCTGGGGAGCAGAGACACATAAGTGGGAATTGAAAGCCAGCCTCGTGGCTTGTTTTTTGAAAAGGAAATAGAAAATTGATCCAGCAAGAGATTGCAGAATGGTCTGGAGCAGAGGGAGACCCAAGGCAGACAACACATTTCCGAGTTCATTGCAGTGGGCCAAATACCAGGAAACTCTGAATGAGGACAGCAGCAGTGGGAACAGGAAGATGCCTTGTAAGAATAAAATCCAAAAGATGTGTCAGAAAAAATAGCAGAAAAGACCTGGGCCTGTAAAGCCTGGTAAGCAAATGGAGGTTTGTTTCACTATTTCCAAAGCTTCACAGATTCATCCGTGCAACAAAGGTGGGTCAGACGCATGCTGGGGTGGAAGGCACAGCAGCGAGCAAGACAGACGGGATCCCTGTGGGGCTCGCGTGTTCAGGAGGCAAAACCTGACCCAGTAACTCAGTGCGGAAACACGGTGGGCACAGGGCAGTGTCCCTGAGGCGGGGCCAGGGAGGAGGGGAGCTATCCAGGGAGGTAGGGGGCCTCTCTGAGGAAGTGGCATTTCATCTAAACTTAAATAATGAGCATGGAACAGCTGGATGAAAGTGGGGGAGAAGCGATCTTCAAGACTTTTTATTCAAATAGCATTTTAAGGAGTTACTGTTTGTTTATTTGTTTATTTTTGAGAGAGGGTCTCATTTGGTCACCCAGGCTGGAGTGCAGTGGCGTGATCAGAATTCACTGCAGCCTCAAACTTCTGGGCTCAGGCGGTCCTCCCACCTCAGCCTCCTGAGCAACTGGGACTACAGATGCACACCACCATGCCCAGATAATTTTTTACTTTTCCATAGCTGTGTTGCCCGGGCTAGTCTTAAACTCCTGGCCTCAAGTGACCCTCTCACCTCAGCCTCCCAAAGCACTGAACTACAGCCGTGAGCCACTGAGGCCTGGCCATGGGAGTTACGTTTTGGTGTCAAGACACCAAGGTCCCTCTGTGGCCCGAAACAAGGGAAAATCTCTTATTTACTATCCTATGGAATATCCTGTGTCTTGCATACAGTATACTCCCAACCTCTGATAATGTCTTCTTTCTCCCAACGTAGCTATGAGACAGTTTCCCATCTTTTCTTCCAAACAGCTGGCCTTTGGATGTCCACATGGGTTTTCATTTTCTCCAAAAATCCAGCTTAATAGGTAATACTTATTACCAAACTTAAGCGTCCCAGAAGCTCATAGACACTAGATAAACAAGACTTGTTCATCAATGTAGAATATGACAAATGTCCCTGGTCCATTTAAGAGAACACAGGGTAGCTTTTAGAATAAGACAGGTGAACTTTTCTATCCAAAGGGTGAGTCAGCCCATCTGGTATGACAAATGCTGTTCCTGGCTTCATTCCTTGCCTGAGACCATTTGCCAAAACCTTTTTCATGAATCAGTAGTGAAGATAATCTAAGCCGCTCCCAGTAGACTCACTAGTGCATAGGTTCCAGGCATAGGACATCAATTTGGTTTGGTTATAAAATTTAATATTCTACAACTCACACAGAATCTAATTCATTTGCCATCTGGTTTGGGAAGAAAGACCTCTGGAAACATTCGGGGGCCTTCAGGATTAATATTTCTCATCTTCTTCCCAGTCTTCCTCAAGACCTTTCCATTCACACTAAAAGGTAATAATCTACCTGGAGTATTACCCTTTATTTCAAAAGCGATAAGTTCATTCCACCTGGTTTACTTTGTAATATATCTGTGGATTTTCTCATTCTCTTACCCTAACAGTTTCAAGCCACATTAAATGTTCTCTACCCCATCCTTGAGGGCTGTGAGTGTATAAACACATCACGTTACAAGCTAATTATCTTAAAACACCATTTTATACTTTCGTAACCTGAAAGGTTTACAAAACACCTTCACTTACATTATCTCAATTTGTTCTCATGCTGACCCTGAGAACACTCCTATAAAACAGGAAAATCATGCATTGTTATTTGCCTTTTACAGACGAGGCTATTAAAGCCCAGGAAGGTGACATGGTCAAGATCTGGGATTCCTTCTTTGGTCTTCAGTGTGTGTCCTGCCTAAAACACTTAACAGCCCTCATCCTCAGTACCTCACTAGGTTAGGGTGATGTCCCCTAACCTCAGCATTCCAGAGTTTCTATCTAGTTTTCCAACCTTGTCTTCTCCAATATCAACCATCTGTTCCAATGCAGCTGGTGTTTCTAGTGTTATCTGAGTCTCTCATGCCCTGGAGGGCTTTAACTGGCTGCTCTGCATCCCCCTAGGAGCTGGTGGGTGGGCTGCAGGGAGCCTGAGTACCCTGCAGGGATGCAAGTGGCACTTTGCATGTACGTGCTTGTGTGCATTTGTCTGAATTCATAACTTTCATTAGATCCACAAAGAGGTCTGTGGCATTCTCCCCCTAAAAAAGGTTAAAATCAATTTCATACACTGTTCTCCTTGCCCCTAAATGTCCTTTCCACTCCTCTTGACCTATTTAATGCTATGCCTCTTAATTTTTTTTCAGAACTTAAACAAAGCCAACTATTAACATTAGTGATCTGTAAATGTCCCTTTCTAGACTAGTTTATTTGTTCTTTTCTTTCCAAGGATTAATTCAAAAAGGGAGAAGCTGAAGTATTCCTAGGGTGGCTTTTACATATGCAAATAACATGCCATAACTTATCCCAATTGATAGAACAATTAGTTGTAAACCTTAATCATTCCCTCCAGGGTTGATTTAAATCCTTCCATTAGCACAATGGTCCTGTGTGATAAAGAGCATAAACAGCTCAATAGATACATCTAACCACATTGATACAGATAGGGTATCAGTTATGAAAACTATACTCTCCTCTGTAAGGACTGCGTAATGATATGCCAGATGAACAAAAATAGCAAAGGTTCAGCCATTTCCCTAGACACCAAAACAGGCCTCACTGCTTTTGGGGCCCAGAGGACATAATGAGCCTTGTAAGAACAGATTTTCTTTGGGAAGTGTCTTAGTGCATTTTGTGTTCCTTATAAGAGAATTCCTGAAACAGGGTAATTTATAAAGAAATAATATTTATCTTCTACAGTTCTGGGAGCTGGGAAGCCCAAGGTCGAGGAATCACATCTGGTGAGGGCCTTCTGTCTGGCAGGACTCTGCAGAGCCCTGAGGTGATGCAGGGCGTTACATGGTAAGGAGGCTGAGTGTGCTGGCTCCGGTCTCTCTTCCTCTTCTCTTAGAACCACCAGCTGCACTCCCATGGTGATATAGTTATATGTGTGCTCCTCCAAAACACATGTTGAAATGTGATCTCCAGTGTTGAAGGTGGGCCTAGTGGGGGGTGTCTCAGTCATGGGGGTGGATTCCTCATGAATAGTTTGGTGCTGTCCTAATGATAATGAGTGAATTCTTACTTTGAGTTCACACAAGATCTGATTGTTAAAAGAGTGTAGCACTTCCCTCCTCTCTCTCTCGCTTTCTCTCTCACTGTGTGATTTGCTGGCTCCCACTCTGCTTTTTACCATGAATAAAAGCTCCATGAGGTCTCATTGGAAGCTGAGCAGATGCCAGCACCATGCATCCTGTATAGTCTACAGAACTGTGAGTCAATTAAACTTTTTTTCTATGTAAATTACTCAAACTCAGGTATTTCTTTACAGCAACACAAAAACGAACTAATACAGACAGTTGATATCGAGCAGGGCATCATTATAAAGATACCTGAAGATGTGGAAGTGGCTTTGGAACTGGGTAACAGGCAGAGGTTTAAAGAGATTAGAGGGCGTAGAAGACAGGAAAATTAGGGAAATTTTGGAAGTTCTTAGAGACTGGTTAAATGGATGTGACAGCTGAGCTTGATCAGAAAAGTCCTATAGCCATGGCATCTGTATTAGTCATGGTTCTCCAGAGAAACAGAACCAATAGGAGATATAAACATATGTTTATCTAGGGAGAGATTTATTATAAGGAATTGGTTCATGTGATTATGGAGGCTGAGGAGCCCCATAGTTTGCAGTCTGCATGCTGGAGACCCAGGACAGCTGGTGGTGTAGCTAGAAGGCCTGAGAACCACAGAGCTGATGGTGCAGATTCTAGTCTTGAGTTGAAGGCTGAGAACCAGGAGTGCTGAAGGCTAAAAACCAGGAGTGCTGAAAGCAGGGGAATATCATCAGTCAGACAGAATTCAAACTTCTTCTTCCCTTTTATCCTATTCAGGCCCTCAACACATGGGACAAGGCCCCCCCTCACTGGGGAAGGCCATCTACTTCACTCAGGCTGCCGATTCAATGCTAATTTCTTCCAGAAATGCCCTTGCAAACACCCAGACTGACCATATATTTGGCCATCCCACAGCTCAGCCAAGTTGACCCATATAATGAACTATCACAGCAGCTACTGGATGCTGCAGCCGACTCATCAGTGTCTCCCTCAGGAGGGTTTGAGAATCCTGCTACTTGTCATCAGGAAAGGATATTTTCTCATTCTCATCAATATCTATCCCAAACCTTAAGTCCTTACTCCCAACCATCTCCATCTTCTTCATTCGCAGGAGACAAACGTCACCCACTTGAGCCTATGGAGCCCAAAAAGCCTAAACACCTACTCTTCTGCTTCCTCCATTCTCAGAGGATGGGGTGCTGTTTCCCTTTTCTAGACCAACCCCTCCATCCTTGCCCCTCCATCCAGTCCATCTCCCTAGAGCCTTGATCTACCACATTTAGCAGACAGTACTCCGTCTTCAGACTCTTCTCTTGTGACACTACAGTTGACCCTTGAACAACATTGGTTTGAACAGCGTGGGTCCACTTATGCGTGGATTTTTTTTCAATAAAAGTTACACCAAGTGTGCCTGCTTCTCCTGCTTCCCCTTCCACCTCCTCCACCTCTTCTATCTTTGTTACCCCTGAGACAGCAAGATCAACCCCTCTTCTTCCCTCTCTTCCTCAGCCTACTCAATGTGAAGACAATGAGGACAAAGACCTTCATGATGATTCATTTCCACTTAGTGAACAGCACATATATTTTCTCTTCTTTATGATTTTTCTTAACAACACTTTATTTTCTCTAGCTGAATTTATTGTAATACAGTACATAATACATATAACACAGAAAATATGCATTAATTGTCTATGTTATTTGTAAGGCTTTGTGTCAGCAGTAAGTGATTAGTAGTTAAGTTTGGGGAAAATCAAAATTATATATAGGCAGATTTTCCACTGCGAGGGGAGCCAGGGCTCCTAACCTCTGCATTGTTCAGAGACCAACTATACCTTCTTTTGAAGCTCACACCACTGGCATACACCACCTGCCATTTTTTTTCCTTAGTCACCACCTCCAAACCCCTGCACCATCCCTGTGGCCATTATTCTATGTCATTAACTCCCGACTCTGGTGACCCTTCCCCCCTTTGTCATTCCTTCGTTTTGGTAACTTCACCATCCTTGTGAATGTCCTAGCCCTTAGAGGTTTGATACCCTCCGCAGCAGCCTTTTCCTTCCTCTCTAGCAGTCGCCCTCTCCCAAGATCACACCCTAGACCTTGTCTTCACTAATAACTATGCTATGCCTGAAATCCCTTTTTCAAATATTCCATAATCTGATCGCCACCTCTCATCCTTCAAACATATTGGTTCTAGTAGCACCACAACATAATTTTTTACCTTATCAAGACTGGCAGTCTATAAGCCACAGCTTTTTGCAATGTCCATCATATAATTAAAATCATCAACTTGTAATCACTCTCAATTTCCTTGTCCTTTTCTGTCTGCCTCAGACACAGCAGGAAAAAGTCAAGACTGAGCAAATCTACTTTTGTGTGATTTCATCCAAGCAACCAAACACTGCTCAAGAAAAACTACACAATTTGGCTGGTTGGTTGGACAAGTTCAAAACCACGAATGTCGAAAGGACACCCATGCTCCCCAGCAATCCTACCACCCAGTGAGTTTGCTTTCACACTCTCCTTGGGGACGACGGTATACTCTCTCTCTCCTCAAATCTCTTTTACTCTCTCCACTCTCAGCTCATGGACTTAGCTCATCTTTATGGGAAAAATAGAAGCACTCTATAATTTGATGGCAGCATAATTAAATCCCCAGCCCTGAGCTCTAAACTTGTATATCCAACAGAAGACTCAACGTCTTCCTTTGGATGTCTGATAAGCACCTCAAACTTAGTGTATCCAAACAGCACTCCTAATTTCTCCCAAAGAAACTGTTTCTGGACCTGTTTTTTTAGTCTCAGCAAATGGCTCCACTTTCTACTCTGCTGCTTATTGAAGGGCTTACAGCCTTCCTATATGGCCCCGTTGCTTGCTGCCTAGGCAATATCCACTCTCCTCTTCTTCCTTATTAACATGACTTGAGTCCGGGGGGGTCAATGTGACAAGCCAAAATGCTTACCTCCCCAAACTTATTTACAGAGAAGACTGGTCATGTGACCTCAGTTTTGGCCAATGAGATATACTCAGAAGTTCCTGGGTGGGCTTTCCGAGGAAGCTCTTAAAAAGGGAAGACCCACTGGGTATTACTGCTTTTGTCATTCCTCCTTTCTCTTTCTTCTTGGCTAAAATGCACGCATGACACCTGGAGGCACAGCAGCCATCTCACCAGCAGAACCAAAGTCTCACAGGTAGGAACGGGGAGCTGAACGGGTCCGGGTCCCTGATGGCATCACGGGGCAGCTGTATTAGCCTTGCACTGCCCGTCTATGGACTTTTTCGTTGCTTTTGAACAAATTAATCCCTATTTGCTTAAGCCATTACAATGAGGTTCCTGTTATGTGCAGCTGACTGCGATTTTAAATGCATGACACTGTTGAAAACACAGGGCAATCCTTGCTTCAGAACTAACCATCTCCTCCCAAGACAGGTAGACACTTTTACTGGGTGTTCATTCCAACTGGTTTCTAAAAAAAATGAGTTCTTAAACCCAAATGAGTTCCTAAATATACCTTTTCTCCTTTTTCCTACACTTAGGACACTAAGTTCTCCAGCTTTGGTTTTGAGTTGCCACAAAAATATCTGTTTTTCTCCCCATGACTTCCCCACTAATACCTTTGGAAACTGGCATTTGGGATCCTCACATGTTCATTTGTGTGAGGTTTTTGTCCATCTAAGCCCCCCTCCATGTACATACACATCAGAGATTTCCTAAGCTAAAGTTCTTCTTTTTAACAAGCACCTATATGGTTCTCACTATTAATATGTGCCAAAACCCTGATATAAGTGTTTTACAAATACAAACTCGCTTAGTTTTCACAACACCCAGGTACTATCTTTATCTCCATTATTGAGATGAGGAACTGAGGCACAGAGAGGTTACCTAAATTTTTCAGTATTGCTAAGCTAGTAAATAGCAGAACTGAGTTCAAACCCAGGCTTCAGAGACAGTGCACCATGCTAAGCTCACATGAAGGGGAAAAACTAAACTAACCAACCAAACACAGAAACAGCAAATATTCTTGCAGAACTTGAAAACCCACCACATTTAAACCACTGTCTAAACTGCAAAGAAATCCAGGAATTAAATAACATACGTTCTGTATTTTCCAAGAGCTTACAACAGAGCAGAGAGGACCCATGTATCCAATCACTTACCGAAAGCAAAGCGTGATGACTCCTCTGGGATGAAAAGAGGCACAGAGCACACACTTAGACCATGTAGGGACATGGGATAGCATTACGATGACATTTCCCAGGAAGCATCCAGATGTCCCCGTCCAGGTTGTGATGGGGCCATGGCGAACAATTTTTCTCAGCAAAACGCAGCCATCTCACCAGCAGAACCAAAGTCGCACAGGTAGGAATGGGAAGCAGAACGGGTCCGGGTCCCTGATGGCATCATTGGGCAGCTGTATTAGCCTTGCACTGCCCGTCTATGGACTTTTTGTTGCTTTTGAACAAGTTAATCCCTATTTGCTTAAACCATTACAATGAGGTTCCTATTATGTGCAACTCTCAGCTTAATTGGCTGTGTGACTTTGGTCAACTCACTTCCTTTCTGGGACTTGGACTTCAGCATATACAGAATGAGGGATCTGGATTTTACAAAGTTACTTCCAGTTTGACAGTTGGTGGGTTGATGTTTTCGGCCATGTTTTGGTTATGGAGCCTCACGTTACTCATTCTGTAAGCCCCAGGCTAGAGCTTCTGTCCTTCCAGTTGGCTGTGATGTATATTAATATTATTTTTAAATTGGGAACCGCTTTCCATGTCCATAAACATAACACTATGTCATGATTTTAATGCCTGCATAATATTATGTTGTATATACTCTACTTCATTTAACCAGTCTTGTTTTATTCACAGCTAGATTGTTTCCACATTTGCTGCCATGAATATCTGTGTATCCATATCTTTATGCCATGTCCAATTACTTCCCAAGAAAAATTCCCAGAAGTGATTTTTTTCATGTCAAAGGGAAAGCACATTTTAAAGATTTTTGGTGCATATTGCCAAATGTCTCCCTGAAAATTTGCCCTTTTTACACTTGAACGTATGAGAGTTCTTTCTTTCTCCCCATAACTTCATCAACCTGCAGTACCAATTTAAAAATAAAATAAAAAAGAAGAAAATAAAAGAAGAAAAGTTTTTGCCATTTTCCTGGAAAAAATATTTTTATTGGCTTAATTTGTGTTTCCTTGATTACTAGTGGTGTTATCAGTGTTTCCTAGGCTTACAGGCCAGTCAGTCCTTTATTAGTGAACGGGCTATGTGATGGTTAATATTAGGTGTCAACTTGATTGGATTGAAGGATGCCTAGATGGGTGGTAAAGTAGTTTCTGGGTGTGTCTGTGAGGGTGTTGCCAGAGGATATTGACATTTGAGTCAGTGGACTGGGAGAGGAAGAGCCACCCCCAATGTGGGTGGGCACCATCCAGTCAGCTGCCAGTGTGGCTAGAACAAAACAGATGGAAGAAGGTGGGGTAAGCTGGCTTGCGGAATCTTCTGGCTTTCATCTTTCTCCTGTGCTGGGTGCTTCCTCCCGTTCCTCCTGCCCTTGGACATCAGACTCCAGGTTCTTCGGCCTTTGGACTCTGGGACTTACACTAGTGGTTTGCTGGAGGGTCTTGGACCTTTGGCTGCACTGTCAGCTTCCCTGCTTTTGAGGCTTCTGGACTCGGACTAAGCTGCTACTGGCTGCTTTCTTCCCCAGCTTGCAGATGGCCTATTGTGGGACTTCACCTTGTGAACATGTGAGCGCATTCTCCCTAACAAACTCCCTTTCATATATACATATATCCTATTAGTTCTCTTCTTCTGGAGAACTCTGACTAATGCAGGCTACTTATGGCCTTTATCCATTTCTCTGTTGGTGCTATTCATATTTTGCTTATTGATTTAGAAAGCAATATATTTTGCATTTTTTATTCTATTACTGTTATATCGTATAGCTATTTTAAAGCTATTAACCCATGATTTATTATATGTGTTGTAAATATTTTCTTCATTTTATTGTTTGCTTTTTAATATTTTTTTATGGTTCTTTAGTTGAACTGAATTGGTTAACTAAAGTAGGCAAAGGTTTTCTGTTGAGGGTTGGATAGCAAATATTTTAGGCTTTATAGGCCCTACAGTCTCTGATACAACCGCTCGACTCTGCTGCTGTAGCTACAGACAATTCATTAATAAATGGACATGGCTGTGTTCCAACAAAACTTTATTTACAAAAACAGGTGGCGGGCAGCTGGATTTGGCCTACAGGTTGTAGCTTGCTAACCCCCAATCTGTACAACTGTTTAATATTCCCCCTGAGGTTCTGATGGTTACCCTTCTAACTTTAGCAATATCTCATCCTTACTCAGATCTGTTCCTTGAGGAAGCCCACAATGAGTGGGACACAGAGCCTGCAATCCGCGAATTGTCTCTTTCCCAGGACAGTCCACCATGTCTATGCCACTCAATCAGTGCTGCTTTGTTCAGAGCAACAACCCCCAACCTTTTTGGCACCAGGGACCGGTTTTGTGGAAGACAATTTTTCCACGGGGGGCGGGGAGTAGCTGCGGATGGGGTGGGAGAATTCAATTCTTATAAGGAGCTCATAAGGAGTGTGCAACTTAGATCCCTCATATTTGCAGTTCACAATAAAGTTTGCACTCCTGTGAGACTCTAATGCTGCCACTGATCTTACAGGAGGCAGAGCCCAGGTGGTAATGCTCACTCGCCCAACGCTCCCTTCCTGCTTGCGGCCTGGTTCCGAACAGGCCAGAGACCGCTACCAGTCTACGGCTGGGGGTTGGAGACCCCTGGTTTAGAAGACCAAATGCTGCCATGGTTCTAAATCTTTACTTCTAATTTGTCATTTTATGAAATAAAAAGGTAAGATCATTCCTTGATTTCATATTTCTTTTGAGTTTTTCCAAAACATATTTTGGAAAAAGATTATTTCCCATATTTCCAAAGAAAAATCGTGACTGTCTCTGATCTGAGTTTCCATAAATTCATTGTTTCACTTAATCACATGTGGCATTTGCCACTGTCTTATGGGTTCGGTTTCTGAGGCTGGCTCCTTAGAGATGCATATTTTCCCTTTGGTTCCTTGCCTGCCATCAGGATGGCTGCCAACAGGTGAAATACAAGGCCTTGGTAACGGCCTGTGATCTGAATTATTAGACGTCCTCTAAGTACATTCAAGTGAGAAAAAAAGACAGTATCACACTTTCCTGCTCAATTATACGTTTCATTTTATGTTACGAAGATAATACTTTATTAAGACAGACAAGCATAAGTATTCAAAAGAACTAAAATTACTAAATTTAAACTGATAACGTATTACTGAGATTATTCTTTAAAGAAGGTAAAACACTGAGGTAATGATAGGAGAAACACAGTTAATGTTTTGGAATATTTACTATGTGCCAACACTATGCTAAGTACTTTTCAATCATTCACTTATTTAACCCTTACAACCCTACAGAGTGTATCCTAAAATCAACCCATTTTATAGACAAAGTAACTGATGCTTATAGATATGCATTTCATGCTTATGTTCACACAGCTAATAACGGAGCACAAACTTAAAACCTGGTGTGTCTAAATTCAGGGTACATGCTTTTTAAATTGCTCTTCTCAATAATTCTGAATCATAATTCTTAAAAAGTCCTCCCCTCTCCATACCCCCCATAATAGTAGTAGCAGCAAGAGATGTTTGTACAGTGCTCAGTATGTGCCAGGCCTTGTTCCAAGGGTTTTCCATGTACTAACCTACTAATCCTCCTGTTGACGAAGAGTCAGACTCTGTAAAACTATTTTAAGAGATTTATTCTGAGCCAAATATGAGTGACCATAGCCCATGACATAGCCCTCAGGGGGTCCTGAAAACATGTGCCAAAGGTGGTTGGGGTGCCCAAGGTGGTTGGGGTACCGCTTGGTTTTATATATTTTGGGGGGGCATGAGACATCAATCAAATACATTTAAGAAATACTCCGATAGCAGACTTCAGAGAGAGCAGGTTGTAAAATATTTCTTATCGGACTTAAAAGGGTGCCTGGCTCTTAGTTGTTTATCTCCTGGATCTGGAAAGGAAGGAAGGAAAACAAGGGGAAAAGGGAATTCTCTACAGAATGTGGATTTTTCCCACAAGAGACTTTGCAGGGCAATTTCAAGATATGGCAGAGAAACATGTTTTGGGGTCAAACATTTTATTTTCTTCCTCGTTATACCAGAGTCAGATTGGAAAGTAAGTCACGATATACAGGGTTAAATAAAACCCATCTGATGAGAATTTATGGCTTGTAGGGTATGACTCCCCAGACCCCTTAGATAGGAATTTGGGCAAGATAAAAAAATCAGAGCTTAGTCCACGCTCCTTAAAACCTTTATTAGGTAGGTACTATAAGCATCCCCATTTTTCGCATGAGGAAACTGAGGCACAGAAAAGTTAAGTTGGTAAATATCAGAGCCAGGAGTTAAACCTAGACAGTCCTAGCTGGCTTCAGAATTCATGCTTGTAACAGCCATGGTTCAGTTATAGGATGTTTAGAAATCACAGGAAAACATGAAATCACTAACCACTGTCAATTACAGCTTAATATATCTCTTGTTGATTTGAAGAGGATACACAGCTTCATTCTAAAGCATATCAAGTAATACCAGCTACTCGGAGACTGAGGCAGGAGAATTGCTTGAACCCAGGAGGCAGAGGCTGCAGTGAGCTGACGTCGCGCCACTGCACTCCAGCCTGGGTGACAGAGCCAGACTCTGTCTCGAAAATAAATAAATAAAATTTAAAAAATAAAGCATATCAAGTTTTTCTTTCTGTTGGACCTTCCCATGGCTTTTGGTGGCAAAATCCCTTGCAAAACAGCTTTCTTCCAGTCTTAGAACACTTTGAGCAAGTATGGTCCTCCAACTACTTCCAAATTAGGGCCTTATGTTGCTTTCTTAGAATGACCCCATCATCTGTTTGAGAAGCAAGTATTCTTGAAATTTTTTGTATGCAAATTAAAAAGGAACATACAATCCTACCATCGACTTAGATAACTTGCTATTGGGAAAGCAGTGATTTCTGTGTTAGTTCTTCCTAGCAGAAGGAAGTCATTTCCCTTTCTTTTAACCTGGGCGGTTTGCTCTGTGAAGTTGCCACTGAAGTTGGTCCTCATATTTGTCCCTTGGAAGTCATCAGTAATTCTGACACAGCCCGCTTGAGCAAGAAAGCTTTCAATTAGCAACATAGGCTTATCGGTTCATAATTTTTTATAACGCACATGAAATGAACATAACAGTTTGAAACATGGAAGAAAGAGGTTTAGCCCAGTCCAGACACGAGCTTGCAGTCTAGAGAGGACAGGCATGCTTCGTGAGACACTGTGCACCCGTGGTGGGCATGCTACTGCAAGCTGATGCCCTGGGGACATTTGGTGGCAGTTTTAAGGTGTGTCCCAAGACCTTCATTACAACCATCCTTTCCGTATCACCCCTACCATTGCTAAATGTGCCTTCACTCCAACCTGTGAATGAGCTGGGCCTGTACCTAAGGGACTGGCCAAGTTACTTCGAATAAGCTCTCACGCAATTGAAACAGGACATTAGGGCTGACCTGATAAATGATTGCAAAAGGAGTTTTTGATAATGAAAATCTTAGCCTGGGCACAGTGGTTCATGCCTGTAGTCCCAGCACTTTGGGCGGCCGAGGCAGGTGGATCACCTGAGATCAGGAGTTCGAAACCAACCTGGCCAACATGGTGAAACCCCGTCTCTACTAAAAATACAAAAATTAGTGTGGTGGCGGGTGCCTGTAATCCCAGCTACTCAGGAGGCTAAGATATGAGAATCACTTGAACCCGGGAGGAGGAGGTTTCTGTGAGCCGAGATCACACCACTGCACTCCAGCCTGGACAACAAAGAGCAAAACTGTCTAAAAAAAAAAAAGAAGACGACGACGAAAAAAAGAATCTTAGTGTGTCACAAGTGGAGTTTTTGACCCCTGTTGTCAGCCAAAGCCTTTAACAATGGAGATAGACAAGGAGGGGCCACTGAGGGGCAGCCCGGGAGCTTACTGAGAATGAAGCTGTCATTCTTTGGCTGACAAAATGTAATTTGCTAACCATCCTGCCAAATAGGCGTGCTCCATCCTGCCAAATAGGGGCTGACTATTCTATTATCTCTAGTCCCACCTTTCTGGATTTAAGAGCCTCAGAGGCTGGTTTATAGTTTACACTTCAGTGAGATCTCAGATCAATTCCAACACGCGGGGAAATCCAATAAGCAGGGACACTGAAATTTATGTGTTTATTTAAAGCTTGCTGTGAAACAATTACATGAATCTCACTTATAATCATCTATTACAGTTTATAAGTTACTATCCACAGCAGATTTTGCTTGAGATAGGAAAATAAATTATGTTCTCAGCATCTTGTAGAATGTCTGTCTGACAGTTCAAGATGAGAAGCTGTGAAGTTCCCTCACGAAAGTATGAAACCAGGGGCTGCATTGATTACAGCTGTCGTGTGTGTGTGTGCGCGCGCGCGCGCACGCGTGTGTGTGTGTGTGTGTGTGTTCTCCACTTCAGTGAACGGAGAGCATAGTTAAGGAGCAGGATGCTGCAATCAGTCAACCAACTGCTATCTAGTGATGTCTTCTCTGTTCAGGGCAGTCTGCTAGCTCTCCAGGGGGTCCACGGAAGCCCAAGGCAGCACCCTTTCAGGAAACTGAATACCCATGTAACAATAATAGTAACACCACAAGACAGAATGTGCTGATGTTCAAAGGAAGATGAAACAATAGGCATCGTAGGAGAAAGACAAGTGCCTGCTGGGTGACCCAGGAAGACTTCCTAGAGAGGATGGAATTCGGCATGGGTTCTGAGAGTGGGTGGTGTTTGAGAGGCAGGGACAGGGACATCCAGGAGGGGAAACCACCTGAGCCGAGGCACAGAGCAGCAGTGCCTGAGGTATGTTGGGGAAGAGCAGTGGTTCTCACTGGGGACAGAGGACTGGGGTAAGAAAATGAGGGGTTAGGCCAGAGAGGAGGTACAGTGGGGAAAGGCTGGAATGCTCCCCTTTCTCTGTATCAGAAACAGTCTTCTAACAGGTACTGATCTAAAGTACCTATTAGAATGCCTTTACCCTGAGAGCCGCTCAGGGGAACTTCAGAAGCCTCCTCCAGGTTCTGAGAGACCCTTGGGAACCCCACAGTCTTGTACAGTAATTGGTTTCCTTGTGCCCTGCATGAGTGACTGAGGAATTAAGTAAGACACCGTTCACCTCAACATGGGTAGATATTATGTAGAAATTCCACCTTCAGATCTCTCCTCTTCATCATTATTTTTTAGATGAATGCACTGAGAAGCCAGCAACAGCATCAGAATGTCTCTCGCCCTCACACAAGGAGCAAACGAAGCAGAACATCAAAAGGATGGCGCTAGAGCTGTAAGGAGAAACTTCATTCGTGTGTTTAATTGAGCTGCTGTTATTTTGCCAGGCAAGGGGCTGGGCCTCGGAGATACAGCAATGAAACAGACCAGGCAAGATCCAAAGCTTCATGAAACTTGCAAACCATTGAACAAGATAGATAGTAAACAAATTAATGCATAGATAAAAGTTGGAAAGAAATATGCAGGCAAAGTTTTGGGAGCTATCAGAGACTACAACAGGGAAGGTCAGGAAATGCCTAGTGGAGCAGGTGACGTTGAGGCTGAAATCTGAAGGGCCAGTGAGCATTAACCCGGTGAAGGGAGTAGGAGGAAGAGCATTTGCTCCTTCGCTCATTGCTTACTCTCTATGCCTGGATACCTTCTTTAGTTATCTTGATGACCTTAGAGACTACAGTGACTCTATGGCTCTAATTCCCTGAAGGCTGAGACAGTCTATACAGCCTGAAGTGAGTCTACAGTATTTTTTTTTCTCTTCATAATATATAGGCACCTCCCACATCCCAAGATGTAGCTATGTTGGCAGGCCTTGGGTATTTGCAGGTGCTGCAGTGGGTCTTCCCACAGTTCGCTTTACAGTTAACCTGAGACAGTGCTTGCTTGAACCCACCTACAGGCTGTTCAATCTTTGTCCTCAGACCTCATCATCTTTCACATTGTAGGACAATTCCTTTCTGAAATTCTGCCCTTGTCTCCATGTCACCATCTTTCCTCCGTTCAAATTCTCTGGCAACTTCTCCATCTGCTGTTTTCCATGCTATCAGTTGAGATCAGGTTTTGGCTAGAAGCAGAGGCCCACAATAGCAGTGGCTTACACAAGATGGAAATCCATCTCTCCCTCACGTAAAAGCCTGGGGATTGGCAATCCAGGGCAGGCATAGCAGATTCCCAAAATCATCTAGAGGCCTGGCCCCGTGCCAGCCATTGCTGCTCCATCTTAAGGTGGAACACATCCTTGTGGTCCAAGAAGACTGCTAGAACTCCAGCCCTTCACACCAAGATTCTAGGAAGCAGGATGAAACTTTGGACAAATAAAAAGGTGACAAAAGACGCCACATGTCTATTAGGACAGGTTCCTGGAAGCAATTACATGACACTCACTCTTTTTAAAAATATATCTATTTTTAATTGATATATCATAATTGTGTATTCTTAAATCTCCTGGCCAAAACTTAGTCCCATGGTTACATCTAGTGATAAAAGCACGTGGAATATATAGTTTTTATTTCAGATAATTCTGTGCTCAACTAAAAATGTGGGTTTTGTCATGGAAAAAGGTGAGAATAAATAATAATGAACAAACATCTTGATGGGTATGTCTAGTTACTTGGTTGTGGTGATGGCATTATAGGTATATGCATATATCCAAACTCATCAAGATATATGTAGCAAATGTGTACAATTTTTGTATATCAATCATACCTCAATATAGCTTAAAAAAAGATAAGTGTGAAAGCACTGATCTGTGCTACACAGCGATGAATGTGGCTGTCATCAAGAATTTCGACATGTATAGTCCCAAACTTGCCAGTCTCATCCAACTGGGACTGTGTGCAGACGATGTCCACATTTCTCACTTCCTTTTTTTTTCTGAGAGTCTAACTCTGTTGCCCAGGCTGGAGGTCAGTGGCGTGATCTTGGCTCACTGCAACCTCCTGCTCCTGAGGTTCAAGCAATTCTCCTGCCTCAGCCTCCTGAGTAGCTGGGATTACAGGTGCCCGCCACCATGCCCAGCTAATGTTTATATTTTAAGTAGAGACGGGGTTTCCCATGTTGGCCAGGCTGGTCTCAAAACCGTGACCTATAGTGATCCTCCCGCCTTGGCCTCCCAAAGTTCTGGGATTACAGGCTGGACCCACTACACCTGGCCCACATGTCTCACTTCTTGACTTTCTCCTAAGCTCAATCACTGCATTCCAACTATCTGCAGTATACCTCCGCCTGCTTGTCTATAGATCTCAAAGTCAACACCTCCAAAATGTCAATTCCTTCCCACATCCTGCCTTCCTTCTCCTGTGTTTTTACGCTGCCATAAAGTGATCCCAGGCTTTCCTCCACTCAACACACACTACTAAGCTCCTACTGCCTGAGATACTCCATTCCAAGTGCTTGGGATACATTGTGGAACAAAACAGACACACACACACTGAGTGCCCACCTGAGGAGCTGGTGTTCTAACTTCCTCCTGTTTTGCCTCAGTCTTCTTCATACCCTTCATTCTAGGCAAACTGAGTTACCTGCTATGTTCATGCAGGACTTGTCCTTTGTGTTCTGACTCTTTCCAGAATGTTCTTTTGTTGATGTCTTACTAGCAGTGGCTCTCAACCAGGGTGATTTTACCTGGAGACATTTTTGGTTGTCACAGCCGGATGGGGTCCTATTGGTATGCTGGTGGGTGTAAGCCAGGGATGCTGCTAAATATCCTGCAATGTACGGCAACCTCACAGTAAAAAAAAGATCTGGTCCGAAGTCAGTAGTGCTGAGATTGAGAAACCCTGTACTAGAGTCAGGTCATACATATTCTTCAATGCCAGCTGTAATGTCACTTTCATGAAATGTCCATGACGTTTTCTCCCATTTCTGTGTGCTCAAACCTATCTATGTCTCTGCTGAAATCCTAGTTCCCCTGTGTGTACCTAGTTCCCCTGTGTGATGACGCTCATCGCTTTTCACAGGCCGTAAAAGTCAACAAGGCTGAATTTACGCCTGATTCATCTGAGTTCTCGGGGGCTAGCACAGAGCTTGGCCTACAGCAAAGAGGCGCTCAAATACGTGTTCTATGGAGGAGTAGGAAATACGCAAGTGTCTGTCTCTTCTCCCAGACTGCATTTCCTAGGAATTAGACTGAAGATTCTCGCTTCAGAAGGGAAACTGCCAGACTCCTTCAGCCACATCTGGAAGTTTCAACTGGCATCAAGCCACAAGAAAGACTCTGCCTCTACCGGCCTGAAAGGGAAAGGGCCAGTGGAAAAAGAGACTAAAAAACATGGCAGGAAATATGACTCTGTGCACCCTCAGAGGCTCCCTGCAAAAGTAATCAAAAGCAGGAAGAACCTTTGCTTAGATGGGAGCTTGACCAGCTTTGCAAGTGGGTTAGGGCAACAAGTAACCTCAGCTGCCCTTGGAATCCTCACAAAGCAGCAACCAGGAGCCACGTGCAGCTAGCTGCACCCAGGGCAAGCTCCCAGCCAAGGAGCTCTGTGCAGTTTCTGGGCCACTCCTGGTGAGGGCCTGAGCACAGACCTTGCTGTGGCTGAGTTTAGGATGGTGTGTCAACTATCACTTATTCACTGAAGTTTTTCTGGCCAAGTCCTTGAGTTGTCTGGGAGGCTGGAGCATCCTGGCAAGCCTGGAAAACTGTGGAATCTAAACAAACTGGCTCAGTTATCTCAGGTTCCTGTTGAATCCAAATGTGCCAGCTTTAGCCTTCTCATCTAGGTGCTGAAAGCCAGGAGCTCTGCTAGGCACCGTTGTTAATCTTCCCGGCAGCTGAAATGGCAATAAGGTCTGCGGGGTCCCAGTTCTGAATCTCTGAAAGCAGGCACAAGGGAGCTTTGGGGCTTTTGCAAAAGGAGTGATTGAAGTCAGATGGAGGAGAAGAAAATGGCTCAAAGCTGCAGTCAAAGCCCAAAGCCACAGAGCTTTCGGTGAGCACTTTACTGCAGATCTGTGCCACTGGGGAGTATCTGTCACTCATCCAACTTAACGCAGAACAGACTCAACGATTAGTTAGATCTCTTACCATCACCTAATTCTCTGCTTCCACGTGCACCTAATTCTCTGTTTCCACGTTCGTGCACTATGGCGGGGTTGAATGTTGAGAGAGGGTGGGCCAGGAGGAAGCCTGCTAACACGTTTTCTTTTTTTTTTTTCTTTTTCCTTTATGCAGGGTTTTGGAGGCTTAAGCAGGAAGCAGAGAGTGGGTGTGCTTTCCAGGAAGGAAACAGTGGTATGGGGCGTGGACCATGCGGTTGGCTTTCTGCTTTAAGGTTCAGCCATGGGATGACTCTAACTCGATGTCCTAAATCAGCCTGTCCAACGCAAATATAGTACCAGCCACAAATGCAAGCCACAAATGTGATTTTAAATTTTCTCATAGCCACATTAAAAAAGAGAAATGAATGTAATTAATTTTAATAAAATATTTAATTTAAGCCAAAATATCAAAAATATCATTTCAACATGTAATTGATGTGAACAATATTATTAATAAGACACCTTACCTAATTTTATTATACAAAGTCTTTGTAATTCATTGTGTATTTTACACTTACAGAATATGTCAATTTGAACTAGCCACATTTCAAGGGCTTAATAATACCCTTGTCTGAAATGCTCACCTGCAGTGCAAACCCAGAATAATTTAGTCCTTTCACAAGGTACCAATTGGTGCCCAGGCACTAGCATATCAAATATACAACAGGGGGCTAAAATAGCACTTGAAATATAGTGAGATGGGGATTTTTTTAAAAAAAATTTACTAGAATCCTCTCAAGGGGAACATGTATCATATGTGGTTATGAGAAATCCTTTGAAAAGTTTGCCGTGGCCAAAAGAAGGGTAGGAGGTGGAGATGGAGAAACTCCCATGAAGAACTCCTAGGTCCTAGGTCAATCGCTGAACTTGGATCTCTCAGAGATTTCACCATTTTTAAAAATTACTTTTCTAGGGCCAAGACAAAGGTCAATAGTGACTCAATTTATTATTGGAAAAATTTTAACAACTTCAATCTCTAATAAGAGGGCCTGAACAAAATTGTGAACCACCCACATGAAAGAATATTTTGCCATGATTAAAATACTATTTAGAAACATGGGGATATACCTAATATAGAACGGCAAGTAGAGGAGGAAAGCAGGACTGAGTGTAATTATTCATACAAGCTGAACCATATTTAATAAGTGCAAAAGAAATATGCCAAAATATTGCCATTGTTTTTATTAGGAAGTAGCATCATGGGTGATTTTTCTGGACTTTTCAATGTTTTTCTAATGAACACATATTACTTTGAGGATTATCAGGAAGGGGATAAAACAAAACCCAATGACTCACTTGCCAGAATTTCCCCGGTTCTGTAACTACTTAATTACATATGTGTATTTACAATGCGTGTGTCTTTGTAGTTATGCAAGTGTGTGTGCACATGTGTGTACATGTGTGCATGTGTATCTTCCCGAGTTGTCTCCTGAACATGATCTCAGACTAATGCTCCAGAGATCTAGGAAAAGGCAAACTTCTTCCACTCTAACATAATTACTTCCTTGAATTTTATTAATTTGGATAGAACATCATGTCTGTAGCCATTCTTTGTCATTTCTAATCCCCACATCCCCAATTGCTTTTTGAGAGATAATATCTCTTACGAACATTTCTAGCTAGATATAGAATGATTTCTCCTCTTCACTTTATGTGTAAATAAGACAATAAATCATTTCTGATCTCCAGGTTCCCTCTCCTAAATTTCAATCCAGAAGTGAAGAACGTGAGGTGACTATGCAGCCAAAGAATCATGCCACATCACTTTCATGACATCTAATCATACCAACCTGACTGAACAGCTTTTCAGAAGATCATTTTATATAGTCTGTTTTATACTATAGGGTTAAGAGGGAGAAAGAAAACTGATAATAAACAAGAAGTAGAAAATTTAAACTATTTGGAAAAAATCCCCCAAGTAATGATAAGAAATGGGGTAATCATTAAATACTTTAAGACTGCAACATATTCAGCTAAGAGACATATGCTAAGAAGATAAAAGTTTATAGAAGAAAATAATATATTATGAATAATTCTTTTTCCAGGAGCACGGTAAATTAGATTCCCTGACAAGCCCACCTACATAAAATAACTCAAATACTGAATAATAAATGTTTTAAAATATATTTTGCACATTAACTTGTGTAAAAGTAAGTATATATGCCAATCTCCCAAGTGAAGTAAGACACAGAACTCTAGAAGTACCAAAAAGAGCACCTATCATGGAGAATTTTGCCAAAATCCAGAATCCTTGAGTTTCTGTTTTAATGACTACACCACATACAGGTGGCAGAAAGTAAAGCCCAAAACATACCCAGGTGGGGAATAAAAATGAGATCCCCCTAAAACACTGAGACTCCAAAGAACTTTACCCACAGTGAAGCCCCACTGAAAAGAAAGGAATAGCAAGGAAATTGACTATCTCAACCCTAGCGTTGGAAGGAGTAAATTAAAATAATCCCCTGAGAATTCATAACTATAAGTTGGGCTTCATGTGTATTTGAGTTTCTGTTATCTATGTAGTCTGAAAACCCTAAAAAGGAAAATTTAATTTGAGGTGGACATTGATGGATAATGTTTCAAAGTGACTGGCTGAAAATAGTCAACTTTAACCTGGACCTCAAATAATCTGCATAGACACACTTGTGGTAAAAATGAGCAGTTCATGGTCAAAATAACAAAATGCAAGAAAACATGGCACATTCTAGTCCCTTTAAATAATGGATTAGTTATCTAGACAAACCCTCCCAATAAAAGATAAAAACTAAAAATTCTGATGTTAAAAAACAAACAGCATTAAAAGGTAGGAGAGTTCTGCTTCTCGGGAGATGAAGTAGGCATACTTTTCTCTATTCTTCCCACTAAGTGCAAGTAAAAACCTTGGTAATTATACATAAAGCATTCTCAGATGAAGGAAGACCAAGAGAATCTATCACTAGCACACCTACCCTAAAGGAATGGCTAAACGAAGATCCCTAAACAGAAAGGAAACAATAAAAGATGGAACCTTAGAACATGAGGCAGGAAAGAACTAACATTGTAAGCCAAAATATGGGTAAATACAATAGGCCCTAATTTTCCTCTTGAGTATCCTAAATTATGTTTGATGGCTGAAGTGAAAAATTATAACGCTGACATTGCTATAAAACTCTTTGCAAAAGCACAAAAGATTTGGCAAGAACACAAAAAAATCAAGATTTGTAAAATTCATATCTTGAAATAGAGTTAACAAACATTAAAAACTTAGAAAGCCCTACCGTCTGTCTAATTAAATTCTAGAATAAGACAATAGGAAATAGGATATGTTCTGTGGATAACAGCTGAAAATTTTCCAGAATTATTGAAATACATTAATAAGGAGGTGTAGGAAGACCAACAAATGTACCCCAGAATCAATACCCAGACTTACTATGGTAAAATTTCAGAACATTAGATAGAAAGAGACATTAAAAAGAAGTCAAAGAGATCATCGACAAATAAATAGCAACTAGACTGACTGCTAGAATCTTGCAGCAACCACAGAAGTGAGAAGATAATAGAAAAAATACCGTCAATAAGCGGGGAAAAAAATTTCTACCTAGAATTGTATAACCATAAAAATTCACTTCCAAAGAAAAGGACCAAAAAACCCACAAAAACCAACAGAGACAAAAGTAAGCATGTATCCCACTAAATTAAATTCTAAAGTGGATACTTCAGTAGAATAAAGAGATCACAGATGGAAGGATTGAGATGCAAGAAGAAATGATGAGCAAAGAAAGTAAATTCAAAGAAACATGGATTCTATCAAAAATAATTATGATAAATGGGAAAACAGTCTAGAAGTAAAATACTGTATAACTGTAGTATGTAAGTTTGGATGGAGTGATTAAAGTTAATGCACTTCAAATCCTCATATTGTTGAAAAGAAGGGTAAATAATTTTGAATTGCAAATATTTGAAAGTCAAATATGGAAAACAATAAATCAAATAAATAATATTAACCAAAAAAAACCAGCACTACATATGACAAACCCACAATTAAAATCATACTTAATGGTAAAAAGTTGAAGGCTTTTCCTCTAAGATCAGAAATAAGACAAGGATGCCCACTTTCACCACTTCTATTCAACATCGAACTGGAAGTTCTAGTCACAGGAATTAGTCAAGAAAAAGAAATTAAAAGCATCCAAATCAGAAAGGAAGAAGTTAAATCGTCACTGTTTTCAGATGACATGCTCCTATATGCAGAAAACCCTAAAGCTTCCACTAAAATAAAAAATCAGAACTAATAAACAAATTCAGTAAAGTTGCAGAATACAAAGTCAACATATAAAAATCAGTTGCATTTCTTTACAACAATAACAATGTATACTACAGAGAAATCAAGAAAACAATTCCATTTATAATAGCATCAAATACTTAGGAATACATTTAGCCAAAGAGGTGAAAACTCTGTACACAGAAAATGAAACAATAATGAAAGAAATTAAAGAAGGCATAAATAAATGGAAGAATATTATGTATTCATGGATTATAAGAATTAATATCACTAAAATGTTCATGCTACCTAAAGCAATACACAGATTCAACATAATCTCTATCAAAATTCCAATAAATTTTTTCACAGGAACAAATAAAATAATTCTTCAATTCATATGGAACCAAAAAAGACCCTGAATAGTCAAAATATTCTTAACAGGGGGGAAAAAAGAGGAGGCATCACACTTCCTAATTTCAAATTGCATTACAAAGCAACAGTAATCAAAACAGTACAGTGCTGGCTGGGCACAGTGGCACATACTTGTAATCCCAGCACTTTGGGAGGCCAAGGCAGGTGAATTGCTTGAGCTCAGGAATTCAAGACTAGCCTGGGCTACATGACTAAACCCCATATCAAAAATAAATAAATAAATAAGTTGGGTGTGGTGGTACGCACCTGTAGTCCCAGCTACTTGAGAGGCTGAGGTGGGAGAATTGCTTGAGCTCAGGACATCAAGGCTGCAGTGAGCTGAAACAGCACCACTGCACTCCAGCAAATACCTTGTCTCAAAAAAACCACAGTATAGTACTGGCATAAAAACATATACACAGACCAATGGAACAGAATCAGGAGCCCAGAAATAAATCCAAGCATACATGGTCAACTAATCTTTGGCAATGCCACCAAGCAGACATGATAAAGAAGGGATGGTCTGTTCAATAAATGGTGTTGGAAAAATTGGAAATCCACATGCCAAAGAATGAAACTGGACGCTTACATTACACCATACACAAAAAATCAACTCAAAATGGATCAAAGATCTAAATGTAAGACCTAATACCATAAAAATCCTAGGAAAAAAAAGCATAAGAGAAAAGTTCCTTGACATGAGTCTTGGCAATTATTTTTTGGATATGACACCAAAGGACAGGCAACAAAAGCAAAACAAAAAATGAAAAAGAAGTGGAACTACATCTGACTAAAAAGCTTCTGCAGAGCCAAGAAAACAATAAACAAAATGAAAAGGCAGAATATCAGAAGAAAATATTTGCCAACCATTTATCAGGTAAAGGGTTAATCTCCAAAATATACAAGGAACTTACGTAACTCAACAGCAAAAAAGTAAATAACCTGATTAAAAATAGGCAGCCCTGGCCGGGCGCAGTGGCTCACACCTGTAATCCCAGCACTTTGGGAGGCCGAAGCAGGTGGATCACGAGGTCAGGAGATCGAGACCACCCTAGCTAACACTGTGAAACCCCATCTCTACTAAAAATATAAAAAATTAGCTGGGCATGGTGGTGGGCACCTGTAGTCCCAGCTACTCGGGAGGTTGAGGCAGGAGAATGGCATGAACACCACAGGCAGAGGTTGCAGTGAGCCGAGATCGCGCCACTGCACTCTAGCCTGGGCGACAGAGCAAGACTCTGTCTCAAAAAAAAAAAAAAAAAAAGGCAGCCGGGCACAGTGGCTCATGCCTGTAATCCCAGCACTTTGGGAAACCAAGGAGGGTGGATCAACTGAGGTCAGGAGTTTGAGACCAGCCTGGCCAACATGGTGAAACCCCATCTCTACTAAAAATAAAAAAAATTAGCTGGGCATGGTGGCATGTGCCTGTAATTCCAGCTACTAAGGGGACTGAGGCAGGAGAATTGCTTGAACCCGGGAGGCAGTGGTTGCAGTGAGCCAAGATCATGCCACTGCACTCCAGCCTGGGCAACAGAGTGAGACTCCATCTCAAAAAAAAAAAAAAAATAGGCGAAGAACCTGAATGGACATTTTCCCAAAGGCATACAAATGGCCAAGAATATGAAAAGGTGCTCAACATCACTAATTCACGGGGAAATGCAAATCAAAACCACAATGAGCTATCATCTCACACCCATTAAGATGGATATTAACAAAAATACGTGATATAATAAGTATTGGCCAAGGTGTCAAGAAAGAAAACCTTTGTACACTGTTGGTGGGAATGCAGATTGGTGTAACTATTAAGATAAACAGTATGGAGGTTCCTAAAGAAATTAAAAATAGAACTACCATATCCTCTAGCAATCCTTCTTCCAGATATATACCCAAAAGAAATAAAATCAACACTTTGTAAAGATATCTGCACTCCCATGTTCACTGTAGCGTGATTCACAGTAGCAAAGTTACAGAAACAACCTAAATGTCTGTGGACAGATGAATGAATAAACAAGTTGTGGGATATATATATACGCATGTGTGTGTGTGTGTGTGTGAGAGAGAGATATTATTCAGTCTTAAAAAGGAAAGAGATTCAGCTGGGCGTGGTGGCTCACTCTTGTAATCCCAGCACTTTGAGGGGCTGAGGCGGGTGGATCACAAGGTCAGGAGATCGAGACCATCCTGGTTAACATGGTGAAACCCCATCTCTACTAAAAATACAATAAAAAATTAGCTGGCCATGGAGGCAGGCGCCTGTAGTCCCAGCTAATTGGGAGGCTGAGGCAGGAGAATGGCGTGAACCAGGGAAGTGGACCTTTCAGTAAGCTGAGATTGCACCACTGCACTCCAGCCTGGGTGACAGAGTGAGATTCTGTCTCTAAATAAATAAATAAATAAGGAAAGAGATTCTGTCATCTGCAACAACATGAATGAAACTAGAGGACATTATGCTAAGTGAAATAAGCCAGACAGAAAAAGACAAATACTGCATGATCTCACTTACATGTGGAATCTTTGAAAAATCCAAATATATAGAAACAGAATAGAACAGTGATTACCAAGGGTGGAGGAGTGCAGGAAATAGGAAGATATAATGACAAAGGTGCAAACTTGCAGTTATGTCATAAGAATAAGTCTACAGATGTAGTATACAATGTGAAGATTATTAATAATATTGTACCATATGCTGAAAATTTGCCAAAACGGTCTGTTTTAGGTAATCCTACAAGAATACCTAAAAGGAAAGATAACTATGTGATATGGTTTGACTTTGTGTCCCCACCCAAATCTCATCTCAAATTGCAATCTCCAGGGGTTTAGGGAAGGACCTCATGGGTGATTGAATCATGGGGTGATTTCCCCATGTGGTTCTCACTATAGCGAGTTCTCGTGACAGTGAGTTTTATGAGTGTTTAAAAGTTCCTTCTTCACATGGGTTCACTTTCCTGCCACCTTGTGAAAAAGTGCCTGTTTTGCCTTCTGTCATAATTGTAAGTTTCCTGAGGCCTCCTCAGCCATGCAAAACTGTGAGTTGATTAAACCTCTTTTCTTTGTAAATTACCCAGTCTCAGGTAGTATCTTTATAGCAGTGTCAAAATGAACTAATACAGAGAATTGGTACCAGCACATGGGGTACTGCTATAAAGATAACTGAAAATGTGGAAACGACTTTGGAACTGGGCAGAGATTGGAACAGTTTGGAGAGCTCAGAAGAAGACAGAAATATGTAGGAAAGTATGGAACTTCCTAGAGACTTGTTGAATGGTTTTGACCAAAATGCTGATAGTAATATAGACGATGAAGTCCAGGCTGAGGTGGTCTCAAATGGAGATGAAGAACTTACTGGGAACTGAAGCAAAGGTCACTCTTGCTATGCCTTAGTAAAGAGACCAATGGCATTTTGCCCCTGCCCTAGAGATCTGTGGACTTTTGAACTTGACAGAGATTATCTGAAATTGGAACTTACATTTAAAAGGGAAGCAGAGTATAAAAGTTTGGAAGAGTTGCAGCCTGACAATGCAATAAAAAAAAGAAAACCCCATTGTCTGGGGAGAAATTCAAGCCTGCTGCAGAAATTTGCATGAGTAATGAGTAGCCAATGTTAATCACCAAGATAATGGGGGAAATGCCTCCAGGGCATGTCAGAGATCTTGGTGGCAGCCCCTCCCATCAGAGGCCCAGAGGCCTAGGAGGAAAAAATGATTTTGTGTGCCAGGCCCAGGGCCCCCCAGCTCTGTGTAGCCTCAGTACTTGGTGCCCTGTGTCCCAGCTGCTTCAGCTCCAGCTCTGGCTAAAAGGGGCCAAGGTACAGCTTGGGTAGTTGCTTCAGAGGGTGCAAGCCCCAAGCCTTGGCTGATTCCATGTAGTGTTGGTCCAGTGGGTGCACAGAAGTCAAGAATTGAGGTTTGGGAACCTCCACCTAGATTTCAGACAGTGTATGGATGTCCAAGCAAAAGTCTGCTGCAGGAGTGGAGCCCTTGTGGAGAACTTTTACTAGGGCAGTGTAGAAAGGAAATGTGGGGTTGGAGCCCCAACACAAAGTCTCCACTGGGGCACTGCCTAGTGGAGCTGTGAGAAGAGGGTCACCATCCTTCATACCCTAGAATGGTAGATTCACTGAGAGCTTGCATTCTGCAACTGGAAAAACTGCAGGCACTCAATGCCAACCTGTGAAGAAGCTGCCCAAGGCCATGGGAGCCCACCCCTTGCATCAGTGTGCCCCAGATATGAGAAATGGAATCAAAGGAGATCATTTTGGAGCTTTAAGATTTTTGAGACCATTCTGGCTAACACGGTGAAACCCCATCTCTACTGAAAATACAAGACAATTAGCTGGTCGCGGTGGCAGGCATCTGTAGTCCCAGCTGCTCTGGAGGCTGAGGCAGGAGAATGGCGTGAACCCAGGAGGCAGAGCTTACAGTGTGCCAAGATTGCGCCATTGCACTCCAGCCTGGGCGACAGAGCGAGACTCCATCTCAAAAGAAAAAAAAAAAAGAAAGAAAGAAAAAGATTTAATTATTAACCTGCTGGATCTGGGACTTGTATGGGGCCTGTGGCACTTTTGTTTTGACCAATTTTTACCATTTGGAATAGATCTATTTACCCAATGCCTGTACCTCATTATATCTAGGAAGTAACCTATTTGCTTTTGATTTTATAGGCTCATAGGTGGAAGGGACTTGCCTTGTCTCAGATGCAACTTTGAACAGTGGACTTTTGAGTAAATGCTGAAATGAATTAAGACTTTGGGGGACTGTTGGGAAGGCATGATTGGTTTTGAAATGTAAAAAGGACATGAGATTTGGGAGGTGGCAAGTGTGGAATGATAGGGCTCAGCCTTCTGTCGCCACCCAAATTTCATCTGGAATTGTAATCTCCAGGTGTTGAGGGTGGGACCTCATAGGTAATTGAATCATGGGGGCGGTTTCTGCATGCTGTTCTCATGATAGTGAGTGAGTTTTCACAAGATCTGATGGTTTTATAAGTGTTTGACAGTTTCTCCTTCACATACGCTCTCTTTCCAGCTGCTTTGTGAGGAAGGTGTTTGCTTTGCCTTCTGCCATGATTGTTAAGTTTCCTGAGGCCTCCCCAGTCATGCTGAACTGTGAGTCAATTAACCCTCCTTTCCTTTATAAATTACCCAGTCTCAGGTAACTCTTTATTATAGCAGTGTGAGAATGGACTAATACATTATGTGAGATGATGAATATATTAATTAACTATAGTAATGACTTCACTATATATATGTATTATCAGAGCACCACATTGTATATCTCATATATATACAAGTTTTAAAATAAGAAAAATAAAATAAAACAAAACTACTATTTGTTCCCCTTTTTGAAAAACACACACACACACACACACACGGAACATTGATCAAGATACACTGTACGCTGGGCCATAAAGCAAGTCTCAACAAATTTCAAAGGATTGCAATCATACAAAGTATTGAATTATACTAAAAATTAAGCTTTTTAAAAGTCATTAGAAAATCCTGGGCCAGGCACAGTGGTTCATGCCTGTAATCCTAGCACTAAGGGAGCCCAAGGTGGGTGAATCATCTGAGGTCCAGAGTTCGAGACCAGCCTGGCCAACATGGTGAAACCCCATCTCTACCAAAAATACAAAAATTAGCCAGGTGTGGTGGCAGCTGCCTATAATTCCAGCTACTCGGAGGCTGGGGAAAGAGAATCATTTGAACCCAGGAGGTGGAGGTTGCAGTGAGCCAAGATCTTGCCACTGCACTCCAGCCTGGGTGACAGAGTGAGACTAGTGAGACCCCATTTCAAAAAAAAAAGAAAGAAAGAAAGAAAAGAAAACCCTATACACACCATGGAATACTAGGCAGCCATAAAAGGGAATGAGATCATGTCCTTGGCAGGGACATGGATGAAGCTGGAATCCCTTAGCCTTGGCAAACTAACCCAGGAACAGAAAAGCAAACACTGCATGTTCTTACTTATAAGTGGGAGCTGAAAGGTAAGAACACATGGATACATGGTGGAGGGAACAACACACATTGGGGCTTGTTGGGATTGGGGGAGGGAGAGCATCAGGAAGAACAGCTAATGAATGCTGGGCTTAACACCTAGGTGATGGGTTGATTTGTGCAGCAAACCGCCATGATACACCTATGTAACAAACCAGCACATACTGCACATGTACCCTGAAACTTAAAATAAGAAATAAAAAAAGAATAAATCTCCCCAAACTCAGCAATATATCACAAGTCTTTTAAAGTCTTTTAGAGGGTTGATGACCCTTAGTCTCCTATTCATTCATTCTTGCCTTCTTTTGAAAACACACACACACACACACACACACACACACACACACACACACACACAATGAAAATTTAAATCCAAGTCTCTGCACCTGAGAAAGGAGCTCCATTGCCAAGTATTTTGCCCCCAGGAATGCCATGTTGTTTTAACATCTCCATGACTTCCTGCAGGTCAGGTCTTCTTGGCCACCATTCTGACCCTGTTGGTAGTTATAATAAGAACCCCCGGCTTCTGGGGCCTAAGCACTGCCATTTGTCCTCAATTGCTTCAGGCTCCATATCCCAGTTGCTATCAGTGAGCCCAGTCCTGTGACAACTTCTTTTGCCATCATTGCTCCCTGCTGAGGGAGCCACCATTGGCCACTAACACCCCTTCACAGTTGGATCTGGATGGCCTTGGTGGATGATGTGTCCTCTAGGCCTTCCCATGGAATATAGTCCTCTAGTGAGCTGGTTGGCCTCACAGAATATATCCATTTTAGCATGCTCACTTCTTGTTTAATCCCTTATTCTATCATCTACCAGAGAAATTCAGGTATGTCAACCTTGCTAAGCATGGGACATTGCCTTTTCCAATCTTCTAGGAGCCACCTTAGCAGCAAGTTTACATCATTTCCAAGTGTTAAATCCCAAAAGAATTTCCTCTAAGTCGGTCAGGAGATCAAGACCATCCTGGCTAACACGGTGAAACCCCATCTCTACTAAAAATACAAAAAAATTAGCTGGAGTGGTGGCAAGCGCCTGTAGTCCCAGCTACTCGGGAGGCTGAGGCAGGAGAATGGCCTGAACCCAGGAGGCAGAGCTTGCAGTGAGCCGAGACAGTGCCACTGCACTCCAGCCTGGGCAACAGAGTGAGACTCCATCTCAAAAAATAAAAATAAAAAAGTTTCCTCTAAGTCAAGAAACTCTCATCTCCAGTGTTATGATCACTCCTCCATCTTGATTAAGCACCGTCAGAATCTAGTCCCACACTGCTGGTCCATGCTGTCTAGGGCTGTAGACCCTTTCCTCTCTTAGCTCATGCAGCATATGCCCTGATGTGCTTATATTGCAACTTAGCTCTGGTTCTAAGTCTGGCAGCACCAGGACAGGGGAACAGTTCCTGAGTTGGGCACCTATTGCCTTGCAGTAGAGAGTCTTCTGTTCTGTTGCTCTGTGGAGTGCTGGTTTGTAACGGGATGGATGAGCCACTCAGGATAGGCCAGAACTATCAATCCTGAGCCTCATATCCCACATTTTCTATTAGTCTACTGCAAGGCATGAGAACTGCTTTGCAAACTCTCATACTTAATTTTTTGTTTGTTAATTGCTCTCAGGTTTCTAAATTTTCATTCACTGTTGTCTTATCATCCTGTAGGGCTTGGATGCAACTTGATAATGACCATCCATAACAACCAGCAGGATTGGGCAAGGAGCCATCAAATCACAATGCAGATTTAACTCCATCTTTGCACCTCAAAAAGGGGCTCCAAATTTTCTCTCTTGCTCATCTGCTTTGTATCTCATTGCCTTCTGTTCTTATCTTTATTATTTCCCTCCTTCTATTCTGTTTGTGCTTAATTTGCTATTCTTTTTCTAGCTCCTTGATATGGATACTTGAATAATTGATTTTTTTTTTTCTGAATAGGCTGTAGTAGACATAGAGATGTGACACTCTGATAACCCTTCAAAAAAGAACTCTGGGCCAGGTTGGGTGGCACATGCCTGTAATCCAGTGCTTTGGGAAGCCAAGGTGAGAGTATCACTTGGGGCCAGGAGTTTAGGACCAGTCTGGGCAACATAGCAAGACCCTATCTCCACAAAAACAATAAATTAGCCAGGCATGGAGGCATACACTTGTAGTCCTGGCTACTCAGGAGGCTGAGGTGGGAGTTCAAGAGATTGAGGCTACAATGATCTATGATCATACCACTGCACTCCAGTCAGTGACAGAGTGAGACTCTGCCCAGCTGCTTATAAGTGTGGTCATATGACAGTCTCTAGAAGGCAATAGAAGAGAAAGCAGCTGGATAAGAGAGAAAACACAGAAGTCAAAAGTTGGTTGTTTGGAAAGACTAATACAATTGATAACTTCCTAGCAAGATTTATTAAGAAAAAGAGACATAAAGAAAGAGAATACTAACTGCCAATATCAGGATTCAATATAGATTAAAAAGATAAGAAAACACATTATGAATCATTTTTGCCAATACATTTGACAACTTAGATAAAATGGGCAGAATACTTTAAAAGCACAACTTACTAAAATAGCCACACAGAAAATTGAAATTTTAAATAATCTCAAATCTGTCAAAGTAATTGAATCCATAATTTAAAAACTTTTCCACAAAGAAAACTCTGGTTCCAGATAGTATCACTGATACATTCTTCCAAACATTTGAGGAAGAAATCATACTTACCTTGTATAAACTCTGTTAGAAAATAGAGATCAGGGACTACTTTCTAGCTTGTTTTATGAGGCCTTGATAGCATAATATGTCAAGAATATTATAAGAAAGTAAAATTATAGGCCAATTTCTGTCAGACTAAGGCAGAAATTCAAAACAAAATAAAAACACATCAGATTCAGCAAGTGTGGTTTATCCTAGGAAGGCAAGATTGATTTAATATTCAAAAATCAATCAATGCAATTCATCACATTAACAGAATAAGTGACAAATACATAATCATCTCAGTAGATTTAGAAAAGGTATTTGATTAAATTCAATACCCATTCATCATTTTAAAATCCCTCAGCAAAGTAGAATTGAAAGGAAACTTCCTCAATCTCATAAAGGGTAGAACAAAACACCTACAGCTAACAATAAAGTTGAAACACTGAACATTTTCCCCTGACTATCAGAGCCAGACAAGGATGTCCACTATGGTTTTTCTTTCAACTGTTAATTGTTCATTCTAGCCACTGTAATGAGGCCAGAAAAATAAGTAAAACATATAAAATTTCTACAAAAAAAATGTAAAATGCTCATTTGAAAATTATGTGACTGTTAACATAAAATATTCAAAATAATCTACAAGCTATTGAATTTAATGACTGAATTGAGTGAGGTTACTAGATGCATGGTCAATATACTAAAATCAGATCAGTTAGGAGGTAGTGTCACATGTTCTAAAAGTTGACTTCAAGCTCTTTCCTACCCTTGGCAATTTATCTGGCTTCTCCATACAGGTGATCTTCTTAGTTTAGATGGGGCGAAAAACCTGCTAGAACAACTCCAACATTCTTTGAGAGTGAAGGGTGCTCCCAAGAGAAGAAATTGGTCTTTTGTTTAGGGAAACAAATATTTAGTGAGTTATTGGTTATGAAATGTAAGACTCAAGGTTTTCACCAGAATGGGGAGGATCTATAAAAGAGAACTAAAGTTCTCTTCATAGTAATATAAAAGACTAACCTCTGAGGAGAGAGTATTTTGAGTTGTTTCCTGTTTTGTGTCTTATTTCCTGTCTGTTGTCCTCCAATGCAACAAAACTATATTAATTGCTTAATTAGTGTCAGATGTATTTTGGAATTTTCTTAGGAAATAAAAGAAGGGCTGTGATCAGATTGGTGGGTGAATTGAACCACAGAAAACAGAAAGCAATAAAGTATAGCAAACCAGGGAGAGAACCCAACAGCCAAAAGTGGTCTAGAATAATCTGACAACTGGAATTTGCTGTCTGGGAATTTTCCCAGACAGTTGACTGATGCTGTCTGGGAATTTTCAGAAATATTTAGGAGGGGACTTAATTCACTAAAATCAAAAGTGAGATGTGGACTCAAGTTATTTTATTTGGATATAAAAAATAGTTACACCTCAGTTATCTACAGACTTGGGGGCACTCAGTTTCATTATAATTACTGTATTGACGAAAAACTTTTGTATGAAAATAGAATATCACATAGCTTGCAAAGCACTTTACTTCACAGATAATTCATTACCATTTTATTCTCCAAATCTGTCCCTATACTTGGAAGAGATGATATATATTTTCCCTAAATAATACTTTTAAGGTATTTAAACAGAACCTAACACCATTTTAGAATACAGCCACACAATGATTTCTTCAGGATTATTAAGTAATCCATCCTCTTTACCATAGAGCAAACATCCAGCTCATTTGAAATTGTTTGCTTGTTTGTTTTTTAGAGATGGGGTCTTGCTGTGTTGCCCAGGCTGGATTAGAACTCCAGGCTCAAAAGATTCTCCCATTTCAGTCTCCTCAGTAGCTGAGACTATAAGCATGTACCACCTTGCCCAGCTGAAATAAGATTTTAAATGTGAAAGTAGACCTAACCTTTCAGGGACATCTTTATTAGAGAGCGTGTTGATACTCTCTAGTGGCATGGGCCAGATGGCCCTATAATTCTCCCCCTCTCAGGTTCCATAATGCATGGAGATGGAAGAGAATGAATAAAGAGAACCTCACAAAGGCTCAAGTGTCAAAAGAGAAATGTACCAATTATACTGCTTCCTTTAGCAAAAGTGAACCTGGGATTAGCATGGCAGAGATGGAGGTCACATCTGTCTGTGATGAGCAGAGACGTCATTAAATAGCTCTTGTTTTATCAATGAATAATTTCATCTGGCTTTTCTTCCCTTATATTGGAGCTAATTGATCAGCTCTCTCTTCCTCAAAAAAGGTCTTAATCTTACACATTAACTGCAAAAAGCACTTCCAAAGTTTTTCCTTGTGCAGCCCACAGCAACAAGGAAAGAAACAGGAAGTTGTGGATGGGAAGTTGAGATCACCTAAAATTCTTTTTGGGATAAGGTTAGTGTCAAAGCAGAATTTTCTAAATGTTAATGACATGACTCTCACACAAATATAGAATGAACATGCTTCAGAAATTTATTTTACTCATTAATGAAAGAACTAACAGAATTGTAAAGCTGATTCAAAGGGAATTGGGGAGACTGAGCATTATAAATGCTGTAATTATAAATTATAGTTACTGAAAGAAATAAAGCTGAATACTATTGTTAGGTTAGATATAAAACTAGTTACTGGCCCACAGGGCAATAAAATGATAATCTTGTGGCTATCTTTTCTAAAGGAGAGAAATTATGTTGTATCTCTACTGAAAAAAAAAAATCATTTCCACCTTGTAAATCTGCAAGATAACATTTAATTTTACAGAATGTGAGCCCTAGCTGATGGTAAACAGTAAGTGAAACAAAGGTACAGAACCTGTAGACAATGCTCGTGTATGGCAATGAGAAGACATGGTCACCTTTTACTTCATATCCAAGTCTTGGGTGTTTTTTCTTAACACTTGGAATACATAAAAGAATGAATGAATAAACTTTAAGCACATAATTTTAAGGATTTAACCTTATCAATCTATAAATGCCATCAAGTTTCTCTGGGATTTATCTATTTCTTGGTGTGCTTGTTTGTTTAATTATTTACTTTTGCAACAAGTAAAGAGACTCTTAAGACTGTATTTCCCAGGAGGAAACACTCTTTACAAAAATATCATCTCTTTGCCTTCACTATTACTAATGTCATTAAAGGAGTACAGGCTCTGCTAGAAGGAGTACAAAGTTCAGAACATTCAGAAATTTCCTTGAACTGGTCAGCCAAATTGAAGGAAATTGGTTACGTGTTTGAAAAAAAGAGAATAAATCTTTAGGAAAACAAGTTTTACTAGTCCATTTTCACCCTGTTGAAAAAGAAATACCAAAGACTGGGCAATATACAAAAGGAAGAGGATTAATGCACTCACAGTTCCATGTGACTGGGGAAGACTCACAATCATGGTGGAAGGTTAAAGGCATGTCTCACCATTGCGGGATCAGGAGGACCAGAGAGAGACCTTGGGGTGTATACACAAGGATATCTTTATTGAGTAAACTCAGACCCAGTGGACTTAACATCCAAAGACTGGGCCCAGAATAAAGAGAGCACTTGATTTTTTAAATTATTATTATACTAAGTTCTAGGGTACATGTGTACAATGTGCAGGTTTGTTACATAGGTATACATGTGCCATGTTGGTTTGCTGCACCCATCAACTCATCATTTACATTAAGCATTTCTCCTAATGCTATACCTACCCCAGCCCCCCAGCCCCTGACCAGCCCCAGTGTGTGATGTCCCCTGCCCTGTGTCCATGTGTTCTCATTGCTCAGCTCCCACTTATGAATGAGAACATGTGGTATTTGGTTTTCTGTCCTTATGATAGTTTGCTTAGAATGATGGTTTCCAGGTTCATCCATGTCCCTGCAAAGGACATGAACTCATCCTTTTTTATGGCTGCATAGTATTCCATGGTGTATGTGTGCCATATTTTCTTAATCCAGCCTATCACTGATGGACATTTGGGTTGATCCCAAGTCTTTGCTATTGTGAATGGTGCCTCAAAAAACATACACGTGCATGTGTCTTTATCAAAGAATGATTTATAATCCTTTGGGTATATGCCCAGTAATGAGATTGCTGAGTCAAATGGTATTTCTAGTTCTAGATCCTTGAGGAATCGCCACACTGTCTTCCACAATGGTTGAACTAACTTGCACTCCCACCAACAGTGTAAAAGTGTTCCTATTTCTCCACATGCTCTCCAACGTCTGTTATTTCCTGACTTTTTAATGATCACCATTCTAACTGGCATGGGATGGTATCTCATTGTGGTTTTGATTTGCATTTCTCTACTGACCAGTGAAGATGAGCATTTTTCAGGTGTCTATTGGCTGCATAAATATCTTCTTTTGAGAAGTGTCTGTTCATATCCTTTGTCCAATTTGATAGGTTGTTTTTTCTTGTAAATTTGTTTAAGTTCTTTGTAGATTCTGGATATTAGCCCTTTGCCAGATGGGTAGATTGCAAAAATTTTCTCCCATTCTGTAGGCTGCCTCTTCACTCTGATGATAGTTTCTTTTACTGTACTGAAGCTCTTTAGTTTAATTAGATGCCATTTGTCTATTTTGACTTTTGTTGCCATTGCTTTTGGTGTTTTAGTCATGAAGTCTTTGCCCATGCCTATGTCCTGAATGGTATTGCCTAGGTTTTCTTCTATGGTTTTTATTGTGTTAGGTCTTACATTTAAGTTTTTAATATATCCTGAGATAATTTTTGTATAAGGTATAAGGAAGGGATCCAGTTTCATGTTTCTACATATGGCTAGCCAGTTTTCCCAGCACCATTTATTAAATAGGGAATCCTTTCCCCATTTCTTGTTTTTGTCAGGTTTTTCAAAGATCAGATGGTTGTAGATGTGTGGTGTTATTTCTGAGGCCTCTGTTCTGTTCCATTGGTCTATCTCTGTTTTGGTACCAGTACCATGCTGTTTTGGTTACTGTAGCCTTGTGGTATAGTTTGAAGTCAGGTAGCGTGATACTTCCAGCTTTGTTCTTTTTGCTTAGGATTGTCTTGGCTATGTGGGCTCTTTTTTTGGTTCCATATAAACTTTAAAGTAGTTTCTTCCAATTCTATGAAGAAAGTCAGTGGTAGCTTGATGGGGATAGAATTGAATCTATAAATTACTTTGGGCAGTATGGCCATTTTCATTATATTGATTCTTCCTATCCATGAGCATGGAATGTTCTTCCATTTGTTTGTGTCCTGTTTTATTTCTTTGAGCAATAGTTTGTAGTTCTCCTTGAAAGGTCCTTCACTTGCCCTGTAAGTTGGATTCCTAGGTATTTTATTCTCTTTTTAGTAATTGTGAATGGGAATTCACTCATGATTTGGCTGTCTGTCTATTGTTGGTGTGTAGGAATGCTTGTGATTTTTGCACATTGATTTTGTATCTTGAGACTTTGCTGAAGTTGCTTATCAGTTTAAGGTGATTTGGGACTGAGATGATGGTGTTTTCTAAATATACAATCATGTCATCTGCAAACAGAGACAATTTGACTTCTTCTTTTCCTAATTGAATACACTTTATTTCTTTCTCTTGCCTGATTGCCCTAGACAGAACTTCCAACACTGTGTTGAATAGGAGTGGTGAGACAGAGCATCCTTGTCTTGTGCCAGTTTTCAAAGGGAATGCTTCCAGTTTTTGCCCATTCAGTATGATGTTGGCTGTGGGTTTGTCATAAATAGCTCTTATTATTTTGAGATACCTTCCATCAGTACCTAGTTTATTGAGAGTTTTTAGCATGAAGCGCTGTTGAATTTTGTCGAAGGCCTTTTCTGCATCTATTGAGATAATTGTGTGGTTTTTGTCATTGCTTCTGTTTATGTGATAGATTACATTTATTGATTTGTGTATGTTGAACCAGCCTTGCATCCCAGGGATGAAGCCGACTTGATAGTGGGGGATAAGCTTTTGGATATGCTGCTAGATTTGGTTTGCCAGTATTTTATTGAGGATTTTCACATCAATGCTCATCAGGGATATTTACCTAAAATTCTCTTTTTTTGTTGTGTCTCTACCAGGCTTTGGTATCAGGATGATGCTAGTCTCATAAAATGAGTTAGGGAGGATTCCTTCTTCTTCTATTGATTGGAATAGTTTCATAAGGAATGGTACCAGCTCCTACTTGTACCTCTGGTAGAATTCAGCTGTGAATCCATCTGGTCCAGGACTTTTTTTTGGTTGGTAGGCTATTAATTATTGCCTCAATTTCAGAGCCTGTTATTGGTCTATTCAGAGATTCAACTTCTTCCTGGTTTAGTCTTGGGAGGGTGTATGTGTCCAGGAACTTATCCATTTCTTCTAGATTTTCTAGTTTATGTGTGTAGAGGTGTTTATAGTATTCTCTGATGGTAGTTTGTATTTCTGTGGGACGGGTGGTGATACCTTCTTTATCACTTTTTATTGCGTCTATTTTATTCTTCTCTCTTTTCTTCTTTATTTGTCCTGCTAGTGGTCCACTTATTTTGTTGACCTTTTGAAGAAACCAGGTCCTGGATACATTGATTTTTTTGAAGGTTTTTTTGTGTCTCTATCTCCTTCAGTTCTCCTCTTTTCTTAGTTATTTCTTGTGTTCTGCTAGCTCTTAAATTTGTTTGCTCTTGCTTCTCTAGTTCTTTTAATCATGATGTTAGGATGTTCATTTTAGATCTTTCCTTCTTTCTCTTGCGGGAATTTAGTGCTATAAATTTCCCTCTACACACTGCTTTAAATGTGTCCCAGAGAATTGGGTACATTGTGTCTTTGTTCTCACTGGTTTCAAAGAACAACTTTATTTCTGCCTTCATTTTGTTATTTACCCAGTAGTCATTCGGGAGCATGTTGTTCAATTTCCATGTAGTTCTGCAGTTTTAAATGAGTTTATTAATTCTGAGTTCTAATTTGATTGTACTGTGGTCTGAGAGACTGTTTCTTGTGATGTCTGCTCCTTTACATTTGCTGAGGAGTGTTTTACTTCCAATTAAATGGTAAATTTTAGAATAAGTGTGATGTGGTGCTAAAAGAATGCATATTCTGTTGATTTGGGGTGGAGAGTTCTGTAGATGTCTGTTTGGTCCACAGCTGAGTTCACGTCCTGGATATCCTTGTTAATTTTCTGTCTCTTCAATCTGTCTAATATTGACACTGGAGTATTAAAGTCTCCCACTATTATTGTGTGGGTGTCTAAGTCTTTTTGTAGGTCTCTAAGAACTTGCTTTATTAATCTAGGTGCTTCTGTATTGGGTCCATATATATTTAGGATAGTTAGCTCTTCTTGTTGCATTGATCCCTTTACCATTATGTAATGCCCTTCTTTTTCTCTTTTGGTCTTTGCTGGTTTAAAGTCTGCTTTATCAGAGACTAGGATTGAAACCCCTGCTTTTTTTTGCTTTCCATTTGCTTGGTAGATCTTCCTTCATCCCTTTATTTTGATCCTATGTGTGTCTTTTCAGGTGAAGTGGGTCTCCTGAATACAGCACATTGATGCAGTCTGTGTCTTTTAATGGGCATTTAGCCCATTTACATTTAAGTTTTATATTGTTATGTGTGAATTTGATCTTGTCATTATGATGTTAGCTGGTTATTTTGCCCATTAGTTGATGCAGTTTCTTCATAACATCGATGGTCTTTACAATTTGGCATGTTTTTGCCATGGCGGGTACCAGTTGTTCATTTCCATGTTTATTGCTTCCTTCAGGAGTTCTTATAAGGCAAGCCTGGTGGTGACAAAATCTTTCAGCATTTTTGCTTGTTTGTAAAGGCTTTTATTTCTCCTTCACTTATGAAGCTTAGTTTGACTGGATATGAAATTCTAGGTTGAAAATACTTTTCTTTAAAAATGTTGAGTATTGGCCCTCACTCTCTTCTGGTTTGTAGGGTTTCTCCAGAGAGATCCTCTGTTAGTCTGATGGGCTTCCCTTTGTGGGTAACACGACCTTTCTCTCTGGCTGCACTTAACATTTTTTCCTTCATTCCAACCTTGGTGAATCTGACGATTATGTGTCTTGGGGTTGCTCTTCTCGAGGAGTATCTTTGTGGTGTTCTCTGTATTTCCTGAATTTGAATTTTGGACTGCCTTGCTAGGTTGGGGAAGTTCTCCTGGATAATATCCTGAAGAGTGTTTTCCAACTTGGTTCCATTCTCCCCGTCACTTTCAGGTACACCAATCAAAGGTAGATTTGGTCTTTTCACCTAGTCCCATATTTCTTGGAGGCTTTGTTCATTTCTTCCCACTCTTTTTTTCTCTAATCTTGTCTTCTCACTTTATTTCCTTAAGTCAATCTTTAGTAACTGATAATCCCTTATTCCACATGATCAATTCAGCTATTGAAGCTTGTGTATGCTTCATGAAGTTCTTGTGTTGTGTTTTTCAGCTCCATCAGGTCATTTATATTCTTCTCTACATTGCTTATTCTAGTTAGCAATTCGTCTAACCTTTTTTCAAGGTTCTTAGCTTCCTTGCGATGGTTTAGAACATGCCCCTTTACCTCAGAGTAGTGTGTTATTACCGACCTTCTGAAGCCTACTTCTGTCAATTCTTCAAACTCATTCTCCCTCCTGTTTTGTTCCCTTGCTGGCGAGGAGTTGTGTTCCTTTGGAGGAGGAGAGGCATTCTGCTTGGAATTTTCAGCCTTTCTGCACTGGTTTCTCCCCATCTTTGTGGTTTTATCTACCTTTGGTCTTTGACGTTGGGGACCTACAGATGGAATTTTGGTGTGGATGTCCTTTTTGTTGATATTGATGCTATTCTTTTCTGTTTGTTAGTTTTCCTTCTAACAGTCAGGCCTCTCCACTGCAGGTCTGTTGGAGTTTGCTGGAGGTTCACTCCAGAGCCTGTTTGCCTGGACATCACCAGGGGAGGCTGCAGAACAGCAAATATTGCTTCCTGATCCTTCATCTGGAAGCTTCGTCCCAGAGGGGCACCCACCAGGTGCTAGCCAGAGCTCTCCTGTATGAGGTGTCTGTTGGCCCCTACTGGGAGGTGTCTCACAGTCAGGCTACATGAGGGTCAGGGACCCACTTAAGGAGGCCGTCTGTTCATTATCAGAGCTCAAACACTGCTGGGAGAACCACTTCTCTCTTCAGAGCTATCAGGCAGGGACGTTTAAGTCTGCCGAAGTTGTGCCCACAGCTGCCTCTTCCCCTAGCTGAAGTTGTGCCCACAGCTGCTTTGTCCCAAGGAGATGGGGGTTTTATCTATAAGTCCTTGACTGGGGCTGCTGCCTTTTGTTCAGAGATGCCCTACCTGAGATGTGGAATCTAAAGAGGCCATTGCCTTGCTGAGCACAGTGGGTTCCACCCAGTTCGAACTTCCTGGAGGCTTTTTTTACACTGTGAGCATAAAATCGCCTACTCAAGCCTCAGCAATGGTGGGTGCCCCTCTCCCATCCAGCATCCCAGGTTGATCTCAGACTGCTGTGCTAGCAGCGAGAATTTCAAGCTGATGGATCTCAGCTTGCTGGGCTCCAAGGGTGTGGGACCCACGGAGCCAGGCACCAGAGGGAATCTCCTGGTCTGTCAGTTGCAAAGACCATGAGAAAAGCACAGATTCTGGGTAGTGTACTGTTCCTCCTGGTACAGTCTCTCACAGCTTCCCTTGGCTAGGAAAGGGAAATCCCCCAACCCTTTGTGCTTCCCGGGTGAGGCAACGCCTCACCCTGCTTTGACTTGCTCTCCGTGGGCTGCACCGACTGTCCAACCAGTCCTAATGAGATGAACCAGGTACCTCAGGTGGAAATGCAGAAATCACCCATCTTCTTCATCAGTCTTGTTGGGATTTGCAGATCAGAGCTGTTCCTATTCAGATATCTTGCTGGAATTCCCCATCAGTCTCTTTTATTTTAGCTATTCTGGAGGATGTGTGGTGATATCTCATTGATTTTAATTTGCATTTACACTATTATGAGGAAATTGAACACATTTGAACATCATTTTTTATGAATTATATATTCAGCCTTCTACTCATTTTTCTATTATTTGTCTTTTTCTTATTGTTTATAGGAGTTCTCTGCACATTCTAGATGTGATCCCTTTGTCAGTGACATGTGTATATATGTTTTCTCCCACTCTAAAACTTGCCTCTTCACTTTCTTAATGGTGTCTTTTGATAAATAAAAATTATTCATATGAATGTGGTCTACTTTATCAATCTCTTCCCTTACAGCTATTGGTTTTTGTAATCTGTTTAAAAAATATTTCCCTACTCAAAGTTATAAAAATAATTTATTTTATTTTTTAATATTTATGTATAAAGCTACATTCCTTCTGAAATTGATTTTTGTGGGTAGTTTAGGATACATTTCAAGATCTTCTTTTTACACATGGCTATCTAATTGATCTATCAGCATTAATTTCTTAATTATATTTTTAATTTTTTTGTATTTTTTGTAGAGATGGGGTCTTACTATGTTGCCCAGACTGGTCTCAAACTCCTGAGCTCAAGTGATCCACCCACCTTGGCCTCCCAAAGTGCTGAAATTAAAGGTGTGAGGCACTGTGTCTAGCTACTTGTATTTTTGTACCCGTTAATCAACCTCTTTTCACTCCTCCCTCCTTCCCACTACCCTTCCTGGCCTCTGGTAATCACTGGATAGGGTATATCTTCATGAGATCTGCTTTCTTCAGTTCCATGTGATTGAGAACATGTAGTATTTGATTTTCTGTTTCTGAGTTATTTCACTTGGGATAACAGCCTCCAGCTCCATCCAAATTACATTACTGCAAATGACAAGATTTCATTCCTTTTTATGGCTGCATAATATTCCGGTGTGTGTGTGTGTCACATTTTCTTTCTTCATTCATCCATTGATGGGCACAATCTCGGCTCACTGCAACCTCCGCCTCCCAGGTTTAAGCAATTCTCCTGCCTCACCCTCCTGATTAGCTAGGACTACCGGCATGTACCACCATGCCCAGATATTTTCTGTATTTTTGGTAGAGACAGCATTTCGCCATGTTGGCCAGGCTGGTCTCAAACTCCTGGCCTCAAGTGATCTGCCCGCCTCAGCCTCCCAAAGTGCTGGGATTACAGATATGAGCCACTGTACCTGGCCAAACTTTGATTATGAAGAGTACTGCACTAGACATGGAGTGCAGAATCTATTCCATTTATTGATTTCCTTTCTTTTAGGTATATACAACATAAGTTTTAATCCTCAAAAGCCCTATTTTAACTTACATAAGCCTATATTAACTATTTTAATTATGGATCTGTGGGATCCCATTTATTTATTTATTTATTTATTTATTTATTTCAGAGGGAGTCTCCATCTGTTGCCCGGGCTGGAGTACAGTGCTGCGATCTCAGCTCACTGAAACCTCTGCCTCTCAGGTTCAAGCGATCCTCCTGTCTCAGCCTCCCAAGTAGCTGGGATTATAGTACAGGCAGCCACTATGACTCTTGGTTATTTTTTGTATTTTTAGTAGAGACGGGGTTTTGCCATGTTGACCAGGCTGGTCTTGAACTCCTGACCTTAGGTGATCTGCCTGCCTTGGCCTCCCAAAGTGTTAGGATTACAAGCACAAGCTACCATGCCCAACCACTGGGATCCCATTTTAGTCAAGCCAATTTGTAAGTACCAAAAATTTGACTTTTTGAATGTATTATTCATTGTGTTAGCACATCTATTCCCAAAATCAGATATTTTAGGGCAATGGCTACTATGACTATGGGACAGTTAGGCAAGAGTATAGCTAAAGTGAGCCACACCTATTTTTCCTCTATTTTATATTTACTTTCCTAAGATTATAGGGGGTACAGTGTTTAAACTTAGTGGGATTTCAAAGTATAATTTGAGTTTCTGCATTGATTAAGTCTGAATTAGAAATTTTTGGAAATTTGAATGTTGGCCTGCCTTGCTAGTTTAGGGAAGTTCTCCTGGATAATATCCTGAAGAGTGTTTTCTAACTTGGTTCCATTCTCCCTGTCACTTTCTGGTACACCAATCAAACATATATTTGGTCTTTTCACCTAGTCCTATATTTCTTGGAGGCTTTGTTCATTTCTTTTCACTCTTTTTTCTCTAACCTTGCCTTCTTGCTTTATTTCATTAATTTGGTCTTCAATCACTGATATCCTTACTTCCACTTGATCAAATCGGCTACTGAAGCTTGTGCATGTGTCACAAAGTTCTCGTGCCATGGTTTTCAGCTCCATTAGGTCATTTAAGGTCTTCTTAACACTGTTTATTCTAGTTAGCCATTCATCTAACCTTTTTTCAAGGTTTTTAGCTTCCTTGTAATGGATTAGAACATGCTTCTTTAGCTCGGTGAAGTTTGTTATTACCGACCTTCTGAAGCCTACTTCTGTCAACTCATGAAATTCATTCTCTGTCCAGGCTTGTTCCCTTGATGGCAAGGAGCTGTGATCCTTTGCAGGATAAGAGGCTTTCTGGTTTTTAGAGTTTTCAGCTTTTCTGCTCTGGTTTCTCCTCAACTTTGTGGCTTTATCTACCTTTGTTCTTTGACGTTGGTGACCTACAGATGGAATTTTGGTGTGGATGTCCTTTTTGTTGATGTTGATGCTATTCCTTTCTGTTTGTTAGTTTTCATTCTAACAGTCAGGCGTCTCAGCTGCAGGTCTGTTGGAGTTTGCTGGAGGTCCACTCTGATGCTGTTTGTTTGGGTATCACCAGGGGAGGCTGCAGAACAGCAAATATTGCTGCCTGATCCTTCCTCTGGAAGCTTTGTCCCAGAGGGGCACCTGCCTCTTTGAGGTGTCTGTTGCCCTCTACTGGGGGGTGTTTCCCAGTCAGGCTACACAGGGGTCAGGAACCCACTTGAGGAGGCAGTCTGTCCATTCTCAGATCTCAAACATTGTGCTGAGAGAACCACTGCTCTCTTCAGAGCTGTCAGATAGGGATGTTTAAGTCTGCAGAAGCTGTCTGCTGCCTTTTGTTCTACTATGCCCTGCCCCCAGAGATGGAATCTGTAGAGGCAGTAGGCCTTGCTGAGCTGAGGTGGAATCTGCCCAGTTCATGCTTCCAGGCCTGTTTGTTTACACTGTGAGCTACTCAAGCCTCAGCAATGGCGGACACCCCTCCCTCCACCCAGCTGCAGCATCGTAGGTCAATTTCAGACTGCTGTGCTAGCAGTGAGCAAGGCTCTGTGGGCATGGGACCCACTGAGCCAGGAATGGGAGGGTATCTCCTGGTCTGCCAGTTGCTAAGACTGTTGGAATAGTGCAGTATTTGGTCAGGAGTGAACTGTTTCTCCAGATACAGTCTGTCACAGCTTCCTTGGCTAGGAAAGAGAAATCCCCTGACCCTTGTGCTTCCCGAGTGAGGTGACGCCCCACCCTACTTCAGCTTGCTCTCCATGGGCTGCACTCACTGTCCAACCGGTCCCAATGAGATGAACCTGGTACCTCAGTTGAAAATGGAGAAATCACCTGTCTTCTGTGTTGATCTCACTGGGAGCTGCAGACCAAAGCTGTTCCTATTTGGCCATCTTGGAAGTGACTCCCAGCACGTGGCTTTTATACACACTTTAAAAAGGGGGTGGGCTAGCTTGAAGCAGGCTTATGGTTACAGTGGCACAAAAGCAAGGATATGGAGGCAGAACAATTAATTAAATTGTGACAGGTTTATCACTCAGGATTACACATGACCGTCATCAAGCAACCCAGATGTTGGTTATCTAGATTTTGCTCAAAAGGGCCTTGCACTGGTTTATCTTATAACCTTCACTGTGGTGCCCAGAGAGCTGTAGTTCAGGCCTTCTTAGATAAAACAGAATACTTGAAGTTACCAGTTACAGAGAACAAGAATCTATAAACTCATACCATGAAACAAAGGAAAATTTGTCTTTCCTCTCCCTATGTTGAGGGAGTGCTGGGAGAGTGTCCAGAGCACATTCCTTTGTGTCCTGGCTTCTTAGATAGTATTATCAAGACTTTCCCTGGGTCTGGGTTGTGCCCATTGCTGCCTCTGGGAAAAGTCAGACTAATACAGGAAAGCTTATTTCTTTCTCTTTTTAATTTATTTTTCTTTATTTCTTTAATTTCTCACCTCATCACATGGTGGAAGACAAGAGAAGCATGACAGCCAAGTGAAAGGGGTTTCCCCTTATAAAACCATGAGAATTTACTCATGGGGGAATGGCGGTATGGGGGAAACTGCAGCCATGATTCAATTATCTCCAACCAGGTCCCTCCCACAACTTGTGGGAATTATGGGAAATACAATTTGAGATAAGATTCGAGTGCGGACAGAGCCAAATCATATAATTCCACCTCTAGCCCCTCCCAAATCTCATGTCCTCACATTTCAAAACCAATCATGCCTTCTCAACAGTCTCCCAAAGTCTTAATTCATTTCAGCATTAACTCAAAAGTCCACTGTCCAAAGTCTCATCTGAGACAAGGCAAGTCCCTTCTGCCTATGAGCCTGTAAAATCAAAAGCAAGTTAGTTACTTCCTAGATACACAGGAACTATAGACATTGGGTAAGTACACTCATTCCAAATGGGAAAAATTGGCCAAACAAAGGGGCTACAGGCCCCAGGCAGGGCAGTCAAATCTTAAAGCTCCAAAATGATATTCTTTGACTCCATGTTTCACATCCAGGTCACACTGATGCAAGAGGTGGGTTCCTATGGCCTTGTGCAGCTCTGCCCCTGTGGCTTTGCAGGGTAGAGCATCCCTCCCAGCTGTTTTCACAGGCTGGTGTTGAGTGTCTGTGGCTTTTCCAGGCACATGGTGCAAGCTATCAGTGGATCTACTATTCTGGGGTCTGGAGGACTGTGGCCCTCTTCTCACAGTTCCACTAGGCAGTGCTCCAGGGGGGACTCCGTGTGGGAGCTTTAACCCCACATTTCCCTTCCACACTGTCCTCGCAGAGGTTCTCCATGAGGGCCTTACCCCTGCAGCAAACTTCCGCTTGGGCAATTCAGGCATTTCCATACATCCTCTGAAATATAGGTGGAGGTTCCCAAACCCCAATTCTTGACTTCTGTGCACTTGCAGGATCAACACCACCTGGAAGCTGCCAAGGCTTGTGGCTTGCACCCCCTGAAGACATGGCCTGAGCTCTACTTTGGCCCCTATCAGCCATGGCTGCAGCAGCTGGGATCCAGGGCACCAAGTCCCTAGGCTGCACACAGCATGGGGACACACAGCTGCACACAGTAGGCCTAGCCCTCTAAACCATTTTTTTTTCCTAGGCCTCTGGATGTGTGATTAGAGGGGCTGCCATGAAGACCTCTGACATGCCCTGGAGACATTTTCCTCATTGTCTTGGGAATTAACACTCAGCTCCAAGTTACTTATGCAAATTTCTGCAGCTGGCCTGAATTTTTCCTCAGAAAATGGGATTTTCTTTTCTATTGCATTGTCAGGCTGCAAATTTTCTGAACTTAAATGCTATTTACCTTTTGAAACTAAATGTCTTTAACAATACCCAAGTCACCTCTTGAAAGCTTTGCTGCTTTGAATTTTCTCCAACCAGACACCCTAAATCATCTCTCTCAAGTTCAATGCTCCACAGATCTCTAGGGCAGGGGCAAAATTCTGCCCGTCTCTTTTTTAAAACATATCAAGAGTCACCTTTGCTCCAGTTCCCAACAAGTTCCTCATCTCCATCTGAGACAACGTCAGCCTGGATTTCATTGTCCATATGATTGTCAGCATTTTGGTCAAAGTCATTCAACAAATCTCTAGGGAGTTCCAAACTTTCCCACATTTTCCTGTCTTCTTCTGAGCCCTCCAAACTGTTCCAACCTCTGCCTGCTACCCGGTTCCAAAGTCACTTCCACATTTTCAGGTATCTTTTCAAGAGAACCCCACTCTACTACTGGTACCAATTTACTGTATTAGTCTGTTTTCATGCTGTTGATAAAGACATACCCGAGACTGGACAATTTACAAAAGAAAGAGGTTTAATGAATTAACATTTCCACATGGCTGGGGAAGCCTCACAATTACGGTGGAAGATGAAAGGCACATTTCACATGGCAGCAGACAAGAGAAGAGTAAGAGCCAAGGAAAAGGGGTTTCCCCTTATGAAACCATCAGATCTCGTGAGACTTATTCACTACCATGAGAACAATATGTGGGAAACAGCCACCATAATTCGTTTATCTCCCACTGGGTCCCTCCCGCAACACATGGGAATTATGGGAGATACAATTCAAAATGAGATTTGGGTGGGGACAGAGCCAAAAAATATCACAGGCCAAGCCAACTCAGAAAAACAAAAACAAACACACTTTTCTTTGAGGAGAAGAGTTCAAAGTTCATTTGACTTCTTCAAGGAATTTTTCTATAAAAGTTTACCAGAACAGGTGGTTAAGAAAAGGCAAAACAGATGGTTGGGCAGCCTGCATTATCTCAGAGTGATGATGAAGTGGCCCTGCCTCAGCTGGCATCACTGCTGTAGAGTGGGGTTAGATATGATGTGACACAGAAGTCCAATGGTGTGACACAATGAGGGATCCATCCCTGCTTAGATTCTGAGCAGAAAGGGGCCCCTGAGCACCAAATGCTGGCTATGCAGGGAGATCACAAGTAACAGAGAACATACCAGGGCAAGGTGTAGAACTTAAATGACACCGAGAGAGAATGAGCTGTAGCACTGTGCCGCCAGTCCAATTAACTAATGAAACGGATAGCCATAACATCTTGTAGGAGTATTTAAAGGGAAACAAGCGTGACCACAGAAATCAATACATGAACTTTTGGTATTCAATGACTACTTAATGTCCAAGCTGGTTTGTAATCTTAAATCAGAAGCCCACAAATTGTTTTAAATGCTGGTGCAAGGCAAACAAAACACATCTATTATGAGCCAACAGTTTGTGACTTCTGCATTTATGGTTCACTTTCAAGCCATATCCAATATCACCAGATCTCTATAAGAGTCCCCCTTTCGAACGATCTGGTCCCCATTCCCAGATACCTCATCCCCAGATTATCTCTTTCTGTCTTGTTTCTTTGAATGGAAGACCCTTTGCCAAACTTTTGATTCAGTGTCTCCTAAGATTTGCATTTCAAATCATCTTTCTTGGCTTGGCCCACTGCAGTCTTTGAATGAGTGATGTTCCACCTTTGTGTTTGACCTTGGCATCCAGGGAATACACCCCAATTTTGGGGCTTGGCATCTCTGTTACTGTTTTTGTGAAGAGAGATTCTGAGCTAGGATATGTGTGTGTGTGTGTGTGTGTGTGTGTGCATGTGCATGCACGTGTGTGTGTGTGTGTATTTCCTTAGCCACACTGTAATTAATAATTACAATTAGAGGTTCTCAAACTTTACTGCACATTACAATTACTTAGGAATGACTTAGGAATTATACAAATGCTTGGGCCCCACCCTAGAGATTCCGATGCAATTTGTCTGGATTATGCAATTTGGCATCAATACTTTTTAAACATTTTCCAGTGATTTAAATGTGCAGCAGGATTACAAACCACTGAAGGAAAGGCAGCAGAGCATATGATTCAGAAGGTAGACTTACCTCCAGGGCTACCTGAGCTCCCATTCCGGTTTTATCATCCAATGGCTATGTGACCTCAGCCAAGTGTCTACAGTGTCTAAGGCTCCCTCAATCACACAAAACACATAACAATAGGCTGCTTCATAAGGCTGTGTGAGTTAAATGAAGCACTGTTTGTGAAGTGCTTAGCAAGTATGCAATAAATGATGGCTATTATAATTATCAGCAGCTGTGAGAGAGAATTTTATAGCCATTTATTATTTAACAATATTTTCAGTATTCTTGCTATTTAAAAAAATTTTTAAACATCCATGTTAAAGTCCTATTGGATTAGTCACACACACATGCACAAACACTTATATACACACATATAAACTAAGTAAAATGTATACTCATTTCAAAATACTGTTTCAATAAATCATTTTCATGACAGCATAGAAATTACAGTTAAAGAAATCCTTTGAGCATTGTGATATGTAGATACCTGAGCAGAATAGTGTCATAGATTTGTTAAATATGGTTGCTGCCTGATATGGTTTGGTTGTGTCCCCACCCAAATCTCATCTTGAATTGTAGTTCCCATAATTCTCACATGTCATAGGAGGGATCTAGTGGGAGGCAAATTAATTATGGTTGTGGCTACCCTCATGCTGTTCTCATTGTAGTGAGTGAGTTCTCATAACATCTGATGGTTATATAAGGGGCATTTCCCCCCTTGGCTCTGCACTTCTTCCTGCCACTATGTGAAGAAGGATGTGTTTCCTTCCCCTTCAGCCATCATTGTAAGTTTCCTGAAGCCTCCCTAGCCCTGCAGAACTGTAAGTTAAATCTCTTTCATTTATAAATTACCCAGTCTTGGGTATTTCTTCATAGCAGTGTGAGAACAGACTAATACAGTAAATTGGTACCACAGAGAGTGGAGCACTGCTGTAAAGATATCAGAAAATGTGGAAGTAGGATTGGAACCGGGTAACAGGCAGAGGTTGGAACCATTCAGAGGGCTCAGAAGAAAGGAAAATGTGGGGAAGTTTGAAACTCCCTAAAGACTTGGAGGGTTCAGAAGACAGGAAGATGTGGGAAAGTTTGGAATTCCCTAGAGATTTGTTGAATGGCTTTGATCAAAATGCTAATAGTGATATGAACAATGAAGTGCAGGCTAAGGTGGTCTCAGATAGAGATGAGGAACTTGTTGGGAACTGGAATAAAGGTGATTCTTGCTATGTTTTAGCAAAGAGACTGGCGTCATTTTGCCCCTGCTATTGAGATCTGTGGAACTTTGAACTTGAGAGAGATGATTTAGGGTATCTAATGGAAGAAGTTTCTAAGCAACAAAGATTTCAAGAAGCGACTTGGATGCTGTTAAAAGCATTCAGTTTTATGTATTCACAAAAATAGACTTTGGGATTGGAATTTATGTTTAAATGGGAAGCAGAGCATTAAAGTTCAGAAAATTTGTAGCCCAACGATGTGATAGACAAGAAAAACCCATTTTCTGAGGAGAAATTCAAGCTGGCTGCAGAAATTTGCATAAGTAACAAGGAGTCAAATGTTAATGGCTAAGACAATGGGGAAAATGTCTCCAGGGCATGTCAGACAACTTTGCAGCAGCCCCTCCCATCACAGGCCCAGATGCATAGTAGGAAAAAATGGTTTTGTGGGCTGGGCCCAGGGCCTTGCTGCTTTGTGCCATCTTGGGACTTGATGCCATGCATCCCAGCCATGGACAAGGTACAACTTGGGCTATGGCTTCAGAGTGTGCAAGCCCCAAGCCTTGGCAGTTTCCTCAGGGCGTTAAGCATGCAAGTGCACAGAAGTCAAGAATTGAAGTTTGGGAAACTCCACCTAGATTTCAGAGGATGTATGGAAATGCTTGATGTCCAGGCAGAAGTCTGCTGCAGGGACAGAGCCCTTATGAAGAACTTATGCTAGGGCAGTGCAGAAGGGAAATGTGGGGTTGGAGCCTCCACAGAGTCCCTACTGGGGCACTGCCTAGTAGAGCTGTGAGAAGAGGGCCACCATCCTCCAGACCCCAGAATGGTAGATCCACCAACAGCTTGCGCCATGCACCTGGAAAAGTCACCGACACTCAATGCCAGCCCATGAAGGCAGCCAGGAGATACACTGTACCCTGCAAAGCCACAGAGGCAGAGCTGCCCAAAGTCACTGGAGCCCACCTCTTGCCTTGTCTCAGATGAGGCTTTAGGCTTGGGACTTTTTAGTTAATGCTGAGTTAACTAATGAGTTAAGTTAACTAATGAGTTAAGACTTTGGGGTATTGTTGAAAGGGCATGATTGTGTTTAGAAATGTGAGGATGTGAGATCTGGGAGGGGCCAGGGGCATAATGATATGGTTTGGCTGTGTCCTCACCCAAATCTCATCTTGAATTGTAGCTCCCATAATCCCCAATGCCATAGGAGGAACCTGGGGTGAGGGGTAATTTAATCATTGGGGTGGTTACCTTCATGCTGTTTTGTGACAGTGAGTGAGTTCTCACAAGATCTGATGGTTTTATAAGAGGCTTTTCCAGATTTGCTCAGCAATTCACTTTCCTGCTAGCATGTGAAGAAGAACATGTTTTCTTCCCTTTCCACAATGATTGTAAGTTTCTTGAGGCCTCCCCAGCCCTGCAGAACTGTGAGTTAATTAAGCCTCATTCCTTCATAAATTAGCCAGTTTCGAGTATTTCTTCATAGCAGCATGTTCATATCACTATCAACATTTTTGTTAAAGCCATTCAACAAGTCTCTAGGAGGTTCCAAACATTCCCAAATCTTCCTGTTTTCTGAGCTCTGCAAGTCTCCAGGAAGTTCCAAATTTTCCCACATTTTCCTGTCTTCTTACATTACTACATGACTCTGGTGTTGATGGTTAAAAATTTTAAAATGAAGAGAAAGATAAGTTGGATTAGGCAGAAAGTAACAAATACAAAAGATAGGTAAAGAAAATGGAATTAATGAATAATAGATGTTCCTGCAGAATAAATTAAAGCAAGAAAACAGAACAAACATTAAAAACTATAATTCAGGAAAGTTTTCCTGAAATAAAGAGATTTAAAACTACCTATACGTTTGTAAGGTACCTCATGTCTGTTTCTAGTGAGGGGCTCTGGCTGCTTCCACTTATGGCAAAAGGTGAAGGGGAGTCTGTGTCTACAGAGATCATATGGTGAGAGAGAAAGCAAGAGAGAAGGAGGTGCCAGGCTCTTTTCAAAACCAGCTCTCAGAGGAATTCTCATGGGAACTAACAGAGCCAGAACTCATTCATTATTGCAAGGACAGCACCAAAGTTTCCTAGGATCCAAACACTTCTCATCATAACACCTCCAATGCTGGAAATCAAATTTTAAATGAAATGTCAGGGTCACTATGTCCAAATCATAGCACAGGGCTTTCTTAATACTCCTGAAGTCATACCAAATAAGTAATTCCAACTGCAATAAACTATCACTCAAACAAAAGAAAATCAGTAGGATTGACATGGTTTGGCTGTGTCCCCACCCAAATATCTTGAATGTTAGTTCCCACAATCCCCACGTGTAGTGGAAGAGATCTGGTGGGAGGTAATTGTATCATAGTTGGGGGGAGGTTTTGTCCATGCTATTCTTGTGATAGTATGTTCTCACAGGATCTAATGGTTTTATGAGGGGCTTCCCCTTCACTTGACTCTCATTCTTCTCTTTCCTCTGCCATGGGAAGGACATGTTTGCTTCTCCTTTTGCCATGATTGTAAGTTTTCTGAGGCCTCCCCAGCCATGCTGAACTGAGTCAATTAAACCTCTTCCCTTTATAAATTATCCAGTTGGGTATATCTTTATTAGCAGCATGAGAACAAACTAATACAGTAAATAGGTACTGGATACTGGGTAGTGGGGGTACTGTAAAAATATCCCAAAATGTGGAAGTGACTTTGGAACTCAGTAACAGGCAGAGATTGGAACAGTTTGGAGGGCTCAGAAGAAGACAGGAAAATGTGGGAAAGTTTGGAACTTCCTAGAGACTTGCAGGGCTCAGAACACAGGAAGATTTGGGAAAGTTTGGAACTTCCTAGAGACTTGTTGAATGGCTTTAATCAAAATGCTGATAGTGATACGAACAATAAAGTCCAGGCTGACATGGTCTCAGATAGAGATGAGAAACTTGTTGGGAACTGGAGCAAAAGCGACTCTTGTTATATTTTTGCAAAGAGACTAATGACATTTTGCCCCTGCTCTAGAGATCTGTGAAACTGAACTTGAGAGAGATGATTTAGGGTATCTGGCAGAAGAAATTCTAAGCAACAAAGCATTCAAGAGGTGACCGAGCATAAAAGTTTGGAAAATTCACAGCCTGACTATGCAGTAGAAAAGAAAAACGCATTTTCTGGATAGAAATTCAAGCTGGCTGCAGAAATTTCCATAAGTAATGAGAAGCCAAATGTTAATTGCCAAGACAATGGGGAAAATGTCTCTAAGGCATGTCAGAGACTTTTATGGCAGCCCCTCCCATCACAGGCCCAGACGCCTTGGAGGAAAAAATGGTTTCATGGACTGGATCCAGGGCCCCCTGCTGCATGCAGTCTAGGCACTTGGTGCCCTGTGTCCCAGCCACTCCAGCCATAACTAAAAGGGGCCAAGGTGGTACAGTTCAGGTCACAGCTTCAAAGGGTGCAAGCTCCGAGCCTTGACAGTTTCCACATGGTGTTGGTCCTATGGGTCCACAGAGGACAAGAATTGAGGTTTGAGGACCTTTGCCTAGATTTCAGAGGATGTATGGAAATGCCTGGATGTCCAGGCAGAGGTGTGTTACAGGGGTGGAGCTCTCATTGAGCACTTCTACTAGGACAGTACAGAAGGGAAATGTGGTGTTGAAGTCCTCAAACAGAGTCCCCACTGGGGCACTGCCTAGTAGATCTATGAGAAGAGGGCCGTCATCCTCCAGACCCCAGAGTGGTAGATCTGCTGACAACTTGCACCATGAGCCTGGAAAAGCCACAGACACTCAATGCCAGCCATGAAAGTGGTCATGAGGGGGGCTGTATCCTACAAAGCTACAGGGACAAAGCATCCCAAGGTCACGGGAGACAACCTCTTGCATCAGCATGACCTGACTGTGAGACATGGAGTCAAAGGTGATCATTTTGGAGCTTTAAGATTAAATGACTGCCCTACTGGATTTCAGACTTGCATGGGGCCTGTAGCTCCTTTTGTTTTAGCCAATTTCTCCCACTCGGAATGGGTGTATTTACCCAATGTCTGTACCCCTATTGTGTCTAGAAAGTAACTAACTTGCTTTTGATTTTAGAGATTCGTAGGCAGAAGGGACTTTCCTTGTCTCAAATGAGACTTTGGACTTGGACTTTTGAGTTAATGCTGGAATGAGTCAAGACTTTGGGGAACTGTCGGGAAGGCATGATTATGTTTTGAAATGTAGAAAGGATGTGAGATTTGGGAGGGGCCAGGGGCACTATGATATGGTTTGGCTGTGTCCTCACCCAAATCTTATCTTGAATTGTAGTTCCCATAATCCCCACATGTCATGGGAGGGACTCAGTGGGAGATAATTTAACCATGGGACAACTTCCCACATGCTATTATCATAATAGTGAGTAAGTTCTCATGCGATCTAATGGTTTTATAAGGGGCTTCCTCCTTTGCTTGGCTCTCATTCTTCTCCTTCCTGCCACCATGTGAAGAAGGATATGTTTGCTTTCCTTTCCACCATGATTGTAAATTTCCTGAGGCCTCCCCAGCCATGCTGAACTGTGAGTCAATTAAACTTCTTTTTTTTCCCATTAATTACCTAGTTTCAGGTATGTCTTTATTAGCACTATGAGAACAGACTAATACAAGGATGTTATATGTCATGGTGATGTTTTATCAGGCAGCACTTTTCCTATTTTTACCACCAGAAAACACAAAATAAGCACATTACTTCTATTTGGGAACAAGTTAGCCCTTGTCAGAAAATAGAAGTTATTCTTGTTCTGCCAAGTGTTTGACTTTTGCACAGAAATTCAGAAAAGAAACAGAGGTATAAAGATGATGCACAGAGAAGACAGTGACAGAGACACTGAGACAGAGAAAGCAGGCTTAGGGACATGTGATGTGCTGTAACAGACACTGAAAACCGGATTCTACTTTCACGACCCTTGGCACAGACATCACGCCACTAACATTGGCACCAAGTCAGAATTGTAGCTGGCTGAAGGAAATGTGTCAAAGGTCAGAGACACATTACTGCAATCACATTAGAGGCACATTAGAGCACAATTAGAGGCACATTAGAGTTGTGGAAACTTATTTGAAGTCTTCCCACAATCCATTACAGTGGTACACCTCCAGGCCATTATTGGCATGTTAAACATAAGTATGTGCTTATTGAATTTGAGTATACTGAAAGCTCTGTCCCACTCTGTTTATATTTAATCAATTTTCTGCAAAGATAAAAATTATAAGAGTAGGAACTGTATGTCTGTGTGTGTGTGTGTGTGAGTGCGTGTGTGTGTGTGTTTTGCAGTAGCTGGAGGAGGAAGGTGCTAGGAATGGGATCTTCCAATGGTTCTAAAACGTGGCTGCACACTAGAATCATTTGGGAAATTTTTAAGAATTCCAATGTCCATGCTCTCTGGACTCAAACCAAGCTAATCAGAATCTCCAAGACCTGGAGGGAGCAGTAGTATTTAAAACGCCCTTGGTGATTTGCATGCTTAGCCAAGGTTGCAAACCATTGTCTCCTCTCTGTCCCACTCATCTAACTCTTCTGGATCATCTCCAAAACTATAAAAGCATGCCTTACTAAAATCTTCCTTTGATTAGGGTTGAGACTCGGGACTACAGATTGAGTTTCCTTAAATTCACCACGGTATAGATTATGTTCTTCTAACTGCTTATTTTATTTATTAATTCATCTGTTTTAGAGATAAAGTCTCACTTTGTCACCCAGGCCAGAGTGTAGTAGAGCAATCATAGCTCAATGCAGTCTTGAACTCCCACCTGAGTAGCTAGAACCACAGGTGCATTCCACCACGCACAGCTAATTTTTTTAAAACAAATTTTTAGAGATGGGGTTTCACATGTTGTCCAGGCTGCTCTCGAACTCTGGCCTCAAGCGATCCTCCCATCTCAGCCTCCCAAAATGTTGGGCTACAGATATGAGCCACCACACTCAGCCTATTTGTTTTAATATAATAGAGCAGTCAAATAAAAAAAAAGATTGGTTTCTAAAGGTAAGATGATTGGCCTACAGCAGGAGTCATGGCTGCATCCTCTCCAGTTGTGTGGGTCCCATTCATTCTTTGCTTTGATGTACTATTGCCCAGTGTGCCCATCTCACCTCTCCAAAGAGGCTGCAAACTCCCTGAGGTGAGGTCACATCTGCCACCTGGGTCCTTCCCTCCACTTCGCATCATGTCTCATACACAGTGGGCACTCTATGGCCTTCTGATTTCTCTAGGATGTGTCACTCCCATGGAATAGCAACATTTAAAAACATTTTTAAATTTTAATGTGCTTTCGTACTGCCTCAGTACATTTTTGTTCACATTTCTAACATAATCCTGACATAACTGCCTTCTCCACACACCCCTCTTGTGGTTTTCACCACACCTTACACCACAAACTACCTCTCCAGAACGTTCCCCTTTGGATTGGTTTCCATGGAAACCTGTCTCTGGGGGAGAAAAGTGTGTGTTTGCTGAAGGAGAACCATAAAGACAGGTTGCCTCCTGGTGTAAAGAAGTCACCAAGGGAGATGGAGAGAGAGTTGAGGCAGAATTGCACCAACTCTAGTGGGACGCTAATGCACTTCATGCCAGTTCAATCCTGTAGACATAGGGACAGATTTGAAATCCCAACTCAAGGCAGAGGCGAACTAATAGGGTTGCCTTGTCACACTGAATTAAGCCTTCCAATTTAGAATACTCCTATTCCAGGTCACTCAGTCTTCAGTGGGTGAGGCAGGGTGGGGTGGTAGGAGGAGAGGAGACTAGTCTGAGACTTGTCAGTGGAGAGTGAGCCAAGGTGGCCCCAAGCAAGGCATGCGGCCTACTACTTAGAACAGAGGTTGCGGTGCAGTCCCCACACATGCCCACAAGGGGTCACAGTTATTCAAAATAAGGCTATTCCTCACTGCCTTCATGACAAAAACCAAAAAAATGCCTTAGAGCTAGCAGTCTTCAAAGATACAAGGAGACTCTCAGAGAATCTCTTTGGTACATTAGAAACGAAGCTATGAGAGGGGGTGCAGAGGCCATGTGAGCCAAGCCTCCAAGTCTACCTGGGATGTACGTACCATTCAGTAGGAGCCACAATTTAAGATGCAATGCCATGGATGTATTACAGGTTTACTACACAGGAACAGGGATTGGTGGCACACTTTTCAACAAGCCACTCCAGTTACACGAAGTTACTCTCCTTGTTTCCTCTGATCAATCATTTAATAAATACTCGTGAAGCTTCCACCTAGCCATACACTTGCAATGTGCAAGATGCTGAGAAATTAAAGAAAATAAAAGAATATTGGAGACCTCCCCTCTAGGAGCTCAAAATCTAAATGTGGAGATCATTTTATAACCAAAGATGGTGATGGTTGTGGGATCACTCAGCTATTGGTGTGACCTATTTATCTGCACGAGTCCCCCTGAAAAGAAACAATGACTTAGAGCACCAGTATTTACTCTCAAAAAAGGGTCCACAAGAGATGTTACTAATTTGGGGAAGTATCCTAGAAAAAAGCCACACACTTGCCTTTACAATGGTAAAGTGGGGACTCTGGACACCAAATCAGTTAAGCCTCACTTTTTAAGCCCTATGTACCATGTAAGGCCTGAGCACTTTAACAAGTCAGGAGGCTAAAGTTTAGAAATCAAAATTCAATTTACTATGCATAAAATAGTCAACTGGAGTGGACCTCAAATAGGTTCTAAATCTGTAACACTCAAATTCCAAGTCTTGATTTTTATATTTTTTATGTATTTATTATATTAAAGTTAACTGGATTTTAATATAATTGACTCTACCTCTTTGATCTCTTGTCTTGCTTCCTCCTTCAACTGCCTTTTCTGCACTCCCATTCCAACAGTAACTATGACCATGTGGTTTACTATATACAATGTTTTTATTTATTTTATTTATTTATTACCATTTATTATTGTCCTGTGGATGTTACCAAAACTCCAGGGATTTGGTCCAGGCCCTGCTTCTCACTACACAGAAAGCCAATCACTGAGATGCCAACTATTGCCAAGGAAGAAGGCTTTAATCAGGTGCTGCAGCCGAGGAGATGGGAGCTCAGTCTCAAATCTATCTCCTTGACTGACCAAAACTAGGGGTTTATAGAGCAGGGAGGAAATGTAACAATGTGTAAGAAAACAGGAACTAGGGTGGAGCAAGGAGGTGTCTGGTGCAGTGATCTGGTGAGTTTCAGTTCTTTGATACTTCCTGAAGGTCCTTTCCTGAGGAAGGAACTTATAAAACAGATACAAGTTTCAAGCTTTAACAGCAGAAAGGTCAGTTTCTATGTTTATCCCAAAACAACTGTCTATGGGACTACTGGGCCCATTTCATTGAGCAGATATTGCCACGGTGATACTGAAACACGTTTGTACCAAAATTTGGCTACAATAAACTTACAGGTTCTTAGCATGCCTTCTAGGGACAATTCATCCATTGCTGAGATTCAGTAAGTTCAAACAGTGGTTTGGTATCCTTCTATCTCCAGCATCTGTGTGTTTTACAGGTGAAGCAAAGTTGAACCTACTAGATTTGAGGACTTAGTAATACATAGTTTAGGGGAAGAACCTTTTGAAGATTTTTGTTGTTGCCATGAACCTGCGTGACCAACACATTCATGAAGGCTTCCCCTCTAGCCATGAGACTGGCATGGAGGGATAGTTCTGGGAGTGACCTTAGGTGGTGTTATCCAAATGTCCTTCAACTGTTGAGAAATTCCATCTCATAGGAATCAGCTAGAAGCAGGGGCTGCATAAATGAAATAATATATTGACTACTGTGTAGGAACTGTTCCTGCCAAAAGTTCTTGCCACCTGACTCTTAGAAGAGTTGCACTTATTAATTTGGAAGGAAAGTCTGGCCCTCACCAAATCACCCCATTGGTAATAACTGGAGGAAAAAAGAGCAAGAAAATGGTAATAAAGATAATAGCAGAACTCTCATTTGGCCAGTCACACTTATTGCAGGCCTACTCTGTGCCAGGCACTGGGTAGGTACTGGAGGCCACAGAATTGTCACTTTGGGCTGATAAGAAAGCAGAAAGTCAAGAACTGTACAGCAAGAACATTTTTAAGACTGCAGAGGCAAGGCAAAATCAGAACCCAGAGTAAATGGAAGATAAAAAAGGGCTTAGAGAAGCTGGAGCTCCCTGGAGAGTGGTGCCATGGGTAACTCTGAGTATGCCCATATGGCCTGGGGAAATGAGAGACAAGTGGGTAATTCTAACTCAGTGTGGCCAGTGCTATTTATAGAGGCAGGAACAGGGTAGTGTGCGAGCACAAAGAAGAGAAGTTACTCCCTCATCCTCAGGGAGAAGATAGCAAGAAAGTCATGAGTTTTGCATTTAACAGTGTTGGCCCCTGATGGCCATGTGGAACCCCAGGAGGCAGATGAGACTTGCTCAGAAAGTTGCACAGATACTCCTTGTGGCACCATGGGATCTGTCAATGGCCTGCAGAGTTTCCCAGGTGAAGGCAAACCTACTATTTCAAACCCTTACAAAAACTGCTGTTGGACTTCCAGAAAAATAGTGTTCACAGGCGAGAAGCACAAGTTTAAAGAGGAAAATCTACGTGCAAACATGACCTAAAAAGTATTTAACTCCTGGGTCTCTGCCACCACCTTTCAATTATCTGAAAAGGAATCCCTTGCTCTTTAATTACAATGCTTTGGCGTCCACAGGGCTTTCCAAAATAGTCACTTCATGTGGTTGGAATCAGGGCCCTTCCTTGGAATAAAAGTTTAATTTAAAACGCTAGGAACAGGAAAGGGAGCTAGGAAAGCCACAGGGCCCCTGGCTCTGCACCCTTAGGCACTCGCTGCTATGCCTGCCACAGAACAGTTCAAACAGGGGATCCATGAGCTCCCCATAGAGGAAACTCAAAGGGACAATGCTGGCCAGGTGGCTGTTTAGATTTAAATAACACATCACATTGTACCCAAGGACCTTCCCAGGAAAAAGGATGAAAATCATTTTTTTTAAAGTCTTAAAACGGCCAGGCACAGTGGCACACAACTGTGAGGCAGAGGTGGGAGGATCCCTTGAGCCCAGGAGTTCGAGACCAGCCTAGGCAATATAGTGAGACCTCATCTCTACAAACAATTTAAAAATTAGCCAGGTGTGGTGGCATGTGCCTGTAGTCTCAGCTATTTGTGAGGCCGAGGTAGGAGGATCGCTTGAGCTTAGGAGGTTGTGATTGTAGTGAGCTGAGACAGTATCACTGCACTTGAGCTTGGGTGACAGAGAAAGAGAGAGACACTGTCTCAAAAAAAAAAAAAAAAAAAGTCTGAAAGCAACTGTGGGAAAGCAGGGTACATGAACAGATTCTCCAGCAAAATGTGCAAACGAGAAAAAAATAAGCAGAATGGAAGAAAGGAGGGAGGGAGGGAGGGAGGGAGGGAGGGAGGGAGGAAGGAAGGAAGGAAGGAAGGAAGGAAGGAAGGAAGGAAGGAAGGAAGGAAGGAAGGAACGAAGGAACGAAGGAACGAAGGAAGGAAGGAAGGGAAGGAGGGAGGGAGGGAGAGAGGGAGGGGAGGAAGGAGGATGAAACTGAAGTTAACTTTGCATACATACATAAAATAAGTAAAATCTGTATGTCTATGTCAAGAATAATGTTTACTGCAGATAAACAACAACATAACCACCTATAAAAAAAAACAGTTAACAGAAAAGCTTAAGACTGATTCTGTCAGATTTACCACACAGTTTGGAGTCACAACTTACTCTATATTCTCTGTAGCCTAAGCTACATCCAGGGCAGAGAAAGATCACATGGTAGAGCTCAGAAACAACTGAAAGCAAAAATTGGACAGAATCAGAGTTCTTAAAGGATAAGCTCTTTCCAATACGCTCAAAACTGGAACAAATGATGTATTAGATGGTTCTTCTTGACCTTTAATTTTTCCAGCCTTCACTGTATCAGGGCCCCTCCCTGATATTAATACCACCTTCTGTAATTGTATGGTCACTTCTTTCTTTATATTTTTCACCTCTACTGTAGTAATGTGCAGTTCTCTCAGACAGACAGAAATACAAAGTACTAAGATAAGAAATCTATGTGAAGGCTATTTTCCTGGTTTTGCTTGCTTGGGACTTCAGTATTTTTAACTATAATTGTTGAGGTAGGGTCTGTAGAATCCAGACATTACATATAATAATTCTCATAGCAATATATTTTTTAAAAAACTCGAGACTTTAAGTAGACAATAAAAGTATTAGTTGACAATGATTACACTTACAACTGAAATAAGAATTATACTCAAGTCATGACATGATTATAAGAAATATACAGGGAGCTCTGAAATGAATTTTTAATCCCTCCAAAGGAACAAGAGATAATTAGCCGAGCGACCTCTGAATGTTTTTCTCCCACATTGTTCCCCCATGCTCTGATCTGAAGAATGACTGATCAGAAAGTTCTAGGCCACATTGCTTCAGTGAAGTATAGGAGTGGAAGGTGAAGGGAACACAGAACCTTTCAGACTGATAGAAAAGTAGAAAAGTACATGAAAATAACTAATCATGAAATCAACTAAGTAGATTGTAAAATCAATGCATAGTTCCTCACTTTGCTACAGAAGTGCAACTTTTTCTTCAAGGTGCAATAAAACCCAAGAAGGACCCTAAGGGGCACCATGTAAATAACAACTGATTATCTGCACTCTTTTCCTTCTCCAGTTTTGTTTCATTTTTTTCATGATGGACAGGTTTGTGTGACAGTTAAGCAAGGAGCTAAAGACCACAGCAGGAAGGAAAATCCACATTATCTCGAGTGAAGCAGGTCTTAAGTCACAGGAGGAAAAAGATGCTATGTAGAGTGTGAGGGTAAGGGACCAGGTGACATGAATATGGAGGCAGGAGCCAGGAGAATCAAAACAAGGGCAGAATGCTAAGGCTAAGATGTGACAGTACACAGCAGAAGACAAAGTTCAGGGTCACTGGAGGGTTTTGGAGGTCTGTTCATATGTCAACCTGCTATGTGACACTTTAAAAAGCTGAATGACTTCAATGACTTTAAAAAGCTGAATGCCTCAGGCCGGGCATGGTGGCTCATGCATGTAATCCCAGCACTTTGAGAGACTGAGGTGGGAGGATTGTTTAAGGTCAGGAGTTTGAGACCAGCCTGGGCAACAGAGTGAGACCCCATCTCTACAAAAAATTTAAAAATTAGCCAGGCATGGTAGCATGCACCAGTAGTCTCAGCCACTTGGGAGGCTGAGACAGGAGGATTGTTTGAGCCTGGGAGTTTAAGGTGGCAGTGAGCTATGACTACACCACTACACTCCAGCCTGCGGACATTTAAAAAAAAAAAAAAAGTTGAGTGCCTCAAAGGAAGACAAATAGAACAATGGAACAGAATAGAGATTATTTGGGAGTTGCAGGAAAGTGAAACGGGGAGGGAGTAGCCTGTAAAGGGTGAAATAGCTGAGCCAGCTACAACAATGGGCTATGGAACTATTTCCCATGGGAAAACTTGGGGAAAAGGTCTAAATTTTTTCTCAGAATTACCCTACCTGAGGAGGCGGGAGCTGTGATTTCATGAGCCAACTCTTCTTTGGCTTTTGTTATGAGCTGCTCCCATGGGATGCTGAATCCCAGCACTTTTAGCCTCTGTGGTTCTGTAAAAGTCCCCAGGCAAAGAGCTAAAATAATGGCAGTTGGAAGTCATCAGGAACACAATGATAAGGTAGACTACATGTATGTTACATTTGGTGTATGAAAGTGGTAACCCTACAAACAAGTGAGAAAAACAATGAACTCTTCAATAAATGATGTTGAGACAAATGACTACCCATATGGCAAAAGATAAAATTAGTTCCCTATCTCACACCATATGCAAAATGAAGTTCAGATGGATTAAAGAGCTAGATGTAAAAAAAAAAAAGAGAAAAAAAATGTTAAAAAATTATGGGCAAATATCTGTGACCTCCAGATATTGAAGGGTTTCTTAAAGGATTAAGATCAAAAACAATAAAGAAAAAATACATATTAATTTGACTTTCTCAAAAATTAAAATGTCTAGAAAAAGTTCTAGAGATCCATTTCATAACAGTGTGACTCTACTTAACCTTACTGAACTGTAAACTTAAAAATGGTAAAATGGGTACCAAAAAATAGTTTGACAGAAAGAATAATACCTAGTATTTGATTGCACAGCAGTGTGATTATAGTCAAAATAATTTAACTGTACATTTAAAAATAAATAAAAGAGTATAATTGGATGGTTTGTAACACAAAGGATAAATGCTTGAAGTGATGGATACCCCATTTTCCATGATGTGAGTATTATGCATTGCACACCTGTATCAAAACATCTCATGTACCCCAGAAATATATCTACCTACTATGTATCCACAAATATTAAAAATTTTTAAATAGTTAAGATGATAAATTTAATGTTATGTGTTTTTACCATAATAAATACATATAATAAAGGAATCATAAGCAGCCTGAAAAAAATCAGCCTACAGATTTAATGAAGTTATTGGCAGCCAACAAATATGGTAAAAGATTAATATCTAGAATATACAGTTATCCTTTTAGTTGATAAGAAGAAGGCAATGAGCCAGGTGGTAAATGTGCAAAGGATATAAACAAGATTCATGGAGAAAATCAGTGTCTAATAATTACATTTTTTAATGTTCCACTTCAATAAAACTCAAGGAAATGAAAATTAAAATGACAATAAAATAACATGGCACACCTATCAGATGGGCAGAAATTAATGTCAGATAACATAAAGCATTAGCAAGAATGTGGAGAAGTGAAACTTTCCATATATGGCTTCTGGGAGAGTGAATGGAAACAATCCCTCTGGAAAGCAGTTTCGCGGTAGCCGTGAGGTGAGGATGAACAGTGAAGTTAAGGTGCTCTGTAACTGAGCAATTCCACGTGTAAAGAAACATCCCAGGGGAAACTCTTACACACGTAGTCCAGGAGACATCCAAGAGGATAACCATTGCTGTGCACAACACAAAAGCAAAGAAAAGGAAGGAGAAAAAGAGGTAGAAAGTAGGGAGGAAGAGAGGATCTAAATGTCCATGAGTAGGAGGAATACATAAATAAACCAAAAGAAAAAGTAATTTATCTATTCATACTCAAGGAGGAATAGATAAATAAACCACATTGGATTGTATGAAAAATACTGTTCGGCAATTAAAATGACCGAGGAAGTTATATGTATGTGAACATGATTAAGTTTCAAATGCATAGAGTGAAAAAATTATAATTTGCAAAGTATATTTAGATTATATATCATTATACCATCTATTTAAATTTTTTAAACAAATCAAGCAAATGGTGTAATTGTTTATGGATATAAAAGAGCCAAAACAATGTTTAGAAATATTTTAATGCTTCTTAAAAGGATCTAAAAATGTGGCAAAAAATATACATTTAACATCAGCGGTGGGCATATGGGGCGACTTCAGAAAGTTCATGGAAAAAATGAAATTAAAAGGTTAAAAACTTAAAAAAAAAAAAAAAACACACTTCTTTTCAGTATAAGCTCCATCAAGGTCAAGACACTTTTGTAAGTGATGATGTCAGCCATTTACTTCCTCCCTAAAGAAGCGAGGGTCCTGGGAATTTAACCATGTCAATGCAGTCTTTCTTACCTTATTAACTGAAGAAAACTAGGTGCCTTTTAAAACTTTAAGATTAGGAAACAAAAAGACGTCAGAAGGACCCAAATAAGGACTGTAGGGTGGACACCTACTGACTTCCTAGTAAAACTCACAAAATTGCCCTTGTGTGATGAAAGGAATGAGCAGGAGCATTGTCATGGTGGAGGACTCTCTGGTAAAGCTTTCCTGGGCATTTTTCTGCTAAAGCTTTGGCTAACTTTCTCAACACACTCTCATAATAAATAGATATTATCATTTTATTGCCCTCCAGAAAATAAAAAAGCAAAATTCCTTGAGCATCCAGAAAATCTTTTGCCATGGCCTTTGCTCTTGACTGGTCTGCTTTTACTTTGGCTGAAGCACTTCCTCCTCCTGGTAGCCATTGCTTCGATTGTGCCTTATCCTCAGGATTGCAATGAAAGCTATGTTTCATTTCCTGTTCTAATTCTTTGAAGGAATGCTTCAGGATCTTGATCCCACTAATTTAAAATTTCTATTGAAAGCTCTTCTCTTGTTTGCAACTGATCTGGGTGCAATGGTTTTGGCATCCGTCAAGTGGAAAGTTTGCTCAATTTTAATTTTTCAGTCAAAATTGTGTAAGTTGAACCAACTGAGATGTCTATGGCATTGGCTATTGTTTCTGCCATTAAATCCCCTTCAAAACTTGACGTAGATGGTCTGCTGCTGGGACCTTCATCTTCAACATTCTTGTCCTCTCTTGAAATGAGTTATCTGTTTGTAAACTGCTCACTTCTTTGGGGCATTATCTTCATTATGATTGTCTTAAATCATCAGTGATTTCACTATTCTTCCACTCAAGCTTCACCATAAATTTGATGTTTGGTCTTGCATCAATTTTAGCAGAATTCATATTGCTCTGATAGGTGCTATTTTCAAACTGATGTCTTATTCTTTTTAGTGCCTCAAACTAGATCCTGTTCAGACATATTACAAGTTAGTTTCAGTTTACTTTGGTGCAAAACAATTTTGAAATCCATGCATAGCTTTTTCATAATACTCATTTTCCATGAACCTTCTGTAGACCCTTCATATAAGTGTCTATTATTTTTGTGTTTTGGGAAGTGTCTGAAATATTTCATAGTTTAAAATGTAAAAGATAAAGTATCAGTAAGTCATAAGCAGCAGCTATGAAGTCTAGAGCAGTCTACCATAGTGGTTTTGTGGGTTATTACCCACAAAAATGTCACTATTATTGTCAATTATGAAGGTCCCTGGTATGCATGTCTAAAACCTTGCCAAAGATCATTCTTAATCTCCAAAAGCAGATCAATGTAAATCAGGTTTATTTGCTAAGCCTGGAAAAAGTTAATCTTCTAATTTATAAAATTATTAATAAGTAGCCAAATGATAACAGCTAATATGACTCCTCTTAGCAATTATTATACATGTAATTATATATTATAGTCATTCCTCAGTATCCATGGGTTATTGGTTCTAGGACCCCTGTGGATACTAAAATACAAGAATGCTCAAGTTCCTATAGAAAATGGTATCGTATTTGCATAAAATCTTTGCGTACAACCCATGCAATCCTCCTACGTACTTTAAACCATCTCCTAGATGAGTGTTAAGATCTAATAGAATCTAAATGCTTTGTAAATAGTTGTTATACTGTATCGTTTGGGAGATAAGAAAAAAAGTGACAAGAAAAAAGTCTATACATGTTCAGTAGAGACTCAACCAACCTTTTTGCTTTGTTTTTGTTTTTTGTTTTTTGTTTTTTTTCTTTTTTAAAATGGAGTCTCACTCTGTCACCCAGGCTGGAATGCAGTGGTGCAATCTCAGCTCACTGCCTACCTCCCAGCTCAAGTGGTTCTCCCATCTCAGCCTCCTGAGTAGCTGGAACTACAGATGTGCACTGCCACGCCTGGCTAATTTTTGTATTTTTAGTAGAGAAGGGGTTTTGTCATGTTGCCCAGGCTGGTCTCAAACTCCTGGACTCAAGCAATCCACCTGCCTTGGCCTCTTAAAGTGCTGAGATCATAGGTGTGAGCCACTGTGCCTGGCTTTCTACTTAGAAAAATAATACTTTCAATCCACATCGGTTGAAATTTTTTTTAACCAAGTGTCTTTTTTTGACATACAAATACAACCAATACAAAAAGAGATGACTTTTTCCCTTTGATTCCAGTGATAAGTTGCTAAAGAAAATATATATATATATCTTTCTTTATATACAGGGACCAGACTGGGTGAGGGAGGCCCTGTGTATGCAGGCCTCTGCACAAGTAGGAATCCGGGTGAGAATCAAGGACCACTCTGGGGAGATCTACCAGAATAGACTGCCTGAGTTGAGCAGAGGGTGAGATGTGAGCAGATGCTGAGGTCAGAGAGACCAACAGATCTCCAGGACAGCAATTTCATGAAGGCTAGAACCTTTACGATACTCCCCAAAGCAGAACTCAGGGATGTCCAAGGGGAAGTGTTGGGTGATTTTTCCTTGATAAGGATTTGTTTTTTCTTCCCTGGAAGGGGAACAAGGCCTCGAGATCGTGATGAGTATTAGTTCTGAGGCTGCAGCCTCTTTATCCTATTAGAGGAAGGCCTTCTCCCCCTGCTGCAGCCACAGTGTGACCTCAGAAAGAAAAGCAGCTATTTTGGCCACTAAGAGGCATTTCTGCTGCAGCTTTAACTATGGCCTGGCTGGGTCATGGCAGTGGCACTAATGCCTCACTGAGGCAGTAAGGGGCAAGGCTGGAGAGTGAGGGCAGGGGGACTGCTGCTGTCTGGGGGCTCTCTGAAGAGGGAGGGTGGTGGTGGGAAGGGATGCTCTTACCCTCAGCTATCAGCACCAAGAGATGAGAGGAAAAGGCATCTCTAATCTCTTGGTGCTGATAGCTCTGGGAGAAGATGAGGGGGCCCCTGATGTTATTCTCCCCTGGAGACTAAGAACAGAGGTATCTGGGTTACGGGCAAGAAGCAGAGGAGAATGAATGGTGGGGACTGGCAGAGAGAAACAAGCAGAACCTCTGGTTTTCTTCTATGAATAAAAACCTCAAGTCACTGCCATGAAACCAAGATGTTAAGCTTAGAATGCAGCAACATCCAAGAGCCTAGAGAAGCAGTTATCCCCATGGCGGGTCCCATATAACACCTCATTCCTGGTTCTTTCAGCCTTTCTCATACTGACAGCATGATGACAGAGCCAGCCTTCCGCCCAGAGGCTGCTGGTCCCAAGCTGAGTCCACTCCATGGATCCATAAAAACAGCAGGAAAGAGCTTTCCTCACTTCCCTGCATCTTGGCACAAAAGCTCTTCCCACAGTCTCCATCAGAGCATTCCACCTGCGAAAACCTTAGTCTCTCTGAAGCCTCTCTCTATGCCCAGATGTTACACCCAATGCGTTCCTCTTTGGGGCTCCAAACCACAGACCCAGGACTCCAAGATTTTCATAAAAGTGAACATAAACATTCCACTTTCCCAAGTGTTTATGTGTAGGGCAGGGGAGTTTGCCAGTTATCTAGGAGCTGCAGAGAAGTGGGAGAACCTCCACCCCAGGGCCCAGGAGCCTCACTATGTGAGGATGAGCTTCACGGCCAGGCCTCCACCCACTCTTCCCTCTCCTCTTCATTCTCTCCTAGCACTCCGGTCTCCCAGGAGAGAGGAGGAGGAGCAGCTCATACCACTTCTCCCAGGGTTCTGCGTTCTCGGGGTGCAGCCCGACAGGTGCAGGGCTGAGGAGGCCACAGCTCTGAGGGCACCTGGCAAATGGTGAGACCAAGAGAGAGACGACAGACCTTAGAAGAGAGTACTGTGATTTGCAAGTAGCTCTGGGAGGTCAGTGGCAGCAGCCACCACAGTGCCTACCTGCATGGGCATGCTGGCTGTCCCCAAACTTGGTTCTGCAGCTCAGGATCTTATAGGAGCAGTCCTCCCCACAGCAACCAGACATGCTGGGGCAAGAGTCATCAATTTCAAATTGCAGGCTTCTCTGAAGAACTGGTAGGGGCCATGGTTGTGCCTGAACACCATTAACATAACCTCCTTCATCTGTGTGCTGTGGGCCATGAGCTGCAGGCTCTGTAGGAGGAAATTCCCCCAGGCCTTTCCGCCACACCTTGCTTCCCATGCAGGACTTCATCCCCTGCAGTCCACGTCAAAGAAAAGGCAATAGTAAGTAACTGCATTCCCAAGCGACGAGGTACCAGCCTGGGTCTTACTCTCTGTCCTTCCAGCCCCATTCCCTCTGCTCATACATGGTCTGCTCATACATCGCTTTTGGTCAGGTCCAAGGCCCAATCCATGGTGGCTGGCTGCAGTCCAGACCCTCGCCTATACTCAATGGTGACATTCAATCCGGTTTCAATCAGATTTCCTCAACAGCAGGAAAGCCTCCAGAAGGTCTCCAAGCCTGTTGATGGCATCCCCTTTGGCACAAACAGCATCCATGGCTGTTGGCTCCCCCAGCCACTTCTGTTTCTTCTCCTTGGCTTTGCTGGACTTTCTCCCCACAGCGGAGATGGCGACGCTCAGCTCCTCCCTCAAACATTTGCAGGCTGGCGCGCACGGCCTGCGGCTGTGGCTGCGGCTGCGGTGAAGACAAAATGGAGGGGTTCTGCACTGCGCTTGCGCCTTGCGGGCTCCCGGCCCCCTTCCCACTGGGCCCTGGTGCCCACTCGCGCCCCCTCGCGGGCCACGTTGGTTAAACTAATGGATGCAGGATAAGAGGGCCTGTGGCTATAGAGGGCGGACTGGATGTAGAAGTTTATTATATAATTTTGTTTATAAATTATATTATGATTTAATTATTTATAACTTTTTTTGTTTTGCAAGACTATAGAATTATATATAATTATTGTAGTTTATCCTTATCTTTATTTCACGGAGAGGTAAGTGATAACCAGGGAGTTAAGGCGCTTCATAAGTTTCTGGTGAGTACCAGGGAGCAGAGCCAGGATCTAAACCGAAGTCTGCCTTTTTCTGAAGCCACAGTCCTCTTCTTTACACCAAGCTACTCTACAGAAAGAGCATTCTCTGGCCAGAAGCAGTGGCTCACGCCTGTAATCCCAGCACCCAGGAGGTGGAAGTAGGAGAATAGCTTGAACCAGGGAGATGAAGGTTGCCGTGAACCGGGATCGTGCCACTGCACCAGGATCGCACAACTGCACTCCAGCCTGAGCAACAGCGACTCCGTCTCAAAAAAAAAAAAAATTAAAATTAACAATATAGGAAGAGCATTCTCAAAGAAGCTCAGTTCCAACCTTCAACCTCAGTTTTTTTTAATCACTTTATGTTTTTTATTTAGGGAATGTGTATTGAAGAAAAAATAAGAGTCTGGCTAAAGAGATGAAGAGTTCATAAGGGAGTGTCTCAATTTAAACAAGAGTAGCATTGGCAATTGTTGTCCTTATGAGCAGCCCACAAGGCAGAATTGGAATGGTGCTGCTCCTGACTACCTCTACTCCACGCTAGGCTTAGGGGCTGGAGTCACCCAAGCCCTCAGGGTAAGAAAACTCCAAGACCTCACGACTGGGAACATTTAAACCATCAGTTCCTGCCTTAATCTTATCCCTTCTTCCTCCTCGTGACACCATTTTTGTTCCCCTAACAACTCAGGGCTTTTCCAAACTCTGAGGCAATTCTTACCCCAAGCAGAATTTTGAAAGCCTTTTTCCAATATCATGGTGCTCAACAACAAGTTCACTTTGCTGTCACCACAGCCCAGCACATGTTCCCAAAGTCTGAAAGCTGTCTTGTTTGTAATTGAGACCCTGCCAGGCACCCTGGTGTGTCTGGAATCAGTTCCTTCCAGTGGGTTCTTGGTCTCGCTGACTTCAAGAATGAAGCTGCAGACCCTCACGGTGAGTGTTACAGTTCTTAAAGATGGTGTGTCTGGAGTTTGTTCCTTCAGATGTTCAGATGTGTCCAGAGTTTCTTCCTTCTGGTAGGTTCATGGTCTCCCTGACTTCAGGAGTGAAGCTGCAGATGTTCGCAGTGAGTGTTACAGCTCATAAAGGTAGTGCGGACCCAAAGAGTGAGCAGCAGCAAGATTTATTGTGAAGAGCGAAAGAACAAAGCTTCCACAGCATGGAAGGGGACCCAAGCAGGTCTCCACTGGGAGTGGCCAGCTTTTATTCCCTTATTTGGCCCCATCCATGTCCTGCTGATTGGTCCATTTTACAGAGTGCTGATTGGTCTGTTTTACAGAGTGCTAATTGCTGTATTTACAAACCTTTAGCTAGACACAGAGTGCTGATTGGTGCATTTACAATCCTTTAGCTAGACATAAAAGTTCTCCCAAGTCCCCACCCAACCCAGAAGCCCAGCTGGCTTCACCTCTCAATCCCCCCTCTAAACAGGACACCCCAACTGCTGTTGGGAATTGGGCAATGACCGCTTTAGCTACTTCCTGCTGGATAGGGGCAAAGAAGGGGCCCTGCAGTTGTAGTGTCCTCCAGAGGGAAACTCTCTAGGCCAGTGAAAGGGCCAGTGGGTCTGTCCAGGGGTCCTTGGTAGAAGTTGTTAGTTGAGCTCTTCCATTTGTAAGACCATGTGTAGCTTGATGGCCTCAATTCTAGAGGAAACAAATTTGACAAGGAGGTTAAAAATACAGGGCCCAACAGCAAGTAATAGCAAGATGGCTGCCATGGGACCTAGAAAGCGGAGAAGCCATGTTGCCCAACTCCAGAGGTTGGTATAAGAGTTTGAAAGGCATTGTCTGATTTCAGAAGCCTTTTCCTGTAAACACTGGGCAGCATCTTGTACTATCCCTGACTGTTTAGTGTAAAAACAACACTCTTCCCCTAAGAAGGTGCAGAGTCCTCCTTTCTCAGCCGTGAGGAGGTCTAGGCCTCAGTGGCTTTGGAGAGTGACTGCTGCCAAAGAGTCTATTTGGGATTGTAGAGTAAGGATAGATTTTGTTATTTCTTGCAAACTTTCTGAGAAATCCTTTGAGAGTGTGTAGTAGTAGGATAATGAAGTAGATAAACTGGCTATTCCGGTTCCTGTAGCAGTAGCCATTCCTAACCCTGTAAGTAGGGGTGTTAGTTGTATGGCTCTGTGCTGACGGACTTGAGCTTTGAGAGGTACTGACAGGGTCTGATTTCCTGGGGCAATGTTAATGTTGGGACTTAGAAAGACTAAGGTGCAGGTGCCTGTCCAGTTAGTGGGGAGGCAGATATAGGTCAACATTCCACATAAGAAGAATATATCTTGGCTGGGTAGACAGAACTGGTTGTATATGTTAAAAAGGTGTGAGAGTTTGTTGTTTTCATTTTCCCATACTCCTAGAGTACTTGCCAAGGTAGCTCCAGTGAGCGGCTGGAAAGGCATGTTGGAAGCAAACTGAGTGGCTCCCTGTGTTCTATTTTCTCATTGGAGAAAAAAAAATTTGTATCTACTAGGAACTATTTGAGAGAGTGACTGAAAGAGGGGATTAGAAGGCATTCACTAGTGGTGGGGGCGCTGCTGCAGGGGGTTCAGGGGTGAATGGTCATGCTGGGAGTATGTTTGCCATTACAAAACCTGGACTGTTTGTTAAGCAGGGAGGAGGCGATGATTTTGGGGGGCCCTGAGAAGTGGACAAGCCATCTGAATGGAGCTGTTTGGGTGACTCGGAAGTTACTATGATCAGTTAGGGCTTGAAATTGTAGGGAGTAATTACACTGATGGGGTAGTAGGTGACCCAGGGGCAGGCCTGATAACAGGTTACATTGGATGCATAAAGGGGCTTGGAAAGTTATGATGGTATTCGTAGTTACAGGGCCATGTATGGACTTTTCATTGCTTGTGTAATAGGTGAGGTTGGAAATGTAAGAATGTAAAAGTTGGATTGCACGTCCTGTTAGGGTATTCTTGGTCCTATCAGAGATGGGGAAGTTGGCTAATGATTGCATATTTAGAAGTCGGAAAGGGTCTTTTCCTTCATAATGAGGGTGGTAGGTTAATTTGGTAAAGACCCAGTTTTTTGCGAGAATGGGAGTGGCAACGTAAGAAGTTGATCGAGAGATACAAAGCCAACGGTCATTTGCCAGGGAAGGAATGGACTGGTTTAACAGAGAGTGGGTTAAGTTGAGAGTCTTGTAGAGGTAATAAGGAGCTAGTGGAAGGGGAGGGATAATTTTATAAGGTAACCAAGGAAGGAGGAGGGATAGATAGGCAAAGACTAAATAGGAAGGTTAAAGAGGGTGCTCTGGACGACGAGATCATTTTATCCAGTCTGAGTTAAAGGTAGGGGTAAATTGCTGTTGGAAGGAAGGAAGATAGAAAGAAGATTGATGTGATTAGGATTTTCATCCCAGCAGGAGCTACAGTATATTGTCCTATCGCAAAGAGTGTGGTTAGTGTGCTACTTAATAATATGATGAAATAGCAGAAGGATTCCATTAAAGGGGTAAGGAGAGGTGTTAAAGATAAAGATTTTGTAAGTTTTCACTTATCTTTTTTAAGGAGGAAGGGGTTTTTCTTCAGGATCATTGGTAGGAGCCTTTTTAGTCTGGGATGTTTCCTTCCAAAATAGGAGATGCGAGTCCTCCAATGGTTCACAGGTGTATCGAGGCTGGTCTGGCTGATCTTGGGACTCCTGAGCTGACGGTCCTGTAGGTTCCTCAGGGGGTGTCCAAAGTTTAACTTGGGTGTGATGAGTCCAAGATTCCACTCCTGCCACCTTAACTGTAGTGGGGGTAGAGGGGATTACCGAGTATGGTCCTTCCCACAAAGAGTCCATAGATGGTGAGGCAGAGGGGAGAGATTTGAAAAAACACTAGATCTCCTGGTTGAAACAACTCTGTTCCCTTTTCTCTGTGACATCCTTCAGGTAGGTTTTTAAGGTTTCATTGATATTTTGCCAAAGAAGTTATATCTTTGACCAAGTTGGCCATTTCCTGATCAAGTAAGAGGTCATTTGTGAGATAAGGTTGTCCATACAGCATTTCATATGGACTAAGCCCTATTTTGTGAGGAGATTCTCAACAAGGCCATGGGCGAAAGAGTGGGCCATGGGAGATGAGTTTCTTGTGTAAGTTTCCTTAAGCGCCTCTTGAGTGTTTCATTTGCCTTCTCGACCTTCCCTGAGGGTTGTGGCCTTCAGGTGCAGTGAAGATGATATTGTATCCCTAGCACCCTGGAAATTCCCTGAGTTATTGTGGCTTCAAAAGCCAGACCATTGTTGCTCTGTAAGCTTTGGAGAAGCCCAAATGTAGGAATTATTTCATGAATTAGGACTTTAATCACTTCCTGAGCCTTCTCTATCTTGCAGGGGAAAGCTTCTATCCAATTTGTAAAGGTATCAGCATAGACCAACAAGTATTGAAATCCCTTTGACTTAGGCATATGGGGGAAGTCTAACTGCCAGTCCTCTCCAGGATAGTGACCTATTCTTTGTCCCCTAGAGGGGGTCTTACAATGGACCAAGGGATTATTCCTTTGGCACACCTCACAGGCTTTGACTACCTGTCGGATGGTCCAGAGGAGATGTGGCCCTGTAAATAGCGATTTGGCCCTTTGATGAGTGTTTTCAATACCCATATGAAAAGTTTGGTGGAGGGTTTTAAGTATTTTCCACTGGTTGGCTTCAGATATAAGTACCTTTCCTTCTTTTGTCATTAACCACCCCAAGGGGAGAAAACTATGCCCCCATGAAAGTCCCCATTCTGTTTCAGTTGGGGAATACTGGAGCTTAATCTCTTGGAGGGGGTTTTCCATACCAAGGGTCCTTCCATAGGTATTTCTAATGGGAGTTTCCACCTGGCAGCAATTTTGGCCTCAGCATCTGCCTGACAGTTTCCTTCTGCTTTTTCTCCTTCACCTTTCTGATGGCTTTGGCATTGTAAGACTGCCACCTCCTTGGGTTTTTGCACTGCGTGCAATAACTCCATAATTTCCTAGTGGTATTTAATGGGGGTTCCCCCAGAGGTTAGGAACTCCCTTTCTTTCCATATTGCAGCGTGCGCATGTAGGATTAGATAAGTATACTTGCTATCTGTATACACATTTATTCTTTTTCCCTTTCCCAGTTCTAAGGCTTGGGTACGTGCCACTAGTTCTGCTAACTGGGTGCTAGTCCCAGGGGGAAGAGGCTTACTTTCAAGTAAGGTTACATCACTAACTATGGCATAACCTGCCCTTCGTATCCCATTCTCCACAAATGAACTTCCATTGGTATATAGGTTAAGGTCAGGATTAGCTAAGGGGACTTCTAAGAGATCATCTCGGGCAGCATAAGTCTGGACTATAATTTGGTGGCAGTCACGCTCGATTGGTTCCCCGTCCTCTGGGAGAAAAGTGGCAGGGTTGAGGGCCACGCACGTATGTATTTGAAGCACTGGTCCCTCAAGGAGTAGTGCCTGGTATCTAAGTAGGCAGCTGTCTGATAGCCATAAACTTCCTTTGGCACCTAGTATGCATTTACATCACGAGTAGTCCAGACAGTGAGATCCTTTCCTTGTATTATTTTGATAGCCTCTGACACTAAGACGACCACCGCTGCAACTACCCGTAAACAGTGAGGCCAGCCTTTTGCTTCTACATGAATTTCCTTACTGAGGTATGCCACTGGTTGTGGGGTTGTCCCACGAGTCTGAGTAAGGACTCCAAGAGCTATACCTGTTCTCTCTGTGATGTATAAAAAGAAGTTTTGTCTTATGGGAAGGCTTAAAGCTGGAGCTTGTACTAGGGCCTGCTTTAAGGTTTTGAAGGCTGTTTCTGCCCCCGGTTTCCATTCTACTAGATGAGTATTTGCCCTCTGGGTCTCCTTGATTAGAGTATAGAGGGGCCTGGCTATCTAACTGTATCTGGGGATCCATAGTCAGCAAAAGTCGGTGATTCCAAGGAACTCCCACAACTGTTTTCATGTCTCAGGGCAAGGATAAGCCAGCACAGGCTGTATTTGTTCCTTGCTGAGGGCCCTGGTCCCTCTGGCTAAGATTAGGCCTAAATATTTGACCAGCTGTAGCAAAGCTGGACCTTCAACCTAGATGCCTTGTACCCTTGATTAACTAGAAAGTTCAAGAGATCTAGAGTAGCCTCCTGGCATGAGGTTTCTGAACCGGTAGCCAAAAGTAAATCATCCACGTACTGAAGGACCAGACTGCCTGGACCTGAAGTGGCCTAGATCTTGGGCCAGTGCCTGACCAAACAGATGAGGGTTATCCCTAAATCCTTGGGGCAAGACTGTCCACATAAGTTGGGATGTGTGGTCTGTGGGATCCTCAAAGGCAAAGAGAAACTAGGAGTCAGAGTGCAGGGCAATACAGAAGAAGGCATCCTTGAGGTGCAGAACCGTGAACCATTCTGCTTCCTCTGGTATTTGAGAACAGGGTATAGGGGTTGGGTACAACTGGATATAGAGGAATTAATGCCTCACTGACGAGCCTAAGATCTTGCACTAGTCTCCACTAACCATTCGGTTTTTGTACTCTTAGAATCGGGGTGTTGCAGGGACTGCTGCATTTCCTTACTAAGCCTTGAGCTTTTAAGTGTTTAACAATATCCTGTAATCCTTTATGAGCTTCAGGCCTTAAGGGATATTGCCTTGATAAGGAAAAGTGGTGGGATCTTTTAGCCTGATTTGGACTGGACAGGCAAAATTGCCCTTCCAAATTGTCCTTCCAATGCCCAGATTTCAGGGTCGATTCCCTCCTCAAGCAGGAGACAACAAATGGGTAACTTGTTCCCCATATTCATGTAGATAATAGCTCCAGCTTTGGCTAATATATCCCTTCCTAATAAGGGTGTGGGACTTTCAGGCATAACAAGAAGGGCATGTGAAAAGAGCAAAGTCTCCCAGTTACAACTGAGGAGGTGGGAGAAATACCTGGTTACAGGCTGCTCCAGAATTCTTCAGATGGTAGTGGACCTTAAGGACAGTCGTCCGGGACAGGAGATTAACACTGAGAAGGCCAAGCCAGTGTCCAGGAGGAAGTCAATTTCCTGGCCCTCAATGGTTAAACATACCTGGGGCTCAGTGTGGATGACATGAGCTGGCGTTTGCCCCGGGCACCTTCAGTCCTCTTGTTGGATCATCCGGCTGGGGGCTTCTGGCCCAGAGAACCATTGTACTCTGGGGCAGTGTGCCTTCCAGTGATTACCTCAGCATAGCAGACATGGACGAGGGGGTGGCTTGTTTCTCATTGGACAATCTTTTTTAAAGTGTCCTTGTAAGCCACACTGATAACAAGCCTTAACGGGTGATTGGCCTGCTCCATTTTCTGTCCTCTCTGAACCACCAAGGTTTGTTTGTCTGAGGGCCACAACTAAGGCTGCAGCCTTTCTCTTATCTCACTTTTCCTTTTGGGCCTTTTCCTCTTGGTCCCTATTATAGAACACCAAGGTTTCCAGGTTTAATAATACCTCCAGGTTTTGTTCAGGGCCCAGGGCTTTCTTCTGGAGCTTTCTCCTAATATCTATGGCTGATTGGGTAATAAACTTATCTTTTAGGATCAAATGACCCTTGAAGGAGTCGGGTGACAGGGGAGTATATTTTCTTAAGAACTCCCTTAGCCACTCAAGGAAGGCCGAAGGATTATCTTCCTTTCCCTGAGTTATGGTGGACATCATTGAATAATTCATGGGCTCTTTCCTAATTCTCCTTAGTCCTTCTAGAACACAGGTCAACACATGCTTATGACTCCAGTCCCCACGATCTGAACTGAGGTCCCAGTGGGGATACATACTTGGGATGGCTTGCTGACCGGTAGGGAATTTGTCCCTGTCTTCAGCTGTCATTCTATCATTTACTTGACTAAGATACCAAGTATCTCCAAACTCTCGGGCTGCAGCTAAAGCCACATTCTTTTCATTAAAGGCCAGGGTTTGATCTAACAATAGCCTGACATCTCTCCAAGTGAGATAGAAGGTTTGCCCTAGACCCTGTAGGACATCTATGTACCTATCAGGATCATCTGAAAACTTCCCCAGGTCTGCCTTGATCTTCTTTAAATCAGAGAGGGAGAAGGGGACATGTACCTGAGTTGGGCCAAATTCCCCTCCCCCTACAGCTTGAAGGGGACATAACCAATAGCCTGGGGGGGGGGGGTTGTGGTCCCTTGGAGATTTCTCTGCTTATTTCCTTCTGGGAGGGGGAGATTAGAGGAGGCTTATTATTACTAGGAAGTGGGGCTATAGGGAGGCTAGGCTATGGGGGTAAGCTGAGAGTTTCTCCTGTGGGATGCAAATTCCAAGCTTTGCATAGTTGTGTATTCTTCTTCAATGAAAAGAAAGCTCCGACACAAGGCATTTCATTCCATTTACCTTCCCTCTTACAGAAAAGGTCAAGCTGCAGGCTAGTATTGTAATTTATACTTCCCTCAAGTGGCCATTTTTCCCCATCAGAGAGAGAATACTGGGGCCAGGTCATAGTGCAGAAAAAAAATGAGCCACCTCTTTTTCAGGGTTTGTGGGTCAAATTGGTCCCAATGGCTTAGGATGCATTTCAAGGGTCAGCCTGTTGATGCCTGAGTGTTTCCCATCTGGAAGACAAAACTGCCCGCGGTTTTGGTTTGTTTTGTTTCTCCCCCTGCCCAAGAACCCACAATGGTCCTTGGACCCTGCTGATCAGAATAGTTGCACTCACCAACGCAGCAGCAGAAACACCTCCTGCCCAAGAACCCGCAATGGTCCTTGGACCCTGCTGATCAGAATAGTTGCACTCACCAACGCAGCAGCAGAAACACTAGTTTTCCTCCTAGACCACAAGGAGGACTGAGAAAAATAGGATTTACTGGCCCTTACCAACTCATTCTCGAAAACCTGTTAGAGTCCTAAGCATTCTCCTGTTAGTACTGGGACTTTACTCCTGTTCTATAAAGATGTTATGCCCCAAAAATGAAGTGGAGGGCCATACCCTGAGTGAGGGAAGGGATCTCCAGGGTTGGAAGAGTGACGCCTTTTTTCCTCACTTGAATAAGAAGGATATCATTTCTGAAGCTCCCCATATCCTAGCTTCAGGAATAGTTTCTGTTAGGCCTGCTTGTCTGAGGAGGGATCCTAGAATTCCAGATAGTCCCCCTGCCCCAACAGGGCTTTGGGCAAAAATTATGTCTTTCTGATTGGTGAGCCCAGGTGCCTAAAGAAAGTAACAGTACTGAAGTTTATACTAGAAATCATTCTTATAGGAAAAACTAGAAAAGCACCAGAGACAGGCAGTGGTTTTTAGAAGTGGGACTAGCCAAGGAGAAGAGAGGGGAGAGGAAGATTATATGACAGGCACTAGGACCCAGGAGGCAAGAGTCAGGATAGATAGGATAGATGGGTGAGTCTCGCTTGGACAACATGACTTTGAGAGTTCTGCTCATGACTGCAGGGTCAACCAACCTGTTGTTGGGACCCCAGAGTTGTATGGCTTTCCTCTCTGTTGACCCTTGGCTCAGCCCAGAAGTACAGGAAAAGCAGAAGCTGGTTCCAGGCAAACCAACTCTCCCACTCCCAAAGAGTCGGGGGTTGTTAGAGAGCCCTTTCCCAGAAAGCCTGACACCCGTGTCTTTAGTCCAGTGGCCATGCTAGTCACTTTTAACTGGCTGACAGGTGCCCAGTATTTAGCCACCGAATTCTAAGGAAAAATAGGACAGAATAGCAAGTGAAAGGGGTCCAATGGTACTCATCGCTTGGTGATTGTCCCATTTGGGTAGCCAAAATGTGTCCAGAACTGGTTCCTTCCCGTGGGTTCTTGGTCTCGCTGACTTCAAGAATGAAGCCTTGGATCCCCACGGTGAGTGTTACAGTTTTTTTGTTTGTTTGTTTTGTTTTGTTTTGTTTTGTTTCGAGATGGAGTCTCATTCTGTGGCCCAGGCTGGAGTGCAGTAGCACCATCTCGGCTCACTGCAAGTTCCACCTCCGGGGTTCATGCCATTCTTCTGCCTCAGCTTCCCAAATAGCTGGGACCACAGGTGCCTGCCACCACACCCAGCTAATTTTTTGTATTTTTAGTAGAGACAGGGTTTCACCATGTTAGCCAAGATGGCCTCAATCTCCTGACCTCGTGATCCACCCACCTTGGCCTCCCAAAGTGCTGGGATTACAGGTGTGAGCCGCCATGCCCAGCCGAGTGTTACAGTTCTTAAAGATGCTGTGTCTGGAGTTTGTTGCTTCAGATATTCTGATGTACCCAGAGTTTCTTCCTTCTGGTGGGTTTGTGGTCTCACTTGACTTCAGGAGTGAAGCCGCAGACCTTCACAGTGAGTGTTACAGCTCTTAAAGGTGGTGTGTCCGGAGTTGTTTCTTCCTTCCAGTGGGTTCGTGGTCTCACTGCCTTCAGGAGTGAAGCTGCACACCTTTGCAGTGAGTGTTACAGCTCTTAAAGGTGACACATCCGGAGTCGTTTGTTTCTCCCAGTGGGTTCATGGTCTCACTGACTACAGGAGTGAAACCGCAGACCTTCACAGTGAGTGTTACAGCTCATAAAGGCAGTGCAGACCCAAAGAGTGAGCAGCAGCAAGATTTATTGTGAAGAGCGAAAGAACAAAGCTTCCACAGCATGGAAGGGGACCCCAGCGGGTTGCCGCTGCTGGCTCAGGTGGCCAGCTTTTATTCCCTCATTTGGCCCCACCCCTGTCCTGCTGATTGGTCCATTTTACAGAGTGCTGATTGGTGTGTTTACAAACCTTTAGCTAAACACAGAGCGCTGATTGGTGCATTTACAATCCTTTAGCTAGACATAAAAGTTCTCCAAGTCCCTACCCAACCCAGAAGCGCAGCCAGCTTCACCTCTCACTGGGGCCTGACAGCTTTTATCTCTCTAGGGGACCTCATCTGCTCATAGATCCTACTGGGTGTTGCTCATGAGCCAGATTTGGGCAAGAACATTTTAGGTTTTATTCTGGGTTTCTATTCCTACTTACAAGCTGTCAAAGAACCAACTTTCAACAAATTGAGATTAAAAGATCTAACAGACAATTATTAGTGATTCATGAACCAGACAGCATCCAGCCCACAAAATAGAAGGGAGCTCAACTGAGCTGAGCATGGAGGGCAGGCTTCATAGGCAGAAAAGGCTGAAGAAAGCCGAAACAAGGAACATAAGGTGGACTTGTCATTTCAAAGTTACTTTCCTTACAGAGAGTCTTGGTGGCTTAGTGAGGTGGGGCTATCATATCTCTTCTGATTTCTCAAAAGATCAGACTTTACAAGTAAACAGCTTAGCATCTGGTTTGGTGATGTGGAACCATAGTATGAGTAACTCTATTTGGGGTAGGTCTGTTGGGGCCTAGTGCAGGAATTCAGTCCAATTCAATGGCCTCCCATAAACTTTATTTAACAGAGCTCTGTGATGTTGAGCAAGTTACTTTACTTCTCTGGACCACAGCTTCCTCATTTGGGAATGAAGATTGTAATGCCAGCTACCTCCTAGGCTTATTGTGAGGAGTAAATACATAGGGATGGAAAGTGCATATCAATACATTGCCTGTCACTGAAGGACTCATTAGGTGTTAGCTGTTATTAGACTATAGCTATTGTGACTATCAGGCTTCCCCTCTGTGTTGTCTGGGGCTTCTGAATATCACCTTCTCCTGAGTTTCCCATTGTCCTGTTTGTCCCCCTGCAAGGCCCTTTATCATACTGGGTGAGAACCCCCAGGATACATCTTCTCTGTCTTCATGCTCTTCAATTGCTGTTTTATTTCTACAGTTGGATTTTTCCCCCAGGACCTGCAGCTGCTGAAATCTTCTCAGCACCTGCAGTATCCCAGAGGGCAAAGACAGGGCCAAGTATTGGATTCTGGATTCTCTTCATTGTTGTCCCCTTGCAAGTGGAGAGGTATCCAAGCTGGGCCTTGTCCTAAGATATGACGGAACTGATCTTCCAGCAAGCACGTGAACTTAGAAGAGAACAACATGCACCACATGAGAATGCATACTGGCCAACACCCTATGCAAACATCCAGAGGAGCTGTGCTCAGACTCCTGACTCATGAAAATAGTGAATTTATAAACGCATATTGTTTAAAGATGCTAAATTTGTGGTGATTTGTTACATGGCAATAGAAAACTAATAGAGATAAAACTTGACATTTGAAGTGCATCACATAATGACATTAGTAGATGAGAATCTCTCAAGAAAAAAGTAATATTTTGAGTTAAAATGAGAGATTGGATATATAATTCTTCCTCCTTCCACAATCCCAGGAAATGAGTAGTTAAAATTTTTTTTAATCTTACAAGATAAGAACAACAGAGATGCTTGAAATAAGGGCTGATTCTTCCTCACTCCCTTTCTTATGTAACTGAACATCCTCACACTTGAGGAGAAGTACATTTCCCTGCTCCTTGATTTTCAACTCAGCCATGTGGCTTGCTTTGGCCAATCAGTTATAGGTAGATGTGATGTGACTAGAGGCTTAAAACTCATAACTGATCTTGACACCACCTTTGCAAAATTATGACTGAGACAGCAAAAGAGATCTAATTTAACCAACTCCATCTTCTTCTAACCTGCAAGCTGTGCTTGTTCATTCTGGGTGTAGGCTGAACTAACTTTGGGAGAAACTTAGTTTATAGTTTAAAATAAAGATCATAAGAGCCCTTTCCCAAAGCAGACCTTCTTTTTGCCTGGGGACTAGATTGCTTTTGTAGGACTGAGAGTAGCCATAAGATTAGAAACTATCATTTAGGAATCATGCAGCTGGAAGCTACAAGATTCTGACCCGCCCTAAATTGCTCCTAAGATCAATGCTTGAGATATTTTGCAGACCCTGCACTTGATGGCACCACTTAGATCAATAAACTGGTTCATCTGATCTTGCGGCCCCTTATCCAGGAACTGACTCATCACAAGAAGACAGCTTCAACTCCCTATGATTTCATCTCTGACCAATCAGCACTCCTGACTCACTGGCTTCCCACACACCCACCAAGTTGTCCTTAAAAACTCTGCTCCCCAAATGCTCAGGGAGACTGATTTGAGTAATAATAAAACTCTGTTCTCCCATACAGCCGGCTCTGTGTGAATAACTCTTTCTCTATTGCAATTCCCCTGTCTTGATACATTGGCTCAGTCTAGGCAGCAGGCAAGGTGAGCCCATTGGGCAGTTACGATCTTGCCTTTTATGCTTCTACCATCACTATGTGAACTACATACTGTTTTCAAGAGTGCCTTGTAGTTATGTTACAATCAAAGTCAACTTTAAAGCAAGAAACACCACAAGAAATGAGGAGGATCACAATGTAATGAAGAAGTGCTCGGATCACCATGAAGATATCACTTCTACCAATTCTAAATCATATGCATCCAATAACATAGCTTCAAAATACATAAAGAAGAAATTAGTGAAACCAAAAAAATACACAAATGCAAACTGTTGAAACTAAAAAAGAAATAAAACTAAGCAAAAAAAAAAAAAAAAGTAGGAGATTTTGACACAGTCTCTGAAACTAGTAGAACATGCAGACAAAAATACAATCAGTAAAAATGTAGATGCTCTAAACAACACAATTAACATGACCAGATTGGCACCTACAGAATACTATTCCAACAATGGCAGAATACAATGAAATGAAAACTCCAGAAAATACATCAGTGAAGTCTTCCAGACTAATTAGGAAGAAGCAATGTCAATCATTTACAAACTCTTTAATATTGCATATATTTATGGAAAAAGATCAACCTGGGCCACTACCTCACACCATACACAAAATCAGGCCCAGGGAGAATTTTTTTAAATCTGGTAAATCTAAATCTCAGAGGTAACACAAATAAAGCTTCTTAAAAATAAAATAAGGAGATATCTTCATGACCCTTGAGTAGACAAAGACTTATTAAATAAGACATGTTTAAAAATCATCCCTAAAGGAAAAGATTAATGAATTAGAAAAGTGAAGAATTTGTGTACATTGTGAAAAAGCATGTCATCAAAAGGCAGAAAAAATTTACAATGATGTATCTGATTTTTAAAATTTTTATCCAGAAAAAACAATTATTAATTAGTAAGAAAATGACAGATAAGCCAATAGAAAAATGGACAGAAACTTAAATAGGCACTCTCTGAACAAGATATACAAATGACCAGAAACATATATCATCATAAGTCATCAAGAGATGCAAATTAAAATTGCAATGAAATAACAATATGCACCCAATTAGAATGGCTCATATTTTAAAACCAAAAATATCAAGTACTGGTGAGGATGTGGGGCCAATGAAACTGACAGGAGGAGCATAAATTGGTGCAGTTACTTTGGAAAACTGGCAGTATCAACTAAAACTGGAAAAACCCATCCCCTAAGACCCAGAAATCCCCTTTCTACATATCAACCCAACAGAAAAGCACACACATGTACACTAAAAGACATAAACATTAATGTTCACAATGGCATTACCTGTACAAAAGAAAAAAAGGCATGAGATCCAGAAAAACAGAAATACAGCACAGGACAAAGATAAGGGGAATTCCAAGAATTAGAGCAAACAGAAATCCCAGGATTAGAGCTGCCCAGGGATCCCAGGAAGCTAGCAGCACAGGGAAGAGAATGGAAGCTTCTAAGGGATGGCTTCAGGGAAGAAAAATGGGATTAATGGATTCCCTGATGCAAGTCAGCTCGAGGAAAATTACACTGTGGGCTGTGAGATGTGTGCAAAGAATGAGCAATGAGCACAAAGAAAACTAACTAAAGACATGGGCCATTGTTACTTTCAGGAAAAGAAACAAAAAGAAGGAAATGTCACACTCCAACCTTCAGCTGTGAAGATTATTTGTATACGTATATTAATATTCTGAATATTGTCTCCAATAATGTGGAATGACTATGTTGGCAGGATAAGGAAAGGGATTCAGAGACGGAGACATTGTAAGAAAGCTAAATCTTCATTTGCTACAATAGGAAGTCAGTAGATAATGTCTAAATTTTGGAAACAATTAGATGTGTAAGGGCCAGAAGAGACAGATAAAATAATTGAAAGTGCTTGTCCTTAGAGTGGAAGAGAAATGTGGAGGGATTGGGGAAGGGAGAGATGGAACCATTGCATTTTACAAAAGCCTGTTAGAACTATTTGAGTTTTTCCAACTCTGTGTTGATATTACTTTGATAAAATAAAAATCAAGTAACTAAACAATGAGTGAAATGAGAAAAAGTTCTAGAACATAAACCAAAATAGTAACAGTGTCTCTAAGTAATGTGATTATAAGTCATTAGTTTTCTTTCTTTTTTCTCCTGATTTTTCTACAATGAATATTTTTAACAGTTAAAAGATCCAGTTTATTATTAAGCAGAATATTTTATTTATCTGAGGTCATAATTGTTTTCTGTGAACTCCTGAGGGAACTGTTACAGGTTGCTCAGCAATGAAATCAGAGCTCAGGGAGCTCCAAGCTGGGGCCTGGCAGAAGTGACACTGCTGGGCCCGAACAGAGCAACAAGTGATCCAAACAGTGTCCATAAGGGCAAGCCAGGCACTCATTTCCGAAGTGGTCAGTGTACAAGTCTGATGGGCAGGCATGGGCACAGAGTGTGGGTGGGCACGTGTGGAAGCCGGGCAGAGGTTTCGCACCTAGAAGCCCAGCAACAGACAATCACATTTCACATACACAAGAGGCTCTGCCTTTCAGGCTGTAGACGCCCAAGCAGGGTCTGGTTTCAGGAAGCATCACTTAAGCTGAGGATAGGTGAGGCTTCAATCTTACCAGGAGAAACTAGATGTTAGGCAAGTAACCCATCTGCCCTCAATGAGTTCAGAAAAAGCCAACATGGGACACTGGGGGATCTCTCTAGGGTCCAAGCTCTAGGATTCCTGGCAGCGAGAGACTTGGGGGTAACTCAGGGAGCCCAGCCATTGCAACCAAACCCCTGGGAACTGTGCCCAGAGTCATCAATTCATTACACCCTGTGTTAGTTTCCTACAGCTGCTGTAACAAAGTACCACAAACAGAGCATATAAACAACAGCAATTTATCGTCTCACCGTTCTGGAGGCTAGAAGTTCAAGATCAAGGTGTCAGAAGAGCCATGCTCCCTCTGAAGGTGCTAGAGAAGGATCTGTTGCAGGCACCTCTCCTAGATTCTGGTAGTTCCTTGGCTTGTGGCAGCATAACTGCAATCTTCACGTGATTGCTCTCTCTCTCTCTCTCTGTCTCTTTTTCTCTCTCTCTCCGTCTCTCTCTCTTTCTCTCTCTCTCTGTCTCTCTCTGAGTGTGTGTGTGTGTTCTGTCTTCATGTCCAAATTCCACTTTCTCATAAGAACACCTGTCATATTTGGATTAATGACCCACCCTATTTCAGTATGACCTTATTTTAACTTAATTCATCACATTAATGAATTAACCCTATATTTACAGTAACCCTATATTCAGACAAGGTCACATTCTGAGGTCATGGGGGTTAGGACTTCAATGTATGAATTTGGGGAGGGGGGACACAATGCAACCCATAATACAGCCCAGAGTGATATAGGTATTAGAGTTTGGATTCAGCCTCAACCAGAAAGTGGGGCATACCAGTGGATCCAATTTCAAGGCGCTGAGGAAAAGCACGGCAGGATAAAAGAGCAAAGCCATACCATCCTTAGGTGCATATATGAGAATGAACGAATGTATAGTATTACCCATTAGACTTCAGGTGTGACGTGGAAGTATGGTACAGTAGGATGACACAAAGGAGTTGTCATTAGCATCGCTGCTGTGATCATTATCAAAATCACAGCCAACAAGTCCTGAGCACCTACCTAAATGAACTGTTTTACATGATTCGACGCAGCTAATCCTCAGCTTGGACCAATGGGATGGGTATGACTATTATCCTGTGAACAAAAGTTTTCTGAAAGGGAATTTAGAGGAAAGAGACTTTATTCCCCTAACAGTTGGCAAACTGAAGAGACACAGCCTTCAGTGTAAAATGAAGGTACGTCCCAGAAAACAAACGAAAGGTTTTTCTTTTATAGTGAAAGATCCCATCCAGGTTCCCACTCAGGTCCACTTAGTCAAATAAAGGATTCAGGCTTGCTTAGTTCTGACCGGTTGATGTTTGGTGAGTTCTGATTGATCAACATTTGCTGAGTTCTGATTGGTTGACATAGGTCACAGCCTATTGGTTGGCTCAGGCAGCACAAACATGAACAGGCAGCTATGAAAGCCCCTAAGTTAAGCAGAGATGCAGGTTTTCCAGGAACTCCTAGTATGTGTGTGACCTCTAGTAAGCAAATGGCCACTTGGCTCTTGAATTTAGGCTATTAACCACTCAGGATTCATCTGAGGGACTGGCTCTTTCAAGGTTCAAATCCACCCCCCTCCCTGTTTATCAATAGTGCTATCAGATAGCACTGATGATTGATTAGGTTGGTTGCATCCCATCATCCTGCTAGAGTGGCTGGCAACCTGTTCCAGATTCTTCTAGTCCCGTGCAGAAATCCTTTGACAATGCAGTGACCGACTGAGCAACTAGAGCCATTTACTTACGAGAGGCACTCAGGCACCCGTTAAATTTGAATTAACATCTCTTGGCTTAACTTGGCTTCAGTTTCCAGCTGGAACGAGTCTAAAGTCTCAAGGTGTTGGGTCAGCACGATCCTGGTGAGGGTCTCTTGCAGGCATCTGTTAAAGCAGACTAGAACGATTTTAAAGGGGAGCCAAGTGCTTAGTCCAAGGAGATTCACTACGATTTGTAGGATAGAACACAGAAGGAATCCTATACCAGAAGAAGACGGATGAAAATATCTGGAAATTGGAATTCTAATGCAGTAAGCCCAGCCAGGAGGCTTTCTGAAGGTGTCCTTTTCAGACGGCCAGCTGTAGGATTTGGCCAACTTTGGATCTCAGATGTTTCTAATTCAACCTGACTGGAAGTATTTACCCAGGTGCAACAGGAAGTGTTAGTGACAGCATAAACACCACCACATGCCATGAGGAGACAGTCTAATGCAATGTGGTTGTGCAGGATCACATGGGCAAGGGAATCTAGAAATCTCTGTTGTGCCCTGATGGTAGAGGCAGTGGAGTGGGCAATTCTGCTAACTGCAGGAAAGGTTTCTGATCCTATATTCATTCTAAGCAGGGTCTAGCCCAAGCCAGGACCCGAGAATCCTTTCCCATTTAGATCCTTCACTAGGGTTAAGCCCACCAGGTAAATCACATCCTTGAGGGTATCCACAGCTACCATCTTTATAATCTGAGGGGTTCTCACCAGCATAGTCATCAGTTATTGGTAGAGCTCTTTTGGCCCTGGGAGGTAGAGTCTATATTCCCTGAGTTACAGAATTAATAACGGTGACAGGAGCAACGACTTGACCCGGAAAGTAAATGCCTGTGTTTTCTCGGGACCTGAGGCAGGGGTAGAAAAAATCTTTTTGGATGACGTAGTTGCAGCCAAAAACACAGCCTGAAGGGGCACATAATTATTCTGAGAGGTTATGAAAATTCAAGGAGCTGTTTACAGGCAAAAGAGGGTATGTGGTCAAACCAAGTACCTGTCTTAGGTAATGACACAGTGGTATGATCCAACCGGTAGATTTGGGGAACCATGGAGGAGACTCTTAAGCTTTTTTTGGTATATTCTGCAGAGAGGAGTCTTACTAAGTGTTCTGTTTCTATGGGATTTTGCAAGATATAGAGTAGAAGTGGTGGTGAGTATTCAGAAGAAGGGGAGGAAATGCAAGGTAGGGTAACAGGAAGGTATTTATGGGATATACCAGTGAGGAGAAAACAAGGATGAACCTCAGGAGCATGAATATGGACCCAATAGTCAACAGTCAGTGGATCAAACAGGGGTACCAAGCAACTGAGCACTACATTAAGGAAGCTGGTCACTAGGATAATTATAGGATTCCTGTTTCCTCCAATGAATTCAGCAGGGGGAAAGGCGGCGTATCCAATGCTCAGTTAGCTTTTGCCTGCAGAGGCAAGGGATTGGGATTGCTGTATCTAGGCATTATCTTCCCATGAGTAGGAAGAACTGGAAAGCAGAGTCAAGAAAGAAAGGAAAAGGAAGAAGTAAGGCATGGTGTAAAAAGAGGGGATTATAAAGAGTCCAGCAAGGCAATGAGTCCCATGGTGTGTCTAAACAGTGGAATATATGGAATTACCCCAGAGTGGCATAAGACACCCAGGATGCACAAGATTCTCAAAGCTGTGATAATTAAAATAATTACAAAGTAAACATAAGGACTAGGCATGTTAGCTCAAGATAAGAAAGAGGTTATACAGGCCTGCTCTGGTATCTTGGGAGAAAGCAGTCTACCTCAGATGTTGTCTTCTTGTCCCGGTGGCTGTAGTTTGATTAACTTGAGTTTGATATCAGTGACCAGTTGGGAGGTTCACTTGGTAGAAGGATCAAGAGCCTTCTTTTTAAATGAGAAATATGGATCCATGACTCAATGCCCTGTAATTTAGCAGCACACAGGCTGGTTAAAAGTACCTGATAGGGTCCCCTTCCAGTGAGGCTGGAGGGAATTCTTAACTTGGTGTCTTTTCCATGAATTTCCTTGATGAAGCAGCAAATTTTTGGACTGTAACTGATTATAAATAGCTTTTTTAGAAGAATAAAAGTAAAACCGTAATTGTCAGTGGATTACATAAGACTTAGAATGGCCATAAAGATGCAATTGAGAAAGAAATTTGATTATTTCTGTCACATACGAGCTAATAATAATCAAAATCATGACTGATAGTACATATAACAGATCAGAATCTTAGGAATCACATACGATTTTGGAACATATATTAATAATGCATTACACAAATATAACTTAAAGGAAATTGAACACTATTTCTTGTTTGATAATGCTTCCCACGTGACTTGCCCAATAAGTCTAATCATTTAATATCTCTACAAGATGAAAAATACATTATTTGATGCTCTCCAGAGATCCTACTGGGAAATCCTAAAGTTAATTTTAGGTCAAAAATACTTAATTTAGAATCTTGTTCCTGGGGGAAACCCACCAAATATGTAAAAAGGTTCAAAATACTTGATCAAAAGAGAATCACAAGTCACTACTAAATAGTAGTTATTCATTTAACCAGAGTGATAATAAAAAGACTTAAAAAGCAATAAAGAATGTTACATGGATATAAAAACTCTAACCTTTTAAAGCTCAGTTTTCTTTTTTTTTTTTGAGACAGAGCTTCAGTGTTTCATTGTTGTAGCCCAGGCCGGAGTGCAATGGCATGATCTTGGCTCACTGCAACCTCCACCTCCCGGGTTCAAGCGATTCTTCTGCTGAGCTCAGCCTCCCAAATAGCTGGAATTATAAATGTGTGCCACCATGCCCAGCTAATTTTTGTATTTTTAGTAGAGACGGGGTTTCGCCATGTTGGCCAGGCCAGTCTCGAACTCCTGACCGCAAGTGATCCACCTGCCTCAGCCTCCTAAAGTGCTGGGATTCCAGGAGTGAGCCACCGTACCTGGCCAGTTTTCCTTTTTTTTTAGAGACAGGGTCTCGATCTGTCACCCAGGCTGGAGTACAGTGGTGTGTTTGCTGCAGCCTCAAACTCCTAGGCTCAAGTGATCCTCCTGCCTCAGCCTCCCAAGTAGCTATTAGTTTTCCTAAGTAACCAAAAATTCAATAAAGATAACATAAAACACAGGAAATTATCTTAGTAAACACAGAGTCTTTGTTTTCTAGGTCAGTTACCTAAAAGGTAAAGAAAAAACCTCCTGTAGGTTTTTTAGATAAACTGAAAGTTAACCTGGTATTTGAATTTAATCAGACACAGGAAGAGTGTGTCCAGGGTTAAGAATGTACTCATATTATAGAAAGATGTAAACAAGAAAACTAGTACCTTGAGCAGGGAAACTCATGGCTCTTAGTAAAAGCATGGGAAGATTCCTGGCTACATGGAACAACTCAGACACATCAAGAAAACCCAAGAATACAGAATCAAGTTACATTGAAGGGAACATTGCTTCTCTAGACCTTCAAGGTAAACATTTCAGCATCAGGCCATAACAGCAGAGTTAGAACGGGAGAAAAAAAGTTACAGTAGCCGAAGAAAAGGTTGAAGAAAAAAGATATTACCCCAGCCAAGGAAAAAGATAGACCTTTTCAAGGTTAGAAAGAAGAAATGCATTTCTTTTTGTTTTTTGGTTTTTGGTTTTTTTTGAGACGGAGTCTTGCTCTGTCGCCCAGGTGGGACTGTAATGGTGCAATCTCGCCTCACTGCAACCTCCACCTCTCAGGTTCAAGTGATTCTCCTGCCTCAGCCTCCTGAGTAGCTGGGATTACAGGTGCACACCCCCATACCCGGCTAATTTTTGTATTTTTAGTGGAGGCAGGGTTTCACCATGTTGGCCAGGCTGGTCTCGAACTCCTGACCTCAGGTGATCGGCTCGCCTTGGTCTCCCAAAATGCGGGGATTATAGGTGTGAGCCACTGCACCCAGCCGAAGAGCTGCATTTCTAACCTGAAACTTGAGAAATTAGATAGATCTCAGGAAGAAATGTGGCAGGAATAGAAACTGTTGTAGTTCAGAGGGTGGCTGTTAAAAAACAGATTTCAGAATTAAAAATCAAAACCTCTTGCAATTTTTTTTTTTTTTTTTTTTTTTTTGAGACGGAGTCTTGCTCTGTCACCCAGGCTGGAGTGCAGTGGCCGGATCTCAGCTCACTGCAAGCTCCGCCTCCCGGGTTTACGCCATTCTCCTGCCTCAGCCTCCCGAGTAGCTGGGACTACAGGCGCCCGCCACCTCGCCCGGCTATTTTTTTGTATTTTTTAGTAGAGACGGGGTTTCACCGTGTTAGCCGGGATCGTCTCTCGATCTCCTGACCTCGTGATCCGCCCATCTCGGCCTCCCAAAGTGCTGGGATTACAGGCTTGAGCCACCGCGCCCGGCCGCAATTTTTTTTTGTTTTGTTTTTTTTGAGATAGAGTTTCGCTCTGTTGTCCAGGCTGGAGTGCAGTGGCGCAATCTTAGTTCACTGCAACCTCCACCTCCTGGGTTCAATTGATTTTCCTGCCTCAGCCTCCTGGTAGCTGGGACTACGGGTACCCGCCACCACGCCTGGCTAATTTTTGTATTTTTAGTAGAGACAGGGTCTCACCACGTTGGTCAGGCTGGTCTAGAGCTCCTGACCTCATGATCCGCCTGCCTCAGCCTCCCAAAGTGCAGGCATTACAGGCGTGAGCCACCGCACCCAGCCTTAATGTATTCATTCTTAACAATTTGGAAAATTCCATGAGACATTAGACAATTCTAGCCATCATCTCAAGTTAAATTTTCTATTAACTATTTTTATATTACTTGTCTGTTAGGCACATATCATGAAAGCAAGAATCTTAACGTTAAATACACGCATATTTTGCTGATAACTCAGAAGATCTGGTTACTTTTATTAAGCAAACAGTATTAAACTAGTGTTAGCTGCCAAAAGTTGACTAAAGTCACATAAACTTGAAAAGCATTTGGATTTATTTACTTAATTTATGAATACTCACATTTATTTAAGTCAATTTGGGGCCAGGCACGGTGGCTCAACAAAAACGAACAAACAAAATCAACTTGGTATTATGTAGACAATATACGAACAGACGTGCATACACCTCTACACATAAAAATATATACGGAGACAAATAAAGATTGTATAGCTTTAATTTTAAAATTTTAGCCATGTGTTAGGTGTAACTTACTTGTTTAAAAGGATGGTTGGATTCAAACTGTGTCTCTGTAAATGGAACAGGTTAAAATTTATGTCTCACATGGCCAAAGCCCTCACTGAGTTTTAGAGAAAACAGGGTAGCAATTTACATGTCAAATAGCTGAGAGAATCTAAGCTTTTTCAAGGAGGATCACAATGGGTTCCAAGAAAACATAAAATTATAGGAATTTATCACAGGATTTTATGAGGAAAAATAAAGATGAGCCTAGAGAAATTTTAGAAATCTTTTCAAAATAACCAGCTGAAGGCCAAAATATCATATCCTGGAGACCAATTTAGTTATGTGATTTCTAACTTAGTCTCCATTTTCTAACTCTACTGCTGAGCTCAGGGCTGTCAATTCAAGCGTTATTCCCCTGGTTCAAGACAAGGAAACGTGGGCTTGATAGGCTTCTAAGGAGTTCCTTTCCAGGAGGTGTATTGTATGGGAGCCAATGGAACACACGAAAATCAATGATTGTCAGTCAGGACCCCCCAGTTGGAGGGATAGAGATTTAGGAACCATCACAGGTTTGTCGGCTCCTGCAACCATCCAGATGAGTTCAGAACTCTGGCAGGGACACTCCAGAGTATCAGGGTTAAGGATAGGGTGGCTCAGTGTCAACTAGAGCTCTATTCCCAGAATGTCCCTGGAGCACCCCTTGTCCTGCTTGAGGGTAGAGGACCAGCGACTTTATCAAGATTTAATTGCAGCCATCATTTGTATTTGGGGCAATCCTTTTTAAAATGTCTGGAACATCTTCTGAAAACCCACTTTTTTTTTTTTCTAATTTTGGTTTTGAGGAATGGGCATGTTTGAGGTGTCCCTTGCTAACTGTTGTAACTGAAGGACCATTAACTTAGCGGTTGACAGTCTAATGCTCAAGTAGCCCTAGATTTAGTCTTTTCTAAAGTTTTGGATAATGAATTGGCCACAGGGGCCATTTCATAAGGTTACTTTACAGCCCAGTTAAGGTCATGATGTTTTACCAGGGTACTGAGGGCTTCCGAAAGACCAGCCACACACGCAAAAATGGAATTAAATAAATTGTTTCGTCATTTAAATATTTGATCTCCAAATTTTGTTGGAAAGTCTGTTCAAATTTATCAAAACAATCAAGGACAGTGTCATCGTTTTTGTGTGTATAACACTGTATGGCTTTCCAGTTTATCTGATGGGGAAAAAGTAGGGGAATGGCTTTTAGTAATTTGGTATCCTGTTTCTGTGCCTTATCAAACCCTTGGGCACCAGTCTGCTTAAAGTTCTCAAAGGGTCTTTCCCATTCAGCAGGTAACAGCTGATAAAGATTGATAAGCCCTGATGATTAGGCTACAATGTTACTCAAATTCAAGGAAGTTAGTCTTCAAGGGACTAGGGAAATGTTTTACTAGGGTCAGAAGTTCTGACACCGACTAAGGAGCATGGAATTTGCCGACCTCTACTCCTCATTGTTTGGGCCTTAAAAGGGGCTGAGTCTGGCCGGGCGCAGTGGCTCAAGCCTGTAATCCCAGCACTTTGGGAGGCCGAGACGGGTGGATCACGAGGTCAGAAGATCGAGACCATCCTGGCTAACACAGTGAAACCCAGTCTCTACTAAAAAAAAAATACAAAAAACTAGCCGGGCGAGGTGGCGGGCGCCTGTAGTCCCAGCTACTCGGGAGGCTGAGGCAGGAGAATGGCGGGAACCCGGGAGGCGGAGCTTGCAGTGAGCTGAGATCCGGCCACTGCACCCCAGCCTGGGCGACAGAGCGAGACTCCGTCTCAAAAAAAAAATAAAAAATAAAATAAAAAATAAAGGGGGGGGCTGAGTCTGGAGGCGGTGGAAATGTCAGAAGAGAAAAAGAGGAATTCAGAAAGTGTGAGAGGAAGGAGGGAGTGAAAGACAGAGCAGAGGCCCCTGTAAAAGATGCCGAAGACAGACGAGGTGACAGGAAAGGTGAGCTAGCGGAACGGTCTTAGAGAGGCTTTTCTGCAGCTTTACTTTCAGTCTCCCACGTGCTAATCTCTTTTTAAGTCATTAAGATGTTTGCCTAATTTGGAATTACTTTCTTTAAGGGAAGCACAGTAGCTCTTGATTTTATTCGAAACTTTAAAAGTCCCAACTGCAAAAGGCTTTTCATTGTCTCTGGGAAGTTCCGTATTTTCTTTGTTCTAATTGTGAGCACAGACAGGCAAGTTTTCGAATTTCAAAGGAACCCCATCTTGGCCAATAAAGTTTTTAAATCATCTCAGGTAATTTTTGTCCAGAGACCTAGAAAATTACAACTCTCTGGACCATAATTTTTGCTCATAAAGCCAGCTGGAGTGCCAGAGGGCAGCCGATCAGCAGGGAAAGACAGAAATCACGGGTTACGCATTGCACTAACCTGATGAAGCCATCCCTCTAGTGCACCTTAGAGTGTCCTCACAAAACCTGATGGAACAGCTGGGTCTGCAACCTTATGAAGAGGCCACTTAGGCAAACCAGATGGAGAGGCCCCCCCTTCCCGGGGAGGTCTGTTTCAGGATCCAGATGAAGAAGACTGGCTGAGGAGGTTTAATAAAGGTTCTGAGGCTTAGATCAAAAGCATGGGAGGAGCCAGGCACAGCGGTTCACGCCTGTAATCCCAGCACTTCGGGAAGCCAAGGCAGGTGGATCACCTGAGGTCAGGAGTTTGAGACCAGCCTGACCAACATGGTGAAACCCCATCTCTACTAAAAATACAAAAGTTAGCTGGGCATGGTGGCGCATGCCTGTAATCCCAGCTACTTTGGAGGCTGAGGCACAAGAATCACTTGAACCTAGGAGGCGGAGGTTGCAGTGAGCCGAGATCGTGCGACTGCACTCCAGCCTGGGCGACAAGAGTGAAACTCTGTCTCAAAAAAAAAAAAAAAAGGCGTGGGAGGTCTGAATTCAAGGGCTTACCTGAGGCTTCCTGGCATCTCTGAGAAGACAACTGAACTCAAAGGACCCTTGCAGATCTCAATGTGTTGGTTCAGGACAGCGTCAAGAGAAGAATTGGTGTTGCTCGAATTCCACTTCTGATTCCAAAGAATGTGAACCAAAGCTCTCTGAAAAGGAATTTAGAGGAAAGAGACTTTATTCCAGTAAACAGTTTTCATACCAAACACAGCTTTCATGTAAAATGCAGGTGCGGTCCAGAGAACAATGGGAAATTTGACTTTTATGGAGGACGTTCCGACCCAGGTTCCCGCTGTAGTCCACATATACACATGAAACATTTAAATTTGTGTAGTTACGATTGTTTGACGTTTACTCGCTCTGATTGGTTGATGTAGGTCACAGCCTATTGGTTGGTTCAGGCAACATAAATAGGAACAGGCAACTATGAAAGTCCCAAAGTTATGCAGACATGCAGGTTTTCATGGAACTCAGAACACATATGTGACCTCTGGTCAGCAAATGGTCACTTGGCTCTTACTGAATTTAGGCCCAGTCACCCACTCAGGATTCATCTTGAAGGAATGGCTCTTTCAAGGTTTACAATCCCCCATTTCATAAATGAGGAAACTGAGACGCACAAAGATTGAGTAGTTTTGTCTAATTCCCCAGTGATTAATGACATAACACAGGATTCCACTCTGTGTATCTGGCCCTAAAGCCTGTGCTCACCACAGCCACTCTGCTTGTGTGGACTCCCACTGAGGTAAATGGCTGCCTGGATCTCTGAAGGAAGAAGCGACCTTGAGCGGAGGCCGTGCTGGGATTGACTGTGGATGTCTGCCATGGACAGGAATGTGGGAAGTTGGGGTATGTGTGCTGTGTCTATGCCACGCAGTGGAAAGAGCTCTAGACAGGGACTCCAGAAAGCTTGGCTCTAGACCTGACTTTCAGTTTATGGGCCACAGGTGCCACTCATCTGTGTATCAATGGCCTCACTCACCAAACAAAATAAAATAAGATGATTTCAAATTTCCCTTTTGCCCTATAATTCTATGGCTTTTATATAGCTATTTTATTTATTTATTTATTTAATGAGACAATGTCCCACTCTGTTGCCCAGGCTGTAGTGCAGTGGCACATTCTGGGCTCACTGCAACCTCTACCCCTCAGGCTCAAGCAATCCTCCTGCCTCAGCCTCCTAATTTCTATGAGTACAGGCACACACCACCCACAAAGCTAATTATTTAAGGTTTTTGTAGAGACAAGGTCTCACTATATTGCCCAGGCTGGTCTTGAACATCTGGGTTCAAGCCATCCTCCTGCCTTGGCTTCCGGGAGTGCTGGAATTACAGGCATGAGCCCCCCAGCTGGGCCTGTGGCTTTTATAATGAAAATAATTGAATTACTCCTCCTTTCTACTGAGAGACAATTTATAAATGTATTAAATTTACATATAGGTGCATAGCTGTACATAAAAGAAAAAGAGTTTTTTTAGGGAAAAAAACAAATATTTCTATCTGAACGGGATTACCTACAGAAGTTGCAGGATGTCTTTCTCAAAAAATGTTTAAGTTTGTAAGAGAAATACCTGTGTGCCTGTTAACAAGAGCCTTCTGGATGACCAGGATTCAGACCCATGTGGATGACAGGTGTTCTTGGGTAAGAGCTCTGGAGAGCTCATCAATCGCCCATGAGCACGTACGAATGAATTCCACCATCATTCATTGTTCAGTTTGGGGATGAGTGAGCCTAGGTGGGAGGCCGCTTGCATTCATCCAAACCAGTCCGTATTCTTCATTTCACAGGGGTGCTGGAAGGATTAATAACTGTCTGGAAATGTAACATTTGTACAGTATTTTGTAATCCTTGAAGAAAAGACACCAGATACATGTGAGATCACTGGCAGCCTGAAATAACAACATTGTTTTTCCCCCTCTCTTCCAGAACCTGCCAATAAACTCTCTTTTTATATAAATGCTGTCATGCTGCTGTGAAGAAATTTCAAAGAAAAGCCATGGGAACTTCTCCCACCCTTTCCCCCTGTGATTCACCGTCGTTCTCAAAACAACTGTTTTTATGTCTGAAACGTTCAGAGCTTGAGAACTCGAGGCAGAATTTGACTGTATCTTTCCTTTTGGAAGCTGGCACACAGGCTACTCAGCAGGCATCTCCCGGTCCAAAACTCCCCATGAGAAAAGAGCAGGCTGCTTCTTTGCACCTTCTACACACTCTGCTCTGCCCTAAGGGCTGCTTCCCCAGACCCCACCTGGGGACAGGCAAATCCAGGCAATGCATGAGTTGAGTGGGTAAGAGCCGGAAATGGGGTTGGGAGACACCTCTGCCCACTCAGGATCAGCCGCTTGTTCAGAGTGGTTAAGAGCTAGTGGTTAGGGCTAATCCTGATGGGATTAGCCCTAATACACATTAAAAAATATTGCAATCCCTCGGTCATTAAAACAATGGATCCAAGGATTATGATGTAGAACAGTCAAAACAATTTTACCAAGAAAGAACCAAGTTAGAGGACTCATTCTACCTAATTTCAAGCCTTATTATAAATATACAATAATGAAGATATTGTAGTTTTAATATAAAGACAGACAAACTCATGACTAGAACAGAGGATCTCAGAAATAGATTAAGATATATATGGTTAATTGTCAAAATGACTTTGACAATAGTACCAAGGAAATTCAATGAGGAAAGAATAGTCTTTTCAACATATGGTGCTAGAACAATGAGATAGTCACATGCCAAAGAATCAACCTTTACCTGATACCGTATGCAAAAATTAACTGGAAATGGAGCATGGACCCATTTGTACACCTAAATGTCAGAGTTAAAACTATAAAATTTCTAGAAGAAAATAGAAGAGAAAACCTTACTGACCTTGGTTTTGGCAAAGGTTTCTTAAATATGAAACAACAAGCACAAAGTATGAAACAGAAAACAAGTTTGACATCATCAAAGTTAAAATGTTTGCCCTTCTAAAGGTTATGAATATAAAAGTAAAAAAGACAGAGATTGTGAGAAAATATTTACAAAACATATGCATCAAAGGACTTGTATCTAGATTATATAAAGAGCCCTTACAACTCAATAATAAGAATTAAAGTAAATCAATAAGAAAAAAATACCCAAAAGATTTGAACATACACTTCAACAAAGTAGATTGATGACAAATAAACACATTAAAAACATGATCATTATCCAAAGTCATTAGGCAACTGCATATTAAAACTACAATAAGATGCCACTTTACTCCCACTAGAATGGATAAAAGACTAACCATACTAAGTGATGGCAAAAACATGGGCAACTAAAGTTCCTATACACTGTTGGTGAGAATGTAATATGGTACAACCACTTTGGAAGACAGTTTTTTTCTAAAAAGATGAAACATACACATACCATATAACCCAGTCATTCAACCTATGCACAAGTGTACATGAATGTTCATAGCAACTTTATTTGTAATAACAGCCAAAACTGAAAACAACCCAAATGTTCATCAATAGTTTGATGGATAAACACACAGCAGTATAGTATCCATAAATGAATATTACTCAACAATAAAAAGAAATAAATTATTGATACATGTAAAAATATAGTAGAATCTCAAAATCATAATGCTGAGTGAAAGAAGCCAAACAAAAGAGGCTACATGCTGTATTATTTCATTCATACAAAATTTTAGGGGCCAGGCACGGTGGCTCATGCCTGTAATCCCAGCATTTTTGAAGGCTGAGATTGGAGGGTCACTTAAGGACAGGAGTTCGAGACCAGTCTAGCCAAAATGGTAAAACCCCATCTCTACTAAAATATAAAAATTAGCCAGGCATGGTGGAACACACTTGTAGTCCCAGCTACTCAGATGGCTGAGGCACGAGAATCGCTTGAACCTGGAAGGTCGAGGCTGCAGTGAGCCGAGATTGTGCCACTGCACTCAAGCCTGGGTGACACAGTGAGATTCTGTCTCAAAAAGAAAAAAAAAAAAATTAGAAAATGCCAACTCATCTAAAGTGATAGAGGGCTGACCAGTAGTTGCTTGGGGAGGGAATATTCCCAGGAGGAATGAGGAAACCTTTGGGGGTGATGGATGTGTTCATTATCTTGGTTGTGGTGATGGTTTCACAGGTGTTTACAGAAATAAACATCACTGAATTGTACAATTTAAAGATGTAGTTTACTGTATGTTAATGTCATTCAGTCTTTTAAAATGCTATCCAGTTTTTTGGGTTTTATGTTTTGTTGTTTTTTGTTTTTTGGGTTTTTTTGTTGTTGCTGTTTTGTTTTGTTTTGTTTTGTTTGAGACAACTCCAGACTGGAGTGCAGTGGCATGATCTTGGCTCACCACAACCTCCACCTCCCAGGTTCAAGAGATTTTCCTGCCTCAGCCTCCCGAATACTTGGAACTACAGACACGTGCCACCACGTCAAGCTAATTTTTGAATTTTTAGGAGAGACAGGGTTTCACCATGTTGGCCAGGATGGTCTCAATCTCTTGACCTCGTGATCCGCCCGCCTCAACCTCCCAAAGTGTTGGAATTACAGGCGTGAGCCACCACGCCTGGCCCTTGATCCAGTTTTTAGGCCCTAGCTAGAGGCCTGTCATTTCCCTTTCTTGAGCAGCTCATTTAATTCCACACCCCAACCAACTCCCTTAATGGGCCCTAACCCTCCAGGCCACTATTCCTCTTCCCTAATTAACCCAAGGCTGAGTACCAGACAACCAAGGATAGCCCATATACCACAGAGCCCTGAAATTATTCCAACTGGTCAATCCTAAGCATGCTAGCCCTGCCTCGCCTGTTCCTTCCAGGAGAAACCACAAGAAGGGTGCTTGCTCACAGCCCCCCTCTTTCTGCCTTCTGACCAACCCCAGTGCTTCCCTCAGGCAGCCCTCCTGTGCTCATACAACCTGTAACACTTTCTGTTTCCTTTCCCATAATCTGTGTCTGGCATCATACCTCATCCAAGGCAGTCTGGTTAAAACAGCCCATCGCACTTCCATGAAGCCGCTTAAAAACAAAGGCACCGTTGGCTCTCTCTATCCTTGGGTTGTGCATCCACGGCTTGTGCATCCGCAGGTTCCACCAACCCCAGATCAAAAATATTCAAAGAATAAAAATAATACAACACTAAAAAATGATGCAGGCTGGGTGCGGTGGCCCAAACCTGTAATCCCAGCAATTTGAGAGGCTGAGGCGGGCGGATCACATGAGGTCAGGAGTTCGAGACCAGCCTTGCCAAAATGGCAAAACCCCATCACTACTGAAAATACAAAAATTAGCCAGGTGTGGTGGCAGGTGCCTGCATTCCCAGCTACTCAGGAGGCTGGGGCAGGAGAATCGCTTGAACCCAGGAGGCAGAGGTTGCAGTGAGCCAAAATTGCACCACTGCACTCCAGACTGGTGAAAAAGCAAGGCTCTGTCTCAAAAAAAAAAAAAAAAAAGCAAATAGAAAACAATACTTCCATAGCATTATGTTGTATTAAGTATTATAGGTAATCTAGAGGTGCACGCAACATAAGAGAGGATGCACACAGGTTATCTGCACATGCAACATCATTTTGTATCAGGGACTTGAGCATCAGCAGATATTGCTATCCTGAAGGTCCTGGGACCAGTCCCCTCTGGATACCGGGATGACTATAAAACAAAAACAGGAATGTAAAGATGACATGAATCTATTGCCATGATTTTACAAAGGAGAAAGAAGAGGAACAGAGAAAGCCATCTTCCTGCCCGTCATCAACTCATCAGCTGTATAAGCGGGAGAATCTTTTAACTGGAAGTGTCTGAACTTTACCGGATGAGAGGAGGAATGAGTGGGGGAAATGTAGGCTTTTGGGAATACAAAACATCTCTTTGCAAAGAAAATGACAGCAACAAACCCCAGAACAAATAGAAGAGAACTGGTAGGTGAAGAGGCGATCCAGTGGCAAACATCCACGTAGGAGTACATGGCAGTGATGGCAGGTGGAGCAGCAGAATCAATACCAAGGCCAGCTAGTGGGAGCCCACACAGACAGCAGTCAGGGAGCTCAGACAAGCCTGGCAGGGCCCATCCGGCCAGAGGAGGCTTTTCCCTTAGGGGAAGCTTGGGCAGCCAAATTATCTCAGATAATGATGGTCTTGTCAAGCAAAGGACAGCAAATGCACGGATGTGGAGCAGGGCCACAGGTGACTCACCACATACCCACCACAGCAGTGGAGACACAGCGTGCTCGGTCTGAACCCTCCCACTCCCAGTGGCCATTCAAAACAGTCTCTTTTCTTCTTGTCCCCAACACCCTCATGGTGTCATTTCCCAAAAGCCGTCTTCTCACCTGCAGATTTGCCCACTGACTCGTGCAGCAGCCCAGCCCTGCCTCGCGGGTGGAAGATCGCAGGGCACAGAGGGCTCGGGAAAATTCTGCCCACCTGCCACACAGCACTTTTCAATGCCAGCTCACAGAGGCTGAGCAGCGCTGCTCTGTCCATCTACCCTTTCCTACCTCAACTGCGTTCACTGGACTGTGAGGCAGGCCCTGGAGGGTTCCTGCTCATTCCTCCAAAAATCAATGCTTCAAAAACCAATCTACCAAACGACCAAACTCACCAAAGGCCAGATTCATTAAAAGCCGATTTGCTGAGTTGTTGACTGGGACTCACAATTACTGACTGGGACTCAGCAGGCCCAGGCCAGGGGCTACTCACAGGGTTGGAGCCAAAGCCACAAAGTAATAAACGGAGATTTGGCCTCGGGCATCCACTCATGCATTCTCCCTGGATAACTCTGCTGAAGGCCTGTGGATTGAGTTGGCTTCTGGTCCGAGGATTCGGGGACCCTGGGTCCCCACTGTTGCTCTCTCAGCCTCCTTCCCACGCGCGGTGTCTCCCGAATGGCTCTCATGTCATTTGTTGCAGCCCCACTGGTTTCCCGGTTGGAGGTCCAGGCTGCTCACAACCAAGGGTGAGCAGGCACAAAGCCTCCAATCGCACTCGAGCCTGCAGAGATGCAGGCAGTCACCTGCCATTCTTGATAGATAAACCCCAGGACACAGAGGGTTATCCCCTGCAATGAAGGCAGCTTCCACAGCTGCCTCTGGCCTTTTATGTTCCTGCACCCTCTACACTCCAGTCTCAACATTGCAAGAGATAAGCCTGTCTGTAATTTAAATAATAATTTTGAAATATGCCCTTATCTATACTGGAAACATGTTCTATAGATTTTCTCATGGCCTGCTTGGAAATTAGAAGGGATTTTGTCACTTGGAGCGTATGACTGACGGCATATGACGACTCTCTGAAGTGTGTTTTGCCTTTTTGTGTCCAAGCTGAGAGAAGGGCCCCCTGAGCCACAAGAGGGCTCAGTCAAGTGAAGGAGCTTCCCTTTCCCTTGGAAACTAGAAGGGATTTTGTCACTTGGAGCCATTACGTCTAGATTTCATCAATATTGAACTATCCGGCTTCCTGCAGCCAGAGCTGCGTGGAGACCGATTTTCTTTCAACCCGATTCAGGCTGCAGACCCTTGGTGAGGATGAGCTCACACTGTCTGTCCCACCTCGTTTAAGGCTTCTGTGGAGACTTTTGGAATCTGTTTTACTGACTTTTTTCGTGGTGATCACTTATTATTCAGCATTTCAGCATTATTCAGCTTTTTATAACCTATTCTAGCACCAACATTTTGTTAATTCCAGGATTTATTCCATTTGAGAGACACCCAGGCTGTTTCAGCGGCCTCTGTTTCCCTCCAGCTGCCGTCTTCCAGCCTTGCCACTGCTCAGTGCTGCTGAGGGCCGTCACCCAAGAGGAGACCTCCCTGCTTTCCTGTGGCAGGCCCCTGGCTTCTGGGTTGGAGGTCAAGGCTGCTGACAACCAAGGGGTGAATGAGCACAAAGCCTGCATTTGCACTCTAGCCCGAGAATAGTCCAGCCTGGGCTCCTCCCACCTCAGAAAAGGGAGAGCTGGCTCTATATTTAAAAGGCTTGTCATCGAAAATAGCTTGTCTCTGCGCTCTCCTCCAAATTTCTTACAGCAGGAAAAGAATGAACTTCGCTGTGTACTGGAATCAGATAAGACTGCCCACAACTTAAAAGTGTTGAGGAAAATAGAGGGCAAGTGGCTGGGTCAGTATCTCTGTTATTCCTCGTTTTATCCATTAAGGTGCTTTTCCAGATAACCTTTCCAAGCACGTGAGAAACCTTTTAACGTTTTCCTACAAGACACTGAAAAGGAACCGGGGTGTCCATGGCCACACGCTTCCATCTGGGTAAATGTCACCACTGAAAACCTGTCGACTTGGCACTTTGAAATGAGTGTCTTGAACACCTGCTGTTTCCCTGACCCTTGTAGTTTCCCTGAGAGGCTTGGAGTGGGAGGGCAAAGTTCAAGGACAACTAGCATCGATATTGGTATTGAAATTAGACCGGGCGTCATTCCCACCATCAGGACTGGGACCGCTGCCTTTGTTGAACGTTGTCACTAACTAGGACTCAGGGCTGAGCTCTAGCTTTGGGAGTAGCTGCTCTTTCTGGGATGCATGGGGAAAAAATACCAAAACATTGACTAATCTAAGTCTCATTTCTCCCAGACCACACCCATCTTGGGATAATCAAGGACTTGGATGACAATCCCACTAGGATTTGTCCCCAGCAGTCACCTAGACACCGCCATCCCTTGCCTTATACTTACCCACAGTCGGGAACCTGAAATGTTTCCCTTTCAGCTATTTTTCCATTTCACTTTTCAGAAGTTTTATTATCATTCCTTCTGCCCAGGGCCTGGTGGGCCTCTGCTATTCCTAAAAGTCAAGAAGAATTCCTTTAAATCCTAAAAGTGAAGAAGAACATTTTTAAATCCTAAAAGTCAAGAAGAATTCCTTTAAATCCTTACAGGCCTTCCAGCCAATGAGTGCCATCTGGCTGGTCTTTCAGTAACTCCTTCACTTGATTGAGCCCTCTTGTGGCTCAGGGGGCCCTTCAAGTTTTCAACTTGGACACAAAAAGGTAAAACACACTTGAGAGAGCCGTCACATGCAGTTGGCCCTCTGTATCTGCAGGTTCCACATCCATAGATTCAACCAACCACAGTTAGAAAATATGCAGAAAACAATGTTTTCACAAAGTACCAAAAAGCAAAACCTGAATTTACTGCATGCCGAGTACTCCACTGAATCCACATGAATGAAGTAATGTGGAGGGACTGTATTCAGTATTAGAAATAAGCTAGAAAGGATTTAAAATACATGGGAGGATTACATAGGTTATATGCACATACTATGCCATTTTTTATCAGAGACTTGAGCATCCGCAGATTTTGGTATCCATGAGGTGGTCCTGGAACCAATCCCCAATGGATACCAAAGGATGACTGTACTAGGAAAAATGCAAGCAGGTCATTAACGGCTATACCAGAGAAATAGGTCGACGTTAAGAACTGAGTTCATAGCAGACAGCTCTGATCTGAAGGAGGTCGATGTACTAATGCAAGGCCAAGGGCAGGCTGAGAACAGAGGTGACAGGGCTCAAGAAGATAGAAGGGCAGAGAAGGAGGTTCCTACGGGGTGGTTGGTGCGTGGACTGAAGGAAAGGCACAGGCATCTGACCTAGCATCTAATAACCCGTCCTTTGATGGTCTTTACATGATCTAGACTGCATGATTACTGCCTCCAATGTTCTTAATATTCTCAACATGCTTTCATCATTCAGATTTCTAAATCCATCTGCTTAGAAACCTCAAGCATTGTTCCTTAAACCAATTCCTCTGTAATGCAACCTAGTTTTCTAAGCAAGGGAGCTTGTCCTCCAGCACTTACTGACTCGTGGCAAGTGACGCCCCAGAGATGAGGACACTACATTTATCTAAATTTTTTTTGGTTATGGATGACAGAAACCCCACAAAGAATAGCTTAAGCTATTTCTTAGGAATTTATTTACTATAAATTCTTGATTAAATAATTATGAGTTTGCCGGGCGTGGTGGCTCACACCTGTAATCCCAGCACTTTGGGAGACTGGGGCCAGGAGTTTGAGACATTCCTGGCCAACATGATGAAACCTCGTCTCTACTAAAATTACAAAAATTAACCAGGCGTGGTGGTGCATGCCTGTAATCCGAACTACTCGGGAGGATGAGGCACAAGAATCACTTGAACCCAGCAGGTGGAGGTTTCAATGAGCCAAGATTCTGCCACTGCAGCCTGGGCAACAGGATGAGACTTTCTCTCAAAAGAGAAAAAAAAATTATTATTGGAAGGTATTAGAATGCATTGTGGGATCCAGGGAAGGGTGGACCAGCAAGCTGTGAGAAGAACGAGGATGTGTTTGGGTCTCAGGGATAACTGCAGTCAGGGTCCAGATCCCCCCAGGACTCCTCATCTCTATCTGTGCCTCTCTTCAGAGGCCTGCACTCTCCCTCTCTGCGGGACAGCTTTCTCCAAAGGCGAGAAACACCAAGGCCAACTCGTGAATCTCACATTCTATTGCTCTTACTGCCAGAAAGAAACTCTCTGTTTCACTAATAATTCAAAGCATTCTGGGGGAAGATTCTCCAGGCTCAGTGTGGCAGTGTGCCCACCTGAATGCTCACTTTTGCCACTTAGCACACCCATAACACCAGTGAGCTGTGGGGGCAGGGGAGAGCATGCCATGAATGCAGCAGCTCCCAGGAGTGCCATGCAGTAGAAGCACGATCCGTGTTCCCAGGAGAAGAGAGAAGCCGGGTGTCTCGTAACACAGATGTCCAGAAGACTCAGAAAATCCTTCTTCACCTGGATAATGCCCATTTTCCCCAAGGCTCATCTCAGGTGACACCTCCAGAAAACTTTCTGTAGCCCCAGTGGATCAGGTACCCTACCGACATGCCCCCATCACCCAGCACAGGCACCTATCTCTAGCCTATATTTTTGATTCCCCTCCTCACCTGTACCACCCTGGGGAAAACAACTGTGGCTGTGCATCTTGGCATTTCTAAGACATAATCCAGTGCCTGTCCCATGACATGCTTTCAATTCACATTTATTAAAACATGCATCAAAGAAACATTGAAAAATACGAGATAATACCAAGGAAAGAGGCTACAGCCCCACTGTATGAGTCCGTTCTCACATCGCTATAAGGACATACCTGAGCCAGGGTGATTTATGAAGAAAAGAGGTTTAATTGACTCACGGTTCCACAGGCCGTACAGGAAGCATGGCTGGGGAGGCATCTGAAAACTTTCAATCATGGCGGAAGGCGAAGGGAAAGGAGGCCAGGTCCTACATGGTGGGAGCAGGAGGAAGAGAGCGAAGCGGGAGGTGCTACACACTTTTAAACAACCAGATCTTGTGAGAACTCACTACCAAGAGGACAGCAAGGAGGAACTCTGCCCTCATGATCCAGTCATCTCCCACCAGGCCCCTCTTCCAACATTAGGAATTACAATTTGACATGAGATTTGGGCGGGGACACAAATCCAAACCTTTTCACCCACCAAGTGTAACGTGGCTTGCGGGCCACTGGGTACAGAAGATGAGGATGTGAGGAAGTCCTGGGCAGCATCGCACACCAGCCCAGAGCAACCGAGAGTACTCACAGAGGCACCAAAACAAGCTGAGTTTGTTCAGTTTACGTTGTTTAAACAAGAGAATGTCTAATTTTCAAGATTTTCGTTAACATTGTTTTAAAAATTTGTATTCCGTCTCTATAAACATCAATTTCCTTCTGTGATTTCTGTGAAGCTGTGCTCTCTGGATTGTCTTTCGTGTTTATTTTGAGGAGGGAATGTAATAAGCATTTATCACATGCCAATTATGAGGCAGGAATGGTGCTGGGCACCAGCAAGACATTCAAAGCTCTCAGACACCAGCGATCAAATCAGAATCACACTGTCAGTGCTTTGGTAGAAGCACCCAAAGGGACTTTGAGAGCAGAGGAGAGAGAATTCTCAATCAGGCTGGGGCATCTGGAAACTTCCAGAAGCTGCATTGTGGAGAGTGAGAGGTGTGTTGATTTGGGTTTTTTTTATTACAGCACAGAATCTGGCTCTGGCCAACTCAGGCAAAATGGAACCACATTAGAATGAATCTATGAAGACAGACTCGACAAAGGCAGGAGTCACAGCAAATCAAGGGATCTGGCCAGCAAGACTCACAGGTAACCCAGCTGGAGCTGCAGAGCTGGCTGAATGAGCTCCTCACACTTCGTTTCTTTCCTTATGTCACTTCAGTCACATTTCCAAATCCTGAGATGAGGATCCAGGGGCCTGGGCTGAATGACACCCCTTTCCTTTGGCCAGGAGAGGACAGAGGGTGTTACTGACACCCCCACAGTGTTGCACAGGATGGTGGAGAGAAACGTTCCCTGAAGAATAAGGAGAAAGAGATGCTGATAGTAAAACAAGAAATGATCAGTAAAGTGAAAATTAGTTAAGTGAGGAGGTAGAGAAGAACATTGCAATTTTACGGAAATACAGTTGCTTATATGATTGGAGCAAAAGCCCAGTGTCAGAGAGTCACAAGAGTTAGCAAGATGAGTAGGCAGGGGTTGACCTCAAAGAACTTCCTGAGCCAGGCCACAGTCTGTACCCTCTCCTGACAGACGGGAGAACCACTGGGAGGTTTGAGGCAGGAAAGAGACATAATGAGATTTGCATTTTTAAAAGATCTCTGGCAGAGATGGAACTGGATGGGAGGAGGCTGAGCTACTGGAAGCCGCTTTAGGATCTAGGTGGTGAGTGAGGCGTTCAGGAAGGAGGTGGGGGCAGGAAAAGACTAAGAACTGCTGAAGGGGAGAATCCTAGGACTTGATGGCTGAAAGTGGAAAATGGGTGGGGGAGGGCAGCCAAAGGATAAGGGGATTTCTGACTTGATGGCTAAGGGTGTGTTGGAGGGGAGCGGTACAAGGTAAGCACATTTTTGGACACGTTGAGTCTGAGGTTCTTACGAGGCTTCCCAGGGTCTTAATAATCCAAATCCTACTCACTCCCGGTTATAAATAACAGCAAAAAATAATAATATTATTCCCTCATTCATTTATTAATCAAGCATTTAGTGGCCACCTATAACGTGCAGGTGTTGGGAATATAGCACATAACAATTTCTCTCTGTAAGGACTCACAATCCAGCACAGATAAGTGAACATAGGAATACAGTATGATAATATTCTGCTACAGACAGTAAGAGACTGAAGTAAATTTCCTCTTTTGCTATGAGACTTAGGTGGAAAGAAAGAGTAGAGGCCATTTTAAATATTATGGCAGTCCTGAAGTCATTCTCTTGCATTCCCAAAACTGACATACTCAACTCTTCAAATGTCTTTAATTTTTACATCATGAAAACATAAACTTAACCAAAAAATTCTTCCTCCACAATTCCTTTCAGTTTGTTTCCACTAAATAAGTATGTTCATATTCACACAGGAAGATACATTACACTGCTGAACACCAAGTAACTGAGGAGAGGTTGCAAATAGCTGGAGTAAACAGCAAATTGATTAAACCATAAGTTGATAGAAAGCTCAGACGTTGCACAAACCCCGATCGCTCTCACGACCAACACCAGCGCAGCCCAGGGAGCGTATCTTAAATCGGCAATCTGGAAACTCCCCCGTGGCCACCTGTTCCCCTTGCTGTTCTCAGTCCCAGGCTCTGGACTTCACACTCACAGGCACACACACACATCCCTGCAGACATCTGTTTTCAAGAAATGGTGGTGCTAAACTCCTCCCGGAAAATGTGCTGAGAAAATTCTTCTATCCATCAGCTGTGAAGAGCAGAAAGCAAACGGGAGGCGAGGGCCCTTCCAGCTGCCCCGCGCTCTTGCCCGATGGATGGCTGTCGTCCACCTGAGGGCTCTCATTTCACTGACAGCTGCTAACATCTTCTAATGCTTCCCTGGTGTCTTGCTGTGACAGTTAATTTTGCATGTTAACTTGGTTAGGCTGCATTGTCCAAACATTTGGTCAAACGGTATTCTGGATGTTTCTGTGAGTTTTTTTCAATGAGATTAACATTTAGATGAGTAGATGTTGAGTAAAGCAAATGACCCTTCATAATATGGGTGGGCCTCATCCCAACAGTTGGAGATCTTCATAGAACAGAGACCAACTTCGCCTGAGCAGAAAGGAATTCTGCCAGCAGCCAGCCTTTGAACTCCACCTGCCACTCTTCCTTGAGTCTCCAATGTGCCAGACCACCTTGCAGATTTTGGACTTGCCAAGCCTCCATGATTTTATGGGTCAGTTACTTAAATCTCTAGTTACTTAAATCTCTCTCTGTCTCTCTCTCTCTGCATCTCTCTATCCTGTTGGTTCTGTTTCTCTAGAGAACTCTGATACATATACTTGGCTCATCTTCAGCTGTGTTGCCCAGATGTTTTGCCCCCGAGACCTGTAGTCAGCCTCTAGGGCCTCAATCCCAGCATGGTTTCTGCACCTGCCATGCCGTGGTGTGGAAGGAAAGGGAAGGAGGAGGTGGGCTGCAATGGCACAACTGTGTTGGGCAGAAAACTCCATGCTCAGGCCTTATGTGAGCCTTTCTGCCCCCAATGCCCACCTCAACCCGTCTAGGAGAACGTGAGGCCTCCAATTATGCTGCATTTAATTGGAAAGAGTGGCAGAGCGAGACTGTACCAGAAAGTTCCCATTGAACCCTGGCCATCGACGCAGCCCTTATAAGGGGTCAAGAGCATGCCAGTCCCTTGCTTCTCTGCGTTCATCAGCATTGGCTGAGTACATGCTGTGACTGACTGGTGTTGGTACAATGGGCACAGAGATTAATAAGACACAGTCACTGCCCCCAGGGAGCCAGAATGTCATGTCCCTTTTCTTTTATTCTTCCACAAAACTGGAAACATCATCCAGACATCAGAATTTCAAGCTTTTTTTTTCTTTTTAATCCTTTCAGAAACCACTTAAAGGGAAAACCCACTGACCACCAACTGAGGGCTGAATTTTCACAGCCCCTAACATCCAGGTGACTATACCCAGAGGCACAACGGAATTCAAGTGCTAAGGAACCACAGGCATTTTAAAGATAAATTTAGCAGCATTTTTAGGCACTGCTGTTAAGCTTGTCTGTTCTACCCCCTGATTTGGGGGCATAGGTTTCAGGTTCTTGAAAGTGAGGCTACATCCATTACAGGTTAGATTCTTAAAAAGGGAGATGCATAAGAGTTTATAGAGTTTTAAAATACATATATATTTTTTAAAATTGTAGTCAACAGAGCACTCGGAGGGAATTACAGGTTTCCTTTGGAAGAGGTAAACATGCTTCAAAACTTCTTTCCCAGGAGGCTGTGTAGTTGTATTCACATTGTCGTCACTAGGTGGCAGCAGAGGTACTTCTGTGACTTTCAACCATTGGCTTTGGAAGGGATGGGGGAGGGGAGGCAGCTGACTCAGGCTTCACTTTGATGTAGGTGAGTGTGGGGCTTTTCCTCCGGGCATCAACTATGTCAAACCACCATAGTATCTATTAATGTCAAAATAAGTACCCCACAGTATAGAATTGATTTTAATACATCATTATCAATATGTGGTCAACAGGGAAATTTCCTAGATCTCAGATGCACTTTGTCCCCCTTGTGTGGCCTTTCCTTGGTGTTCCTGAATAGTAGAGATAATCTAGTTTTAAAACTGGTCCTTTTGTGAATGTGTACTTTCATAGCTCCATGTCTCAGGCACCCCTAGAGTATTCACTTAGAATATTAAGTGAATAATATAGAATACCCCCAGGAGTATTCACTTCTCTATTCTCAGGCTGCCTTGGTGCAGACAAATATATTGTCCCCAACTTCCTGCCTTGTGCCCGAAGAGAAAAAATGCTCATCATCACTAGCCATCAGAGAAATACAAATCAAAACCACAATGAGATACCATCTCACGCCAGTTAGAATGGCGATCATTAAAGTCAGGAAACAACAGGTGCTGGAGAGGATGTGGAGAAATAGGAACACTTTTACACTGCTGGTGGGACTGTAAACTAGTTCAACCATTGTGGAAAACAATGCGGCGATTCTTCAAGGATCTTGAACTAGAAATACCATTTGACCCAGCCATCCCATTACTGGGTATATACCCAAAGGATTATAAATCATGCTGCTCTAAAGACACATGCACACATATGTTTATTGCGGCACTATTCACAACAGCAAAGACCTGGAACCAACCTAAATGTCCATCAATGACAGACTGGATTAAGAAAATATGGCACATATACACCATGGAATACTACGCAGTCATAAAAAAGGATGAGTTCATGTCCTTTGTAGGGACATGGATGCAGCTAGAAACCATCATTCTGAGCAAACTATCGCAAGGACAGAAAAGCAACCACCACATGTTCTCACTCACAGGTGGGAATTGAACAATGAGAACACTTGGACACAGGAAGGGGAACATCACACACTGGGGCCTGTTGTGAGGTGGGGGGAGGGGGAGGGATAGCATTATAAGATATACCTAATGTAAATGATGAGTTAATGGGTGCAGCACACCAACATGGCACACGTATACATATGTAACAAACCTGCACGTTGTGCACATGTACCCTAGAACTTAAAGTATAATAAAAAAGAAAAAAAAAGAAGTCGTACTAAAATAGTGCCTATGGAAAACAGCAGAATTTGACTCCGTTCTCTGTGTCTGGAAATGAATGGATCAACCTCCAGTTAGGGATGCTGTAGAGATGTTTCCTGGATTGAGAAAGATGAATATTGAATTAGAAGGTGACCAAAGTTCCTTCTAATTCTAGGATTCCATTACTCATAAACACATGGCAACTACAATAAACCAGCACTCCACAGTACCTCCCAATGAGCCTGCTTTGGGGATACCCTCCTTAAGACATGTTCAGATCATGCAGTAGCTACAGTCTATACCACTCAGCCTTGAGCTAGAAGAGCTGCTCCACCAGCCCCTTCCTCTGTTTTCTGCCCCTGCATGGGCCCTTCCTCCATGGTTTTTATCACTGCATGGTCTTACATTTACTTGTGTGCTTGTTGCATCAATGTCTACCTCCTATCCTTCACTGAAATCTGCAAAGGACAGAAACTAGGTCTGTCTGTGCTCAGCACTGTATCCCCAACACTGCACAGAGTAGGAGCATAATTGTTGAATGAATGACTGCATACCAGTCCCCCTCGGGCCCATCACTCTTCAGGATGGAAACCATCTGCAGACTGGGCACCTTCATGTCCATTTCTCTGTTCAGTGAGCTGGTCCTGGCTTTCTGCAGCTCAACCTGGCGCTCACAGGAGACCTTGAGAACTCTAGAGAAGCAGGTGATTGGCCCTCTGAGTAAGGTTCCTTCCAGCAAAGTTTACACTGTTTGACCTGCCAAAACAAAGACTTGACTTGAACTGTTCCATTACATTGTAGCTCCAGTGTCTTGGGGGGACCCTCCGATTCAGAAGAGAGTTCTTTATGTCTGCAAGAGACCCACATACCTCTCTGTATCTTTAATCAAAACCATCAGAACACTGCCACTTTCGTTCTGCTTCCAAAATTCCCAAAATGGGTGATTTTTGCCCCCAAAGGACTCACATATCAGTGTAGCCCTAGTGGGAAGCAGGACAGAGGGCATCTCCCAGGCGTATCAGGCAGCACAGAGGGAAAAGATGCCAACACAGGGCTAGGATGTGACCTGATGTGACCTAATATGACCCTTGACAGGTTCTTACTTCACATGTTGGCTTTAGTTTCTTCCTCTGTAAAAACAGAAGGTTTGGTTTGGTCAGATAGCATCTCAAGTCCCTTCCACTCCTGAAAATCTATAATTATGCCTGGGTCATGTGGCTCAAGGGCAACTACCCCATCCCAGGTGAAGACATCCCATTTCTAGACACACTAGTTTGAGGCCTGCTTCAGTAGACCATTTCAATCCCCAAAGAAACTATAAAATGATAGGAGCTTTTCCCTAGATTTCTAACCTTCTCCTTAACACATTATGGCTGAATCTCTTACAGATGTTTCTTGACAGATCATAGTGAAATTACTTCTCAAGAATGATAATCAAATGGAACTCTGTCATTTTTTAATTTAACATTCACTATTTTGAGTTTCCTCAAGGATTTCCAAAGGCTACATGATTATGGCACAACGGATAATTTTTCTGGGGCCCGATTTTAGTAGCAGATGCTACTCTGAGCCGCTTAGCCAATCGGTGGGCCTGCCCACCTCCAGTCTCCCCAGGGAGAGGCAGTCCTGTTTTCCTCTGCTTCCCTTAGCACACTCAGCAACCGTCATACAGTGAGAAAAGTTTCACTTCTTTAATGGAAACAGCACCCAAAGACAGCCTAGTGTTTACGCTGGCGATGAAAGTTGAAAGAAAGTGAAGAGTTGTAAGAAAATGACAGTTCTTCCAGAAAGTGGAAGTTTTAGCTAATTATGGCATGGTAGGAGCTGTAGTCTTTTAAGGGACAGAGAGTGTGTGGGAAATCCCTCAGTATTTTTTTCTCTCCTTTTTCTCCATTCTCTGGTGCCCCAACCCTCAGGCAAGCCCACAGCAGGCTCGGTGCAGCAGTGAAAAAGGCCAGCAACAGGCATCCGCAGGAGCTACAGCTCTAAGGCAGAGAAAGCTTGCTCTCAGTTCAGCAGAACTCAGCTCCAAGAAGGTGGCACGAACCCTGTCGCCTCTCTCTCTTCCTCTCTCTCCCGCCCTCTCTCTCCCCTCACTGCTGTAAGGCAGTCACAGAAGTGGGTAGTTACTGGCTGGACAACCATAAAATAAAGCCTCAGGGAACCAGAGGTGCTAAGGAGAGAGCAGAGAGAGGAATTTGGGAAAGCATACAGCATTATCCCCAGAGAAGTAAAAAAAAAAAAAATATATATATATATATATATATATATATATATATATATATAAAATAAGATTGTCTGGGAAAGGAACTCCATAAAGAGGTTTATGAACTCCTGGCTAACCCCTGGCCTGAGCATGTATAAATCTGATCCTAATTGGCATTCAAAAGACTTTGAGAACTGAGATTAAGAGACAGGTCTCCCCAGGTTCCAGTCTGACCTCTTGGGTAGGGGGCACTCACAGGGGGCACCCACTTGGGAATGATCTGAGTAGCATTGAAAGGCTTTGAAAATTGAACTAACATTGGAATTGCAGCTCAGAGAAGATGGGTTGAAATGTGAGGCCTGAACTTAACCAGGTCAAGCACCTGCCAAAACAAAAATGTCAACATCTTCTGTAGGATTTAAACAAAACCTGAAGTCTTAAATATAATAATCAAAATGTTCAGGGTACACTCAAATAGTATTCAGCATATAAAGAACCATGAAAACCTCAACATGTATGGGAAAAGTCAATCAACAGATGCCAGTGCCATGATGACACCAACGTTGGAAGTACCCGACAAAGTTTTTAAAATGCTTGAATGAGCAATCTTGAAGACTCTTGAAGAAAAAACAAAAATACAAGGTATCATTAAAGAAACAGAAGATATACAGGACAAAAATTAGAAATTTTAGAGTTGAAAGTATAATAACCAATATTAAGAAAACCACACATTAGATGGGTTCAATACCACAAAGGATGTGACAGAGGAAACAGTGAACTTGAAGATACATCAAAAAAAGAGGGAAAAAGCGTTGAAAAAAATCTAGCAGAACTTCAGGTACACATAAAACAATAATAAAAGTTCTAATGTTTGTGTCGCTGGAGTTTTAGAGGACAAGAGAAAGAGTGCAGTGCTGAAAAAAAGTTTGAAAAACCAATGGCTGAAGACTTCCCAAGTTTGGCAAAGGATATAACCTACAGATTTAAAAAGTTGACTGAACTTTAAACAGGATAAACACGAATAAAATTATGCACAGATGAGTCACAATGAAATTTTTGAAAAATAAAAAGAATGAAAAAAGTTTTAAAGCAGCCACAGAAAAACAGTGCATTGCAAATAGAGGATTTTCAATTTGAATAACTATAGATTTTTCATCAAAAACTATGGAGACAAGGAAGCACAACAACATTTTAAAGTAGAGAAAGAAAGAAAGAAAGAAAGAAAGAAAGAAAGAAAGAAAGAAAGAAAGAAAGAAAGAAAGAAAGAAAGAAAGAAAGAAAGAGGGAAGGAAGGAAGGAAGGAAGGAAAGAAAGGAACAAAGAAAGAAAGAAAGAAAGAAAGAAAGAAAAAGAAAGAGAAAGAAAGAGCTATAAACTCAGAATTCTGTGAAATAAATACATTCTTAGATGAAGGAAAACTAAGAGAATTCATGACCAGTGTACCTACTTAAGAGATTTGCTAGATAAGTTTTTCAGGCTGAAAGGAAATGATCCAAGAAGAAATCTCAGAACTTCAGTAATAAAAGGGAACACCAGAAATGGTAAGTATCTGGGTAAATATAATAGACTATTCTCTTTTTGAGTACTTTAAAACATATCTGATGTTTGAAAGCACAGGGTATAACATTGTCTGATGAAGTTTTCAATGTGTGCAGATGTAATACATAAAAGAGAAAGGTAACGAAACCTAGTGGTAAGTTTTACACATTCCAATTAAATTGGTAAAATGCTGATTATAAATTGCCATTAAAGTGTTAAAGTTTGTATTTTTTTAAATCCCTAGAGCAACCACTAAAAATGTTATATGAAAAGATATGGTTAAAATCAAAATAAATTCAGATGGAATGCTAAAAACAAAAAAGTTCAAATAATACAAAAGGCAGGAAAGAGAAGACGGACAGGAAGAAAACACAAATAATAAAATGGAAGACCTAAATTCAAACATATGATAATTACATTAAATGTAAATGGTCTAAACAATATCTAGTTTTTACCTCAACTTTGATCCCCATTTAGGGAATCCTAACTAAAAGGTTTTAGAGACTTCCAGAAACCACTGGACCATACTTTTAGAATCACTGCATTTGAATTTTTATCATTTAAAAATAACTAAAAGTGTTGCAAATGGTTGCCTCTGGAGAGTTGGCATTGTGATGGCTTTAGGGAGAGGTCGGAAAAGGAACTAATTTTTTGTTTAATCTACATGATCTGACATAGGCTGCAATACATAAGTTAATGTCTTTTACTACCACATAGTTTTCAACTATTTCTCTGGGTGGGGAAGTCCAATGGACAAGTGGAGTCCCAAAACAGGTTCACTGGAGGCATAAAAAAATGCAAGGAGTCAAGTGCAAGAGACTAAATGCATAGGGGTCAGTAATGTAAAGCAGTCATTATGACCTTCCTCTATGAGGTGAATGTAAGCACTTCCAAATATAAAAGAAAGACATGAGTAGTCAGCAAAGAAAGAGAAACCAGTTTTTAAAAAGCCAAATAGAAATTTGAGAATTGAAAAACAGAATACCTGAAATTTAAAAATGCACTAAGTGGGCTCAATAACAGAATTGAAATGAGAGAGAATGATGTCGGTGAATTTAAAGATAGATCAATAAAAATTACCTTTCTGTAAAACAAAGAGAAAAAGGATTAAAAGTAGGTAAATAGCCACAGGAACTTGTGGGACAATCTCAGTATCAGTGGAGTCCCTGAACAAGAGATGAAAGATATCAGGACAGACAAAATATTTGACAAAACAAGGAACAGAAATTCCTCAAATATGGCAAAAGACATAAATGCATAGATTCAAGAAGTCTAGAAAAACCAAACAAAATAAACTCAAAGAAAACCATGCTAACACACATCAAAATTAAACTGCTGAAAACCAAAGATAAATATCTAGAAAGCAGCCATAGCAAAATGATATATTTTGCAAAGGAGACCAACAACTCAAATACTAGTGAATACTAATGATTCCTCATTAGAAACCATAAAGGCAGTGGAGTAAAATCTTTAAAGTGCTAAAAGAAAAAAAGTGTCAACTCAGAATCCTATATCCAATGAAAATATCCTCCAGGAATGAATGTAAAATAAGGATATTCTCAGATGAAGGAAAACAAAGAGAATTCATTGCCAATGTATCTAAGAAAAATTCCTAAAGGAAGCTAATGTGGAAGAAAAATGTTCCTAGAAGAAAATCTGAAACTTCAGGAATGAATAAAAAACAGTAGAAATGATAAATAGCTGGTTAAATAATACTTTTCTAAGTTATTGAAACTATGTATGAAGTTTGAAAGCAAAAATTGTAACACTGTTTGGGAGGGTGTCAATGTATCCAAATGTAATACAGATGACAACTATAACATAAACAGGGAGGGTGAAGAAACCTATATGGTTACCAGTCTTCAACATTTTACTTGAAGTTGTTAAATATTAAATCCAGATAAACTATATATATGTATGTATGTGTGTATATATATTCACAAACATACATATATGTGTATATGTGTGTATATATATAATATCATAATATTATATATTCTTTGGAACAACCACTGGAAAAAAATACAAAGAGATTGATATGGTTTGGCTCTGTGTCCCCACCCAAATCTCATGTCGAACTGTAATCCCCATGTGTTGAAGATGGGGCCTAGTGGGAGGTGACTGGATTATGGAGGCAGATGTTTCCCTTGCTATCACTGTGATAGTGAATTAGTTCTCAAGAGATCTGGTTGTTTAAAAGTGTGTAGTTCTTCACCCTTCATTCTCTCTCTCCTGCTCTGCCATGTGAAGATGTACCAACTTCTCCTTCACCTTCTGCCATAACTGTAAGTTTCCCGAGGCCTCCCCAGCCATGTTTCCTCTACAACCTGCAGAACCATGAGTCAATTAAATCTCTTTTCTTTATAAATTCCCCAGTCCCAGGCAGATTGTTGGTTTGAGGTTTTTGTTGTTGTTGTTGTTTTGTTTTGCTTTGTATTGTTCTACAGAGTCTTGCTCTGTCTCCCAGGCTGGAATGCAGTGCCACAATCTCAGCTCAACCTCTGCCTCCTGGGCCCAATCAATCCTCCACCTCAGTCGCCTGAATAGCTGGGAGTACAGGCATGTGCCACCATGTCTAGCTGATTTTTTTGTATTTTTTGTAGAGATGGGGTTTCACCATGTTGCCCAGGCTGGTCTCAAACTCCTGAGCTCAAGAGATCCACCTGCCTCAGCCTCCCAGAGTGCTGGGATTACAGTTCAGGTAGTTCTTTATAGCAGTGTGAGAATGGACTAATACAGACATAAAGCAAAAATAAATAAATAAATAATTAATTAAAAAATTTTTGAAAACTACCCTAATGGATAAATTAAAATGGAATACTAAAAATAATTCAAAGAAGGTAAGGAAGGAGAAGAGAAGAGCAACAACAAACAGAAAAATAACAAAATAGGAGGTCTATATCTAATAATATCAATAATCATATTAAATGTAAATGGTCTAAATATATCATTTAAAAAACAAAGATTGTCAGATTGGATTTTTTTTAAAAAAAACTAACAACTATATGTTGTCTACAAGAAACCTACTTTAAATATAATGATACACATATATTAAAAGTCAAAGAATGAAAACAGATAAACCACGCAAACACTAATCCAAAGAAAGCTGTGTTGTCTACATTAATATAAAAAATAGACTTCATATAAAGGAAAATTACTTACCAGGGATAAAAAGGGACAGTACAAAATAATAAAGGTCAATTCATCAAGAAGACATACAGTCATCAGTTTGTAGCCACCTAACAACAGAGCTCCAAAATGCATGAAGCAAAAACTGATTGAACTGAACAGAGAAATAGTCACATTTACTATTACATATGGTGACATCAACATTCCTCTCTCAGTAATTTATGGAACAAGGAGACACAAAATCAGTAAGTGACAATGAATGATAGGATGCACACTCTTGTGACGACACATGGAATGTTCACCACGATAGGCCACATACTACTGGATATAAAACCACTTTAACAAATTTAAAAGAATTGAATTCATACAAAGAATGTTCTTGGAATACAGTGGAATTAAACTAGAAATAAGAGAAAGATCATGAAAAATCCCCAAATACGGCCGGGCATGGTGGCTCACACCTGTAATCCCAGCACTTTGGGAGGCCAAGGTGGGCGGATCACGAGGTCAGGAGTTTGAGACCAGCCTGGCTAACACAGTCAAACCCCATCTCTACTAAAAATACAAAAAATTAGCTGGGCGTGGTGGCAGGCACCTGTAGTCCCAGCAACTTGGGAGGTTGAGGCAGGACAATGGCTTGAACTCAGGAGGCGGGGACTGCAGTGAGCCGAGATCGCTCCACTGCACTCTAGCCTGGGTGACAGTGTGAGACTCTGTCTCATTAAAAAAAAAAAAAAAATCCCCAAATACTTAGAAATACCTTACCTTTCCTCCCTTCAGGAAGGACACCTGAGGCACATGTTCTTCACTGGCGCCCAGGATACTACAGTAGAATTGAGTGTCAGTTGTCCACAGAGGTAACTTGCTTGATGATTTTACCCTTTAATGCCTGCCTTTCCCTGCCTCTTTTAATTCTCTACTCTTACACCAAGGTTTCCTGGAATCAGTCCCCAAATAAACTCCTCTCTTGGGGTCTGCTTCTGGGACACCCTAACCTAAGACAGCTGCATATACAGTTAATTCTCATTATTCATGATAATTAGATTTTCTAAAGTCATAGCAAACACTGAATAAGTCAATACTGAACCATTGTTTCTAGGGGTAATACAGGATTAGTTTCCTTTGAGTCTCTTGTTATATTTTCATCAACCAGTCAATACATAAGCTTATCTGATGTGTGTTTCTGTTGAAAGACACATCATTTAAAAAAATAATAATATATATATATATACACACACACACACACATACACACATATACATATAGTTGATTCAATAATACTGAATTTGCTAACAGCATTATAAACTCAGGCCTGAATGAAGTCTATCTCACATTTTCTCTATGAGGCACATCACAGCCTTATTGCTTTTATACTAGATAGCAATTTAGCATTAAGCTTGCAGGCCATTTTAAATAGCAAATCACACACCCACAAAAAAAGCACAAAAATATGAAAATATGTGGCACTAAGTAAATCCCAATAAGGACATTTGTTTACAGTATGACAGTTGAAAGAAGAAGGCAGAAGGTCACCTTGTTTGACCTCAGCCGTGAATACGTGCTTCAGGCAAGTCAAATTTTCCAACACTCTGGACATGTTGCAGATGCCCCATGAGTATTGATTTAAAGTTTACAAATAGGCCGGGTGCAGTGGCTCACACCTGTAATCCCAGCACTTTAGGAGGCCGAGGCTGGTGGATCACCTGAGGTCAGGAGTTCAAGATCAGCCTGGCCAACATGGTGAAATTCCATCCCTACTAAAAATACAAAAAAATTAGACAGGCATAACGGTGCATGCCTGTAGTCCCAACTACTCCAGAGGCTGAGGCTAGAGAATCACTTGAACCCAGGAGGCAGGGGCTGCAGAGAGCCGAGATCATGCCACCACGCTCCAACCTGGGAGAGACAGCAAGACTCCATCTCAAAACAAACAAACAAACAAAAAAGATAAATAAAAAATAAAGTTTACAAATAAATTTTAGCAAGTAGGCAAATTCTCAAATACACAAACTGCAAAAATAAAAAATAAGGATTGACTATGTTTTTCCAACCTTATTTGAAGTCAAGCTGGTGATTTGTGGGTGAAATTTTAAATGTACTTCTTTCTTATACGGCATGGAGAAGGCAGGAGCACCTCTGCTGAGTCAATAAGGACACCATCTGCGTCTACGAACCAGGGATGCCATTCTGGAACATTCTTCTCAGCCCTTAAATGCATGTAAATTATATAACATTGTGCTGAATACATATAATTGTCTTTGTGGCTCTCTGTGGTTGACTAAATTGTAGGTATTGCTCTTCTTCTTATGTATTCATTAGGACAGGTAAATTTATTTAAACTGTAGTATAAACAAGAAAAAAATGGAATGACTCCAGGAAAAAACAGCCATTTCTTACACAGTGTATCTATCAGTTCCAATCATTTTCAGAGGGAGTGTCCTCCAAAAATGACTTTTGCTACAGAAGGATAGTTGAAAAGTAATCCTCAAATACAAGGTCAGGTTAATGCTTGTGCAACATACAGAAAGAGTGGATAAAAGAGCCTTGCATGAATGAACAAATCACGCAGGTGTAAAGCACTTAGACAGAGGTGATAAAATGAGTCAAACGTTTACTTTTGAAATGACTTTCTTCTCTAAATTATAACGATGGGAAATAAGAAAAATGCCCCAAAGCAGGTAATATTCCAGCATATTATTTTTAATATCTCTGACATATAAGGTTGTGTAGGAAGGCAATACAAAGTCTAGCTAGGAAGAAGAAAAGAGGATTACAGGTTTAATTTATCTCAAGCTGTCATCCAACTAAAGCAGGAAACAATTATGATACAGAACGTCGAACATGGACTAATCATTTTAATGACTAATGGAAAAAGCTATGATAGATTTTTCACCCAGAAACTTATAGTTAAATAATACCATAGTTTCCTTCGTACCACTTTTCCCGGTTCATTTCGGCACAGGAACTTGGCCATAGTCAAAGTCCTTTCCTTTAGCTACCACTCACTGGAAAAGCAACAAAACACACAAACCACAAAAACACTCATGTTAACACCTTCTGACAACTTAATAAAAAGGTAGCAACTGACTCACAACGTATTATCAAATGTGGAAAAGCACGCTCTAGAAGGAAACTTTCAACAGCTCATCCATCATCCAACAAACCTTCACAGAGTACAGTATTTTCTGTCAAGCAGTGTGTCTGGAAATGAGAAATGGGGTTGAATATAGGGTAGAATTCTTCCCAGGATATGCCCCTTGTAATAAAACAGATTACTAATCAGACATAAAACACAGTGACATAGGGGCCAGAAGAAAGAAATGCCCAGGAGACTGCAGGAGCTCAGAAGAGAAGTAACCAGTGGGTGGGTCAGAGGAGATTCCTGGATATGCCAGTGCCTGGAATGAGAGAACCTGGAAACCCAGAGAAACTGGGCATCCCAAGTTCACCTGAAATGGGAAGTTAATGTGTGGGCTGGAAAGAGGTGCCTGAGAAGGTAGGCAGGGGAAATCTTGTGGGCCTTATTTGCCAGTGCTAAGGAGCTTGGGTTTGTTTAGCGGGCAAAGGGGACTCACTAAGAGATGTTCAGTCTTGGGGAGAGACCGGGGAGAATTGTGTGGGGTGTAAGATTTAAAATTTAGGGAGACCAGCCAGGAAGCAGGGAGAGAACGGATTGCAGAGATGGTACTAAATTAGCAACACTGGGAAGTGGCTGCTACAGGAATCCAGGTAACAGTAATCTCAACATCAATGAGGGCATGAATTAAGACCATGTAGAGGGATATGAGATGAGGGGGGAATTAAAAAATATATATTTAGGAGACAGAATCACTAGTATTTGGTGAATGATAGATGTGAGGTGTCAGTGAGGTAAGGGAATCAAAGACTCTTCCAGATTTCTAGCTTGCACTGTTAATTGGACAGTGTGTATCAGAATAGTTCCTCAAGACTGAACGCGACAGACTTTGTATATGCTGTAATAACAGTATCTGATGATGCAAATATTGGAAATAAAAATAAAAATTATCATGACTGCCAGAGTCATCATGTAACATTCTACTCCGATATAATCTACTCTGTGATCTCAGAAAAGAAACATCCTCACTACCACTGAGCACAACCTTGTGAAGCTGATACCCTGACCCGAAAGATTCATTACAGCCGGAGACAACATCTCCTGGGCACCTGCTAAGAGAGTCTGAGATTCTCTGAACCCAAAGAACATCAACGGCCCTCCTAGGCAGCATCAGTCCCCTGCAATTCTACCACTTTAAGGCCACCACCATGTTTCGGTTTTTTTCCCTATACACAGGTTAGACAGGATCTAACCAGACTGGAGGACCCCCTCCCCGAGGTTTTCATAAGCGCCAGAGGAAGCTGGTTATATAACAGGGTGAAGATGAGCGCTTTAGAGAGGTCTTGACTGAGCTTCTGCCTTTCGTACTCTTACCCAGAAGCATTACACCCTGAAGATATATCTGGAGTCCAGGATTTCACGGAGAACTGGATAGCTGGGCATGCCAATTGTATCTTCAATGGCTCTCTGCTTGCGCTCGGCACGGAATCCAAACTCCTTAGCACAGATACAAAGATCTTCAAGCTCAGGTGGAGCATTTACCCAAATCACAATGGTTCCCTTTTGCTGCAACTGGCCCTCCCACCCACGGGTCCATGGCAGCCATGTTTACAAGGCATAGTCTGGAGACCTCTTAACAGTTTACTAAACCAAACATGGACGCAAGATGACCCTCTGCCAGGAATGTCTGTCTCTTCTCTTTTTCTCAAATGCTGGATATAATGGGACTTTAGTAAATGACAGCTGGTAGAGGTGCAAATGATTTACCCAATAGGAAAAACATTCCTCCCGAGGTCATGGTTTTATTGCTCTGTAGGATATTAACCAGTTTTGTCTCTAACTTTGCAATCCATTCCAGCATTTTTTTTTACATGGACTATATTAACTAGTCTTTTAACCTCTTCTTTAGCACCCTGTTGGTTCCCTAATTAATGAGCTAAGTAAATCTCTGACACATGCTCTTTCTATATCTTTAAAATTATACTTTGAAAAAGATAAGCTCATTTCCCACACCCCACTCTTTTCTGTGGTAGGAATAAGCCTGAGAGTAGTTTGTATTGCAAAAGGTTTCACTATCAAAATATGCTTACCAGTACGAGATTTTAAAAATATTTCCACGACAGCCGTTTCATCTTCTGGAAATGAGTGAGTCTTGTATTATCTGCAATATCTGATTACTGCATTTCCATTACCTCTGAGGGTCACCTAACAGCCTTGGAGAGAGTCAGGGTCTCTGAGAGAGGCAGCTCTGCCTACCAACTACCACTCTGTAATATCTGGAGAGGCCGGGTGTGGTGATTCACGCCTGTAATCCCAACAGTTTGGGAGGCCGAGGCGGGTGAATCACCTGAGGTCAGGAGTTTGAGACCAGTCTGACCAATCTCTACTAAATACAAAAAATTTAGCCAGGCCTGGTGGCGCATGCCTGTAATCCCAACTACTCGGGAGCCGGAGACAGGAGACTCACTTGAACCCGGAGGTGGAGGTTACAGTGAGCCAAGATTGTGACATCACACTGCAGCCTATGCAACAAGAGGGAAACTCCATCTCAAAAACAAAAACAAAAAAACAAAAAAATATATCTGGAGAAAGGCTTTGGGATAAGCCCAAATTGTTCTACTTGACTTTCGGTGTTGCCCTACCTACACTATTAGCCAGATCTATCTGATGAAACTTACTGCTAAAGTTACTTGAGACTTGGATTCTGCTCACCTGCAAGCCTCATGTCTTTGGGGAATTCACCAGGTTAATCTTTCTGGGTCTCAGTTCCCACATCAGCTCAACAGGGCAATATGCTCAACAGGGCAATTTCCACATCAGCTCAAAAGGGCAATATCGTTTTCCTTACAGGGTTGTCCAAAGACTTACAATTAGCCTGGCTCACTATCGATGGTCCACAAGTGTCAGCTACCTAATACTAAAACGCCTAGGCATGCTTGGATAGGACAACTTGGGCACAGAATTTAGAGGGGTGGTTTTGTTTTGTTCTGTTTTGTTTTTTGGTTCTCTGGGAACTGGACAAGGTGACACAGCCAAGGCCCTTCCAACTCTTAAGAATTCTTCCCCAAAGAAAATACTTTGCATATGCCTCAGCAGAACTCAAAAATATCCACGAACTCTTAACTGACACTAAAAAGTTGCATACTCCAAAAATCACTTCTGATTCCCAGGTGTCCTACCAGGTCTGCAAATCTTCGATTTGGGGGTGCATGACCTAGCTGCTCTTAAGCATACGCCCTCAATTGTTACCCCATCTCCCGGCTCACGGCTGGCCCTCGGGATGCAGCGACCCCTCCTCGCCAGGCTCCGCGGGACTCCGGGAAGGGCACTCAGTGCTCCGGCAACGGCAGGGTTCGCATTGCTGAGGTCCGCCCAGAGAACAGCCGCGCCTCCAGCTCGCAGTTCCTCCGAGCCAGGCCCGGGAGCATTTGTGCCCCGCCCCACGCGCCGCGTAGGTCCTCCCCGGATCACCGTCCCCGCACCCCGCGCCCTTCCTCCACTCCCGGGTGATACCTCGCCTCGCTCTGGCTCCGCCCCCGCATCTCAGTCCCGGATCCTGACCGCCTAGAGACCCCGCCCCGCCCACGCCCCTACCCCCGGCCCCACCCCCGAGCCCCCGCAGCCCCAGAGCCGCCCACGGGCTACTGACGCCGAAAGCGGCCAGGCTACGTTCTCAGCCTGGCCCCGCCCCAACCCTGGCCCCGCCCATGCCCCAGGCTCCTGCCTGGGCTCTGCTCTCGGCCCCGCCCCGCACCCAAGCCCCGGCCCCACCCCCAAACCTCCGCAGCCCGCGAGCCCAGGCCCCGCCCCCGAGCCCCGGCCCCGCCCCTGAGCCGCCCACCGGGTAGCGATGGCGCACTTGGCCTGGAGACTTGCACAGCGTTGGTGTCCGAGGTAAGCTTGGAGCCCCGGCCTCCCGGCCCAAGGTCTCCCGCAGGATACCGCTGTCCAGGCGAAGGTCATCGCCGTTGGAAGACCCTCCTTCCCTATTGTCTAGGTGGCAACAGGACTTTCTTTGCTGGTTTTCCAGGGAGGCAGTACTAAAGGATAACCACCTCACTCGCGCGCCCTCCTGCACCGATGGGCCCAGAGGGGTCAGGATGGGCGCGTCGGGAGGTCAGGGCTATGGTTCTCTGTCCGCAGTCCCCGAGGTCTCCGCCTGCGTTCGCGCACACTCCCATCCTCCGGGGGCCGGACTCCGGGCGGGTGAGCCGCCCCAGCTGGGCACGGTGGTTCCCCGGACACCCGGGCCTGCACTTCCCAGCCGGGCTGCCTCTGGGGTGCAAAGCGTTGCTTGCTAAAAGCGAGGTAAACGCAAGCCGTTACCACTCGTGTGGACTTAACACTCTTTGCCCTTTGGAGAACTCGTATGCTATAAAGTGAAATGGCCGGGTACGCAGTCACGGCTAAGCAGCACGCTCCACGTCCCAGGGGTCCCGGGAACCCCGCACGAATCTGTGTGTAGGGAACAAAACCGAAACACGGTGGTGGCCTTGAAGTGGTAAAATTATTAGTGATTTTCCCGACTTTATGTATTTCTTAAATGGTCGTGTTTTTGCTATTTGTTTTTAAAACTCACGCTTTATTTAAAAATAAATAATTTGTTCCACATTTTGTGGAAACTTGACGTTTCTTCTTTTTGTGGACATTTTAAATTTTTCTTTCGTTTTCTACTTGGAATTTGCCATATAAGATGCAGTTTTTCCCTTTACAGAAAATCATTTTAATATAAAACTTACTGTAGGCTGATCTTACTGAATCAGTTACTAATAGTCCAAAGTTTGAACCTAGAGTTCATTGTACCATTTTCGAGTTACGTAATTGTGTTTGTGTGTGAGGTTTGGGCTTTGTAACCTGTATTATTTTAATCATCTTTGATGCCATTAACTCTACTATTCCGGGTCATCGTCGTGAACATCCATTTTTTGCTTGTGGCCTGCCTGAGTCCTGTGCATTGAAGTTTGCCACCCCACCCCCGCTCACTATGTGTGCTTAAAAACCTGCTCGTCACCCCGCGGTGGTTACTGTTTCTGCTCTGTTCCTGGCTGGCTGGTTAAACATCCCCACAAAAGGAGGCACGCCTGCTGAGCCTCCTCCTTCACTGACTCCCTTCCACTGCAGGTAGATTCCCTCCCATCTGCTGAGAAGGCTGTGGCTCTGTCTGGAATGCCAGCAACTGTTCCTATGCCCTTTTGAATATTTCTTGTATATTCACATCCATTCTCCCTTCCTTCCACCTGTGTGTATGTTGGAAACCGGTTTTCCAGCAAAGAGACAAGAATTGACCTGATATAGTTTATGGCTTATCAGTGAGTGCAGAGGCTGTTTCAGGACTTTGGGACACGTTACAAAATTCTGTGCACTTTAGCTTTTTGGTCTCTTGCTGTTCACTGTCTTGCATGCGCTTCACTTCTTGCTTTTGGCAAAATTTACATGGTATTCCTGTTCTGGCTGTTTTTATCTTAAATTGCTTACAAATACTTCCCTGGATGGTTATTTACTTTTCCATTTATTTAAAGTTAGTACTGTTAGCTTCCGTATTGAGTTACTATCTTGGAATCCTTACAGCCAATTATTTGCAGCCAGTTTGCAGAGGCAAGTATAAAGAAAATATGGACAAACATAGCATTTTAGTATGTATGGGTTGGGAACAATTAGAAATCAGGCTGCAGAAATGTGAGGGTTGGGAACATATAGAAATCAGTCTGCCTAATTGTAGTTCTCTGCAGGTCATTAGTTTCCCAGTAGTTCAGCTGCACCTGAATAGAACAGCAATGAGAGCCAGTCAGAAGGACTTTGAAAATGCAATGAATCAAGTGAAACTCTTGAAGAAGGATCCAGGAAATGAAGTGAAGCTAAAACTCTACTCACTGTATAAGCAGGTAAATGCCTACGGTCTGACATTTAAATAATTTTAGGCAAATGACTCCTTAAGTAGATAAACTGTGTGTTTACTAAAATGTAGCCTTAATATTTTGGGTTTGTCTTGCTCCCTCTTAAGTGTGTGTGTGTGTGTGTGTGTATATATATATGTGTGTGTGTGTGTATATATATGTATGTATGTATATGCGCGCAAGTTTTTTAATATTAGACCTTGAAATATTATCAAGGCACAAAGTGCCTCAGTGTCATGCCAGAGTAAAAGAGACTTACGAGATATAATATTCACATTTGTAGACCTTATTTAGCTCTTGATTAGAATAAATCAATTGAAAAAGGTATTTTTAAGATAATTGGGGAAGTTTTGAATAAGGTCAGAGTGTTAGAAGATACCTAGAAATCATTGTTAATGGTGTCAAGGTTATATAAGAAAATGTTGATATTTTTAAGAAGTGCATACTAAAGGATATAGGGGTGAAACAATGGATAGTTGAAGTTCTCTAAGCAAAAAAAGAAAGAAAGGGATAGATGAGGCCAGGCATGGTGGCTCACTTCTGTAATCCCAGCACTTTGGGAGGCTGAGGCGGGCAGATCCCTTAAGGTCAGGAGTTTGAGACCAGCCTGGCCAACATGGTTAAACCTCGTCTCTACTAAAAATACAAAAATTAGCTGGACGTAGTGGCGTGCACCTGTAATCCCAGCTACTTGGGAAACTGAGGCAGGAGAATCGCTTGAATCAGGTTGCAGTGAGCCAAGATTGCGCCACTACACTCCAGCCTGAGTGACAGAGCAAAAACTCTGTCAAAAAAAGAAAAAAAGAAAAGAGAGAGAGATGAAGCAAGTAAGGCAATTTGATCGTTGTTGAAACTGGATGATGGGTATTGGGAATTCATTATCGTATTCTACTTTGGTATGTTTGGAAATGTTTATAACAAAATGTAAAACCTAAAGCTTTGAAGTTTCAATGCCAAAGACTTCCCCGACGTATCTGCCTCTCTGGGCTCCTGTGTTATCTGTTTTTCTGTGCTATGATGGGTATGAGCTTCTCTTTCATATGGGTGTGTATAGTAAAAAAATTTAACCTTGTCCCAAAGGACGTGTGGCTTTGTCCTTAGCTTCTGGGAAGTGAATCTCTAAAGCCTGATAGGAGTGTCTTTATTTGCCTGGATTGTCTTAACAATGTGATTTAGGGTGGGGGCTTCAGGTTATACAGTCAGGCACAGGTGATGGAGCCCAACTGAAAACTCTGGACACTGAGACTGATGAGCTGAGCGTCTCTGGTTGGCAGGACTCCCTGTCACATCAGTTCGGGGAGAGGTGCCCTGTCCTGACTCCATGGGGAAAGGACAGTGGAAACTCCACGTTTGCTACTACCCCAATCCTCCATCCCTTGGATGATTCTCATCTCTATCCTTTCCCTTAATAAACTACTAACTGTGCGTTTAACAACTTGCAGTGAGTTCTGGGTGTCTTTCTAGTAAATTATTGCACCTGAGGGTGGTCTTGGGCGCCCTCCAGCCTTGCAGTCGGTGGTAGCATTGAGGACAGTCAGGAGACAAGGGCAAGCCCTTATGCTGTGGGCTGTGTTCCCTCTAACTTCTAGGTTGGCTAACTCTTGCCAGATGACACTATCTCTATCTAAAGAAATTCATAGCCTCCTTTACTGCCTTTTTCTTTTTTTTTTTTTGAGACAGTTTTGCTTTGTCACCCAGGGTGGAGTGCAGTGGCACCATCTCAGCTCACTGCAGCCTCCACCTCCCAGGTTCAAGCAATCCTCCTGCCTTAGCCTCCCGAGTAGCTGGAATTACAGGAACTCGCCACCATGCCTGGCTAATTTTTGTATTTTTAGTAGAGATGGGGTTTCACCATATTGGTCAGGCTGGTCTCGAACGCCTGACCTCAGGTGATCCACCCACCTCCGCCTCCCAAAGTGTTGGGATTACAGGTGTGAGCCTCCCGGCCTGTTTTCCAAAGACTCTTTCTTCTTTCCTCTTTTAGCTAACTGTATTATAAAATTTTAAAATTTTAAGTGGAATTTTGAATTGCCATTTCTGAAAAGTAGCTGAATGGGATATAATTATTCATCTCAAAATACCCACTCCGTCTAGCCTCAAAAATAAAATTTAATTCCTTTTTGCATTTTACTTACATGTTTTTCAGTTAAGTTTCCTAAGAATCAGTGGCTCTGACAGCCCCACCCTAGCCCCTCAGCTGCAGTTTCGTTGCCCAGGTACCAAAAGTCCACCACTGAATTCGTGGTGACTTTTTGTACCTTTAGATGGGCTTTTGGAATATGCTGTCGGTTTCCAAATATTTGTTGACTAGTTCCTTTTAAAGATTGTTTGCTTGAATATTTTGATTGATTGTGGAAAATATGATTACCAATATAAAACTAATGAATCATTAGATTTTTTTAGAAAGTACTTCCCCAAAACCTTTATTTTCATAGACAGGCAGTTATTTATTTCCAGTCTTTTTTCTGTTGTTTGTGCATTTTTGGCAATAACACCAAAAAGACTGGAGGGGAGAATTCAGATCAATTTACATACCCTGTGAAAGGATTTGGGGGAGGCATTCATGCGCCTGTGGATTTTATGGGTCTTAAATATTTAGGGATCCAGTTTACATGGTCACTTGACTATATTGCCCCTCTCCTTTTCACAGGCCACTGAAGGACCTTGTAACATGCCCAAACCAGGTGTATTTGACTTGATCAACAAGGCCAAATGGGATGCATGGAATGCCCTTGGCAGCCTGCCCAAGGTGAATTTACTAGTTACTCTGCTTTTATTTGCTGTCATTCTAAAGAAGTTTGGTGCTTCTCATTAAGCCATTATAAATGGAGCCTTCAAGATCTTGATGTGCTTCTATTCTTTCTTCATTGCAAGATGCTAGTTATTAGTCTAGTAACTTTCTCAACGTGCTTATTCATTGACCATGGACTGAGGCTGTTTGTCATCTTCCATTCAGGAAACTGCCAGGCAGAACTATGTGGATTTGGTGTCCAGTTTGAGTTCTTCATTGGAATCCTCTAGTCAGGTGGAGCCTGGAACAGACAGGAAATCAACTGGGTATGAAACTCTGATGGTGACCTCCGAAGATGGCATCACAAAGATCATGTTAAACCGGCCCACAAAGAAAAATGCCCTGAACGTGGAGGTAATGTTACCTGCCCTCGGAGTTTGTCCTGTTTTTCTTTTCTTCTTCTATGTGTTTCACGCAAAAGCTGTAGAGTTTCAGCATCATTCCTATTTTATGGTATGTCTTGTTTGATTTGTGCAGGAAGGTTGGTAATTGTGGCTACTTCATACAACAGAGTCGAGCGTTCATTGTTTAGAGTTTGTGAACTTCAGGTAGGTTCTGATATACCCAAAAGGCACCGTGATTTTCCTAATGATGGAAGCACAAATAATATAAATGAAACATGTTACTGTGAGAGAATTCGCATAGAAGCCATCTATGTTGGTGTAGACTGCTCCCAGAAGTATCTTCATGTCACTTAGACGTGAAAGTAAGTCTTTCTGCTTGCATGGGGGCTTCATTTTTTACAAGTATAGGGAGAAAGGAGAGAAGGACTTTATCTTAAATCATTACTCAACTCGGCTTTAAAGTAGCTGCTTCACTCGGCAACTTTAGTCTTTGAATCTCTCATTGAACTAGAATGATAATAAAATAACCACTTTAGCCCCTTCTCCTTGAAAAAAATTATAGGGAATTAATTGGATGCTTGGTGCTCCACTGGGACTAAAATTTGAGAGGACTATAGCTGTTGGGTCAGTAACCTCCATTGTGGCAGAAAGAGCATACTCACTTTAAAATCATCTTCAGAATTTCCTAAAGTGGGATATATGTCATTCAACTCATAAAGCATTTAATGCTCAAACTTTATTTCCACTTTGCCCTGACTCATTTCTCTACAGCTATGGTAATCACAGCTGCTCTGTACAGAGTGCCTAATGAGTGCCAGCACTCTCTACACAGATGTTTATTTAATCCTCACAAGGAGCCTACTGTTATCATTTCTTAATAATAAGATAATTAGATTAAGAAGTAACTTGCTCAAGTTCACATAACAAATAAGCAGCAAAACCTAAATTGAAACCCTGATAGCCAGTCGTGGTGGCTCACCCCTGTAATCCCAGCATTTTGGGAGGCCAAGGTGGGCAGATCATTTGAAGTCAAGAGTTCAAGACCAGCCTGGCCAACATGGTGAAACCCCATCTCTACTAAAAATACAAAAAATTAGCTGGGCGTGGTGGTGCCCGCCTATAGTCCCAGCTACTGGGGAGGCTGGGGCAGGAGAATCTCTTGAACTGGGGAGGTGGTGGTTGAGCTGAGATCACGCTATTGCACTCTAGTCTGGGCCTCGCAGTGAGACTCCATCTCAAAAAAAAAAAAGAAACCCTGATAATCCATCTTCTAATCCTGGTCTCACCAGTTGCCCTGCTGTGTTGTGTTATAACTATAATAATGATGGAGTGAGTTCCTTATCACTTCCCTCAGGAGAAATGCTTAGATGCTTATTCATGTACAGTCATCCCTTGGTATCTGATGGGGATTGGTTCCAGGACCTCCTTATGGACACCAAAATCCGCGGAACCTGTAGTCACCCATAAAAAGGCGTAATATTTGCATATAACCTCTATATACACTTTCATATACTTTAAATCATCTCTAGAGTACTTATAATACTGCATACAATGTAAATGCTCTATTAAAATAGTTGTTATACCTTATTGTTTAGAGACTAATGATAAGAGAAAAAGTCTGTACATGTTCAGTATAGACACAGAATTGTTTTCTAGATATTTTTGATCTGTGATTGGTTGAATGTATGGATGTGGAACCCGTGGATACAGAGGGCCAGCTGTTTTATGTGAAGTCCATGTTTCTTTTGCAGTGTATTTATATCTATAAGTATCAGGCCTCTTCATTCTTTCACACACTGAAATCTCATCTAAGATTGAAATTGCACCTGTTTTAAATGCATTAAAAGCTATATAGTTGCATGTCCAAGATTTTCAGAAATGTTGCTGATTTAAAATTTTGCGGCCCCTTCCTTGAATACCATTACAGTGTCTTGAAAATTCCAGCCAGACACTTCCCAGACTGCCAGGGGCTTCCTTGAGGTCACAACAGAGACGTTGCTTTGTAGAAAGTTTTCTCTGACCACCTCTCACTCTGCCCACTCTAGATAGGCCTCAGCACCTGCTCTGAGTTCCCTGCTGCTTCAGGCTTTCCACCCCTCTCCTCATTTCAATATGATAGTCCTCTGTTAATTCCAAAAGCTCAAGGACTATTTCTTTCTCGTTCCCTTTTGGAAAAAAAGTGGTTTATAGCCAGCAGCTCCTACCATAGCACCAGGTACATAATATGCACCAAGTAATTGTAAAAGGAATGAAAATTCTTTCAGGTGTATCGGTCCACCTTTTTTGGTGATAAAATACAACCAAAATAAATGTTAGGCACTTTGCTGAGAGCAGGCTTCCAGCCTGACATTTAGTGAATCCATTGATGGATGATTCCTGTGTTCAGAGTTCTTTTCTTTTCCTTGTCTTCCCATTACACAGATGTATCATGAAATTATGCATGCACTTAAAGCTGCCAGCAAGGATGACTCAGCCATCACTGTTTTAACAGGTAACAGATTTTCTCAGACATCCTAATTAAATTCCTATTTTGAGGGGCGTCTTAATAGATAGGAAATTGAGTTAAAAAGCTCTGAGACCCGGGGGCCGAGGCGGATGGCTCACGAGATCAGGAGTTCGAGACCAGCCCGACTAACATGGTGAAACCCCATCTCTGCTAAAAATACAAAAATTAGCCAAGCGTGATGGCACACACCTGCAATCCCAGCTACTCAGGAGGCTGAGGCAGGATAATCACTTGAACCCGGAAGGTGGAGGTTGCAGTGAGGCGAGATCGCGAACCACTTTTTTTCCAAAAGGGAACAAGAAAGAAATAGTCCTGGAGCTTTTGGAATTAACAGAGGACTATCATGTTCAAAAGAGGAGGAGGGTAGAAAGTACGAAGCAGCAGGGAACTCAGAGGAGGTGCTAAGGCTTATCTAGTGTGGGCAGAGTAGGAGGTGGTCAGAGTACTGCACTCCAGCCTGGGCGACAGAGCGAGACTCTGTCTCAAAAAATAAATAAATAATTAAAACTCTAAGTTCTTTTCCAGTACTGTCATACTCTGGTTTATAAATACACAAAAAATATTTTTAAAAACCCACAGATATCCACTTCTTTGCAATTACCCAACATAAATTAAGACACATAATGTCCACAAAAAGACTTTTACAGGCGCACTCATGGTAACCTGATTTATAACTGCCAAAACCAGAAAACAACTCAAATGTTCAAAAACACACGGATAAATAAACAAATTGTTGACTATTTGTACAATGGAGTACTCAGCAATAAAATAGAATAAATGATACAAGAACATGGATGCATATTTAAAACGCAGTTCAGCAAAATAAAGACAGGAGTTCACATATTTATATGAGTCCATTTGTAGAAAGTTCTACAGCAGGCAGAAGTTCTTCTCTGTGGAAATTGAAGTCAGAAAGTGATTGCCTTGGAGCAGGTGGGATGGCTAGAAAGGAGCCTACGGGAAACTTCTGGGGTGACGGAGATGTTCTGTATCTTGTTTTGGATGGTGATCTTGTGGGTATTTAAAAATATTAAAACAACTAAACGAACATTTAAGAACTGGTTGTTTTATTATACATAAATTATACTTTAATTAAACACGCACACTCAGAAGCACACTTTCAATGGCTCTTAGAATAAAGGAAAAAACTTCCTCATGGGATCTACGAAGCACCGTCAGGTCTATTCTGCCAGTGCACACCCTGCACCAACTTCCCCCTGGCTTTCTCTGAGTCAGCTACAGTGGCTCTTATTTCATCTACACTGGGGATAACCTCTCTGAAGAGCCTTTGCACAGATCTCAATTCAGTTGTCCCTTCCTTAGGAAAGTTCTTTCCTGAACTCCCTGATTAGACCAGCCCTCCTGGTACATACCCTCATTTCATGATGCACCTCTATTTCAGCAGTGGCATTAGCTACATTTATCTGTGTGTTTTTATAGATCAGTGTCCCGTGTACTCACTAGTTGGTAAGTTAGGGCAGGAACCATCGCTGGTTCTCCAGTGTATTTCCCGTGTCTAACCATAGAGTTTTCCATGCAGTAGATACTCAAGAATTACAGGATGAATGAATGAGGGATCTGTTGATTTTCTTACTTATAGGAAATGGTGACTATTACAGTAGTGGGAACGACCTGACTAACTTCACTGATATTCCCCCTGGTGGAGTAGAGGAGAAAGCTAAAAATGGTGCCATCTTACTGAGGTAAGAGTAACCGACCTTCCTGTGATCCCAGAGCGCCCGTTCTTAGTCATCAAAGTGGTAGTTAGTTGAGCAAAAGTGAAATATCTACTTCTCTGTGTCAGTGCAGTTAATTGTGACTTTGGACAAGCATATTTCTCTAAACTGCCTCCATCCATAGGTGGGCATTCATTCTCTGTCTTTGACCTCTGTTACCTGTTCATCCTGCTGGTCTCATGAGATTTGACTGGAAAACATAAGAGTGAGCTATAGTTGTAAACAAAATTATCTTGCATTGAGGTAGAGGAATGTGGCAAATTCTCATCCAGCCAGCGGAATGGGCGATTTCCATGAATGCTGAAAGTAGGAGACGCGGAGGAGTCTTATAAAACACAGGAGGACGTCATGGAGCTTTCCTCTTTTTTCCTGCCAAATCTGCCATTCCCACTTGCTGTGATATTGCAGCGTGTGCTCAGTCACCTAACCTCATCTCTAAGACTGCGGCTGGTTTACAGCCCTGAACTCGCTGTCCAGAATACAGGATTCAAACCAGGGTTGACCTGTAGGTCTCTCCGGTTGGTCTTCCATCCACTGCCATTCAAATGGATGCCCTGGATGAATCTGGTGCGGAAGATCAGGGAAGTGGCAGGACAGGGAGGCGCTGCCGGTGGTGGCAGTGGAAATACCCAGCCTGACAAAAGGCTTTATCTCAGAGTCAGACCGTCTTGCCCTTGCTTCAGTCATGCTGCTTTGGCACATTTCATGATTTTGTGTTTCCATTTCTGTAGGGAATTTGTGGGCTGTTTTATAGATTTTCCTAAGCCTCTGATTGCAGTGGTCAATGGTCCAGCTGTGGGCATCTCCGTCACCCTCCTTGGGTTATTCGATGCCGTGTATGCATCTGACAGGGTAAGTCAGCTCCCAGAAAGCAAGAGGTCAGGCAAGCAACACGAGACGGGAGCCTTTGAATCCTCCTTCAGCATTGCCAGTCATAAGCAGGTTACATGTTGTTTGTGGTAGAATTAACTGAATTTAGATTTTTCCCAAAGCATTAGTCTAATTTGACTGATTTTATTTTTCCTTCATTATTAACTTGCATTTTGTTGTAAACATTGTTCCAACTCTGATTGTTGTAGATTCTAATCAAGTTCCACAACAGGTACTCAGTTTTCATGTTACTCTGAAATATTCAGGAGACACTGGAAAATTTGTTATGGGAGGGAGGAACAGCATCTTTGCAGGTTGTGGAAGGGATTATTTAATCCTTTTTACTGAGTAAATGGATTTAGAATTTTAGAATGAGAAGGAACTGTGAGCATTATCTACTCTCACTCCCTTTGCAGATAAGAAAACTGAAGCTCTGAGAAGTTCCTTGCCCAGAACACAATTCAGCCTTGTGTTCACCATTGCATTATATAGATTTTAGTTTTTAGTTTTACTATAGTAGTAATATATATGTCATAGTAGAAAATAAAATTTTGAAAGATATGAAAAAGTACCAAGAAAAGCTACAAGGTAAAAATCACTCCTTATTTTACCACCTAGAGATAACCAGTCCTAACATTTGGGTTATTAACTTATCTTGTTTAACCAGTCCCTGCCTGCTGGAACCCTAGGCTGTTTCCAGTTTTTATCATTACAAGCACCTAATAACCACCTTTAGGGCATCAGATTGTTCCAGTGACTTATGCTTATGTGATGGTAAAATGTGCTGATTACAGCCTTCTAGGAAACATGGTTTTTACCACTGAAGAGATTTCTAGTTTTGTTCAGAGGTAATTTTCCCCACTGATACACAGGACCATATAATAGCATCCTTAATTCTTTGAATTTTCTTTTGCTGGATTCCATTGAACCAGATTGGATGTATTGACAGACCTAATTCTTAAGAATAATTTTCCCACAAAAAACAGCAAATGAGATTCTAGGTGCCAGGCTGCCCAACCTTTGTAGGTGGAGGTTTCTGTTCAGAGGCAGAGATCAATGTCTCCGTTCACAGTCTTGTGTTATGTGACTGATTAGTCATCGACCTGCTTTTAACAGGGACTGGGTCAATAGCTCCTGACCTAAAATTGGGGATCTCTTTCTTTAATACTTGGAGGGCAAATAGTGTATTTGAATCTTGTTCTGATTCTCCCACTGAATTGAAAATTACTTTCAATATACATCTTTTTTTTTTTTTTAAGAGATGGAAGTCTCAGTCTGTCACCCAAGCTGGAGTGCAGCCGCACGATCTTGGTTCACTGCAGCCACCACCTACCGGCTTCAAGCGATTCTCCCACTCAGCCTCCTGAGCAGCTGGGATTACAGGTGCACGCCACCACACCCAGCTAATTTTTTTGTATTTTTAGTAGAGACAGGGTTTCACCGTGTTGGCCAGGCTGGTCTCGAACTCCTGACCTCAAGTGATTCGCCCGCCTTGGCCTCCCGAAGTGCTGGGAGTACAGGTGTGAACCACCGAGCCTGGCCTACATCATCCTTTTAAAAATTTTGATGACTTCCATCTTATGATATAAATTATAATGTTGAAATCAGAGAAGATACATACATAATATATATAAAACGTATCTAGTCTATATATTATAATGTATATTGCATATGTATATTAAATGTTTAAAAATTTGGCCAAAAGTAAAATTTATTTGTCAAATAGTATCTGCTGATAAAAGTTTACCCAATCTAATAAACCAAGCATCAATTTAAAATAAAGGAAATTGAGGTGGGCAGATCACCTGAGGTCAGGAGTTGAAGACCAGCCTGGCCAACATTGTGAAACACCATCTCTACTAAAAATATAAAAATTAGCAGGGCTTGGTGGCAGGTGTCTGTAAGCCCAGCTACATTGGAGGCTGAGGCAGGAGAATTGCTTGAACCCAGGAGGTGGAGGTTGCAGTGAGCCAAGATCGTACCACAGCATTCCAAGCTGGGTGACAGAGCGAGACTCCATCTCAAAAAAATATATAAGCAAAAAATAAATAAAATAATGGAAATATGCTAAAGGAAAAGGCTGTAGAAAAAATCGTTTTATAGGATTTATCATTATTGGCTTCAAGAATAAATATATTAAATGATGGGTTAATATTTAACCCATATAACCAAAATATTAATTAGTACATTTTATCTATTTTGTACTGTGGGCAATCGTTACTAATGCCTATTAGCTCTGTCAGCAAATGATACATTTCCTGTATGAGTTAAGAAAAAGGTAGAAATCATAACTGATAAATCTTTGAGTGGTCACTGTTTAGGCACTCTGTTACATGCATTGTATTTATTATAAGTATACGCATACATGCATACATATTCACATAATGTACAGAACAGCCCTATGAAAGAAGGACTTGGCGGGGTGCAGTGGCTCACACCTGTAATCCCAGCACTTTAGGAGGCCAAGGCAAGTGGATCACCTGAGGTCGGGAGTTCAAGACCAGCCTGGCCAATGTGGAGAAAACCCATCTCTACTAAAAATACAAAAATTAGCCAGGCATGGTGGTGGGCGCCTATTGTCCCAGCTACTTGGGAGGCTGAGGCAAGAGAATTGCTTCAACCCAGGAGGCAGAGGTGGCAGTGAACTAAGATCACATCACTGCACTCAAGGCTGGGCAACAGAGTGAGACCCTGTCTATAAAAACAAACATTCTCCTCCAATGTGGCAAAAATAATTTTTACAATCTAGGCTGGGCATGGTGGCTGATGCCTGTAATCTCAGCATTTTGGGAGGCCAAGGCAGGTGTATCACTTGAGGTCAGGAGTTTGAGGCCAGCCTGGCCAACATGGTGAAGCCCCGTCTCTACTAAAACTACAAAAATGAGTTGGGTGTCATGGCACATGCCTGTAATTCCAACTGCTCAGGAGGCAGAAGCAGGAGAATCGCTTGAACCCGGGAGACAGAGGTTGCGGTGAGCCGAGATTGTGCCACTGCACTCAAGGCTGGGCGACAGAGCGAGACTCCATCTCAAAAAAAGAAGGATTGGTTCCCATTTTACAAATGAGAAAACTGTGGCCCAGAGAGGGCAAGAAACCTTCCCAAAGTCACTAAGTAGTCTGATGCCAGAGCCTAAACCCTTAACTCCATCTTCTGCTCTCTTTCTGAAAATAAGCATTTTAAATGCTGCTTATTGGCAACTTGGCATGTACCTGTTTGTGTCCCTTTAGCTGTTGTTGGCAGTTTTCTCAGTTTCCTGCTTACATTCCTTAGGCTGTGTCTTCTGGGTACATTTTTTTGAATAAGTTTTCTTTTGGATAAAAAAAGAAGATACATGACATTAACAAACTTTTTAAAATATTTTGATTTTTTGATTATTTTTATTTATATGCTGCATAGCATACATTATAGATTTATATCTTCTAACAATTATGCATTAAAAATAACACCGTGTCTGGTTATAGGAAATGAAATCTAAATATTCTTAGTATTGAAGTTAGATAAAATTTAGATACATATGGCCAAATTTTGAAGTTAAATATGAAAATTTAGATAAATTTAGATATTCTTATCATCTAAATACATATTATAAATTTTAAATTAACATTCTTTCATAATTTACTCATCAAGAAACAAAAATGTTTCTTAAATGTAAAAAAAATGAAAAAAACTAAAAATGACTATATACTAAATAACCAATATGGAATTAATTCCAGTAGTTAAAGCCAATCAAAAAACCACTGGGGCAAAATCAAGACAAATGATAGATTGAGGAAACAGTTTTTCTTTTTTTTTTTTTTTTTCTTTTTTTGAGACGGAGTCTCGCTCTGCCACCCAGGCTGGAGTGCAGTGGCCGGATCTCAGCTCACTGCAAGCTCCGCCTCCCGGGTTCACGCCATTCTCCTGCCTCAGCCTCCCGAGTAGCTGGGACTACAGGCGCCCGCCACCTCGCCCGGCTAGTTTTTTGTATTTTTTTAGTAGAGACGGGGTTTCACCGTGTCAGCCAGGATGGTCTCGATCTCCTGACCTCGTGATCCGCCCGCCTCGGCCTCCCAAAGTGCTGGGATTACAGGCTTGAGCCACCGCGCCCGGCCTGGAAACAGTTTTTCAACTCATGTAACAAAAGCTGATCTCTCTACAGTATTTTTTAAAGTTTGTCTATAAAGCTAAAATAAAAATGGGCAATGGTGAGGAATGAATAGGTTAGACAAAATGAAATGTAAAGGGCTATTAAAACCATATGAGAGAAACCACTGAGAAAATGAAAAGATAAGCCACAGAGCAGGAGAAAAGATTTGCCTGATGCTCTAATAAAAGACTTGCAACCTGAATGTGCATCTTACAACTATATAATAAGAAAGTAAACAGCCTAACTTAAAAAATAGTGAACAAAATATCTTAACAGTTGCTTCACCAAAGAAAATATACATATGTCTAATAAGTACATGGTAAAAGACTTCATACCATTAATGGTTAGGGACACGTAAATTAAAACCACAGTGAGACCCCACTACACACCTACTAGCATGGTTAAAATGAAGAAGACTTTTAATAACTAGGTTTGGTGAGGATGTAGAGCAATAGGAACTTTCATACATTGCTGGTGGGAATGTCACATGGTACAACCACTCTAGAAAACAGTTTAGCAGCTTCTAAGCTAAATATACATTTACCACACAGCCCAGCCATTCCACCACTTAGGTATTTACCTGTGATAATTGCAAACACTCAGTTTTCACCCAGTGACCTGTACACAAGTGTTCCTAACTACCTTTTTGTTAAAATTATCTGAACATTTTTATTTTTTAATTTTTTTTCAGTTTCATTGAGGTATAATTGACAAATAAGAATTGTACAGTCAGGTGCGGCATAACTACATTTCAGTCAATGACAAACTGCATGTAAAACGGTGGTCCCCTAAGATTGTAACACCATATTTTACTATACCTTTTTTTTTTTTCACTGTCACCCAGGCTAGAGTGCAGTGGCATGATCTCAGCTCACTGCACCCTCCTCCTCCCAGGTTCAAGCAATTCTTGTGCCTCAGCCTCCCGAGTAGCTGGGATTCAAGGTGCACACCACCACACCAGGCTAATTTTTGTATTTTTTAGTAGAGATGGGGTTTCACTATGTTGGCCAGGCTGGTCTCGAACTCCTGACCTCAGGTGATTTGCCCACCTCCACCTCCCAAAGTGCTGGGATTACAGGGGTGAGCCACCACACCCGGCCTACCTTTTCTATGTTTGATATATTTAGATACACAAATGCCATTTGTTATAACTGCCTAGAGTATTAAGTATAATAACATGCTGTCCAAGTTGGTAGCCTGGAAGCAGTAGGCTGGACCACATAGCTAGGTGTGCAGCAGGCTGTAGTGTCCAAGTATGTGTAAGTATACTCCATGATGTTGGCACAATGACAAAATTGCCTAATTAGGCATTTCTCAGAACATATCCCCATTGTTAAGCAACACACGACTATGTATATTTAAGGTGTTCAACTTGTTTTTCATGGCAGCCTTCTTCATAGTAGCCTTTCACACATTGCTGGTGGCAATGTGAAATGGTACAACTATTTGAATACTAGAAACAACACCAGTGGCATTAACTGGTGAATGATAAACATATTATTGTACCTCCATACAAAGGAATACTACTCAGAAATAGCAAGGAACAAACTACTTATACAACAGCATGGTGACTCTCAGAAGTCAGACTCAAAAGGCTACAGAATGTAGGATTCCACTTACACAACATTCTGTAAAAGTCAGAACTGTGGGGAGAGAAAACAGATTAGCGGTTGCCTGTGGGTGGGAGGGAGGGACTGACTATAGAAGGGCCCCCGGAACCTTTCGGGGTGGTTGAAATGTTCCACATCTCAATAGCGGTGGTGGCTACATAAGTCTGTATTTGTTAAAACTCATCCAACTATACACTTTTAAATGGTGAATTGTGTGTGCATATTAACCACATAATCTTAATTTTTAAATAAGTATTAAGTATTATGAAGTTATAAGCAAATCGTGATTTTTTAAAATAACACATGAAACCAGGTGCGGTGGCTCACACCTGTAATCCTAGCACTTTGGGAGGCCGAGGCGGGTGGATCACCTGAGGTCAGAAGTTTGAAACCAGCCTGGCCAACATGGCAAAACCCCGTCTCTACTAAAAATACAAAAATGAGCCAGGCATGGCAGCACATGCCTGTAATCCTAGCTACGTGGGAGGCTGAGGCAGGAGAATCGCTTGAACCCGAGGGGCGGAGGTTGCAGTGAGCCGAGATCACGCCACTTCACTGCAGCCTGGGCAGAAGAGCGAAACTCTGTCTCAGAAAACAAAAAAAAAATCACACATGGAAGGATGGTTTTCTTTCTCTCCTGCCCCTGCAGGCAACATTTCATACACCATTTAGTCACCTCGGCCAAAGTCCAGAAGGATGCTCGTCTTACACTTTTCCGAAGATAATGAGCCCAGCCAAGGTAACTTTTGGAATGTTTAAAAATAAAATTGTATGGGTCTCTCCGTTCTTTCCCTTGCTGATACGGACAAAAGAGAAGCTAATTATTTGCTCTTCAACTCTAAGAGTTTTACCAGTGGAGGAATCAGGCTATGGGAAGTATCTGCGATGCAGGAAAATTAGACATTCTCTCTGCAACTCCCGGAACTGGGATCCTCTTTCAGCTGGCTGCTTAGTGCTAGCTGCATTGCAAGCAGCACAACACCTCCGCCTTGCAGCTGTGTGGTATTAGTCCCTTGAAGGACCAGGGCTGTGCCAGCCTCCCTTGGTCCCCTGAGTTTGGAGGCCACTCGGTTCCTTTATGGATGACCAGTGTCTCCTAAGGAGAAACATGATGATGTCTTCATTTTCAGAGTTATGGTAAGTACCAACAGATGGGAGGTTTTGGGGGCTCACTGCTGCCAGAGCCACTCCCAATCACAGCAGCCCCTCCCTCGGCCTGCCTCACAGGTGTATTCTCTCCCAGGCTGGTTAGGTGGCCGCTCAGGTCTTTCACTGTGTTTCCTTGTTGCCAATGCCCTGTGGCATGACTTAAAGGGGATTGTGACAAGACTGGAAGCTGAGTTATAGGAAAAGGAATTGGCAAATATTCTTCAAGATCTCAAAGTGGGGCAGCGGGAATTGAGCCTGTTTTCATTGCGTATTAGGATTTTGTTAAAAACTTGTATGTTTTTACTCTCATTAGGCTATCACAGACCCTGAATTGAACTTGGGAAGGGGGCAGAACTGACTCTACAAGTCTTACAGCATTTAACTAATTAGAGCATTCCTTGGCCGGGTGCAGTGGCTCACACCTGTAATCCTAGCACTTTGGGAGGCCGAGGTTGGTGGATCACTTGAGATCAAGAGTTCAAGACCAGCCTGGCCAACATAGTGAAACCCCGTCTCTACTAAAAATACAAAAATTAGCCGGGCATGGTGGCGGGCACCTGTAATTCCAGCTACTCAAGAGGCTGAGGCAGGAGAATCATTTGAACTCAGGAGGCGGAGGTTGTAGTGAGCCAAGATCGTGCCACTGCACTCCAGCCTGGGCAACAGAGTGAGACCCTGTCTCAAAAAAAAGAAGAGCATTCCTTTTCTGGAAAAGAAATTGCAGATGTAGAGAGGATATCCGCTTAATGTCTTCAGTTTTTTCAGAAGCGTAACTGTAAGTCTTTACTTTCCTTCAGTCAAATAGAACGAATTTGAGTACCAGTGCAGGTAAAGAAAACTCTCAGAGCCAGATCACTGGGTAGAGTTTCCAGAGAATGGAATTTTGAAAGTTTCTAAAGGTTGACCCAATGACCGTGATTTTTCTTTCCTTTTTGCCTCTTTAAAATAATAGTTTATAGGGCCGGGCGCGGTGGCTCAAGCCTGTAATCCCAGCACTTTGGGAGGCCGAGACGGGCGGATCATGAGGTCAGGAGATCGAGACCATCCTGGCTAACACAGTGAAACCCTGTCTCTACTAAAAATACAAAAAATTAGCCGGGCGAGGTGGCGGCGCCTGTAGTCCCAGCTACTCAGGAGGCTGAGGCAGGAGAATGGCGGGAACCCGGGAGGCGGAGCTTGCAGTGAGCTGAGATCCGGCCACTGCACTCCAGCCTGGGGATAGAGTGAGACTCCGTCTCAAAAAAAAAAAATAATAATAATAATAATAGTAGTTTATAGTGTATAAAATGGAAAATCACAGTTGCTGTGGGTTGTAGAATCAAGCATCTGCTTCAGGTCATTTCTGCCCTGGGCCCCCTGATCTTGCCCCTCCAACAACGACACACACAGAAGCAGCAGCCCTTACAGACCTTCCCGGGAGCCCGTCTCCGCACACAGTTTGCAGACCATTGCCTACCGAGGTCATCAGCTTCTCCCTTACTGAGAAATACCAGCAACCTCAAAAGACCATGAGTAGGCCGGGCGCGGTGGCTCAAGCCTGTAATCCCAGCACTTTGGGAGGCCGAGACGGGCGGATCACAAGGTCAGGAGATCGAGACCATCCTGGCTAACACAATGAAACCCCATCTTCACTAAAAATACAAAAAAAAATTAGCCGGGCGTGGTGGCGGCGCCTGTAGTCCCAGCTACTCGGGAGGCTGAGGCAGGAGAATGGCGGGAACCCGGGAGGCGGAGCTTGCAGTGAGCCGAGATCGCGCCACTGCACTCCAGCCTGGGCGACAGAGCGAGACTCTGCCTCAAAAAAATAAAAAAATAAAAAAAAAAAAGACTATGAGTAAATCTCTCTCAGCCTCCTGAAAGCAGTTAACGGAAGCCTTGTTTTATTAAGTTACTGTCTTAACCTTGCTTCTTGCTTTTCATTTCAGGCAACAGAGATGCTTGTTTTTGGAAAGAAGTTAACAGCAGGAGAAGCATGTGCTCAAGGACTTGTTACTGAAGTTTTCCCTGATAGCACTTTTCAGAAAGAAGTCTGGACCAGGCTGAAGGCATTTGCAAAGCTTCCCCCAAATGTTAGTATTTATCTTTTACTTGTAAGAACCTTGAAAATGATTTCCTAAGAGAAAAATGTATTTGCCTTCAGAGAATAAGTCATAAAAAACACAAGACACATCTTCAGTTACCTCTAAGCACATCGAAATTTGGGATTAAGAAATAACTGTAGTAATGTTGGAAATACAGTACTGATTTTTACAAAACTTATCAAATAGACCTTCCATTTCTGTGTGGGGACGGAGGGGCAATTCTGTATGGGGATTGCTTGAGCAGGATGCTAGGCAGTATTTGCTGAGTACTTTTCCTTTGGAATCCAGGTGAGAAGCGTGGATTAGCTACTTTAGGAGAGTCTTATTGTGTAGCACTTTTGTTTTTATATGTGGTAGTGACTGAGTGACTGCTTTTATATTCTTGCTATTCAAAATGTAGTCCTGGAACCAGATGCTTGAGCAGCTACCTGAGGCTTTTTGGAAATGTGTTATCACAGGTCTGCCCCACACCTACTGAAGTGATTTATATGCACACTGAATTTCAAGAAGCCCTGTCTTATATTATACATGCAGCTTAAGATTTAGCAGCATTAGGGCCGAGAATGGTGGCTCACACCTGTAGTCTCAGTACTTTGGTAGGCAGAGAAGGGCAGATCACCTGAGGTCAGGAGTGCAAGAACAGCCTGACCAACATGGCAAAACCCCATCTCTATTAAAAAAAATATATACAAAAATTAGCCAGGCATGGTGGTGGGTGCCTGTAATCCCAACTGCTCTGGATGCTGAGGCAGGGAGAATTGCTTGAACCAGCGAGGTGGAGGTTGTAGTGAGCCAAGATTGCACCACTGCACTCCAGCCTGGGCGACAGAGTGAGACTGTGTCTCAGGAAAAAAAAAGATTTAACAGGATTCATTAAATGAACATGGGAGAAACAAGAACCAGAATCATAGAGTAATCCCACTCCTGTTAGATTAACTTTTTTTTTTTTCTTTTTGAGACAGAGTCTCACTCTTGTCACCCAGGCTGGAGTGCAATGGTGCAATCTCAGATCACTGCAACCTCTGCCTCCCGGGTTCAAGCGTTTCTCTTGACTCAGCCTCCTGAGTAGCTGGGATCACAGGCATGTACCATCACAGGCATGTACCATCACAACCATCTAATTTTTGTATTTTTAGTAGAGATGGGATTTCACCATTTTGGCCAGGCTGGCCTTGAACTCCTGACCTCAACTGATCTGCCTGCTGCGGCCTCCCAAAGTGCTGGGATGACAGGCATGAGCCACCACCTCAAGCCTAGATGAACTCTTCACCTTATTGTTGGTTTTGTTTTTCCAGGCCATGAGAATTTCAAAAGAGATAATCAGGAATAGAGAGAAAGAAAAACTACATGCTGTTAATGCTGAAGAATGCAGTGTCCTTCAGGGAAGATGGCTGTCAGATGAATGCATGAATGCGGTGGTGAACTTCTTATCCAGAAAATCAAAACTGTGATGACCACTACAGCGGAGTAAAGCATGTCCAAGGAAGGATGTGCTGTTACCTCTGATTTCTAGTACTTGAACTAAATAAGCTTCATTGTGCCTTTTGCAGTACTAAAATATCAGTTACAATGATGATATTTCACTACGGCCCTGATGAATAAAAATTTTGTAAAACAAGCTTAAGAATTCACATAAGTTTTTGGTAGTAGAGAGACTTACGTCTTTTGACATGAATCGTTGTTGCCAGGAACACTGGAACATGGTGCCTGGGGTCCTACTTTGAAAAGCACTCACAGCATTACAGGCTGAAGTCATGTCTTTGAATGCCACTATAGCACTTTGACGTCCACAAACAGTGACTGACTGAATTGGGCCAAATGCGGACAGCCTACAGATCACTGACTTGAGGTCTTCGGTGGGTTGCATGTTCTTTTTCAGCCATCTAGCAAGGGAGCAAAATGGAAGGAATAATGTATTACTAGAAAACAAGAATCTTAGTTGGGTTTTTTTTTTTTTTGGACAATTTAATAAAGAGGCATGAAGGGAAAATTGGGTCATTTCATTGGAAAGCAATGCTCTGCATCAGTAATTGTTTTCTTATTTGTTAGAGAGTCCCGTTGTTTCATGTGGTGGTTTATGGAAGGCATACCTGCAAGCTCCCTTGATTGACCTTGCAACATCCTGTCTTGATTTCATAGCTATCACTTGACAAGGACTGAGGGTGTAATTCCAAGGGCTACAGAAGAGGATGGGATATTTTGCTTTTCCTAGTCTTCCGTTTGACCTTTCCTTCAAGGTCAAAGTTAGCTAACTCACCAAATCTCTTAACTTTTTAGTTCTAAATTGTTTATTCCAGTAATTGTAATCCAAAATGTTCAGTTTTATCAAAAATAGAATAGAAATAAGCATTAGTTTCGATTGAGCAGTTACTAGTGCTTAATGTCCATTATCATATTTTATCCACCAAAAGCAATGCCAAAAATTAAAAATGAGGTCTGTTGCTACTACTCATTTTCAAGTAGGCATCCCGAGACATAGAGATTAGCTTCTCCAGAGTCAAATTTCTGGTAAATGTCAAAATGAAGATAAAAACCCAGGCAGAGTTTTCATTCCACAGTGGCAGCACAAGCCAACTACTGGCCATTCCTCCCACAAATTACAACTAAAATCTCTACATGAAATATGAAAAAGAACTACTTGAGCATGCTGAAATTAATCAAAAGCAGGTGGATTGTGGAAGGGTGTCAAAATACAGAGAAGCAACTACACAAGGATACGTTTCCCAGATTACAAGAAATAGACACAATTGCTGGAATCTATCTCCTGAGCATGGTGTTAGAAGTAATGGCAAAAACTGCAATTACTTTTGCACCAACCTAATACTTTTGCCTCAAAGGCACAGCCCTATTGTGGAGCAGTGCTGTGATGACCATGGAGTGGCCAGCCAAATAGAAGCTGAGGAAAACAAAAACACCTTGAAAAGAAAAAGGGCCCTCTGGGGGCTAAAGAGTGAAAGCAAGAAGAGAATCCCAGAGCAGAGAGAAAGAAGTTCTAATTCTGCGTATGAACCCGGATAAGTCTGATTCATAAGTGAGACAGACTCAAACCAGCAGAGCAAAGGCTTTGTGAAGTGTACTGGGATTTTAACCACCACCCACAGAAGATCAAGACCGCTTGTAGTCAATCTAACCAGATTGATTTCTTGCCAAAACAAAAACAGCATTTTCCAGATGATTGTCACATGATCCACAAAAACATAACTTCCATCCAATGCCACAATATAGTAAATATTATACCTTGTAGATCCTGGGATCCCTGTGCAGTTGCTTCTCTATTATGTCATATGGATCCACAATCCATCCATACAATAGAATATCTAAGGCCCTAAGAAGAATATTTACAAAATTATGTGACATAGAAACAAACATGGGAATGTGAACACTTGGGTGAAATAGACAATCTGCACATGTCAATCCTGAGATGACCTGGACTTTGGAATTTTTACACACAGTCTTATAGTTCTTATTACTACATCCCATGAGGTCAAGAAAAATACACTAGAAATGATTTTAAAATATATGAATTTTCAAAAGAGAAATGTTGAAAAGAGAACCAAACAAAATTTAGAACTAAAAATGTAAAAAATAAAAATTAACTGAAGAGACTCACTAGATGCAAAGTAGATGAAAAAGGAAGGAGTCAGTGAACCTTGAAGATATATCAATAGAATTTAATATGAAGAACAGAGATAAGGAAACACAAGGAAAAAATGAATTAACAGTGATATCAGCAAGATGATGAAAGAGGAAGTTCTAAGCCCTCATACTCCCACGGAAACATCAAATAAATACAGACTGACTAAAATAACTTTATGAGTTCTGGAAACTAGTCAGATACCTCCAGCAAACAAGTGAATGCCCAATCAAGAAAGTCACCTTAAAAATGGTAGGAACTGGCAGGGCGCAGTGGCTCATGCCTGTAATCCAAGCACTTTGAGAGGCCGAGGCAGGCGGATCACAAGGTTGGGAGTCCGAGACCAGCCTGGCCAACACGGTGAAACCCCATCTGTACTAAAAATATAAAAAATTAGCCAGGCTTTATGGCACACACCTGTAGTCCCAGCTACTCAGGAGGCTGAGGCAGAAGAATCGCTTGAACCTGGGAGGTGGAGGTTACTATGAGCCGAGATTGTGCCACTATATTCCAGCCTGGGTGACAGAGTGAGACTCCATCTTAAAAAAAAAAAAAAAAGTAGGAATTTGTGGGGAAAAGAAAGAGAGATCAGACTGTTACTGTGTGAAAAGAAAAGGAGGAAATGTGGGGAAAAGAAAGAGAGATCAGACTGATCTCTACTGTGTCTATAGACACAGTAACAGTCTGATCTCTCCTGTGTCTATAGACATAGTAACAGTCTGATCTCTCTTTCTTTTCCCCACAGGAATTTTTGTAATATTTGCTCTTACCCTCTTCCCTGTGTGGTGCAGTCAGAGGCAACTGGCCCAATCCCCTGTTCCCTCCCTCAGGACAGGAGCAGAGTGAAACTTGTTGCAACATCCTGGCCTGTCTGTGGGCTGCCTGTGGAACTGGTGTCTATAATGTCCAACTCAGATATCAGACAGGAAACAGCAAATAGTTTTGATTTCAGGCTGGAAGCCACAGAAGGCAGTGGTGAGCAATGCAGCACATGAAAACTACACAGGGATTGCTGCCCTGTGGGCTTCTGAGGGCAGGAGATTACAAACAGAAGAATACAATAGAGTATCTAAGGCCCTAAGAAAGAGCTGCAGTGAGACTTTAGGAAATGAAAACCTTTAAAATCACCTGTGATGGGGAGGGGGCGCCACAAACACATTCACTGGAAGGAAGCATGCCTAGAAAATACCCGAGAAGACCTGGACTAATCTCAGATTAGTGAAGGTCTCATGGGCTCACAAATTAGTGAGGTCTTACATGCCAGTCTGCAAAGACTGGGAGAGTGGCCACATTTTTTTTAAATACCCAATTTTCAAAAAGAGATCATAAGGCATGTAAAGAACCAGGAAAAGATGGCCCATTCAAATGAAAAAAATACATCTCCAGAAACAGTTCTGGAAGAAACACAGGCATCAGGCTTACTAGACTTTAAAACAACTGTCGGCCAGGTGCAATGGCTCATGCCTGTAATCCCAGCACTTTGGGAGGCCAAGGCAGTCAGATCACTTGAGGCCAGGAGTTTGAAACTAGCCTGGCCAACATAGTGAAACCCCATCTCTACTAAAAATACAAAAAAATTGGGGCATGATTACTGCACACCTGTAATCCCAGCTACTCAGGAGGCTGAGGCATGAGAATCACTGGAACCCAGGAGGCAGAGGTTGTGGTGAGCCAAGATCACATGACTGCACTCCAGCCTGGGCAACAGAGTGAGACTCTGTTTCAAAACAACAAACAACAACAAAAAAACCCCACAACTGTCAAATATACTCCCAGAACTAAATAAAAACATGAACAAAGAACCAAAGAAAGGAAAGCATATGAACAAAATGAGAATATCAACAAAGATAGAAATCATAAAAAACAATTCTTGAGCTGAAAAGTACAATAACTGATTTGAAAATTTTATTAGAGGAGTTCAACAGCAAACTCAAGTAGAAGAAAGAATAAGCAAATTTGAAATCAGCTCATTTGAAATTATTGCATTTGAGAAGCATACAGAAGAAAAATACAGTGAACAGAGGCTTAGGGACTTATGAGATGCCATCACGCTGACCAAGATATGCATAATGGGAGTCCCAGAAGGAGGTGAGAAAAATGAGAAGAGCGACTATTTGAATAAATAATAGCTGAAAACATGCCAAATGTGAGGAAAGACATGGATATACAAATCCAAGCTCAATGGTCTTCAAGTAGGACAAACCTAAAGAGACCCATACGGAAATACATAATCAAAGCTGGCAAAAGTGCCAGATAAAGAGAATCTTGGAAGGTATCAAGAGAAAAGTTACTCATTATGTACAAGAGATCTGCAATAAGACTATCAGTGTATTATTTCAGTAACAACCTTGGAGATTAGAGGCAGTGGGATGATATATTTAAAGTGCTGAAAATTAAAAAAAAAACAAACAAACAACTGTCAACTGAGAATTCTATACCTGGTAAAATATTTCTTCAAAAATGAGGGAGAAATTAAGACATTCCCATAAAAACAAAAGCTGAGGGAGTTTATTATTACTACACCTGCCCTACAAGAAATGTTAAAAGAAGTCCTTCAGTTTGAAATGAAATAATGCTAGATGGTAACTGGAAGACATATGAAAATATAAAGTTCTCCAGTAAAGGTAAAAATATGAACAAATATAAAAACAGTATGAATGTAATTTTTGTTTATAGCTCCACTTTGGATTTTCTATAGTATTTAAGAGACAATTGCATAAAATAATTATGAATCTATGTTAATGAGTATATAATATTAAATGGTATAATTTGTGACATCAATAACATAAGGGGAGAAGAGCTTTAAGGAAGTAGAGTTTTTATATGCAACTGAAGTTAAGTTGGTATCAATTAATATAGATCATCATAACTCTAGGATATTATATGTAATGCCCAAGGTAAACACCAAGAAAATATACACAAGCAGAAGTGAGAAAGGAATCAAAATGTGCCATTACAACAACTTTAAACATAAAGGAAGGAAGGCAGTAATCAAGGAAATGAGGGAGAAAAAAAGCTGTAAGGGACCGAGAAAACAAAATGGCAAAAGTAATTGCTTTCTTAGCAATTACTTTAAATATAATTGGATTGAAAACATATCAAAAATCATAAGTTGGCAGAGTGGATATAAAACCAGAATCAACTGTATACTGTCTAAAAGAGTCTCACTTTAGATCTGAGGATATGAGTAGGGTGAAAGTGTAAGGATTAAAAAGATATTCCATGCCAATAGTAATAAAGAGACAGCAGAAATGGCTATACAATTGATAAAATAGACTTTAAGTAAAAAACTGTTAAAAGAGACAAAGAAAGACATAATATAATGCTAAAAGGTTCAATTTACCAAGAAGATATGACAATTATAAACATATACACTAAATATTAGAGCTCCAAACTGTATGAAGCAGACATTGACAAAATTGAAGAATAAATGGCTCTGCAATAATAGTAGAAAACTTCAATACCTCCACTTTCTTCAGTGGATAGAGAACCAGGCAGAAGATCATAGGGGTACATAGGACTTGAAAAATACTATAGACCAACTGGACCCAACAGACACGTACAGTACACTGCACTTAATGACAACAGAATATGTATTTTTTAAGTGCACATGGAGCATTTTCCAAGAAAGATCATACGTTAAGCCATAGGACATCTTAATAGATTAAAAATTGAAATATGAAATATCATTTCTGATCACAATGAAATGAAACTAGAAGTTAACAGCAAAAACCTGGACAATTCACAAGTATGTAGAAATTAAATAACACACTTTTAAATAACCAATGGGTCAAGAAAAATCACAAAGAAAAAATTTAAAATATCTTGACATGAATGAAAACACTACAAACCAAAACTTATGGGAGGATGTGAAAGCAGTGCTAAAATGGAAATTTGCAGCTGCAAACACATTAAGAAAAAAGAAAGATTTCAAATAACCTAGATTTACACCATAAAAAACTAGAAAAAGAACAAACTAAAACCAAAACTAGCAGAAAGAAGAAAAAAAATAAAGATTAAAGATAAATAAATACTAGCAATGAACATTCCAAAAAGGAAATTGAGAAAAACCATTCAATTTATAACATCAAAAATAACCAAGTTTAGGAATCAGTTTATCCAATGAGGCAAAAGACTGTGTGAAAACTAGAAAAAATTACTGAAATAAATTACAGAAGACATAAATAAATGGGAAGACTTCACATGTTCATGGATTAAAAGGCTTAGTATTATTGAGATATTAACACTACCCAAAGTGATTTGCACATTTAATGAAATTCTATCAAGATCCCAACAATGTGTTTGCAGATATATAAAATGTATTCTAAAATGCATATGGAATCTTAAGGAACCCCAAATAGGCATAATTACCATACGATCCCTCAATTCCACTTCTGGGTATGTCTTAGTGCATTTTTGTTGCTATGACAGAATACCACAAACTGAGTAATTTATAAAGAAAATGTATTTATTTGGCTCATGGTTCTGGAGCCTGGGAATCCAAGATTGAGAGGCCACATCTGGTAAGGGTCTTCTTATTGCATCATATCATGGCAAAAGGCATAGCATGTCAAGGAACCACACATGTGAAACAGAAAAAGGAGGTTGACTTTCTGACATACTAACCCACTTCCACAATAATGGCATTCATCCCCTCATGAGAGCAGAACCTTCATGACCTAATCACGCCTTAAAGGTCTCACCTTTCAATACATCACATGGCAATTAAATTTCAACATAAGTTTTGGAGAAGACATTTAAACCATAGCAGAGAATATACCCCAAATAACTGACTAGCAGAGACTTGAACAGATATTTGCATACAAAGCATTATTCACAAGATAGAAAAGTAAAAACAAGCCAAGTATCCATCAACAGATGAATGGATAAACAAAATGTAGTCTATATGTAGAATGAAATATTATCAGCCTTAAAAAAGAATAAAACTCTGATACATGCTACAACATAGATGAACCTTGAAGACGTTATGCCAAGTGAAATAAGCCAGACACAAAAGGACAAATATTGTATGATTCAATAGGCAAATTCATACAGTCAGAAAATAGAATAATGGTTACAAGGTGCTGAGAAGATAAAGGAGTAGGAAATTATTGTTTAAAGGAGAAACAGTTTCATTATGGGATGATGAAAATGTTCTAGAGAAGGATAGTGATGATGGTTGCATAACAATGGGAATGTACTTAATGCCACTAACTTAATTACACTGAAGCACTTAAAATGGTAAATCTTATGTTATGCACATTTTACTGTAAGAAATATTTTTTAAAAAGCAATGCAATTCACCATATTAATAGAATAAAAGAAACACATTATTCATAGATACAGAGAAAGCATTTGACAAAATTCTACATTCATGTGTAATAAAAACAACTAGAAGCAGTAGGGAATTTTCTCAAACTTATAAAAGGAATCCGCAGAAACTTAGAGTAAACAAAACACTGAATTGTTTTTTCTGTGAGATTGAGAAAAAAATGAAAGATGTCTGCTTTTACCACATCTGTTCAACACTGTGCTGAAAATCTTAGTCATTGCAATAAGGCAAAGAAAGGAAATAAAAGAATAAAGAATGGAAAGGAAGATGTAAAAATGTTTCTGTATTTGCAGATAATATGACTATTTACATAAAAAAAATCCCAAGGAATTATATGATCCAGCAATCTCACTTCTGGGTATTTATCCAAAAGAATTGAAATCAAAATCTTGAAGAGACATTAACACCTCTATATTCATTGAAGCACCATTCACAATAGCCAAAGTATGGGAAAAATGTAAATGTTTGACAGAGAAGTGGATAAAGAAAATGTGGGCCGGGCGCGGTGGCTCAAGCCTGTAATCCCAGCACTTTGGGAGGCCGAGACGGGTGGATCACGAGGTCAGGAGTTCGAGACCATCCTGGCTAACATGGTGAAACCCCGTCTCTACTAAAAAATACAAAAAACTAGCCGGGCGAGGTGGCGGGCGCCTGTAGTCCCGGCTACTCGGGAGGCTGAGGCAGGAGAATGGCGTAAAAACCCGGGAGGCAGAGCTTGCAGTGAGCTGAGATCCGGCCACTGCACTCCAGCCTGGGCGACACAGCGAGACTCCGTCTCAAAAAAAAAAAAAAAAAAAAAAGAAAATGTGGTATATATATACACTGAAATACTTGTCAGCCTTTTAAAAGACAGAAATTCTGTAATATGTGACAACGTAGACTCACCTTGAGGACATGCTAAGTGAAATAAGCCAGTCACAGAAATAATGCATGATTCCGTTTATATGAGGCATCTAAAACAGTCAAAATCATAGAATCAAAGAGTGGAATGATGGTTACCAGGGCCTTGTGGGAGGGGGAAATGCGAGTTAATAATCAACCGGCTTAAAGTTTCACGTAATCAAATGAATAAGCTCTAAATATCTGTTTACAACACTGTCCACAATAATGTATTACGTGCTTAAAAATTGTTGAGAGTTTTAAGTCCTCATGTAAAGTGTTCTTATCACAATAAAAGAGAAATCCCAGAGAATCTAAAAAATAGCTACCAGATGTAATACATTAATGTACAAGTTTGCAGTATACTACGATAATAAACAAAAATCAATTGTACCCTTATATTTCATATTTTTCATTTACAGTGGTGCTATAAACTATAAAATACCTAGTGTCGAGGCTCAGAAAATGATACTCTAGAGTATGGCACTTTGGCATGTTGAATGCTTTGGATTAAATGGAAGGCCTCCAAACCAAGGTCTCTCTAACCTTCCCTTGTTTCTTCCCACAAGTGCAGGGAGGGGCTCTCTCTAAAGTTCCCGTATCTGACTGAGGGAAGTTATTCTCAAAGAAAAACAATTGCCTTTAATATTATGTCTGAACTCTCATTAATGAGGAAAGATTAATCACCAAAGAAAAAATAAAGGTTGTCACCACACCCACCTAGACAGACTTTTCATGTACTCTTCTGAGGGCTCTTCTGAGAGACTTTATCTGCATAAGGCAAACTGTTCATGGTGCAGTTCCACCCCTCACCTTCCCATAACTTGTCGCCATCTCTCCCAGAGCTCAGAGGGACTCTGTCCCAGGCTATTGTCTCTTTTTTGGGCCCAGTCATCTCCCCTAAATATAATTTACTTTTCCTCTAAAATTCCTTACATCCCCCACCTTCCTCTCCTCTATGAAGGGGGCATTTAGTCATTAACCACCTGGCCCTTCTTTGAATTTTCATAACTTGTGTGACTCCCATGCACTTGCACCTTCATAAATCTGTATGCCTTTTCTCCTGTTAATTTGTCTGTTGTTGAGTTTAGCAGACTGCTTTCATCAACCTTCAGAGGGAAAAAGGAAAGCTCCTTTTACCCCTGTGCTAGTAATAAATATAACAAAAAATATCTAAGACTTCGTCACTGAACTACAAAACATTGTTAGGAGACATTAAAGAAGACCTAACCAAAGGGCAAATATATCCTGTCCATGTTGAAAGTCTCAATATTATTAAGATGGAAGGTCTTCCCTATTGATCCTGATTCAACTCAATCCCAAAAGACTACAAATTCTAGTAGTCTTTTTGTAGAAACTAACAAATTGGTTCTAAATGTTTATGGCAATGCAAAGAACCTAGAATAATCAAAGCAATTTTTAAAGCAGAAGATCAAAGTCAGATGCCTAACACTACCTCATTTCAGGACCTGGCCACAGTAAGAAAGTCTTGTTTGGGCAAAGACATATAGATAAATGGAGCAAAATAGGATCCAGAAATACACTCAAATATATGTGGAAAATCATTTTTTATGAATGTGCCAAAGCAGGCCGGGTACAGTGGCTCATGCCTGTAATCCCAGCACTTTGAGAGGCCAAGGTGGATGGATCACTCTCAAGTGAGTTCGAGACCAGCCTGGCCAAACATGGTGAAACCCAGTCTCTACTAAAAATACAAAACTTAGTTGGGTGTGGTAGTAGGCACCTGTAAACCCAGCTACTCTGGAGGCTGACACAGAAGAATTGCTTGAACCCGGGAGGCAGAGGTGGAGTGAGTCAAGATCGCACCACTGCACTCCAGCCTGGGTGACAGAGCGAGACTCCATCTCAAAAAAGGGGGGGGCCAACCCCCTTTGGGTGTCCTCCCTTTGTATGGGAGCTCTGTTTCCACTATATTAAATCTTGCAACTGCACACTCTTCTGGTCCGTATTTGTCATGGCTCGAGCTGAGCTTTGGCTCGCTGTCCACCACTGCTGTCTGCCACCATCGCAGACCTGCCACTGACTTCCACCCTTCCGAATATGGCAGGGTGTCCGCTGTGCTCCTGATCCAGCAAGGCACCCATTGCCACTCCTAATCGGGCTAAAGGCTTGTCATTGTTCCTGCATGGCTAAGTGCCCAGGTTCATTCTAATTGAGCTAAACAGTAGTCGCTGGGTTCCACGGTTCTCTTCTAATAGAGCTATACCTCTCACCATATGGCCCAAGATTGCATTCCTTGGAATCTGTGAGGCCAAGAACCCCTGGTCAGAGAACAAGAAGCTTGCTGCCATCTTGGAAGCAGCCTGCCACCATCTTGGGAGCTCTAAGAACAAGGACTCCCTGGTAACATTTTGGCGACCACGAAGGGACTCTCCAAAGCGGTGAGTAATATTGGACCACTTTCGCTTGCTATTCTGTCCTTCCTTAAAATTGGAGGAAAATACTGGGCACCTGTCGGCCAGTTAAAAACTATTAGTGTGGCCACCAGACTTAAGATTCAGGTGGGAGGCTGTCTGGGGAAGCACTTTCTAACAACCCCCAAACCTTCTAGGTTGGGAGCGTTGGTCTGCCTGGAACCAGCTTCCGCTTTCAATTTTCCTGGGGAAGCCCAGGGCCAACTAGAGGCAGAAAGCTGTCATCCCGAACTCCTGGCGTTAGCTGGTTGAGATCATGGCACAGCCGAAGCCTCTACTCAACAGTCTCCCATGTGTGTGCCCCTACTTTTCCTTCTGACCCATACCTCCTGGGTCCCAACCACGAATTTCTTGAAAGTATAGCCCCGAAATTCTCCTTACCTCTGAATCTACTTCCTCCGATCTCTGTCTCCTAGGTACTAATGCTTGAGACCTTCACTTCCTCTCCCAAGTATTAGAGCAAGTTTTATCTCCAAAGGGATCTAAGGAAGCTCTATGCTGTGTCCTTAGGCATCTAGGCTATGAACCCAGGGAGTCTTTTCCCTGGTGTCCCTCCCAATTTAGGCATACTGCTCTAGATATGGGCAGTTATGTGAGACCCATTGCCCACCACGCTTGCCAGGGCCTTAGAACTGATGACCCAGTACTTTAACAATTGGAACTGGGTCTAAGACAATATAATAGATCAGAATGAAAGCAAATTGAGTAAGTCAAGGAGAGAAGAGACAGAGAGAGACAGAGAGAGAGAAAAGAGACAAAAGAGAGTGAGAGAAAGAAAAAGATAGAAGTAGTAAAGAAAAAACAAGGCCGGGCGCGGTGGCTCAAGCCTGTAATCCCAGCACTTTGGGAGGCTGAGACGGGCGGATCACGAGGTCAGGAGATCGAGACCATCCTGGCTAACACAGTGAAACCCCGTCTCTACTAAAAACTACAAAAAACTAGCCGGGGGAGGTGGCGGGCGCCTGTAGTCCCAGCTACTCGGGAGGCTGAGGCAGGAGAATGGCGTGAACCCGGGAGGCGGAGCTTGCAGTGAGCTGAGATCCGGCCACTGCACTCCAACCCGGGCGACAGAGCGAGACTCCGTCTCAAAAAAAAAAAAAAAAAAAAAAAAAAAAAAAAAAAAAAGAAAAAACAGCATGCCCTATTCCTTTAAAAGTCAGCGTAAATGTAAAACCTATAATTGATAATTGAAGGTCTTCTCCGTGACCCTATAACACTCCAATACTACCTTGTTGCCTTCTCCATGACCCTGTAACACTCCAATACTACTTTGTTGTCAGCGTAAACAAGGGTGTAGCCTGAAAACACTGAGACCACTGACAACCAGTAAACTTCCTATCAAAAATCCTTAACCCAGAAACCCGCGGATGGTCCAAATGCATTCAATCTGTAGTGGCAACTGCTTTGCTAACAGAAGAAAGCAGAAAAGTAACTCTTAGAGGAAATGTCATTTTGAGCACACCTCACCAGTTCAGAATTATCCTAAGTCAAAAAAGCAAAAAGGTAGCTTACTAACTCAAATCTTAAAGTATGGGGCTATTCTCTTAGAAAAAGGTGATTTAACATTAACCAGTGAAAATTCCCTTAACCCAGCAGATTTCCTAACAGGGGATTTAAATCTTAATTACCATACAAAGGTCCAACCAGACCTAGGAGGAACTCCCTTCAAGACAGAACAATAGATGGTTCCTCCCAGGTGATTGAGAAAAAAACCACAATGGGTATTCAGTAATTGACAGGGAGACTCTTGGAAGCAGAGTTAGGAGAATTGCCTGATAATTGTTCTGCTCAAAAGTGCAAGCTGTTTGCACTCAGCCAAGCCTTAAAGTACTTACAGAATCAAAAAGTCTCTATCTCAATCCTGACTCAAAAGGTTACCTACACCCTCTCTGAAATGAATTTGCATAAGAATTGTTGTTTATGGGAATGCATCTTGATGGGGCAGCTGGGTTGTTATGAAATACTCAGGAACCCAGCCCAGCTCCAGAACTCACCTCTGAGAACAAAGGCAATGTTGGGCATGCTGGTAAAGGACCACTAGAATCCAGCAGCCTGGGCCTCGTTCTCTGTGATCAAGAAAGGCGGGAAAACAGTTGCAGGACTGCTTCATTGGTGAGTGTAACTAATCCAATAAGCAGAGGTCCATGGGTGGTTACGCACCCTGGAAAGGAATAAGTATTAGGACCGTAGAGGATGCTCTAGGACTCATGCACATCAGAAAATGACTAGGGGTGCTGGAATCCCTATGTTCTTTTATCGGATGGGAAACATTCCCCCCCAAGGTAAAATGCCCCTAAGATGTACTCTGGAGAATTCGGCCCAGTCAGAGTGTACGCACCTTTTTCCCTGTCAGACTTGAAGCAAATTAAAATAGAGCTAGGTAAATTCTCAGATAACCTTGATGGCTATATTGATGTTTTACAAGGGTTAGGATAATCCTTTTATCTGACATGGAGAAATATAATGTTAATGCTAGATCAGACACTAACCGCATATGAGAGAAGCGCCGCCATAACTGCAGCCTGAGAGTTTGCCAATCTCTAGTATCTAAGTCAGGTCAATGATAGGATGACAAGAGAGGAAAGAGAACAATTCCCCACAGGCCAGCAGGCAGTTCCCAGTGTGGACCCTCATTGGGACGCAGAATCAGAACATGGAGATTGGTGCCACAGACATTTGCTAATTTGTGTGCTAGAAGGACTAAGGAAAACTAGGAAGAAGCCTATGAATTATTCAGTGATGTCCAGTATAACACAGGGAAAGGAAGAAAATCCCACTGCCTTTCTGGAGAGACTAAGGGAGGCAGTGAGGAAGCACACCTCTCTGACACCTGACTCTACTGAAGGCCAGCTAATCTTTTCTTTTAGATTTGTAGAATAAAAATATTTATTCACATAATTTTAAATTAAAGTTGAGGCTAATAAATCTTTCGTGGTAATGATTTAAGTGCAAGTGATGCTTGGCTTTCTTTAACATTCATTTCTTTTCTTCTGAGTGAAGGCGTATCAGTTATTCTTGAACAAGTCAATACAGCTTTGCAAAAAGGAGACATTGTTCTGTGGGGAAAAAAGTCAAGGCAGACCAACGAATTATTAAAACTTGCCATATACCTGTAATGACGCAAGTCCACCAACATAGCTTTTCACAGGAGATTTAAAGTCAGCCAGAGCAAGCTGGCCCTTCTCTTCATTAAATCCCAGACGAACTGCAACATACCACTCATCCCAATTTCATGCGGGAGAGCTCCTCTCCCTCCGTGGGTAAGGCCACCAGCCAAAGAGCTGACATTCGCTCCAGCACCTCTGCCCTCACCTGCTTGCTCCTAAATGTGATCCTGCTTACTGTAACTTCTTAGACACTATGTCAGTGCATTGTTTTATGAAGGTGAGGGCCTTGGAAAGATTGCATAAAAGTTGCTAGAAATTAGGACTGGGAGCCGTGGCTCACACCTGTAATCCCAGCACTTTGGGAGGCCAAGGCAGGTGGATCGCCCGAGGTCAGGAGTTCAAGTCCAGCCTGGCCAAAATGGTGAAACCCTGTCTCCTGGCATGTTTTATTTCCAGTTCAGATGTTTCAAGTAGATTCTTTCTAAATGCTGCCACTCCTTTCCGTTTGAAATTTATCAGTTCTTCTTTTGGAGATTTGGAAGGTTGTTCAAATTTCTGGCAGCACTCCTGCTGATGTGCCTCAGCCAGCTTGATGTCTTTGCTCTTTAACCGGACCTTATCCAGAGATTCGTTTGAGTTATCATAGTCAATGAGGGCTTTGGTGCGTCTGTATAAGAGATCCTTAGCAACTTCGATGTTGAGCGTGTAGTATCAGAGGAGCTCTGTTAGCTTCAAATCTTCATCTGATGAAACTCAACCCTCTACTCTCCTAAGTTTCTCAAATAGCTCAGCAACCTTCAATAGGTACTTTTTGATGACTGTGGGCTCTTCTAAAGCCAGGTTATGTAAGCAGGCTGCAGTGTGAATACAGTCATCGGTAACATTTTTATGAGATCTGGTCATTTTGTCAGCTTTCACACAAGAATCTTTGATCCTATTGTAATAGTTAATAAGGAAGTTCTTCTCTTGCTCAAAGAAGTCATCTACCTCCTTAACTCCAGTAAAAAGGACTTCAGCACTTTTCACCACACTTTTGAAGAAGCCTCCAAACATCCCTTTAGTATTTTTCCACCTAACACTTAGATCCTGATCATATTCTAGGAAAACATGGAAGTGGCGATCTTTACTGAGAACAGGGCTAGATGAAAGCCATTGAAGAAAGACTTCATGGGAGGACACAGTCTTCTTAAAAACATCGAGATACTCAGCTTCCAGTTCTTGTATCATCTTGGCAAATTCTTCTTTGGTCATAGACCCTTCACCTTCTCCCAGTTTCTGCATCGTCTCTTGAGGACCATCAAAGTCAGGCTTCGTAGGAGCAGTTGGAATCTGAAGCAGAGGCGGGAGCTCAACAGCCTCTTGTCTCAGCAGTGATGTTTTCTAGTTGGGGCCTTATTCTACTCTTGCTGGTTCACAGGAGACAACCACTCCACACCTGTGGGGCTACTTAAGCGTCAACTCCTGTTTTTTCTTAACCTTCCTTATTTCTTCTGGCCGTTTAGAATGAGGTATCTTCCTGAGAGTTGCGTGTTCACTTTGATGGCAATCATTTGTTCAGTTTATCCATTACAGACAATCATTCCGAGCACAACAGTGTTTATACTGCTTCAATGTTGGCCTAAAACTAGTACAACGAATGCTAGGCACCAACAATTAGCCGTCAAGATTATAAAGTCTCCAGTATTCCAAAGGAATTTTTTCCTAATCCTAAAGGATAATCAAGGACTCTAATTTTGAATGAACAGAACATTTCTAAATATAAGCTTTGATACTAATTTTGTTTTATGATTAAGAAATCATCATTTGGACAGGTTCTTCAGTCTGCCTGGCAGGACAAAATGCATGGAAATCTCCTTTAAAATCAGTTAAGACTCTGTTCCTGCAGCCAAGAATTAATAATCAAGGGCTGAAAACTGCCTCCTTGAGCACTTTTTTTGTTTTTGGCAGATAGAGTCTTTCTCTGTCACCCAGGCTGGAGTGGAAGGCCAACTAATCTTAAAGGATAAGTTTATCACTCAGTGAGCTGTAGACATTAGAAAAAAACTTCAAAAGTCCGCTTTAGGCCAGGAACAAAATTTAGAAACCCTACTGAACTTGGCAACCTCGGTTTTTTTATGATAGAGATCAGGAGGAGCAGGTGGAATATGACAAACGAGATAAGAAAAAGGTCACCGCGTTAGTCATGGCCCTCAGGCAAGCGGACATTGGAGGCTCTGGAACACGGACAGTCTGGGCAAATCGAATGCCCAATAGGGCTTGCTTCCAGTGCGCTCTACAAGGACACTTTAAAAAAGATTGTCCGAAAAGAAATAAGCCCCCCCACTTGTCCATGTCCCTTATGTCAAGGGAATCACTGGAAGGCCCACTGCCCCAGGGGACGAAGGTCCTCTGAGTCAGAAGCCACTAACCAGATGATCCAGCAGCAGGTCTGAGGGTGCCTGGGGCAAGCGCCAGCCCATGCCATCACCCTCACAGAGCCCCGGGTATGCTTGACCATTGAGGGCCAGGAGGTTAACTGTCTCCTGGACACTGGCATGGCCTTCTCCATCTTACCCTCCTGTCCCGGGCAACTGTCCTCCAGATCTGTCACTATCTGAGGGGTCCTAGGACAGCCAGTCACTAGATACTTCTCCCAGGCACTAAGTTGTAACTGGGGAACTTTATTCTTTTCACATGCTTTTCTAATTATGCCTGAAAGCCCCACTTCCTTGTTAGGGAGAGACATTCTAGCAAAAGCGGGGGCCATTATACACCTGAACATAGGAGAAGGGGAACCCAAGCCCCAGTACTCAGCAGGAGAAATAGAATGGGGAACCTTATGAGGACATAGTTTCCTCCCCTCAGGATGGCTAGCCACTGAAGAAGGAAAAATATTTTTGCCTGAAGCTAACCAATGGAAATTACTTAAAACCCTTCACCAGACCTTTCACTTAGGCATTGATAGCACCCATCAGATGGCCAAATTATTATTTACTGGACCAGGCCTTTTCAAAACTATCAAGCAGATAGTCAGGGCCTGTGAAATGTGCCAAAGGAATAATCCCGTGCACTGCAGGCCATACATTTCAATCCCTGTATCTTTAACCTTCTTGTTAAGTTTGTCTCTTCCAGAATTGAAGCTGTAAAACTACAAATGGTTCTTCAAATGGAGCCCCAGAGGCAGCCCGTGACTAACATCTACTGTGGACCCCTGGACCGGCCTGCTAGCCCATGCTCTGATGTTGATGACATCAAAGGCACTCCTCCTGAGGAAATCTCAATGCATGACCTAATTCACCAGGAAGCAGTTAGAGTGGTCGTCGGCCAACCTCACCAACAGCACTTGGGTTTTCCTGTTGAGAGGGGGGACTAAGAGACAGGACTAGCTGGATTTCCTAGGCCGACTAAGAATCCCTAAACCTAGCTGGGAAGGTGACCACATCCACTTTTAAACACAGGGCTTGCAACTTAGCTCATACCCAACCAGTCAGGTAGTAAAGAGAGCTCACTAAAATGCTAATTAGGCTATAACAGGAGGTAAAAAAGAGCCAATCATCTATCGCCTGAGAGCACAGGGGAAGGGACAATGATTAGGATATAAACCTAGGCAATGGCTACCCCTTTGGATCTCCTCCCTTTGTGTGGGAGCTCTGTTTTCACTCTATTAAATCTTGCAAAAAAAAAAAAAAAAAAAAGTGCCAAAACAATTCAATAGGGAAAGGAAAATCTTTTCTTTCTCTTTTTCTTTCCTTTCTTTTCTTTTTTTTTTTTTTTTGTGAGATGGAGTCTTGCTCTGTCACCTAGGCTGGAGTGCAGTGGCGCAATCTTGGCTCACTGCAAGCTCTGCCTCCCAGGTTCATGCCATTCTCCTGCCTCAGCCTCCTGAGTAGCTGGGACTACAGGCACCTGCCACCACGCCCAGCTAATTTTTTGTATTTTTAGTAGAGACGGGGTTTCACCGTGTTAGCCAGGAGGGTCTCAATCTCCTGACCTTGTGATCCGCCTGCATCGGCCTCCTAAAGTGCTGAGATTACAGGTGTGAGCCACCGCACCCGGCCAGGAAAATCTTTTCAATACATGCCAATGGATCAACTAGATAGCCAAATAGAAAACAGAAATTAACATCAAACCAATGAATATCAAAACGTATACAAAAATAAAGTAAAATGGCCTACCAACCTAAATTTAAAGCTTAAAACTCCAAAACTTCAATAAGGAAATATAGGAGCAAATCTTGGCAACCTTGGACTTTTCAAAGGATTCTTAGAACATAAAATGCAAAAACTGTAAAAGAAAAAAAATTGATGAATTGAGAATGTAAAACCTTTGTTCTTCTGTATTATCATGAAATAATGAAAGGCAAGCCACCATCTGGGATAAAATATTTGCAATGCTTGTATCAAAGAATTTTATATTGAAAATACGAAAAAAGCTCTCACAACTTCATAAGGCAAAGAAAATGTAAAGTAAGCAGAAGATGTGAACCAGTCACATCACAGAAAACGTTTGAGACATCTTTTCTAGTAGGGGCATGGAATGATGCTCCCCAAGATCAGAACACACAGGCGGCCCTTCCATTGAAATCAGCAGGGATGTGTGAAAGTCAGCAGGGGTAGGAAGTGTCAGCAAGTATTTGCTAAGACCTGCCTCTAAATTCCAGAGGGATAACACATGACCAGCCCAATCACCTCCATTCATACATAAAATCCAGTGACAAGTCCCCAGAATGAGGTTCCACACCATATGCCGGGTCTTTTTCTCCAAACTTGTCTCGGTTCCCTTGTACCCAGGCACCCAAGCATTGTTTTCCTGCCTTTCCATGTAGATTGGCTTGCGGCTACTGCTGCAGGATTTCTGGCCCCGCTTCTAGGGGGAACACTCTTTTTATCGGGATCTAGTCTTTCAGAGTCCTTCTTTCTCCTTCTGTATTTTATTTTCTCAAACACTTGTGATGTTAATTTGATGTCCCAGGTCATCAGGACTCTGTTTCTAGGTTTTTTTTTCCTGGATCATTCTTCCCATTTTTGTGGGACCCCTTTATTCTCATTAATGGCCTTGAGGGTAGAAAAGTATTTTTCCAGGCTTACTTTTCCCTGCAAGTGGTCAGGCCAGCTGTGATTACTTGTGAAATGCTAAAAATATCAGACTCTACACATCACAGATGATTTCCTGCTGACTTGGAAGCGCTCAGTGGTTCTCACCGCTGGCTGTGCATTATCATCTCACCTGGGGAGCACTCTGAAAACAGCAAGGCTTGGCCACCGACCCTGAGATGATGGTTCAGTTGGTCTGGATGGGCCAGCAGGCACGGGTGACGCTCATATGCAGCCAGAGTTCCGAGCCACTAGAAGGTTGGCAATGAATGGCTTCCTCTGACAAAGACCCTTTGCTTGGGCAAATTCTAGTCAGGCTTCGCAACCTTCTCCTAGGCCCATGTTCACTGCCTTGTTAAATCCAGTTTTAGCAAATAACACTGCCAAGACAGTTTAGCAAGAATCCCCCACCCTCAGTACCCAATCACCCTCAATATTTGATCAAAATTCTTCAGTCCCCATCCTTGGTGTCTGATCACCCTGGCCTGCCTTCAGCAGGAATTCTGCGAGGCTGATTCAGCCAGAATTTCCCCCAGCCTTGATGTCTCCTCTTAGCAATTTTTCATCCTGCTCCTTGGCTATACATTCCCCCTAATCCCTGGTGTGTTCGAAATGGAGCAAAGTTTTATACCTGGTATCTCTCTTCCCCTGTTGCAATAGTTTTTAAAAATAAAGTTGCCTTCACAACTGTAACTTCTGTCCAGCCCTGGTTTTCTGTGACACCTCCGAGACCTTCCTGCACACTTCCTCAGTCAGATCTGAGATATCTCATTACAAAGCATTATCCTGAGGCTGCTAGTTAGTCTCCGCCTCCCCACTGTGCCCAGGGGACTGCTGCTGCCTCCAGGTGGACAATGCGGGTCATGGAGGAGGGAGGTGTCACAACAGAGTCCTTTCTTTCTTTACAAATGCACACTTCTCAATCATCAGTCTATATGATTAATTTCCGTAGTGAGCTCATTCTTCTTAAACTATGCAAAAAACTGTACTTAAGTCCCTTTGGAATTCCACAAATGCTGAATGTATGGAATGTGTAAGGGTTCTCCAGAGAGACAAAACCAGTAGAATATACTTATCTATCTATATCTAAATGGAGAGAGAAAAACAGGGAGAAAGGAAAAGATTTTAAGGAATCGGCTCATGCAATTGAGGCCGACAAGTGTTGACATTTTTAGGACTGGTCAACAGCCTGGAAATTGGAACAGGGGTCAATGCTGCAGTCCTGAGTGCAAAGGCCCTCTGGAGGCAGAATTCCTTCCCCTTCAGGGGACCTCAGCCTTTTCTCTTATAGCCTTTAATTGATTGAATGAGGCCCATCCACATTATGGAAGGTAATCTGCTTTTTTCAAAGTCTGTTGATTTAAATGCTTATCTCATCTGAAAAACATTTTTACAGCAACATATTGGTTTGTTTGTTTTTGAGACGAAGTTTCACTCTTGCTGCCCAGGCTGGAGTGCAATGGTGCGATCTCGGCTCACCACAACCTCCGCCTCCTGGGTTCAAGTGATTCTTCTGCCTCAGCCTCCCGAGTAGCTGGGATTATAGGCATGTGCCACCATGCCCAGCTAATTTTGTGTTTTTAGTAGAGATGGGGGTTTCTCCATGTTGGCCAGGCTGGTCGCGAACTCCTGACCTCAGATGATCTGCCCACCTCGGCCTCCCAAAGTGCTGGGTTTATAGGCGTGAGCCACTGTGCCAGACCTACAGCAACATCTTTACTGGTGTTTGACCAAACAGCTGGATACTGTGGCCTAGCCAAGCTGACACATAAATTAAACCATCACATGGAATGTCCATCAGTGCAAGTTTAGCCTGTAGATACACCCAAGAACCTTGATGGGCGTATCAATGTTGGTGAATCAGAGTAGACTAGGAACCCAACATGCTCAAGGGGGGCTCTAGTCCTTGCTCTGCCACTCCTACATGTGCGCCCCTGAGAAAGCATCTGTTTCTCCTGGACTCAGTTTCTTTTTCATTTCACAAGGACCACGTGGCTGTGCCAAGAGTTCTTCCAGCTCTCAGAGCATATGTGTCCTGTCTCGGTTGAAGGAGCCAGTAACAAAAGAGAGGGAAAAGAGATGCGAGAGCCTTTCGTTCGGCCACATAGAGTCAGTTATATTTTTAATTTATCTTATGATATTAGTTTAGAAAACATTAAATGTGGCCAGGTGCAGTGGCTCACGCCTGTAATCCCAACATTTTGGGAGGTCGAGGCAGGTGGATCACGAGGTCAGGAGTTTGAGACCAGCCTGGCCAACATGGTGAAATCCTGTCTCTACCAACACAGAAATTAGCTGGGTGTGGTCCCAGCTACTCAGGAGTCTGAGGCAGAAGAATCGCTTAAACCTGGGAGGAGAAGGTTGCAGTGAGCTGAGATCATGCCGCTGCACTCCAGCCTGGGCAACAGAGCGAGACCCAGACTCTGTCTCAAAAAAAAAAAAAAAAAAAAATTAACCAGGTGTGGTGGCGCATGCCTATAATCACAGGTACTCGGGAGGCTGAGGCAGGAGAATTGCTTGAACCTGAGAAGCAAAAGTTGCAGTGAGCCGAGATCATGCCACTGCACTCTAGCCCAGGTGATAGAACAAGACACTATCTCAAAAAAAAAAAAAAAAAGAAAAGAAAAATGGCCAGGCATAGTGGCTCATGCCAGTAATCCCAACACTTTGTGAGGCTGAGGCTGGAGGATCTCCTGAGGTCAGGAGTTCGAGACCAGCCTGACCAACATGGCAAAACCCCGTCTCTAACTAAAAATACAAAAATTAGCTGGGTGTGGTGGTGCACGCCTGTAACCCCAGCTACTCGGGAGGCCAAGGAGGAGAATCGCTTGAACCTGGGAGCCAGAGTTTGCAGTGAGCCAAGATTGTGCCATTGCACTCCAGCCTGGGTGACAAGAGCGAGACTCCATCTCAAAAAAAAAAAAAAAAAGGAAACATTAAACGTTTTTCTTAAATGTTTACACAGCCCACAAGTGGAGTAGCAAATCAACGCAGACACTATAACATGGTAAGTACAATATACAGGAGGAGTGGCCCCAAGTCAGGATAAATTGCAAATGTCTATGGCAGAGAGGTGGGCAAAGTAAAACCCATTGACTACTAGCTCCCGTCTTCAGTTGCTACCACACTGATGCAACAAAACATTACGGAATCTAAACTAAAGTTCTCATATGGCACAAACAGCCCTCTTCTGTTCAAGTACTGCTTTTGTCACACTTACCAAGAGAAAAAAAAAAAATTAAGCCCTAGAGTTCATATAAATATGGCATATTGAGCCAGTAAATACAGTTTACAAGTAATTATAATTTACATGCAGTACCCAGTAGGGATTTACAGTATTATAGAGCTGGGGGTTGGAATCCTGCCAGCTTCACCAACAGGGATAAGACACCACCATCTGCAGCTCTAGACTTAGAAAATCTGTTTACCAGCATGGTCCCGGGACTCCTGGCTTTTGTGCCTGCTGATTTGTTTACATAGCATAGCACTGAAGGAACTTTGTCAAAATCAACAGGCCTCATGTATGGTCTGCCTGTTTTGTGGCCCTAAAACTGCTATTGCCATGTGAGAGAGAGGCCTTATCCTCTCTGTGCTAGTGGGGGGATTAACAGCATAAACTGAGCAAATGTTGGCCAGGGCAGGTTCAAGGTTAGGACCTACAGTTGGCTCAATCTAACATGTGAAAATACTGTACAATGCATTCAAGTAGTACTTCATACTTGTCAAAACTCAATTTCACAGTCATTGCTCTATCAGTGTCACAACTCTGATACAACACGAGGTATTAGTAGCACCATTTTACAGGTGGTCAAGGACATGAATCAGTAGTGTTCAGTAGTTCTTAGATAAAAACAAAGCTATTCTTCTATTAAATTGACATAATAATTGCACATATTTATGGGCTACAGTGTGATGTTTTGATGCATGTTTACAATGTGTAATGATCAAATCAAGGTAATGAGCATATCATCACCTCAAATAATTTTCATTTCTTTGTGTTGGGAACAGTCAAGATATCCTCTTCTAGCTATTTGAAAATAAACAACAAAAAAAAATGATTGTTGGCTATAACCACCCTACAGTGTTATAGAACACCAGAACTTATTCCTCCTGTCTAGCTGTACTTTTGTATCCGGTAACCAACCTCTGGCTATCCACCCCTCGCTGTTACCCTTCTCAACCTCTGGCAACCACTATTCAACTCTCTACTTCTGTGATATCAGCAATTTTAGCTTCCACATATGAATGAGAGCAGGCAGTATTCTTCCCCACTTCTTCTCACTGCCCCCACTACCCTTCTCAGCCTCTAGAAGCCATTCTTCTACTCTCTACCGCCATGAATACAATTGTTTTAATTTTTAGCGTTCACAAATGAGTGAGAACAGTGTGAAGTTTGTCTTTCCGTGCCTTGTTTATTTCACTTACTATAATGTCCTCTAGACTCATCCATGTTGCCTCGTATGACAGGATTTCGTTCCTTTTTATGCTAAAAAGTATTCTTTTGTGTATAAACACCACATTTTTAATTCATTCATCTGTTGATGGAAAGCTAGGTTGATTTCATGTCTTGGCTGTTGTGAATAGTGCTGCAATGCACATGGGAGGGCAGACAGCTCTTTGACATACTGATTTACTTTCCTTTGGGTTCATACCTAGTAGTGGGATTGCTGGGTCATATGGTAGTTCTAGTTTTAAGGACAAAGCTATTATTGATGATTCTTAATAATAGTCAGGCTTGCTTTGGCTAAAGAATGAATTCACTCAAGGGTGTCAGTTAAGTCACAAAGAATTAAGAATGATAAAGTTATCAAATGATGATATTTACCATGTTACCAGGTAACAGGGGAAGAATCATTAATGCCAGGAGGCATCCTCAGAACTAGAACAATTAATTCAGCAGATCCTTCAGGAATCTGGAGTCATAGCAACCACAACAAGGTTCATGATTGATTGATTGCAAAATGGGCCTAATCCTCCAACCTTTCCTGTACCCAAGCCCCCTGCAACACGACTTTGCAGCTCCTTCCACTGAGGCGAAGCCTGTTTCTCCACCTCTTGAATCCCTGCCCAATACTGTTTTCCCACTTCCACTTTGATACAACACCACTCCCAGGAAACCTTTTGCATTCTTATTTCTGTCTCAGCACTTGAGACTCCAACCTGTAACACTAGGAATACAAAAATAAATAAGATAGGCCGACAGTCCCTGCTTTTAAGGAAAGCAAATAAATGTTTGTAGAATAAAATGTTTAAAAAAAAAAGAGTATCATTTCCTGTGTTCTGATACTCTAGCTATATTTTCAGAAACCAAACTAGGATGTAAAGATCTATAACTTCAAATGAAGACATCAGGACCTAAAACTGAGGTGTATAAACTTTCTATGGTTGTGAAACTTGGATTTTTAAAAATAGGCCTTGTGTTATTCTGTCTTCACATTGCTATAAAGAACTACCTGAGACTGGGTAATTTATGAAGAAAAGAGGTTTCATTGAATCGTAGATCCACAGGTTTAACAGGAAGCATGACTGGGAAGCCTCAGGAAACTTACAATCAGGGCAGAAAGCAAAGGTGAAGCCAGGCACATCTTACCGTGAAGGAGCAGGAGAGAGAGAGGGAGCGAGTGGGGAGGTGCCACACTTTAAAACCAACAGATCTCCTGAGAACTCACTCACTATCACGAGAACAGCACGCAGGAAATCTGTCCCCATGACCCAGTTGCCTCCCACCAAGCCCCTCCTCCAACATGTGGGGATTACAGTTCAAAATGGGATTTGGGTGGGGACAGAGCCAAATCACATCAGGCTTCCAAAGCAAGGTCAAATAATCTTCACTTGAGTAATCAGATATCATCACTTTATATATCCTTTACCTAATTCTGGACAAAAATGTAGTGTCTTTGCATTGTCCAGAAAATACCATGGTTCCACTGACCACCTTCTTTTATAATACATCTTTGCCTTCTTCGGCTACGAATATTTAAATCAAATTGGCAAATTATGCCACCGAGGACACTGAAAAAAATGTAGACAAGGACTCTATTTCACCAGGGCAATGATCCCAGCGGAAGCTTCCAGTTCAGGCAAATTCATGAGCTGGGACTGTCTCCCGGTTATGTTACCTTCAAATCAGAACTGATCCTGTCTTTGTAGCAACATATACATTTACCCTGTCAACCTGGCAAAATTGCTTGAATACCTACTATGTAAAAAGTGTAGGCATCATTGCATTGTACAGCAATACATGCAGCAATATGAAAGAAACAAATATAGACCAGGCATGGTGGCTCACGCCTGTAATCCCAGCACTTTTCAGAGGCCAAGTGGGCATATCAGCTAAGGTCAGGAGTTTGAGACTAGCCTGGCCAACATGGCGAAACCCCATTTCCACCAAAAATACCAAAAAAAATTAGCCCGGTGTGGTGGCACCTGCCTGTAATCCCAGCTACTCAGGAGGCTAAGGCAGGAGAATCACTGGAACCTGGGAGGCAGAGGTTACGGTGAGCTGAGATAGCACCACTGCACTCCAGCTTGGGTGACAGTGTGAGACTCAGTCTCAAAAAAAAAAAGAAAAGAAAAGAAACAAATATAGAAACACCATCTATCTGGCATAAGCAGGCAAAGAAGTGCACCAAAAAAGATAATTTGTCAAGGAACCGAAGCTTATGACTTTGAGCACCAGGATCCAACCAACTCCACATCCCCACTCTTACCACCTGGGCCACCATCCCTTGCCTGTAGATCTGTAAAATCTCCCAACCGCTCTCCTCCACCCACGCAATCCTTGGGAGGCCAGAGAGGATTTGAGTCAGATCATGCCAGTCCTCTTGTTAAGACTGTCCAGTGGTGCTCCAGTTCTCTCCACGTAAAATCTGGCAGGCCAGGGATAAAGCCAAAGCTCCACTACATCCTGCTATGGTATCCTAGCCCCTGGTCATGCCAACGGTGGGCATGAAAAACCAAGTTGCTTCACAACTTATGCAGCCAAAAAGCCCCACAGCTCACTGGTTGGGTTTCTCTCCAAGTTTCGCACTCTGTTCTTGCTAGATTTCTGCTCACTATTCTAGACTGCAATGGGCCATGGAGGACCCACACTCCTGCTCCCATCTCCATGAGTTTACTCCCAGTAAGGGCTCCTCTAGCAGCTTGGGGGTGGGTAAAAATGGGGCCTATGTGCTTTTATATAGAGCAGTGCTTATCATTTTTTAGCTAAGGCATGTAGAGATTTTGTGATCACCCTGTGTGGCCCTAAATATATCCACGTAAAGCAGAAATCAGAGTCTACCTGACAACTATGGTGGACATTGGAGGCTCTTTCGTGTTTCTCGTCAGCAAGTGACATTTCTTCCACCCGTCAGTTACATTGTTGATGATTTTTCTTTTCCACAGGGGCATTCTGTTCGGCTTTGGGGTCAGATTAATCTCTTTTGGCAATTCATGTCTTGCTAAGATTCTTTCCAAGCCAGAGAGCTCAGGATTCTCACCTGGTAATAGAATAAGCATTAATACATTCAATGTTCCTCTCCATCTTTGCATAGCAAGAGTTAACAAGGCAGATTTGAAAACATATATATGCAGCTTGATAATCCCTATTTAGCTTTGTCATTCCTTTATTCCAACAATATTACTGGGCACCATTTAGATCTTAGCCTGGTCCTAGACATCTAGCAGATACATTGTAAGTAAATAAAAGAATGAACAAGGCCAGGCATGGTGGCTCACGCCTGTAATCCTAGCACTTGGGAGGCTGAGGCGGGCGGATCATGAGGTCAGGAGATCGAGACCATCCTGGTTAACATGGTGAAACCCCGTCTCTACTACAAATATAAAAAATTAGCCGGGCGTGGTGGCAGGCGCCTGTAGTCCCAGCTACTCGGGAGGCTGAGGCAGGAGAATGGTGTGAACCCAGGAGGCGGAGCTTGCAGTGAGCTGAGATCCGGCCACTGCACTCCAGCCTGGGCGACAGAGCGAAACTCCGTCTCAAAAAGAATAAAAAAATAAAAAAGAATGAACAAACAAGCAAACAAGCAGGCAGGCTGGGACCACACAAATAGAGTTGGTTATGTGTGCATTCTCAAACTAAGGGCAAGTTACATACAATTATTATTATTATTGTGATTCTTATTTTCCCTTTAATTGCATACTTAATTGGAGATGCACATTTTGAAGCTTCCCGGAAGAAATAGAGTGAATGTTAACATTATTGTCAGGCCACGTAACTTGGGGCCCCCTTTTACTGGTGATTTTGCCTGAGCAAGGGTTACAACATGGATGGAACTGAAAACAACAGCATGCTCTGTCAGTTAGGATGTGGGAGTGTAACTTACTGTTCTTTTTGATTCCACAAAATTCATTTCTGGCCAGAAATGAACTGTTTTTTCTCGCTCTGTTATAAGTGTGTCTATTTTGCGGGCCGGGCGCGGTGGCTCAAGCCTGTAATCCCAGCACTTTGGGAGGCCGAGGCGGGCGGATCACAAGGTCAGGAGATCGAGACCACAGTGAAACCCCGTCTCTACTAAAAAATACAAAAAATTAGCCGGGCGTGGTGGCGGGCGCCTGTAGTCCCAGCTACTCAGGAGGCTGAGGCAGGAGAATGGCGTGAACCCGGGAGGCGGAGCTTGCAGTGAGCCGAGATCGTGCCACTGCACTCCAGCCTGGGCAACAGCGTGAGACTCCGTCGCAAAAAAAAAAAAAAAAAAAAAAAAAAAAATAAGTGTGTCTATTTTCAGCTATGTCAGTGGGAAATGCCTTCCTTCTTTTGGGTGTTCCAATAACTGAGACTTGAGGTTTGGATTGTTGCAGCCTGCTGTAGGAACTCTGGATGGCCAGTGGCACAGTTACAGCGCATGGTAGAGCTGCTTGGAGATGAACTCAATACCAGAGGGGCTTAGATCCTGTGTTATCAGAAATGGAATAGCATCCCTCCCTGGTCAGCCAGCACCTCCGTGAGAGCTCCACGATGGAGTGCGGTGGTGCAATCATACCTCATTCCAGCCTCGACCTCCTGTGCTCAAGCAATCCTCTGACCTCAGCCTCCTCAGCAGCTGGGACTACAGGCATGCACCACCACACCCAGCTAATTTTTGTTACTATTTGCAGAGATGGGGGTCTCATTTTGTTGCCTAGGTTCATCTCATTCCCAGCTTCAAGTGATCCTCCTGCCTCAGCCACCCGAAGTTAACTTTATATTTAAAATACAAAAGAAAAACCTGGGGTTGTTTTTTGTTTTTTGTTTTAATTATGGGTGTTTAGTTCTTTTTCTTTCTTTCTTCACGTAATCATTTCTGGGTAACCAGTATAGAGTAATATAGGCAAAGCATCCTTCAGGTGAAGAGGAGATTGACAGGAAAAGGAACAAAACCTATTTTTAAGGTCAAAAGAAATTTCTTCTGGAAGGAAGGCTTTCGACCCAGCAGCAGCAAGACAGCAGTCTCCATGTTTAAATTCTTGGTCTGATGGATGAAAGTCAGAGAAATAGGGCCATGTCTACAGGATGCATATGCAAGGAAATCACTATATGTTTGGAAATGGCATCTTGGCAATGGAGCAAACTTTTATTTTTTTTTATTTTTTTATTTTTATTTTTTTGAGGCGGAGTCTCGCTCTGTCGCCCAGGCTGGAGTGCAGTGGCGCGATCTCGGCTCACTGCAAGCTCCGCCTCCCGGGTTCCCGCCATTCTCCTGCCTCAGCCTCCTGAGTAGCTGGGACTACACGCGCCCGCCACCGCGCCCGGCTAATTTTTTGTATTTTTAGTAGAGACGGGGTTTCACTGTGGTCTCGATCTCCTGACCTTGTGATCCGCCCGCCTCGGCCTTCCAAAGTGCTGGGATTACAGGCTTGAGCCACCGCGCCCGGCTGGAGCAAACTTTTAGTGATGAATTCAACACCTCAAAGGCCAATGTGTTCCCAATGACTGACTGGACTCAGCCTGAGGCCAGGTCCCTGAAGGCACAAACTCAGGACTCTGAGGGGTCATTTCTTACCCCTTAATGCCATTCACCTCAGCCGCATGAACCTCCTTAAACTGGCTTCCAACCATAGCAAAGAATCACTGCACCCAAATACCTCTGAAACAAAGGCACCCCGCTGCTGCTTGGCAGTTGCACATGGCAGGAATTACCAGCTGCTAAACTTGTATGGACGTCTATCGCCGTCTACATTGGGAAGCTACGGAGACAAAATCTAAATCTACATAGAATGGGAATGTCTCTAGAAAATCGAAACCCATTTCTCCAACTTCACATAAATAATTACTGCATTTTTCAATGTTAATGTTGCATTTTAATTACAAAAGTAAAAGGTTTCCATTGGAATAATTAAAATGAAACAACTCAGCAAAGTCTACACAGTAAAAAGGGGAAGTTTTGCTTCGTTTTCCTTCTCCAAGCTCTATCCTTTCTCTGGAGGTAGCCGCTGTCCTGAATTTCCTAAGTCTCCTTCAAAACTCTCTTCTATGCATTTATAGACACACATATATATGTACACATGTAGAGTTTTCTTTTGGCATACATGGATCCATACTGTGTATCTTCCTTTGCAGCTTATTAAAACTCTATAATATGTACTGGAGATATGTTAATGTCAACCTTCTTTTTAACAGTATTCCACTGTATGGATATATGCCTTCATTTAATTATTCAGCTACTGGATGTCATAGGTTGTTTAAATTTCTGACTATTATAGACAATATTTCAGTGCATGGCCATGTTTGTCTATTTTTGTGCTCAGGTACAAGTTATTTCTGTAGGATAATAACTAGAAGTGGAATTGCTAAGTTGAAGGACATGTACATGTAACAGGATGTGAAAATATACCTTTTTCTGTTGGGTCTGTTTCCTCCAAGGCCCCAAAGTCTGAGAAAACTCGAGTAGGTGCCAGACACCTATTCATGCACAAGACATCCATCCATATGTGAAAAAACGGAGCATTCATTCAGGATTCCTTAAGGCACTTGAGGATTTCTTTAGGCACAGAGTTGGGGCAGTGCTGTGTACTATGTCATTCCCCTTCCTGCTCTTGGCTTTAAGGGGACTTTAGAGAAGTACCTGGGGAATGGGACTATGTCTCCTAACACTGGTGCGTCAGTCTCCTACGGCCGTCCTAACAGTACCACAAAGGGGGTCGCTTGAAACAACAAATTCATTGTTTTACAATTCAGGAGGCCGGAAGTCAGAAATCAAGGTGGCAGCAAGGCCATGCTGAAGCCTTGAGGGGAGAATCTGTCTTTGTCTCTTCCTAGTTTCTGGAGTCTGCCTGCAATCCTTGGTATTCCTGGACTGTGGATGTATCGCTCCCATCTCTGTCTCTACTGTCACAAGAGGTGTTTCTTTCTTCTTATAAGGACACCAGTCATACTGGATGAAGAACCCTCTCTATACTTATTATGACCTCATCTAAGTTTAATGACTTCTGCACCCTGTAAAGACCCTATTTCCAAATCTAGTCACATTCTGGGCCCCTGGGAGTTAGGACTTCCATGTGTCTTGTTGAGAGACAATATATGTTGTTGAGGGACATCTATGTATTTTGTTGAGCCCATAACACCTGGAAACATAACGGTGAGTGGCTGGGATCACAGCTGCCTGTGGCCACAGAGAAAAGAGGGCAGTGTTGGAAGCCAACTGTGCTTTCATTAACCGGGTGAAGGTATGGGGAGCAAGGGCACAGATTTTCTATGAGCTAAATGTAAACGCCAGCTGGGCTTAGTGGCTCATGCCTGGAATCCCAGCACTTTGGGAAGCCGAGGTGGGTGGATCACTTGAGGTCAGGAGTTTGAGACCAACCTGGCCAACATGGCAAAACCCTGTGTCTACTAAAATTCAAAAATTAGCCAGGTGTGGTGGCACATGCCTGTAATCCCAGCTACTCGGGAGGCTGAGGCCGGAGAATGGCGTGAACCCGGGAGGCGGAGGTTGCAGTTAGCCGAGATCACACCACTGCACTCCAGCCTGGGTGACAGAGCGAGACTCCGTCTCAAAAAAAAAAAAAAAAAAAAAAAAACTAAAGAAACTAACTAAATAACTAACTAAATAAATAAAAATGTAAACCCCTTAGAAAATACAGTTGACCCTTGAACAACATGGAGGTTAGGGGCTCTGACCCCTGCCCAGTTGAAAATAAGCATATAAGTTTCTTTTGTTAAAGAGTCTTGGCTGGACTCGGTGGCTCACGCCTGTAATCCCAGCACTTTGGGAGGCCGAGGCGGGTGGATCACAAGGTCAAGAGATCGAGACCATTTGGCCAACATGGTGAAACCCCGTCTTTACTAAAAATACAAAAATTAGCCGAGAGTGGTAGCGCATGCCTGTAATCCCAGCTACTCGAGAGGCTGAGACAGAGAATTGCTTGAACGCGGGAGGTGGAGGTCGCGGTGAGCCGAGATTGCACCATTGCACTCCAGCCTGGGCAACAAGAGCAAAACTCCATCGCAAAAAAAAAAAAAAAAAAAAAAAAAAAAAGTCTTGCTATGTTGCCCGGGCTGGTCTCGAACTCCTGGGCTCAAGCGATCCTCCTGCCACAGCCTTCCGAGTCGTTGAGCGTGGTAGTCTAGCACCTGTACCACGCCACCACATCCAGCTACTTTTTTGACTTTTGATTCACTCAAAACTTTTACTAATAGCCTACTGTTTTTTTTTTTTTTTTTTTTTTTTTTTTTACTAATAGCCTACTGTTGACCGGAAGCCTTACTGTTAACATAAACAGTTGATTAACACATATTGTAAATGTTATATGCATCATACCTCACATTCTTAAAGTAAGCAAAAAAATGTTATTAAGAAAATCATGGCCAGGCGCAATGGCTCATGCCTGTAATCCCAGCACTTTGGGAGGCCGAGGCGGGTGGATTGCTTGAGGTCAGGAGTTCAAGACCAGCCTGACCAACATGGTGAAACCCCATCTCTACTAAAAATACAAAAATTAGCCGGGCATGGTAGCAGGTGCCTGTAATCCCAGCTACTTGGGAGGCTGAGACAGGGAATCACTTGAAACCGGGAGGTGGAGGTTGCAGTGAGCCGAGATAGCACCACTGCACTCCAGCCTGGGAGACAGAGCAAGACTCTGTCTCACAAAAAAAAAAAAAAAAAAAGAAAAGAAAATAATAAGGAAAAGAAATACATTGACACCACTGTATTTATCAATACTATAAGCTTACACCATCTGTTTACAAGAAAAATTGTCTGTCTGAAGTGGCAGGCAACTATTCAATATACAGTACATATCAAGCAACTCAACTTTTTCTTATAACATCCTGATTTTTCTCTGCTTCTTGGGAGTACTTCCAGCATCACTAATGGCACTTTGTGTGTGTCTCATGGTGTTATTCAAGTTTTATGGTATTGCACTAAACACACAAAAAATGCATGAGAACTGTAAAATCACTTTACTGTGATATGTAATTTACTAGAGAGATGAGCTGCTCACACAGAGATGACTGGCATCACATGGCATTTTAAGAGGCTATTCACACCACTTGACCTCACAGCAAGAGCAACGGGAGGTGGCTATGAAATTACTACAGCACTACGGTATTGCTACAGTTACTTTTCTACAGTTAGGATTTAATACTGCATCTTTTTTTTTTTTTTTTTTTTTTGAGGTGGAGTTTTGTTCTTGTTGCCCAAGCTAGAGTGCAATGGCATGATCTCAGCTCACTGCAGTATCTGCCTCCTGTCTTCGAGAGTCTCCTGCCTCAGCCTCCTGAGTAGCTGGGATTATGGGTGCCAACCACCACACCTGGCTACTTTTTGTATTTTTAGTAGACACTGGGTTTCAACATGTTGGCCAGGCTGGTCTTGAACTCCTGCCCTCAGGTGATCTACCCCCTCGGACTCCCAAAGTGCTGGGATTACAGGCATGAGCCACTGTGCCTGGCCTAATACTGCATCTTTATTCTCATTTACATTTCCCTTGACTGTGAATGACACCAAATACAGTCTGTAAGTGCTTGTGTAAGTTTTTATAAATTTTAACTTTTCCTAATAGGTTTGTGTACATTTTATGGTAGTAAATGATAAAGTAGACTAGTATCTACATATATTCTATGCAGTCACGACATTCCTTTTTCTCTCTTTTTTTTTTTTTTTGAGTCTCACTCTGTTGCCCAGGCTGGAGTGCAGTGACACAATCTCAGCTCGCTGCAAACTCCACCTCCCAAGTTCAAGCAATTCTCCTACCTCAGCCTCCCAAGTAGCTGGGATTACAGGCGTGTACCACCACACCTGCCTAATTTTGTGTTTTTAGTAAAGAGAGGGTTTCACCATGTTAGTCAGACTGGTCTCGAACTCCTTACCTCAAATGATCCACCCGCCTCAGCCTCCCAAAGTGCTGGAATTACAGGCATGAGCCACCATGCCCACCACCCTAATTTTTTCTTAATTTTTTTTATTTCTGGACTATATGATTGGTCTACAAATTTTTTCAAATTGTGGCAAATCTTCAAAAAAATTTCCAATATATTTATTGAAAAAAATCCACCTATTGTTGCGGGATCAGGAGGACCAGAGAGAGACCTTGGGGTGTATACAGAAGGATATGTTTATTATCGAGTGCACTTAGACCCAGCAGATTTAACGTCCAAAGACTGGGCGCAGAACAAAGACAGTACTTGACTTTTATACTTCATAAAAGGGGGTGGGCTAGCTTGAAGCAAGCTTACAGTGGCGTGAAAGCAGGGATAGAGAGGCAGGATAAAGACAGTTAATTAAGTTGTAACAGGTTCATAACTCAGGATTACACATGACCGTTGCCAAGCAACCCAATGTCTGTTACCTAGATTTTGCCTAGGCATGGGCTTACCCTATAACCTTCATTATGGCGCCCAGGTGGCCACAACTCAGGCCTATTTAGAGGCTCATGACCTTCACTCTACTGCTTAGACAAAACAGAATTACTTTAAGTTACTATTTACAGAGAACAGGAATCTATAAACTTATTCCATAAAACAAAGGAAAATTTAATTTTCTTCTCCCTGTGTTGAGGGAGTGCTGGGAGTTTCCGGAGCACATTAGATAGTATGACTAAAACTTTTTCTGGGTCTGGGCTGTGCCTGTTGCTGCCTTTGGGAAAAGTCAGCCTAATCCAGGAAAGTTTATTTCTTTTTTTTGTTGATTTTATTTTTCTTTAATCTCCTGCCACACCATAAGTGGACCTGCACAGTTCAGATGAGTTGTTCAAGGGTCAGCTGTAGTCGTTTGGCGCCTGCTTGAATAGGAGGAGCTCAGGAGGGTTTCCGTCAAAAGATGATGCAATTTCCGTTGAAATAGGATGGAAGTGAATCTTACAAAAGCTGGGGAAGGCGGTGCTATGGTCTGAATGTTCATGCCCCTCAAAATTCATATGTTAAATCCTAACCTCCAAGGTGACGGTATTACATGGTGGGTAGGCCTTTAAGAGGTGATCAGGTCATGGGGGCGGTGCCTTATAAACTAGGCCTGAGAGAGATACCCACCCCAGCCCCTTCCACTACATGAAGACGCAGCAAGAAGGTGCCATCTATGAACCAGAAAGTTGTCTCCAAACATGGTATCTGCCTTGATTTTAGACTTCCCAGCCACCAGAACTATGAGAAATAAATTTTTCTGTTTATAAGCTACCCAGTCTATAGTATTTGTTGTTATTTTTGTTTTTTTTTGAGCGGAGTCTCGCTCTTGTCGCCCAGGCTGGAGTGCAATGGCACGATCTCGGCTCACTGCAACCTCCACTTCCAAGGTTCAAGCGATTCTCCTGCCTCAGCCTCCCGAGTAGTTGGGATTACAGGCACCCATCACCACGTCCGACTGCTTTTTGTATTTTTAATTGAGATGGGGTTTCACCATGTTGGCCAGGCTGGTCTTGAACTCCTGATCTCAGGTGATCTGCCCATCTTGGCCTCCCAAAGTGCTGGGATTACAGGCGTGAGCTACGGCTCCTGGCTTCGGAATTGCATCTTAATCTCTGTGGCAGCTGCTATTTTGTTTTCTAAGTTCATGAGCACAGGTGGCTGCCTCTACCTTTGTCTTCCACTTAAGCAGGAACAATTTAGGAAGCAGACTCCACCCAATGCTGCAAATTGGCCCCATTATCAATGACCCCGACAGAATTTCAGGAGTGGCAGGCCACTCCAAACTGCACAAAGTACAGGTTGCTTATAATCCCCAGGAGAAAAGAAAATATCCAGCTTCTTCGCGGTGCAATCATGGCCATAGGAGGAAGGACTAGCAGGAAACAGAGCAAAGGAACAAAGTTCAAAGCCTGCCCTCTTTCCACGTGGAAGTTCTCTCCCTAATCTTAAAATCAAATATAAAGCTTAAATTGTAAATTGAGCAGCATTTCCCTCTCAGTACCCTTTCCATTTTCCCACAGGTAAGCTTTGCCTAAAGAAGAGGGTCAGGCCTGGCCGTGTGCAGTGGCTCACGCCTGTAATCCCAGCACTTTGGGAGGCTGAGGCAGGCAGATCACGAGGTCAGGAGATCGAGACCATCCTGGCTAATTCAGTGAAAACCCGTCTCTACTAAATATACAAAAAAAAAAAAAAAAAAAAACTAGCCGGATGTGGTGGCAGGCACCTGTAGTCCCAGCTACTCAGGTGCCTGAGGCAGGAGAATGGCATGAACCCAGGAAGCGGAGCTTGCAGTAAGCTGAGATTGCGCCACTGCACTCCAGCCTGTGTGACAGAGACAAACTCTGTCTCAAAAAAAAAAAGAAGAGGGTCAGGCCTAACTTGGCTCACAAAAGACTATTTATGCAAAAGGAACATGAAGAAGCAATGGATAATCAGCACATGAGTATATTCTGGAATAAGCTTGGAAGCCCATGGATGGGGACATGTGTCTAGAGGACCAATCACCCCGACAATGTAAAGAACGAGTTCTGACCGGGTGCAGGGGATCCCACCTCGAATTCCAGCACTTTGAAGGCAAAGGCGGGCGGATCACTTGAGCTTGGGAGTTTGAGACCAGCCCAGGCAACATGGCGGTGTGGGGGGCTGGGGGCATCTCTACCAAAATTTAAAAATTAGACATTGTGGTGGCAATGCACCTGTAGTCCCAGCTACTGGGGAGGTCGAGGTGGAGGATCACATGAGCCCAGGAGTTTGAAGCTGTGGTGAGCCATGATTATTGCACTCCTGCACTCCAGCCTGGGGGATAAAGCGAGAGCCCCATCTCAAAAAATCATAAAAAGAAACTAAGTAAAATAAAGAGTAAAAGTTCTTACTTACGGCTTAAAGTAGAGGCAGTTTGTATCAAGATAAAGTGTATGCTTACTGAAAAGAACTCATGCCCACCCTCCACCCACATACATTTTTTCTTGTCCTCTTCACTCCTGTATGAATAAAGCGTCTCCATTAGGTGATTAGGAAGCAGCTTGTGGAGGTTAGACAGTGTGTCAAACGTGTGACACAAAACTTCTGGCTGGGCATAGTTTTTCGGCTTCTTACACTTGTCAAGGAGTGAAAATTTCATCATGCTGGAGCTGCTGCTGGCTGTTCTCATGATACCGGTTGCATCACAGAGAAGAACAAACTGAGAACATGAGGAGTGGAGGGATGTGCAATTGTTCTCCTGGCAAGCTTTCCTCCATCTCAAAGATGCTTTGAGATCTCTTACTGCCTCGCATTCTGAGAGTCACAATGGCCCAGGCATTGGTCCGGAACCCTGAGTGCTCGTCCTACGTTTTCAAAGCAGACAAAACCAGCCCATTGAAAATATCCTGCCAAGCCATTCAGGGATTTTTGGCAGAAACTCCAGTCTTGTGTCTGGACATGGACCATTTCTGGGGAAAACTGAGAGCTTTGCTAAAAGGAAGAGGGGAAAGTGGGGGCGCGCATATCCGGTGATATTTTCCCATCTGGTACTTTGTAGAAGCCTTGCTCCCAGTATGTACCTAATTAAGGCTCCACAGACCTACCAGGCCCAAAGAGAGAGTGGTTACATCAGTGCAGTCCTCAGCATAACCGAGGAAAGAGCCTCATCGTCCAAAACTGAGCAAATGCCCAGATTAACACAGGTAAGAAGCCAAACTGCTTCTTATGTTCTTATCCAAACTAATACCAAGAAAACAAAGTAAACAAATGCTCAACTGGAGCTTTCCCGGTAAGAAGCCATTCTTCATTGTAGACCAAAACGCACAGAACAATAGAAGTATTAAATAATCTTAAATCACCACACCTGATAGCACAGCCCAGCGCAAGATAGAAGCGGCTAAGAACTACTATCAGATTTAGAACAAAAATGCAAATAATAGAGTTTGTTACAGCTACTTTTAGATTTCAGCATGCTTTACCAGGAGCCAGGTTCCCCGTAATTGTTCTACTCTTCATGAACCAGCTAGAGAAGCACATTGCAGGTTGGTGAGAAGCAGAGAAGGCGTGTAAGCCTAGCATGCTATGGCAAATCTGGGAGCTTGGACCAGCTTTTCACCAACCTTAAAAACATTTGGCCAAGACTATTAAAGCATCATTATTATACCATATGACACATTAGTGGCCAGAGCGGCAAATATAAAATTCCATTCATATATGCATACATATAGATCTATAGATGTATTTTTTTTTTTTTGAGATGGAGTTTTGCTCTTGTTGCCCAGGCAGGAGTGTAATGGCGTGATCTCGGCTCACCGCAACCTCTGCCTCCCAGGTTCAAGCAATTCTCCTGCGTTGGCCTCCCAAGTAGCTGGGATTACAGGCATGCACCACCACGCCCAGCTAATTTTGTATTTTTAGTAGAGATGGAGTTTCTCCATGTTGGTCAGGCTGGTCTTGAACTCCCGACCTCAGGTGAGCCGCCCACCTTGGCCTCCCAAAGTGCTGGGTTATAGGCCTGAGCCACCTCACCCGGCTTTCTTTTCTTTCTTTTTTCCCTTCCCCTCCCCTCTCCTCCCCCTTCCCTCCCTTCCCTTCCCTTTCTTTCTCTTTCTTTTTGAGACCGAATTTTGCTCTCTGTGGCCCATGCTGCAGTGCAGTGGTGTGGTCACAGCTCACTGTAGCCTCGACCTCCGGGGCTCAAGCAATCCTCCCACCTCAGCCTCACAAGTAGCTGAGTCTATAGGTGTGCACCACTACGCCCAGCTAATTTTTATTATTTTTATTTTGTAGAGATAGGGTCTCTCTATGTTGCCCTGGCTGGTCCCAAACTCCTGACCTCAAGCAATCCTCTTGCCTCAGCCTCCCAGAGTGCTGTGATTACAGGCACAAGCCACTATGTCTGACCTATTCCATCTCTTAACTTTCAACTTGCAAACTCAAAAAGTCGAACTTAAAAAAAAATACTTTAAATGCAAGTACATATTTAAAATATGTTATATAACTAACAAGAACCACTTGAATTCAATGTGATTCTCATAATTTTACAGGTGTTTTTGGTGGGGAGAAGTGGGGTAGAATATTCTGGCAGCCGGAAGACATATCCCCGGCTTCTTTCTTCCAAGCAAAGCTGAGTGCATTCCTCTAAACCTTCATTTATATAAATAGCAAACAACAAACCATGTTTTAAGTAATTCAATATGCCAAGGAAGTGATGTACTAAAATGTAATTCCTTACACTTCATGTAAATTGACTCATATGTTCTTAGTCAATGCTCTCAATGACTATTCCATTGCAACTGATGGAATGTTTATAGTTATCTGATGCATGCTGACCTTGGTTGAAATCTGAAGTAGGTCACAATTATTAAATTTTGTTTTTAAATAAACTATCAGATGGATATATATTTTTTACACACACATATATATATATTTACAATGAATAACACTTCTAGGAATCAGTCTCATTCATTTTCTCTAATTACGGTGTGATTAAAGAACACTGTTTAGGAGAGACGTGTCATGAATGACGCCTGGCAAATATTCTGCTGCTAATCAGCTGTGTGATCTTGATCTGCGCCAACCAGGCCTCAGCCCATGGTACTAATATTCCTGGATGGAACAAATGCTTTCATTTTGTATTTTGTTTTGTATTCCTCTTACTTCCAATTCTATTATTCAGTGGCTAATATATTTACCTTTTCAAAACTGGACTTTTAACATATTATTATTTTCTCCCAAGTCTTTTGTTGTTGTGATGAGAGCTGCTATGCCGGGCCAGCAGCCCACAGAGGTGCTAGCAGCGTGTTATTAACTAAATTGATCCCGCAGCGCAGCAGCTGCATGACTCTGGGTTGTTTTTCTAGTTAGGCTGATCTTTTATTCATGACTTTCAGGTAAACGCCATTCCTTTTTCTGTTCCTAAGAGGGTTTCTGTGTCTCCTGAATACCTTCTTCTTCCCCCCTGCCATGGTGGGTGTGACAAGATCAGCTGGCTTCCAGAAGGCAAGGTGTTCAGTAATGTTCAAAGAGAGAAGATTATCTCCAAGTTTTTTAAGGAAAGCATTCTAAAGAAAGTGTTCCGTTCACAACAAATGAGGTGGGAGGGGTCTGACGACCAGAAAGGGACTTCAAGTTACACCTTTCCTGGCACCAGAAAGTAAGTTCTGACACTGAAACGTTAACCAAAACTTAAAGTGAATTTGTGATATAAGGCTAGGAAAATAGAGTTACAGAGTATAGGTATCTGAAAAATAGAAAGGCTTATGAAGCAATTCAAATTGCAGAAATCAAGTCTTAAATCAAAACAAAGGAGAAAATATATGATTGAGAATTTATTCAGAAGCACTAGCTGCAACATATGCAGATGTGAAATTCAGTGATTGATGTGTTTATTTTGCTTCCTTTTGGAAATATGTTCATATACATCACTATCATACGTTCTAGGAATAAATAGTTTTTAAACAATATTTCTTAACTATTTGCAACAAAACACTGGCCTCCCAAATAGTACATCGCTATGGGAGCAGAGTGGTAAAGGTTAATTTTTAAAACTTCAAATTAGAAATATTTGCATAGATATTTCTTAAAAAGGAATTATACAAACACAAGAAGGTATATTTAAGATGAATGCTCATAGAATCGAGTTGTAAATCAGGATAAATTGGCCACTACTGAAAGACAAAGCAGTTGCTCAAAAAGCAAAAACAAAAAAAAGACTAGATTGCTAAACCGTATGCTAAATACAAATTGCTCATAATTGAAATGGAATGTTTCCCATTGACTTAGCATCTTATTTGAGAACAAAACTGCATATTATTTAGAAAATATTGTCCTAATGTTCAAAAAATGTTACATAATATATTGAACAAGATTCTGCTATAGGCTGGGCACAGTGGCTCACAGCTGTAATCCTAGCACTTTGAGAGGCCAACATGGGTGGACCACCTGAGGTCAGGAGTTTGAGACCAGCCTGACCAATATGGTGAAACCCTGTCTCTACCATAAATATAAAAAAATTAGCCAGGCGTGGTGGCATGCGCCTGTAGTCCCAGCAACGTGGGAGGCTGAGACAGGAGAATTACTTGAACCCAGGAGGCAGAGGTTGCAGTGAGCTGAGATTGCGCCATTGCACTCCACCCTGGGCAACAGAGTGGGACTCTGTCTCAAAAAGGAAAAAAAAAAAAAGACTCTGCTGTACATGACCAGCCATGACCTTGGCAATTCCAAAGGGAACAGCAAAGGAAGATGAGGACAAATGCATGGGTAATATCAAAAGGTGAAAGATACTGAAGGAGGTAGACTGAAATCGAAGCCTTTTCCCTCCAGAATAATTAGAATCTAAGTAATGTTGCTACTGACATATCTTTGCATAATTCAGGACAATGGAAAGCAATGTTATCTCAAGGTGCTTTCCAAAGTAGTTACGTGGTAGTCAATGTCATCGCCTTTGTTACAGGAGGAGAAACTCAGGTGGGCAGCAAGCCGTGCTTACTGGACTACTAAGTGACTGACCCAAGGCTTGCCTTTGTCTCCTTAGCCCGCCTCGCTTGTAATTAACGCAAGAGTTTGCTAAATGCCTGAGATAGAGAGCATCTGCCTCATCCTATTGTGTTTATGAAAGAATGGTTTCACTCAGGATCAGCTAAAGAGGTGCAGATTTAAAGTAAGGGAAGCTGAGGCTACCACTAAAATCTGAATCCTGGGAATGGCCATAAGATGGCTGGATGTGCAGGGGCCAAGGGTTTGGCCCTCTGAAGATTTGCTGAAAAATCAACTTGCAAAAGGCAGAGTAACTGGGGAAAAGGCATACAGATTTATTTAGCATGTGTTATACATGGGAGTGTACAGAATGAAAATTCAGAAATAGAGGGGAGAGTTTCCAGTTTTATGCTTAGGTTCAACAAAGTATGGACAGCTGTGTAAAAATACGATTGGACAAAAACGGTTTGATCTAATGCTAATAGCCTGAGCGGATGAACCCAGCAAGGCCTGGCTCTCTAGATTCTTCTTGGCCTCTCTGAGCAGTGTTCCTTCCTTCTGGGTATGGGGCAGGGCACTCTCTGGAATGGGAGTCTTTTTTGTTTGTTTGTTTTTTTGAGACGGAGTCTCGCTCTGTCGCCCAGGCTGGGGTGCAGTGGCCGGATCTCAGCTCACTGCAAGCTCCGCCTCCCGGGTTTACGCCATTCTCCTGCCTCAGCCTCCTGAGTGGCTGAGACTACAGGCGCCCGCCACCTCGCCCGGCTAGTTTTTTGTATTTTTTTAGTAGAGACGGGGTTTCACTGTGTTCGCCAGGATGGTCTCGATCTCCTGACCTCGTGATCCGCCCGTCTCGGCCTCCCAAAGTGCTGGGATTACAGGCTTGAGCCACCGCGCCCGGCCTGGAATGGGAGTCTTATGACCTACAGTCAAACAAGCTAGGTCAGATAATTTCCTTATGGCCAGTTTTTACACAGAAAGGCAAAGGGAAAATTAGAGTAATATTTTTAGGTTTCATGGCTGGCTTTGGGAAAAAAGCATTCTGATTTCTGTAACTTGCATTGGAAAAGAGGGATTCTAGTTTCTCAGGCTAGCCTTGGAGGGAGAGTAGGACTGAGAGACAGGCAGGCAGAAAAAGGTCAGAGAAAAACTTTTGCTTCTGAGGCTATTTCCTAAGGCTTCATTTTGGGGAACTGTTTTCTGAGCCTCAACAGAAAGAAGGTGCATTTTCTTGGCCTTGGGATTGATGTTAAGCTGGGTCTGAGCTGCTGTAGAAAATGACCCACTGTCCAACCCCCTACACTGGGCCAGAGCCAGACCACACCCAAGGGTTTGGAGAGGGCACCATTTCCAAGTTGCTGCTTTCATATTTCACACCACCACGGCCGTGCACATTTAGCAATGAGGGAAGGGCCAGCCATGATTTTGATGCTGATGTCAAAGCATTTGAAAGTCTCCAGAGAAAGGAAGACCAGTTGAGTGGGGGTGATAATATGAAAGGAATGTTTTTAAGAGTAAGTTCTGTTAAGGAAAAGAAAGAATCTTAGAGGATGCATTTATGGATGACAAATCTCAGAAGGACTCTAAGGGATCAGGAATCAGTTTGAGTTCTGAAATAACAGAAAAAAGGCATGAACAGAAACATAAAGCAAGGAAGATGGGAAATGTGTAAGCCAGATATGTGGAATTCACACACACGCACACATAATTTCTGTCTCAAGAACGGGGAACATTTCCCAGCTAGATATATTTGTAGAAAGCAATAGCTGGAAATACATGAACCCCAATATTTACCCCTATTCACAATTTTTCTAGTAATTGTAAATTGGGAAACATTACATAATACATCTAAGGCTCAGGTTACTCAATTATAAAATAGGAATAACTAGGCTGGGCTCAGTGGCTCATGCCTATAATCCCAGCATTTTGGGAGGCTGAGCCTGGCAGACCACCTGAGGTCAGGAGTTCGAGACCAGCCTGGCCAACATGGCGAAACCCCTCTCTACTAAAAATACAAAAAATTAGCCGGGCATGGTGGCAGGTGCCTGTAATCCCAACTACTAGGGAACTAGGGAGGCTGAGGCAGGAGAATTGCTTGAACCTGGGAGGCAGAGGTTGCCATGAGCCGAGATCACATATTGCACTCCAGCCTGGGTGACAGAGCAAGTCTCTGTCTTAAAAAAAAAAAAAAAGAAAGAAAGAAAGAAAGAAAATAAAATAGGAATAACTAGTGGTACTTGCTTCATTGGATTATTAGGCATATACATTGGTTAATCCATATAAAATATTCAGCACTATGCCTGGCATATAGTCACCACACCATACATTTCAGAGAATACTATTTTTGCAATAATTAAATCAATTCAAACATTTATTGAGTGCCTTACCTACTACATGCCAGGCACTCTGTTAGATAGAATATGGGCAGATATCACCTTCAAGATGTTGAAAAGAAAGTGATTGAGATCTTGTAAATGAATAATTATAATGTAACTAAGGGACTGTAAATAAATCATTATAATATAACCAAGTAGGGATCTTGGAGGAGATAGCAACTTACTTTTGTTTTCTTTTTCTTTTTTTTTTTTTCTGTATGTTTTTTAGCAATTTACTCTTCCTGAACAATTAGGAAAAATGACTTGTGAGTTTGAACCGTATGACTAGAATTTAGCCAGCTCAAAAAAAAAAGGAGATAAAAAGGAGGTACTATTACAGGAAGAGTAACAACGATATATGCCCTGGAGGAGAGGGTTTAGGAAAATTGTAAAATGTCCGATGTGCTTGACATGAAGTGGGCGCTGGGAAGATGATGAGCAGATACCTAAAGGATGGCTGCAGAATTTGGGTTTCCTTCTTCAGGCATTAGGAGGCAGTTGAGCAGGTCTGTATTTTAGAGCAGCAGTATGGAAAACAGCCGAAGGAAGAGAGGGCCTAGAAGGGAAACCTCCAAGGAGCCTGCAAGGAATGAGGCCTGCGCAAATCTTGTCCATTCACTTACATCGATTGTGTTTCTATGACTGTGCTTCTATGTGCCCAGCACAGTTTTAAAGGGTTGGGGATGTAGAAATGAACTAGACAGGCAAGGCCCCTGCCCACATGGAGTCTGATATTCTACAGGGGAGAGACAGGCAATACAAAAACAAACAAGTAAACAGCAACATTCTGAGGAGTACAAAGAAGAAACTAAAAACAGGGTGTCATGAAGTAGAGTAAGGCAGGTGGTAGGTGGGAAGGGTTTCTTTAAAGGGAAGGTCTTTCTGAGGAGAAAATGGAAATGCAGAGGAAAGAGTCAGGAGTCAGGGATCAAAGAACCTGAGAAACCCTTGAAATTGTGTTCAACATGTGGTATATAAGCGCATTTTTATGGGGAGATTCTCAAAGGGGCATGGCCGTGATCTCATCCCCCCATATGATATTTAGTATTCATTTGCTGTACTTACATATAGAATTAATTTTGTTTTAAATTTTTCTCTATATCAAAAGGTGGGGGAGATAGCTATGTAGATATATCTAACTAGATATACAGATATTCTTCCCCCACCCCTCCACTTATTTCATGGAGCTGTAATAAGAGATACGCACTTAGGGGTACAAAATTGGGCTCTGTGATTTAAATGTATCCTCTACATGAAAAAAGGAAAAAATCGTCTTTTGTTCTTCCTATTGAAAGGCCGACGACGGACCTGAAACTGACCTGATGGGCTTGGTGTCAACAAGGATGCCTCTTCTATGTTAATTAATATATTGTAGAAGCATAGATATAACCTTTATATTTTAGCGTAGTCTGGAGGGCTACGTACGGGCGGTGCTCCTGGCTTGATGTGAGCAGGCGGTGGGAGTTGAGGCGGGCGGGCCAGGCCCCGGGTCCCAGAGGCCTACTGGCCATCTTGCAGAGAGTTCAGCCTGGAAAGGCCCAGGGAAGGGCCTGGAGGCCTCCGGAAAGGCCCGGGGAGGGTCAAGGAAGCCCGAGGAGGCCCAGGAAGGCCCCAGAAGGTCCAGGACGCCGAGGGGAAAGTCAGAGAAGGCCCGGGAGGCTCAGGCTTTCCTGCGAGGCCCGGGGCGGCCTCTCCAGGCCAGGCTGGCCGAGTGGGCTGCGCAGCCCCAGAGGGGGCCGTGCGGGGCGCAGGGACAGGGCCTGAGGCTGGTCGTCCTCCCCTGGCGGCGGCGTGCGTCCCGCGGGCTCGGCAGCCGGGTGACCCCCGAGAGGCTCTGCGCCTGGGCGGCCACCGGCGACCCCGCGGCCCGCGAATACCGGTGGACCTGGTGGAACGCGAGGCCTCCCGGGGCGCCCCCGCTCTCTGGTAGTTGCCGGGAGACCCGGCCGGTGGGGAAGCCCGCGGAGCCGCAGCCCCGGCCCCGGCGCCCGCAGGTCTCTCTGGGCCCCGCCTGGGCCCTGGGCCCGACTCCCACCCCTGCGCCGGCCCGCGGGCTTCGCAGTCCCTACACCGCCGACCCGGCTGCGCTCGAGGCTGCCCGCCGCCCTCTCTGTCCCCCGCTGCAGGAAGCCCGAGGCAGAGGGGGCGCCCTCCAAGCCGTCAGCCACGCACGCGGAGGCGCTGGGGCCTCGGGGCGGCGCACCAGGAGAGAACGCCGGGGAGGACACTGGGGCCTTCGGCGAGGTGGGGTAAGAGACCCGGCACCGGGGAATCCCGCACCCCCTCCTGCTACCCCTGGAACTGGGCTCCCCACCCAGTCCAGCCACAGCTCAGGAGGAAAAGGCGATTCCTCTTCCCGGGGGCCTCGCAGCTCCCTGAGACACGCGCCTTCACGCACTCCAGCCCCTAAAGCTCCTGTCCCCCAGCTCGCAGTACCCAAGGCGTCCTTTGTCCCCAGGGCCGTCCCTCGGGTGCGGTGGCCTTGTCCAGGAACTGGATGCCCTCCTCCTTGACACACCCCCAGTGGCCCCAGGCAGCGCCACCTGCTCAGCCACGCCTTCCTCCTGCATTCAAACCCAGTGTCTGGCATGCACACACCCGGTGGACCAATACCGGCGTTGGCTGAAAACCGACCTAAACTAAATCTCCCATTTCTTCCTACACTTTTAAGTAGGGGACAATCAATTGTAAACGATTAGCAGATAGACCGATTAGTGCGGTGGCTTTAATTTGTAATTCTTGGCCAGGCGCAGTGGTTCACGCCTGTAATCCCAGCACTTTGGGAGGCTGAGGCGGGTGTATCACGAGGTCAGGAGTTCAAGACCAGCCTGGCCAACATGGTGGCTTGAACCCGGGAGGCAGAGGTTGCAGTGAGCCGAGATCGCGCCACTGCACTCCAGCCTGGGCAACAAAGTGAGACTGTCTCAAAAAAAAAAAAAAAAAAAGTTATTCTTTCCAGATAGCCATACCTTAATGCAGTGACTTTTTTGCTTGTTACCTTAGAGTTCTCTAATTCTTTTACTTTAAACGGCAGTGGGTTAAAACGTTTTAGGTACCTTGACTCATTGGTGTGGAAAATATAGTTTGGTCCTGGGGGCGATCTGGTGTCTCTGAAATATGCACGAGGTGCTTGCCTGGCCTAGTTGTAAGGGTTCAATCCTGCTTTCAAATGGAGCAATTGTTTTGAATGATTAAAAGGAGACTTTGTGCCCCTGTTTTCTAAGTTCTGGATAATTCACCATAGTTTGTTCCAATTTGTATTTCATCTTCTTAGCTGGTTATTTACTTTCTCACCTCTGATCCGAATTTCCTCATCTTGTTCTGAGATCTGCTAGTTTGCTGTTGTCTGTGCTCCTTTTGAGTCAGGCTTGCCCCTTGTTTTTGGTTGGTTTGGTACTGTCACCCTCACCCTGCTCGCCTAGCCCCTCTCTTCTGCTTTCTAAGCATTCTCTTACCTCCTTTAGATGGGAAATCAAACTCACACTTCTTCTTTTTTATAAATGTTGACCCTTACTCATACATGTGCCTGTCCCACAATCTGTATAGGATTTTAAGGAAACAGAGCAGCAGCTACAACAAAATGGGGAGAAGAAATGAGACCTGTGGTAACAGCCTACGTGTGTCAAACGTCTCTCAGGAGGTATGGCAGGCGCTGTTGAACTTGAGTGTTTGGGCAGCGGCTCCTGTTGCTAAGACAACTCCCTTGGAGTTTTCTTGCAGTGATGTCCTTGCTGCTTTTGCATCGTGGGCAGTTTATCCTGTGTTTTCCTTTTGGCACGTTTGGAACGGCAAATGGAAATTTTCTATTTCTTTTAACAAAGGAAAAATTAGCCAGCTCTTCTCCAAATGCCAAACATTTCAAGTTGCAATTTTGCTTCATTAAAGGTGCTACCTTGTTATCCACCAGGCAGTGCTCACTTCCTTTGTTTTCACACACACGCCCTTTGTGAAAAATATTGGTAAGGCAGGTGGGATATCACAAAGCATAATCAAGTCCCAACTCTTAAGAAATTTGCACACTGTCAGACTTCATGTTTAGTTAATGAGCCTTCTTTACCAGTTGATCAATTTGGTTATGTTAATTTTTTTTGTTGTTTTTGGTTTTTGTTTGTTTGTTTTGGAGACAAGGCAGTCTTCCTCTGTCTCCCAGGCTGCAGTGCTGTGGCAGGATCTCGGCTCACTGCAGCCTCCATCTCCCAGGTTCAAGCGATTCTCCTGCCTCGGCCTCCCGAGTAGCTGGGACTACACGCATGTGCCACCACGCCGGCTAGTTTTTATATTTTCAGTAGACACATGTTGGCCAGGCTGGTCTGGAACTCCTGACCTCAAGTGATCCACCCGCCTTGGCTGCCCAAAGTGCTGGGATTACAGGTGTGACCTACCCATGCCTGGCCTGGTTACATTCATTTTATTTTATAATTGCAACAACACAGTTTCATCAACTGAGGATGTTTCTTTCACATGTTCATTTCATACAAGAGTACCAGGATTTATATAGCTGAAAAAAGCTTAAAAATCCACCAGATATCGTAAAAAGGTTTGAAGGGGCACATCTCACACATGAACGTAAAAACCCAGTCATCATGCTGTGAACTACAAAAGGATCTTTTAAATACAAATAACTGGGCCTCACCCTCATTCTTTTTTTTTTTCCTTTTTTGGAGACGGAGTCTCACTCTGTCACCCAGGCTGGAGTGCAGTGGCACTATCGCAGCTCACTGCAACTTCTGCCTCTCGGGTTCAAGCGATTCTCCCCTCAGCCCCCCAGTAGCTGGGATTACAGGCGCCCGCCACCACACCCAGCTAATTTTTGTATTTTTAGTAGAGATGGGGTTTCACCAAGTTGGCCAGGCTGGTCTAGAACTCCTGACTTGAGGTGATCTGCCCGCCTCGGCCTCCCAAAATGCTGGGATTACGGGCTTGAGCCACCGCGCCCGGCCCTCACCGTCATTCTTTAAAATCAGGATTTTTTTTTTCTCAACAATTATTTTTAAAAACCTCCCCAGGTGATGATTCTCATGTAGAGATTAGCCCTTGTACATATCATGCCAGAGAGCAGAGTATTAGTTGTATTATATTTTTCATAAATCTGTAGATAAAGATAATCTGCAGCCTCCCTTCCAATGTTCAACTACCCTTCCCATCAGGAGATATCTCTTTGTGGATAAATTAAATCCTCATGCTGTTTTGAAGCTTATTTCTCTCTGTTCCTCCTTAATGAAGAGATTGTATCTAATAATACCTAACATTTCATTTGCTTAGAGTTTCATTTACAATGCTTTTTTGAGACAGAAAACAATTGGGTTCATTCCTAAAAATTTACTTTCTTATAAACTAATCACCTCTTCACTTTCTGTTTTCCAGAATAAATTGTTACAGTCTTGTACACACCTGCCACATTTTCCTCCGTAGTGCTCTGCACCTTGTCTGGAACATAAATACTCTGTTGTTAGTACATTTCCCTTTTGATTTTTGGCTTTCTTTTGAATATTTCGTAAGTGTTTCTCCACATCTGGAAGCCAGAATGAGTAGTGGGCTGGTTAGTGTTGAATATAATGTGAGGGTTACAGACTTCCTGTGGTTGATGGAAAGATTTTTATATGCTTTCATTTTTTAAATTTTATTTATTTGTTTATTTATTTATTTATTTTGAGACAGTCTCACTCTATGGCCCAGGCTGGAGGGCAGTGGTGTGATTGCAGCTCACCGCAACTTCCACCTCCTGGGTTCAAGCGATTCTCCTGCCTCAGCCTCCCAAATAGCTGGGATTACAGGTGTGTGCCACCACACCCGGCTGATTTTTGTATTTTTATTGGAGACAGGGTTTCACCATGTTGGCCAGGCTGGTCTCGAACTCCAGACCTCAGGTGATCCTGACCTGCCCCGGCCTCCCAAAGTGCTAGGATTACAGGCATGAGCCACCAGACCCAGCTTTTTATAGGCTTTTAGATCTGATACTCAGATATAGAAAGTTTGATTAATGCACAATTGTGTTCCAGAGACACACTGAACAGGACATTTTATTCCATTTTAAAAATCAATTTTGAAAACCTGTGTGTTATTATTTTTAACAAAATGTGAATGAAACCACAAATTATTGTAAAAGCCTTTCTAATTCCTCAACAATAGGTGTTATCAAGCTGATAAGGGCTTGGTTAAGAGAAAATTGCTTTCTCCTCAAAGATGCTGAGAAGTTCTTTATAATGAGGGGTGAGAGTCACGAAGCTTTGTGCCTTTTGTCATACTTTACCCAAAGAACGTGTGACATGATTGAGGTTTTTATGTTTTCTTAATGTTAAGTTTATCCTAAAACAAATATTGTTTTAGAACTTATCTCACTGGAATTTGGATTCAGAAGTGCCTGTTCCTGAAAACAAAATCCTCCCAGCTGGAAGGGATAGAGCAGCAGGTGGTAAGAAATCGTAGATGTGTATACTTATACTGAAAGAATCACTCATATTTAAAGGGGGTTTGTTTTGAATATAATCAGTTTTATGTAACTATTAATTGTCATTTTTTATACACATTTCAGGCAAAATTAACAAGGTAAGGATAAATGTTTGGTTTTAAAGTATTCATAAAACATACTATTTTAAAATTATAAGTATGTTCTTTAAAAAAAATTTCCTTCCTGAAAGTTAAACTTTAAATTTCATTTCTGTAGAGTTCTTCACACAAGTCAAAGTCAAATATTTTACAGAGTTTCAAATTGGTTATTACATTAATATTTTGTCATATTAAGTATTTTTCAGTATAACAATACTATAAATGAAAATTGAGTATCGTCTTTTTTAGTTATTGTCAAAAAGGAAGTAGTCCTGTCCTTTAAAATGTCTTGAAGCAGGCTGGGTGCAGTGGCTCACGTCTGTAATCCCAGCACTTTGGGAGGCTGAGGCAAGTGGATCACTTGAGGTCAGGAGTTTGAGACCAGCCTGGGCAATATGGTGAAACCCCATCTCTACCAAAAAAAAAATTAGCCGAGCATGGTGGCACATGCGTGTAGTCCCAGCTACTCGAGAGGCTGAGCTCAGCAGGAGGATCGCTTGAGCCCAGGAAATGGAGGTTTCAGTGAGCCAAGATTGTGCCCCTGTACTCCAGCCTGGGTGACAGAAGGAGACCCTGTCTCAGCAACAAAAACAAAAAGTCTTGAAGTAGTTGAAATGACCAATATCTTGTTCTGAAGTAGTGGAAAATTAATCTTTTTGTTTATCCTTTTTGATCAGAACATAAAACATTTAACTGCAAAATAAAGACAATCTTAATGATATTCAAGTCTTATTAACAGTTTAGTTGGTATTTGTAATAAATAGGTTATACTAATTTTTGCTGAAATCAGTAAAAACAAAATATTTCTTTATATATAAACAAAGTATCATTCAATTTTACCATGTATTCCTTGATTAGAACAAGAGCTGTACATTGTTAGAACAAGAATAGGGAACAGAGATATATTATGTTTAAAAGTCTTCTGCTGCCTTATAGAACTATTTGGAAATTCCAGTGGAGCAGCCGATGCCAGAACCTAATTTGTCGGCACATACTCAAAAAAGTACACAGGTGGGATTTGATTCATCATACCCTTAAAATATTACATTTTAAAAATATATGCAGCTACTAAACGATTTCCCATTATTTTTCTGTCATCAGAATAGTAAACAAGGGATCTTTCAATTATGGAATTGTGCTCTTAATGAAGGAAGTACCATAGAGAAGAGGTAAGCGAATAGTTATTTTGTAACACCCTAAATTACTGAAATAAATTTAAAATACACATGAGATAACTACTTGGAATACAAGGACCATGAACCACCAGAAGAAAATAGTATTCTGTGGGAATAGTGGGCAATGATAGAAATCCACCCTAAAACAGGAAGTGGCTGCAAATACCACCAGACAATTAGAATAGGTGGGAATCAAGAGTTTTACTATGTTCTGACAATGAAGATTTTAGATGGATAAAGTATGGGCTTCCTGTTGAAAGCAACAGGAACTGTAATAGGAAAGTAGTATTGCATTCCAGGGACTATGTTAATTCCTTGTATGTAGTAGTTCATGTAACTCACAGCTGACCATGTAAGGAAGGCAGTTATCATCATCCCTGTTTTACAGTTGAGGACGCTTGAGGCATGGTGACAAGTAACTTGCTCAGAGTCGCACAATATTAATGAAAGGTGGAGGCCGGGCGCGGTGGCTCAAGCCTGTAATCCCAGCACTTTGGGAGGCCGAGACGGGCGGATCACGAGGTCAGGAGATCGAGACCATCCTGGCTAACACAATGAAACCCCGTCTCTACTAAAAATACAAAAAAATTAGCCGGGCGAGGTGGCGGGCGCCTGTAGTCCCAGCTACTTGGGAGGCTGAGGCAGGAGAATGGCGTAAACCCGGGAGGCGGAGCTTGCAGTGAGCTGAGATCCGGCTACTGCACTCCAGCCTGGGCGACAGAGCGAGACTCCGTCTCAAAAAAAAAAAAAAAAAAAAAGAAAGAAAGGTGGAACCAGGATATGAAAGTAACCTGGCTCAGGCTCATAGACATTACAGTTTATCGCTTCTCAGACCTTACCTGAGGTTTTTTTTTGTTTTTTTTTTTTGTTTTTTTTGAGATGGAGTTTCACTCTTGTTGCCCAGGCTGGAATGCAAAGGTATGATCTCGGCTCATCGCAACCTCTGCCTCCTGGGTTCAAGTGATTCTCTTTCCTCAGCCTCCTGAGTAACTGGGATTTCAGGCATGGGCCACCATGCCCAGCTAATTTTGTATTTTTAGTAGAGACGGGGTTTCTCCATGTAGTCAGGCTGGTCTCGAACTCCCGACCTCAGGTGATCCACCCACCTTGGCCTCCCAAAGTTCTGGGATTACAGGTGTGAGCCACCACGCCAGGCTGCTTTTTAATTTATTAGTATACTTTTTTAAGTTCTGGGATACATGTGCAGAACTTGCAGGTTTGTTACATAGGTATGGTGGTTTGCTGCACCCAACCTTACCTGAGTTTTAAATCTTTTTTATTTTTTTATTTTTTTTTTTAGACAAAGTTTTGCTCTTGTTGCCCAGGCTGGAGTGCAATGGCACGATCTCAGCTCACTGCAACCTCCGCCTTCCAGGTTCAAGCAATTCTCTGCCTCAGCCTCCCAAGTAGCTAGGATTACAGGTGCCCACCACCACGCCTGTTTAATTTTTGTATTTTTAGTAGAGACGGGGTTTTACCACCTTGGCCAGGCTGGTCTTGAACTCCTGACCTCGTGATTCACCCACCTCGGCCTCCCAAAGTGCTGGGATTACAGGCATGAGCCACCGTGCCCGGCTCCTGACTTTTAATTCTTATTTTTTGATTCTTAAACTTTGCCTTGCATTAGGACTAGCTAGAAGGCTTCTCAGAAAGCCAGGTTACTAGTATTTGGAAATGAACGCTTACTGAGGACCGCTTTGTGGCACTTCACACAGCGTCTTTGCTCACGGTCCTGAGTTTCAGGGCTCTTCTGTGTAGTTTAGCAGGAGAGTGGTTCGCGTGCTATCAGCCATGTCCTAGTCAGAGGGTTTTACCTCTGTGAGGCCTGGGGTGAAGTTCACTCTATGTTAAAATTCAATGGGGAAATCAAGTTCTATGGCAGTTGTGGTGACTGATGACCTAAAGCAATGTTGGTGCTGATGGGGATAAAAAAGGCTATTTTTATGAGAAAAAACCTCAGCTGGGAAAACGTATTTCAAGATAAGCGGTCAAACGAAGTGAATTGAATTTTATCACAGTAGCAGAGGAGTGAACAAATGGAGGCAGTAGAATGCAGTGGTTAGGACCAGGGGCATGGGAGTCCACCACGTGGAGTCACTTCCAGCTCTCCCACTTCCTAGATGTGTGACCTTAGCCACTCTACACCCCCGCTTCCTTATCTGTTCAAGGTGGAAAATAAAAGTGCCTATCTCATGAGGTCGTGAGGACTGAACAGAACAATGTGTTTGACGGGCATTTGCTATTAATACTGGATAGGTTTAATAATGTTGCAGAAATGGCCGGGCGTGGTGGCTCAAGCCTGTAATCCCAGCACTTTGGGAGGCCGAGACGGGCGGATCACGAGGTCAGGAGATCGAGACCATCCTGGCTAACACGGTGAAACCCCATCTCTACTAAAAAATACAAAAAACTAGCCGGGCGAGGTGGCGGGCGCCTGTAGTCCCAGCTACTTGGGAGGCTGAGGCAGGAGAATGGCGTAAACCCGGGAGGCGGAGCTTGCAGTGAGCTGAGATCCGGCCACTGTACTCCAGCTCGGGTGACAGAGCGAGACTCCGTCTCAAAAAAAAAAAAAAAAAAAAAAAAAATAATGTTGCAGAAATGGAGGTTTGGTATCAATGAAAGATTTTTCTCCTCAATATACCATCAACAAGTAAAAAGAATAAAAGTAATATCTTAGTGTTTAACATTTTGCACAGCACATTCATATAAATTCTCTTGCTTCTCAGACTACCTTCAAGGTAGGTATTATCATTTCCATTTTGCTCACTCACTGATAGCAAAGGGCTTCAAACCTAGGCCCTCCCCTTCCGGATTTCACACTCTTCATACTACATGTACGTGTCTATTAACACTTGTAGATTTAAAGTGATTTTCCTGTGGTTTTTCAAAGGCAAGGCAGTATACCTAGTATTTAGCTAAATGAGTATTTTTTCTTTTTCTTTTTCTTTTTTTTTTGCAACAGGGCCTCATTCTGTCACCCAGGCTGGGGTGTAGTGGTGCAGTCGTGGTTTACTGCAGCCTCCACCTCTGAGGCTGAAGCGGTCTTCCCAGCTCAGCCTCTGGAGGAGCAGGGACTACAGGCGCGTGCCTCCATGCCCAGCTCATTTTTTGTAGAGATGAATTTTGCCGTGTTGCTCAGCCTGGTCTCAGAATCCCAGGTGCAAGCAATCTGCCTGCCTTGGCCTCCCAAAGTGTTGGGATTACAGGTGTGAGCTACTGCGCCTGGCCTCGAAAGTATTTTTCAAAACTTTTCCAGATTATTTTGTTATCTTTAATGTCAACTGGCTTAAAAAGAAGCAAGAGGATATCAAGCCTATATGTCAACTAATGCATCAAATCTTTCAATCTCAGTATTTCTAGTTATCTTTAAAAAATAAAAACTAACTAGAAACTCAGTATTCTATGGCTTTTTTGTAGTTTTCATTTTACCATAATACCTAGAATTACTCCTAAAATAGAAGAGCATCATTACATGAAAATTACTAGGGACTATATCTGGGATAATTTTTGATAGACATTGTTCGCTTCCTTTTTTGTTACAGTAATTTTTACAAACCACAGTGGCTAACATAGAAGGCTTTTTAAAGTAACATAATTACATTCTTTGAGTTTCCTTTTATCTAATTCTGGATCAATAAACATTTCATTTTAATTTCAGTTTGAGTTAGATATCCTCATTTTCAAACCTAACAATTGCATGTACACTATCGGCAAACATATAGTTATCCACCTTTAACCTATTGTCTATCCACAGCCACAGTTAGCCATTTTAGGTGTCATAATCTAGTCACCTGTGCTTGCACAAAGGGATGCCTAGTTAATATTTTAATCTATATTTTAAAAAATTTATGTAGTTGTATATTAGAGCATTTTTGGAAACTAACATATTTCTGTTACAGGTAGCTAGATCCACATATGCCATTGGGAGCTACACATTAACCAGCCTTTGATAAAGGGTACTTAACCTTATCATTTTCATAGCATTTTAATTCTAGTCAATAAACCATTCATTGAATTATTTTTTAAAGGGAATTCAAAAAATCTTCAGTGGAAACTGGCTTTAATGTAACCAGTAATCCTATCAGGGTCTTCACTCTGAGCCACCCATTCACAAGCACTTCAGCTGATGAGCAGGTTGGTCCTTACCCTGGACTGCCGGTGCCACTAGGTCTCTGCTGGCCCCATGCTGATGGAGACTTTTTCAACAACAGAAATGAGATTCAATTTAGTTCATGTTCAACTATAGAAAACAACGATGGTGAAACGTTACCTGCTGCAAATTGGAATTTGAAACACGGAAGCAGCAGTGTGGAAGAAAATTTAACAGATGAAAGTGACTTATCAGAAAATGAGAAAGCAAATGATACTTTACTTAGCTCTTTTAAAAAGGTGGACCTGAACTTGAAGCCAGAAACAATAAAAAATGTTGAGGAACCTTTCACCGAGGAGCCAAATGAAGTATTTCCATATCCTGATTTTCTCCCTCCTGCTTTCAGTACTCTAGACTTGCACAATTTAGCCCTCTCCAAATCTGACAATTGGAAAGCAACAGTGGAACCTGCAGAAAGCTCTATTGAACACTTGATAACTCGTTTACTGGAACTAGAACGATTACAACATATGACTATTCAAAAAGAGAGGCCAAGACTACCAGCGACTTTCTGTACTCCAGCAGTAACTGAACGACCCTCTTCCTCCAAAGCTACACCAAAAGCGAGACAGCTAAAACTTTGTGACTCTTTGAGTCTTCAGATACCTTGTGTAGATAAAAGTCAAGAAAGAAGTAAAAACAACTCTGGTTCTTGCAAACTTGAGCAAAATGCTTTAAAATGGAATTGGAGCAATGCTGGCAAATATAAATGGAATACTAGACCACCGCCTCTAAAAAGTTCTTCCACCACAAAACAATTGACTGAAACTTATAAGAATCCCAAAAGTTATATTTTAAATCCATGCCAAGAACTTTCATCCAAGCCTACTACTGGCCAAACAACTCAATCACTGCTTAAAATGGTCTCCACAAGATGTCTGCCATCGAGGTCTCTAATGCCAGTTTCACCTATACCTCTGTCTTTTCCCGAAAATCAGAAGGAAGAAATTAAGGCACCGAAGAGAAACTTTGGGACCAAAAAGAAACTTTACCGACAAAATACAGTGTTGAATAGACCGTTCTCTATTCAGAAGCTAAACTGTTTGTCACCTTCCCTTATTGCTAAGGATAAGTGCTGCTCACCCATTGAACAAAAATAACTCTTTTCTTTCACACATCTCAGTGTGAACAGATCTATTCTAAGAAGCCCAACTAAGATATGGTTAATTATTCCAAGACACAGGTACTGTTAACAATCCCCCAAAATCACCAAACGGTTGCTTGATGTGATATGGAGTGGAACTTGTGAAGAGCACTGCTGAGATGTCTATATATAAACCCACAGGCTTCTATACTGACATATTTGCATGTTGTGTTTCAAATAAATGGTTCACTTAGTAGACTATTCTATTCAAAAGGCTATTGTTTTTTCAGTGATTGTTTTCCAGCCTCATTCCATCAATAAATGGTATAATTGACTTATTGCAGCTATAGTTCTTGTTATGTAGTCATGAGTTGATTTTTTAAAAGGTCTTTCCCACTCTGGTATCATTTTTTTTTTTTTCTTGTGCCCTCATCTCCACAGATCTATCATTTTGACCTATCCTTTGGGCATTTACTTAGCCCTTAAAAGCTAAAGAAGTTGTTGTTCTATTAATGTACAAGATCCTCTAGATCCCCCTAGCTCCTCCCAAATCCTTAGAAATTTTCTATGTCCCCGGCCTTTCTTTGTCATATACATGAAAGATTGTTCTCTTTGGGGCCCAACTATAGGTTTAGGCATGAAATAACCCTCTTCCACTCAGACCCAGTATTTTTTAAATGTTGAAGAAAAAAATGGGTAAGATCACTGTTCACAGAGCAGCCAAAATGTCATGTTACTAGAATTTTTTCCAGGCTCTGCACTGCTGGAAGTCTTTTTTTTTTTTTTTTTTTTGAGACGGAGTCTCACGCTGTTGCCCAGGCTGGAGTGCAGTGGCGCGATCTCGGCTCACTGCAAGCTCCGCCTCCCGGGTTCCCGCCATTCTCCTGCCTCAGCCTCCTGAGTAGCTGGGACTACAGGCGCCCGCCACCGCGCCCGGCTAATTTTTTGTATTTTTAGTAGAGACGGGGTATCACTGTGGTCTCGATCTCCTGACCTTGTGATCCGCCCGCCTCGGCCTCCCAAAGTGCTGGGATTACAGGCTTGAGCCACCGCGCCCGGCCACTGCTGGAAGTCTTAAGGCTGGTTAGTTGAAATTCATTCAGCCAACACATAACTCATTAACTAGTGAAAAAGGAAAACTACATGACTGACAAACTTACTGCCCCTAAGAATCAAGGAAACAAAATAGAGTCCTAGCTTCTATTGCAGGCCCTCTGAAACACAGTCTTTGGAAGTGGGACCCATGGACACACACTATAAACAAACATTCTAGGTGATTTTAATGCAGGTGGTTCTTGGATCATACTTTGAAAGATGTGATGAAAGGATTGATGTAACATACATAAATCAGGGGTTCAGATATTTGGGGATATACTGTGTTTGGGTTTTAAGTGGATGGTTGGTGAATTAAAATTAATTTTTCTAAAACTTTAAAAAATACACGATTAAAACTTCAACCATTACCCAAAGGTACCAAATGAAAAGTAAAAGGCAGCTGGGCACAGCAGCTCACACCTGTAATCCCAGCACTTTGGGAGGCTGAGGTGGGTGGATCATGAGGTCAGGAGTTCAAGACCAGCCTGGCCAAGATGGTGAAACCCTGTCTCTACTAAAAATACAAAAATTAGCCAGGCGTGGTGGCAGGTACCTGTAATCCCAGCTACTTGGGAGGCTGAGACAGAATTGCTTGAACCTGGGAGGTGGAGGTTGCAGTGAGCTGACATCGCCCACAGCCACCGCCTGGGCGACAGAACAAGACTCCGTCTAAGAAAAAAAAAAAAAAAAGGAAAAAAAAAAAAGGCCTCTCCCCCCATAACCCCACATACAAAGACAGCCACTAAATCTTTGGGTATCATCCCTCCAAATGAGATGGAATATTTGAGTTAGGGATGAGTGAATTAATGGATAATTCAAATAAATGCTGAAGAGAACAACTGTAGCTTTTCCAGCTTTAGTAGCTTAAGGCTCAAAGTTTTCTTAGAGGCAGGGGTCACAGAGAGCATGCTTAGTTTTTAGTTTAATTTCAAAGAATTTTCTAGAATCAAATAGCACAGCAATAGAAAACAAACAATTGCATAATGAAATTTTACCTGTATGTATCCCAATCAGTCTCATTAATCCAAAGTGGTATAATATCCCTCTCATAAAAGTATATGCCAAAGTAGACTTACATTTTCACTAAATTCCAACTCTCAATGACCCGTTTCCCACAAACCATCTTTAATTCTTACAATTCCTTCTAACTTGTGTACTGAACCTTTTCGACAAGCCCGCTGTTTACATTCTCATTTCTACTTTCCTTAGCAACCTGGATTCTTCCCCTCACCCCGAGGGTCATGATGTAATTTGTATTTGTAAAACCTTCAGAAAGGACATGCCTGTTTTGCTGGCTACTGTATCCTGGCAGGTAGTACTTGACTACCAATTGTCATGCATGACATAGTGGTTACAAGCACTAGCTCTGTCTCCAGGCTGTCTAAATTCAAACCGACTCTTGCCACTGAACACCTCTGACACCTTCAGCAGTTTCCTTAACCTCTCTCGCTTCATTTTTCTGATGTGTAAAGTGGGTAGACTGTCTTTATCTCATGTAATAATCATGTGAGGGTTAAATGACTAGCAGCCAAAGTGCCTGGCATATACAATTATTCACAAAATAATTAGGGAAGAAAGAATGACACAGGAGGGCAGACCATCGTGAGAATGGACGTCCTTAGCATTAGTTAGGTGCAGGAACGGTAATTCCTAACAACGTCCTGTTTCTTGCAAGGCATGTGCCAAAGCACACGGAAATGGTATGGTGCAACAGATACAAACCCTTCCAGTGAGACTAGCAGTGGGAATGGGCATGGAGATGGGACTGGGACCAGAAGTGCAAGTTTTGTAGGGATTAGAGATGTATCATCTCCTTTACTCTGTAGACTGACGGGGGAAAAATACCTGGTTCCAACAGGTGAAGTTGGACCCACTTGTCCACGTATGAAGTGGACAAAACTGGAGACATGAATACAAAATATTTGGCTATTTTTCATACTTGGTGGAAGTCAACGTCCACTATTATCTTTGAAGAAGAAAACATTTGGCAGTTTATAACACACATGTAAATTCTGTTCAGGAAAACTTAGACTTGGTTTGCTCATAAATTCCCATGTTTAGCTCTCCAGTCATTGATGGTTCTCAGCTCACAGGATCTTCATGAGGTTGAATCTTTCTAATTAAAGTATGTGTGGCCGAGTGTGGTGGCTCACCTGAGGTCAGGAGTTCAAGACCAGCCTGGCCAACATGGTGAAACCCTGTCTCTACTAAAAATACAAAAATTAACGGGGCGTGGGGGCAGGCACCTGTAATCCCAGCTATTTGGGAGGCTGAGGCAGGAGAATCACTTGAAGCCAAGAGGCAGAAGTTGCAGTGCGCCGAAATCATGCCACTGCAGTCCAGCCTGGGCAACAGACTCCATCTCAAAAAAAAAAAAGAAAAAAAGAAAAAAAGTATGTGTGAAAGGTCCTCAACCAATACATCCTGCACACTATTTTCCCTAAAATATATCAGATATGATAACCTCATAGCCACTTTAGATGGTTATGCAGTCCAGGAAAATTATAACTGGGGCCTTTACATGAAGACTATCCAGAGCCAGTGCCATCTGACCATTTCTTAGCCCGGATTCAACCAGACTAGCTTCTACCTGCCACTCTGTGATGGTTAGCTCCGACAGGGTGGGTGGGTGAGTGCATTCTACAAGGTCATTCTGACTGCCTTCCTCCAATCCTGCTTTGCATGCACTAAGATTCACAAACTACACTGTCTTATTTTACTCACTATTTTGAAAAGCCGAAAACAGTTCCTTCAAAGAAGAAAATAAAGAGTAGGTAGACGGAGGATAAGAGCCCAAGATTTGTCAAGCTATCATATGGGCAATGAACCAATTTGTTTATCGTTATAAAAAAGGGAGTTGGCTCATTACTTATCTATGTTTCCATTACTAGGAAAACCAAAGCAGAAACGTATGTAACAGGAACATGAATATAACACACCCTTTGGTGTACACTGCACCTAATGCTCTGAAAATGTTTTGATGTTTGTGAGGAAAATCTGAACTCAAGCAAAGAAAAAAACCAGGAGACAATATGATAATAAGAGGCATATTTTATTCAGTTTCCCAGTAAGTCAATTAGAAACATGCGCTGCTAAAATGCAAGTTACAGTTCAAATGGTACCACAAATAATTAGAATATACACTGAGCATTTTCAGAAATCAGCTTCCATATCTTGATCACTAAATGGAAAGGTTCTTCAGAACAGTCCCTTCCCCTATATACAGAAGGAGAAGAAAAATTAAGGATGCCATAATGACATCTATCAGAATAACTGGAAAACATTTTAATTTAGCATACATTATTGACATGTAAAAAACAAATGAATTTGTCATGAACATTTCTATAAGGAAGACATTCCATTAGGAGGAGAATGATAAAATTCATGTTGAATATATGCTGGAAATAGGATACTATTAAGAAAGAAACACATTTATGAAGCCCAATTGGAAAAGATGTCATTATAACTAAAGGAGGAAAATTACATTTGAATATATGGCTGCTTTCCTATCTTCAACATTCAAAAGGGCCATTTCTTAACTAATTTGCCTAAATTTTATCATGTGTGATTCCTTTGTTTCATCTCAGAGATTTCATTTCTATCCATATAGCTAGAGTTCTGCTTACAAATGATAAAATACAGGTAAAGCATAAAAGGAATGCAAATATGGAACAAAACTGAGAACATTACATTTCACTTCCTCTACCACATACCATAAAACATTACATAAATATTTCATATTGAAAAAAAGTCCTGAGTACTTATTTTTGTTAGGAATAAAGTGGTACTTAATAATGGCAAAACATTTCTATTATTTTAAAACAAAATTTTGAGACAGTGAAATGAGATAGCTATTGGGGAATGAAGAAAACGGGATGCATTAATAACAATTTAAGGGTGAATATAAGATGCTCCCCCTGCTCAAAACCTCGAAATTCCAACCTCATTTCTGATGACCTTCAAGAATAAAGTCTATCCAGAGTGTAAAAAATGTCTATGCTTTCTAGATCTCAACTATTCTCCCAACCCTAGAAAAAACTGTAGCATCTTTGAATAGTAGTCCATACCTAAGACTTTTATGAGTCCTCAAGTCTGACAATCACTTGATACCATGTTTGCCATAAAGTATAATATGGCAAAAACTTTATGGCAGATAGCATTTGAAAACTATACAGCTACTCTAAAAGATGAATGCAAATTTATTAAGGAGCATTCACTAAAGAAATTCAATCTAGTAGGTCTTGCAAAGTTCCAAATTGCACCTCAGCCAAATTACAGAGTGTAAGAAAATCATGTATACGAACATAAGACAGTTTATAGGGTTCCTTTCAAATAGGTAGTCTAGATATGCTACATTGGGGCATAAAAAACCCACAGTATCATCTTCATTTCCCTTAAAAAAAAAAATAATAAAACCAATGGCTCTGAGTATTTTGTCTACTTTAAGACTGGAACACTGGTTAATAATGAGGTTCCTAAAGGGTAAGTTGGGGAATAGATACTAAAGGAGTTGAACAGTATTCTTAATATTCCAGTTTCTATTCTTTTGCATCTGCCTAAAGCTGAAGACTACTTTTAGATATATGCTATTCTGGTGGTTGCTGTTTTTCTAAGATCCTGAAGATCCAATTTTGACAACCATGTGTTAATGTGGAATCTCAGCATCCAAGAGCCTTTTACATTACTAAAGTTGACCACTATTTTTATTTTAGGGAAGAAGAAACTGGGGGAGGGGGAGAGGCAGGAAGTATGATAAAACAAGCACTTTACAGATGAACACCACAATAGCACCACTATTCTAAATACCAAACACCAATAAAACCCAAATCATAATGCTGAAAACTAAAAAATTAGACAAAAACTAAATGAAGGATTGTTTTTTAATAAATCTTTTATAGGACAGAAACCTTAGCTCATGTCTTCTGGTTGTCATCATCTTCCACTGAGCTGCACCTAAAACACAAAGAACAAGTAACAAGCAACTTCGTTTTTAAAGAACAGGTAATAGTTTTGAAGGTATAAGATGAACTGTTTCTAGTGGAACTTACTTAAAAAATTATATAAAATGAAGCCATAAACATCACCAGAAGCATCAAATTGTCAACTACTTTGGGTGAAAATAACTACAAAAGACTTGAATATGCAGCATATTATCACCAAAATAAATAATGGTGGGAAAATCACTACCCGTTTCATTAAGGTAGAATAGCTGCACCTGTGACGCCTTATTTAAAAGGCTTCACTCTACCTGAAGATGAAAATCACCTTGCATTTATTTTAGTAAGTCTAAACCGTGAAGAGACGGAGTGTAGGTTCAGAGGTGGCTTATTATATCATCTATCACCTTCCTGGCTGTAGTTCATTTCATGTCTTTAAATGGAGCAAAACCCACCAGAAGAATGCTGCTATTCTGATTTTCCATTCTTGAATGCACCAAAATGTGCATGCTTGTTGTAATTAGGTGCCTGGGTGAATAAAAAAATCCCATTTACAATTTAAAAATATTATTTATACCCCTAAAATCTGATTATTTTCCATATTCCTCAGGGAGACAAGCAATAATTTTACCCCCCAAACAGAAAAGATTACATATATTTCTGAAAAATTCTCTTCTACCATGTTAATAATACAAATTCCTTTGTGTTGCAAAACCAAGTTGATTTACACGATTTTGTCTTAAATTGTTGCTAAATGTTTATCTACACATGCTGTCAGAAATAACCTTGTTAAGAAGGTGAAGCTGGTGTCTCAGCAAATCAGACCCCTTGGAGAAGGCGTTGAATGGCCTGTGCCCCGTTTTCCTTTTTCTCTTTCCGCACCATCAAAAGGAAAAGTGAGAAAATAGCAGAAACATTAGTTAAATCCTGAATTATACCCCATAACCTACAGGAATAATCTCACTACACTGAAAGCTGACAATATTTGTAGGATTTTTTGAAATAATTAGGATCCTAATTATTAATAAACTGATAATTTTGGCTAGGTTTACATCTTTAACTAATAATACTTTCAATTAAAAACTTTCAGGAAAAAAACAAAAGGTTGCTTTTAATAACTATTTATGGTTTACCTGACTTACCAGCACTGAAGACAAAAACTTTTAAAAATGGCTACAAATGCCTTGTTCACAAAAGACTTTATTATCTAGTGATGCATACTGAGAACATACAGAATCTGCATGGTCCACTTCACATGCAGTAGAACAATCTTCACTTTACAAGAAGTGAGTGTCAACTGTTTTATGCAATAGACAACACTTTAAAGTCACATTCTTAAAGAAAAGCTTCATTTACAAAAGAAATAAAAGGTAAAGAAGCAATTACCGCTTTTAAAAAGCAGCTGCTTTGTTCAAGAGTGGAAGGTTTATGCCTGTATTGAAAGACAACATGATCACAAATAATGAAAACAATGAACAAATGAAAAACACTTTTACCATAAAGCAGTACACTTTCAAAATGACATACAAATAGTTAAAAATTTCATTACGTTGTCTATCTAGCCTTTAAATATGAGGACTTTCAGAATTAGGCCTCAACATCTGTAATTAGTAAATGAAAACTACGCATTGTTTCTATGTCACTAGGAACTATATTTAACAAAATGTATATAAAGTCTATAGCAAGTTGATTTTAAAAAAGTAAAGTTAATAAGAAACAGTACACTGAAGGCGCTCTATCCATCAAGCGCGTTCTCTTCCAATTTTAAATGTGATGAACAAACAGAAATTGTAACTATGCCACAGTTGCAATGCCAAAAAATAAAACAAGATCAGTTATCACACATGCAGGGAATTCTGCCACAAAGCTAACATCCCTCATTTGTCAGTTGTTCCAAAAAAATAACATCTTAAAACACCAGAGATGTTGATGGTTTAGCTTACCTTCAGTGTACTGAATGCTGCACACAACCTGCTTTAAAAGGAGACCATCCCTGCAGGCAGGCTCAAGAAGGAACAGACCCCTTTCGGCACTGACTACACCAAGGGCATGCTGCTGTGGCCTGCACACACACACCTAGGAAAACGTGAATATAAACAGCATTTATGCTGGCCATTTTATCTCAAGACCAAAATGAAGCCAAGTCTGCTAAAAACAAATCAACCACCCAATATTACTACTCATTTTATAACAGATGCTTTTGTCTTTATGTGAACTGCAACCATATACATTAGCACTGTAATTTTGTGCAGTCTTGGCAATTTAAAACAGTTCTACAGTGAAATTTCACGTAAGACACAAAACAGATTAACTAACATTTCTAAAAGAAATATCACCCTTGGTGTTAATTCAAATATATCATGCTTCCTCAAATTTGCTGGAGAAATATTTATAAGTTTATATACATTAATAAACTGCTGTGAAATTTCTTCAGTCTTTGTATTTACTCAAACCCTTGGAGTTTCTTCATCTTGTTTAAATTTTTTCCTGGATGAAGGCATGCTGTAGGGCCTGGTTGATGCTAATTCGTTTAGCTGGGTCCAACATCAGAATCTGGTCCAACAAGTCCTTTAGCTGGTGTACTTTCTTACGTTGGTCTTCAGGAAGTCTCTGGCACCCAATCAAGTCAGCCAACAGGTCCTTAGTTGGATTAATGGTGCTCATAACAGTAACTTTCTCCTAAAAATAATTTTTAAAATGCGTATCTCTAAATAAGTTACTAAGCATATATAACTTAAATCAGATTGTTTTGGGGTCAGTCTATACAAAATATTAAAAATATACATATATTAAAAAATATATACATAGTGCATAACAACATTTTGGACAATGACAGACTGCATATGTGACAGTGGTCCCTTAGATTGGAATACCATATTTTTGCTCTCCTTTTTCTGTTTAGATACACACATACACTTACCACTTATGAAAGTGCCTATAGTATTCAGTCCACCAACTTACGGTTCAGGTCTGGAAGCAAAAGGCCATACTACGTACCTAGGTGTGTGTGAGTGTATGCTGTGGTTATGCGATGCATGACTGTGTATCATCATCATCTATTCATTTAAAACTTTGCTGTGGTTTCCTCTATGCTCTACATCTTTTTAAAAGGTAACCAAAAAAATTAAAAAGTTGACGTCAACTCTGGGCCAGGTGTGGTGGTTCACGCAATCCCAGCACTTTGGAAGCCCAAGGTAGGGGGATCGCTTGAACCCAGGAATTCGAGACCGCCTGGGCAACATGGCAAAACCTGCCTCTACTAAAAATACAAAAATTAGCCAGGCATAGTGGCACACAACTGTAATTCCAGCTACTCAGGAGGCTGAGGCATGAGAATTGCTTGAACCCAGGAGGCGGAGGTTGCAGTGAGGCAAGATCGTGCCACTGCACTCCAGCCTGGATGACAGAGAGCGAGACTCAGTCTCAAAAAAAAAAAAAAAAAAAGGTCAACTCAAAGTTAGCAATGAAAATTAACAATAAGCATTTGCTGTTTGCATTGTACTTTCCCTACCCTGTAGTGGTAAGTGACAGACATGCGAATAAGTTGATACCATGAAGTGTTATTAAGAGCTCCAGCAAAGACAGGGACATACATAATAATGGGACAAAAAAAAAGGAAATCATTACTTCAATCTGGGAGTTTTCGAAAGGCTCATACAGAATGTGTATTTCAGCTGAGGCTTGAAGATAAATTTCTTAGGGGGTTGGGGGTGAGGCAGCACAGGAAATGACTAAGCTCAGGGAGGTCTGTTAGCAAAGGCAGGAAGGTCTGAACCAGCATGCCTTCTGGCCAAATGTGGAAGGGTGGGGGTTCTGAGTCCACTGAAGAGAGGTTTCAAAACCGAAGGAAGTTGGATTTGTCATTCTGAGGAACTTAAATTTTATTATTTCAAAGGTAACAGGGAGCCAACAAAGGTTTTTAGGCAGGGACAGGAACATGATCAGATTTGTTTTCAGAAACATCACTCCAGCAGCAGTAAGAAAGCTGGATGGGAAGCCAGACCAAGAAAGTAATCCAAAGAAGATGTGACGAGGGCCTAAATATGACCTAAAATAAAAACAAATTCATTATGCTAGAAAAACATTTTAAAATCCCTTCATCTTTTCCATGGCCTAATGTGTTTTATTTAGGAATTGGTCAACAGCAAAAAGGAAATATTTACTTTTGTGTGTGTGTGTTTTTTTTTTTTAAATTCACCAGCTCCTAGTATGACTTAGTACTCAATTAATTAGCAATAAAATAACTACTGAATGCTGCATTTAAAACACTTACCCTCTCTGTTACTTTATCAACTTCTATGTACATGAAGTTGAGATTTTGATCAAAATGCTGATCTTTGAACACACCTTTTCGAATCATCTACAAAACAAAACAAAAACTTGGGTTTTGAACTATTATGAAACAGTCTGGCCTACTAACAATTTAAAATACAATAAGTCAAATAAGTATTTAGTCTCTGTAGGTTTGTTTGATCTCAGATTCCCTTGATCCCAGGAATTCATTAAAATCTTTGGAAAAGCAAATACAAATGGTCTACCTAAAACCACTTAATAACATGAAATTATATTTGTCCAGGCAGCGACTTAAAACAATTATAACATCAAATTGTGCTTTCACTATTTAAAATTGGAGAGTCAACAAAGACTTTAAATTATTTGTTCCTAAAAATATTACAGAACTAAGGTTTTTTTCTCCTTGGCAGTTAGGTAACCTAATGCCACTTTACAAATTACGTTCCAACAGCCCTAATATGATACAGGTCAGACTTCATTACAATTAATACCAACATAGCTCATTTTTATGTAACTTATTCTAAAAAAAGTCCAACATAATAGAATTTGGACAATATGTAAAAATCAGCCTGGTCAACATAGCAGAACTCCACCTCCACAAAAAAATTATTAAATAAATTAGCTGCGTGTGGTGGCACATGCCTGTAGTCCCAGCTACACTGGAGACTGAGGCAGGAGAATTGCTTGAGCCCAGGGGTTTGGTTCGAGGCTGCAGTGAGCTATAACTGTACTCCAGTCTGGGACACAGAGCAAGATCCAGTCTCAAAAATAAAAAAAAAATAAAAAATAAAAGCCATACAGGCTTCTGACCTTTACGAAAAACGTGTAAATCTTTTAGAAATTCAGCAAATAGGCTGAAATCTTAAAAAGCTAAGTTATGGCAGGGTGCGGTGGCCTATATACACTTTGGGAGGCTGAGGCAGGCGGATCACAAGGTCAGGAGATCGAGACCATCCTGGCTAACACTGTGAAACCCTATCTCTACCAAAAATACAAAAAATTAGCCGGGTGTGGTGGTGGGCGCCTGTAGTCCCAGCTACTCGGGAGGCTGAGGCAGGAGAATAGTGTGAACCCGGGAGGCGGAGCCTGCAGTGCGCCAAGATCGCCCCACTGCACTCCAGCCTGAGTAACAGAGCAAGACTCCTTCTCCAAAAAACCCAAAAATAATAATAAAATAAAAAGCTAAGTTATGGCCCTCAGACACTTTAATAGATGCTTAAATTCTTGCTTCATGTTAAACAGAAACTAGTATTATAGCTGAAGTATCAAGGGTGAGTTAGAAAGATATTAAATAAATTTTCTTGGTACCTTTCTCAAATAACCTCCAATCTTTAATTAATTAATTAACATCAAGTTCCTCTTAAAGTTATCTAATATTCACCTATTCATTCTCTGACCACTAAGCACTTTCTTATATTTAACCTAACTCGATCTACATCTTTTTCTATTCTATCTTCCAAACATTTTGAAACTTTTACCAATAAAGGTGCATTCCCAAAATATTGCTGCTCTCTGTCCATCATTGAAAAAGTTCTCTTATCCTTAGCTCTCGGCTGATTAGAACCACTAACTGAAACACCAGAAAAGGGAAAGACCCTAAGAAATCATGATAGCCATCTACCCACCTTTCTGAAATTGTTGTTTTATATTTCACCAGTGGTGAGCAAGTATCAGCAATCTGTCAGTTTATAAGAAACTAAGACCTTAAAGAAGCTCATGCTAATGTCTTACCTTATTTGGCATCTTTCCTTTGAGATCCATCGCAAGCTTCAGCATATGGTTATTGGTTTTGCCAGGGAATAAAATTTTTCCAGTATAGAGTTCGTATAAGGTGCAACCTACAGACCACATATCTATGCCATAGTCATAGCTTTTACCTATAACTGAAAACAAAATCAAAGTTTTAATATATGAAGACAAGGAAAACTGACTGCTATTAATTTTTATTTCCACTAATGAGGGGCTACCTTAGCTTGGACTATAATCACAATCTTAATGCCTTAGTTTGACAATTAGTTTTGTGTTCTTTCCCACTAATTCTTAATAGAGACTCAAACTTAAAAACCTTAAAAAATGGAGGTGTGGGGGAGGAACTTAAAGGGCAAAAGAAAATATGTATTTCTTCTCTTTTCTCATTTCACCTTTGGTGGAGGTGCTAATCAGCCTCAACCAAGGCAACAGGAAAAAACAAAGGTCCCATACAATCCATAAATGTGATAATCAGACCTTGAATAATCAAGAGCAGTCTTCTAAAGTCGAGGATTTTCCACAACTGTTTTGCTACTCTTTCCCGACATGATCAAGACTCCTGTCACAACTACCTTCATTCCACCTGAGGAGGATGAACTTGCTACGGTTCCCTTCCTCAGGAATGAACTCGTGCAGCTGCTGAAGTGTGATGGAAAACAGTGCTTAGACATTAAGTATGCGGTTTCCACCACATATGATGGCCCAGGTCAAAGAACATTAAGAAACTTACTGATTTCAGGAGCACGATAAAATCTACTGACAAGATAAGGTGTTATGTCATTATCCGCAACATGTGAAGCCGACCCAAAATCGCAAAGCTTTAAAATAGTTTTTGATTCATTAACCTGCAAAACATTTTTTCAACGGAATTTAATTCAAGCCAGGAATAATTAATACAAATAAATAAAAATTATTGGCTTTGAAAAGTTATATTAATTCCAATACTGACAACAAAGACACTCATTTAAAAGTTCCTTTTCTATTTATTTTTAATTCAATTTCCTATGAAAAGTTAATATGTATCAAATATTCATTACAATGAGTAGAAACTGTTTTTCAGTGAGGACATGGATACCACAAAGTACATTAATTTTAACAACTGCATTTTTAAAAGGGTGGGGTACTGAGAGAAAAAGCTAATTTTATGAAGCAAAGCATCTTCTAAAAAGACCCTGAATACCTGAATAAAGTTTTATTACTAAGGACTCATATTTAAGTTAACTTTCAGTTGCCAGAGAATTACGATGGCAATGAAAGCAGAAGGGTGATTCAAATTAAACTTGGACAAAAACAAAACATTCTTCATCCGAAGCTGCTATATCATCCCAAATTTAGCAATCACTTCAAGTCTAAAAAATATTAGCCCTTAAATATAAAGAAGGTATTAGTCAAGAAAATGTTAAATACATCTGGCAAAACTGATAAACACGAACTCTATATTAGTCATTTGTTTCTTTTTTCCTTTGTAAATACTTCAACATACACAGTAATAGTGACATCTGCTGAGAAAGGCTGGAGTTGCTCCCATGACTGCTGCCACTCATGAGTCAGAAGCATGTTCAGGATTAACAAGTGAAGATAATTCATATTCCAGAGTCCCTTCCCCCCTTCAAAAGAGACACACACAAATTCCGAGTTGGGACTTGAACTTGGCCTACTGCTCCCACCCCAAAGCAGCATAACACTTTAGCCTTAGGCAGTCTCTGTGGGGAGACTGGACTATTATAAATGATACCCAGAGTTAAGCTATTAATAGGAACAGAAATGATTATTTTTAACTCCCACATTGATTACCATTCTTTTCGTCTTGGGAATCAGAAAAGCAACTTAAAATAGAAAAGTTCTTTTAAAACTTTTTAAAGTATAAGTTGAATTCAGCTACTTAAGCAGTTTCAATACCCACAGAAAACTTAAACATTTTAAAATTAGAATCTTATCAGTGGAACTCTTGGGCTGGCTAAAATGCCTTAAATAACAGCAGGGTATCCATACTCATATGCACTTCAGTTTGCTACACAACTTCTACTCCTGCCATGAGGAATGTGGTACTTAAAAACCACACTGATGCCTGAAATCACGAGCTAAAGGCTTTGGACTTCCATTAACAAAAATCAGCTCCGTCACTGAGGTCTATTTTTCCCTTCCCCAGGAAAAAGGGAAAACATTTCTTAAATGTATGTGAAAACCTATACTAGTTTAGCATTAGCTTTTAAAAACAAGAGCTTCTTCTATGACACTGGCAAATGTGTTATTCTTTAACCTCCACAATGGTTACAAAGATGCTCACTGTAAATGACCTTTTAAATTGTACATGTTTTGTATATTCTTTGACATGAACCATGTATTTCACAATTAAAAAACGAAAAATCGGCCAGGCATGGTGGCTCACGCTTGTAATCCTGGCACTTTGGGAGGCCAAGGCGGGCAGATCACGAGGTTAAGGAAATCAAGACCATCCCGGCCAACATGGTGAAACTGTCTCTACTAAAATACAAAAACTAGCTGGGCGTGGTGGCATCTGCCTGTAATCCCAGCTACTCGGGAGGCTGAGGCATGAGAATCGCTTGAACCAGGGAGTCGGAGGTTGCAGTGAGCCAAGATCGCGCCACTGCACTCCAGCCTGGTGACAGAGTGAGATTCCGTCTCATAAAAAAAGAAAAAAAAAATTGAGGTAAAAATCAACTATGAAATTGGCCACACAAATTTACAATTCATTTTTAATGCACTTACCATTTCAATGTAATTACTCAGCTCCCTTAACTCCAAGTTACATTAGATATACAATACAATAATAATTCAGACCAAATATAAAAATGGAATGCACCTCACTACTAATGTGGCTGTCTGGAAGGAAATATTTTAAGATATTAAGAAAAAAGAAAAAGAGAAATATGAAGAGCTTAGTTATTGATAAAAAGTCCTTAAACTTCAATGAGATCACCATTTTTTAAAGAATTTATTTTGGCCAAGTATGGTAGCTCACACCTATAATCCCAGCACTTTGGGAGGCTGCAGCAGGAGGACTGCTTGAGCCCAGGGGTTTGAGACCAGCCAGGACAATACAGCAAGAACTCATCTCTAAAAAAATTTTTTTAAATTAGGCAGTCGTAGTAGCATATGCCTGTGGGCAGTCCCAGCTACTGGGGAGGCTGAGGCAGGAGACCTGCTTGGGCCTAGGAGTTCGAGGTTACAGTGAGCCACTATGGCATCACTGCACTCTAGCCTGGGTGTCAGAACAAGACCTTGCCTCAAAACAAAACAAAAGAAAAAATAAAAAGTATTTATTTTGTTATAGCTCCAACAGTTCCCAATAAAGAACACCCTTCAGGATCTCTCCTAGGCATCAACTGTAGGAGAGTTGATAAAAAGAACCCATTTTAAAAAAATGAAATGCAGAATGTTACCAGAAGATAAGCTGGAATTCTCCAATTTGTGAACACGACCCAAACTGAAGGCCACAAAAGAGGGTGAAGTAATGGGGCCGGGGAGGGGAGGAGTGTGTGTGTGTACATTAATCCCATCACTATAATATGTATGTATTTCAAAATTTCAAAAACATATACATTGTGGAATCTGCACATCACCACCAGAGGTCATTAGTGGAAGAGGATGAAGATTGCAAAAGGTGAGAACACACGGACACACAGGGGAACGATACACACTGGGGTCCGTCAGAGGCTGGAGGGTGAGAGGTGGGAGAATCAGGAAAAATGGCTACAAACCCTCCATGACACAAGTTTACCTGTGTAACAAGCCTGCACACGTAACCCTGAACTTAAAAGTTTAAAAATAAAATAAAAAAACTTCAAAAGCGATGCCTTTAAATAGAATACCTAACCACAACTGAGCTTTATTGTGTTTGGGCCCCCAGGAGCCACAGCTTGGGGAGCTATAAAATTAGCAAACAGAAGAGCAGGAACACTCTTTATTTCAAAACAGCAACATGTGCAGCATTTTTTTAAGATAACAGAAGAAACTCATTATTACTACATTAAAGAATTCCAGGATTGGTGCATCCTTTAAATCCATCAATCAAAAGAGAAAAAACGGACAACTGCACATTTCCTTTTTCTTCATACTTGTCAATAAAATTTCACTGTCCGATTTCCAAGAAAGATAAAAATTATTAGTCACTTGAAATAGGTGATTAATATACTGAACTATGCTTCTGTCATTTCTCATAATAATCATATTGCTATTAAGATATGTATAAGATGCACAGTGCAGCTTGACTGTTTGACTTACCAGGATATTGTCTGGCTTGATATCTGCATGTAGGATGTTGCATCTTTTAAGGAGTTTCAATGCCAGGAACAACTGCTGACTATAGGATCTTACAGCTTTAATATGAAGACCAACATCTTTACCATATTTTTTTAACACCTCTCGTAAGTTCATACTTTTAGGAGAAAATAAAACACAAAAAACAAAATAGGAGTTAAAATGCAAAATGGAAATATAAAAAGGCAAAAACATTTGCAAGCGTAAAGTACAATCAAGTGCAGAATACAAACAATAAAAATACCTAAGAACCGTCCCCACATTTGATAAATTATTTTATACTGAAAAGAGAGCGTATCAAATTGTATGTATATAACACAGTTTCCCAATAAATTCAATTTTCTAAATAAGTAGGAAGAAAGATAGGCAAGGTAAAACTCCCATTTCGATTTCAGAATAGATTCACATTTGAAAACACAACAAAGCCATACTGTTGAAGATAAAAATTCCTTGAAATATTTCATTTTAAGAGACTCTCTCTGTTGACCTATGGGCTCCATGAGAGTAGTGCCTGGTGTACAGTATAGTCAACTAACGTTTGTAGATTCATGATTCAAAAGACTAGCTGGGATTACGATGGCTCACATCTGTAACACCAACACTCTGGGAGGGCAAGGTGGGCAGATCAATTGAGGTCAGGAGTTCAAGACCAGCCGGGCCAAGATGGTGAAACCCTGTCTGTACTAAAAATACAAAAATTAGCCCGGTGTAGTGGTGTGCACCTGTAATCCCAGCTATTTGGGTGGCTGAGGCACGAGAATCACTTGAACTCGGGAGGCGGAGGTTGCAGTGAGCCGAGACTGCACCACTGTACTCCAGGCTGAGCAACGGAGTGAGACTGTCTCAACAACAACAACAAAGACCAGCTGTTAACCAAAAGTTAAACAATAAAACCAGAGCTGTGTGGATAAAATAAATCAAATACCCAGAAAATCTGTCACAGCATTTATCCAAAATGAGATGGTAAAGATGAAGAAGTTAAATTTTCAATGTAATGTATAGGTTTTGACATTGTACCTTAGAGGCTCGAATACGAGACAAAGATGCTGTTTGTGATAGAAGTGCCTGAAGAGTCGCAGACAATGAAATTTGTCATCAGGATCAGCATCATTAAGTTTTTTCAAGAATTCTAGTTCTTTTAAACCAGTCTTTTGCCTTAAAAAAAAAAAAAAAAAAGGGTTAAAATTGAATATATATAGAATTTAGGAGCACTACATAATATATTTGCTAGTCCCAGTATGATGATCAGGTGATGTGTGGGAGGAGTCTGTGTATTTTTAAGTACTAATAAATCTACTGAGAAATGATGTCTCTATATATCATTCACATAATACTTTGTATTTAGTCAACTATCATTATCATAGTTAATTTCCAAAATAATCAAATGCACAAAACAGAAACATTGAGGAACAAACCCATCTTTATTTTTTTTTTAAATTTTGATTTTGCCTGAAGGAATATCAATATTGTATATTTTATCTCAAAACAGGCCAGGCGCAGTGGCTCATGCCTGTAATCCCAGCACTTTGGGAGGCGGAGGCGGGTGGATCACTTGAGGTCAGGAGTTCAAGATCAGCCTGGTCAACATGGTGAAACCCTGTCTCTACTAAAAATACAAAAATTAGCCAAGGGTGGTGGCGGGCGCCTATAATCCCAGGTACTTGGGAGGCTGAGGCAGGAGAAGTACTTGAATCTGGGAGATGGAGGGTTTGCAGTTGAGCTGAGATCGCACCATTGCACGCCAGCCTGGGCAACAAGAGCAAAACTCCATCTCAAAAAAATAAATAAATAAAAAAATAACCCACATCTTGACATTATTTTTAACAAAAACGAAACCACACTGCACACTAGTCTTGGTTCCTTTAAGAATGCAGTAATCGGCCGGGTGCAGAGGCTCATACCTGTGATCTCAGCACTTTGGGAGGCCGAGGCAGGTGGATCACTTGAGGTCAGGAACTCAAGACCAGCCTGGCCACTGTGGCGAAACCCTGTCTCTACTGAAAATATAAAAATTAGCTGGGCATGGTGGCAGGTACCTGTAATCCCAGCTACTCAGGAGGCTGATTAAGGAAAATTCCTTGAACCCAGGAGGCAGAGGTTGCAGTGAGCCGAGATCATGGCACTGCACTCCAGCCTGGGTGACAGAGCAAAACCCCGTCTCAAAAAAAAAAAAAAAGCAAAAAAACAAACCAAAACAGAACGTAGTAATGGACGCCTTATCAAATTTTAACACTTGGTTATCTGAGGAAATTCTTGTTACAATTTGTCAACAAGCTACATTTTATGGTGAGGGGCTAAATATAGAAGTTGGGGCTTCCCATCAAAACAAGGCCCTTTCTAAGCCTAGGGCAACCTAAACTTAACACTTATTTCTAACATTTCAAAAACATTAAGTTCATTTTAATACCAGCTCAGTGTGTGGAATTAAAACATACAGGTATGGCAATTAACTATTCTATTGGAGGAAAACAGGAACAAATTAAAAAAAGACAGATTCTCATCACTCGGATAAATTTTCACTTTTTTGCAAGTCACCTTAGTGACAGCTAATCAGTATGATCTTTTCATTTCTCTACTCGTCTTAAAATAAAGCAAAGGATGGCATAAGACAGGTAATAGAGAGAATGAGTTTAAGTTGTTATCAGTGCGTATAGTAGGTACTACAATGCACTGAAATGAATTAAAAATAATCAGTCTATTGTTCTAGTACATATAACATATGGCTATAATTTTAAAATCCAGTCAAAAAAAACTGTTTCCATTACTTTATAATTGCAATACTTGTTTTACACATTGTATCATGTATCACTTTAAAAAAATAGTTTGAAAACATGTTCATCTGTAATATCTGTACTGTTAAAGGTTTCCTCCCACGTCTTCTCAACTTACATGAGCTCATTGTTTCTGATGATCTTTACAGCCACTTCTTGGTTGGCTCTTGCATTATCTCTGGCTCGTACAACATTACTGAATACACCTTGCCCAGTGTAGCCATACACATTGTAACGTTTATCTAGGACTTCACCTATGTTCACACCTAAAAAAGGAAATTAAAAAATTAGAATTCTGACTATAATAAATAGAATCAGAAAGGAGGAAACACAGTGCAATCACTTTAAAATTGTGTTAAATCTCTACTATTTGGTTTCCTAGACACAAGGAAGAATCAAAGCCATGCCTCCACTGATCACTCTATCAGAGTGTGGTTAGAAGCTGCATGCCCACTTCAGATCACTAGAAGAGTTTCTGTTGTCCTATCAACTGCTGACAATTTTAACACTGAGTAAGTTTTTCTAATTGTAGTCCTGCATGACAAATACTGCAAGACTGGCATCCAAAGTTTTCTGTTTGTTGTTTTTCTTCGTTTCAGATCAAGACGAGTAAGTGACGTACCCCTTCCTTCTGGAAGACTATCTCATGGCTGAAAATAACTTTGAATAGATTTAGGTTGTACATCAAGACTTTACCTCACCTCCATTTGTGATGCCTCTGGGCTGCTTACAGAATACACATCAGTTCATGCAGCTGTTGCATGTGCTACACTTTTTAAGGATGGCACTGTGATGTGATTTTTCAGAGTTCTCCAATAATCTGTGATTGCATCAAGCAGCATGCTTTTTTGCAAGGTGTTACAATGAACTCTAAAGTTAATATAAAATGTGAACTTACGATAATAGCCTTCTGCATCGGTCCAGTTATCTCTGAGGTTGGGATTCTCTTTGAAATCTTTTCCAATGCCAGCGGCCCGAAGACGAGCACTCTGAAATTAAAGAGGCAACGTGAACAGTTTACCCACTTGTCAGACATTTAAAGCACTTCTTTTAAACACAAAAGGGTAACACCAGATATAATTTAATAAAAGCATTTTACTCCAAATTAAATAAACTCTTACTATCACTTATGTAAATCCAACATAGCTGAAACATGAGACCAAAGTATCTTGATTCAAAATAACACTCAGGGAAAAAAAAAAAAAAAAAAAAAAAAAGGCCCGGTGTAGTGGCTTGTGTTTGTAGTCCCACCTACTTGGTAGGCTGAGACAGGAAGATCACTTGAGCACAGGAATTCAAGGCTGCAGTGAGCCATGATCTCACTAATTACTGTACTCTGCACTTTAGTCTGGGACAGAATGAGACCCTATCTCAAAACAAAAGAGAAAAAAAAGAAAACTCAAAACCAGATACAATTTTCTATAGCTGTTGTATCATTTGTGTTCTTCCCATACATGCATGAAATGTTAAGTCACTGGCTGCACTAGTTGACACTATGTGGAAAATTGAAAAATAAGAATATGTGGTACTTCTGATGATTCTTTACTGCACCTTACTCTCCGTGATGCCCAGAAGATCCTTCAATATCAACCAAGCAATGAGTACTGACACCAAAATTGGGTCAATACTCATTTCATTCTCTCCTAATTCATCTATATGTTGGTGCTCCTGTTGCTCTGTGTGTGTGTGTGTATATATACATACACATACATGATTATCTTACCACATTTTTACTTTCCCTGTTATGTTTATCTTCTCTACCCTCTCTTATAAAGGCCTCTTATTTCTCAGGTCCTTTGAAAATTATATTGAAAATGTCCCCAAGTTTGACCATGTTTATAGTTTAAGACTTTCCCAACATAATGCATCGATAAAAATTTAAGAAAAAAATGGCAAAGTCACCAAAATTTCTTAATCTACTCCATGTAACATTTCCAATTCTTCAATAAATTCTATTAAACTCCAAATCTTTAAGTTCTCAATTACCTGTTAATACAATATAGAGGCCCCAAAGTAGAGTCTATTCTAATAGACCTAGAAAATATTGGTATCTCCTTGTCTCACCTAACTACCATATGTATGTGTATGTATTTAAATACACAATACTGTACAAATAACTACATGTTTATCATTTGGTGTTTGACTTTTATAAAGCTCTCAAATTGTTCTGCCATACCTGTCTTAAAATGACATTAATTTTAGATTTTAAGATGCAAAACTAGTAGAGTTTTCAGACACCTTTCACCCACACTGCTCAAAATATTTATTTCTTTTATCCTTCTTTCTCTGTATGTATGTACACACCCATATATTTATTGTATTTTTTTCTGTTTAACAGTTGATTTAAAATTACTTACATCAAAATACGCAGCAAACATATCATCAGATTCTGTAAACATATCAGGTGCCAACAACTTCTTCTGAGATGAACCTTAAAGGAAATCAGCATTAATGTTTGAAAAGTGAAGAGACGATTTAAAACACAAAATAAAATAAATGAATGGAAAGTCATTAATAGTAATTCAAACTTTTTTGCCCTCTTGCACATCAGTTTCCCAATAGTATTCAATTTAGAATCACTTTATTAACATTTAAGATACATAGAGGTATTTACTTTTTAGGAACAGAGTGCATTTCAGAAAGTTGAAAGACTGGCCGGGCATGGCGGCTCACGCCTGTAATCCCAGCACTTTGGGAGGCCGAGGTGGGTGGAACACCTGAGGCCAGGAGTTTGAGACCAGCCTGGCCAACAAGGCGAAACCCCATCTCTACTAAAAATACAAAAATTAGTTAGGCATGGTGGCAGGTGCCTGTAATCCCAGCTACTTGGGAGGCTGAGGCAGGGGAATTGCTTGAACTCGGGAGAAGGAGGTTGCGGTGAGCTGAGATTGCACCACTGCACTCCAGCCTGGGTGACAGAATTAGACTCTGGTTCAAAAAAAAGTCGAAAGACCTAATGTTAACTTTCTCTATTCTTAGTTTAAATGAATAAGCTTATAGCTAAGCAATGACTTTATATTAAAATAAAAGCTCACCTTTAAAAAACGTTATTCATTTGCACCTTAAATCCCAAGAGGTTAGTATTTCCACTATAGATCTAAATCTCTATGTATCTCTCCCTTAAAAAGTCCAACAATCCCATACAAAACTTGGCTAAAAAATAAAAGGAGTTTCTAGAAAAAAAAATCCAGTAGCTTTAACCATATGAACGCATGCTCATTACCACTTACATTAAGGAAAATGCAAATTAAAACTACAATGAGGTATCATTTTCTGACCTCTGATACTAGTAGCTAAACATCCAAAAGTACAACAACACTCTGTTAACAAGGCTCTGGATAAACAAGCACTCAGAAAGATGACAAAATGGTATAACCCTTATAAAAGACTGAAATTTGGTAATATATAGCAAAATTATATATTTACTCCCTCTTCTGACCCAGCAATCCCACTTCTAGGGAACTATCCTAAAACACAGTGGCCAAGAATTAAAGAATGACTTAATGCACAATGCCATAATAATCAGTACCCAATGAATAGCCAAAAACTGGACACAATTCAAATATCATTAGAAGTCTGACTGAATAAACTATGGCATAGCCTATAAAAAGGAGTGAGGAAAAGCATACTGATCTAAGTATGTGTAGTTTGGTTTTGTGTGTGTAGGAAGAATACAACATACACACATACATGCAATAATGAAAGACAAACGTGTTATCAAGAAAAAAAAGATGACTCCTAAAAATCAAAAGCAAATGACAATAAACCTAAACCTGTCAAATTTGTGGCATACCATACAGAGATTTCAAATGATTTTAAAAGACAGAAAATTGTGCCTATACACCTTAGAATGTATTCTAAAAACAAAAAGAACCACTGAAATTTTAAGCCACTGTTAGTACATTTAGTAACAATAATCATACTGATGTCTTATGTTTCAAGATAACCTATCAGTAATCATGTTAAGAACTAAATTTTTCACTGTAATAAGACAGAAATATAAAATCTTAAATTAATAAGCCCCTATAATCTCAATTTTATTTTATTTTATTTTATTATTTTTTTTTTTTTTTTTTTTGAGACGGAGTCTTGCTGTGTCTCCCAGGCTGGAGTGCAGTGGCGTGATCTCGGCTCACTGCAAGCTCCGCCTCCCGGGTTCACGCCATTCTCCCGCCTCAGCCTCCCAAGTAGCTGAGACTACAGGCGCCCGCCACCACGCCCGGCTAGTTTTTTGTATTTTTAGTAGAGACGGGGTTTCACCATGTTAGCCAGGATAGTCTCGATCTCCTGACCTCGTGATCCACCCACCTCGGCCTCCCAAAGTGCTGGGATTACAGGCTTGAGCCACCGCGCCCGGCCTATAATCTCAATTTTAAATCGGCAGTATCTGTGTAAGCTCCTCCTTTCCAAAAGAGTATCTACTTCCTAACTTTGTCCAGTGAAAAGGCCCAGAAATAACAGACACTAGTAAGTGTCCTGTGATGTCTAAAAGGCATTTCCTATTAAAAGGAGCCAGGGATACTTGGAGAAATAGCTGATTCTGCTCTGGGCAAGACATGCACAAGATAAACCTGTGGCATCTTGCTAGAACGGGAGTCGGTAAACTATATACAGACTGTGGGCGAAATCCAGCCGGCTGCTTCTTTCTGTATGGCCTATTTTTACATTTGTAAGTGTTCGGGGGGGGGGAACAGAATACTTTGTGGCAAGTGAAAATTAGATGAAATTCAAATTTCAGTTTCAAAGTTTTTTCGGGAACACAGCTATGCCCATTCATCAATGTACTATCTGTGGCAGGTTCTGCCCCCCAACAAGTTCACTATATGGAACTATAGAAGAAAAGGCCAATATACCTACTAAAGGCTCAACTATTTACTACCTAACCTCTTAGACAAAAAGCTTGCTGGTCCCTGTTCTACAAAGTAAGAAAGCTATATTCAATACTAAAGGACTAGGCCAAAAGGACGTGAGAAATCAACTGAAAAAGGGCTCCTTTCCCCAATCCAGTTAGACCAATCTGAGCTTCAGAAAGAAAAAATAACAGCACCAGATAGAAACAGATCAAGCAGGGCCGGGCACGGTGGCTCAAGCCTGTAATCCCAGCACTTTGGGAGGCCGAGACGGGTGGATCACGAGGTCGGGAGATAGAGACCATCCTGGTTAACATGGTGAAACCCCGTCTCTACTAAAAAAATACAAAAAACTAGCCGGGCGACGTGGCGGGCGCCTGTAGTCCCAGCTATTCGGGAGGCTGAGGCAGGAGAATGGCGTAAACCCGGGAGGCGGAGCTTGCAGTGAGCTGAGATCCGGCCACTGCACTCCAGCCTGGGCAGCAGAGCGAGACTCCGTCTCAAAAAAAAAAAAAAAAAAAGAAACAGATCAAGCACATAATGACACCAAACAATGAACACCTAACACAACAGTCAATATCTCATTAGATATTGCTGGAGGTTGCTAGGGCACCAACTCTATTCTAAAAACTGGTAAATAAAGTAAATAATAAACATGTATTTACCCTGTCTTTCCTGTACAAACTATCTTTTGGGGTAACCAAAAAGTGGAAACTTCTTTTATTTAATGTTTTTAAACATTAATCTTCTTAACTGATAGAGATACAGACAAGTACTTACGAGGGAATAAAATCATAATTGGATTTACTTTAAAACAGCAAGCAAAACGGCCGGGCGCGGTGGCTCAAGCCTGTAATCCCAGCACTTTGGGAGGCCGAGGCGGGCAGATCACAAGGTCAGGAGATCGAGACCACAGTGAAACCCCGTCTCTACTAAAAATACAAAAAATTAGCCGGGCGCGGTGGCGGGCGCCTGTAGGCCCAGCTACTCAGGAGGCTGAGGCAGGAGAATGGCGGGAACCCGGGAGGCGGAGCTTGCAGTGAGCCGAGATCGCGCCACTGCACTCCAGCCTGGGCAACAGCGTGAGACTCCGTCTCAACAACAACAAAAAAAAAAACAGCAAGCAAAACAAAAGGTAATGAACATGCGGGAGTTCAGTATACTATTCAGGATATGTGAACTAATAAAAACACATTTATAGAGAACATTTGTAAGGACATATTTAATATTATATTACTGCAATATTTAGCAGAAGCAACATGTCTAATTCCTTTTACTTTTCCCAATCCCACCCCAAATAAGGTCCCTTATTATAAAGTTATAGAGCTAAAAATTCAGAGAAAAGCATTGCCAGGACAAAACTCTATCTCACTCACCATTATTCTGTTCAACTGTCATTAGATTATGCTTGGCTTTCACTGAGGCCTCAAATGTATCAACATTTTCCCGTTCATACTCTTTAACATCAGCAGCTACTCGCTCCAGAATGTCATCTGGAGATGGTGATCGTGTTCTCGTACTGCTCTGGGGGCTGCTTGGTTCAGATGGCACAGACATATTGCTATCTTCAGCAAGGTATTTATATTTCTGTAATAACAATACAGAAAATAATACTTTCATAAAATCGGATGCTATCCAAATACATTCATTGCTAAGAGTTGCTGCAGTGAAAAGTTAAGAGAATGTATCGAATAATGTAACAAACCAAAAAGTATTTATATCTTGGGGTTCAATCAAATCCACAATCCCTTATGTAATTTCTAAATTCACAAAAATCTGAAAAAGTTTTTCTTTGGTACACATTCATCAGGTGGCAACACTTCACCTTATCAGATGAGATAACATTTATTGTCTTATTTTCTCCCCAGTGTGACTATTATAGGATGCCTCACTGTAGAAATACTAATGTGTTTGATTATGGGGTCCACTGCAGACCCCACTGATGGCACAAAATAGATGCACCATAACACCTTTCTAAAACTCAAAATGTCTGAGTTCTGAAGCACATATGGCCCCAAGGGTTGGAGGTAAGGGGTTGTGGACCTGAGCAAGAACAAAAAAAGATTCATCCACATCTTCAGGGATATCCGTTTATTAACTACAATTTTACCAGTGTCCCAGAAAAGTAAGCTTCCTCTGGAATTAGTTTTGCCCTACTTCCTTTCTGGTAATGCAAGTTCTGTCCTTCACTCCAACGTGGCATACTATTACCTGATTTACGGTTTGCTATGTATGTTTAGGTAAGCTGCCACAGCTGTTTTCTCCTTTTCTCTTCTGAGGAAGAGCTGACAAACTTCCAAGTCAGCAAACCTTATAATTAAATGACTATATCAAAATCTTTGTACAACATTCTTTCCCCACCCAATCTTCTTCATCATCTGGCTCTAGTCTTAAAATCATTTTTCAAATGTTTCATTTATACTACCACATTCACATTATAAAACTTGCCATTACTAGATATTAAAATATTTACTTCATTCATAGTAACATGCATAATTTTTTGTTAAATAAAATTCCTCCAGTTTATTCTACACTCATACGTCTTCATTAACTTAAAAAGAAAGCAAACCTCAAATTCTTATGTATTACAGAAGAGGTTTATATCAGAATTATATGTATAAACAACCAGAATTCTATGTATAACCAACAGAGCAACCATCTCAGTTATAGTAACTAAAAAAATGATCATTTTTTCAAATCTCACAAAGATAATTTTATATATACTCTCCTTTTCTAAGGACCTGTTAAACTGTTATTGATGTTACTTTTTTGTTAAAGCAAAAAAATCTTTATTTTACAACAATGATTATTTTTCATTAAAATCACATACCTGAACAATTGCCTGCCTTTGGATTCTTCTCTGTTCTATCAGGGCTTCTTCATCTTCTTCCTCTACATCAAAGTCTTCAAGGCTTAAAGAAAAATTCAAACACCCTTAGAGATTCTAAAACCATACCCCTTCTACATTTTAAAGACAGGAAAATGTAGGTATCAGTAAGTTAGAGCAAAAGTTTTAAGTCATATTACCCTTATTTCCAAACCATCTCAGTTAACTGCCTGGTTTCGAATGCAGGGAAGTAACCTAACTTTGTCTCAGTTTTCTTCTCATCTATTTCATGGCACCAAAATTGGGAATAAAAGAAATAACTCCAGGTTTACAAAAGTTACCACTAGTTTTTCCATGACCTTAGTGAAGTCACTTTACCTCTCTAGCCTTAGTTTTCTCACGGCAAGGGTAAGATAAGTAAATTGCTACCTTTTCTGGATGTCAGAACTGCCTAAAAGCTCAAGAAAGCAATAGCCGTATTTCTCTATCAAAAATGCACATGCAAATAATCTTAAGGGGAATGTGGCTCTACTCCGAAAAACTACCCTCAACCCTCCGCACCTATCCCTCAAACACCAACCTCCACAATCTTTATGATCCTTCCCAGTGCAACGTTTTCAATGATCCTACTTGTTGAATGTTTGCTGCAGAATAGGCAAACTACACTCTGATTATATCAGAATCTATGTAGAATGCCCTTCCCCAATCCAACTTTCTTAATCACCTGGTTTTAATCAGGGTTTTCATCCTTAGCATGATTTATTTTCGGATATGGATAGTTGTGTGTGTGTGTGTGTGTGTCGGGGGTGGTTATCCTGTGCATTGTAGAATGCAGTATCCCTGGCCTCTAGCCAACAATCACAAGAAGAAATGTCCTCAGACATGTCCCCAGGGAGGCAAATAACCTCCTGTTGAAAATGGCTCTAGATTTGTCCCATTTATTTTTGAGATATTCCACTTACACAATTAAGTTTGCATTTTATTTATTTTTGTTTTTTGAGACAGGGTCTCACTCTTTTTGCTCAGGCTGGAGTGCTGTGGTGTGACCACAGCTCACTGCAACCTCCTCCCCCCAGAGTCAAGCGATCCTCCCACCTCAGCCTCCTGACTACAGGCGTGTGCCACCAGGCCTGGCTAATTTTTGTATTTTTTGTAGAGACAGGGAAAAATGTCCCCACAATTGTAACAGGCACTTGAAATGCTTCTACATTTTCACATTGTAACAAGGACACCCACCACAAAATAGCCTCAATTGCAAAGTATGTATCATCTAACGCAAACTCAAAGGTCTAAACTTTGGCCGGGCGCGGTGGCTCACACCTGTAATCCCAGTACTTTGGGAGGCCAAGGCGGGCAGATCACGAGGTCAGGAGATGAGACCATCCTGGTTAACACGGTGAAACCTCGTCTGTATTAAAAATAGAAAAAATTAGCTGGGCTAGGTGGTGGGCGCCTGTAGTCCCAGTTACTTGGGAGGCTAAGGCAGGAGAATGGCGTGAACCCGGGAGGCGGAGTTTGCAGCAAGCGAAGATCACACCACTGTACTCCAACCTGGGTGACAGAGAGAGACACTGTCTCAAAAAAACCAAAAAAACAAAAAAAACCAAAAAAAAACCTAAACTTTTATAGAAAATTCCTCCCAAAATCTGGTAACTTTGGCTCTGCATTTTATTAGTGTTCATAATAAAAACAAAGGGTAGGCTCACAATAAAATGAAGGCCCAATATTCACTCCAGCCAAAGCTGAAACACCTAAATTCAGAAAACCACTTACTAACTCTGATACAACCTACACAATATTCACAAAAGACTAACTTTTAAATTCAGAGCCAAATCAATGGAGCCACTTATAATAATATTTAGGTGGAAATTATTTAACAATTTCCAGGCCAAATAAGACTTCTCTAAACTGGAAAAACAAAGTTATGGGAAAGTTCTATTCTTACTTATCGTCAGACGAAGATTCCTGCTCAACTTTCATTCCTTCAGAAAGACTTCCTTTAAATTTATCTTCCTTTACTTTGCTTCTGCTCCTTCGTCTACGACCACCCCGTGATCGAGACCGCCTTCTCAAGCGTGATCTGCTCCTCCGACCTCTGTCCCTATTTAAAGGAGAAGAAAAAGACAGGTATACATTTTTTTAAATGTCAAAGTGGGAAAAGGCATGCATGTGTGGGCACAGGGGATATATAGAAATTCTACTTTCTACTCAATTTTGCTGTAAACCTAACACTCTTCTAAAAATATAGTCTATTTTTTAAAAAGGCCGTTTGAAAATTTTAAGAAAAAGAACAGAACATCAGACTGAGATAATCAGCTTAGCTGAAGATAACCAAAACACAACCATTCCTTATCAAGTTCTGAACTAAGAAATTATTCCCATGGATATGAACTTGAACTTAAATGTAAGCTCTATGGGGATAAATACCTACTGTTGCTTTGTACTCTCAGAGCATCAGTGTTGTGTACACAAGCACTGGAGTGAAGGGAGACACCGAAAAGGGGCAAAAGGGAACTTGGAGTGATGAAAACATTCTCTAACTTGAGTGTGACTTATGTGTCTGTCAAAATACACACAACTTTACACTAAAAAGCATTTTACTTTATGTAAGTTATATGTATGTTTCAACGAGCTCAACTTAAAGAAATCTTACTAAAATGAGAGCAAACGAGTACTTACAAAAACAAAAACAAAAACAAAAAAACTGGGGGCCAGGTGCAGTGGTGCACACATATAATCTCAGCACTTTGGGAGGCCAAGACAGGCAGAGCTCGGGAGTTTGAGACCAACCTGGGCAACAAGGCGAAACCCCGTCTCCACAAAACATGCAAAAAAATCAGCTGGGTGTGGTGGCACATGCCTATACTCCCAGCTTCTTGAGAGGATTCCTTGAGCCCAGGAGGTTGACGCTGCAGTGAGTCGTGACTGCACCACTGCACTCCAGCCTGGGCAACAGAGCAAGATCCTATCTCAAGAAAGAAGAGAAAAGAGAAGAGGGGAGAGGGGAGAGAGAAAAGAGAAAGAAGGGAGGGCAGGGGGGGAGTGGGGTGGAGTGGGGAGGGGAGGAAAACCCTCAGGCAAGGAGAATGTCAAGAGATATGATAGCAGAGATGAGAAGAAAACCTTGGAATGTGCAAATTGGAGTAAAGAATAGTAACAGATCAAATCGAGCTGAATATTGGTCCAACATGAACACACAAGGTAAATCAGAAACAGAACACGTCACAACACTCCCAGAAAGCCTCAGGAATTGGAGACTCCCTATCCTCCGCAAGATGGTGTGAGGTAAGAGCTGAAGACAGAATTGGTTGAAAGCCTTTATAAACAGCCAGACTTCCCTCCCCAACTCAGTGGAAAACGTCAACCACTCCCTTCGCATTCTAGCAGAACACTTAAGATTTACTTTCTAGGGAAGCGTTGGCCATTCCAGATGCTGAGAGGCACACACCAAAAATGGAGGGATTATAAGGAAGCTTACATTATGAAGAAAGAGAACTCTACTGGTAGCCAGGTCTATTTCCCAGGAGGAGATGAAAGGATTCTGGAAAACTCATAGCCTAAGACAATACATCTACAGTCACTGATATCCAAAAATATCTAATTACTCTGAAGTGATAACCACTAGCCGACAAGTTCTACACTGTCACAATAGAAGAAAAATCCCATTCAGCTTTCTGAGTACCAAAATATTAAGTCAGAATAGGCAGCAATGAAGGGTCCAGCTGTGTGAGAAAAGTCTTCAAATGAAAGGTAAACATGCAGTAAAAGGAATGTGGGAAGAAACAAAATATAGCAAAGAAAACTATAAAGAACAAAAATCGCACAAAATAACCTCGCTATTGTCTGAGAGATAAGAAAAACTATTTCTGGAAAAAAAGAATAAAACATTAATATACGGAGCAATACAGAAGGTCCAATTGGAAAAAAACAGAAAGAAAACAAAACAAAGCACAAACATTTCCCAGAAGGCCATAAACTCCCTGCTTTAAAGGCCCTATCTAGTAATTAGGAAAATAAATGGGGATAAAGATCCACATACAGAGGCACATAATAAAATTTCAGAACACAAGAAATTTTTTATAAAAAGGGGAGAGAGAAAAAAGCAAGTCGTAAGATGAGCTTGGAGCCAGCAGACTAGCCGTCTCAGAAGGCAGGTCCTCTCTGCCCTCCTCCCCCAACTATTTGCCCAGCAATGAATACATACATGATCACAATGATTATACTGACTCTAGAAGAACAAAAACGTGTGATGAAAATAGGCAAAAGAGAAACATGGGTGAGGGGGGGTATTAAAAACCCTCATTGTGGCTGCGTGCAGCAGCTCATGCTTCTAATCCCCGCACTTCAGGAGGCAGAGACGGGCGGATCACTTGGGGTCAGGAGTTTGAGACCAGCCTGACCAACATGGTGAAACTCCACCTCTATTTAAAAAAATACAAAAAAAAAAAAAAAAAATTTAGCCGGGCATGGTGGCACGCGCACCTCTGTAGTCCCAGCTACTTGAGAGGCTGAGGCAGAAGAATTGCTTGAACTCGGGAGGTGGAGGTTGCAGTGAGATTGCGCCATTGCACTCCAGCCTGGGCAACAGAGTGAGACTTTGTCTAAAAAAAAAACAAATAAATAAAACCCCTCATTGTCCAGAGTGTACTCAGACCATGCATTTCCACTTCTAGGAATACAGCATACAAAAATTCTGAGAGATATGTAGAGATGACTACAATATAAGCCTTTGTTTTTTAAGAATTACATTCATTTATTACTTCAATTAAAAATGTTAAAAGATGGGCGAACAAATACCCATTTATGTTTTATATCAAAATATTTCATGTATGTATGAATTTTAAAAAATGATTCCCTGCTTTATAAACCACCTTTTTAACCTACTACTGATTACATATGCTTCAGATAAAGTGGTTTCTATGGCAAATTAAATAGGCCTTGGCCAAAGTCTACAGTAACTATCAATATGCAAAATTAATATAAAATGATAAGAAACTGGACTACATATTTACTACTATATGATCTACCTTGCCAGTTAAAAAAAAAAAAAATCCCTAAGCCTGGCTCATTTAATATTTATCTCTCATAAAAGAGAGAAAAAAGTCCTACTCTTAAAAGATTAATTTTATTGCATCTTAAATGAGTAATGATTTGGTTAAAATTCAAAGGAAACGATATAAAAGAAAACCCACGTGTAAAGACTGCTGGTAAAAGGAAACTGGGAACACAACTACGATTTTTCAGAGAAAACTGGTCAAAAGAAAACCTACCAACTGAGCTCATGGGTGGTTTAAAAACATTCAGAGTTTAATGAATCACAAGGATGAAATGTCTTTACCTTCTCCGAGGAGACCTGCTTCTTCTTCTTGGAGACCTGCTACGTCTGAGTGGGGAACGAGACCTCCTTCTAATGGGAGACCTACTTCTTCTTCGGGTTGGAGACCATCTATTGATGGGGCTGGCATCTTTTGATCTTTCACGTCTACTGAGGATATCATCTCGAGGTCGTGTTCTTAAGGGGATCAAATGCAAGTTAAAAGAAAAATAAATCAAAGTAAATGATTTTTTTTCTATATGCAAGGAATATCTGTAAGAAAAGGCACACTAGCCTAAAGAGAGTGAACTCTAATTAATGTGTTTTGTAACAAAACTTACTCAGATGGCCACAATGACATTTTAGTGTTATTGCAGGCAAACAATGAAAGGTCTTATTTCCTCTGGTCCCACAATTTGAAGAATTACTAAAGGTTATTCATACCAGTAAAGTTACTGATTCTAATTTCAAATAAACAACCCAAATAAAACCTGCCCACGTGAGTATAATATTCCATTTACTCAAATATCCCATTTCCATTGAAGACTTTTTCTTTCTACATTTTGACATTTCTCCAATTAAGGATCTCTTCTTTTTTTTTTTTTTTTTGAGACAGGGTCTAACTCTGTCACCTAGACTGGAGTGCAGTGGCGCGAACATGGGTCACTGCAGCCTTGACCTCCCAGGCTCAGGCAATCCTTCCATTTCAGCCCGCCCTGAGTAGCTGGAACCGTTAAGGGTATGCCACCACACCTGACTAATTTTGTTTTGTAGTGATGGGGGTCTCGCTGTGTTGCCCAGGTTGGTCTCGAACTCCTGGCCTCAAGTGGTTCTCCCTTGGCCTCCAAAAGTGCTGAGGTTACAGGCGTGAGCCACCATGCCTGGCCAAAAATCTTATTTTTAATGTCAAGTATAATAGGCCAGGCACAGTGGTTCACACTTGTAATCCCAGCACTTTCAGAGGCTGAGGGAGGATCACCTGAGCCCACGAGGTTGAGGCTGCAGTAGCTGTGTTTGTGCCATTGCAGCCCAAGTGACAGAGTGAGAACTTGTCTCAAAAAACCAAAAACAATAGCTAGGTGTGGTGGCTCACACTCGTAATCCCAGCACTTTGGGAAGCTGAGGCAGACGGATCACTTAAGCTCAGGAGTTTGAGACCAGCCTGGGTAACATGGCGAAACCCTATCTCTACAAAAAATATAAAAATTAGACAAGTGTGGTGGCATGTGAAGATAGTCCCAACTACTAGGGAGGCTCAAGTGGGAGGATGGCGTGAGTCTGGGAGGCAGAAGCTGCAGTGAGCAGAGATAATGCCACTGCACTCCAGCCTGGATGACAAGAGTGTGACCTTGCCTCCAGCCTCCCCAAAAAACCCCACAAAAACCCAACTTTTCAATACTTATCACAGAAGTACCTTTCAGTGAGTTTTACTCGTTTAATGTGATATTTGTATTACAACAGGCCTTTCTACAGCTTAATTTTTCAAAACAGGTTTTGAACATTTCTTAATGTTATTCCAGGTTTGGACACAACTATTTAATCTGAACAGTCAGACTGTAAATAGGTTTGTCTACATAATCAAATAATAACATTACAGTATTTTCCTAATTTATTATTATTTTTTGAGACGGAGTTTAGTTCTTGTTGTCCAGGCTGTAGTGCAATGGTGTGATCTCGGCTCACTGCAACCTCCATCTCCCAGCTTCAAGCGATTCTCCTGCCTCAGCCTCGAGTAGCTGGGATTACAGGCATGAGCCATCACACCCAGCTAATTTTGTATTTTTAGTAGAGACAGGATTTCTCCATGTCGGTCAAGCTGGTCTCGAACTCCCGACCTCAGGTGATCCACCTGTCCCAGCCTCCCCAAAGCGCTGGACTACAGGCGTGAGCCATTGCACCCAGCCTTCCTCATTTAATAAAAACCTAAAAACACAACCTGTCTTGCATGTTTCAGCACAGTATACAGAACCCAAGAATCTTTCTCTGATCCAGCCAAAATGAGCAAGGTAGACTTTGACTCAGATCTGCAGTGCTTACTTCTTGGTAGTGCTTTCTTGATAGGGTCATCTGAGGAAACTCTTATTTAATCTGCTCGCCCACACGCGCAATCTCAAAGACCAGTTAAAAAATGTAAACGGGCCAGGCACAGTGGCTCATGCCTGTAATTCCAACATTTTGGGAGACCAAGGCAGGCGATCACTTGAGGTCAAGAGTTCGAGAACAGCCTGGCCAACATGGGGAAACCTCGTCTCTACTAAAAATGCAAAAAAAAAAAAAAAAATTAGCAGGGTATGGTGGCACGCGCCTATAGTCCCAGCTACTTGGGGAGGCTGAGGAAGGAGAACTGCTTGAACCCAGGAAGCGGAGGTTGCAGTGAGCCGAGACTGCACCACTGCACTCCAGACAGGCAAAAGAGCGAGACTCCGTCTCAAAAAAAAAAAAAAAAAGAAAGAAAAATAAAGAAAATAAACATGTTCATCCTCACTAGCCATCTAAGAAATTTCGATTAAAACAATTTTTGGGGTTTTTTTGTTTTAAGGGTGACAAAATACTATATGGTATCCTGGTAATAAAGATCTTCCTAAACTTTCCTAATAAAGTTTTAGGAAAAAGGGCAGTTTACGTAGTCAAAGAAGTAGAAATTGATCTAACTTTCCTGGATGGAAATTTAGCAATAACTTTCTAAAATGTAAATATACATACCCTGAGACTTTGCAAGTCCACTTTTATGAATCTATTCTATAAATAAACCTCACACATAACCAATGGACATCTTTGCATATAATAGTGAAAAATTGGAACCAGCCTAAATTTTTCATCAGTTTCAACAGGAGAATGATACTGTAATACATCTACATTGAAATACCAGTTGCTGTTAGGCAGAATGAAACAGAATCTCTATGTTTTGTCACAGAAATGTTTCCTGAAAAAAGCCACATGTGAATATGAATGACTCCAGTTTCATAAACAAAACAAAAAAAAATCCCTCATATCCATGTTATTGTCTGTGCAATGAAAGAGCTAAGAGAACATAAATTTCTAAGGAGTAGTACTGGAGAAATGAAAAGGGAGCCAATTTACAGGCTTATTTGGATTTCTCTTTAATAAGTATGCACCACTTCTGTAATTAAAAATAAATTTTGTTTCAAATACTCAGCTCTAGTCTTTAATATAAACTCCTCAGAATTTGCTCTTCAAACTGAAAGCAAACTGAAAGACCACCAGGATAATTAAGAAGCACTTGAGATAACAGAATCAGTAAAACTAATAACTGCCTCCATCCAGGAAGCCAAAGGAAAAAGGGGCTATTTAATTACAGTGCCAACAAGACTCTCTTAAGACATAGCACTTGGAAATTAAATTTGAAATTTCTCTGAAAATATGATGACTTCACTTTCAGGGTCAGTTTGTATTTATACCCATTCACAGAAAATATTAATATGAACACAGTAAATGGCTAGGAATTAATAACATCCTTACACAGTATAAGCCAATATTCTTTTAATAAGCAAAACCTGGCTGGCAATTTCATAATATGTAAATATTAAATATAAAAGATATTAAGAAATCAGTTTCTAAAGTAGTTTAAGTGGTACAAACACTCCTCCTCCCTGCAAATACTTCCGTTCTATGATCCTAGGTAAATTATATAAATTCTCTGATTCTATTTCTCCATTTATAAATTAGGTATGAGAGCCCCTTCACCTGATGAGTTAAGATAATCACATGAGGATTTATAAGAACTAAGACAATATATTATTCAAATAGTAGAAAATAATTTTTTATACTATTCTTCTTAAGCTTAAGAGGACTACTTGTCAACAATGAGATTATATGTATTACAAAATTTTCCATTTTAATTATACCTTGGGGACCAAAAAATGTTGGTATTGGTTTTTATTTATACTGTTAAAATTTAAAACTCATGCAAATACAAGAAAATGAACAGAACACAATTGTTAAACTGATTACCTTTCCCCCTTTTCAAAAAGTTTCAGCCTATCACTGTTCAATGAAGTAATAATCCTCTCTCTGCACGCTCCCAATGAAGATTTATCAGCCAAATTACATGGATTGAAAGGAGTGCCTTAGCAAACTAGGTATTAAATCAACAATGTGAAAAAAAACCCAATTCTATCATCAAGCTCAGTATTTGTTAAACACCTATAATTACAATACCCATTGACAAAAGTGCAAATATTAACATGGTTAATGGACTGGATTACTTAAAATTATGAAACTCGTCACTACTTCATTTATTTTTATTTTTACTTACTACTTCATTTTTAATTGTCCACAAGTTCTAGTTTTCCGTGTAAAATCTCATGCATTGGTAAAAAGCTTTAACATTTTGTAAACGTTACCTGGGAGAAGAAAGTCGTCTTCTCTCCGGTTCTCTTCGTTTTCTTTCTAAGGATCGGCTCTTGGCTCTTCTACCAGGAGACAGTGTTCGAGAGGGAGATTTGCTCTGCTTCGATCTTCTATCATTTAAAAGTGGAGACCTGCTTCTTCTTGATTTATCACGTGGTTTTGGAGACAAACTTCTTCTTTTAGGACTACGACCAGGTCTTCTACTGGGTGACCTATTTTCCTTCCCAGATGAAGCATCTTTAGAGGGAGATTTAATTGGCTTCTTTTCTTTATCAGTTTCAGACCGTTTTGATTTTCTCTCTTTGGACCGTGACCTTCCGTCTTTGGATTTACCTCTTAAATCAATTGGGGATCTGGATTTTTTACATCGATCGCGACTTCTACTTTCATTTACAATTGGGGATTTTTTCCTATCTTTTGATTTACTTTTATCTTCAATTTTAACCTTATCATCAGTAGGAGATCTGGCCTTACCAATTTTCTCTTGAGATCGCCTTCTAAGGATAGGGGATTTTGATTTCCTTGCTTGATCTTGAGACTTACTTCTTTTGGATGGGCTTTTAGATTTTTTTCTCTCCTTTGACTTGCTCCTAGTTGTTTTCTCTTTAACGATTTCAATACCCCCCTTACTTTTCTTTTTATCAGACCTATGTCTAGTCCGTTCTTTGGATCTGCTTTTACTTCGTTTTTTTGTAGTATTTTTATTGTCCACAAGTTCAAGTTTCCCCTTTGTACTTGAAGATCTAGTACTAGACCTATTTCCATTTCTTGCCTTCTCATGAATCTCCCCCTCTTCTTCAGAGCCAGACTCATAACCTTGCAAAATGAGCCCCATACCAGATTGGACCTTTCCTTCCATTAACTCATTATCAAGTTCGGCCTTAATCAAGGCTCTCTGTTTTTCCAAGTCTTCTAGCAAAGCTAAATCATCAAGTTTAGTTCTTTTTGCTGGAGACATACCCTCTTTATCAGAAGCATCGATAACCTCTTTTCTTTTGTGTTTCTTGTGTTTATGCTTATGTTTATGTTTTTTATCCTTGTCTTCTTCTGAGGAATGTTTATGTTTCTTATGTTTACTTCTGTGTTTATGCTTCTTTTTTTTGTGACGACTGTGCTTATTTTGAGACTGGTCTTCTGATACTTCTCCATTTTCTTCATTTACACTCTTTTCAGAATTAGCATCTTCCATCCTATAAATATATCAAACACACTTTAAAATCATATCATTTATCAAGTATTCAAAGAGTTATAACAAAATAACAGTAATGAGAAAATACATCTCAATGTAATACATGAAGTCAGTCACTAAAATTTTTTCAGAACAGCTTCACACATTTTATTTCAAAGAAGGTCTATGCAAGAACTGAGTTGGATAGTGACACAACTTTATTGTGTTTCTAATGGTTGAACTCACCAGAAGTATTAGAGGAAATCCCTAATGGAGCGAGCTTAAAAATTACAGGTTAGAGAAAAAGGGAAAAACAAACCAGGCACAGCAAAACCTCATTAACATTGATTTAGTTCAAGGAGCCACTCAGTAACTTAATTTTTAAACCAACATTTCTCACACATTAACAATCAAAGGGCCCATTTTCTTTTTTAGGAAGACTAATAACTATTAACATACACTGGAAGATTAATCTCTTTCTCCACTTGAAATTCATAAAACTTGGTGTTGCTACAATAAACCCACCAGGTCACTTGTTTTGAGCGGATTTCATCTTATACCTTAAAAACAAAACAAAACTCTAGAGCCAATACTGAGCTATACCCAAAATAAGCACTCAATCAGTGTGCACTGGTAGCTGATACTGATAAAGGTGACAGTATAAACACATCCTCAAAAGTTAAATCTTCAAAGAGAACTAAACCAGAAGTTAGGACTCTAGATTTGTAGTTGCCACTAAGCAATCATATGACATTCGGTTGAACCACATGGAAGGGCCTTTTGTAAGTCAACAAGTCTAATATCAGCAATTTAATATAGTTCAACCCAATATTCATTCAGCAAGTGATTTAATCTCTCTGAATTTCAAATGAGAACTCAGTTTCCCAAAATACATTCACGTTAACAGATGCTTTGGAAATAAATAATAAAGTGGGGGATTCTGTGCTTAAATGTTTGGCTTACGCGGAGTTAAAGAGTTTATGATTCTAAATTATTTTATCAAGTCTTTGGTGTTTAACAACCCCAGGTTAAATACTGGGTCAAAAGCATTATTTAACGTTCTCTTTAAAAGTTACTCCATAATAAACCATCATCCTAGAATATCAGACCAAGAGTGGCCTTAAATTATCTAGATTCAGGCCATCATACTATTTTTGGAGGAAGCTATGGTTTATTTTGTCAGGTCTTCATATTATATACTCCTATACTTTTAGTAAGTTTATCCTTTCAACCTAAGAATTCATCAGTCTACTTAGAATCTCTTTAACATTTGAAAAAACCTCACCAACTACAAGTAAGCATTAAGCCAAGTGGCAGGAAAACAGATGTACAAGCCAGGTGCAGTGGCTCCCGTCTGTAATCCCAGCACTTTGGGAAGCTGAGATGGGCGGATCACCTGAGGTCAGGAATTCAAGACCAGCCTGACTAACATGGTGAAACCCCGTCTCTACCAAAAATACAAAAATTAGCCAGGCATAGTGGCACGTGCCTGTAATCCCAGCTACTCAGGAGGCTGAGGCAGGAGAATCGCTTGAACCTGGGAGGCAGAGGTTGCAGTGAGCCGAGATCATGCCATTACACTCCAGCCTGGGTGACACAGCACCCAAAACCAGGATTTGCCTCCCTCAAAGAAATTAGTATCTGGTGGTACATAACCATCAAATACTGGAGAAGTGCAATGATGAAGACACGAATAGGGGCATTATGGGAACCCTGAAGGATCACCTAAACTCATTTTGAGAACAGTCAGGGACAGCGTTTTATAGATCACAGAAAGAAACCAATTTGTTAAGCAGGGACTTTCGGAGGACAGAAGAAATATTTACTGAGAAAGGACAGGGATTAAAAAATAAAGGTTAGCCCAGGCACAATGGCTCAGGTCTGTAATCCCAGCACTATGGAAGGCCAAGGTGGGAGAATCACTTGAACCCAGGAGTTCAAGACAAGCCTGGGCAACATAGTGAGACCTCATCTCTACTAAAAATCAAAAACATGAGCTAGGTGTGGCAGCGCGAACCTGTAGTCCCAGCTACTCAGAGGGCTGAGGTGGGAGGATTACTTGAGCCTGGGAGGTCAAGGCTGCAACGAGCCATGATGGCGCCACTGCACTCCAGCCTGGGCGACAGAGCAAGACCCTGTCTTAAACAACAACAACAACAACAACAAAAAACACGTTGAGTAACACTGCCCTAGAGAATGAGTAAGGAATTAACAAAAAGGGAAAAAGGGGCATTTCAGATAGAGAAAGACGGTGAGAAAGGCAGTTATATATAGCAAACTTCAAGTAGATCAGTGTTGTGAAAGGCATTGAGGTTAAGATTCCAAGTGGAGCCAGGTGCGGTGGTGCACAACCGTAGTCCCAGCTACTCAGGAGGCTGAGGTGGAAGACCACTTGAGCCCAGGAGTTTGCAGCTGCAATGACCTATGATTGTACCATTGCACTCCAGCCTGGGCAACAGAGAGAACTTTCCATCTCTTAAAAAAAAAAAAAAGATTCCAAGTAGACAAAGTCTAGGAGATGACAAAATAGTATATGATTCTAGGAGTGGGTGGTTGAGAGAGAATTAAAGGTTCACTGGAGTCACAGAGGTCCACGAACTGCAAAAGTAGGTTGTCTAGCCAGGTCTCACAGTCTTGAACAAACTTGCTGGGAGAAGGGGTGGGGGACAGAGAGAATGGTGGTATGACTGAGAAGTTATTAATTAGTTGACAGCAATGAGGGGGAGTGAAAAACACACAGCCACTACAGGGTATCATACTCAAAGAACTTTGATTTTTGGATGTCACATTGCCAACTTCCATTTCTGGCAGGAAAAGGTATTTAAGAGATGTGCAGGAGAAGCTACATTCTCTGGTGAAAGTCAGGTTTTAATTTGGGTTGACTTCTCTCTAATGGAGTATGAGAAGACACAGGACAGATAAAGTAGTGTTCTCTGGATCATTAATTTTTCTCAAAGAATTGGAAGAAGTGCAGTATCTTGGTATTAAAAAAACAACACCAGGCTCTGTGCAGTGGTTCACATTTGTAACCCCACACTTTGGGAGGCTGAGGTGGGAGGATTCCTTGAGCCCAGGAAAATTCAAGACCACCTAGGCACCACGGCGAGACTCTATCTCTACCAAAAAATTTAAATTAACTGGGTGTGGTAGCATGTGCTTATAGTCCCAGCTACTCAAAAGGCTGAGGGAGGATCACTTGAACCTAGGAGGGTAGCACTTGAGCCCAGGAGTAAAAGGCTGCAGTACCACGCCACTGCACTCCAGCCTGGGCAACAAAGGAAGACCCCATCTCAAAAACAAAAAAACAAAACACCATCATTGCTTTATTATGGAAGGGAAAGAAGTCACATAGATTTCAGTAAAAAAGATTCCAACGCATTTTAACTTTGTTCTTTATACAGGCTATATTCTCATCCTTTTCCCCCAGAAATCTCTCATCCCATAATCCAGAAGGTGTCTTTTTCCTGAACCTTGACTTACAGGGGGAAAAGTCTGAGAAAAATTTAGGCTAATTCAAGTTATGAAGGTAGGAGAGTCTTTAAAGATTGAGAATTACCTTTAGGCATATAAAATCTAGTGCCCAAAGTACAAAATTCTAGTCACTAAGCTCAAATTCAAAATTACCTAAAGTTTTGAGTTTTAACTCAAGACTGTCCTCAAGACAAAGGATAGTCGAGTGGTTAAGCGTCTCTGGAGCCAGACTGCCTGGGTTCAAACCCCAGTTCCATTACTTACTAGTTGTGCGGTCTTGGCAAGTGATCCTCAGGCATCTCATCTACATGATGGAGAAAATAATAGTACCTACCTGAAAAGGTGTTATGAAGTTTACACAGTGAATAGATGCTAAATGCTTATGACAGTGCCTAGCACAGACCAAGTCCCCTCCACCCCCAAATAAGCTATTATTATTGTATAGATGCTAGATAAATATATTTATTTACAAAAATCCTGTGGAGCTGAAAGGGCTGCTAATAAGAATGTTATTTTAAGGAACAGCATCAAAGAGCATAGATTCTGGAGTCAAAGTACCTGGTTTAAATGCTGCCTCCAACATGACAAAGCTATTGTAAGCTTAGGCAAGTTGCTCTTCTGTGCCTCAGTTTCCTCAACTGTAAAACATGGGGAAATAGTACTGACAAATCATAGGGCTTACGAAAATTAAAGGAGTTCATAGTATAAAAGGCTGTCACACTAGGTGTTCAAGAAATTTCTCCCCATTTGAGACTTCTGAGGTTCAAGGGACTTGCCTGAGGTCACACATACAACAAACCAGTGAGAAGGCCAGTATTCCAAGTCAGTCAAAAGATCTTCCATTTGATTAAGATGCTTTAGAAGTCAGATTATGTCACTATTCTTTGTGAAACTTTATTGCTTTCTACCTCATTCAGAGCAAAAGGTCCTATACTTACAGCCCCAAAATCCCCAACACTCTAAACCTAACACTCTTCTCCCACGGTCACCCTGCTCCAGCCACACCATGCTCCTTCAATAGGCATACTCACATCTCAGGTACGTGGTACCTGTTTCTCCTGCCAGGAACGCTTTCCCCAGATACATGCATTCCTGGCTACCTTTGCCTACCTTAGGTCTTTGCTTAAACGTCACTTTCTCAAACAAGTTTTCCTGATCAATCTATTTTAAATGCAAAACCACCGCACTGCACACATACTCTCCTTCTGTGCTTAACATTTTTCTCCAAAGCAACTGTTACCACTAATATAATTATTGTTTGTCTCTCCCTATCATATTGTAAGCACTCTATGAGCAGAATTTTCATTTTAGTTCACTGTTCTGTGTCTAAGGGCCTAGATTATCTAATCTATAGCAGGTGCTCAGTAAGTATTGTTTGTGTCAATTATATATTTAGAATAACATAAGGTCAGGCACAGTGGCTCACACCTATAAACCCAGAACTTTGGGAGGCTGAAGCAGGCAGATCACTTGAGGTCAGGAGTTCAAGACCAGCCTGGCCAACATGGTGAAACTGTCTCTACAAAAATACAAAAAACTAACCAGGTATAATGGCGGATGCCTGTAATCCCAGCTATTCCGGAGGCTGAGGCAGGAGAAGTGCTTGAACCTGGGAGGCGAAGGCAGCAGTGACTCAAGATTGTGCCACTGCACTCCAGCCTGGGTGGCGAACAAGACTCCATCTCAAAAAACAAACAAACAAACAAACAAAAAAAGCTGGGCACAGTGGCTCACACCTGTAATCCTAGCACTTTGGCAGGCTGAGGTAGGGGGATCATCTGAGGTCCAAAGCTCAAGACCAGCCTGACCAACATGGAGAAACCCCATCTCTACTAAAAATACAAAAAAATTAGCTAGGCATGGTGGCGCATGCCTGTAATCCCAGCTACTCGGGAGGCTGAGGCAGGAGAATTGTTTGAACCTGGGAGGCGGAGGTTGTGGTGAGCTGAGATCACGCCATTGCACTGCAGCCTGGGCAACAAGAGCAAAACTCTGTCTCAAAAACAAACAAACAAAAAACATATAGAAGTTGCTTAAAGATGGTTTACATTATCTATTACAGACTCTTAGTGAAAGTTAAGATTTTGCTTTGCTCAGTTTTATCTCCAGTGCCTCACACAGTGCACACACATAGCACACACCTATTTTTGAATGAGTGATATTCAAAATTACTTATATCTCATCAACCCCTCCCAAAGGAAAATCAGTTTTTTGAACCCTTATCTTTTCTAATGCTAACAAGTTACAAAAATCTTAGGAGTTTCACTAAAAATTCTCAAGAGTTTACCCATAGAGGAATCAACTTCTATCAAAAAAAAAAAAAAAAAAAAAATCTAGCTCCTAGAGCTTCTGGGAATCAGACATACATCCTGATGACCAGTATCACTGTAGAAGGGTCATTTCCATGAGTGACTAGTTTCCATTGTAAATTAATGAGTATTATCTCAAGAAATAATGAGTAGGTTCCTGCTAAAAATGTTACCAGCTTGGTACAATTAGGTTAACCTTAATTATAGCGTTTTCTTTACAGGGGCTAGGCATACAATGGATCTTTACCAGTCTCAGCTCATCTCTCAATGCAAATGTCACTAAAAGTAACAACTAAAGTCTGACCAGGTCAATCTGGGAAACTTGAAAGATTGAGTCAATGGCATAATGTATTACATACAATGGGCTTGTGCTAAAATAGCTAAATTAGGTTTATTATCAATGACTTTCTTATAAAGCTCAAGAAAAAGTTTTCCTGTTAAGATACCTAGTGGTCCTCTTGGATACTTTATACTGACAATAAATATAGGCCATATACATTTCATTTATATGAATTTACGCTTTAACATTACCATTTTACAATTTAACATCCCACATTTAGCCAAGTGGATGTGTATACCAACTTGGTCACAACAGGTTTATCACAAAATAAATATTTATTGAGAACCTATTGAGTGGATACATTCTTCGGATCACATTATTTGGAAGCAAAGGTGAATGAGAAGTGCACATAACATGGGGGTACTTAACAGTATTTGTATATTTGCTTTATTAAGTTTTACCTTTTAAAAAAGTCAAGTCTTGAGGCATCCAGAACAATGAATGAAAATCATGGAACGCCTTTAAAATAATATAGTCACAGTCAGGTGCAGAGGCTCACACCTGTAATCCCAACACTTTGTGAGGCCGAGACTGACGGATCACCTGAGGTCAGGCGTTCGAGACCAGCCTGGCCGACATGATGAAATCCTGTCTCTACTAAAAATACAAAAATTAGCAGGGCGTGGTGGTGTGTGCCTGTAATTACACGCCTGTAATCGCAGCTACTCAGAAGACAGGGACAGGAGAATCACTTGAACCCGGGAGGCAGCAGTTGTAGTGAGCCGAGATCTCCAGCCTGGGCAACAGAGACTCGGTCTCAAACAAATAAAATAAAATAAAATAAAATAAAATAAAATAAAATAGTCACCAATCACCAACCACCAGTGTTATTTTAACTTCCTCTTTCACATTTTTTTCCAAAGAATAATAGTCTTAGTGAATTTATTTGGTAGGCATTCAAAATATAGAGACACAGAGAACTGATTGATTTAAATTTGTGTACGAATAAAGCCGTTTTTAAGCTAGACAGTTCTTTACAAATTTTTTTTAGTGATGAGCAAAGTGAACGCCACTGCTACTTTACCAGGAAAGTAATTAAGCCTATTTCTCTGACAAGTTAAAATGTATACATCTTTTAAGAAACTGGGTCTGGCTATGTTGCCTGGGCTGGATTCAAACTCCTAGGCTCAAATGATCCTCCTGCCTCAGACTCCCTAGTACCTGCAGCACTTGAGCCCAGTAGTTCAAGAACAGCCTGGGCAACATGGGAAGACTCTGCCTCTACAAAAATATTTAAAAATTAGCTAGGCATGGCCGGGCACGGTAGCTCACGCCTGTAATCCCAGAGCTTTGGGAGGCTGAGGCGGGTGGATCACGCAGTCAGGAGATTGAGACCATCCTGGCCAACAAGGTGAAACCCTGTCTCTGCTAAAAATACAAAAATTAGCAGGGCGTGTTGGTACATGCCTGTAATCCCAGCTACTCGGGAGGCTGCGGCAGGAGAATTGCTTGAACCAGAGTCCAAGGTTTCAGTGAGCCAATATCATACCATTGCAATCTAGCCTGGAGACAAAGTGAGACTCTGTCTCAAAAAAAAAAAAAAAAAATTAGTTGAGCGTGGTGTTGCATACCTGTGGTCCCAGCTACTCCGGAGGCTGGGGTAGGAGGATCACTTGAGGTTGAGGCTACAGTGAGCCATGATAGTGTCACTGTACTCCAGCCTGGGTGACAAGAGCTCATGTTTCAAAAATAAATAAAATGAATAAAAAGAATTAATGTAGATATAAAAATCAGAATGGGTCCAAAAGACTAACTAGTCTTAAAACCTTCCCTCTGGTCCCTGCTTTGCCAAATCAGGTTTGAGAAATTAGGTCTCAATAAATTAGACACATCACATCAAAAAATGGATCTTTCTGGGACAGTGGAAAAAATAAAAATAATTTCATACTTGAAAAGCAATTTAAAAAGAAGCCACATTGTACAGTGGGAGGCCAGACAGTTCAATAGTTAGCAGCAGGGCTTTAGAACCAGACTGCCTGAGTTTAAATGGGTGTGCCACTTAGGGTGACCTTGAGCAAGTTACTCAATTTCTCTGTGTTTCAGTTTCATCATCTTTAAAACAGGAAAATAAAAGCATCTACCTCTATAGGGTTGTTAAAAGAATTAAAGCCTTCAGGAAGCTTAAAAGCTACTTTTTATATTTATTCTTTCTAAATTTTCTATTTTGAATAGATTCCATATAACTGTAAACTATTCAAGTGTTCTCTAAAGAACTGCTGTAGACACTATATTCAAGGACTCACTGTGAGCACCAGGCACAGTGTTTGCTTTCATACCAAATGGTTATCGTCTTTGTTAAATACTTTCAAACTACTGAAAGTGAGACATATACAGACCAAATATTCCATTTACACCAAGTGTTCTGTGGGGAAGGGAAGGGAAATTAAAGACTATCTCTGTTATTCATACAGTAGAGGCCTGAATATGTATTTTTTAAATTATTAAGTCTAATATTATTTGAAAACAGTATGCGAATAAAATGACTAACCCACTCCTCGAAATGAATCTCAAACATCCCTAAAATCAAATAAATGGACATAATACTACAGAAATTTTCAGATTAGTAGAAAATGTAACCACATAGCACGAGATCTGCACTGTATTGGCATAAACACTGTAACTGTGCCACACAATGAACTCGGTGAGAAACAGTAAGAGGTTAAAGCTAGTTTAAAACTTCAGAATCCATTTGTTCTCTGCTAAGGCAAATTATAAAAATAATACAGCAGTTTTGAAAAGCCCTTAGTTAAAAATTCCGTTTTTCCGCCTAGCTGAGTAATGCAGATGATTGAAGAGCCCAAAACTGGACGTACAGCAATTAAGTGTCAGGTTGTCTGGTGGCAAAGATTTCTCCTATCGCTCAGTCACAACTTGCTGGGAGACTATACCTCTTTCTAAAATGGCTGGAAACAGATGAGACAGTGCAGATGCAAAAAAAACGGTCGCTATAGGAACATTGCCGTAAAATCCATTCTCTCTATTATGGTTCTTGTTTGAGTTTTCCTAACATAGACATGAAGAGCAAAATACTGCTTTTAGTTAACCAATGGTTAACCTTGCAGCATACACACGTATTTTTTTTTTTTTTCATTTTTCATTTGGCCGCATGGATTCTTATATTAGCTTAATTATAGATATAAAGTGGTTTGGCAGTAGCTAGCAATTCCCACTACTCCTTCCACTCGTCCTCCTAAAGGGTTATAAACTCAAGCAAAAAAAACAAAAAAAAAATGCCAGGCCTCAAAACCAAAGACTCTATCTCACTTTGCCTCAAGTTTGCAAGTTGGTAAAAAAAAAAAAAAGCTGCCGGCAGGCACTCAAAAACACAAAACAAAACAAAACAATACTGGGTGACTGCTGGACTAAAGAATACAAGGTGACGAGATCAAGTATCCTGCTAGCCACAGACTAGCTCTGGGATGGCCAGAGAGTGTGACCCCACCACCTCCGCGCTCTGCTTTCAGGTCCTAAACTGACACCAGTAAAAGGACGACTGGGGGTACCGCAAGAGGAAGAAAAAACTTGGGCTTGCCCCGCCTGCTGCCACTGACCCTCGTGTCCCCAACACCGATGCCGCTAAGAGCCGCGGCCAGGGAGCTTAGATGGGTCCCCAAGGGAGGAATGGGAAAGCGCGACCTCACTGCCGCCACGCGCACCGGACCTGTAGAGGCCGCTCGCGCCTACGCCTCCCGGGGCAACGACGCGCTGCAGGCCGCGGCCGCCTTCACCCCAGCAGCCGCGGCCTCTGAGAGAAGGAAGCTCGAAGGCCGCCTGCTCCCCATGCCTCCCACCCCACAACGAATCGCGCCGGAAAAGGCAAAGTTTGACTCTCGCCGTTAGGCCCGAACTTTCCCGCCCGCCCGTGCAGCTCCCACTCGGCCGTCCCCGGGCTCCAGCCTCTGGCCCACTCACAGAGACTACTTACTCTGTCTGCTCCCGCAGCGACTGGGTCTCCGCGGCGGCCATCTTGAACTTCCTGACTCCTCGGCGGCGGTGGCGGCGACTCCCGGACGGTGGAAGGTAGTGGAAGTGGAAGAAGAAGGAAAAGAGCTGCCGCGCATGTGCTGACCGCGTAGGGAAGAGCGGGGTTCTGAGTCCGCGCTAAGAATCCGGATATGAAACCTTGCGTCCCGGGACTGGCGCAGGGCGTAGTGTCGTAACTTCCGGGAGCATGGTGGGCGGTGCTGCTGAGGATTGAGGGCCGTGTCAAGCTTGAGCTCTTTCGTCAGTGCTAGAAATGGACGTTTAGTTATCGAAGCCTGCTGACGAGGGGAGCCAACAAGAGAGGGATGTCGGCATCGGGTATGCGGTTCCAAGAACTGATTGGCTATGGAGACTGGAAGTTGGGTGAAAATTCTCATAAACTCGGGCAAACGAATTGATGATTTTTCCCTGGTCGGTGTTAAGAGACACAGTAAATGCTTAACCATCTCGCTAGATAGCTCAGCTGAAGTGGCATTAGCTTCCCCGGAAAGGGTGTAGAAAGGCGTTTTAAAATACTGTAAATTAGGGTTGTACCTCGACGTAAATATCTTTTAATGTGGAACTGTTACTGTATTTGACACATCTTTTCAACTTTTACATAGTTCAAGGGTGACATGATTCAGGAGTCGTTCAGTTCGTTGTTTCCGTAATTGGAACGTGTAATGTTTTTTGGCCCAAGTTGCTTTATGTGATTTTGTTTTTTTCTATAACGACGCTGCAGTAATGGGGTAGAATGGAATATTGTAGGGAAAACATTTACTGGTTCTTGGAGAGCTCTCAATACCAATTAGGTTCTTTAATTCCTCTTTAAAAAAAATTTCTCGGCCTGGCGCTGTGGCTCACGCCTGTAATCCCAGCACCTTCGGAGGCCGAGGTGGGCGGATCACCTGAGGCCAGGAGTTCGATACTAGCCTGGCCAACATGGTGAAACCCTGTCTCTGTTAAAAATACAAACAATTTAGCCGGGCGTGGTGGCGCGCGCCTATAATCAATTCCAGCTACTCGGGAGGCTGAGGCAGTTGAGAATCGCTTGAACCCGAGAGGCGGAGGTTGCACTGAGATCACGCCACTGCGCTCCAGCCTGGGCAACAGGGCAAGATTCCATTAAAAAATATATATATATATCCATACTTTGGAACCTAGAAGCAGCGTGACGATCACTTTCATTCTTGTAATCATCTTAGTTTGCCTTTGTCCTAGAAAATTGAGTTCGGAATCTCCAGGCTCCATACATATCTCTTGATTTCCAGGGGAGAAGGGTTTCAAATGTTCTTACAAAATGTCTCTTGCTGCCTGAATTCCCAACGTTTTGAAATGTTAGGGCCAGGCGCGGTGGCTCAGGCCTGCAATCCTCTAGCACTTTGGGAGGCCGAGGCGGGCGGATTGCCTGAGCTCAAGAGTTCGAGTCCAGCCTGGCCAACATAGCGAAACCCTGTCTCTACTAAAAATACAAAAAATCAGCCGGCGTGGTGGCGCCTATAGTTCCAGCTACTCGGGAGGCTGAGACAGAATCGCTTGAACCCGGGAGGCGGAGGTTTCAGTGAGCCGAGGTCGCGCCATTGCACTCCAGCCTGGGCAACAAAAGCAAAAACTCCGTCTCAAATAAAATAAGTAAATAAATGAAATAAACTTAGTAAACTATTTTTAAATAAATAATGTTAAAATTAACAGTGTATGTAGTAGAACTGTGAGAGATCTCATCTTGGAAACAGTGATATACTTGAAGGCAAAAGATTGGATCAGGTACTATTAACATGTTTTACACATGAACAAACTGACACTAAGAGGTAAGGTAATTTGCTTTTGATGATTGAGTTCCCAAGTACCAAGCTGATTTTTGAACTAAAATCTGACTCGAAAATCTGCTATTTTCTTATCAGGCTGCTTCCTACAAGAATATAACCTCGCTTAGTATCCACTTATAGAGCACCCACCCTCACAACTCTTTGGCATTCAAATGTTTGTTGAGTAGCGGTAGTAGAGCACTACGTTCCAATCGGAAAATGCCTTATTTTTCCTTGTTTGCAGGAGCCTATTATAAATAAATGCCTTGTTTTCGCTGTATCTCTTGTTGTCGAGAGCTCAAGCTGGTCTCAGTTTCTACAACCACAGTATTATCTCCCAGGTCTCCTTCTGCCCTATGTATATTGCAGTTATGCTTTACGTGGAGATGAAGCATCCTGAGAGTGGGGAAGGATATATGGGGCCGGAACAATAGGCGCTGAAGCCAGATTGTGACTAAAGTTGGTATTTGAACAAACCAAGTCTTTTTTTTTAAAGAGCATGGTAAAAACTAAGTTTCAAAAATCGATGCTGGCAAAAATTTCCTTGAAAAAATTCTCACCAAGTTCAGTTGCAAGGTGCTACCTGGGGAATGAAATAGATTTGTCAAGGACACACCTAAAACTATATTACTGTTGTAGTTTTGAAAGACTGAGACCTTTGGAAGGGGGAGTTACAATTAAAGCAAACATCGGCGTATCCGTTTATTCATTCACCAAATGTTTATGAAGCAACAAACTTATGCCCAATATTTCAATCTTGCTGCTCTTCCTCCCCAAATTCAGGAACTTTTGCAACGGAAACCGGCCCCGGGCATGCGCCTTTTGAGCCGAGGAGCAAAAGGGGCAACTCAGTAGCGGCACCCGCCTCCCCGGAAATCCTTGGAGGGGGCGGGGCTCTCGGAGGGCGCTCTTCCCAGCGGCAGCTGGGGAGGCGCATGCGTACTTGCGTTATCGTGGGGGTGCATCGCGGAGGCGTGGGAGAATCTGTGGCCCGCGGTGGGCCTTGGTCCCTTCTGTCCCCGCCCCGAAGCCGCCTGCTCAAGCTGAGGGCCACCGGCTTCTATCCGTCGGTGTCGGTGTCGGTGCTCCTTGCCTCCCAGCCAGAGCGTCTCATCCCTGGGCCCGGAGCCCCAGGCTCGCTCTCCTCAGCCCGTGCTGGCAGCGGCGCTCTTGCCGCCATTCCTGTGAGGTCGTTTTCCGGAGCCGCTGGGCTGGCGGAGGAGTAAGTAGGCGCCAGAGTCCTAGCCCGGGCATCCGCCTCGGGGCCCTGTCGCCGCCGCGCCCCGGATCCTGCGTTGATGCTGTCCGATAAAGCGGAGGTCGGCCCTGCTTGCTGACGCGACCGTGAAAACCACAGCGCCTGGCGCATGGCCGCCGCCGCCACGCCACACACAAGTGTACCGGCCCGAGGCAGGCTTCGGGCGCGAGCTTGCCTTTGTGACTTTCTCTTACCGTCTTTGCTTGCTTCCTTTTAAGTATTACTTCCAGATAAGGGACATGTTCTCGAAATACTTGGAAAATAATTTTGAGTTTTGTTTCTCCCGTTGAGACTGATTACTTTGGACCTTTCAAGCTACACTGTGCAATCATCAATCTCAATAAGCTCGTAATAGGCTCATTCTTCCGTAGGCTGCAAGCAAAATAATAGATCATAGCATCCTGCGGAGGAAGCCGTTGGTCCATGTAGAGTCGCCAGATGTCAATTAAGAGTAGATCGCTTTTCAGAGAATACTTACGGCTCCGGTTTAGACCTGGACTTGGAACTTTGAGGTGTTTGGAACACTGGGCAGAATTTTCCTTGTTATAAAACAAACTTTATGAGAACGTAGTTTGTTTTTGTTGTTGTTGTTAGTATTGAAGCAATTTTGGTGCAAACCAAAGGATAAAGCAAAACAATGAAAATCACCCAGAGTTCCATTACCCATACTGAACCAACTTGAACATACTGGTTTATTTTGGCTTTTTTCCATGTGAAATGTCAAATATTCTTATACTCAGGTATAGAATGTGATATTTACTCTTTCATGTAACATGTCCCCCAATTTTTACATACATAATTCTCGTTTCAGTAAGCATTTTTATAACTACACTCTTTTTCCTTTGTTATTGTATGTCTAGGTTATTTCAACTGCACTATTGCATGTAACTACTATATGATGAGGCAGTGGCTAGATTAGTATTTAGAACGTGAGCATTCAAGTCAGGCAGACCTGGGCGTCACAACTTACTGGGCAATTTCAAACAATTTAACTTTTTTGAGCCTCATTTTACACAGTAACATGGGGATAATGATTCTGATTGCCCAGAATTATTACAGTAAAATGAAATAATGAGGGAAAGTGCCTGCAGCATGTCTTGTTAGTAAATGCTATTACTGTAGGCAGATTTTCTTTTGTTGTGATTTTTTGGTGACATGTATGATTTATTTCCAGATTTTGAATATACTTAAATACCACAGTAGGGGTATGGGGTTTGATACACAGCTTTTCATATATTTTATACAATATATTCTGTGTTTGATACACAGCTTTTCATATATTTCATACAATATATTGTGTGTTTGATACACAGCTTTTCATATATTTTATTATAAGTAACACATGAATTAGAAATAATTTTTCACAATAGGGAAACATTTAAAAAATTAAAATGTATAATCCTGCTAACCATAGGTGAATAGTCGCATTTTGGGCAATCTTTTTTATGCATCTATATGTAGTGGTTTTATTTATTTATTTATTTATTTATTGGAACAGAGTCTTGCTCTGTCGCCCCGACTAGAGTGCAGTGGTGCGATCTCGGCTCACTGTAATCTCCGCCTCACGGGTTCAAGCAATTCTCCTGCCTCAGCCTCCTGAGTAGGTGGAATTACAGGCGCCCGCCGCCATGCCCTGCTAATTTTTATATTTTTAGTAGAGACGAGGTTTCACCATCTTGGCCAGGCTGATCTCGAACTCCTGACCTCGTGATCCACTCTCCTCAGCCTCCCAAAGTGCTGGGATTACAGGCATGAGCCACTGTGCTGGGCCTGTAGTGTTTTTTAAAAATAGAATTATATTATAAATTGGGCTTAGTAACTTGCTGAAAATGGCAGAGGCCAGTGCGATGAGAGTGGGGTGATTAAGGGAGTAGGAAGTAATGCAGGAAAAGGAGTTTGTAGGATTCAGATTTCATTAAAAGTGTACTGGGCAGGTTGGGCATAGTGGCTAGGGCCTGTAATTCTGTCACTTTGGGAGGCTGAGGTGGAAGGATCCCTTGAGCCCCGGAGTTCGAGCCAGCCTGGGCAACACAGGGAGACCCCATCTCTATAAAATAAAAATAAAAATTATTTTGAAAGAAAAGTTTACTGGACAGAGTAAGTTCAGGATTGAGGAGTGACCTGATTTGTTTTAAACGAAGGTTCATTTGGCTGCAGTATGGAGATAGACTGTAAGAGACCAGGGGAGGAAGATGGAATCCAATTAGGAGAGTATTTAAGTAATCTCTGTGAGAGATGATGGTAGTTTAGATCAGGGTGTGAGTAGGGAAAAATGATTGGGTTCTGAATATATTTGGAAGGGAGAGGTTATAAGATGCACTAATGGGATGTGGAATTCAAGAGAAAGTGACTTAAAGAATTTTGGTTTGGGCAATTAAACAGATACAGCTGCTGCTTACCAAGATAGAGACTGCAGGTGGGGGGAAACTAAACAGAGTTCTGTTTCAGTCATGTTACCTGTTGTGGAGTCTAACTAGCTGGAACAGGAGTATTAAAGACTTCATCTTCTATTCTTGAGGTATCAATTTGTCCCTTCATTTCTGTCAGTTTTTGCTACATATATTCTCTGTTACTAGGTGCATGTATCCTTGTAAATTGTTATATCTTCTTTATGGGTTTATCCTTTTATCATTAGAAAGTGTTTCTCTTTTTCTCTAGTAGCATTGTTTTAAAGTCTATTTTATCTGATATTAATGTAGCTATTTCAGTTCTCAAGTGATTGCTATTTACATGCTTCGCACCATTGAATCTAAAATGTGTCTCCTGTAGACTTTATATAGTTGGATCTTGTTTTTGTTTTTGTTTTTTGAGACAGAGTTCACCCTGCTGCCTAGGCTGGAGTACAATGGCGTGATCTTGGCTCACTGCAACCTCCACCTCCCGGGTTCAGACGACTCTCCCACCTCAGCCTCCCCAGTAGCTGGGATTACAGGCGCCCGCCACCACGCCCAGCTGATTTTTGTATTTTTAGTAGATACGGGGTATCACCATGTTGGCCAGGCTGGTCCCAAACTCCTGATCTTGTGGTCCGCCTGCCTCGGCCTCCCACAGTGCTTGGATTACAGGCATGAGCCACTGCGCCTGGACGGATCTTGTTTTTCTTAATCTGATAATTTCTGCCTTTTGATCCAATTGTTAAATCATTCACAGTTAATGTTGTTGATATAGTTGGATTTATGTATGCCATCTTGTTTTTGTTTTCCTTATATCTTATGTCTTTTTCTTTTCCTCTGTCTCTCCTTTACTGCTTTGTTTTGCATCAAGTGAGTATCTTCTAATGTAGCATTTTAATTTCTTGAGTGATTTTTTCAGTCTTAAGTCTTTTTAGAGACTTTAGTGGTGCACTAGAGCTTACCGTACAATTATAGGTTAACTTATTAGAATCAGCTTCGGATTTATACTCACTTAATTGCAGTGAGATTACTCCAATATACTTTTATTCCATGTCCCTGTTTTTTTTTGTGGTTTTGTTGTTGTACATGTTATATCTTATAGCTGTTACAAACTCAACAATACATTACTACAATTATTACTTTTACATCATGTAAAGAAAATGAACAAAGGAAACCAAGTATATATTTGTAGCTTTTGTTGTAGTAACCTTATTTATAATTTCAGGTTTTTTGTTTCTTTTTCTTGTGGATTCATTACTATCTGGAGTAAGCTTATTTTCTTTTTTCTCTCTTTTTTTTTTGGTAACAGCGTCTTGCTCTGTTGCCCAGGCTGCTGGAGTACAGTGTCATGAATATATCTCACTGTAGCCTCAAACTCCTGGACTCAAAGTGATCCTTCCACCTCAACCTCCTGAGTAGCTGGAACTACAGGCGCATGCCACCAGGCCTGGCTAATTTTTGTATTTTCTGCACATCAGCCTCCTGAGTAACAAGGTCTATTGGCACACATCACCACATCCAGCTAATTTTTAAATTTTGTATAGAGACAGAGTCTCACTATGCTGCTCAGGCTGGTCTCTAACTCCTGGCCTCAAGTGATCCTCCAGCTCTGGCCTCCCAGAAGTGCTAGGATTACAGCCATGAGTTCTTTGTATGAGTTCCTTATATATTTTGGATATTAACCCCTTTTTAGACACAATGTTTTTCAGTATTTTCTCCCATTCTGTGGATTGCCTTTTCATTTTGTTGTTTCCTTTGCTGTGCAGGAGCTTTTTTGTTTGATTTAGTACCATTTGCCTATTTTTGCTTTTGTTGCCTGTGCTTTTGGTGTCATTTACAAAACAAAAAAAATTATTGCCAAAACTAATGTCATGGAGCTTTTCCACTGTTTTCTTCCAGTTTTATAGTTTCATGTCTTACATTTAAGTCTTTTCACTTTTTTTTTTCTTTGAGACAGAGTCTCGCTCTGTTGCCCAGGCTGGAGTGTGGTGGTGTATGATCTTGGCTCACTGCAACCTCCACTTCCCGGGTTCAAGCGATTCTCATGCCTCAGCCTCCCGAGTAGGTGGGATTACAGGCACGGGTCACTGCACCCAGCTAATTTTTGTATTTTTAATAGAAATGGGGTTTCACCATGTTGGCCAGGCTGGTCTTGAACTCCTGACCTCAAATGATCCACCGCCTCAGCCTCCCAAAGGACGAGGATTACAGGCAAGAGCCACCGCGCCTGGCCTCTTTTAACCATTTTGAATTGGCTTTTGTGGATGGGGTAAGATAAGGACCCGATTTCATTTCTTGGCATGTGGTTATCTAGCTTTTTCAACACCATTTGTTAAAGAGACTGTCCTTTCTTTATTGTGTGCTTTTGACACCTTTGTTGATTATTAGTTGACCACATAAATGTGCATTTATTTCTGGGATTCCTATTCTGTTCCATTGGTCTATATGTCTGCTTTTATGCCAGTACCATGCAGTTTTGATTACCGTAGCTTTGTAATAAAATTTGAAATAAAGAAGTGTGATGCTGCCAGCTTAGTTCTTCTTGCTCAAGATCATTTTAGATATTATGGGTCTTTTGGGTTCTGTATGGATGTTAGGATTTTTTTCCCCCTTTGAAAAGTGTCATTGGAGTTTTGCTAGAGATTGCATTGAATCTGTAGACTACTTTGTGTATTGCAGACGTTTTGACAATAATGATTCTTCTAATCCTGAACGTGGGATAGTTTTCCATTTATTTGTGTCATCTCCAGTTCTTTCATATATGTATTATAGCTTTTAGTGTACACGTCTTTCCCCTCCTTGGTAAAACTTATTCCTAAGTATTTTATTCCTTTTGATGCTATTGTAAATGGGATTGCTTTCTTAATTTCTTTCTTGGATACTTCACTGTTGGTGAAGTGTAACTGATTTTTATATGTTGATTTTGTATCCTGAAATGTTACTGGATTCATTTATTCATTCTAACAGTTTTTAGTGGCGTATTTAGGGTTTTCTGTATATAAGATCATGTCACCTGCAGAGACAATTTTACTTCTTCCTTTCTGATTTGGATGCCTTTTATTTCTTTTCCTTGCCTAATTGCTGTGGCTAGGATTTCTAGTACTATGTTGAATATAAGTGATAAGTGTGGGCATCCTTGTCTGTGCTTGTCACATTCAGTTATATGTGCAGTACTGGAACCATCCAGCTCATAGTCACATAATTCTTCTTTTTGCAGCCTCATGTAAAATCACACCCCTGTTCACATTTTTTCTGTCTGTCTCCCACCTCTCCAGGCCCCTGCCCTGCAACTTTCAGTTACTTCAGACTCTCAGAAGACTGACCTCTAAATACCTCAATTTATCTGCACTACTGTGATCTACTTGAAATTCTCTTCCCTCTTCTGCAGTTTGTAATGGCATTCAGGCCAAAAGCTGTAGTAGTTTTAGGGCTCTCTTCATTTGCTTCTCTACTCCTAGGGATCATAGTTCTGTGCTATCTGTTGTCCAGCATCTGACACAGTTGATTTTATATTTTGTCTAGTTTTCTGTTTATTAAGCAGGTTAAGTCTGGTTCCTGCTATTCCATATAGCAGGAAGCAAAGGTTCTCTAATGAATTTTTAACATAGTTAATAACATAAGCATGGATTCTAAAAATTCATTACATAGATCCTGGAAATCTGTTTATTATGTTTTATACATTCTGTGAAAGCTGGAGAATTTTACTATGTGTATCACAAAATATCAATTTCATGTGCCAGAGAATTGAATACAGTATCAAAGGGTCATTTCATAACTTTATAATCACCATCTATCCTGTAAGTCCTTTAAACTTTCTTTTCTATGGATCTAACATTTATCAATAACAAATTCCTAAACGACTGTATTAGTTAGTCCAGTGTTTCTCAAAGTCCACTGTATACAAAATCATCTAGGGAATCTTGCTAAAATGTGGATTCTGATTTAGTAGGTCTGGGGTGAGGTCTTCCCTTTTGCAATTCCAGCAAGTTCCCGTGGGATGCTGGTGCTGGTTAATGGATGTCACTTAGAGTTGCAAGGAGCCCGTTTGCCCAGTATTTACAATGAGCACATGTTTTGGGTATCATCAAAACAAGAGAATCTAAAAACGTATGGCGTGGGTGGAAGGTTGTGTTATTTGATATTTCAAAAAGATCATTGAAATCAGAAAATCTTAGAGATATGTTGCGTTTCTTCACATTTGTTCTATGGCTTAATGTTTTATTTTGAATATATAATAAGAGAGATACCACAAATCTTTAGCTATTAATATTTAGGAATGTTAATGTCCTTAATTCATGTTGTCTCAAATGTGATTCATTCCCTTTATAGGTATACTAAAACGGGCAAGCATGCCTACAAAACCATCTTCCTAACTTTCTTTCCTGTTTTTAGTCTCTTCCTGAACCAGTGACAGTGGTTCTCAAACACTTTGGTCTGAGGACCCCTTTATGGCCTTAAAAATGATTGAAGAGCTTTTATTTGTGAAGATAATACCTACTAATACTTGTTGTAATCTATTAACATTGAGAAATGTAAAAATTTTTATTAATTCATTTAAAATATCAATAATAAACCTATTATTTGCTAATATAAATTTCAATTTTTAACGAAAAATAACTTTAGTTTCTATTGTGTGCTTCTGCATTTTGAAAATATGTCTAGGATACAGTTTGTATTTAGGAGATAGTTTCTTTCTTTTTTTTTTTTTTTTGAGACGGAGTCTTGCTCTGTCACCCAGGCTGGAGTGCAGTGGCATGATCTCGGCTCACTGCAAGCTCTGCCTCCTGGATTCACGCCATTCTCCTGCCTCAGCCTCCTGAGTAGCTGGGACTACAGGCGTCCACCACCACGCCCGGCTAATTTTTTGTATTTTTAGTAGAGACAGGGTTTCCCCATGTTGGTCAGGATAGTCTTGATCTCCTGACCTCATGATCTGCCTGCCTCGGCCTCTTATAGTGCTGGGATTACAGGCGTGAGCCACCGTGCCTGGCCAAGATATTTTCTAAATAAATGCATATTCAATTTTTAAAATGGGACAAATGTAGTATAGACATATTTTTGCTAACAATATCCATATAGTTGCAAATTTCACTTTTAGAATTTGCTTTCAAAAACAGGTTTATTCTTTGTTATGCGTTAATTAGTAAATCATGTTATAAAACTTCTTTGATGAAATTGGTCTTTGGTTAGCCATTGACATAGGAAGGATTAGAAAGGGTCCAGGGCTCCTTGGTACTGGCTGTGACTGGATATATAACTTGTGGCTTAGTTTGTGTTTAGGTGTCATAACTAGGCTAGGTTTGGGCCCCAGAAAGTGCTAGCCTTACTGTAGGAGAGGAAGTGGTATTGCTAGGTGTGTCTTCAGGTCAGGAAGTGGGACAAGTGCAGTATTGAAGCCCAGGGGGGGTCCTTGTGACTGGATGAAAGGTGAGATTCCAGTAAAGGATTCAGAATTTGGGCATGGTGAAGCATGCCTATAGTCCCAGCTACTTAGGAGGCTGAGGTGGGAGGATCACTTGAGCCCAGGAGTAAGCTGTGATTGCATCACTGCACCCCAGCCTGGGTGACAGAGTGAGACCTGTGTCAGAAATAAATACATAAAAATAATTTTTTAAAAAAGGATTCAGAATTCTAGAATACATACTATCTTTATATAATGCAGATCTGTTCTTAGGATTGTATTTTCCAAATGATGAATAAAATAATTTCCAAAATACTTACTGGGAAATCATATACTTGGTACTGTATTACTTGGAATAAAAATCAAATAAAAGTCAAACTTCTTAATATGGCCTGTAAAGCCTGGATAATTTAAGCCTCACCTATTTTTCAGTTTAGACTTTCAGCCACACTGGCCCTCATGTTAATCCTAAAACATGCAATGCTTTTTCCTACATTAAAGCTTAGGGTTTTTGATATTTCTGCTGCCTGAATTTCTCTGTTCTCACTCTTCCTCTTGATCACCATGACTTATTTTTCAAGTGTTGGCTTAAATGTCAGTCCCACAGATAGCCCGTATCTAAATAACAGCTTTCCCTCTGGTCCCTATATAAATTAGGACCTGTTTTTTTCTATAACTTTCTTAAAGGAGCCTGTTATTTTCCCTGATAAAACCTTGTTGGACTGTTTGTCAGTATATTTATTTGCCTGTTTGTTTGGTGTCTGTTTCTCTTTCTTTCCTATGTGTTTTGTTTTGTTTTGTTTGAGATGCAGTTTCACTCTGTTGCCAGGCTGCAGTGCAATGGCGCGATATTGGCTCACCACAACCTCCACATTCCAGGTTCAAGCGATTCTCCTGCCTCAGCCTCCCAAGTAGCTGGAATTACAGGCATGCGCCACCACCCCAGCTAATTTTGTATTTTTAGTAGAGACAGGGTTTCTCCATGTTGGTCAGGCTGGTCGCAAACTCCCGACCTCAGGTGATCTGCCCGCCTCGGCCTCCCAAGGTGCTGAGATTGCAGGCGTGAGCCACCGCACCCAGCCTGTTTATTTGTTTTCTTATTAGACTATAAACTCTGTGAGATTAGACCATGTCTGTTTTGTTTGTCACTCTGGCCTACCTGCTAACACAGTGCTTACACATAATAATAGGTGCTCAAGAAATAGTGTTTGATGAATGAACGTAAAATTATAAGAACCTGAACTAGTGTAATATGGAACACAGGGAGGAAGACATGAATTAGTAAAGCCTTTGAAGAATTAGCATGTTCTGTGATAAAGCTACTGGGGGATCTAGGCAATATTTTTTGATACTTTTTTTAAAAATTGTGATAGCTACCCAATATTTAGGAATGATATATATCACACGTCTCAGTGATGTACATAGCCTTTTGTACTGGTGAAGAGAGCCAGGTGAGGTCTAATTCTAAGGATCTAAACATTCCATTCTTGTAGAGAGCCTGGAGAAGTCCTCTTGCATAAGCTCATCCATGTCAGACCATCCATGACTTAGTGAAATAATTATCATTGCTGTTCAGCTGCAAAAATCACTCACTGTTTTGACTTCATAAGATTATCAGTTTTAGTGTTTAATCGTTCACAGCCTTGTCAAAACTGCCGTGGATAGGGAGAGAACGATTTACCTGCATTAAAACTTGGAGTATTGCTCTTCATAGGGTTTGTTTTGAGTTGTTTAGGCCTGCCTCAGAGTTCAAGACACTTAGTCTCTCCTAAGAGAAATTATGGTCACAACAAACAGAGATTAAATAAAGAGCAAGAAATTAGAAGAAACGCAAACCATTCACTTAGATTATTTGTCAGATTTTGGCCTTAAAAAGAGACAAAGGTGCTTCAAACAAGTGATTAAACTGACATTTTAGATTATTATTTTATTCATACCTTTATTGTGGATAAATTGGCTACATGATAACATTTTATAATTTTAAATAAATATATCTACAGATCTGTATACCACAACAATTGGAGGGTGATTCGTCGTTTAAATAATTTATCATAGGATTTTCATAAGATCAAGCTCTTGGTGCATATCAAAGAGAGAGAAAGCTTTCATTTCAGTTCCACACATTCATTGAGTACCTCTTATGTACCAGTTGCATTGTTCTAGAATCTTATCTATCAGGTAAAGCTAGGTACACCTGAAATAGTTTAGTTATGGTGGCAAGGTTAGACTGCAGTTGCTGACTTTTTTGTATATCTATGTACATCTTCCATAAGAGGGCAGCAAAGGACCAGCATGATTTTTTCCTTATCATGAAGTCATAGCAGAGATTGCCTCATATTGCAAACTTAATAGAAATCTTCTAAGAGTAAGGGCAAACAGAGGGCACGGTTACAATTTTACTTAGTGTCTAGCCTGTCTGTTATGTGGTCTGATGCGGTTTTTAGTATATAGATTATCTCACATGGACTGTGGTATCTGTGATAGCCTAGTGATTAGGTCTTGGCCCTCCAGTCAGTTGTCAGGCTTTAAATCCCGGAAGCAAAACTTAACTCGCTTCGTGATCTAGAAGGACTACTCAGTCTTTCTGAGCAAGGAGGGCAAGGGATAACAACAATGCCACTTCACATGGTTTTCATAAACAAAATAAAATTTGTGTCCTGAAGAGGCTAAGAACAGTTAAAAGGTGGAGCTAGAAAAACCACCATCTACCAGCCTTAGGTATATTCTATTTATTTAAGTTAAACTCTTACTAAAGTCTCATAAAGAAAAATATAGGTCACTACTTTCGGTAGCTACTTACATTTTTAGTTAACATACATATCTATGTACTGACCAATTATTTGTTCATACAATTTATCAAACCAATTAAACATACGCTGTGTTGAAATTGTTTCCCCACCCCACAAGACAGCCTGGCTGTGTTGCCCAGGCCGGAGTGCAGTGGCACGATTTTGGCTCACTGCAACCTCTGCCTCGCAGGTTCAGGCAATTCTCATGCCTCAGCCTCCTGACTAGCTGGGATTACAGGGGCCTGCCACCATGCCTGGCTAATTTTTGTATTTTTAATAGAGACGGGACTTCACTGTGTTGCCCTGGTGGTCTCAAACTCCCGACCTCAGGTGATCCACCCGCCTCGGCCTCCCAAAGTGTTGGAATTACAGGCATGAGCCACCAAGCCTGGCCTGAAAATACATTTTGATGAACAAAAAATTTTTAATTTTTTTTTTTTCCAGAGACACAGCCTTGCTCTGTCACCCGGGCTGGAGTTCAATGGCACGATCTTGGCTCACTGCAACCTACACCTCCTTGGTTCAAGCAGTTCTCCTGCCTTAGCCTCCCGAGTAGCTGGGATTACAGGCATGGGCCACCATGCCTGGCTCATTTTTTGTATTTTTAGTAGAGATGGGATTTCACCATGTTGACCAGGCTGGTCTCAAACTCCTGACCTTGTGATCTGCTCCTTTGGCCTCCCAAAGTGCTGGGATTACAGGCGTGAGCCGCCATCCCAGCCAAAAAATTTTTTATTTTAAAAGTCAATGTATATCATTTGTGTTTTGTAGTTAGTGCTTTTCATGTATTGTTTAAATTTTTAAAATTCTTCCATTAGTCTAAAATATTTTCATGTGTGCTTTCTACTAAAAGACTTTACGTTTTGTTTTTGGCATTACAGTTTTTAATACATTTGGATTTGGATCTTATATCTTGTATGAGACAGAACTCTAATTTTCACCTTTAACTAAATGTATAATCATTTTTTTCACCTCCACTTATTGAATAGTTCCTAATTTTCCCATCAATATCATGTGTTTCTTCCGGCATAGCCAAAGTCCCATCGATGTGTGGGTCTGTTGTGGTTTCCTATTTAATTCAGTTGATTTGTCCAATTTGTTTTATTAAGCCTTAATTACCACAGCTTCATAGTAGGTCTTTATATCTGATAGGGCAACTTCTTCTAGTGTCTTCAGAAATTTCCTGGCTTTAAAAAAAATCCTTATTGTTCATGCTTTTTTAAAGAATTAGCTTTACATCATGCATGAAAAAGATCTGTTGGAATTTTGATTGTAATTATGTTAAATCTATAGGTCAACTAATTACAATATTGAATCCTCTTGTGCACAAACATGGTATATTTCTCCATTTATTCAGGTCTTTATTTAATGTCTCCTAATGTCTTTTTGTAGTTTTCACTTAGAGATCTTGCATATTTGTTATTATATTTACTCCTAGGTACTTGGTATTCTCTAAGATGATTGAAAATGCTGTCTTCTTTTTAACTACATTTTCAGGTATTTGTCATTAGTATAAAGAAATGCATTTGACAATAATTTTATATTCACTTTCTTAAATTCTCATTTCTAATAAATTGTACATTTTTGGTTTTCTACAAAAATCATATCATCTACAAATAAAGTTAATTTTGTTTATTCTTCTGTATCATTTTGAATTCAGTTTATTATTTCATGTGCTATTAGAACCTTTAATTTAGTATTATTTATTTTTTGATTTGTAAAAGGAATGCTTTTATTTTCATTTAGGATGATGTTTACTGTAGGTTACTTAGATACACTATGGAAATCTCTTATTTTTTCTAAGACATTTTATTATGCATTTAATGTTGAATTTTATCAAATGCTTTATCTGCATTTATTATAATAATTATGATTTTTCTCTATCTGTTATTGTAATGGGCCAAATTTATAGATTTTTCTCATACTAAGCCTATCCTTGTATTCCTTGGATAAATCCAACTTGGTAATGTTTATTTTTTTCATAACTTTTAACTATTAAGTAGATACCAAATTTTCTTTCAAGGTCAAGTTTGATAGTTATAAAGAACTAGTGATACTAAGTCATAGAAAATATACTTCATTTTATAAAAAGACTAACTGTAAAAAGTAAAAAAATAAACCCTAGAATTTTAATTACTGCCTTTACTTTTAATTGAGTGGTTTTTAGTATATTCACAGAGTTGTGTAACAATCACCATAATCAATTTTAGCATATTTTTATTACTTCAAAAAGCAACTCTGGACTCATGAGCAGTCATTCACTCCCCATCTGCTCCCAGCCCAGTTGTTCCTATCCCCTCACCCAGCCCTAGGCAACTGCTAATCTACTTTCTGTCCCTAGAAATTTGCCTGTTCTGGACCTTTCATATAAATGGAATCATGCAAAAGAAAGGAGATTTCAGTGCTCAGTGTTGCCAGGTACCTCTGCCTCCAGTTTTGCAGCTTTCTGGAAAGCTCATTTTGTTCAGATTGTCTGCCTGCCTCTATCTGTCCTGCCCTCCATGAATAGCAGAGATTTCATCTCTTTTGTTTGCACAGCCTTGAAAGGTGCTTGATACAGAGATGCTTGGTAAATACTTGCAGAATAAATAAATTATAAAAGTAACACATTCATAAAAATTTTAAAGTAACAATACGTATAGTAACAAGAAACACTTGGTGCTTATTACATATCATCCAGTGGGATAAATGCTTGTAAGTATAGTCAGCCTTCTGTTTCTCTGGGTTCCACATTTGTGGATTCAACCAACTGTGGCTTTAAAATATCGGGGGAAATGGCATCTGTACTGAACATGTACATACTTTTTTTCTTGTCATTCCCTAAACAATACAGTGTAACTATTTACATAGCATTTACACTGTATTAGGTATTATAAGTAATCTAGAGATTATTTAAAATATGCTGGAGATGTGCATAGGTTATATGCAAATACTATGCCATTTTTATATCAGAGACTTTAGCATCCAAGGATTTTGGTATCTGCAAATTTTGGTATTCTTGGGAGGTCCTAGAACCAATCTCTCACAGATACCAGAGAATGACTGTATTCTCATTCCTTTTCACTAGCTGAGGTAGTACTATTATCTGCACTTAACAGCTTAAGAAAGAGGTATAAGTAATTTGTTTAAGTTCTGTGGTTGATTGTGTTACTTTTCGACTGTATTCTGTGCTCTTCACTACAGGAGGATTATTCATTCCTGTTTACTTGAATTCAGGCAACATCGTGTAACTTGATTTAAGGAACAAATATATGAGTGGAAATTCTGTGTGGCATTTCTGAGCAGAAGTTTTACGAGGCAGCACATGCTCACTGTGTTACCTGTTCCTTCTGCCATGAGACTGACAGATGGACATTCTCTATCAGCCAGGATACCAGAATGAAGAAATGTAGAACGTAGAACAAAGCACCAATGAGAAATAAGCCTTTGTTGTTTTAGGGAAAGCGTGTTACCAGAGCATAGTGTAACCCATCCCAAGTGAATATGTGTTCGTGGAGTTAATATCTTTACCTGAAAATTGAAACTCAGGTTGTCTGCGCCTAGCTACGCCTGTATCTTTTCCAAAGGTATAAAGTAAGAGAAAGTTACCCATGATCCTACTCTTCCAGTGTTAACTACAGTTAAAATGTAATGTAAAAATATCTAATACTTTTTCCTGTGTGTATGTCAATGTTCATTTTTTAAAAACTGGGACCACTTTATATGACACATACTATTTTAGAGCTTCCTTTTCCTACTTAATAATATAAGATGGACCACTGTCACAGGTTAGGTTTTCCATAAACAGACACTGAGTTTGGAATATAAGATTATTTTTAGGGATCAGCACCTTTAAAAGGAGAAGTGAAGAAGTAGGATTGGGGAGAGCAAGAAGTAGAGCTGTGATGCTGGCCCACAAGTCTCTCTGGGGTTCATATTGCTTGTCAGAGTTGTCCCATATCTTGTTGAATGGCCATGCTTTTAAACCCCACTCCTTGCTCAGTGGCCTGACGTGGGCTGCCCGGAGCAAGGTAGCTTTCTGCAGCTGAAGCAGACACTGAAGTTGCTGACAGCTGACTCCATCCCTTCAGCTGGGCAGCAAATCCTTTCTTGAAGTGGGATCTGAACATTTATATTTGTCTACCACAGTCCATTATTTGCATTACTTGGAAACCCTTCTCCGTTTTCATTCCTTTTGTTCTTAATGTATATTCTCAAGCCTCTTGTCTAAAATCACTAGAGAAGTTTGTCGTAAACTGTCTTAACTATAAAATGAGGAAGGTACAGTTAACTATAATATGAAGAATGCATTGGAAGTGTAAATTTTAAAGGAGTTTGCTGATTAATAACTCTTTTGTTGTAACTTTTGTTCAACAATGTTTGACAAATACTTTTTTTTTTTTATAATTTGAGGCAGTCTCACTCTGTTGCCCAAACTGGAATGCAGTGGCATGATCTCAGCTCACTGCAACCTCCACCTGTTGGGCTCAAGAGATCTTCCTGCCCCAGCCTCCTGAAGAGCTGGAACTACAGCCTTGGGCCACCACACCCAGCAAATTTTTGTATTTTTTTGTAGAGATGGCATTTCACCATGTTGCCCAGGCTGGTCTTGAACTCCTGGGCTTACGCAATCCGCCTGCCTGGGCCTCCCAAAGTGCTGAGATTACACGCATGAGCCACCGCGCCTGGCTGACAGATACTTTTTAAAAATATCCAAGTTTCTGGGTTTTGTTCACCTCTACAAAAATGATTTAAATCCTGTAGAAACATGTGCCCCCAAATGACACAGTGATCTCCAGCAACGTGTTCAACAGCACATTGAGCCATAATTGAGCATACCAGACATTTTTAAATTTGTTGTCTCAAATTCCATTTAGATTTGGCTATTGATGTGAAATTAGGAAGGTCATTTTTCACTAGATAACTTTTAATGCTGGAATTCATACTTAAAAAAAAAAAAAAAAAGAAACTGGATTGTATATCTTTCTTTGCCATTTCAGGCTTTCCAAAGGAGAAAAATTCATGGATAAGTCATTAACTGTTACAAATGCATTGTCTCTTCAGTTGTGATGGTTATGATAAAACATCTGTTTATTTTATATTTTTAAGTTAGTAAAATTAGTTGATTCAAGCAGCTCTGTGATAAATGGGAAGTCATAAAATGATAATAATGAAAGCAGGTTATTTTCCTCTGGTCATTTTTGCATTCTTTGTAGCTCATAAAACAGATTTGTTGCTTTCATCTGTGTCTGCCATGTAGCTAGGCAGGAAAGAAAGGAAGTAAGAAAGACATATAGCAGTGCGGGGAAAGGAGACAGAGGGAAGGAGGAGGAAAGAGAAGGAAGGAAATAAAATTAACTGTCCCATTTTCTGCACTTTTCGTTAGCAAGTTCTTTTTTATTTGTGTGTACAATGAATCTTTGTGTTTCTCCCTGCCATGCCCCCTCCCAACCCCTTTGGCTAATAGAAAGCTCTGAAAAAATTTTGAAACTTATATCCAAATGCAGTGGATATAAATAAAGTTACTTATTTCCCCTGGCTTTTCAAAAATATGAGTGAGTGTTGTATATTAGAAAGCTACCTTACTTTTATTGGAAAGAGATGATTGTGTGGTCAGTATCAGTTTCTTCACAGAAAAAAAAAAGTGGCTTAGTAATAGTGTTTACTATGTACTAGGCACTGTTCAAAGTGCTTTACATTTATTTACTTATTTAGTTCTCAAAACAATCCTATTACATAGGTATTATCCTATTTAACCATTGAGAAATCTTAGTCACAGAGTTAAGTGACTCCCCAAAGGTCACATGGCTAGTAAATTACAGAGCTCTGGATTTCATGCTCTGAACCAATGTGCTATTGAAAGCCACCTACTAAGGTTAATACACAAAATACATGTCATAAGATAGGCCCCAAATTGTTTTAGAGCTTCCCAGCAGTCAAACAGATAAAAGGAAGCATGGTTATTTGCAAGACTTAGGATACGTACGATAAAAGCAAAGCAGTTACTCAGGGGAAGTACACCTTTCTCAGAAATTGGGCCTAGAAAAAAATCTTCAGATATTTATAAAATTGATTCCATACAATGTTGTGAACACTATGTTTCAAAACAGCCCCCAAAAATAGTATGAAGCTTTTTTTTTCACAGGACAAATATATGAGAAACCATTATTATTATTATTACTATTTTGAGACAGTGTCTTGCTCTGTCAGCCAGGCTGGAGTGCAGTGGCTCACTGTATCCTGAAACTCTTGGGCTCAAGGGATCCTCCTGCCTCAACCTCCCAAGTAGGCGGGACTATAGGCACACACCACCATGCCTGGCTAATTTCTTTGTTTTTATTTTTTGTAGAGACAAGGTCTTGCTTTGTTGCCCAGGCTGGTCTCAAACTCCTGGCCTTAAGCAATCAGTCTTCCTGGCTCAGTCCCCCAAAGTGTTGAGATTACAGACATGAGCCATCCTGCCCGGCTGAAACCATTATCTTACGATTTCTGAAGTGTGACTCTTCAGTTGTACGGCATGATCGAAGGATAGATTATACATCGATTCAGTGAACGGATGGGCTCTCTTCTTCTGAGCAGTCCTCCATGAGTATGTGTTTTGAGACTAAACTTTTGATGAGGATAGACTAGCAAAGAATTTGATTTATTCTTTTTGCCAGGAATCTAGAGTGGAAATATCGTGTGTTGTCAGCTAAAGGCAGATCCTTGAATTTTAACAAACCCAGCAGAGGGCAGGATTAATACGCTTCCAAGGATGTCTGAACAGAAGCCTGCCTGACCACAGCACAGATGTGATCTTCTGAGAGTCTTTCTTGGTGTAAAATCCCATGGTTCTACAGAAGTGACATACAACTTTCAGGTTTATTCAGATCCTAGTGTCTTAATGAGTTGATGTAGGAGTACAGTGCTATGTTCTATGAGAGTGTTGTTATTTGTAATAAAAATAGGGAGAACAATTACACATTCTTGCTTCCTTTGAATCCGAGCTTCCTTACTGGTAAATACTCCCCTTTTCGTATTTTTGTACCAGTTATCATAATTTCAAAAATAGTATAATACTGTATTCTAAGTATAATATTTTAACTTGTGTTTATATTGTGAGAAGTTTAGAAAATATAATAAGAAAAAATAAAAATCCCCCACATCCTACGGGAGGCTATGAATCTTCTCAGTCCTATCTGTTCCTGCACACATGCCAACGAACTTAAAGGGTCAGAATATACACGCTGTTATGTAATCTACCTCATTCATGTAATAATGTATCATGGATGACTCGATGCCATTACATATTAATAGACGTAGTGCCTGCAGAGTATTATGTGGACACGCTCAGGACGGATGCTCTGCTAGTATCTTCCACACTTCTGGAATAGCAATGCTGGTTGCTAAAATATGGAAAGACTTCCACACTGTTTAGTAAATGGTGGTGCCCTGAGCCCTCTGAATGCCTTCCCATTGGATCTCCTCACCGTCACACTCCCCAGCAACTAAAGGGTTAACGCCTGTCCCATCGGGGGCCTCCAGGATCCTGCTCTAGTGCTGTGGCCAGCCTGCTTTCTGATTGATCAGTGCCCATACCAATGGTTAACATTTTGGATATCATTCTTAAATGTATCATACCACATTGTTGGTAATAATATTTCGTGTGCTTATTAGAAAGTATTTTTCTGTTACATATATATATATATATATATATATGTTTATATATTTTTAAGTCTTCCAGCAGACTTCTTTGACACGTTATGTCTTCAGGAAGACACAGGCTTTCATGGGAAATTGGTCCCTGGAATTATCACTGCATTAATATAATATGTATTTACTAGAACAGTGGTTTGACATATAAAAATCTAATTTATACACCAAGCATACTTGAATGTAGACTTTTTCTTCTCATAGACCAGAAACCATGCCTTTTAGTTGGAATTGTTTGATATCACTTTAAATTGAGACATTCAATCCATTCCTCTTTTGAATATGAAAACCTTTTTCCTGTAAGACAATAGTGTATTAGACTTCACCATCCTCCCATACTGTTCTCTTATGTTTCTTCGCATTCTTTCTTCACTAATCCATTTCTAACACACCCATATAATTTTTCATATTTTTTCATATTTCCATTTTCAATATTCCACATGATATGGGTAATTTTTTATAATCGGGCTTGCTTGGTTTTGTTAAAACAATTTTTTTTTTTTTTGAGACAGAGTTTCGCTCTTGTTGCTCAGGCTGGAGTGCAATGGCATGATCTTCGCTCACCACAACCTCCCAGGTTCAAGCAATTCTCCTGCCTCACCTCTGGAGTAGCTGGGATTACAGGCATGCACCACCATGCCCAGCTAATTTTGTATTTTAGTAGAGACGGTGTTTCTCCATGTTGAGGCTGGTCTCGAACTCCTGACTTGAGGTGATCTGCCCGCCTCAGCCTCCCAAAGTGCTGGGATTACAGGCGTGAGCCACCGCGCCTGGCAAATTGTTTTTTTTTTAAATTGAGTTTGGGTCTCTATCACCCGAGCTGGAGTGCAGTGGCGCGATCTTGGCTCACTGCAACTTCCCCTTATGGGTTCAAGCAATTCTCTTGCCTCGGCCTTCCAAGTAGCTGAAATTACAGGCATGTGCTACCAAGCCTGGCTGATTTTTGTATTTTTAGTAGAGATGGGGTTTTGCCATGTTGGCCAGGTTGGTCCTGAACTCCTGAGCGCAAGTAATCCACCCATTTGGGTTCCCCAAAGTGCTGGGATTATAGGTGCGCACCAACACGCCCAGCTAATTTTTGTGTTTTTAGTAGAGACGGGTTTTCGCCATGTTGTCCAGGCTAGTCTTGAACTCCTGAGCTCAAGTGATTCACCTGTCTCGGCCTCCCAAAGTGCTGGGATTACAGGCGTGAGTCACCACACCCAGCCAAAAAAGCAAGTAATTCTTGCAGATTTTTTACCCAAACCTTTAGAATGTGTTCCTGTCTTTTCTTTTTTCTTTTTTTTTTTTTTTTGTTTGTTTTTTTGAGCATTTATGAAATGGCTGTGAACTTCTTGTAACTTTCCAAGTTGTCTATTTTTGGCCCTAGGAGTAGAAATTTTCTTTAATTCTCAACTGGTGAGATCTGTTGCCACCACAGTTTAAAATAACGATTAAGCACTGAGGCCAGCCCATGCCTGATCCATGGGCTGGCCTCATGGGCTGGCAACATCCAATGATGTTATTTTCCTAGACTAATTAATTTTGGTTGAAGGAAAGTGAACGCTTGGCTGTTCGAAAGCTTCCTTATTGTCATTTCCAATCCATTCTCTCTGCTTCTATTCCTTTTCTCCCAAAACAACATTTCAGCGTTGTCAGTTCATACTCTGGCCTCTTTGGCAAAATAGATTGTTGTCTTTTTATGAATTTGTCAAATTTTAGTTGTTTCTAGTTAAGTTTAGACCAAGAGGGATCCATGTCCTCTATAGGATTACCCCTATTTCAACCAGTAGATGAAGAATATCCCGCTTTAATTTGTCAAAGCAAAAATCCATTAATGTTTTCTCGTTACTCATAAAAATATTCCATCTCCTTACTGTGGCCTGTAAACCTCTCCATGATTGGCCTTTAATTTATCTCTTTTACTGTTGAAGTTTCAGGCACACCTCCTTTCTTTTATCGAAATTCTCAAAGCCAGGTGCAGTGGCTCACCTGAGTCTATTCAGGTTTATTCAAGGCTAATCCATAATTAGGGAAATAAAGGTTACAGCTGCCTGTTAGTGACTCAGGTCGTATAATCACATTCCTTTAAGGCTCAAAATAAAGTTCCAATAGCTTTGATTTTGAATTATTTTCACAAGTTCTATAAAATTACAGAGTTCTCATCTATTTTTGCTGGCAGCTGTTTGCCTAGCACTTGAAAGTGCTTAGCGCATGATAGGATATGATAAACATTTGTTTTAATTTATTTCAATATTGTCAGTCCATATTCCAGCTTCTTTGGCAAAGGAGACTGTTGTTTTTATATGAATTTATCCAAATTTTAGTTGTTTCCAGCTAAGTTTAGACCAAGAGCCTCCACAGAATTACTTCCATGTCAACTAGTAGAGGAAGAGCTTTAATTTAGGATTTAAATGCCACACCACAATTATCTGAAGTGACTGAATTGAGCTACTGAATAATAGTCCTTCTAAAGAAAATTTTAAATACACATTTCATTTCTGTTATTGCTGACAAGTGTTTTATTTTACGGAATAAAAGGCATCTTGCCTGGGATAAAATTTCAAAAGGCTGTGTTTTTGTAGCACTTTCTCTCTGTTTTGGAAAGGATCTCTTTTTAGCTACTCTGTGTCATGGTGATGTTTAATTCTCTGTTGGAAGCTAGAGTTCCTGGGTTTTTTGATGTTTCTAGGCTTATGGGTTTTGTTTAAGATTTGTGTTTTTGGAAGGAACATTTCCATGGTTACACCCATTCCTTCTACCATCCTTGAAAAAACAAGGACAAATAGAGTAATCTGATTCCTGGATTACTACTACACAGATGTCTTTTGTATCTGCCTACACATGAAACTGTTGGGCAAGTTCCATTTCCATGCATTTACTTCCTCCAGTGGTTTTTAAAAATGAAGCACTTTTAAGATTAGGAATGAAAGACTTGGATTGGCAAATTAAACAGGGATTGGCCTACATTACGTTAATAGTCTAAACTCCATGTTGGATGAATTTAGGGGTACAGTGTATGAAGGGAGAGACTGTTTTGGGAACAAAACTAAATCGAAGCTCTGGGCAGAATTTGCACACACGTGAATAATTAATACTATATGCAGAAAGACTGCTGTATTTAAAATTAGTTTTCAGTTTTTTAAATATAAACTTTCATGTTGGAATAGTAAAATAAACATGAACTTTTTCTGACATGGAGCAGTAAGATTAACTTTTCCTTGGAACAGCTTGCATGCTTATTGCTGCTCCACACAAACCTAGGGTAAAGATGCCCATGATCTAGCACTTTTCTTTGAACATTGCAGAGCATTTGCACAGACATGCTTGAATTTACACTCACGAGTCAATTTCAAGTAAGAAGAGGGAGTAAGAGAGGGACCTCCTTCTCAGGATTAATGGAAGGCCTAAATTATGGAGAAGTAGTGCAGCTTTTTTCTTAAATGGTAAATTTACACTACATTTCTCAATGAATACAGTATATGAAAAGTTTAATTTGCATCTTAACTATTGTTGTGCAGACAGCTTGTCAAGTGGTGATTCTGACAGCGTGGTGTCTGTTTCCATTCTGCTGGAACATCAGATGCCATTTCTCTTCCTCCTGAGAAAACCACTTCTCATACTTTGATACCCTTCTAAAGTGTTTCAGTTGTAAATTATTGCTAATATAAAATTACTATTAATTTATAGAAGCTTCTAGCTTAAACATAAAAATATATTAAAAGTGAAACAACCATAATCTTAACCTCTAGACATAGATTATTTTTCTATGAACACATTAACATGTATGTCATAATTACTATTGTTTTTTACAATAAAGGGCTCATACTATACATACATACAACTAATTTTTGTACATATTTTGAATCTCCATAATTGCATTTGTAGATATACTTTATTTTTTGTAGTTTTGTTTTTTCTTTAGCCATCTTTGCAAATACTATGTATTTTGCTTCCTTAAATCAGTATTTCAGTAGGAAAAAATCTTAGAAATTAAACTGTGAGGGCAAGCAAATGTGAACATTTACATTTTAACAAGTACCAACAAATTACCTTAAAACGTATACCAATGTATACTCTTAATAAAATGTAAAAGAGTGATTCACTGCATTCTTACTAGCTCAGACATTATCAATTTTTTAAATTTTAAATTATTGCCTAAGAAATAGTCATATATCTTGTTCTTTTATTTTAAATTTCTATTTGAGAAGTTATGTACTTTTGTTTGTTTGTTTTTTGAGACGGAGTCTTACTCTGTCACCAGGCTGGAGTGCAGTGACGCAATCTCATCCCACTGCAACCTCCGCCTCCCAGGTTCAGGCGATTATCAAGTAACTGGGATTACAGGCGCCTGCCACCACGCCCGGCTAAGTTTTGTATTTTCAGTAATGGTGTTTCACCATGTTGGACCAGCTGGTTTGGAATTCCTGACCTCAGGTGATATCCCGGCTCGGCCTCCCAAAGTGCTGGGATTACAGGCATGAGCCACCACGCCCGGCCAGTTATGCACTTTTTAATGTGATTATTAATCACTGTTATTTCTACTTATTTAAGCTGACTGTTCACATATTTTACCCTTTTTAAAACATTCTTTTTAAATAAATTGATAATAAATGTTTTTGTCAAGTATTGCAGGTCTTCTCCCCTGCATTTATTGAATGCTTGCTACATGTTAGGCTCTGTGCTAAATACTTTACATACATTATTCCATTTAATCGTCACATTAATTTTGGGGAATGTATTCTTTTCATTTTCACACAAGGAAAATGGGTTCAGAGAGGTTAAGGAATTTTCCCAAATTTACAGTTAGTTTTATTTTATTTTTATTTTGAGACAGGGTGTCTCTCTGTCACCCAGGCTGTAGTGCTGTGGCACGATCCCGGCTCAGTGCAAACTCTGCCTCCTAAGTTCAAGCAATTCTCGTGCCTCAGTCTCCTGAGTAGATGAGATTATAGGTGCCTGTCACCACACCCGGCTAATTTTTTGTAGAGGCAGGGTTTCACCATGTTGCCCAGGCCTGGTCTTGAATTCCTGAGCTCAAGTGATCTGCCTGCCTCAGCCTCCCAAAGTGCTAGGATTACAGCCATGAGCCACTATGCCTGCTCCACAGTTTTAGAAGTGGCATTCAAACAGAGCTCAGTCACAACAAAAGGCACACCACAAACTGTGATAATCCCCCACCTCCCGGATGGTCTTTTATCTCTTAACTTTGTGGAGGGTTTTTGCTTTGATTTTGCTTGTTATGTTATAATGAAGTTTTAAATTGTTAATCATTCCATATGGTGTCTAGGTTTTCCGCCATGATTATAAAGCCCTTTCCTAGTCCCACATGATACGTTTTTTTTTCCTTGTAATACTTTTATATTTCATTTCTTTTTAAGTCTTTGGTATATCTGACAGCAATTTGTGTACGATGCAGATGTATATTTTTTTCCCCAAAGGTCCCAACACCTTTACTGAATAATCTTTTCCCCATAATTTGAGATGACACCTTTATCATACACTAATATGTCCTGTATATTTGAGTCTGTATCTGGACTCCCTTCTGGTATAAAGAAGTGCAGTTGACTTTTGTATAACAACCTTATACCTGTCCACCTTGTTAAACCATCTTACTATTTGTAATATCATGTCTACAGATTCTGATTTTCCATTGACATGGAATTTTGCTCTTACTGCCCAGGCTGGAGTGCAATGGTGCAGTCTTGGCTCGCTGCAATATCTGCCTCCTGTGTTCAAGAGATTCTCCTGCCTCACTCTGCCTCCCAAGTAGCTGAGATTACAGGCACCTGCCACTACGCCCAGCTAATTTTTGTATTTTTAGTAGAGTCAAGGTTTCACCATGTTGGCCAGGCTGGTCTTGAACTCCTGACCTCAGGTGACCCACCTGCCTCAGCCTCCCCAGGTGCTAGGATCACAGGCGTGAGCCACCGCGCCTGGCCCTTAACATGGTTAATAATTCTCTGATAAAGATTGTTCTAGTCTTTTTCAATCCTTTCTCACTCTTTTTAATTCAATTTATTTTTTTTATGTGCTATTAAAGTCCTTCAAGTCTATGTTGTTTATTTTTTTATTTCTGAAGACAAAACCAAGAATACCAGAAAACCCTAAGGCTGAAGTAATTGAAAGCCAAACTCAAAAATTGATTTGTAGGGTTGTTCAGTTACTCTATCAGTTAGTCACCAGGTCGTGTAAGTGAAGTCCTAATGGGGACTTGGGATGGGGACACTCCAAAGGATTCGGAGACCTCCTTGACTCCATGGAGTACTCTGAACTCAATGCCTTGAGCCTCCTCTGCTTGTCAAAGAAGGCTTTCCTTGCTCCTAATCCTCCCGAGGGTGTTTTTCTCCTGACACCAAATGTGTGATGTCTACATTCTAACGCCAGCCACTTCTCCAATTCTCTAGACATAAACTGATGTCCAGTAATTCAATTAAATTTTGATACTATCTGCCTGCATTAGCATCCAACCCTACAAGTTAAAGGCTCAGTCCCACAATACTTCCTTACTTCAGATGTCAGCTGTACATGGGGTGCCCAGGTGATCCACATTTCTGCCCAGGTGACTACAGATTTGGGGGTTCCCATGGCCCCTTCCCCTCAGTTTCCATAATTTGCTAGAATGCCTCAGAGAACTCAGGAAAGCCCTAAAGCACTGATTATTACTATTTTATTATAAAAGATGACAGCTCAGACCTGGCACGGTGGCTCACACCTGTAGTCTCAGTAACTTGGGAGGTTGAGGTGGGAGTATTAGAACAGGTAGTTAGACATGAGCAGGGCAGAGAGGGCCCTTCCACCACCAGGAATGTTAGGCAACCATCAGGTGATGGTCAGGTGGTTGTTAACTGTCTCTTTAAAATAATAATTGGTTGCAGCCAGAGCTAGGGAAAGGCAGTCTCGCAACAGATAGAAAACACCTGAAACGTGATTAGCAGCTTCCCAGTATGATCTCAGGAGTTGGGTGAGTGGGCTCAAGCATGTGCACTAAAAGGCAAAATGGCAGAGTTTAACGGGTATATGACCTTCCTGTAGGAACACTCAACTTGTAGGGAAGACCACCTCAATGTGCATTTGTTCAACTTCGGTAAACACACTGTGCATTGGCCCCCTCCCAAGTGCTGGCAGGCCACCGCACATACAGAATGCCAGCAGATAAAACCCCAAGTCAAAGGTCATACTGGGCACTTGAACTCCTCAAGACTCCTGCTTGGCTATCTTCCAAGTGTACCTTACGTTCTTTCGTTCCTGCTCTAAAACTTTTTAATAAACTTTCACTCCTGCTTTAAAACTTACCCCCATCTCTCTCTCTGCCTTATGCCCTTCAGTCGAATTCTTTTTTTTTTTTTTTGGAGACGGAGTCTCGCTCTGTCGCCCAGGCTGGAGTGCAGTGGCTGGATCTCAGCTCAGTCGAATTCTTTCTTCTGAGGAGGCGAGAATTGAGGTTGCTGCAGACTCATGGATTTGCCACTGCTAACAGGAGGATTACTTGAGCCCAGGAGTTTGAGACTCCAGTGAGCTATGATGTTATCATTGCACTCCAGCCTGGGCAACAGAAGGGCCCTGTCTCAAAAAAGAGAAAGAAAAGAAAAGAAAAAGATACTGCTGAGGAACTGCCAAATGGAAAAAATGCAGAAGGGAAGGTATAGGGAGAAGGGGAGAGAGCTTTTACGCCCTCTGTGGGTGCGCCAGCCCTCAGTACCTCCAAGTTTTCAACCCAGAAGCTCTCCAAACTCTGTTCTTTAGGGGTTTTTATGGAGGATTTATTATGTGGACTTGATTGATTAAGTCATTGGCCATTGGTGATTAACTCAACCTTCAGTCCTTTCTCCCCTCCCAAGAGATTGGGAGTGGGGCTAGAAGTTCCAGCCTCTAAAGATGCCTAGGTCTTTCATCAATCCGCCCTCATCCTAAGGCTCTCCAGGCACCCCCAGCCACCAGTCAGCTCATTATCATACAGAAGATAATCTTATCACACAGGAGATTCCAAGGGTTTTAGAAGCTATGTACCTGGAACTGGCACAAAGACCAAATATGTTTTCTTGTGCTTTACCTCTCCTTTAAAAACATGTAACTACTTGTTATGAGTTGAATTGTGTCCCTTGCTTCACCAAATTCATATGTTGGAGTCTTGACCCCCATCACCTCAGCATTGTTGATGAAAAGAGTCAAACTTTGTAAAATACTTGAAGAGATTTGTTCTCAGCCAAATATGAGTGGCCAATGCCCGTGACACAGCCCTCAGGAGATCCTGAGAACATGTGCCCACGGTGGTTGGGGATTAGCCTAGTTCTATACATTTTAGGGAGACATGAGACATCAATCAAATACATGTAAGATACACATGGATTTGGTCTGGAAAGGTGGCACAACTGAAAGACGGAGGGTGGGGGGCAGTTCCAGGTCATAGGTAGGTTTTAAAATTTTCTGATAGGCAATTGGTTGAAAGAGTTATCAATAGAATGTCTGGGTTACGAGAGGGATTGTGGAGATCAACTTTTAAATTATGCAAATGAAGCCTCCAGGTAGCAGCCTCAGAGAGAATAGACTAAATGTTTCTTATTAGACATACGGTCTGTGTTGCTGTTAAATGCTGGTTGACTCTGAATTCCAAAAGTGGGGACGGTATAATGAGCCATGTCCGACACCCACCCCCATCTCCATCGTGACCTGAACCCGTTTTTCAGGTTAACTTTGGAATGCCCTGGCAGAGAGGAGGAGTCCATTCAGATGACTGAGGGGTCTTAGAATTTTATTTTTGATTTACAGAATACAGCCTTATTTAGGGATAAGGTCTGTGAAGAGGGAATCAAGTTAAAATGAGGTCATTATGTAACTGAGTACTCTCATTTTTTCAGAGTTTATTTTTTAATTATTTTCTCTTCTTTTCTCCTCTCTCCTTTCCCGCGGCTTATGCCCCCAAAGCATGCCTGCCTCGGAACTCCCACCCACCAGGAGGGCATGTCAAAAGCACGCCCGCTTGGCCACTTCTACAACTTCTGCCCAGGAAGGCACCAACTCAGCTACCCAGTAGTTAAGGTGCTGGGCCAGCAGGGGGACCCCTCGCCCGTGCTCACTCCCTCCCTGGCCTTCCATAAGTGCCCACTTTCTGCTCTGGGAGCCAAAGGGCACATGTAAAGGCGCGACTGACGTTCACTACAGTTCCCCAGGCTGGCTTCGGAAGAAACCGCTTTCTTTGTGCCAGACCTCGCTCTTGTTAATTGGACTCCGCAGGCAGCAAGCAACCAACCCTCTGTTCGGTTACCGTTATGGATGGGCCCTAATCCAGTGTGACTGCTGTGCTTAGAGAAAGGAGCAACTGGCCAGGCGCGGTGGCTCACGTCTGTAATCCCAACACTTTGGGAGGCACAGGCAGGCGGATCATGAGGTCAGGAGATGAGACCATCCTGGCCAACATGGTGAAACCCCGTCTCTACTAAAAATACAAAAATTAGCTGGGCGTGGTGGCGCGTGCCTGTGATCCCAGCTACTCGGGAGGCTGAGGCAGGAGAATCGCTTGAACCAGGGAGTTGGAGGTTGCAGTGAACCGAGATCGTGCCACTGCATTCCAGCCTGGTGACAGAACACGACTCCGTCTCAAAAAAAAAAAAAAAGGAGAAACTTGTACATGGAGATATGCGTAAATGTAGAGGGACACGGAAAAAATGGCTCTCTACAAGCCAAGGAGAGAGGCCTGAAACGGATCCTTGCCTCACAGTCCCCAGAAAGAGCTCACCCTGCCCCCAACACCTTGATCTTTGATTCCCAGCCTCCAGAACTGTGAAACAATACATTTCTGTTGTTTAAGCCACTTTGTTATGGCGGCCAGAAGAAATCGATACACTTTTTTTTTTTTTTTTTGAGACGGAGTCTCACTCAGCTGGGCTGTGGAGTGCAGTGGCATAATCTCGGCTCAGTGCAACCTCTGCCTCCCTGGTTCAAGCAATTCTCCTGCCTCAGCCTCCCAAGTAGCTGGGATTACAGGCGCCCACCACGACCCCCAGCTAATTTTTTGTATTTTTAGTAGAGACGGGGTTTCACCATGTTGGCCAGGCTGGTCTTGAGCTCCTGACTTCATGATTCGCCCTCCTCACCCTCCCAAAGTGCTGGGATTACAGACGTGAGCCACTGCGCCTGTCCCTAATACACTTTTTTATATGAGAAAGTTACATTGCAAGAACAAGTAAATACTCCTCTATACATCCCCAACCACTTCCACTGTATATAGACCAACAGCTAGAGTTAAATCCCAGTATGCCACAAGGGACCATTACAGATTTAACACAGGAGAAGGCTTGCACATCAAAAGACTTGTAAGACTTTGCTGATTTGTGTCTTCTCTTCCCTGAGATAATTCTTCCAAAGCTTAGCATTCACTGGCTTTTGTTTATCATGCTCATGTCCACTGCCATTTTTTGATGTACTTAATTCGCAGGTCCCTTGTTGGCTCTTTTGTCCTCATTATTCATTTGAAACTTCGGGACTACGATAAGGCTATCTGTGAGATGTTGGTGTAGCGCCTCGAACATCTCTCCTATCTTACTTAGTACACTTGTATAACTTTAACTTGTCTTTTCCCCACTAGGCCCTGTTTTGTATGTGGATTGCCAGTGTCTAGCGCAATGCCTGGTACATACCACGTGTTTAATACCTAGTTCTTAAAGGAAGAAGGAAGAGAGGAAGAGGAAGGAAATTCCATCCAAGAAATGCTGTCTAGGAACAATGTGGATTTATCTTTCTCTTTAGTTACTTAGGGGCTACATTAGTACCCTTAGAACTTGTGCTGGAGAGATTAGCATTGGCAGTTTATTATTTGTTTACCCTTAGAAACTGCATGGGTAATAACAGACTGTGGATAGTCCCATATGCTGTCTCCAAGTACTTTCTTCCTAAAACTAGAGCATATCCTCTTAAACACTGGCCTTGTTCCCCGCCACCATGCCCTAGGCCCAGGCCCAATAATCCTGGGGAGTGTTCCTGATTAGAACTCTGGGTCAGAAAGGATAAAGATGACTTGGTCTTGCAATCCCACTTTCTGCTCTGTTGTGATACTCTGGGTGTACACATGTTCCTCTGCTAGGTGCTTTTCATTTCTTTGAGGGCCTTCAGTCTTCTGTTCAAGTTTGCATGGTGCTTCTAAGCCCTCTCACTTAGTTTTCAAATTAGCATTCTACTCAGAATAGATAAATGCCAACTTGTAGTTCTTTTGCTTGGCCCAGATTCCCTTATAGTTTGCAGGTATTTTTCCGGGTCTTCAATATGCGATTATGTTCATTTCCTAGTTTCAACCCAGATGGTTTTCTTCTTTACTTTTGGTTCATTTCCGTGCATTTTGGGTAAAGGAGATAGATAAATGTGCACTTTTCAGCTACCTTTCTGGACAATATTAGCATTTTCCCTTTACTTCTGAATATCCTTTGGACTCCTATATTGGAAAAAGAGGGTGATTTATGACTATTTTAATGGAAAACCAAAATAAATCTATAGACAGGTTGTTAGATATAAGAGTTTAACAAGGTGAATATTATAACAGCTATACCTTCACCCAGCTCCCCTTGCTGTTCGCTGGCTTAGAACTTGCTAGGTTCTAACTCTCTCTCTCTCTCTCTTGTTGTTGTTGTTGTTTTCCCCCATGGGTGAGTTCTTCATGGCAGTCTCCACCATTTCCTCATAATCATTTTCCATTTGATTTCTATATTCTGACATCCAGTCCCCATCATACTGCAGCAGCTGATCTCTCAAAATAAATTCATTGATTTTTTTTTTTTATAATTGCAGTTACATTTTTTTCTCTTTACTTTCCTTGCACATGGGACCGTATTTGATGCTGTTAATTAAACCTTCTTTAAAACTTTGTTTTTTCTTTACTTCTGTTTCTTTACTGATTTTGTACAGTAATCAGAAAAATCAGAAAAAGATCTGATTTTCTGTAAATCAGGCCTTTTTCCCTCAAGGATCTTTGTGGCCATTTCCCCTGGTTTTCCTTGAGGAGAAAACTATCTCAGTTTTAGCTGTTGTTTCTATGCGTGAAGATTTATGTCTACAGCTCCCTTTTAACCCAGCTTACGCTCCGCTATTTTAATAGTCTACTGGATGCTACTGTGAGCAATTTAAAAGACAGAAGGTCTGGGTGACACACGTTAGGGAATTGGAACTAATGTCTGCATGTCTGGCTTGAGTAACAGTAGGGACAGCAGTGCTCTTTCACATATACAAGGAACATGAGGGAGAAAAGGGCTCAAGAGGATCATTTTGGTTACAACAAACAGGAACAGTGGAAACCACCTGACACCAGTCCCAAACCACCAGTGACATTAGTCCAGCAACTTCAAGAGTCTGAACTAGGTAGAAAGGCAAACTGATAGAGGCTCTCAGGAAAGGAGTAACTACTGAGAAGTCAGCAAGAAGAAAAGTAACGTGACAACACTGTTTTCAGACCATTGCAGCTACCTGGAAAGATCCCCTGTCTTGCTCTGGGTGGCTGTTCCGTCTTCAGCGTCAGCACTTCATCACAGAAGGCCTAAGCAGGGGAGAAGGTTGCCACAGAAGCCAGAGGGAAAGTCTTAGTGAAGAGTCCAGAAAGAAAAGTCTTGGAGAAATACTTTTTGGTATGGCAGTGAGGAGTGTGGTGGCCTTCTCGAGAGCACTCTCACTGCATTGGTGATGGGGCCTTTTTGCAGTGTGTTGGCTGCAGAGAAGGCAACCTAAAGAAGGCATTCATGAAATGCAGCCTGCTTCTTGAACGAACCTGGAGTGAAAGGCAGGAGAATGCACGGCAGCCTAAGGAAAGCCAGGATGCAGGAGGGCTTTCCTTAGGACAGTAAAGTGGACTTACATGCGGAGTTAGAGAGCGACCCAGAAGCATGAAGCATGAGCCAGAGCCCAGGGTGCTTTGGAAAGATTTAGATAGCGGGTAGGGTCCATCCTTCTCTGTCACAGGAAGCAGGATGTAAATGGAGTTTCTTCGGTTGGCTGGAGGCTGAGGAAGTTTGCCTCCTATGATTTCTATTCTCATCTACTGAAATGTGAGAAGGGGCAGTGGGAATGCAAAAGCTACCATGGGAATGACAGGAGAAACTGCAGAAAAGTGAAGGGATTTCTGCAAGCAATGTGGAAAACTGAACTGAGGCTGGAGCCATACGTTTGGGGTGACACCAGATCTTCAGTGGAGTGCTTTTTTTTTTTTTTTTTTTTTCCAGCTTTACTTAATAATGTGGATAAAGATGATTTTGGTGGAAATCAAAGGAAAGTGGAAAGCAAAGGAAAATGGGGTAATAATAGAGCCTGCCATTTCAGAGAGTGATCAGAGTGACTCACAGTGAGGTCTAGACTAGAGAGGGCAGAAATGAAAGGACCAAACAGGAGAAGATGGTCTCAGTGGAGATACAAGGTAGATGGATGAAGAAAACTAGAGAGCTAGAAGGTTGTGATTGGAGATCAGGATGATGGCATTTAAGAGCCAGAGGTGAAGTTTAAAAATGGGGATTGTTAGCTGTGCATGCTGGCACATGCATATAGTCCCAGCTACTATGGAGGCTGGGCGGGGAGGATCACTTGAGCCTAGGTGTTTGAGGGTACAGTGAGCCATAATCATGCCACTGCCCTCCAGCTTGGGTGACAGAGCAAGATCCCAACTCTTAAAAAAAAGGAAAAATAGGGATTGTGCAATAGAATCAAACACAGAGGTCACTTACAAACAGTAATTTATAAGTAGCTTTTGTGTAGCTTTGGTTTTTTGTTTGTTTTTAGTTTGTTTGTTTGTTTTTTGAGACAGAGTCTCTGTTGCCAGGCTGGAGTGCAGTGGTACGATCTTGGCTCACTGCAATCTCCGCCTCCCGGGTTCAAGTGATTCTCCTGCCTCAGCCTCCCGAGTAGCTGGGACTACAGGCACGTGCCACCACCATGCCCAGCTAATTTTTGTCTTTTTAGTAGAGACGGGAGTTTCACCATGTTGGCCAGGATGGTCTTGATCTCTTGACCTGGTGATCCGCCTGCCTCAGCCTCCCAAAGTGCTAGGATTACGGGTGTGAAGCACTGTGCCCGGCCTTTGTGTAGCTTTTTGAACAACAACACAATAGTGAATAGAGCTGTAAAGAACATAAGGAGAGGAAGGGAAAATTCAAACAGCTGCGACTTGTTGATCTTTTAATGCTTGGTTCTTGATTTTGAATCCATTGCTGTCTTTACAGGAGGGCACTAATTTCCAGCAAAGAAGTGTAGGTTGCTTTAATCGTATCTCATTCTTACAAAATGTAGACTCACCACTGGCTGTTGTTTCTTTCAGTGGGCCCAACGCATATAGCTTCCAGATGTAAAGGTAAAGTACTCCAGTGGGTAATTCATTTTAAATTAGAAATTAGCTTAAAGGCTAATAAAAGTTGAAAATAAAATTTATCTCAAACCTAGTTAGGTTTTTTTTTTTTTTTTGGCAAGAGAAAATGGATATGAGGAAAGTATTCTTCCTCTAGTGGGAGATGGGGCAATACGGTGATAACATAGCCATGGCACAGATAAAGTGGGATCTAATAATTTAGTTAATTTTATCTGTTTATTTGACTGTAGGTACCTGAGCATAAAGTTGTTTTGTTGTTGTTGTTGTCATTTTTTAAAGAAAAAGCATCAGTGTTCCTTTTTTTTTTTTTTGAGAAAGGGAGAGGTCTCGCTGTGTTGCCACGGCTGGTCTTGCACTCCTGGCTTCAAGTGGTCCTCCCACCTTGGTCTCCCAAAGTGTTGGAATTATAGGTGTGAGCCACTGCACCCAGTCAGTTTTCCTTCTTAAGTGATAAGAGAGACACTTACAAAGATACTTGGAAGAAGAGAAATTAAAAATTTTAGCACTTTTTGGCCACCTAAAATAATTGCATGCAAAAGAGTGACCAAGAAAAATGCTGAAAAAAAAATTTTTCTTTGGAAAAATATATATTCCTTATAGCAAAAATGAATAGAAAAAAAATGGCACCCCAGTTGTGTTAGAAACTAGAAAAACGATGAATTGTAAATATTGTCAATTTTAATATTCTTCAGTTTTGATTTAAAGTTTTCAATGACATTGAGATTTTGTGATGGAATGATTTCTTCTCTTTGTATGGTAGTTAAAGCTTGCTTATTACCACAATACTAGAAACTTGGCCATAAACAGGAATCTATGTGCATGGTCAGAAACTACCCCATAAACACATTGTTATTTTAAAATCTTGAAGGAGAGAGGATATCAAAGTATACTCTTTATCATTTTCTCTTAGAAAATCTGACATTGTGTTTTGGACTAGTAAATAGAATAGATATTTAGCAGGAAATTTATACGTAGGCCTTTGGGCTTCAAAAATACTTAACCTCTGGCTGGGCGCGGTGGTTCACGCCTATAATCCCAGCACTTTAGGAGGCCAAGGCAGGCGGATCACGAGGTCAGGAGATCGAGACCATCCTGGCTAACACGGTGAAACCCCGTCTCTACTAAAAATACAAAACATTAGCCATGCACGGTGGCGGCACCTGTAGTCCCAGCTACTCAGGAGGCTGAGGCAGGAGAATGGCGTGAACCCGGGAGGCGGAGGCTGCAGTGAGCTGAGATCGCGCCACTGCACTCCAGCCTGGGCGAAAGAGCGAGACTCCGTCTCAAAAAAAAAAAAAAAAAAAGTTATCTCTGTGATCATTCGGGCATATCTGTAATGTTCATGATTTTGACAGTGTCAGCATAGTTTATTTTGTCACATTTGTGCTTTCATGAACATAAAACCTTTAATTCGTTTTCTTTAAAAGGTACAGTAGCATCATTTTAGTTAAGCAGAACAAGTTTCACTTCATGTGAATCAATCAATGAGGGAAAATACAAATTTTGATAAAGACACCAGTGAGTATTTTACTGATTAATGGGATGCATTATTTAGCTTTATGCTTGCAGACTGGCTCAAGATTTAGATCTTAGTACATTGGGAAAAGTTTCAGGTATAGAACATGTCCTAACTTTTGTTATGTTAACATTCAAGCTAGAGTTTAATACTCCTCTGATGAAGGTATTAAATAATGTAGGTTTCTAAGCTGTATGCAACTAAAGCATATTTGTTTCATGACCAACATCTATATCCTGTGATGTTATTCAGTGAGTGAAATGCAGGTCAACTCTACACAAAGCCTTTTTTTGTTTTCCTATTTCATCTTCTCCATCTCTCCTTTCTTATTATAGCATGTTTTTTTCACTCTCAGGAAAGAACATTTATGCAGGGCTTGCTTACCCCAACAAAGCATAGCACAGGCAGGGCTGACACAAAATCAAGGGGAGAAGTTTGAAAAAAGAGAACTGCTGGGTTTAAATGTTCAGTGATTTACTTGTTGTATTAGTCCGTTTTCACGCTGCTGCTGAAGACATCTGAGACTGGGCAATTTACAGAAGAAAGAGGTTTATTGGACTTACAATTCCACATGGCTGAGGAGGCCTCAAAATCATAGTAGAAGACAAGGAGGAGCAAGTCACATCTTATGTGGATGGCAGGAGGCAAAAAGAGAGCTTCTGCAGAGAAACCCCCATTTATAAAAACCATCAGATCTCATGAGACTCATTCATTCACTATCAGGAGAACAGCGCAGGAAAGACCCACCCCCATAATTAAATCACCTCCCACCGGGTTCCTCCCACATCATGGGAGTTACAATTCAAGATGAGATTTGGGTGGGGACACAGCCAAACCATATCACTTGTTGAATGTGCTTGGATTGTACGGAGTGGGGCTGAGCTGCTGACGTGTGGCTTCCTCCACTTTGGGGCCATTTTCTTGTTGTATAAACTGAATCATGTGCCTGTCCTCATTTGGCTTCACGTTAGAACCAAAAGATGAGACATGTGCCCTTTAAATGGACTTTTAGTCACATTTTGTAACATAATAAATCTAATTTTCAATGAATATACCAACGTATATATCTAGAATAAGCCACTTGCCTCAGGAAAACATATGTCAACATACTTACATGCAATAAACACCAACTGAAGCTTAACTTTTTCTAACAATTCTGAAGTCTCTCAAAACATTTAATACTTATTTTCAGGAATTGCTTTCAGAGCCATAAGCACATTTTTACAAATACTGCCAACAGTGATATAATATCTTTATCCATTAACATTCAATTGAATTTTTTGCAAATGATCAAAAAGTCATTCAGAGTAAATTCTGTTGTATAATGCAGATGATCAAGCTGAGTATTTGCCAGGTTTTTATTTTAGAAAAGAGATGTTGCTATAACATAAGTAAATAGATTCTTATATGTGGCAGATAAATTTACTTGTAATCCGTTCTAGAGTGAAATTGTAAAAAATATTTATTACATATAAGCATTGTCGTCATTCTAAGGATTATTGAATAATGAATATAAAATGTTCTTGTGTATTTGTGTATGTGTATATAATTTTTTGAAAGTTTCTTTATCCTATTGACCCTTCTCATAAACAGTAGCATATATATATTTTATTATACATAATAGAATTTACATAGGAACATTGTCTTTTTCCCAGTAATGCTGATTCTAAACTAGATTATGTAAATTTCATGTAACATGGCAGTGAACATTAAGAATAGTGGGGTGCTAAAGATATTTAGAAATGATTTTTAAAACTTATATTTCAAACTTATAGAAGGATATTGTCATTTTTAAATAATGTAAAGAAAGAATGCCCCAAACTATCTCTTTAATAAAGTTTTTTAAAAATAAAAAACCAGCCGGGCGCAGTGGCTCAAGCCTGTAATCCCAGCATTTTGGGAGGCCGAGAAGGGCGGATCATGAGGTCAGGAGATCGAGACCATCCTGGCTAACACGGTGAAACCCCGTCTCTACTAAAAAATACAAAAAACTAGCCGGGCGCGGTGGTGGGCGCCTGTAGTCCCAGCTACTCGGGAGGCTGAGGCAGGAGAATGGTGTGAACCCGGGAGGCGGAGCTTGCAGTGAGCTGAGATCTGGCCACTGCACCCCAGCCTGGGCGACAGAGCGAGACTCCGTCTCAAAAAATAAATAAATAAAAAATAAAAAACCATTTGTTCAACACTTTATGATGTATATGGTGGGTTTTTTTGTAACAACTAGAGAAAATTGCTGTTATCATGATTCCCATTTGAAGAGGAGCCTATGAAGTTTCATTAGCAGTAAATCATCTTGCTCAAGATCACAGAGCAGTAAGTGTTGGAACTGGAATAAACCTAGATTCTCCGACTCCAAATCTGTGCGTGTGTGTGTTTAATGTTTAACTTTTATTTTAAAAATTCAGGGTACATGTGCAGGTTTGTTACACAGGTAAACTCATGACTCGGGGGTTTAGTGTACAGATTATTTTGTCACCCAGGTACTAAGCATAGTGCCCGTCAGTTTTTTTCCCTGAGCCTCTCCCATCTCCCATTTTCCTCCCTCAAGTAGGTCCCAGTGTCTGTTGTTCCCCTTTTTCAATCCACGTGTTCTCATCATTTAGCTCCCACTTGTAAATAAGAACATGCAATATTTGGTTTTCTGTTGCTGTGTTAGTTTTCTAAGGATAATGGCCTCCAGTTCCATCCATGTTCCTGTAAAGGACATATTCTTTTTTATGGCTGCATAGTATTCCATGGTATATATGTACTGCATTTTCTTTATCCAGTCTACTTGTTGATGGGCATTTAGGTTGAATCCCTGTCTTTGCTATTGTGAATAGTACTGCAATAAATAGACAAGTGCATGTATCTTTATGATAGAATGCAAATCCTGTGGGTTTTTTACTAAGATAATTTACATGTGAATACTTTGCAGTAGGAAAATGGAGTGTAAATCAAAGAGCATTCAATAAGATCTAGTCCTGGCTCTGTCCTGAGTAGCTCTCTGATCTTAGACAGTTTATGCCATCTCCTTGGGCCTTAGTATATTAATTTGTCAAATACATCTCCTTAAAACATAGAACACAGGAACCATAACAAATAAGACAGATAATTCTGACTTTATAAAAATTTCTTGTGCCTTAAAGTTAAAAGATAATAAACTTGGAGAAAATATTTGCAACATATATAGCAGAGAAAAGATTAACATGCAGAACACGTAGCCAATTCCAAAAGACAAATAATGTGATTTAACCATATAAAGTAAACAAGGAACAAATGAGTGAAAGCATAGAAAAAATCTGAGACAATAAATGTCGCCAGGCACCTGAGAGAAGCTGTTTCTTACGACTGACTGCTCATTTAATATTTCAGTTTTTTAACAAGGCGTAAAGAAAATACATTGTGGAACGAAGTTTTCATCATGTGACAAAAGAAGACATGCCCATTCTTCAGAAACAAATTTCCTTAGGACTTGATATGGTCTGGCTCTGTGTCCCCACCCAAATCTCATCCTGAACTGGAATTGGAGTTGTAATCCCCACGTGTTGGGGGAAGAGACCTCGTGGGAGGTGATTAGATCGTGGGGGCAGTTCCCCCATGCTGTTCTCATGATAACGAGTCTCATGAGATCTTTGGTTTTGTACGTGTCTGGCATTTCTTCTGCTGGCACTTCTCTCTCCTGATGCCATGTGAAGGACATATTTGCTTCTCCTTGTGCCGTAACTGTAAGTTTCCTAAGGCCTCCATGCACAGCTGTGAGCCAATTAAACCTCTTTCCTTTGTGAATTACCCAGTGTTGGGCAGCTTTTTACAGCAGCGTAAGAACAGACTAATACAAGACTCAATAGGAGGGATTTGGCATTTGATGATTTGCATAGGAAACACTGATTTCCTGATACAGTGCATGACATCTTCAGCAGTGCTTTTTCTCAGACATGGGCAACTCAGGTGGATGCTCATCATATCCTTGTTTTTAATTTCAAATTTATGTATTCCTTTAATAAAATTAACATATAATCAAGGGTTTAAGAAATACCTATCAGTACAGAAAGGCCCCAGTCTTCCCTGCCAGTATTCACAGCTCCACAGACATAAATACTTTAAATATTTTTGGGTTATGTCCTCTCATAGTTATTTCCATAGCTTCCAATGATGACGTGTGTTTGCTGTGATATTTTGCTTTATCCATATTAATCATTTTTACTGGGGCTTTCTGCTCTGAGAGATGAGGATTTACCTCATACTCTCAATGCAGTCATATTATTATTCTTAGCATCTCTATTTTTTAATCTTTGTAATCTTATACCTTTACTTTTCATCAACTTGGTTTCATCAACTGTTGACTTCTTTTTAAAGTGAGGATTTAAAGAAAAATAGGTTGGACATGTTGGCTCAGGCCTGTAGTACTAACACATTGGGAGTACGAAGCGGGAGAACTGCCTGAGCCCAGGAGTGTGAGACCAACCTGGGCAACATAAGGAGACTCTGTCTCTACAAAATAATCACAACAATTTAAAAATTAGCTGGGTGTTGGGGCACGTGCCTGTAGTCTCAGCTACTCAGGAAGCTGAGGCAGGAGGATCACTTGAGTACCAGTGTTTGAGGCTGCAGTCAGCTGTGATTGCGCCATTGCACTGCTGCCTGGTGTCAGAACAAGACCCTAATGTTTCTAAAAATTTGTTTTCATAAATAAATTAAAGAATAAAATAAAAACATTAGTTCCTGTATCTTTCCCTTTCAGCTGTCCTCCATCCTGAATCACAACTTCTGTCATCTGGTTTTTTTTTGTTTTTGTTTTTGTTTTTGTTGTGATAATTTTACTGTTCTATCACAACAAAATATTTTGTGCTTTGTATGTTGATTCTAAAAGTTTAGAGTCAATAACCAGTTTATATTTTAGTTTTCCTGGAGTTTGTAATCACCTTTTCAGGACTTGTAGTCTCTTCTCTTATCATTGCCTAAAGTTACTTCTCAAGGGTAGGGCAGGTCTCTCAACTCTCCATTTATTTGGCTGCCTACCTCCAGTGTCCACTGACCAGTCTCCAGACACAGCAGTCATTTGACCATTTCTTTCCTTGCCTTCCTGGATAAAAATTCATTTCCTGGATCCCGTGTCTTTTTCCTTTCCTGTACTACACCCAATATTTTTTCTGGAGCACATCCTCAAATTCTTAGGAAAGGGTGTGTGAGCAAGTCCATCTTCTGATCCCTCATGTGTCTAAAAATATCTATTCTACCCTCAAACTCCTCTAGTAATTTTGCTATATATGAAAGCCTGGATTGAAAACAATTTCCCCCCAGAATTTAAAGACTCTTCAGTATCTTTTAGTAGCCAGTGGTGTGCTGTAGCCTGATGTAAGTTGCATGCTTGCCACTTTATATGTGAATTGGTTTGTTTCTGGAAGGTGGTCTGATTTTTCTTCCTCCTTGAGTTCTGAAATTTTACCGTGATGTGTCTACTTGCACTTCTTTCCCATTCATTGTGCTAGAATTCCTTGGGATCACTCAGTCTGGAGGTTGACGTATTTCAGCTCTGGGAAATTATTTTCCATCACCCCTTTGAAAATATCTTCCTTTCACTGTTAGTCAAATAGTGTACTTCCTAGATTGAGTATTGTATCTCTTTTTTTTTGAAACTGAGTCTTGCTCTGTCGCCCAGGCTGGAGTGTAGTGGCGTGATCTCGGCTCACTGCAAGTTCCACCTCCCGGGTTCATGCCATTCTCCTGCTTCAGCCACCTGAGTAGCTGGGACTACAGGTGCCTGCCACCACACCCGGCTAATTTTTTTGTATTTTTTAGTAGAGGCGGGGTTTCACCGTGCTTGCCAGGATGGTCTTCATCTCCTGACCTCGTGATCTGTCCACCTCAGCCTCCCAGAGTGCTGGGATTTACAGGCATGAGCCACTGCACCCAGCCCAGTATTGTATCTCTTTTAAACATATTTTCCATGTCTTTGTACTTTCGTTTTTCTTTCTGACATATTTACACAACATTTCTCCCACATTTCCTCCTTAGAATTATATATTTTTTAACTTGCAAAAGCTGTTTTTTGGTATCTGATTCTGTTTAGCACCACCTTGGTGATTTATCACTACTTATGATCTCCACTAATCTCTTTGATGATGTTAGAGTTTTACGTTTTCAGTATTTGCCAGATTTTCTCCATGATCATTTTTTCTGCTTATTTACCATAGTGTCTCTCTTTCATGTTGAGAATATTTCTCAAATGCCTGGTGATTTCCTGGATATCTGTTCACATTTGAGGATAAGTTAATAAGGAGATGACTGGGAGCCAAAACCAGGCCACTCAAAACACATTCACATTCATCTGAAAATGATGCCCTGGTTGACATAAAACTATAAAGCATGGGCCGGGCATGGTGGTTCATGCCTGTAATCCCAGCACTTTGGGAGGCTGAGGCAGGCAGATCACCTGAGGTCAGGAGTTCGAGACCAGCCTGGCCAACATGGTGAAACCCTGTCTCTACTAAAAATACAAAAATTAGCCAGGCGTAGTGGCACACGCCTGTAAATCCCAGCTTCTCGGGAGGCTGAGGCAGGAGAATTGCTTGAACCCAGGAGGCGGGGGTTGCAGTAAGCCAAGATCGTGCCACCGCACCGTAGCCTGGCCGACAGAGCGAGATTCTGTCTCAAAAAAACAAAACAACAAAAAAAAACCTACAAAGCATGGTCTGAAAAACCTGAAGCTGTGGCAAAGAGACCTACTGTCTTTCACCAGAATCTTCAATTTTTGACAGAAACATGGGCATAATCCCAATTGCTAACCCTGACTGCCCCCATCACAGCTGCCGTCTCCAGCCTTGCTTCCTCCTTGCCCCGGCTCCAAGCCTGGAGGGGCTCTGCAGAGATTCCGTAGTGAATGAGCTGTTGTCTCAGGCTTTAAACAGTCACTCATGCTCTTTCTTCCACCTCTGTGGAGGCCACATTGGACTGTGACATTAGTGAGAAACAAACATTTCTTATTATGCTGAGCCACTGAGATTTGGGGGTTGTTTGTTACCACAACATAGCCTACTTCACCCTGACTACTAAACTGCCCAATTTCCTCACCAGTGAAGCTAGCCTCATTGGTGAGGAATAAACTCTATAGCGCCTCACTCTTAAACATAAATGCATAAGCAAGATTCATCAGATATTTGAGGGAAGTGTTCACATGAAGAACAGACTCTTAATAAATCAGAAGCAGAGGAACCCATAGGGAACAGAGACAATGCAACGAATAGAAGAAAATATTTGTTTTAAAGGCCGGGTGCGGTGGCTCACGCCTGTAATCCCAGCACTGGGAGGCCAGGGTGGGCGATCACCTGAGGTCAGGAGTTTGAGACCAGCCTGGCCAACCTAGTGAAACCCATCTCTACTAAAAAATACAAAAATTAGCTGGGTGTGGTGGCATGCATCTGTAGTCCCAGCTGCTAGAGAGGCTGAGGTGGGAGGATCGCTTGAACCCAGGAGGCGGAGGTTGCAGTGAGCCACAATCACGCCACTGCACTCCAGCCTGGGCAATGGAGTGAGATCCTGTCTCAAAAAAAAAAAAAAAAAAAAAAAAGGCTGGGCCCAGTGGCTCACACCTGTAATCCCGGCACTTTGGGAGGCTGAGATGGGTGGATCACAACGTCAGGAGATCGAGACCATCCTTGCTAACATGGTAAAACCCCATCTTTACTAAAAAAATACAAAAAGCTCAGCTGGGCGTGGTGGTGGGCGCCTGTAGTCCCAGTTACTCAGGAGGCTGAGGCAGGAGAATGGCATAAACCCAGGATGCACAGCTTGCAGTGAGCCGAGATCACGCCACTGCACTGCAGCCTGGGCGGCAGAGCAAAACTCCGTCTCAAAAAAAAAAAAAAAGAATAAAAAGAAAACATTTGTTTTAAAATTATAATTAAAATCTGCAAAGATAAGGAAAGATATTAAACCCATAAAACAAAAAGAAGGTGCTATAGTAAACAATGAGAGAACAAGAAAGAGCTTTTGGAAATAAATAATATGGTAGAAAGTAAGATAAATAAATAGATATGCAAATGTTCATAGCAGTTTTATTTATAATAGTTCCAAACTGGAAACTACCCAGATGTTCTTCAGTGGGTGAGTGATTAAACAAATTGTAGTACATTTATACTGTGCAAATACTAACAGTAAAAACAGATAAAGTGTTAACACACACATAGCTTAGAAGAAATTATGCTGAGTGAAAAAAGGCTAATCATAAAAAAAAAGGAAGGTTGCATGATTTTATCTATGTAACATTTATGAAACAACACAATTTTAGAAATGGAGAACATATTAGTGGTTGTCAGGGATTAGGAATGAGGGAAGAGGGAATGGATATGTTGATTGAGTGGTAACATGCAGGACTCTTACGGCTATGGTACTGTTGTGTATCTTGATTTTGATGGTGGCTATCCAAGACAACACAAGTGATAAAATTGCAAAAAGTTATGCCAAGCACACACACAAACACACGCGGGCATGTGTAACTTGTGAAATCTGAATGAACTCTGTAGATTGTACCATTTTCAATTTTTTTATAGTAGCTGTATGTTTAATATTGCTGTAAAGATACACTTTTCTTATATAATTATTGTTAATAATTTGAGGATGTTTATTGCATTCTATTTTTGGTGGGAAAAAAATGTAACATACTTGTATTTAGCACAACGTTGTGAAATACAAAAAACATGTAACTGAGTAAGCAGGATTTTTCTATTCCTAGCCCATTTCTGAGGACTAAATCATGAACTGCTCCCAATGTAATTAAGTATTTCTTGCAATAGCTGGGCACCAAGTTTAAGATTTATTAATTTTCTCCTCTCAGTATAGGCAGCAATTCACCATTTTCTTTCAGCTCCTTCACGATATCCAATCTTCCCACCAGCTCCCCTTTCACATACAGCTGAGGGTATGCTGGCCAATTTGAATAAGCTTTTAATCCTTGCTGAACTCCTTTATCCTCCAATATATCGAATGTTTCACATTCAACCCCAGTTCTATTTAGTATTTCCAGAATTTGTTTGCTGAATCCACATTTTGCTTCCTGTTTGTTTCCTTTCATAAAGAGCATCACAGAAGCTTTATTTGTCAGCACTTTGAGCCTTTCCTCTAATTTGGGGGCTTTGGGACAAATTGTATCTAGTTCTTCAGATGGTTGTAGCTCCTTAATTATATGAGCTCTCCAGAAACGTGGAGCTGAGGATAGGTAGGCCAATTGGAATAGGCTTTGAGCCCCTGCCAAACCTCTTCATCTGAGAAGACATGAGAACTGCTAAACTAAACATGCTTGTGAAGAATTTCCACCATCTGCTCGCTGAAACCACAGCGTGGGTCTTGAGGAGTCCCTTTCATAAACAGCATGCAGCGGGCAGCATGAGTCAATTTCTTCAAGCGCAGATTGCGATCTGCTTTGAGATGTTCATCAGTGCTGGCTGGGAAGGAGCCACTAGATGCATGTCGCTGAACTTTTTTGGTCAACTCTGGGACATGTGCACCATCTAATCAGTCAATTTTTTGAGAATTATTGAAAAACGGAACAGTGGGAACAGAGCTAATTTCATATTTTTCAGATACTTCAGGACACCTTCAGCTTCCAACTTCACAAATGAAACTTGAGGGTGTTCTTTAGCTAACTCTGCCATAACTTCGTTCATCTGTGCACATTGTGGAACCTGTGGTGCCCAGAAGTGGGCCACAAAGAGGGACTTGGCTTTGAGGTGCAGCAGCTCTTCAAACTGCCCGGCTGAGCTGACCTCTTCTACTGCTGCTGCAGCCGCCTCAGCTGCCCTTGCCACCATGCCGCCACCACCACCAATTTCAATTTTTCAGTTGTGATATTGTACTATAGTTGTTCAGGATGTTAACAGCGAGGGAGTCTGGGGGAAGGGTGCATGAGACATCCCAGTACATTTCTTTGCATTTTGAAATAATATTTCCTGTGAATCTGTAATTATTTCAAAATAAAAAGCTTTAAAAATCTTCAAATAAATAAACAGATACTTTGGAAGATAAAGTCAATCACATATCCCAGAAAGAACAAAAAAGACAGTGTGGAGGACAGAAGGAGAGAAGGGAAGGGGAAAGATAAGAAAATTAGAGAATCAATTCAGAGGTGCGTGATAATATTAAGAATTCCAGAGAGAACAGAGTAAACAAAGGAGAAGAAACTAAAATAATAAAAATCGACACCAACTTGAGAACGCGTGCTTTTGTGCAGAAGGGGCTTCCCGACTGCCCACTGCAGTGATGCAGAAAGGCCCACCTCACCGGAATGACCTTTCAGAACACTGAGAGGCAAGGAGAACACCTGTGCTGGATTGTCTCTTGTCAACCTGATGACACCACCTTTCTTCTGAGGTTGGGAACTGTATTTCCCAGAATTCTGTTCCAAAGGTGGCAGGGATGGAGCTGAGCTTAGGCTCGGTGAACGTCTGATTTGAGTACGGCTCCTGCAGGGTGCCCTGCCTGCCAACAGCAGAGACCAACATTGAGCCCATGATGTAGCACTGTTATTTGGGGGAATCAACAGTTTAAGTAACGTGGACCATTTCCATCCTGCCAAGAGCACCGCTTTGTTCTCACTGGAGATGGATTGCCTTCCTGTCCACAATGGTTCCTCCAAAATGGTCATGTCTGGACTCACGGAATACCTAATGCATGGTAGCGGCACTCTTCCTAGCTGTGCTTCTGACAAGGAACTCATTTCACAGCAAATGAAGTGCAGCAATGTGCTCACGAAAGCATCATGTTGTTAATGCCTTTATTTGGAATTTGCTGGTCTTACCATGTTTGCCATCATCCTGAAGCTTGGCTTGATAGAGTGGCAGAATGGGCTTTTGAAAATTCAGTTATGGTGCCAGTTGGCAAAATCACTTTGTGGAGCTGATTTAGTACCCGATGAGATGCAGAACATACTCTCTATCAGTGGCCAGTTTATAATGTAGTTTCCCCCATAGCAAAGATACGAAGTTTTAAAAATCAAGGAATAGTGTCTTTCACTGTACATCTAATGATCTACCAAAGTTTTGGCTTTTTATTCCCACAACATTAAACTCTGCTAGTTTGCAGGTCTGGGTTTCCAGGGCAGGAATACTTCCACCGGGGAACACAATGGTGGGTCCATTTAACAGGAGTCTGAGACTGTCATCTGGTCACTTTGTCAGACAAATAAAATGGTTTCTGTGCTAGATGGGATAACTGATCTTGATTATCAAGGGTAAATTGGTTCGCTACTGCACAATGGAGGCAAGAAGTACCCGAGCTCCAGGAGATCCTCCTGGTAATCTCCTGACACTCCCATGCTCTGTAGTAAAAGTTAGAGAAAACTATAGCAACCAGAACAAGCGGAACAGGGTCGCACAGAAATTTCAAGAATGAAGATTGAGGTCATCATACTAGACCAAAAAACAAATTAAAAAACTGATTGGGCCGGGCACAATGGCTCACACCTGTAATCCTAGCACTTTGGAAGGCCGAGATGGGCAGATCACGAGGTCAGGAGATCGAGACCGTCCTGGCTAACACAGTGAAACCCCGTCTCTACTAAAAAAATACAAAACACTCAGCCGGGCGCGGTGGCGGGCGCCTTTAGTCCCAGCTACTCAGGAGGCTGAGGCAGGAGAATGGCGTGAACCCAAGGAGGCGGAGGTTGCAGTGAGCCGAGATCACGCCACTGCACTCCATTCTGAATGACAAAGGAAGGCTCTGTCTCAAAAAAAAAAAAAAAAGACTGGCTGAGTGCTTGCTGGGGACGAGTGTGATAGGAAATGAGTGGTGGGAGAAGGGAATTATAAATACCAATTATGGCCATGTGACCAGTTCCAGAAACAAGTACTGTAGTCATTAGAGATATTTTCTGTATTGCTTAGATATGGACATTTGTATATATAAACTGATATTTTTCTTTGCTTTCTCTCCCATTCCAATACCCTCTAATAGTATCAGTGTATGAATCATGGTTACCTCTATGGTTCAGTTTTAGGTTATAGGATAGCAAGATAAGACTGTGAATCAGAAGATAAACATTTATTCACAGATGGATAAAGTGGAACTCTGGGTTTCTTTTTTTAGGGTTGGTTGTATGAAAAATAATTGAATCATATAATGTAAAAGCATAATGTTGCTAGTATCTTTATTTAGAAGTTAAAGATTAAAAATAGGGTGTATGGATGCTGAGCTGATGAAGGAGTAGACTGTGCTGGATTACCTGGTGTTAACTCAGCACAATTCTCACTCATTTTTAAGGCTGAGAGCTACATTTTCCAGAATGGTTTCCTTTTCTATGTGATTTTTGGTTAGAGTATGCTCATGAGAGAAACTTGTATAAGATTTGGAAGATGGAAGTGAATCAGTTGCAGCTAAATGCGCAGGTAGGCAAGAGCTTCACGGTGGCTTCCCTGCAAACTCTTGAGAGAATAATTGGTGGAAGCTTCTCAGAGATTCCCGAGAATTTCAGTAAGCTTTTGAGAACCACCTCTCCTCAGTGATTCAGACTGAGATGTTTAGCATAGATTTCTCTGATTTTTGGTGACAGATCCAGTGACCTCTGCTCCTTCAGCTCTTCCAATAGTCATGAAAGATCCTAATTTTATATTAATTTCCTTATCCACAGAATGTGTAGGCAGAGCATGATGGTGCACACCTGTAGTCCCAGCTGCTTAGGAGGCTGAGGCAGGTGGATTGTGTGAGTCCAGGAGTTCAAGACCAGCTTGGGCAAAGTAGTGAGATCTGTCTCTTAAAAGAAGGAAGATGACAGAATACATAAAATGACAAGATTCTAAAAGCTTCCAGAGAGAATAAAAGATTGCATATAGAGAATGAGAAGTCAGCATGGCATTGAATGTATCAACAGTAACAATCTAGATGAAAATGAAGCCAGGCCTTTATAATTCTGAGGGAAATTGATTTCTAAGACAGAATTCTGTATCCAGCTTAATCAATGGTGAGGGTAAAACAAAGACATTTACAGACGTGAAAAGTTTCAGGATCTTATGTCTACTTCCGTCATGAAGCAATTAAAGGATATGCAACATTAAAATTAGAAAATGAGCCTAAGAACCCAAGAAACCGAAGGGATTTGGAAAACAAGGAAGCCAATGCAGGAGAGAAGAGAATTCACAGGATGATGGTTGAGTGAATTTCCAGTATGGAAGTTGTGCAATGGGCCCAAGGGCCAGGCAAGGCTGGGCAGCAGGATAGAAAGCTGTTGGGGAAGGCCGGGCACAGTGGCTCATGCCTGTAATCCCAGCATTTTGGGAGGCCAAGGCTGGCAGATCACGAAGTCAGGAGTTCGAGACCAGCCTGGCCAACATGGTGAAACCCTGTCTCTACTAAAAAACAAAAAAATTAGCCAGGCATGGTGGCACGCACCTGTAATCCCAGCTACTTGGAAGGCTGAGGCAGGAGAATCACCTGAACCTGGGAGGTAGAGGTTGCAGTGAGCCAAGATTGTGCCACTGCACTTCGGCCTGGGACAGAGCAAGACTCCGTCTCAAAAAAAAAAAATCTGTTGGGGAGACGTGGCCCAGGGAAACAAACATATGTGGGATCAGTGGATTACCTGATGCATTCCCCCACATTAAAAGGAGTTCTTCAGCTCTCTCAGAGAGTTTAGGAAAAATTAGTAATAGTACCTAGAAAATGAAGCAAATGAAAAAATGCGATAATTTTTAACTCCTGGAAAAAACAAATGTACAAGAAAGGGAAATACAACCATACTGTATTACGTAGCTCATCAGTGAATGGTATTGTCAACAAAAAGAGTCAAACTGTACAATATTTGAAGAGATTTATTCTGAGCTAAATATGAGTGACCATAGCCTGTGACACAGCCCTCAGGAGATCCTGAGAACATGCGCCCAAGGTGGTCGGAGTGCAGCTTGGTTTTATACATTTTAGGGAGGCATGAGACATCAATCAAATACATTCAATAAATACATTGGTTTGGTCCAGAAAGCGGGGACAACTCAAAGCTGGAGTGGGGATATCCAGGCTATAGGTAAATTTAAACATTTTCTGCTTGACAATTGGCTGAGTTTGTTTAAAGACCTGGGATCCATAGAAAGGAAATGTTCAGGTTAAGATAAGACTGTGGAGACTAAGGTTCTTTTGAAGTCTTACAGTGGCTGCCTTTAGAGACAATAAATGGCAAATGTTTCCTATCCAGATCTTTAAAAGGTGCTTTTTTTTTGAGACGCAGTTTCGCTGTTGTCACCCAGGCTGGAGTGCAACAGCTTGATCTCGGCTCACTGCAACCTCCGCCTCCCGGGTTCAAGTGATCCTCTTACCTCAGTCTCCCAAGTAGCTGGGATTACAGACATGCTCCACCACAGCCATCTAATTTTTGTATTTTTAATAGAGATGGGGTTTCACCATGTTGGCCAGGCTGGTCTCAAACTCCTGACCTCAGGTGATCCACCCGCCCCGCCTCCCACAGTGCTGGGATCATAGGTGTGAGCCACCGTGGCCACAGAGATTCTTTACAGATGCACATTTTCCCTCAGGAAGGACAGCTTTCTAGGGCCATTTTGAGATATGGCAAAGAAACATGTTTTGGGGTAAAATATTTTTATTTTATTTCTTGTCTCCCAATGTTCTGCCAGAGTCAGGTTGGAGAGTAAGTCATGATATATATAGAGTTAAATAAAACCCACTGATGAGAATTTATGGTTTGTAGGGCGTGACTCCCTAGACCCCTTAGATAGGAATTTGGGCAAGATAAAAAGTCAGAGCATAGTCCTCAGTATTTATATAGTCATAACAATGTAAGTATTAGATATCAGTTTAATAAAGAATTGGGATACAACCGTACTAAAAGAGTTCTTGTAAGTAGGTAAGGTGTGTGATGTTTTATAAGAGTACTAAATTCTTATGCTTCATCAGAAGTCAGCATATAATATTTAAAATCAGCAAGAAATAGAAATTAAAGAATATTACTTAGAAATGTGGAGGTAAATATCAGAAGAAACAGCTAAAAATGGCCGGGCACGGTGGCTTATGCCTATAATCCCAGCACTTTGGGAGGCCGAGGTGGGTGGATCATCTGAGGTCAGGAGTTTGAGACCAGCCTGGCCAACATGGTGAAACCTCGTCTCTACTAAAGATACAAAAAAATAGGCATGGTGGCAGGAGCCTGTAATCCCAGCTACTCAGGAGACTGAGTCAGGAGAATCGCTTGAACCTGGAAGGCAGAGGTTGCAGTGAGCCAAGATCGCACCAGTACACTCCAGCCTGGGCGACAGAGCGAGACTGTGTCTCAAAAAAGAAAGAAACAGCCACAAATGCTGACGAAAGAGTTGTCTCTAGGAAGTGAAAATGGAGTTGGGAAAGGAAGAGTACAACAGGGACTGATATTTTTCTCACAGTCATTAGAGTGCCGTTGGGCTTTTAAAATTAGATACATTTCTTACTTGGATAAAAAAATCAAACATCAGAGAAAAGTATAGGAGAAATTAATACCCACATGGGAAAGGACATTAACAGGCAATTCACAAAATATAAAGGGCCAATTGACATAAAAATTTATTTTGCTAAAAAATTAGATAAGTAAAAACATGCACAGCAATCAAGTATGTTTTTCCATCGAATTACAAAAAGTCTGACTTCTCTGCTTACTGTTTTTCCCGTTCAGTAGATTGGAAATGTCATAACACTTACCTTGATTAATTTATTTCAAGGAAGCAATGAGATAATGCACAAGAACTCTACACTCTTGTATGAATAAAAAGCAATGGAAAACAAGAAAGCTGCCTCCAGGATACAGTCCTCAAATCTGGCTAAAAAGATAGGGCCAACTTTTATATTTGACATTCTTTTATTTAAATAGATAATTCCAATTGTAAAAGTATCCCCTTACCCTGCCATGAGATTTGATAGGACTACTAAGTGGAAGGAAATTGTCATGTTTTCTGAATTGGCCCTGTGCAAAATGTTTGCTCTTCATTAGTCTATCTAATTACGCTGGTGGAAAGAGCACAGGGAAAAACGAGCATGTAACATACACATTAGACTGTTCTTCTCAGGTGTTTCAAAGGTGCTGGGTCATGTTTAGGGTGACCATACATCCTGGTTTGTCTGAGACAGTCCTAGTTTATGGCTCTATTCTAAGAGTGATTATCAATAGCACCTACTTTTATTCTCAAAGTGTTCTCATTTGGATGATAAATTATATGGCTACCCTAAGTCAACAGGTATTAATTTATGCTAGTTAGAAGACAAAATGCTTTAGGTACCATATGGGAAGAGGTAAATTTGTTAGTTTGCACACATTTTAAGACATTGGATTATGTTCTTGATGACACAAAATACTTTAATATGTGTGTGGCTAATGCAGTTAGAATGAGTTTTGTTTTGTTTTCTCTCTGTCAAAAGATAACTGAAATCTGCTTAAGCAGTTGGACAAATTCTTTGTTGTCCGCCCCTATGCTTCAACAGCTTACTATGGCGTTTGTCCCAGTAAATCCACCATAAGTTGAAACATGGTAAGTCAAAACTACATTAAGAAAAACTTTTTAAAAAGTGAGAAAAAACAAAAACACCTGCATTTAATACCCCAATAATCCCATCATAAGGTGAAAAAAAAATCATAAGTCAAACCGTCGTAAGTTGGTGACTATCTATATTCTGTAGCATGTTGACAGGAAATAGATAAATTTATCCTGGAAAATATTAAAGTCAAATGATGCAAAGAAACCTTGTCAATTAAAAACAAATGCCAGTACAGCTCCTATGAAACTTTTTTTCAAACTTTTAAGTTCAGGGGTACATGTGCAGGATGTGCAGGTTTGTTACATAGGTAAACGTGTGCCATGGTGGTTTGCTGCACAAATCATCCCATTACCTAGGTACTAAGCCCAGCATTCATCAGCTGTTCTTCTTAATGCTCTCCCTCCTCCTACTTCCAACCCTCCAACAGACCCCAGTGTGTGTTACTCCCCGCGATGTGTCTATGTGTTCTCATCATTCAGCTCCCACTTATAAGTGAGAACATGTAGTATTTGGTTTTCTGGAACTTGTTATTTTTAACAGAACTTCATAATGGCACCACCTGATTTACTGCAGAGTGTACCCGTCTCTATAATCGTCTCTATAATGGGATATTCTTAGTGGTGATCCCAAGGATCTGTAGCATTCTAAATTGTTTTCTACGTAAGTAAGGGAATTTACAAATCATGATATCTACCTTCCTTATCAACCAAAATTTCTTGGAATGGCTGAAGAAAAAAAGTTATACTTTAGTAACCTCTCAGTGCACTGGAAAGTGAGAAAGAGTGCTATCGGCTTGCTAGAAACTAAGAAATTTCTGAAAGATGGAAAGCAAACAGGCTCACATTTATAGAGCAATGAGTCTAGAGGGAACTTTATCCAAAACAGGTGGGGGAGAGACCTTCTGTGAAAGTGGAGGGCATGTCCTAAAAGGTGTGAGAAGAGGTCCCAGGGGCAATCATTGGGGTGATTGATTCATTAGGGAACTGCACTTAAGAGCAGGTTAGCCAGTTTCTGTTTTGGTTGAGCAACTGACAATGATGGCCTTGCTGGCAACATAAAGCATACACTGTGAGTTCTAGAGATGGAGAGGCAGGGAAATGCCTCAGTAGCTAATGAACCTCTGAATATAATCCATCGAAGTGTTACAGTAGGTAGCTAGTCAGACATGAGCAGGGCAGGAGAAGCCGCAGCACTCCCAGGAATGTCAGGTGACCATCAGGCAATGGTCGGAGGTTGTTACACTGTTTCTTTAAAATAATAATTGGTTGCAGCCAGCGCCAGGGAAACACACCTCCCAGTAGATAGAAAACACCTGAAACTGGTGAGCAGCCGCTTCCTGATAAGATCTCAGGAGTTGGGCGAGTGGGCTCACACACGCACGTTGAAAGGCAAAATGGTGATGTTTAACTGGTGCGTGACCTTCCTCTAGGAACGCTCAACTGGTAAGGGAAGGACACCTCAAGAGCATGCACACAACTTCAGTAAACACACTGTGCATGTGGCCCCTCCCAAGGGCCAGCAGGCCACTGTACATGTGGAGAGCCGACCCCAAGGAAAGGATGGGGGAGAAGTAATGCAATCCCAGAAGCATGCCAACATATAAGACCCTAAGTCAAAGGTCAGACTACACACTTGATCCCTCAGGTCACCCACTAGCCCTTTTCCAAGTGTACTTTAATTTCTTTTTTTTTTTTTTTGAGACAGAGTCTCGCTCTGTCACCCAGGCTGGAGTGCAGTGGCCGGATCTCAGCTCACTACAAGCTCTGCCTCCCAGGTTTACGCCATTCTCCTGCCTCAGCCTCCCAAATAGCTGGGACTACAGGCGCCCGCCACCTCGCCCGGCTAGTTTTTTGTATTTTTAGTAGAGACGGGGTTTCACCATGTTAGCCAGGCTGGTCTCGATCTCCTGACCTCGTGATCCGCCCGTCTCGGCCTCCCAAAGTGCTGGGATTACAGGCTTGAGCCACCGTGCCCGGCCGTGTACTTTAATTTCTTTCATTCCACTCTAAAGCTTGTATTTTATTTATTTTTTGGAGATGGAGTCTTTCTCTGTCATCCAGGCTGGAGTGCAGTGGCATGATCTCTGCTCACTGCAACCTCTGCCTCCCAGGCTCTAGTGATTCTCCTGCCTCATCCTCCTGAGGAGCTGGGATTACAGGCACTCGCCACCACTCCCGACTAATTTTTGTATCTTTAGTAGAGACAGGGTTTACCAGGTTGGCCAGGCTGGTCTTGAACTCCTGACCTCAGGTGGTCCATCCGCCTCAGCCTCCCAAAGTGCTGGGATTACATGCGTGCGACACCTCGCCCAGCTGGAAATGCTTTAAAATGCTTTAAATAGCAATAGTTAAATAGCCATAGTTAAAGACACAATTGACAAGAAAATTTGGTTATTTCTCTGGTCTATAATAATATAATCATAATTATGATTGATAGCACATACGCAGACATATTAGAATTTTAGAAGTCCTATACAATTTTGGAACATATATTAATATTAATAACATTTATTAAAAGACAATCTGAAGAAGGTTAAACATTATTTCTTATCTGACAATGCTTCCCATGTAACTTCACATGTCAAATAAACCTGTTTAGGTCTGTTTCGGATACTTCAGGGGCCCTCTGCAGCATCCCAAAGTTAGATGTCAAAAAATAGTTAATTCTGAAGCTGAAATTTGATTTTGGGAAGCCTGCCACATATGTCAAAGGTTTAAAATACTTGACCAAAATAGGATCACAGGTCACTGTAAAATAATAGTCATTCATTTAACCAGTGATAATTTAAAAAATTTTAAAAACAAAAACCTGCAGTCTTTGATAAAGGAGACTCAGTTTTCAATCAGAAGACCTAAGACAGCATGAGACAGAATCTGTCTCTTTATTTTTCCTCTTTCCTTTTTTTTTTCTTTTTGCAGTTAACTCAAAAGGTGAACAAAAGGCCGGGCGCCGTGGCTCACACCTGTAATCCCAGCACTTTGGGAGGCCAAGGCGGGCAGATCACTAAGTCAGGAGATCGAGACCATCCTGGCTAACACGGTGAAACCCCGACTGTACTAAAAATGCAAAAAATTAGCCGGGCGTGGTGGCGGACGCCTGTAGTCCCAGCTACTCGGGAGGCTGAGGCAGGAGAATGACATGAACCTGGGAGGCAAAGCTTGCAGTGAGCCGAGATCACACCACTCCACTCCAGCCTGGGCAACAGAGTGAGACTCCATCTCAAAAAAAAAAGTGAACAGAAATATTTTGCTGTCTTATTAATACTACACAAAATTTTTGTTCAAAAGAGAAAACCAAATTTTAATTTTAATTAGTGTATTATCAATACTAAAACTAATTTAAATAAAACCTCAAAATTTATAAAAGCTGTCATTTTTAATCATAAGATTTCTATAAACCTTTTGTTTTACATTTTTCCAACTTTCTATATTTTATCTATTTTCTTTATTCCTTCAATTTGAAACCTTCAAGCAACTTTAAACCAGACAAAAATTTTTTTTTTTCTTTTTGAGATGGAGTCTCACTCCGTTGCCCAGGTTGGAGTGCAGTGGCACAATCTCGACTCACTGCAATCTCCGCCACCCAGGTTCAAGCAATTCTCCTGCCTCAGCCGCCCCAGTAGCTGGGATTACAGGTGCTCACCACCATGCTCAGCTAATTTTTGGATTTTTAGTAGAGATGGGGTTTCACCATATTGGTCAGGCTGGTCTCAAACTCCTGACCTCAGGTGATCCACTCGCCTCTGCCTCCCAAAGTGCTGGGATTACAGGCGTGAGCCACTATGGCCAGCCCCATACAAAATTTTTAACACACGTTTTTATGCCTTTATAACTTTCCTCATCAAATGCGTATTTTGCTTTTGTGTGTATAGTCTGTATACAGAATTGTTTATTTCACATCTAGTAGTTTTTAACTATTTGTAACTCTAATTTCTAGTGAAAACCCTAGAAAGTAATTTTGAACTGTTTTATATTAGTATTTGTGATAAAAACCATTTTATAATTTTTTGTTTTGTTTTGTTTTTTGAGACGGAGTCTCGCTCTGTCGCCCAGGCTGGAGTGCAGTGGCTGGATCTCAGCTCACTGCAAGCTCTGCCTCCCGGGTTCGGGCCATTCTCCTGTCTCAGCCTCCTGAGTAGCTGGGACTACAGGCGCCCGCCACCTCGCCCGGCTAGTTTTTTGTATTTTTTAGTAGAGACGGGGTTTCACCATGTTAGCCAGGATGGTCTCGATCTCCTGACCTAGTGATCCGCCCGTCTTGGCCTCCCAAAGTGCTGGGATTACAGGCTTGAGCCACCGCGCCCGGCAATTTTATAATTTTATAGAAAAATAGTTCTTCAAGGCTGGCTGCGGTGGCTCATGCCTGTAATCCCAGCACTTTGGGAGGCCAAGGTAGGCAGATCACCGGAGATCGGAAGTTCGAGACCAGCCTAACCAATATGGAGAAACCCCATCTCTACTAAAAATGCAAAATTAGCCGGGTGTGGTGGCACATGCCTGTAATCCCAGCTACTAGGGAGGCTGAGACAGGAGAATCACTTGAACCCGGGAGGTGGAGGTTGTGGTTAGCCGAGATCGCGCCATCACACTCCAGCCTGGGCAACAAGAGTGAAACTCCATCTCAAAAAAAAAAAAAAAAACAAAAATAAAAATAGTTTTTCAAAGTGTTATTTATTAACAGATTTAAATATATTTACCTTTTCTATACCATCTAAAAATAGCATGTCAGGGCATATAGACTTAAATACTCTAATATCTTAACTTACAAATGACTCAGACATTTTATGATTATTTATTACTTAATTTAACATAACATGACTCTTTTTTTTCTTTTTTTTTTTTGAGACGGAGTCTTGCTCTGTCGCCCAGGCTAGAGTGCAGTGGCGGGATCTCAGCTCACTGCAAGCTCCGCCTCCCGGGTTCACGCCATTCTCCTGCCTCAGCCTCCCGAGTAGCTGGGACTACAGGCGCCCGCCACCTCGCCCGGCTAGTTTTTTGTATTTTTTAGTAGAGACGGGGTTTCACCGTGTTCGCCAGGATGGTCTCGATCTCCTGATCTCGTGATCCGCCCCTCTCGGCCTCCCAAAGTGCTGGGATTACAGGCTTGAGCCACCGCGCCTGGCCAACATGACTCTTAAGATTTTAAATTACTGAAAAGAATTTCAAAATTGTGACACAGATAGCTTCCCTAATGCCTTCCCCCAATAATTCCAGGTCTCAAGTAGCCACGTGGCACCCAGGAGGACTGTGAAGGTCAGGGTTGGTCTGGATCCATCAGGACAGAAGACAGAGCTGTGAGGACTATACCTGGAGGACCCAGCCCCTCCCAAAATAGCCAGGAGGCAAAACAGGGAAAGCAGAGGAAGAAGGAGCCATATTGGGCTCGATTCTGGCTTGTAGCTGCTGGTCGAGACCTCTTCATGGCTATCTACCCAGACACCTGAATCCAGAGACTCTGAACCAAAGACATAAGCTCACAGTCTAATCAAGCAAGTATCTAGATATATTTAACGCTAATTTTGAAACCATTTTTATTTTACCAACAATTTAAAAACTAGCTTTGTTTGCCAAATATCACATACACATAACAGATACAGACATGCTAACACGTAGAAGCAGATTTTATAGCTCTCATAAGGGATTTTCATTTGCTAACTTTTAAATACTTTTTCTTTTCCCCATTCGGTCTATTAGTCTTCCAATTACGGTTTCATTGCTCTAAGCAATTGTTAAGGGCTAACTCTTAGATGTAACAAAAAAATTTATATCTCATAAGCACAGAGCTAAGACTTTAGGCCTAAATATTGTATCATCATTTGCTCAAACCAAGGGGAAAAAAACCTGCTCAAATAAAAGTTCACTTAAGACAAGATGGCCAGAAAAGCACCTTAAACAAAGGTATTACTTATTATGTAAATTTAAAAGAATGGTAAGAGTTTCAAGATAGCCAATTAAATTCTAGAAAGGTGTATTTTAATTCAATAGGGTATTCTTTTTAATTTAGCTACTGTTTCTTAGCTAAAATTACTGAATTCAGGGTAATGGGTGGAGTCCATTAAGAAATAGGGCCCTCCAAAAAATTGTATGCCTGGACGTAGCATGGGTAGATCTGAAAAAGAAGCAAGGCTGTTTTACCTGAGGGCTTACCTTACAAACACCTTAGCTAGGATAAATTTCTTTCCACTTTTGGGGTGGGTTAGTAGCTAAGCCAAAAGGTTAGCAGATTTAATTTTTTTAATCAATCACTCAAGCTTTTTATTTGCCTTTTGTAAAGCCTCTAAATAAAAATATTGAAATCTTTCTTGAAGCTTCTGCTGCAATGTTGTTCATTTGGAACATCCCAGTGTTAAGTTATCTTGAGTGAGATTTTGCCATTTCTGTAAGACTTTGCTGTTTCTGGGGCCTAATTCTTATTCATTTATAAACCAGAAGGAAATTGGTTTTTCAGAAATTAAGGTTCCCTTGAATACTGATTTTGGCTCCAGATTCTCTTGATCAACTTAGCCAGTAATTTTTTCCCCTACCTAAGTGCATGAGAAAAGTGAAACAAAGGGCCGGGTGCGGTGGCTCACACCTGTAATTTTAGCACTAGAATCGCTTAGCCAGCATTTCCTTGGAATCAACATATGTACTGTCAATAACGTGTTACATACATTACCACAACTCTTCTGCTCTTCCTAGAAGCTGTATTAGGGAGCATGTTTGGAGAGTTAGATGTGTTGCCCATCTGAGGCTTTCTTTCTTTAATGGTAGCATGTACCTGGAACATCGTACTTTGCCATTTTTATGTCTTAATGTGCATGTCCAGGAAGTTGCTTCTCCTTGGGGTCTGCTTTCAATTAACAGTTTTATGTCAACAGGTGTGAACCATCAGGAAATGACCTCTCCCTGGCGCTGCCCAATTATTGTTTTTAAAGAGGCAATGCAATGATTGTCGAACCATCAAGCAGCATTCCTAGTGGGTGGTGGGGGAGAGCCGTCTCCTTTCCTGCTCATGCCTGTCTATCTACTTATAACAATAGTGGACACACCTTCTAGCTGTGTCTCCACATAGTGGAAGCGCAGATGAGCTTCCTTGGGTCTATTTTGTAAGAGCACTAATCCCATTGATGAAGGCTTTGCCCTCATAATCTAATCACCTCTCAAAAGAAAGGGATTGGCCAGGTGTGGTGGATCACACCTGCAATCTTAGCACCTTGGGAGGCTGAGATAGGCAGATTGCCTGGGGTCAGGAGTTCAAGACCACCCTGGGCAACATGGTGAAACCCGTCTCTACTAATACATACAAAAATTAGCCAGGCCTGGTGGTGTGCACCTGTAGTCCCAGCTACTCTGGAGGCTGAAGCAAGAGAATTGCTTGAACCCAGGAGGTGGAGGTTGCAGTGAGCCAAGATTGCACCACTGCACTCCAGCTTGGTTTACAGAGCACGACTCTGTCTCCAAAAAAAAAAAAAAGGGGAGAGGGGGAAAGAAGGGGATTATCCTCTGTATATAATCATGTTAGGGGTTAGGATTTCAACATTAGAATTGTGGGGGGGGGACACAGACATTCAGACCATAGCAAACACCAAACACTAACTAGGCAAAAAGATCTCTTACTTTGTTTCCTGTGTGTGTGTGGCTTTCATGTTGGCTGTCGCACATCTGGTGCTCCAGGCTGTCTTCCTCTGTAAGAGTGGAGCCTGTGAAGCTGATTGACAATTCTGTGTGCATGGGAAGTTTGTCAACTATGGTCTTCACTGCAGGCTCGCCTAATAGAGTCATTTCATTGGAGAATTTCCAAAGTCAGTATTTGTAGGTCTTTTGCCTTGAGCTGGTCATCTTCCCCAGGGAAGAATCTTCCAGACTTCAACCTGGAGATAATAGGCCGGGCTCTCAGTTCTCTGGGAAGTTGTTGAAGATCTAGACATCAATTAGAGAAACTTCCCATCGTTTCTCTTGTTTTCCATCTAGTATCTTCAAACTCAACTGTGCTTGCGCAACACTGTTTTATTATCTCCACACTTCTGCCAAAGTAGGAGAGGCCATCTGGGCAGGGTCAACAGACTTAGCAAATCAAAATGTAGGTACTCACTTACATTTAAGTGTCAGATAACAAGTAATTGTTTAATGTAAGTATGCCTCATGCAATATTTGGGACACACTTACACTCAAAAAGTTATTCATTCCTTATCTGAAATTCAAATTTAACTGAGTATCCCATATTATCTGGCAACCCTACGTCTGGGTGTCATGCTGCTACTCAAATAGACTTTGTGCCAATCTTCCTGTTTTGGACCCCATTTTTACCCCTACAAGAGATGCCTGGATCTGCCAGTATCTGATCCTTCAGGCAATGAGAATCAAGCTGTTGTCCAGCTTATCTTGGAGCTGACTTGGGAATAGCTTTCTTGGGTCTGCCAAGTCAGTTACCACTTGCCCATCTGCTTTCCAGCTTCCAAAATTGGGTGGCTGTTGGTTTTTCTCTTATAAATCTATAAAGCTTTATATGCTTAAGTCTTTGTTTTGTTTGTTTTGCTTTAGTATTGATTTTTGTTTCTTTTGCTCATAGCAATATTTTTGGTTTTTAAGCGTCTTAATTGAGGTGTTACATTTTAAGCCGTACAATTTGTTCTTTTTGGCAAATGTACATGGTGGAGTAGCCACCACCATAATCAACACATAGACTATTTCCACTACCTTGGGAAATTTCCTTCTGCTGCTTTGCCCTCATTCTCTTCCTCCACTCCCTGGCCTCTGGCAATCACTGATCTACTTTATGTTCTTTTAGTTTTGATTTTTGTACAATTTCATAAAATGAGATCATGGCATATGTAATCTTTTAGGTCTGGCTGCCGTCACTTAGCATAATGCTTCTGAGATTCATCACGCATTGCTGCAGGTGTCAGCAGTTTTCTCCTTTTACTGCTGAGTAGTATTCCATTGTATGAATATATACACTTTGTTTTTCCATTTGCCAGTTGAAGAACACTCATTTCAGTGTTTTGGCTATTTGAATAAAGCTGCTATGAACATTGATACACAAGTCATTGTGTGGTTACATGTGTTCATTTCTCTCATGTAAATTCCTAGGAGTGTTTCTGAGTCACATAATAGGTTTATGTTTAGTTTTGTAAGACACTGCAAACTGTTTTGCAGAGTGGCCATACCATTTACCATTTTAAACTCCCGCCAGCATGGGTGAGGCTTCCAGGTGTTCCACAGCCTCGAAAATACTTGGTGTTTTCAGTCAAATTAATTTTAGCCACTTTATTGAGCATGTAGTCCTATCTTGTTGTAGTTTTCATTTGCATTTCCCTATTGATTTTGAGTATCTTATTTGTCATTCATATATTGTCTTTGGTAACATATCCGTTCAAATCTTTTGCCAAATTTAAAAAATCAGGTTATTTATCTTCTTATTGATCTTGTAAGAGTTCTTTCTATGTTCTGGATACATTCCTTTTCAGATAAATGATTTGCAAATATAGTTGACCATCATTATTTTTGGATTCCATATTTTTGAAATCACCTATTCACTAAAAATTTTTTATAACTCCATGTAGGATACTATAAGAGACGTATTGTGACTGTATGGTCAGTGATAGCCATAGGCGCACTCAGACATTTCACAGGGCTGACACTATGTGTCACATAGCAGTGTGATGCAGTCTGGCCCAGGCGTTTCCAGTCCTGGCCCTGGATTTCCAGGAGATGAGATCATCTCAGCACAGATGCAGCTCTCATAAATCTTACAACAAATCTGACACTTACAGGACTAGCTTAAACTCTACGAAAGAAATACCTGGTGACTGATGCAGACTGAATACAGGTATAAGAAAGGAGAACGAATCCTCTCAACTCTGAGAATGGTCCCTAGATGGGGACCCTCCTGGTCAGGTGATCATCCAACCCCTGACTGTGTCTGGCCCGTGCCACCAGCCTGTCCTGTTACCTCTCTTAGAAGAAGAGTGCTGTGAGAGTAAGCTGAGCAGCTGATGGTGCTGAATACGCATCTTTAACATGAATCAGATGGAAAGGGAGAAGTCCCCCTGGGGGAGCTGGTTGACTAGGCCCACCCGAGAGTTTCCAAAACAACACCCCCAAATCAGCACTCACAGCACTTTTGTGGTCATTTGCAGACACGCACAGAGTGGTGAAACATTTGAATTACTCCATGTGCAAAATCTCAGCTGAGGCTGTATAGGACGATGCTCTGCCTTCTTGTTCCAGCTCTCAAACCGTAAACAAATGTCCATTCTGCCCCTACATAGAGCCATGCTTTTGCGTTTCTGTACTCTTGTTGGTGATTCTGCTGTTTGAAATGTCCCCGGGCACAGCGCTGAAGTGCTGTCTACTGTCTCTGAGTGCAGGAGGCTGCGATGTGCCTGTGGAGACAATACCTGTGCTGCATGAGCTGCCTTCAGCGTGAGTTTCAGTGCTGTTGGCAATAAGTTCAGTGTTAATGAATCAACAGCCAGGTACATCGAGGCAAATCACCTCTTCCTGCCAGAAAGTGCTAAAGTAGCATCTATAGTAGGCGACAAAACTATGGAAAAAATGGAAAAGCTGTTACATTTGTGGATTTGTGAGACAATGTCTGATTAAATCAAAAAAGTGTTGTGAGACTGAAAGCCAAAGAAGTTTACAGTCAGGACAATGTTAAGCCCTTCTTAGCTAGCGCTGACTGGCTCCCATGTTCCAGAAGGCGATACAATGTGAAAAAGGCTAAACCTGCAGGCGAGGCGGGTTCTGCAGATCAGGAGGCTGCGGGAGAGTTGTGAAAACACCCTCTGAGTGCTATCCAGGAAAAGGGTTATGTGGAAGGGCAGGTTCTCAGTGCTGACGAGACCTGCGTGTTCTACTAGGATGTTGATAAACAAACCTACGTAACACAAATGGTGTTTTAGCTGATGAAAACGTTGTGACCAGAAGCTCACAGAACCCAACCTCGCTTTCCCCAGGAGAAGTAGCTCAGTATTCATTAGTTCTGGGTTTGAGGCACGTTCACAGGACATAACTACCTCGAATCACAAGAATCGGCTGTGCTTCCCACTATCTCTGCCCTGGGGGCTCCTGTAGTTGCCTGAAGTTGAACTCTCTGTAGTTGCCTGAAGTTGCTTTTCCTGGGGTGCCCTCTCCTCTCTGTCTAGTTACCCAGATCCATCCTTTAAGCCGCAGCCCCCGTGATGCCCAGGAAGTCTCCCCTAGGGCGGCTGAGAATCTCCCCTTCGGCGCCAGGTGACACGCCCGGCACACACGTCTGGCTCAGTGCGCATCACAGCAGTGAGATCAGCCGCACACTCCTGCACCTCCCCCACCAGCCTCTGAGCTGCTTCAGGGCAGGCCTTTCTATCTACACACACATATGTGTATATATGTATATTTGTCTATGTGTGTACATATAGACATGTATTGGGAGCTAGCAAAAACCAACACTGCAAGATATATCCTATGTCCTATGTTACACTTTTATTTTATTATTTAAATTAATGTATAGTATCATGCCTATTTGATCAATTCCATGTTTTTGGTTTTTTTTTTTTTTTTTTTTTTTTTGAGATGGAGTCTCGCTCTGTCACCCGGGCTGGAGTGCAGTGGCCGGATCTCAGCTCACTGCAAGCTCCGCCTCCCGGGTTCACGCCATTCTCCTGCCTCAGCCTCCCGAGTAGCTGGGACTACAGGCACCCGCCACCTCGCCCGGCTAGTTTTTTGTATTTTTTAGTAGAGACGGGGTTTCACCGTGTTAGCCAGGATGGTCTCGATCTCCTGACCTTGTGATCCGCCCGTCTCAGCCTCCCAAAGTGCTGGGATTACAGGCTTGAGCCACCGCGCCCGGCTCAATTCCATGTTTTTATGTTCTGGTACTTAGCACAAAGCCTGGCCCATAGAAAGGATCAGTAAATGTGTGTTGAAAAAAGGTCTAAAAACAATATTTATTCATGCTACTTAATTGAGGCTTTCTGAGATACAAGCTTTTAATAAGTAGATAAAATAGTGTGAAATTAATATATAAAATTAACAGCTTGTTCCCTTAAATATTTTAAACAATTCCTCTGACCCCTGTTTAAAAATTTGAGCTATCTATAATAAAATCTTGCTGAGCAAAGTTAAACTTCAGTTTAGTCTAAATGAAATAACTAGAAATGTGGATGAAGCAGTCTGAATTAATGAGTTTTTACCATGCTCAGTCTAATTATAGAACACTGGAGCCAGAGAGATCTTAATGTACGCAGATATTAATAAGCCTTTTCCAGGTTAGCTAAGGAGGTAGGAAGGTATATATTAGTCCATTTTCTCACTGCTGATAAAGACATACCCGAGACTGGGTAATTTATTGAGAAAAAGAGGTTTAATGGCTGGGAGGTCTCACAATTATGGTGGAGGGTGACAGGTACTTCTTACATGGCAGCAGCAAGAGAATATCAGAGCCAAGCAAAAGGGGTTTCCCCTTATAAAACCATCAGCTCTTGTAGGACTCGCTACCATGACAGCGGTATGGGGGAAACTGCCCCCATGATTCAATTATCTCCTCCCGGGCCCCTCCCACATAATCTTGAATTATAGGAGCGACAGTTCAAGATGAAATTTGGGTGGGGACACCACCAAACCATTTCAGAGGGGAAAGAGCAGAAACACCCTCACCAACCTATGTGGGGTCTGAAAGGAGGGTCATTCACAGACAGCGCTGGGCTCGACTTTCTGATAGCAGCTCCGAGAACCACTAACTAGCTGTCTCTCTGTCGGCAGGAGTTTGCCGCTTCTGGAGCTGAGGCTGCTGCTATGGAAACCCAGCAAGTGCAGCCTTTTCGCCAGGGCTTGTCCTGACTCGTTACTTCTACCACTACTCTCTCCCTTGTCTTACACCTCTGCCCGTGCTAACAAGCGTCAACAGAGACTTCTACAGGTCTCTGCAGGGGGAAAACTTTTTCGTGTATCCTCTTAGGTTCAGTGCTTGGGACTCTGCAATTTAAACTGACAAAAGACAGGTTAACAGAGAAAAGGCACACAAATTATATGTTAACATTTTAATTTTTACACGTGCACAGGAAGGTCTCACACAAAAGGAAGTGAAAACCCAAAATGTGGTTAGGGCTGAGAGCTTCTATACCATGTTAACAAAGGACAGGAAATTTGTGGAGAAGTGAAAAAACGGAAGTGCTTGGGCTAGGAGCGGGAAACTGTGGGAAGGTAAATATTTGGGGGAGATGATGGGACGTAAGTGTTACGTTAATAAAGTTTGCTCATGCAGATTCAGATTGGTGTCTGGTAAGCATCATCTCTTCCTGATGTGGGAGAGGGCAAGGGGAATATCTTCACAAAGGGAATTTATGTTCTGCTTTTAGGCAGAAAGGGGGCAGATAGAGAGCTTATCTTGTGTCTGCTGTTTCTCAATTTCCTTCAGGGAAGCAATGTTTATGCCAAAGCCGCATCTTATGGAGTGGCAAGCTCTCATCCCCTTCATCTCAAATTCAAATTCCCACAAAGAAAGCATCCCATTGCTTCAGATAGTCACTCTCCTTCTTGCTGAGTTGAGATCTCACATCAGTTCCTCTTCTGATAAAGGATCCACCCTCTAAATGAGCTGCCCTTGGGCCCAGCACCTCCTCCTTGAGCCCGGACAGTGAGAAGACACAGTCTACTTTCTCAGAGGGCCTGTTTGAGTCACACCACTAGGAGCTCTTCTCTGAATCAACAGAGGCAGAAACTGATGCCTGAAAAGGTGGGGTGGGGGGTGTTTCCTAGGAGGGTGCCCTTCAACCCTGTGATCTAGGTCTCTGAAGCATGTCCTTGCCCCAGTATTGAAAAGTCTTGTCTAGTTGGCTTGTTTCTTTGACCTGCTCCAAATGTTTGGGGTAAGCTTGCAAAGCCTGATTAATAGACACATTTGGCTAACAGAGTGTTTACAAACATTATCAAAATAATTTATGGTTAGAATTTAATGTTGTTTGATATCACTGGACACTGAACAAGTGGGGCCTCACAACATAGTGTTTATTTTCATTTTTTTATAAACCTAGATAAATGAATTGCTGTTTTAAAAACAAATACGTAACACTACAAGGGCAACTGGTATGAAGCTTACCAGAAGTCACGGTTAGTTAGAAGCGATTATTAATTTTTTTAGAAGTTTGAAGCAAGGCAATGTGGAACATTGTATTTATTCCACTGATATTTATTGAGAATCAGCTACGCACCAGGCACTGTTCTAAGCCCTGGAGATACATCAGTGAACCAGATAGACATATTTCCTGCTTTCACGGAACTTAAATAGTATATGTAACCAACCTGTTTTTCCATGTTTTAGAACAATGAAGAGTAGGGTAAGGAGTGGAAGGAGGGTCAAAAGTAAGTCTTGGAGTCCTGCCCCAAAGTTTTCTAATTAGATTATGAAGGAAAGACCTTATGCAACTAAACTATCCATTTGGGTCAGGCATGGTGGCTCATGCCTGTAATCTCAGCACTTTAGGAGGCCAAGGCAGGGGATCGCTTGAGGCCAGGAGTTCAAGACCAGTCTGGGAAACACAGGGAGACCTTATCTCTGTAACAAACTTAAAAATTGGCAGGGCATAATGGTGTGCACCTGTGGTCCCAGCTACTCAGAAGGCTGAGGTGGGAGGATCATTCGAGACTGGGAATTCGAGGCTGCAGTGAGCTGTGATGGTGCCACCGCACTCCAGCCTGAGTGACAGGGGATCAGTTGTGTCCTATTGATGTTTGTAATAATTAATGGTCTTGTTGCCCCTTGGGGTTGCTTCCTTTTCCTTTTCCTTTTCCCTCACTCTCATTTTCCCTGACTAAAAAGGAAAAACACTCAACAAATAACTAGTAGCTGACATGTTAATTATTAGATCACTTGTAAGCTTTAATAAACCCAGTGATATATGATGAAACCTCAGGTCCCATAGCCTAAGTAGGTACCAGTTTTCATCACAAAAGACCCATTGTTGCCTCAGCCAGTGTTCATTCAGTTATGCAGCCCCAGGCTAGCATGAAGGACCCTGCCCTACTTCCAGCTCTGATTTACTTTATCTGAGGCAGATTAATCACTGCTCACAAAGTAGTTCCTTGCAACCAACCCATTAAAATCCTCAAAGTACAAAGCCATAAATGGGGCATTCTTTCTTGCTACTCTCAGCAAATTAGCAACCTGATTCTAAAATTTATACAAGATGCAAAAGGCCAAGAAAACCCAAGACATCCTTAAAGAACTAAAAAATAAAGCACTCGAGAGAAACTAAGACTTAATATAAAGCCACAGGAATTAAGACAGTAAAGTTGAAACAAGAATAGAAAAGAGAGCAATGGAAAATATCAGAGTCCAAAAACAGAGCCACATATATGTAGGTGTGTGATCTATGACAAATAAAGTATTGGCTGGGCACGGTGGCTCATGCATGTAATCCCAGCACTTTGGGAGGCTGAGGTGGGCTGATCACGTGAGGTCAGGAGTTCAAGACCAGCCAGGCTGACATGGCGAAACCTCATCCCTACTAAAAGATACAACAATTAGACAGGCATGGTGGTGGGTGCCTGTAATCCCACCTACTCAAAAGGCTGAGGCAGGAAAATTGCTTGAACTCGGGAAGCAGACGTTGCAGTGAGTCGAGATTGTGCCACTGTACTCCAGCCTAGGCGACAGACCGAGACTCTGTCTCAAAAAAAAAAAAAAAAAAAATATATATATATATATACACACACACACACACACACACACACACACACACACACACACACAGAGTAAGCCGGGCACGGTGGCTCATGCCTGTAATCCCAGCACTTTGGGAGGCCAAAGCAGGTGGATCACCGGAGGTCAGGAGTTCAAGACCAGCATGGCCAACATGGTGAAACCCCGTCTCTACTAAAAATACAAAAAATTAGCCGGGCATGGTGGCAAGCACCTGTAATCCCAGCTACTCGGGAGGCTGAGGTAGGAGAATCACTTGAATCCAGGAGGTGGAGGTTGCAGTGAGCTGAGATCGTGCCATTGTACTCCAGCCTGAGCAATAAGAGCAACACTCCGGCTAAAAAAAAAAAAAAAAAAAGAAAGAAAGAGAAAAGAAAGTATGGTAGACTAGTGAAAAAAATACATTTAAAAAATTAGTGGTGCAAAGTCATTTGAACAACTGCATAAAAAAAAGAAAACCTTGGAACATATACCATCTACAATAATCAATTTCAGAAAGTAACTTTAAAAATAAATGTTTAGGTGGGCCACAGGGGCTCATGCCTGTAATTCCAAAAGTTTGGGAGGCAGAAGCAGGCAGATTGCTTGAGTCCAGTAGTTTGAGACCAGCCTGGCCAACATGGCAAAACTCTGTCTCTACTAAAAATACAAAAATCAGCGGTGTGGCGGTGCATCTGTGGTGCCAGCCACTCAGAAGGCTGAATGAAGTACAAGAATCGCTTGAACCAAGGAAGTGGAGGTTGCAGTCAGCCAAGATTGCACCACTGCACTCCAGCCTGGAAGACAGAGACTCCATCTCAAAAAAAAAAAAAAAAAAAGAATGTTTCACAAATAGCACTTTCATAAGAGAAGATACATTATTTTTATAATATCGAGTTAGAGAAAGATTTCTTAAACAGATCACAAAAAAACAGCACTTACAAAGAAAGAGATTGGCGAATTGGACTACATTCAAATTAAGAATTCCTGTTTATCGAGCTTGCAGTGAGCTGAGATCCGGCCACTGTACTCCAGCCTGGGTGACAGAGCGAGACTCCGTCTCAAAAAAAAAAAAAAAGAATTCCTGTTTATCACTTCTGTGCATACAAACTAGAAAATCTAGAATAAGTGGATAAACTCCTGGAGACATACACCCTCTCAAGACGAAACCAGGAAGAAATTGAATCCCTGAACAGACCAATAATGAGCTCTGAAATTAAATCAGTAATAAATAGCCTACTATCTACAAAAAGACCAGTCCAAGATAGATTCACAGCCAAATTCTACCAGATGTATAAGAAGAGGCGATATCATTCCTACTGAAACTATTCCAAAAAATTGAGGAGGAGGGACGCCTCACTAACTTTTTCTATGAGGCTAACATTATTCAGACACCAAAACCTGGCAAAGACACCACAAAAAAATAAAGCTTAAGGCCAGTATTCTTGATGAACATCCATGCAAAAATCCTCAACAAAACACAGGCAAACCAAATCCAACGGGACATCAAGAAGCTTATCATCACGATCAAGTAGGGTTTATCCCTGGGGTAAAAGATTGGTTTAACATACTCAAATCAATAAATGTGACTTATCACATAAACAGAACTAAAGACAAAAACCACATGATTATCTCAATATATGCAGAATAGGCTGTTGATAAAATTCAATACCCTTTCATGTTAAAAACTCAATAAACGAGGTATTGAGGGAACATATCTCAAAATAATAAGAGCCATCTATGATAAACCTACAGCCAACATAATACTGAATGGGGAAAAGCTGGAATCATTCCCCTTGACAACTGGCATAAGAGAAGGATGCCTACTCTCACCATTCCTATTCAACATTGTATTGGAAGAACTAGCCAGAGCAACCAGGCAAGAGAAAGAAATAAAGGGCATCCAAATAGGAAGAGAAGTCAAACTGTCCCTGTTTGTAGATGACATGATTTTATATCTAGAAAACCCTATAGTCTCAGCCCAAAAGCTCCTTAAGCTGATAAACAACTTCAACAAAGTCTCAGAATACAAAATCAATGTACTAAAATCACTAGCATTCCTATACACTAACAACAGTCAAGCCAAGAGCCAAATCAGGAATGCAATCCCATTCGCAATTGGCACACACACACAAAATACCTGGGAAGACAGGTAACCAGGGAGGTGAAAGAGCTCTACAAGGAGAACTACAAAATGCTGCTCAAAGAAGTCAGAGATGACACAAATGGAAAAATATTCTGTGCTCAAGGATAGGAAGAATCAATATTATTAAAAGGACCATACTGCCCAAAGCAATTTATAGATTCATTGCTATTCCTATCAAACTACCAATGACATTCTTCACAGAACTAGAAAAAACTTTTAAAATTCATATGGAACTGAAAAAGAGCCCAAGTAGCTAAGGCTATCCAAAGCAAAAAAAACCCCAAAAAACAAAAACAAAAACAAAACAACAAAGCTGGACGTATCATGCTATGTGATTTCAACTATACTACAGGGCCACAGCAACCAAAACAGCATGGTATATTGGTACAAATACAGATACACAGACCAATGGAGCAGAATAGAAAGCCCAGAAATAAGGCTGCAGGCTGCACACCTACAACCATCTGATCTTTGACAAAGCAGACAAAAACAGGCAGTGAGGAAAGGATTCTCTATTCCATAAATTGTGCTGGGATAACTTGCTAACCATATGCAAAAGATTGAAACTGGACCCCTTCCTTACACCACATACAAAAATCAACTCAAGATGGATTAAAGACTTAAATGTAACAACCCCAAACTATAAAAGCCCTGGAAGACAACCTAGGTAATACCATTCTATACATGGCAATGGGCAAATATTTCACGACGAAGACACCAAAAGCAATTGCGACAGCAGCAAAAATTGACAAATGGGATCTAATTAAACAAAAAAGCTTCTGCACAGCGAAGGAAAACAACAGAGTAAACAGGCAACCTACAGAACGGGAGAAAATTTTTGCAAACTATGCATCTGACAAAGATTTAATAACCAATATCTATAAGCAACTTAAATAAATTAACAAATAAAAATCAAACAAACCCATTAAAAAGTGGACAAAATACATGAATAGATACTTTTCAAAAGTATCTGTTTCATATGTTGGCATATGAAAGAAAGCTTAACATCACTGATCATTAGAGAAATGCAAATCAAAACCACAATGAGATACCATCTCACACCAGTCAAAATTACTATTATTAAAAAGTCAAAAAATAACAAATGCTGGCAGGGTTGAGGAGAAAAAGGAACAATTATATGCCATTGGTAGGTATGTAAATTAGACCAACCATTGTGGAAAACAGTGTAGCAATTCTTCAAAGACTTAAAAACAGAAATACCATCCAACCCAGCAATCCCATTACTGGGTATATACCCAAAGGAATAGAAGTCTTTCTATCGTAAAGACACATGCACACGTATGTTCGTTGCAGCACCATTCACAATAGCAAAGACATGGAATCAACCTAACCCATCAATGGTAGACTGGATAAAGAAAATGTGGTGCATATCCACCATGGAATACTATGTAGCCATAAAAATAGAACTAGATCATGTCTTTTGCAGGAACATGAATGGAGCTGGAGATCATTATCCTTAGCAAACTAATGCAGGACAGAAAATCAAATACTTCATGTTCTCACTTATAAGTGGGAGCTAAACGATGAGAGCATATGCACACAAAGAGGGGAGCAAAAGACACTGGGACCTCAGAGGGTGGAGGGTGGGAGAAGGGAGAAGATCAGGAAAAATAATTAATGGGTACTAAGCTTAATACCTGGGTGACAAAATAATCTGCACAACAACCCCCCATGACACGAATTTACCTAATGTAACAAACCTGCACGTGTACCCCTGAACCTAAAATAAAAGTTAGAAGAAAACAGAATTCCTTTTTATCAGAAGACACCACTAAGAAAGTGAAGAGGTAAGTAACAGAGTGGGAGTAGATACGACACATGTAACTGACAAAGGGCTTACATCCAGAATATGCAAAGAACGCTATGAATCAGCAAGAAAAAAATATCTGATGAAAAAGTGAAAAGATACCAAATTAAAATCAACGAGGCCAGGTGCAGTGGCTCCTGCCTGTAATCCCAACATTTCAGGAGGCCAAGGCGGGAAGATCACTTGAGGTCAGCAGTTCAAGACCAGCCTGGCCAACATGGCAAAACCCTGTCTCTACTGAAAATACAAAAACTAGCTGGGTGTGGTGGCAGGCACCTGTAATCCCAGCTACATGGGGAGGCTGAGGCATGAGAATCGCTCGAACCTGGAAGGTAGAGGTTGCAGTGAGCCAAGATCACGCCACTGCACTCCAGCCTAGGTGACAGAGCAAAACTCTTGTCTCAGAAAAACAAACAAACATAAAAACAAAAAAAACAAATGGAATACCACCACACATCCTCCAGGATAACTAAATAAAAAAGACTGAGAATTTTAAGTGTTGGTGAGGATATGGAGCAGTAACTCTTATTTAGTGCTGAAGGTAGTATATTGTGTGCGGTGTCAGCTATTAGATTTTAAAATTAGCATATTCAGGACCTATGTATTTTACTCCTGGGGTAACAGAAATGTATGCATCAGAAAAGACATGTACAATAATTGTTATGGAGCATCTGGGGTTTGGTCTAGGGCCTGCTTCTGACAGCACAGAAAGTCAATCACTGAGAAGAGTATTGCCAGGGAAGGAGGTGTCAACTGAGTGCTACAGCAAGAAGAAAAATAAGTTAGTCTCAAATCTGTCTCCTTGACCAACTAAAATTGGGGGTTTTATATAGTGAGGAAGGCAGGAAAAGAGGCATTAGGAAGGGGTAAGGAAGCAATCATGATGGACGAGGAGTCTGGCATCTCATTGTCTGGATGCGGTCATCTGAGGAGTTTCAGTTCCTTGTCTGAGGGTCAGTTTCCTGAGGAAGGAACTCAGATGGGACAAATATAAGTTTGAAATTTTAAGATCAGGGAGGATGAATTTCTATGTTTATTCAAAAATCCACACGTATTAGTTCTATGGACCAATGGGGCTGGTTTCAGATGTGCATGTCATCATTATTTGTAATAGGAAAAAAAATCTTGAAAAGAATCCAGATGAGACTTCTGGTTTTCAGCTTGGAACTTGTCACTCCTGTCCTCACAAGAAAAAAGCTGAACAAACTAAAAATCAACTTTTTTTTTTAGGTTTATCAGATAATTGAGGTCACAGGGCAAACCACTACCTTTTTGGAGAAGCAGGTGAATACAGCTAATCATAGCTTACCAGGAGCAGAGGCCACTGGAGCCAGGACCAGGGAAAGAAAAACTAAACGACAATTGCCAAATTGCTGGAAGCTCAGTGTACACGAGCTTGAAATGTCGACATTAAGAAGGTCCCTTATAGGGGGCCCACACTTTCATAAGCCTAACTCCAGGGGAGCCCCCACCAGGTGCTCAGAGAGAACACCAGAGAAAGGCTCTCTCCTGATGTCCACAGGGAAGGGAAAAAGTAACCATTGTACAAAGTATACATCCAGGACATTGTGTCTTAGCAAAATCCCTCCCTCAAGGGAAGCTGTATCGTGGAGGCTAACTGCCTTATGGTTTTCCACAGCCTGGCAGACCCACGGGATGGGAAACAGCCAACTCCAGCCCCTTCTAGCCGTCCTGTCTCACCTAAGCAGGGATAGAGAAGGGTACTGGTTGGCTGAGAAGCAGCCCAAGGCACAGGCTCTGCAACATTGAGACCTAATCATAGGTCTACAGAACACTTCCCTGCCCTCCACACCTCAGCACCACATGAATAGGGCTCTTGCAACACGAGAGTACAGCAGACAGAAATGCAAATTTTAGACCTTAGAAGTCTCCGGGAAAACCCAAAGACAACAGAAGAGGATCAGAGGAGATTTTAGCCTCTAACACCTAGAGCGAGAGCAAACTGTAGACAGCTTAACTCCCAGCCAGAGAAGCAGCTTCACACTAAAGGCATACTTGCCTCAGTTCTTTTTACCCAGTCATATCTAGCATTCAACAAAAAATGATGACACACAAACAGGTGAAACAACACAGCTTGAAGAGACGAACAAGCATCAGAGCCAGACTCAGTTATGGCTGAGATTCTGGAATTATCAGACCAGAATTACCAGACCAGAAATTTAAAGTAACTGTGAATAATAGGCTAAGGGCTCTAGTGGAAAAAGTGGATCATATGAAAGAACAGATGGGCAATGTAAGCAGAGAGAAGAAAATGAAACTGCCTTTGCAGAATTATAAGGAGAGAAATGTAACATGACTAACTCCATCTTGCTTCTAGCCTCACGGGCTAAATTGGTTTTTTGCTTCATCTATTATAGAGGCCAAGATAACTATGAGAGGAATTTTGTTTATAGCTCAACTCTGAGGAAAGGAAAACTACCCATCTCCTTGTTTGGAGGCCGAAGCCACATTCATAAGACAAAGTTAGCATTCTTTGTAGGGTGTTGAATTTTGCTAAAGAAGAGGCAGAGTTAAACGGTGACCAGTCATCATTCAGCTTGTTTTTCCATAAGTTGCATCTGACCCAGAGTCATGGAACCCAGGGTTGCAAGATTTATAAATTTCCCAACTACTCCTACAGATAACATAGCTGTTGTGAAACTGAAGGGGAACTGGTCTTCAAGACATTTTTCAGATTTAGCACTTTGGTGGACCAAGAGCTGCCACCTACCTGATCCTGAGTCTCCCTCCCTGCTGTATAAAGACAGTTCTAAACAATTCTGCGATTTCCTCAATGTTGCAGTTTCCCAGCCCCCTGCCTGGCAAAGTACCATTAAAAAAACCCCTCGTCTCCAAATTCTTGGAGGGACTGATTTGAGATACCTCTCCCTGTCCTTGTCTGGCTGGCTCTGCAATAATTAAACTCTTACTTCTGCAATACCTGTTGTTCTCACTGATCTTGGCTTTCTGGGGAGTGAGCAAGATGAACCCATTGTGCTGTTACGAAAACTCAAGAAAAGATCAAAAGGAAATGCTACAAGTCAAAAACACTCTAACAGAAATTTTAAAATGCCTTTGATGGGTTCGTCAGTAGCTCGAAAATGGCTGAGGAAAAAAATCAGTAAGCTTGAAGATACCTCAATAGAAACTTCTCAAACTGAAAACAAAGAGAAAAAAGAATGAAAGCCATAGAACAGAATATGCAAAAACTGTGGGAGAGTTTAAAAAGACATGCATAGTGGGAATACCAAAAGGGGAAGAAAGAAGGGAAGAGAAGAAATATTTGAAGTAATAATGGCTGATAATTTTCTAAAATTAATGATAGACACCAAACGAAGGATCCAGGAAACAGAGAACACTGAGCAGGTTATATGCACTTACATATATCATAGTCACACTACAGGAAAATCAAAGAGAAAACCTTGAAAGAACCCAGAGGAAATAAAACACCTTATCTGTAAAAGGACAAGGATAAAAACTACATGAGACTTCTCTTCAAAAACCATACAAGCAAGCAAGAAAAAACTCACCAACTTAGAATTCTGTATCCAGTAAAATTATCCCTTAAAAGTGAAGGAGGTCGATATGATGAATATGCTAATTATCTTGATTTGCTCATTACGCATTATATGCATTGAAACATCACTGTGTATCCCATAAATATGTACAATTATTATACGATTATTTTACATCAATTTTTTAAAAGTAAAGGAGAAATAAAGACTTTCTCAGACAAAAATTGAGGAAATTTATCACCAGTAGATCTGCCTGCCAAGAAATACTAAAAGTTATTTAGAGAGAAGGAAGATGCTATAGGTCAAAAAATTGAAACTTCATCAAAAAAGAGACTTAGAAGCCAGGCACAGTGGCTCATACCTGTATCCCAGCACTTTGGGAGGCAGAGGCAGGCGGATCACCTGAGGTCAGGAGTTCGAGACCAGCCTGGCCAACATGATGAAACCCCGTCTCTACTAAAAATATAAAAATTAGCCAGATGTGGTCATGCATGTTTGTAATCCCAGCTACTTAGGAGGATGAGGCAAGAGAATCACTTGAACCCAGGAGGTGGAGGTTGCAGTTAGCTGAGATCGCGCCACTGTACTCCAGCCTGGGTGACAGAGTGAGACTGTCAAAAAAAAAAAAAAAAAAAAAAGGAGAGACTTAGAGAAGGAATAAATGAAGGGCTTCCTCATTCCCTCCCCTGAGGTCCTGGTGCCATGTTCAGCACTCAGATCTCCATCTATGCTGCATAATATGAATATGAAAAATGCTGAATATTTGGCTTAAAAAGGAAATAAACTTGTTTTCTTGACTCATAGCTGGAAACTCTATGTGTAAAGAACTGCAGTGGACATAGTGAGTTCTCTGACTCATGAAAGGGAGGAATGTAGTGCAAATGACCTGGCAAGCCTGTAAATAAGAAACGGGGCCAGACGTGGTGGCTCACACCTGTAATCCCAGAACTTAGGAAGGCCTAGGTGGGAGGATCACTTGAGTTCAGGAGTTTGAGACCAGCTTAGGAGCATAGTGAGATGCCAGCTCTACTAAAAAATAAAATGAAAATATGGTAAAAGCTATCTTCTCCTCAGCTCTATAGATGTTAACAAGGTACCTTATTGTGTCTTAAGCAAAGGGAACATTTTCATTACAGTGTCATGATGCCAGGAAAGGTCTGGCATCATTTGAGACCAGTCATTCAGAGTTTAAAGAAAAAAGAGTTAAATTATTTTAAGTGTAGACATTATGAGCTGTTTAAAAGCCAAATATTATAGTTTTTCAGACTAGAAATAGAAAGGCACTGAAGCATCCCTCAGGTTAAATTTCTAATAAGGTAAATATTGATTTTTATAGTACTCATTAAAATAAGCCCTTTGGGGTCCCACCTCCTTTCTTTTAAGAGAGTAAAGCCTTCTTGAGATGAAAAAGTGAGAAAATCACTGTGGATTATCCCCAGTCATGATTGGCCCATATCTTACTATGATCTCATAAGGAGCCATTGTTAGAGAATTTCAACATCTCTAGATCATTGGCCAAGGCAGCTTTGCCAGGGTGACATTGGCCAGCACATCCTGACTGGGACCAGAGTGGCTGTGAAGGCCACTAACACGAGTCAGCAGAGCTTCTCCAGCCTCCAGAGATGGCCCCTCAAAGTCCAGAGTATGAAAGCCTTGAATCACCCCAACATAGGGAAACTATGGGAGGTGCCCAAGAAAACATCACCTGGTCGTGGCGAACGCTAGTGGAGGAGAGGTCTTCTGTACTTACCGGACCACGACCAGATGAAAGAGAGTGTCCCAAGGCAAATTCCACCAGATAGCATCTGCTGTGCAGCACTGCCACCAGAAGCGAACTAAAACCAGAGACCTGCTTTTGGGTGCTGACCTGAATGTCAAGGTTGCTGACGTTGGCTTCAGGGATGAGTGCTTCTCTGGTGCAAGCTAGATACCCTCTGTGGCAGGCCCCCTTATACGGCTTCACAACTCTTTGGGGACCAAAAGTACAACGGCCCTTTGGCGGCCGTGTGCAGCCTGGGAGTCATTCTCTATGTTCTGGTCACTGAGTCCCTGCCTTTTACTGGATAGAACTTCAGGGAGCTACAGAAATGGGTACTGTATTAGTCAGGGTTCCCTGGAGAAACAGAACCACTGGGATGGATGGATGGATAGATGGATAGATAGATAGATAGATAGATAGATAGATAGATAGATAGATAGATAGAGAAAATTTATTATGGGAACTGGTTCATACAATTACAGAGGCCGAGAAGTCCCACTTTCTGCTGTGTGCACTCTGGAGAACCAGGAAAGCCAGCACTGTAATTCAGTTCTCATCCAAAGGCCTGAGAACCAGGGAGCCAATGGTGTAACTTCCAGAGCAAGGCCAAAGGCCTGAGAGCTGGCCAGGGTTCAGGGCAGGGGGGACGGAGTAGGTGTAAGTTCCGAAGTCTGAAGGACTAAGAACTAGGCACATTGATGTTTGAGGGCAGGAGAAGATGGATGTATAAATTAACTTACTGAAGCAATGAATGTTTTGACTCCAGAGGAGATGGTAGGAGCTGGCTGTGTCTATAATATGTTCAACAAGTATTTGTCCAGCAATTGTGTTTATTGGGCAGCTCCTGTACACTTGCATGGTGCTAGAGCTAGATAAGTAAAATGGAATACTTGTCCTCGAGGAGCAAGCACACGTGTGTATTCGGAGATTTAGTCCCAAGTATTTATTCAGCACCTTTCCATGCCTAGCATCCATGCAAGTGATGAAGCAGTAGCTCTGTGTTTTCTTTGTTGAATGGTGGAGATAAGTACAGAGGGGCCACTTAATTTAGTGTGAGGAGGGAAGTTAGGTTCCTACAGGGAGTGATAACTGAATGGCTGGATGGTGGAAGTTAGCGGGCCAAGGAAGAGGATAGGCAGATTTTCAGAGACCTGGCACTGAGAAAGTCAGCAAAAGTGCATTTCAGCAGTGAGCACAGGGCTGAGCGGGTGGTAAAAATAGCACTTTTTTTTCTTTCTTTTTTTTTTTGAAGACAGATTTTCGCTCTTATTGTCCAGGCTGCAGTGCAATGGTGTGATTGCAGCTCACTGCAACCTCCGCCTCCTGGGTTCAATGGTGCAATCTCAGCTCACTGCAACCTCTGCCTCCCAAATTCAAGCGATTCTCCTGCCTCAGCCTCCCCAGCAACTGGGATTACAGGCATGCACCACCATACCTAGCAAATTTTTTTTTTTTTTTTTTGTATTTTTAGTGGAGATGGAGTTTTACCATGTTGGTCAGGCTGGTCTCAAACTCCTGACCTCAGGTGATCCAGCCGCCTCGGCCTCCTAAAGTGCTGGGATGAAAAAACAGTACTTATTTACCTGGAAAGGTAGGGCAGAGGAAATAAGTTCCAGGCTGTTGGGGACCAACAGAGGCAGAAAGCACGCTTCACTTACCTTACTGGGTTGCCTGAAACACAGACCCTGATTAAGAAGATTTCAGATGCACAAACATGGTGCTTTCCAGAAGATGTTCTGTAGGACACAAGGTGCTTGCCACTAGATAAATAGGTCCCAGGGTAATCTTTGTTCAGAGATGCAAATGTCCATTGTGAAGCTGAAAAGGGGAAAAGTCCACAGGTTTCTAGAAGGTTTGGGCAGCTTTTCAACTGTGCATCTGGGGAAATTGGATGCACCTTGGGAAATGCCTTACCAGTGCTCCAGGGGCACGGATACTGCCTGGCTCATCTAACAGGTCTGGGGCTCCCTGAAGACCCCGTCTTCTGAGAGATCGACACAAGCTAGAGGCAGCTGGAGGGAAGGACAAAAACACTAAGCTTTGTGGAACCTACTTCATCTCCTTTTGGTAGGTTTCTTGTGTGTTTAGCTCATATCCTAGAATTATTTTGCATCCATATAGAAAATCTATCACATAGTTATTTAACTTTTGAAAGGTTTTGTTGTCTCTAAAATCAAATCTGGTTAAATGTGGGACCTTCCAGCTACCATCCCCTCCTCCCTTCCTCCCACATCCCTCATGCATTGACTGTCCTTAGGAAGTGAAGTAGCTGTTCCTGGAATCCTTAGTCAAAATTAACTTGATGCCTGCTCGTTACTTTCTCACCATGTGTTAAGACACACACACACACAAACTGGAGGATAATCACAATTTGTGGTGTGGAGGAAAACAAATATTATTTTCAATGAACTCTTGGTGTTCAAACCTTGTGGATTTCAGTACCTCCCATATGTGAGGTTTAAAAATCAGAGAAACAGCCGGGCACAGTGGCTCACGACTGTAATCCCAGCACTTTGGGAGGCCAAGGTGGGTGGATCACTTGAGGTCAGGAGTTTGAAACCAGCCTGGCCATCATGGCAAAACCCCATCTCTACTAAAAATACAAAAATTAACCGAGCGTGGTAGCGTACGCCTGTGATCTCAGCTGCTAGGGAGGCTGAGGCAGGAGAACTGCTTGAACCTAGGAGGCGGAGGCTGCACTCCAGCCTGGACAATAGAGCGAGACTTCCATCTCAAAAAAATAAAAATAAAAACAAATAAATCAGAGAAATCCATGAGTTTTAAAAGTGTCATTTAAGAGGGAGGAAAATAGAGACTTCTGTGCACTTGAGTGAGTGAACATTCACACATCTATTTCTGCCTTGCAATTTTTATGTGTAATGATGTCTTTATTTTGGACAGTTAGTTACATCTGAGAATAAGTACAGTCTGTTAACAACGCAATACTACTTTCTCCTCTCTTTCTCCAGAACCGGCTAATGGCTTCTCACTCTCCTTTTCTTCTCCTTGTAGATACATCACACAGTTCTGCTGACACCCTCCGTGAAAGTCAGAGCTGTGTGGAACTCACTCCGGCGCCCCCACCCTCAGCAGCTGCCTCGCGTCTCCCTGCCCAGGGCTCAGCCGCTGTGACAGACGCCCTGAGCTGCTGTGCACTCCAGGCTTCTGTCCTCTCAGACAATCCCCAGAGGGGACGGAGATCTCATTTCAGATGGGACTCTGGAGCTTTTTCCAGAGCCAGACTGCTTAGTGGGGACACTGGAGCATTCTGGAAGGGTCCTTGATTGAACATGTTGTGGCAGGTTTTTTTTTTTTTTTTTTGCCTGTCCTTCAGGCTGTGATACCACCCTTCAGGCACTTTCTCCTTGAATATGACTGGCACAGGGCCTGGCACATAATCGTGCTCAGTGTCTTTCCTCTATGAGGGAGGCACACACACAGAAAAGAACTACAGGGGAATTTTAGGAGAGAGAGACAACTATGTATGGCTGAGGTGAGAATCAGAACTGTTTTGTGGATGAGGCTGATGACAGGCAAAAATTAAAGTGTAGATTCAATCCCTCATTCACCAGACACTATCATCAACTGGCATGTTTTCAGTTTTGCTATGGAAAGAGAAATATTGGTGACTGAAAACAAACACAAGGCTTTACAATCTTGTGAAGCAGATGAATGTTCATCAATTAATTACATAAATAAATATAAATTTACACGAGAAGCAACCTAAATGTCCCATAGGAAAATGGTAAAATAAATGGTGATAGGTTCTTTTCTTTAATATTATGCAACACTGAAATTGTTTCAGGGCTGGGCACAGTAGCTCATGCTTGTAATAACAGCACTTTGGGAGGCTAAGGTGGGAGGATTACTTGAGCCCAGGAATTTGAGACAAGCCTGGGCAACATAATCATGTCTCTACAAATAATACAAAAATTAGCCAGGTGTGGTGGCACCTGCCGTTAGTCTCAGCTACTCAAGGCTGGGGCAGGAGGATCACTTGGGCCTGGGAGATGGAGGCTGCAGTGAGCCATGATAATGCCACTGCAGTCCTGCCTGGGTGACAGAGTGAGGAGTGAGACCCTGTCTCAAAAAAAAAAAAAAAAGAAAAGAAAAGAAAAAGGAAGAAACAAAATTGTTTCAAAGATTCATAAGATGAGTACAATAACACTGGGTGTTTAAAAAGTGGGATATAGGCCGGGCACGGTGGCTCACGCCTGTAATCCCAGCACTTTGGGAGGCCGAGGCAGGCAGATCACTAGGTCAGGAGTTAGAGACCAGCCTGTCTAACATAGTGAAACCCCGTCTCTACTAAAATACAAAAATTAGCTGGGTGTGGTGGCACACGCCTATAGTCCCAGCTACTCGGGAGGCTGAGGTGGGAGAATCGCTTGAACCCGCGGGCAGAGGTTGCAGTGAGCTGAGACCACATCATTGCATTCCAGCCTGGGTGACAGAGTTAGACTTCGTCTCAAAAGAAAAAAAAAAGTGAGATATAAAAATACAAAAGAAATCCCTATTTTATAAAAACAAATGCGTGTTTGTCTATGACAGGAAGGTTGGTTACAGACCACAGTGAACAGTGGTTTTCCCTGGTGATGGATTAGGAAGCATAGAGCATCTTCTCATTAATGATGAATGTTTTGGCAGGAGGTAAATGGATTTGTTTTTCCATTGTTTAAATTTACACTTAGATGCTTTGCTTGCTTTAAACGAGAATTAAAGCTTTAGCACGTATCCCTTCTCTCTCTTTGAGTTGTTTCTTTTGGTTTTGGTGGCGCAGGAGTAAGGTGAAGGTCACCCGGCACTTGTTGCGTGGGTTATGTGCCAGGGAAGAGGCCCTGGCAGAGCGGGGTTTTGAGAGATGTGACCTCTGGGCTCTCATTCCCTTTCAGCACCTGTAGCGTTCATCTCCTCTGTCTGCTATTTGTCTCATTTTGGGTTTTATCTGCTGTTTCTGAAAGCAAAAACTTGTGTGCAAGGAGAAAGTTCTAAGAAATGCTTCCAGGGATGATGATGAGAGTTTGATTTTCGAGTGAGTGTTTCTGAGCATCTGATTAAACTCGTCAGTATAAAAATGTACATTGTTCTGGATTAGTTCCATCATTTCATAGCGACAGCTCCCCTCTTCTACAGTTCCCACCAAAAGGGACTATTTTGTTTGAAAGCTTTTTCCTTGGGAGCCACTGGTGTATTATGTTTATCAGCTTTTAAAAAATTCTGTTTCTGTTTTTTTTCTTTAAAGTAGCTACGCTTTTTTGAGCTGAAAATCAAAAGTACCTATGGTATACCCATGAAGGTAGAATAAGGCATATAATTTGTTATACAATGTGAAAATTCTAGAAGGTTTTTTTTCTCTAATCTGTGAAATTTTTTCTTTCAAGGTAGTTTCTCTGTGTTCTCTAAATTTTTATTTTGAAGACCTACTGGGTCATTTAAAGTGAGACAGACCAGTTGGACCAAGCATTATGGCACATAAACTTGTCTTTTATGATGTCTTGGACTTACCCTCCTTTGCAAAATAGAGATACTGAGGGTTGGCCCTATAAAGATGGGGGCTATTTTTGCAATCAAGAGATGATGAAAAAAACTCCTACTACTTTCCTTATACCCCAAATTACACAATTAGTGACTTATGCTTTTAAGTCTTGAAGACTTTTCATCATGAGTTTCTGTTAAAATATAAATATCCAGGATGGAAAGCAGCTTCCATCCAGAACCTTACCAGGGTTCCTGCCACCACCTGAAAGGACAGAGTGGAATGACCTGGTGGGAAAATTCATCCCTGCTGGGCCTGAGGGATAGGCTGGAAGGAAACTGGCTTCACCAAGGACTTTTCACAGCTGCTCCTGGTTCTGCAGTGAGAGATTCTAGTATACAGATTGTACAGTTACTCAGAAGAACAAGAATATACATTTCACCTGCTTGAAACTGGTTGGTAGTTTGCTTTATTCTCTTTGCTGATTAATTTATAGCCTATTCCATCTTTCTCCTCCCTTTCCTGGCAGTTGCTGCTCTTTTTAGGGATTGTGGTGGGGAAGACACTATGATTTTCTACCAAAGCGTTTGTTACAATTCAATTCCATCCTACTATTCTGGGAAAATGTGTATCCTCCCACCTCTCAACCATCCTCCTTTCCCTTTCTCAGTTTTTGTTCTGCTTCTGCAAGTTTTCTTAACATGCGGGCGATGGAAGCGTTGAGCAATTTTGGTGAAATAAAATTCCATTTACCAATATGTGAAGAGTACGCATTCAGGGACTTCCAACATAAGTATACAATAAACTGTGGCCAGCGTTTGAGGAAACCCAGCTGTTTACTACCACAACTTGATGAAATGAACAATGGACTCGAGCCTTTCCGGGCTCGGCTGGCAGCCCCCGAGTCTCAGTCCCCTTCTAGGAAGAAGTGCACCAGTGTCACCGTGTGCAGGGAGAGTCATATGGCTCTCCACCAAGAACAGCTCCCATCCCTCCTCTGTCTCACCCCTGCCTCCTGAGAGCGTCACGTTGAGAGACATGCCTTCCCTGCTGCACGAAGGAGTTTGTTAGCAAGCTCTGGGAAACATCTGGTTCCTTGAACTTCCTATGTACCTCATGGGGGGAGATTTTGAGAAATTTCACCATTTATCAAAAATGGTTTTCAGTGTTAAAAATGGTTCTTTTTAGTTTTGTTCAGTCTTTCTACCTTTTTCTCAATGTATTTCCCATTTTTACTGTACATATTCATATACATAATTTTTTTTTTATAAAAAGGGTTTTATGCCTGGTGCGGTGGCTCATGCCTGTAATCCCAGCACTTTGGGAGGCCAAGGCAGGCAGATAATGAGGTCAGGAGATCAAGAACATCCTGGCCAACATGGTGAAACCCTGTCTCTACTAAAATACAAAAAATTAGATGGGCGTAGTGGTGCACGACTGTAGTCCCAGCTGCTTGGAGGCTGAGGCAAGGGAATGGCTTGAACCTGGAAGGAGGAGGTTACAGTGAGCCGAGATTGCACCACTGCACTCCAGCCTGGTGACAGAGTGAGACTCCGTCTCAAAAAATAATAATAATAATTTTAAAAGGGGTTTACAATATATAGTTTTTATCACCTAGTTACAGCTAAATATTGTGCACATTTTCTCTCTTCTACAACAGTTAAAATAATTACATTCTTTGGAAGAAACATAAGTTTTTAAGTAGTCTCATTGGGAAAATTGAGGTAAAATTTTTTCCAAGAAGACTTCATTTTATTTTACAATGCCTTGAGCAAAAAGGGAAGTCCTGTCTTAGGTAACTTTCTACAGATGATAGAAACTTGCCCGTCAATTAACCTTGTAACTTGCTTCTCTACACCCACATAATCATGAATCAGGTGATCCACTTTGTCTTTTCCAATCTATTTCTCCCACGTGCTTCCTCTTTCCTATCCAGTCTCGTCATGCAGATGAACTTGCCTTACCTCAGCACTTCTGGCTCCTTCCTTTAAAAAGAGATGATATTAGTTGACTTTGATCAACTCTACTCAAACTTTATCCTCAGTTCCACATTAGGATTAGCCTTTAATAATCTGAAGATATAATTCAATTGCTTAAAAGAATTGTTAGAAGACCTTGGTAGAATTACATATATCAAGAAACACTAGACTCAGACATGATGTAGATATGACTGACTTTCTTTCTTTTTCCTTTTTTTTTTTTTTTTTTGAGATGGTCTCACTCTGTCACCCAGGCTGGAGTACAGTGGTACGATCTCAGCTCACTGCAACCTCTGCCTCCCAGGTTCAAGCGATTCTCCTGGCTCAGTCTCCCAAGTAGTTGGGACTACAGGCACCCGCCACCACACCCGGCTAATTTTGTATTTTTAGTAGAGATGGGCTTTCACTGTGTTAGCCAGGCTGGTCCTGAAGTCCTGACCTCAGGTGATCCACCTGCCTCGGTCTCCCAAAATGCTGGGATTATAGGTGTGAGTGACCGCACCTGGCCTCTTTTTTTTTTTTTTTTTAAGTAATTTCTCAGGAGGAGGCAGGGCAGAGGTAAGAAGTAGTTGGTACTGTAAGGAAGTGTTAGAGACTTTTATGGAAAGGTGTTCATTATTTTAAGGCAACTAACAAACGATATCTTTCAGTCAGAATATGGGAGCAGCAGCCTTTACTGGTCATGAAATTTGCGTGATATCTAAACTTGTATTTGCAGAAAAAGGTAAATGTTGATTAATAGCAACTTTGTATAGAAAGGTAGATGCCAGCATAAAAGTGGTGCATGCAGACAGTGGTAGTTCTGGAGTCCTGGTCCTTGAGCTGCTTGTCCATCACAAGGCCATCACACCCAGGTAGAAATGCCTGGGGCAAGCAGTGGATCTGTCCATGTCAGCATTTATACAGGGAACACTTCTTGGACGGCCGGGTGTCATGGGGCTCACACCTACAGCTGTCATTGTGCATGTAATACTCACAGGTCTGTCCATAGAAGGAGGGGGCTCAGGCACAAAAGAACCCCAGCATGCAGGTTCCCCATTCAGACAGTGCGTTCTGTTTAGCTCCTTACTGTCTTGCATCCCCATGGAAGGGATATACTGGGAAGACTGTGGGCGAACTGCAGGCTCCTCTTGAGGCTGAATACTGTCATCTCTGAGGCCAGGCCTCATGAGGTGAACGTGCAAGTTCATGGTGGCCCAACCCAGCAACAAATCCCACTTCAAATGCCTTGAAATGGCCATGATCAAAATTACACTCTGACATTGTCCCCTGAACATTTGGGCAGGCCAGAGTATAGGAGAGGCAGAATTATTCATTGTTTTTAGTTAGGAGGGAATGGCTGATGGTTGCTTGGCTACTCCACAGACGCACGACAGAGCAGCTCCTTCTGGATCCCTCATCCCCTTGCAAGCTGGGAGCTCTGGTCGGTGCTTCTCAAATCGGTTTTATTTTTCTGAGTCAAAGGGGCTGCTGACATCCTGGGAGCCAGAGCACCTGAAGCAAATCTATTCCCAGCTTGAAAAGTGCAGATAAGGAAATTGCCAGAGTGACCATCACTGATTTTGCTCCCTGGGGCTAAGTGCACCCAGCGGGCATGCTGAGTACTGCCCCCTCCTGCCATCCAGTGGCAGCAGGGACTGGCATGGTTCCCAGAGCTTAGCTGCCTCCTCTGCCCGTCTGTGCAGGTCCGGTTTCAGCTGTGTGCAGCCTCCAAGCTTCAAGCACAAAGGATCACTCAGTGGCTGAAGAGCAGGAGCCCCAAGCACCTTGCTAGTTTATTGGAGTGCTCGGTAATCTTCCTTCAGCTCGAGCAACGGGCTCCTCAACAAGTATCAGGTAGAACTATTTTGCATTCATTTGCAGCTAACCATTAAAAAAATTGCCCACTTGTTTAGGAAACAGCCACAATCTATGCTTTGTGATAAAAATTTTCAAATGGTTATTTTTCTCAATGATTAAGCACCACAATCAAGTAGGAAAAATAAATATTCAAAATTTTTCAATATATGCAATATATGTGATTAACATTTTAGTATGAAAAATGTTAAGAATAAGCAGTTTTTAAAAATAAAAAATGTAATAACATGAAAATATTTTAAACATTACTGTAAATGAAAAAAAAAGCATATATTTTTAAGCATCAGATTGGCAGAGATGGGAAAACCCACATCATGCTCTATGCCCATGAGAGACTGGGAAAAGCACCTCCTCATATATTACTGGTGGGAGCATTCATAGACAACACTTTCATAAGACTGTTTGGCAATGTGTGATGACAGTTTAGAATATGCACACTCTTTTTCTGACATGGGAAGTTCTTCTTACTCATCCTAAGATAAACGGACAAACCCCAAAGGAGACAGGCCCAGGATGGCTGAGTGCAGTGTTATTCATTTCCCGTGCCATCAGTGGAGCCTGCTCTGCCTCCTGCTCTCTCTGATGTGCAACTCACTGGATGCAGAGCTTATGCGCAGCCCCAGGGCAAACCCAGGGTACCCGGCTAGTGACTGAAAGAACATTTCTTCTGTTCCGGGTAGAACAGTCACAGATTCTAGTGCAGGGGCCCTGACACTTGGTGAGCAGCATCCACTTTGTCTTTCCCTGAAGCAAATCATTAACGTCCAGCACATGGCGGTTGTGTCAGCTCTGCGGACAGAGCCTGGCCCATGTGGCTGCTGTCCCCAGGGCTCAGCATCCCTGCTCTGAGATCCACCAGCAGGTATTTAGCCAGGGCAGGTCTGGTCTCCCGCCCTGACTGGCACCAGCCAGGATTAGAGACTAAGTGGCCTGGGGCTCAGAGTTAGAGAAACAGCCGGCTCCTTTCCTCCCTCCTGTGTCACCTCCTTTCCTCCCTCCTGTGTCACCTCCTTTCCTCCCTCCTGTGTCACCTTGGTCAAAGCTTCGAGTTCCAGGAGCAGCAGACTTCTCCCTCCACCCTCTTCAGGAACACCAGTGAGCCTGGTGGCCATCCAGGCAACCCAATGCCCTCAGAGCAGCAGGGTTTGCTCCATCGTCATGAATGGCATCTCCATGTGACGGTGTCATCAGATGGTCAGAGTGGGGTGTGGGGAGCATGAGGCAGTTGTGTTGTGGATTTTTTTTCCTAGAGGAATTAGAAACCTATTTACATACAGTTAGCATTAATTTACATACGATCCTCTCATAGCTAACTCCAAATATTTCTCTATGAATTCAACTAATTAGTGCAGCTAATCACTATTGTAGCCCAACCCAGCATTAAAGGCATTAAATACATAAAATACTGAATAGATCTGTAAAGTCATCATCATGATAATGGTAAATCAGCGTAGGCCGCTCACAAATGCAGCTGGCAATAGCTGCTTCCAGCCCTGATTCCTTATGCTGGAGTGATAGCTTAGCCGACAAATTCCAGGGAGATTGTACCTTTATAACAGTTGGCGAAGTTAACCCCTACTCCCCACCTGCCCCAAAAAACACAAAGAAAGAAAAGAACCTAATGTTAATTTACGGTCTTTCATTCAATAGGCACTGTGCTAAGGTGGGCAGTTATTATTCCACATGTATTCTGTCATTCAGTAAGAAATTTACGTAGTTGTTGGTTGATGAAGAGAAGAACACATAAAAAATGCCACGTTGTAGGTTTGTAGGTTATCTGAGATTGCCCTTAGGGTTTGCAGTGTTTGGCCTGCATGACTGCCTGCCGCAGCCGAGTCTACCTTTCCCTCCTTTCTTACCCTGTATCCTGAAGTGACTAGACCTGCCTCACTTGAGAGTGGAAACTATGGGGAGGGGAGCAGCTCAACCTGCTCTGCCACTGGCCCTGTGTTGAATCCCACCTGATGGGTTCCACTGGGCATTGATATTATCCTGCACATTATTGAAATGACATGCTCACCACTGATGTGTATAGCTGACTTTCAGTAGCATTTGGGGAAATGTTACCTCTTCAGAGGTTGGGCAGGGGACAGGAGGGATTTGTTCTCAGACAGTACAAGAGTCTTCGAAATTCAAGCCACTCTGTGCAGTCACCTTAAAATACTGATCTTTTTTTTACTTTTTATTTTTATTTTTATTTTTGAGACAGAGTCTCACTCTGTCACCTAGGCTGGAGTGCAGTGGCGCAATCTTGGCTCACTGCAACCTCTGCCTCCCAGTTTGCAGCGACTCTTCTGACTCAGCCTCCCGAGTAGCTGGGATTACAGGTACACACCACCACGCCTGTCTAATTTTGGCATTTTTGTAGTAAGAACAACTTGTTCTCCAGGTGACTACCTTTCCACTGTGGCCTTAGGGCCTAGAACCTTCTCCTGTGAACCTGACTACCATTAACGGAGAAGTTTACTTCTTGCAGATGATCTCAGTTCTGTGCTAATGAGCTCTTCTTTCTCCACTGCTGTCCCCCGACATGGCCGCATAAACCTTCGCCAGCCAACCTTTGCTGTGGAGGGCAACCATGGTGAAATCCAGCGCCATTGGTCTTGAACAGAGACGGTGTCCTGGCTGAGAAGTTAGAGGGCGGTCTAGTCTTCACAGCTTTCCAAAATGGTCCCGTCCTGTGTGGCAGGGTGTTTCTAGGGTAATAGAGTTTCAGTTATACTGTAGCCTGATTGATATCCAAACACTCCGTGGAACTTTGTTTCTAGAAAAAAAAAAAAATGTGTGGCTACCAATAAATTCATAAACAAATTGATAGGTAATGATTTTGTAATTTGGGGTAGACTGCCTGGTCCAATGTTTCAAAGCTATTGTAGCATACTTATTTTTAAAATAAATCACTGCCCTACCTTAGGTCGCTTTCTCCCAACACCAGAATGATAGTTCAAAATGATAAACGTGAGTAAACTGTAGAATGAAATTTCCGGTGTCTCTGAATGGACTGTGCGCATTGCCCTGCCATTGCCCATTGTCTTATCCATCCACTAAGATCTCACTTTCCTCCTTCTGTGACTTCCCCTTCTTTGAATGTCTCTGGGACCTGCTTGATTAGGCACTGCCTTGTGTGTTCTTTTTTTTTTTTTTTTTTTTTGAGTTTTGTATTGTGAAGTAGATTTTAAGTCCCATAAGTGAGATGTATTTTATGCTGCTTCTGTATTGGTAGCACCATTTGGCTCACTGTTAGGTGTCCCAGTATGAAGCTATGTCTCTTATGTTGAGTTTAGGTGATATCATATGGCTATAAAGGGGTCAGTTCTCCAAGAGGACAAAATAATTCTTAATGTATATTCACCGAGCAGCAAAGCATCAAAATATAAAGCAAAAACAGATAGAATACAATGAAAAATATATGAATTCCATGTTATAGCTGGAGCCTTCAACACCAGTATATCAGTAATTGACAAATCTAACAGGCAGAATATCAGTGAGGTCATAGTTGTACTGAGCAGAACCATCAATCAACTGGTTGTAATTGACATTGTAGACAATTTATCTAACAACAGCAGGGTAAGCATTCTTCTCAAATTCATGCAGCTCATTCAACAGGATACATCACACTCTGGGCCATAAAACATACCTTAACAAATTTATAAGACTAGAAATCATACAAAGTTTGCTGTAAGACCACAATGAAATTAAAATTAAAAAAAAAAAAAAGATAGTCTGAAAATCCCAAAATAGTTGGAGATTAAACAATACACTTCTGAATAACACATGGGTAAAGGAATAGGTCCCAAGAGAAGTTTAAAAGTATTTTGAATTAAATAAAAACACAAATACAACTTTCAAAATTTGTGGAATGCAGTAAAAATAGTGATTGGGGGAAATTCGTAGCAGTGAATGAAGATATGAGAAAAAAGATATATCTAAATCAATAATCCAGTTTCCGATTTACCTTAGGAAACTAGAAAAAGAGAAATCCAAAATAAGCAAATGAAAAGAAAAATAATAAAATGAAAATTAGAAGAGAAATCCAAATAAGCAGACAAAAAGAAATAATAAAAATTAGAACAGAAATCAATGAAATGGAAAGCAGAAAATCAACCCCAAAGTTGATTCTTTGAAAAGATCAATAAACTTGATAAACCTTTAGCTAGACTAAGGAAGAAAGACAGTAGAAACAATACTAACATCAGAAAATAAAGATGGGCCATTGTGATGCCATGAACATTAAAGGGATAATGAAAGATTATTATGAACAACTCTACATCCACACATTTGATAGCCTAGATAAAATGGATCAATTCCTTGTAAGACACAAATCTAAACTCTCAGAAGAGACATAGGTAATCTAAATAGAACTAAATCTGCTAAATTTGAATCAATAAGCTTCCAGCTGGGCATGGTGGCTCACACCTGTAATTATAGCACTTTGGGAGGCCAAGGCAGGAGGATCCCTTGAGTCCAGGAGTTCAAGACCAACCTGGGCAACATAGTGAGACCCTGTCTCCATACTAACTAAAAAAATTAGCTGGACGTGGTGACATGTGCCTGCAGTCCCAGCTACTCGCAAGGCTGAGGTAGGAGGATCGCTTGAGCCTGGGAAGTTGAAACTGTAGGGACCCATGATAGTGCCACTGCACTCAGCCTGGGTGAGAGTGAAACCCTGTCTCAAAAAAACAAACAAAACAAAACAAAAAAACTTCCAAAACAGAAAGCAGCAGGCCCAAATAGATTCACTGGTGAATTCTACCAACATGTAAGGAAGAAATTATACCAATTCTCTACAATCTTTTCTAGAATATAAAAGAAAAAAGAATAATTCCTAAGTCATCCTACGAAGCCAGTATTACCCTAATATAAAAACCAAAAACATTACAAGAAAGGAAAACTATAGACCAATATCACTGATGAACATAGACAGAATAATCCTCAACAAAATATTAGTGAATCAAATCCAGCAATGTATTAAAAAGATCATACAGCATGACCCAGTGGAATTTATTTCAGGCATGCAAGCCTGGTTCACCATTTGAAGGTCAATTAATGCAATCTGTCATGTTAACATGCTAAAGAATAAAAAAACTGTATGATCATATCAATAGATGCAGAAAAAGTATTTGATAAAATTCAACACTCATTCATGACTAAAAACAAACAAACTCCACAAACCAGGAACAAAGTGTAATTTCCTTAATTTGATAAGAAATATTTACCAAAACCCTACAGCTAACCTCATACTAAGGGTGAGAAAGTAGATGCTTTCCTGGTAACATCAGGAATAAGGCAAGGACATCCCTTCTCACACCATTTAGACTCAACATTGTTGCGATGTCCTAGCTTACACAATAAAACAAGAAAAGGTAAGAAGAGGCACCACTGTCCCTGGGTGTCTATGGAGGATTGATTCCAGGAACCTGACTTTCATACCCAAATCGAACTTAAGTTCCTTATATAAAATGGTGTCGTATTTGCATGTAACCTAAGTACATCCTCCCACAAACTTTAAATTACCTCTAGATTATACTACCTAAAAATGCTATGAAAATAGTTATGCTGTATTGTTTTTTAAGTTGTAGTTTTAAAATTGTCTTTTCCCAAATATTTTGCTCCATGGTTGGTTGAATTCGAGGATGCAGAACCCACATATATGAAGAGCCAATTGTAAATAGATTGGAAAGGAAGAAACAAAACCATCTTTTTTTTGTACATTGCATGACTGTCTACGTAGAAAATGCAAAAGGATCAAGAGAAGTCCTAAAACTGCTGAGCAATTATAGTAAGCCTGCAGGATACAAGATTAATATCAAAATATCAATGGCCTTCCTGCATACCAATAATGAACAACTGAAATTTGAAATTTAAAACAAATTGTCATTTAAATTAGCACCAAAAAGAAAGAAAGATTTAGGTACAAATCTAACAAACCAACTACAAGATCTATATGAAGAAAACTACAAAAGTCTGTTGAAAGACATCAAAAGAGATCTAAATAAGTGGAGAAATAATCCATGTTTGTGAATAGAAAAACTCAACATTGGCAAGATTTCAGTTTTTCCAGACCCGATCTACAGATTCTACACAATCCCAGTCAAATCCCAGCAAGTTATATTGTAGATATCAACAAACTGATTCTAGGGCTTATATGGAAAGGCAAATGACCCAGAATAGTCAACAAAATTATTGAAAGAGAATAATAAAGTCAGAGAAATAATACTATACAACTTCAAGATTTACTATAAAGTTACAATAATCAAGACAGTATAATATTGATGAAAGATTAGTGAAATAGATCTATGACATACAATCGAGATCCTAGAAATAGATCCACATAATAGAGTCAACTTGTCTTTGACAAAGGAGCAAAGGCAATTCAGTGGAGCAAAGATATTCTTTTCAACTAATGATACTGGATCAACTGGACATCCACATACAAAAAAGACCTTAGACACAGACCCTATACCCTTTCTAAAACTTAACTCAAGATGGATCACAGACCTAAATGTAAAATATCAAACTATCAAACTCTAAAAGATAACATAGGAGGCCAGTCACGGTGGCTCACACCTGTAATTCCAATGCTTTGAGAGACTGAGGCTGGAGGATCGCTTGAGGACCGAAGTTTGAGACCAGCCTGGGCAACATAGTGAGGCTTTGTCTCTAGAAAAAATAAAATTAGCCCAGTGTGATGGTATGCATCTGTGACCCAGCTCCTTGGGAGGCTGAGGCAGGAGGATTGCTTGAGCCTGGGAGGTCAAGGCTGCAGTGAACCGAGACTGCACCACTGCACTCCAGCCTGAGTAACAGAGTGACACCCTGTCTCGACAAAGAATTTTTTTTGTATAGCTGTACAATGTGTTTGTGTTTTAACAATCAAAAGTTAAAAAACGTAAAAAAGTTTATAAAGTAAAAAAGTTACAGTGAGCTAAGGTTTATTTTTGAAGAAAAAAATATTTATAAATGTAAATTTATAAAAACATGAATTTATAAAAAATATTTATACATTTAGTCCAGGCACGATGACTCATGCCTGTAATGCTAGCAGTTTGGGAGGCTGAGGCCGGTGGATCAGCTGAGGTCAGGAGTTCGAGACCAGCCTGGCCAACATGGTGAAACCCCGTCTCTACTAAAAATACAAAAATTAGCTAGTTGTGGTGGCAGGAGCCTGTAATCCCAGCTACCTCGGAGGCTGAGGCAGGAGAATCACTGGAACCTGGGAGGCAGAGGCTGCTGTGAGCCGAGACCGAGCTATTGCACTCCAGCCTGGGTGAGAGAGCAAGACTGTGTCTCAAAAAAAGAAAAAAAAAAAAAAAAAAGGAAAGAAATAAAACAATGTACAGAGTGAATGAGCTATTTGGGCTGGAACTGGAATGATATGCCACTAGACGGCTCCGGGGCCTGTCCATTGGGGCCACCAGAGGGCAGTGACAGCCTGGGAAGGTGCCGCATGTGCTTCCTGCTGTTCTTGCACTCTCAATTCAGAGCTCAAAACTTGAGTCCTGGCCTGAGCTGAGTGACTTGCCTAAGTTTCAGGACAGTGATCCCGGGGGCACTCGTTTTTGGCACTGACTGAGTTCACGAAAGATGCGTCTGAAGGGAGCGAGGTGTGACTTCCCTGTGTGCCTGGCACAGGACTGACCAGGCAACCAGGCAGCACTGACAAGAGGTGGGGACACTGAGCTGCTATTTTCCTGGACCTTCCATCCCGCTCTGTGGACTTGAAGGAGGATGGGCTTCCGAGCTCCTCACAAGTGAGCCACACATGGAGACAGTGTAGGGGCATCCACCGTGGGGGCCATAGCACCCCACAAAAGATGTTGTCTGGCCCTAGTCTCCTGTATTGTCGCTTGCCTTGATGCTGCCCCGATTCATCCCTCAACGGGGGGTACAAGAGCTCACACTCTGGGAGACCCGTAGCGCAATGTTTAGTTTTTAAAAGGGAGCTTCAGCTCCCAGGCTGAGGCAGGTGGATTGCTCGAGGCCAGGAGTTGGAGTCCAACCTGGGTAACACAATGAGATCCCATCTCAAAGAACAAACAAACAAAAAGAGAACACTTTATTCCTGCCCTTCCTAAGCTCTAACAAGTTACTGTGTGTGTGTGTGCATGGGTACACATGCATGTGTGTATACATATGTGGAAATCCAAGATTTATATGTTACAATAATTTGGCAGGGTGCAGTGGCTCATGCCTATAATCCCAGCACTTTTGGAAGCCAAGGCAGATGGATCTCTTGAGCTCAGGAGCTCTAGACCAGCCTGTGCAACATGGTGAAACCCCATCTCTACCGAAAATACAAAAATTAACCAGGCATGATGGCGCACGCCTGTGGTTCCAGCTATTCAGGAGGCTGAGGCACAAGAATCACTTGAATCTGGGAGGCAGAGGTTGCAGTGAGCTAAGATGGCACCACTGTACTCTAGCCTGGGTGACAGAACGAGACTGCATCTCAAATAATAATAATAATGTGTTATTCCTATCACATGGAATCTTCATATTAGAGATGAAACAACTAGGCCGGGTGTGGTGGCTCACACCTGTAATCCCAGCACTTTGGGAGGCCAAGGACGGTGGATCAACTGAGGTCAGGAGTTCAAGACCAGTCTAGCCAACATGGTGAAACCCCATCTCTACTAAAAATACAAAAATTAGTCAGGCGTGGTAACACGCCCGTAGTCCCAGCTACTCGGGGGGCTCAGGCAGGAAAAATGCTTGAACCTGGGAGGTGGAGGCTGCAATTTGTTTTATGTAACAACAAACAGGTGGGACTAACTGGCTTCTGTGCCTCTACAACATAGGTTCTAAATTAACTGGAACATTGGCTAACACAAGCCAATTGACAAAACTTCATGGCATCATCCAAACTGTGGATTCAATTATGGTTATATCTTGGAATCCTATTAAATTTAATCATGGTGGCCGGGCACGGTGGCTCACGACTGTAATCCCAGCATTTTGGGAGGCTGAGGCGGGTGGATCACGAGGTGAGGAGATCAAGACCATCCTGGCCAACACAGTGAAACCCTGTCTCTACCAAAAATACAAAAATTAGCTGGGTGTGGTGGCAGGCGCCTGTAATCCCAGCTACTCAGGATGTTGAGGCATGAGAATCACTTGAACCCAGGAGGCGGAGGTTGCAGTGAGCCAAGATCGCGCCACTGCACTCCAGCCTGGTGACAGAGCGAGACTCTATCTTAAAAAAAACCACAAAAAACAAAAAAACTTAATAATGGTGTACTCCTATAATCTTAGAAAAGTCACTGAATATAAAATAGGGGAAAATTAGGTATGCCTCACTTTAACTGTAGCCTTGCCTAAATTTCCCGTAGTCAAAGTAGCCATTGCCCTAAAATATCTCAGATTGCGCATAGTTGCTCCAACACAAAGAATAATAAATTAAAATTAAGTCTTCGGCACTTACAAATTGGCTTGACACAATAGACCCTACAGGTTCTCAGGGAAAATAGTTAATAAGGCCCAATGTAAATTAAAACAGGGCCTTCAAGGATTAAAACTTATTATATAAAATCTAATTAATAAAGAGATGATTATCCCCAAAGTTTCTCCATTTAACAGCCCTGTTCTTAACTTTGCCAGTTCTCCTTTTTTTTTGAGACGGGGTCTCACTCTGTTACCCAGGCTGGAGTGCAATGGCGCGATCTCAGCTCGCTGCAACCTCCGTCTCCCGGGTTGAAGTGATTCTCCTGCCTCAGCCTCCTGAGTAGCTGGGATTACAGGCATGCACCACCATACCTGGCTAATTTTGTATTTTTAGTAGAGATGGGGTTTCATTGTGTTGGCCAGGCTGGACTCGAACTCCTGACCTCAGGTGATCCGCCTACCTCAGCCTCCCAAAGTGCTGGGACAACAGGCGTGAGCCACCGTGCCCGACCAAACGTTGCCAGTTCTTGAACCTAGAAAAAATAAATAACACCTCACAGTGATGACTCCAACCTTAATCCTGCAGTCCCATCCATTAGCCCTCATGCACATTACTCAGTTTTATTAAAATAACTGACCCCATCCAATCAGCAACCGGGAAATATTTTCATATTATGGATTTGGCTAATATGTTCTGCACGCTGCCTCTTTTCACAGCCTCTCCGCCACAGGCTGCCTTCACCTCTGAAAGGACACAGCACACCACAGGGCACACAGCTTCGCCACCGTGCACGTTCTTGGCAGACACGGTCTCAGCTACATCGATTTTCACCCAGGAGCACAGGTGTGACATGACATTAATGCCTTCCTCTGCCCGGGCCATTCATTGGACACACTCATTAACGCAAACAAGACCAACATCTAGTCCTTTCGGGGTCTGCTGGCAACATATTTCATGTTTACACATTTTCCTGAACTTCACTGCTGCTGCTACTTACAAAGCAGTCCACCTTAAATGGGGCTTTCACCAAAAGAAGCCTCTAAAATCTGTGCAGATTAAAATCAATGGGCAGTCCTATTAGTGCCTCCAAGATTCTTTCACTACAAAGGCTTTGGCAACCTCTTCTCCTCCCTCTCCCGTAGTCTCTGGACCACCTGCAATGGCCATAAGTTGCCCAGAGGCTTCTGATGCAGGAAACTACCCCTTTCAGCCTTGTGCTATACTCCATTAAAACAAATGCGCGGCTAATGCAATGTTTTTTTTTTGTTTTGTTTTGTTTTGTTTTGTTTTTTTACAAGGCTTCTCTCTGTCGCCCAGGCTGGAATGCAGTGGCACCATCACGGTTCACTACAGCCTCAACCTCCTGGGCTGAAGTGATCCTTCCACCACAGCCTCCCCAGTAGCTGGGACTACAGATGCGCACCACCATGCTGGTAGAGACTGGGTTTTACCACATTGCCCAGGCTGGTCTTGAACTCCAGGCTCAAGTAATCCTCCTGCCTTGGCTCCCCAAAGTGCTGGGATTACATGCGTGAGCCACCACGCCCGGCCCTGGACTGTCTTGGAAACAGAGAGAGGTTCTCACGGACCTTGAACTTGTGACCCTCCATCATAAAAAACATGGTGCTCCATGGAATGTAGCTGCTTTCCATCCTTTATCCAGGATGTCCCCAATAATGGATGAGACAGCTCAAGGCGGTCAGGGGTGCCCTGACTGGCCCCATCTCCACAGACATTGCAAATTCTTGGGCCACTGCCTAGAAGTTGTCCCTTTCCGGGTAAAAAACTCTTGGAATCTCTTGCCTGACATATTCCCAAAATGTAAATCAAAACCACACGTTTCTCATGTCCTGAGGCCACAGTGCAAGGTCTTGCCAGGACACTCCTGATCTCCTTCCGAGTTACAGACATTACTGTTAGTGACCAAGGCGTGCATTACACTTCTCAAAGCATACTGGGCTCTTGAAAAAGGCATTCCATAGACATTTCACATCCCCGATAAGTCCCCAGATAGCTGCTTTGACTGAGAGATACAACAGTCTCCTCAAACGAGTCCTTTTCAAGTTTCAGCCTGGAAAGTGGGTCTCCGTCTTGCCCCAGACTTTAATTTCTCTTAATTCAAGCCACTCAGCCAACTCACACCTTACACCAACTTAAAGAAAAATCTTTCCCATCTTCCTTTCTTCTATAGAAAGGGGAATATGTGTCTTCTTCCTGTATGTAAGGACTCATTATATATGAGACTCTTTAATTATCATTTCCCTCATCATCATACATTTTCATTCTTACCCTCCATCCCATAAGGATGGAGACCAGGCCCAGGGCACACACTCTCCTGGGACCCCTGAGCCATGGTGTCCCTGGGGCCAGGCAGTTGCTCATCCGATAGGGGACCCATTTGAAACTAAAACTTCTACCACCACCCAAAAAAGTAAATAAAAAATATGCCCAGTGCATGTGCACACTACAGGCACTATGGACTGTTGGTCCCATTACTCTTAGTCTAGGTGCTTTCACTGGTTTGTAATCCAGAGGCCCAAACTCACCAAGGAGGCCATTGTTTCAACTCGTCATGACAAATGCTGAGATTTGTCACATGCCACCAGATTTGGCTAATACAAGCCCTGCAACCTATAGGCTTCACTTGCTTGCCTATCACCAATCACACAGCCCATGGTAATTGGCTAGAGGATCTGCATGTAGAGCTCCAGCCTTAGCCACAGATATTTTAATTGGCAAACAGCCTTCCACTCTATTAACCACTTACACCTGAATTAAGGCATATAATTTAAAACCTATTTGCAGCAGAATTCATTGCCCATCTGGGCAAAACTGGATTGTTGGAAACGTTTATATTCGATCACTCCTAATCAGGGATTTCATGGTGCCGGTCAGGCTCGGCACAGATGGGCCTGTCCCCAACACGTGTAAAACTGCACCCACCTGAGCATGGACATGCTATTTATAGGAGTGTTTCTCAACTGGGAGTGACGTTGTCCCCAGAGACATTTGGTTGTCACAAATTTAGAGGGGGTGCTGCTGGTATCTAGTGGGTGGAGGCTAGGGAGGCTGCTAAACCTCCCACAGCGCACAAGACAGCCCCCACAACAGAGTTATCCAGGTGCCCCAAACCTCAATAATGCTGAGGTTGAGACACCTTGATTTACAACTGTTTCTTCTAGAAGTGCAAAGCTCTATAATCAAATTTCCTGGATCCCTGAAGCAAAAGTAACTTTTGAATAAATGAAATGGCTTATTTTCAAACAACTTTTTCATTTGGTTCTTTTTATTAACTGGGAAAAAAAGCCAGCAGCTGTTCTAATTTTCTGCTATTTACATCATATACAATTTTATCTGACGTGGGCAGAGTGTAAATGACGTTAACTCAGTAAAAAAAAAAAAGAATCAGTCACAAAACATTTTTATTATGTATTGATCAGCTGGAATACTCAATCTTATATGAAAGACGTTTTTCCATTTTGCTCTTTCACAATTGTGGCTTTCTTTTCCCATTGTTGTATATATATGCATATATTCGTATGCGTTTTCAAATGGGCTATAATTTGTAATTCCAACTTGGCTGTAAAAATGCAACTTTAGCCAGGCGTGGTGGTTCATGCCTGTAATCCCAGCACCTTGGAAGGCCGAGGTGGGTGAATCACTTGAGGTCAGGTAATTCGAGACCAGCCTGGTCAACATGCTGAAACCCCATTCCTACTAATAATACAAAAATTAGCTGGGCATGGTGGCACGCACCTGTAGTCCCAGCTACTCGGGAGGCTGAGGCAGGAGAATGGCGTGAACCCGGAAGGCAGAGCTTGCAGTGAGCCAAGATTTGCGCCACTGCATTCCAGCCTGGCCGACAGAGTGAAACTGTGTCTCAAAAGAAACAAACACAACAACAAAAAACATACAAAAAATGCAGCTTCATGTTTATAAATGTAGTAAGGTAATACTTTCCAAACAATATTTCTTTTTTTCTTGTTTTTTGGAGGTAGAGTTTCACTCTTGTCGCCCAGGCTGGAGTGCAGTGGCATGATCTCGGCTCACTGCAACCTCCGCCTCCTGGGTTCAAGCGATTCTCCTGCCTCACACTCCTGAGTAGCTGGAATTACAGGCATGCACCACCATGCCTGGCTAATTTTTGTATTATTAGTAGAGACGAGGTTTCACCATGTTGGCCAGGCTGGTCTGGAACTCCTGACCTTAGGTGATCCACCTGCCTTGGCCTCCCAAAGTTCTGGGATTACAGGAGTGAGCCACCACGCCCAGCCTCCAGACAATATTTCTCAACAATTTCACACATGTGAATTAACAATTAGCAGTCTTGCACGATGATATTTTTCTGGTTTTATAGTAAGGGAAAACAAGATGGAATAAGGAATAAGTATTTCCCTCAATGCTGTAAGAAGGATCGAGTTTGAACACTGAAATATTTTTATTCCTCTGATCTTCACATACAAAATAATTTAGTAAATAATTACTTCTTAGTGTGAGTAGCTAAACTCGTCTGTTTTTAAAACTCAGTTCTGTTGAAGTGTAATTTATATATATTAAAATTAAAAGTATGCTTTAGTGAGTTTTGACTTCTTTTGTTTTTGGAGTTATTATTTAGAACAAGCTTTGTTAAATGTGCAATAAAAATATATTTCAGAAGCACAGCTTGACCACACTGTGGAAGGTTAGCAGTTCCAAAAATTCAATAACATCTCAACCATTCTGTCAAGCTAGGAGAAGGTCCAGTGTGACTGAACAGGAAGAATTTTGAACTGAGAATGTCTGTAGTTTTATTATGAATTAGGAGTTAAGGTATCCTGCTGTAAAGTCACAGTACAACTAACCTTACTTTTGAATCTTGCTGTCTTCATCCGGACGGGATGGAGACTAAAAGAGGATTAGACTGAAAGATCTCTCAGGTTCCTTGCAGCCCAAATCCGCTGCGGCTTCCAGTCCATGCTTTCAGAACAGTCACCTCGGCCACTCCCTCCTGGAACTCCTCCTCCCCTCCTCCCGTCCCTCCACAGCCTCCTGCTTTTCCTCCTCTTCCTCATCCTGCTGCTCTTCCTAGACCTCCTTCCCTTCCTCTTCTGAAACGTGGGAACAATGCAGGCTTTACCCCGGCCTGTGATCCTGGCACTGCTGGCAATGCCCAAGTCTGTGTCTCCACCCCAGCTTCCCACTCCCCCCACCCCCGCGGCCCCGGGAAACATCAGACGGCCTCAGGATATTTGTCCATGGGTGTCCAGGCAGCTCCAACTCCCCACGCCCAGACAGACTCCTCTCCTTGTCCCTCCCACCCCACATACTGCTTCTCTCCCCGTTTTCCTTGTTCAGGTGAAAAGCACCAGCACTCATTTCAATCTCAGAATAACTCCAGGGGGTGTGTTCTTCCTGCCACACGGAATCTTTATACTAGAGATGAAACAACTAGGCCGGGCACGGTGGCTCATACCTGTAATCCCAGCCAAGGAGGTGGATCACTTGAGGTCAAGAGTTCGAGACCAGCCTGGCCAACATGGTGAAACCCTGTCTCTGCTAAAAATACAAAAATTAGCTGGGCATGGTGGCAGGCACCTGTAATCCCAGCTACTCAGGAGGCCGAGGCAGGAGAATCGCTTGAACCAGGGAGGCAGAGGCTGCAGTGAGCCTAGATCTCACCATTGCACCAGTCTGGGCGACAAGAGTGAGACTCTGTCAAAAAAAAAAAAAAAAAAAGGAAAGGGAAGAAAGAAAGAGAGAGAGAGAGACAGAAAGAAAGAGAGGAAAGAAAAAGAAAAAGAAAGAAAAAGAAAGGAAGGAAGGAAGGAAGGAAGGAAAGAAGGAAGGAAGGAAAGAAGGAAGGAAGGAGGGAAGGAAAGAAAGAAGGGAGGGAGGGGGAAGGAAACGAACTGAGGCTTAGGGAAGTGGAGGAGCATGTCTAAGCCACACAGCCCTCCAGTGGTGGAGACTGGATTTAAAATCAGGGGTGTCTGACTCCAAGGCTAGGGCCCTTGACCACTGTCCTACACCCCAGCATGTGCCCCAGCCAGGGACCCGGGCGCTGTCCTCAATGCCTCCCCCTCACCACTCACCACCGCCTCGTTGCCAGGACCCGAGACTCCCAGGGGTCTCAGATCCGCTCCTCCGAGGACCTCTACCCCTGGCTCGGTTCACCCACCCTCATCCTCGCCTGGATACAGCCATCTCCTAACCAGTCTCCCATCTTCCTCTCTTCAAGCCACACTTTAAGCTGAGAAAAGGTGCTGTTCCTGCAACACAGATCAAGCCACCCCCTTGCTTAAAACACTCCAGTGGCAGTCCACAGCTTCTGGGACAAGAGCCGGCCTTTCACCCAGAGCAGCCCTTATCTGCTTCTCTAGCCTTACCGCCGTCCTCGTGATTCTCAGATCCTGTGTTTGCAAATTTGCCTCTTTGATAAAATGTGCTTGTAAGCCCCAAGTCAATGCTCACGGTTTTATTGTGGTCATTTACACACATACACAGAGTGGCTGAAAACGTGAGTCTCGATGTTTGTGCTCTTAGCTGAGGCTGAACAAGGCGATGCTCTGCCTTGCTGCTCCAGTGCTCGTAGTGTAAGCAAGAGTCCTTTCCACTGACTATTCAGTGCCTCGTTTTCCACATTTGTGTGCTTTTTGTTGGTGATTTTCTATCTCAAACGGTCCCTATGTAAACTGTGCTTTCTGTTTTGTTGGGGTTTTGTTTTGTTTTGTTTTGAGATGGAGTCTTCCTTTGTCACCCAGGCTGGAGTACAGTGGTGTGATCTCGGCTCACTGCAACCTCCACCTCCCAAGTTCAAGCAACTCTCCTCCCTCAGCCTCCTGAGTAGCTGGGACTACAGGTGCATGCCACCATGCCCAGCTAATTTTTGTATTTTTAGTGGAGACAGGTTTTCACTATGTTGGCCAGGCTGGTCTCGAACTCCTGACCTCAGGTGATTCACCCACCAGCCTCCCAAAGTGCTGGGATTACAGGCATGAACCATGGCCCTGAAGTGCTTTCTAGTGTCCCTAAGTGCAAGAGGCTGTGATGTACCTTGTGGATGAAATATTGTGTGGTAGATAAGATTTGTGTGGGCGTGAGTTACAGGGCTATTGGCTGTGAGTGCAATGTTAATGAATCAACCATATGTTAAACAAGGCATGTTCTGTCTTGTGAAACGGAAACACACAAACAAGGTTACATTGATCAGTTAACGTTCATACTGTAACCAGAGACTCGAAGGAACCTAACCCTGTATTTCTCTTAGGAGCAATATTTCATTATTTGCTAATTCAGTGTTTGCAATGACTTTACACACCATAACAATAACTTTATAGACCACAATGAGAATTGGCTGTATTTTCTCCTGGTCTGTGGCTTGTCTTTTCATTTTCTAAATGGTATGTTTTGAAGAGCAAAAGTTTTTAATTTTTTTGAAATCTACTTAATTTTTAAAAAATTTAACGGCATGTGCTTTCACTAAGAAATCTTCGCCTAATTCAATGAGGCCACAAAGACTTTCTTCTCTGTTCTCTTGCAGAAGTTTTATAGTTTTAGCTCTTACTTTTAGGCCTATGATGCATTCTGAGTTAATATTTGTATATGATATTAGCGACAAGGCTCTCGTTTATTTATTTTTGGCACTATTTGTTGCAAAGTCTGTCGTTTCCTCATTGAATTATTTGACCAAGTACCTTTGTAAAAAATAAATTGACTATATATGTTAGAGTCTATTTTTGGACACTATATTTAGACACAATGGAGATTGGCATTTCTATCCACACTATCTTGAAGTCTTCAAACCAGGTAGGATAAGTCCTTCAACTTTCTTTTCCAAAATTGCTTTTGCTATTCTTGGTCCTTTGCATTTCCATATAAATTTTAGAATCGGCTTATGCATTTCTATTTAAATGCCTGCTGGGATTTTGGTTGAGATTGCACTGAACATTTTGAGAGGTCATTTTTGAGGGAATTAATATCTTAACAATATTAAGTCTTAATTCAAGAATATGATATTATCTTCAATTACTTAAGTCTTCTGAAATTTCTCTCAGGATTTTCTTGTAGTTTTTAGTATACAAGTCTTGCACACATTTTATTTACTATTTCCTGGTTTTATTTCGTTTCTTATTTATTTATTTATTCATTTATTTAGAGACAGAGTCTTAATCTGTCACCCAGGCTGGAGTGCAGTGGCACAATCTGAGCTCACAGCAACCTCTGCCTCCCAGCTTCAAGCAATTATCGTCCCTAAGCCTCCCTAGTAGCTGGGATTTCATGCACATGCCAACATGCTCAGCTAGTTTTTGTGTTTTTAGTGGAGATGGGTTTTCACCATGTTGGCCAGGCTAGTCTCAAACTCCTGACCTCAAGTGATCCACTCACCTAGGCCTCCCAAAGTGCTGGGATTACAGGTGTGAGACACCGCGCCTCACCCTTGGTTTTATATTTTTGAGGCAGTTTTAAATTTTCTTTTCATAATTGAGATTTTATTAGTTTTTGTTTGAGCATCAGTACTCAGACATTATGAACATTCGGCACACAATTATTAATATAGATACTGACACTCTAAAAGCCTTGTAGCTATAATTCTTTCTGCAGTTATTCCAGGCACTTTCTTGCTTAAAATTTAAAGGCAATTCGTCCTTATGAGGACGTTAACAACAACCAATATCTTCTGCTAGTAATAAGCTCTTAGACAGTAAATCGCACTAATTGACAATTTAGCACCATATACACTATATGCTCAAAAATCTCAATCCGGCTGGGCATGGTGGCTCATGCCTGTAATCCCAGCACTTTGGGAGGCCGAGGCAGGAAGATCATTTGAGGTCGGGAGTTCGAGACCAGCTTGACCAACATGGAGAAACCCTGTCTCTACTAAAAAAATACAAAATTAGCCAGGCATGGTGGTGCATGGCTGTAATCCCAACTACTCCGGATGCTGAGGCAGCAGAATCACTTGAATCCAGGAGGTGGAGGTTGCAGTGAGCTGAGATTGTGCCATTGCACTCTAGCCTGGACAGCAAGAGCAAAACTCCATCTAAAAAAAAAAAAAAAAAAAAAAAATCTCAATCCTTCACAGCACATTAACAAAATTACTAGGACAAACTGGACTACCATAACCAAATCTGTCCCAGAGGGCACCCAGTTCTGCCAGGGAAGCCAAGATCAGGGGGCAGTTTTCTGCTCTACAGACAACCAACGTGGAAACAGAAATTAAGGAATTTAAAATGTTTTCAACATATAAATTCATGTGTGACTCCAAATTGCCATTTCTCTTTTGTAGTATTATAGGATACAAAAACTCTCTTCCCACCAACTTATGGAATTATTAATATAACATCCAAACATGCAACCCTCCCTGATTTCAACATCCCACTATTTTCTGGCTGTTGCAGAAAAACAACCAGCACTTAATTTCGCATCTTCAAAAAATGGACATTTCCACTTATCTACATATGTTTTTTAAAAAGATGATGTGTAATTCCTTCTTTCCTAAAAAATGTATTTCTAGAATTCTAGAAGCTAACATTTATACAACAGCTGGAAACCGATTTCTCTGAATTCAAAAATACGGCAGACTGAAGTCAACGGATAAGACTTAGTACAGGATGTTAATCAGATTTGGCTTCCTTCTGTCTTTCCTCCGAGGCTGGACTCTACTAGTTTTCACTCTCTCTGTTTTTATAGGTGAGTCTTCTTCAGTGTCCTGGTTGGCCACTTCGTTCTTTTGCTTCCATTTTACCTTTTGTTCCAAATTTTTTGTCTGAAGAGTTATCCTTTCTGGCAGCCTTTTGTGGCTTAACTTCCACTTTTGCAGGAACAGGTGTGTCTGACAGTCTCATCCCATTACCCTTGGGCCCATCCTCTGCTGTCCCCCCAGCTTCACTGACCTCCCCTTGGGCATCACGGGTTGCTTTTGATGGGGAAGGAGGCTGCCTGGCTGCAGAGCGGGAGAGCCTTCATAGAGGAAGTGCTCCCTCACCCAAGCTGCGGGAACCTGCTGACTCTGTTTTTCTTTTTTCTTCTTTATTTTTTAGAAAAGTTTTAGGGGCCAGGCATAGTGGCTCACGGCTATAATCCCAGCACTTTGGGAGGCCGAGGCAGGTGGATCACTTGAGGCCAGGAGTTTGAGACCAGCCTGGGCAACATGGCGAAACCCTATCTCTACAAAATACAAAAATGAGCTGGGTATGGTGGCACATGCCTGTAATCCCAGCTACTCAGGAGGCCGAGGCAGGAGAATGGCTTGAACCTGGGAGGTGGAGGTGACAGTGAGCTAAGATGGCACCACTGCACTCCCGCCTGGGCGACAGAGTGAGGCCTTGTCTCAAAAAAAAAAAAAAAAGAAAGAAAAGTTTTCAGTTCACAGCAAAATGGAGAGGAGGGAATGGAGATAGGCCATACACCCACAGCCTCCACACAGGCACAGCCTCCCCCACCATCAACGCCTTGCACCATGTGATGCGTTTGCTACACTTGATGACCCTCCATGAACACATCATCATCATTATCATCCCCCCAAGTCCATAGTTCATGTTAGGGTTCACTCTGTATGTGGTACTTTCTATGGGTTTGGACAAATTTATATGACACATTGTAAGGAAAAACTGTATTTTTCTATCTACACTCACAGATTACTTCTGGCCATCAAATGTGTGAGGTTTTGGAGCATCCTACAACTCAATTGACTTCAGAAACTGTCTACTTAGATTTGGTGCGGACCCCACAGGTTAAGTGCTCAGTCCCACAGGAATGCTCCCCTACTTCAGATGCCAGAGGCACGTCCAGACTGTCACCTGTGCTTCCAAGCTTCTGCCTGTAAATCAGAAGTTGCCTCTATCCCCTCCTCAAGTTTGCAAATTTGCTAGAGTAGCTCACAGAACTACTAGAGTACCTGTTTACTGTAAAAGGATCCAACAGCCAGATGGAGATGCACACAGCAGCACATGGGGAAAGGGTCAAGGAGCTTCCGCGCCTTCTTCAGGTGAGCCCCCTCCACATGTTCACCCACCTGAAAGCTCTCAGAACCCCATTTTTTTTTTACTTTTGATGAAGGCATCCGTACACACACGTGATCAAGTCATTGGCCGTTGGTGATGCACTCAACTCTCAGCCCCTCTCTACTCCCAGGACTGGTCGGTGGGCTAAAAATTCCAAACCTCTCATCGCCTGGCTGGTTCCCCTGGAGACCTGCCCCCATCCTGAGGCTATCCAGGAGCCCCCAGTCACCAGTCACTTCATTAATATACAAAAGACTTTGATCACTCTGGGATTCCAGGGCTTTAGGAGCTGTGTGCCAGGAAATGGGGGCAGAGAGTAAGTATAGTCGTTCAGTGCACAGGATGTTTACGTCAAGGCTGGGCATAGTGGCTCATGTCTATAATCCCAACACTTTGGGAGGCCGAAGTGGGTGAATTGCTTGAGGCCAGGAGTTCAAGACCATCTTAGGCAACACAGTGAAACCTTGTCTCTACAAAAAATACAAAAATTAGTTGGGTGTGGTGGTGAGCGCCTGTAGTCCCAGCTACTCAGGAGACTGAGGTAGGAAGATCACTTGAACCCCAAAGGCAGAGGTTGCAGTGAGCCAAGATTGCACCACTACACTCCAGCCTGGGTAATGGAGCAAGACCTCTCAAAAGAAAAGGATGTTTAGTTCAACAACGGACCACATACACCATAGTGATCCTGAGACAGCCAGGTGGGAGGGGGTCCCTGGAGAAACTCCAATCAGCCTACGCACTGGGCTGGAGCCCCACAAAGTTTGCTCCCTTTGCAGTGGGGAGGAGCCTGGCCCCTCCTCTTCCTGTGTGGAACCTGGGATTCAAGCCGCAAGCGGGAAGTGCGCTAGCCTAGGGATTCTGGCCTAGGGAGAGTCCCGTTTCCCCTTTCCTTCCTTTTCATCCAATAAAACCCGTCTTACTCACCATTCAAATTGTTTGCAAGCCTGAATTTTTATGGCCGTGGGACAAAGAACCCTGTCTTTAGCTGAACTAAGAAAAGGTCCTGCAACAATACCATAAGATTGTAATGGAGCTGAAAATTTTCTGTCATCTAGTGATGTAGTTGTTGTAGGTGTTGAACCATTCAGGACCAACCCATTACCTTTTCTATGTCTGGATATGCAAATACTCACCATTGTGTTATAATCGACTACAGTATTCAGCACAGTAACATGCTATACATGTTACGGTAGGTAGTTAGCCAGGCATGAGCAGGGCAGGAGCCGGGCATGAGCGGGGCAGGAGAGGGCTCCCTCCCCCAACCCACCAGGAATGCCAAGCGACCATCAGGTGATGGTCAGGCAGTTGTCACAACGCCTCTCTAAAAATAATAATTAGCAGCTGGAGCCAGGGAGTGGCAATTTCCTGATGGCCCACAATTGTCACACTAGAGTGATAATTGGTCACAGGCACCAGGGAGAGGCAATTTCACAATAGATAAAAAATACTTGAAATTGGTAATTGGCAGCTCAGGAATTCAGTGAGTAGGCTCAGGCATGCACATTAAGAGACAAAATGGTGGAGTAGGACCTTCCGGGGACATTCTGTCAGGAAAGGGAAGCAAGCCTCAGGCGAGCATGCACACAACTGCAGTAAACACACTGAGCATGCTCACCTCCCAAGTATTAGCAGGTTACCACACAGGCAGGCAGCCCACGCTAAGGGCGGAACCATGGAAAAGGGATGCAAGACATTTGATTTCTTTCAGGGCCTGCTATCTGTCACGTTGCTATGTTATTGCTACAGAGTGTGTTTTGTCGTTTGCAAAGTCTCTGTTTTAATGTTAATGCCGGCCAGCTGCACCTGAATCCCACAGAGAGAAAGGTGTGTGCTTCCTGTAAGTGTGCCAACGTATAAAACCCCAGGTCAGAAAGTCAAATGCCACACTTGACCTTCAAACTGTCCGCCTGGATCTCTTCCAAGGGTACTTTCCTTTCTTTGCTACTCTAAAGCATTTTAACGAACTTCCACTCCGTCTCTGAAACTTACCTCGGTCTCTTTTTCTGCCTTATGCCCCTCAGTTGAATTCTTCCTTCTGAGGAGGCAAGAATTGAGGTTGCTCCGTATGGATTTGACATCGGTAAATCAGATATTTGCCACCTCTAACATACAGGTTTGCAGTCTAGGAGCAATAGGCTCTACCACGTAACTGTAAACCAAATGTAAAATTCTAAGCAATCCCAGCCAACGGAATGGACTCCTCCTCTCGGCCAAGGGCATTCTAAAGTAAATCTGAAACACTAGTTCAGGCCATGATGGGAAGCGGGAGTTGTACATGCCTCATTACACCTTTCTCCCTTTGGGATTCAGGTGCAGCTGGCCAGCATTGACATTAAAATAGAGACTTTGCAACTGACAAAACAGACTCTGTAGCAATAAGATACCAACATGACAGATAGCAGGCCCTGAAAGAAATCAAAGTATTTTCTCCCAAAATATGTTTCTTTGATATATTTTGAAATGGCCCTGAAAAGTTGTCTCTTATAGGGAAAATCTATATTCTGTAAAGAATCCTCCTCCTTTTCCAGGTCTTTTCCTGATCTAGGAGAGAATTAACTAAGAGTCTGGTACCTTCTTCTTCTTCTTCTTATTATTATTATTATTATTTTGAGATGGAGTTTCACTCTGTTGCCCAGGCTAGAGTGCAATGGTGCAATCTCAGTTCACTGCAATCTCGGTTCACTGCAATCTCCGCCTCCTGGGTTCAAGTGATTCTCCTGCCTCAGCCTCCCGAGTAGCTGGGATTACAGGTGTCCACCACCATACCCGGCTAACTTTGTATTTTTAGTAGAGACGGGTTTTCTCCATGTTGGTCAGGCTGGTCTCTAACTCCTGACCTCAGGTGATCTGCCCACCTCAGCCTCCCAAAGTATTGGGATTACAGGCATGAGCCACTGTGCCTGATGAGTCTGGTATCTTTTTAAGTGTGATAATAAAACACTTGCAATCTATTCTCTCTGAAACCTGCTGCCTGGAGGTGTGGAGGCTTCATCTGCATAATAAGAACCTTGGTCTCCACAACCCCTTATCTTATCCCGGATACTCCCTTCTGTTGATTCCAGGTCTTTAGGTAAACTTTAGAAAATCTTTGAATCCACCTGTGACCTGAAAGTTCACCTGCTTTCAAGTTGTCCCCCACCTTTGAGTGGTCCTACCTTTCCAGACCAAACCAATGTATGACTCACAGGTATTGGTTGATGTCTCACGTCTCATTATGAAATGTATAAAACCAAGCTGTCGCCTGACAACCTTGGGCATATGTTCTCAGGATCTTCTGGGCTGTGTCACGGGCCATGGTCACTCACGTTTGGCTCAGAATAAATCTCTTCAAATATTTTACAGAATTTGACTCCTTTCATTACCATAGCCTAGTTGTGTAGTGGGCTATACCATCTAGGTTTGTGCGTCTACACTCTATGATGTGTGAACAATGAAATTGCCTAACAACACATTTCCTGGAAGCTATCCCTGTCATTCAGTGATGTACGATTGTATAAGTTTCTTCTTATGTCACACATGTATCCACCATTATGGTATCATACAGATTAGTTTCACTTACCTAAAAATCCTCTGTGTCTTCCCTCTCCTCTAACCCTGGGCAATCACCGATTATTTTACTGTGTCCATAGTTTTGCCTTTTACAGAAATCTCCTGTAGCAGAAATTGTACAGGATATAGTCTTTTCAAATTTGCTTACTTCACTTCTAATATGCATTTAAGTTGCCACCATGTCTTTTCATGGTTGCCGAGACCAGCTTGGTCCAGGGAGACCTTAATCCAGTGGCACCAGAGGAATTAAAGACACACACACAGAAATATATAGGCGTGGAGTGGGAAATCAGGGGTCTCACAGCCTTCAGAGCTGAGAGCCTCGAATAGAGATTTACCCATGTATTTATTGACAGGAAGCCAGTGATAAGCATTGTTTCTATAGATTATAGATTAACTACAAGTATTCCTTATGGGAAACGAACGGATGGGCCAAAATAAAGGGATGGGTTGGGCTAGTTATCTGCAGCAGGAGCATGTCCCTAAGGTACAGATCGTTCATGCTGTTGTTTGCGGTTTAAGAATGATTTTAAGCTGTTTTCCGCCCTGGGTGGGCCAGGTGTTCCTTGCCCTCATTCCTGCAAACCCAGAACCTTCCCTTCCAGCGTGGTTGTCATGGCCATCACGAGCATGTCACAGTGCTGCAGAGATTTTGTTTATGACCAGTTTTGGGGCCAGTTTATGGCCAGATTTTGGGGGGCCTGTTCCCAACAATGATTTGACAGCTCACTTCTTTTAGCAATGGATAATATTTCATTGTCTGAAAGTACCACAGTTTATTTATTAATTTACCTACTAAAGAACGTTTTGGTTTCCTCCAAGTTTGGGCAATTAGAAATAAAGCTACTATAAACATCCATGTGCAGGTTTTTATGTGGACCTAAGTTTTCAACTTCACTAAGTAAGTATCAAAGAACATGACTGCTTGTAAGAATGTTTAGTTTTATAAGAACCTGCCAAATGACCTTCTAAGTGATTGTACTATTTTGCATTCTCACCAGCAATGATTGAAAGTTCCTGTTGCATCACATTCTCTCCAGCATTTGCTGGTGTTAGAGTTCGCATTTTAGCCATTCTAATAGGTGTATAGCTGTATGTCATTGTTTTAGTTTTCAGTTGCTAAGGACAGATGATGCTGAGCATCTTTTCATATGATTATTTTCTATCTCTATATCTTTTTTGGTGAGAAATAAGTTCAGATTTGTTCCCAATTTTATAATTGGGTTGTTTTCTTAATGTTAAGTCTTAATCATTTTTGTTTGTTTGGTTTGCGTATTTTGGATAACAGTCCTGTATCAGATATGCATTTTGCAAATTTTTCTCCAGAAAAAAATATGTACTTTTTTCTAATTTGGTCTTGAAGTCTCTCTCTGTAGAGTGGCTATAAATTCTAGCCCCATCCTAATGGGGCTCCAGCAGATTTGGTTGTGGATGTTTACAATGTGCCTTTTGGAGGAGGGGTACTTCTTTATCCTGGCAGACGGCCTAATGCCTAAGTGTCTGATCTGTGAGCAGGTGTCCTTCTCACACAACAAACCTGTTTATACTGGCAGACTCCCTCGGGACTCTGGTCAGACCTGTGTCCAGTTTATTCCTGTGAACATAGCCACTATCTAGGAGAGCCCTAACCAGGAAAGAAGTTAGGTTTGGGTGTGTTAATCAGGTGAGACACAGAGGAGGCAGCTCAATAAAACACACGAAATACCAGGAGCACTGTATTACTTACAGGTCCCAGAGAGAACAGACGAGCATGCCTCACAGGGCCAAGGGAAACGGGGAAGCCATCCTGGACACACACACTCAACCAGCATGTGGTGAGCAAGAGAGGTATGGGGAGGGACTGTGGGCCAGGCTTTATTCAAGTCTAAGGTGTGAAACGGGCAGGTTTCTCATGGGGAGTTCAAACTGGTGGCTTCACAGCAAGTAGAGGCATGAATTCTGGAGTCCTACTGCGATGGAGAGGCGGTCACTGTGGAATATCTGTGTTGTCTATGCAGAATGTGGCGGTCAGTGGAGTGCGTCAAGCAGGTTGTATCTAGCTGTCCTATAAGGAGGTAGTCACCAGGAGGTGGTTGGTTGGGGCAGGTATTTGGATCAAGCACCTTGAGGAACTGGGAGGAGGTGGAGAACTGGAAACCACATCAAAGGTGGTTGAGCCCTGCTTCCTGTATGAGAACGTCCACTTATATTCAAAATGGATATTGAGGTAACATGAAATGAAAGAAATTCACTGCACACTCTATTGCTGGTTTTCACATTTTCTTAATGGTGGCTGTCACAGAACTGAAGTGTTAATTTTAATGAAGTACAACTTATCAATATTTTCTTTCATGGATTGTGCTTTTGGTGTTGTATCTAAGAAGTCATTGAAGAATCATGATCATCTGGATTCTCTCTGATGTTACTTTTTAGGAGTTTTTTAGTTTTTCATTTTACAGTTAGGTCTCCGATCTATTTGGAGTTAGTTTTTGTGAAGGGTGCAAATACTATATATATATATATAGAGAGAGAGAGAGTTACATATACAGTTATATAGAGTTATATATAGAGTTACATATAGTTATATATATAGTTACATATATATAGTTATATAGTTACATATATAGTTTTATATATATATAGTTAAATATATATGCATGTGAACATCCAGTTTATAAACCGAAAACAAAATTCTAAGCCCCCAAACCATCTGAATGGACCCCTCCTCTTAGCAAGGGTATTCGAAAGATAACCTGAAAAACAAGTTCAAGCCATGATGGGAAGGGGGGGTCAGACATGCCTCATTACATCCTCCTCCCTTTTGAAATTACTAGTAGAACAGATTCTTTAAGTCTGATGAGAAACACAATCTATTCTCTCTGAAGCCTGCTACCGGAAGGCTTCATCTGTGTAATAAAACCTTGGTTTCCACAACCCCTTATCTTAACCCAGACATTCCTAAGTCTTCAGACAGTAACTTGACTCTTTCAACCAATTGCCAATCAGAAAATTTTTGAATCTACCTATGACCTGGAAGCCCTTCAGCTTCCCATTGTCCTGCCTTTCTGGACTGAATCAGTGTATGTGTTATATGTATTTGATTGATGTCTTTTGTCTCATAAAATGTACAAAATCGGTTCTCCGCTGCTCTCTGAGCTTCACAAGGGCACCCAAGGACGACAAGAAGAAAGACGCCAAAAAGTCGGGCAAGAAAGACAAAGACCCAGTGAACAAATCCTGGGGCAAGGCCAAAACAAAGAAGTGGTCCAAAGGTAAAGTTTGGGACAAGCTCAATAACTTAGTCTTGTTTGACAATGCTACTTATTACAAACTGTAAGGAAATTCCCATCTATAAACTTACAGCTCCAGCTGTGGTCTCTAAGAGACTAAAGGTTTGAGGTTCCCTGGCCAGAGCAGCCCTTCAGGAGCTCCTTAGTAAAGGACTTATCAAACTGGTTTCAAAGCACAGAGTTCAAGTAATTTACACCAGAAATACTAAGGGCGGGGATGCTCCAGCTGCTGGTGAAGACGCATGGACAGGTCCAACCAACTGTACATTTGGAAAAATAAAACTTTATTAAATAAAAAAAAAATAAAATAAAATAACATGTATAAAACAAAGCTGCACCCTGACCCCACCTTGGGCACATGTTCTCAGGATCTCCTGAGGGCTATGCCATAAGCCATTAGTCACTCATATTTGGCTCAGAATAAATCTCCTCAAATATTTACAGAGTTTGACTTTTTGTGGACAAGTTGTTCCAGTTCTATTCGTTGAAAAGATGATCTTTGTTCCATTGAAATGTCTTTGTTCCTTTATTGAAGATCAGCTGACTATATTTATGTAAGTCTATTTCCAGGTTTTCTATTTTGTTCCATTGATCTTTTTCTCTATTCTTTCACCAAAACCACACTGCCTTCATTACTGTAGCTTTAGAGTCAATGTTGAAGTTGGGTCCAGTGGTCCTTTTAAATAATAGCTACCATGAGTTAATCTTGACTATGTAGTAGGCACATCCGTGGGCAATGAATAATGTATATTCATTATCTCATGCACATAGTGACTCTGCAAGGTAGCATTCGTTGCGTCTGTGTTACAGATTAGGAGGTAGGCTAAGGAGTTAATGTAATTTTTCCAAAGTCTTGAAGCTTGTCAGTGACAGAGCTTGGATTTGAAGTCTGTCCAGCCCTTTCCACCTTTTCTCACTCCCTTGGCCTCCCACCCACTCTCACTTGCCGACTCACTGCCTATGAGGTAGTGTCTTTTGGCTTCCAAACTAGAGATTGGCAAGCACTGAGGAATGTTATAGGTCCCTAAAGCAAAACATAGGACAGACCGATGCTTAGGAAATTACTAAATATCATTTCCTTATTTGCAAGTAAAAAATCTCCCTTTCCATTTGCCTACTTAAGGCAAACTGCTTTTGTTTATTTTTAAACAAAATTTTAGCCTCTAAGCTCTGCCAGAGACCTGGTGGGTCTGAAATTGTCTAAAGACCTATTATAGCACGTGGAGAGCCTTTTCTCCAAAGGCCAGCTTCAGACCAAGGTGGCTTTTGCCACCGATTTGTTTGTCTCTCTGATTTGTGCCTTTCCAGGCCCCTCTCCTAGAGTGCCGCATGCTTTCAAGCGAGGCTCTTCGGGCCTATGATTTTGACAATGTTCCGGCAGGTCTCAATAGCAAACACTCCTGCTCGGACATATTTTGATGGTAGGTGGAATAAGACAAATGACAGACTTAGTGTAGAGCCTAGGACATTATAAGTGCTCACTAAACATTAGACAACATTGTTAAGATTATGATTTTTGCTTGTCAGTCTCAAAGTGTACTCCTTGTATATCCTTCATGATGCCTCGGTGTGACTGTGGAGATGCTTCTTTATTGTCTTGTTTTGTTCCATTCATGTATTGCCACTTCCAACATTCTGGTTCAAGTCACATCGAAGTAAGCATTCATTTAGCTGACAGCCTATCACGGGGCATCTTTCTGCATAAAATGAACCAATTTATAGTCATTGCTGACAGCTGTTTTTGAAGGAAAGGCCATTTTCCTTAGTCGATTAGAGGAACAGTGATTAATTCAGCCCATCAGCCTGCAGCAGCAAAGGCTAAAAAGGGCCTCATTGTGTAAAGCCCCCCGAGTCTCTTAAAACATACATTTTTGAATTTGTCAGAACTTCCTGAGCCCAGACTGGACCTCCAGAGGTCACTTAATGTACCCCTGGCCTCCTACACTATTTTTAAAGACCTCTAAAAAAAGACAGCTCCTGTTTCGCCTTGGCAGTGAGCCACCAGGGGAGGTGAATTTGGCAGCATCTCTGCTTCGGGATCCTGTGGACATTAGCGCGGGGGCCCTGCCTCAAAAAGTGACTCACTAGTGCTTGAAGGGTGATAAAGTCTGGTGACACAGCACAGGGAGTGTTTAAAGTGCATAGGGAGAGATTGTTTTCTTTCCCCCTCTTTGCACCTAGCAGGGAGAGGAGTGTGCAGAAAGATGGGGTTGAAACAGAAACTTGGAGTTATGCTAGGAGTAGCATCAGCATAGCAGGAGAACATCCATAGCTCTCCTGCTGCTGCCCTGCCACAAGGAGAGGAAGGGAAAAGCAAATTCAGCAGGACCTCTAGGACCTTGCTGTAGACATCCAGGTGGAGCCAGGACCCTCCAGGAGAACTGATGGCTAGAAAAGACTGTAAGTAATGTGGAGGAAGGAAGAAGAGAGAGCGAGAGCAGAGAGAGAGAGGAGACTTGCAAACATTGATCCATGTGGAACGGATGTCAACTTGATGGGACAAGACCTGGGTTGACTTGGTATCTGGGTTCAGGTCAGCAAACTCTGGGGGCATTTCCTTCTAGTAGCAGACAGATGTGCTCATCCTGCCAGACATTGTGGACATTGCTGAATGGCTTCCAGAACATTCCTCTTATGTCTCCTGGTTAAAGTTAGACTGAAACATCTGAGCCATTTGGGAGAGCAGGGACCCCCACGAATAGGAGATACTGGAGGTGTCTGAGGCCACTCTATGCCCTTTCTCAAGAGTTCCCTGCAGATCTTTCAACCACTGGCCACTGAAGTCCAGCTCCTGCCAGCCATGGATTTGGGCGCTGGGCTCCAGTGTTGAGAAAGTTCTTGCCCTAAAGCACTTGTTTTCCCAGTGGACAACAGGAGTCACAGACAGAGAGGGAGAGTGAAGAGGCAGAAGACATTCCTTTCCACTGTGACCCAGATGAGAATGCAGCGGGTGAGCTTGCTTCCTGTCACTCATTTTCCAGCTATTGGTTCTAGTCCAAGTTGCGCATATTCTTTCTGTTAGGTTCTTATGTTTGTCTTAAGGTCATCCATCTTTTCTTCTTCCCTTATTTTTTCTTTATAAATCAAGAAAAATTTTTGCCACTTTCTTTCCCTGGCTCACTGCACAGCCAATCAATAATTATTTGATTGTGTATCAATTTCTGCTGGCTATTCATTATTGTGGAAACCATATTAACAGGTCCATAAAAATCACAGTAATCCATTTGTTAAACTCATCATAAGAACAGGTTTCATCTTTCTGGCCAAGTTTCACGGGTTGGTAATATCATATTTTGGTTTTAGAATTTATAAGGCGCATTCTCCCATACCTTTTCAAGTATGTTTTTTATCCATTGCCCTCTCTGAATTAGGCATTTTTGGGGATGCATGTTTTACAGATATGGAGACAATGGTTCAGAGAAATCAGCTGGTTCACGGTGGGGCCAGAACTGGGACCTAGGGCTTCCGACTCCATGTCTCAGGCCATTCCTATCACACACACACTGACGGAGGAAAGAGCTCCCTTGTCTGGAGAAGATATTTCAAATTCATGTGGGTTAAACACGGAAATTCCAAACAGCTGTAGTTTTTGCAGAAATGGTTGAGTTATGGACTGTTAAAGTAGTTGGCCACCTGCGGTGGTGGGTGGAAGGGAGTTAGGAAAGGATTGTTGTGCTTCAGGGAGCATTCAGCCTCTGCACGACCACGGAGGGGTTGCAGGGCGTCAGGTATCCAGGACTGTTGGCAAGAATTATGCTTTGAATTTCCCGGAGAAGACACACTGCTGTGAAAGCAAGAAATAGTTGGTTTTTTTCCAACTGCTTAGCTGTTAAGAAGCAAGAAGCCTATCTCCAAGGCAGCAGCCGTCCTCAGAGAAAACAGTAGGACCCTTCCTTCAAACAAAGGAGAAAATTCCCACCACTCAAAGCAAGCGCCCCCTGGTCATTCTGGGGCGTAACTGCCTGGAAAAGCTCCAGGCTCCAAACAAAAGACAGTCTTCACAGGCTAGAGACCGGCTGTGCACTCAGGACTGGTGCTCGGTAGCACAGAGCTGGCTGGGCAGGCCCAGAGGGGACCACATTCTGCCACATGCAGAGCAAAGCAATATCTTTCTATTACTGGTCAATGTCATATGAGCTGGGAATGAGCAGTTTCACACCTTTTCCTGAGATATTAAAAGGAAATATGCTGATGTGACTGGAAATAGTTTCCCAAAGCCTGTGGATGGAGTTGATGTCAGTAACTGGCTATGAGGTTGTTATTTACAGGACTATTTGATCCCACTGAGGTAGTGGTGCTTAATAAGTAACTCAATGTGGCTCAGGAGCCAGGCCCAATACTGCATATAAACCGCCATCCTGGCCAGACGCGGTGGCTCACACCTGTAATCCCAGCACTTTGTAAGGCCGAGGCGGGCAGATCACAAGGTCAGGAGATTGAGACCATCCTGGCTAACACGGTGAAACCCCATCTCTAATAAAAATACAAAAAATTAGCCAGGCATGGTGGCAGACGCCTGTAGTCCCAGCTACTTGGGAGGCTGAGGCAGGAGAATGGCGTGAGCCCGGGAGACGGAGCTTGCAGTGAGCCGAGATCGCGCCACTGCACTCCAGCCTGGGTGACACAGCGAGACTCCGTCTCAAAAATAAAATAAAATAAAATAAAATAAAATAAAATAGAATAAAATAAACCACCATCCTGTAATTTATCCAGGGAGCGTGTGGGAGGGGAACCTTGAATCATTTGCTTGATGGATTTTTTCTTTCCTTGGAAACAGGAAAACGAATCTCAGTTTTTTCCCTAAGCCTTAGGCAATAGGGCTCCTTGCAAGTCACTTTCCCTTCCTTGTCCCCAAAACAAAGATGCATACATGTTCCCCAAGCACTGCAAACACAGCCTTTCTTTCAGGGGCAGCTGGGTCCCTGGATCCGCTTTCCCTGCCCCGGGCTGGTCCCAGTGTAAATCATCAGATCTCCAGGTCCACTCGTCTGCACACAGGCGGCTTTGTAAGTGGGAGAAAGAATCCACAGAGCTTTCCACTAAATCCCCATGGGAAGCAGGTGAATAGGTGTGTGTGTTTGCACACAAGCCCGTTTACATGGCAGACCAACCCAAGAGATGGTGACCGACGGGTCCATAAAGACTCTGGCTGGCAATGCTGTCAGCTTCCTTCAGCTGAGCTTCAGTTAGTTACCCTGGCAGTCTCAAATGTCTCCTTGTGTCTGGAGACAGCATAGGGCCTGGCCCTGAGGACTCCCAGGCTGGGTCGCCCGGCAGCTACACCTGTTGTAGGCTGGGTAAGCCCCCCTAAAATGCTTTGGGCAGCCCAGGAGTGTCTTCCTGAGTCACTTGGAGCTGCCTCACCAGCGGCGCAGTGAGAGACTCACAGCCCTGGTGGAGAGTGGAAGCCTTGGGCTCTCCTAAGCAATCCTTGTGCCTGTGGGGCTGGTGCCGCCCCTTCTTGTCTCTTCCTGCAGCTAAGCAGAGCTCAGGGGCTAGGAAAAAAGCCACCAGGTGTCCTTGGAAACAGCTGACCTGATTTTCAACGTTCCCTCTGAGCGTTTGCTAAAGGGGCACCATAGAAGTGCATTAAGGACGCCGCCGTGGAAGGAAGCCGTGGATGACAGAAGCATGAGCGCTGTTGGAAAATGAGAAAGCTGAGTTGGGACTGAGCACACAAGCCCGTTTACATGGCAGGCCAACCCAAGAGATGGTGACCGATGGGTCCATGAAGACTCTGGCTGGCAATGCTGTCATGGAGAACCCGTACTGTCACCCTCCCCAGCCATCTGACTACCAGCAGCTTCAGCAGCGGCATCATTTGCATTCGTTCATCTTCTTTACTCATTCCCTCCCTCGATGAATCTCTTTGGGAACGATCTTGAAAAACTTTGGTTAGGTTTTCAAGGTGCTTTTGATTCACTGTATTTCTTTTGATAAGCCTTTAATTGACCACAACATTCATAGAGAAAAGCGCACTCATCCTGAGGGTTCAGCCCAAAGAATTTTCAGAAAGTGAACACAGGAGGGTGGCAAGCACCGGATTAGGAACCAGAACACTGCCGGCACCCCAGATGTGCCCTTTTAGTCCACTTCTAGTCACTACGCTCCCACGAGGGTGCTCACTCTGCCCTCTAGTACTGGACACTGATTTTACTTATCTGTGAACATCATTTGAATGGACTCATGCAACAGCGTGTCTGTGAGGTTCCTGCACGTTTCTGAACGTGGGATTGCTGAAGTGTGGGGTTGTATTCAAATCTGTAGTTTGCACTCGAAGAACGGCAAGTGGAAGAAAATTACTTTGGAAAGGAATTTTCAAATCGAGTGTGAATGAGAGGGTCTTCGGGCCTTTGGCCTTTGGAGTTGAGCTGGTCTAAAGGTAGAAGGTGAACTAGGATCCTCTTAGCTCCCCACTCCACTCTGAAATGTGCTCCCAGGGCAATCCAGCTTCCGCTCTCTTTTACCACTTCATATAATGATAAAAATTATGTCAGGTAAAATATCAGTAATTGCTTAAGTGAGTTTGTACACCAAGCTGTATAGTAACGCCTCACTGAAACACTGCTCACCTGAGGCTGACATTCAGTGTGTTGACGAAAAGAGTTAAACTAACGTATTTGAAGAGATTTATTCTGAGCCAAATATGAGTGACCATGGCCTGTAACACAGCCCTCAGGAGGTCCTGAGGACATGTGCCCAAGGTGGTTGAGGTACAGCTTGGTTTTGTATATTTTAGAAAGGGATGAGACATCAATCAAATACATTTAAGAAACGCATTGGTTTGGTTCAGAAAAAGCAGGACAACTCAAAGTCGGGCGGGGGGGCTTCTAGGCTATAGGTAAATTTAAGCATTTTCTGGTTGACAATTGGTAGAGTTTATTTGAAGGTCTGGAATTAATGGAAAGGAACGTTCAGGTTAAGATAAAGGATTGTGGACACCAAGTTTTATTGTTCAGAGGAATCTCTCAGAGAGCAGACTTCAGAGAGAGAGCAGGTTGTAAATGTTTCTTATAAGACCTAAAAGGGTACCTGGCTCTTAGTTGATTATCTCCTGGGTCTGGAAAGAAATGAAGGAAAACAAAGGGGGAAGGGGATTCTCTATAGAATGTGGATTTTTCCCACAAGAGACTTTGCAGGACAATTTCAAGGTATGGCAAGGAAATGTATTTGGGGGTAAAACATTTTGATTTTCTTCCTTGTTATGCCAGTCAGATTGGAAAGTAAGTCACTATATACAGGGTCAAATAAAACCCATCTGATGAGAATTTATGGTTTGTAGGGCATGACTCCCCAGAGCCCTTAGATAGGAATTTGGGCAAGATAAAAAAATCAGATCTTAGTCCTCAAGTGTAAAGCGGATCAGTTGAGAATCCAAATCTGTGGGGTATAAGGTCAGACGCAGCCAACCAATGCATAAACCAAGAAGCATTTATAAAAGCCTCTGGCGCGTTTCCTTCGCTCACCTCTGTCCACAGGCTCTGAACTAATTACTTCATTTTTTTAAAAATTTGCAAATAAGATTACTGTATTATAGATTTGAAGATGCACCCAATTATTTTATAAGCATTTGTTTATGTAATACTAAGCAATTTTAAAAATGTCGAAGATGCAGTCTAGTAGGAGACCCTTGCGTAAAGCTGAAATGCTGAGGTCATTCTCTGTGTGCAGGAAACAAGAAACAAGGGTGCCATGCAGAAAGTCACTGAGAGACCTGCTGGCCTCCACGGTGGCACGTGGGGGACGGAGGAGAAGAAAACTCCTGAAAGAGTGTGGACCACAGAGCACGCTCTGATGGGTATGTGGGCTGGCAAAGAACAGGGAGCGCTAACAGTGAAAACGAAGAGCCTTCCCGCCTCCCAGGGTGGACCTTGACCTGGGGCCAGACCGAGCCGCTTTACGGACACCTCCCTGGAGCCTGTCTCAGGGGCCCTCCCCGCATCCTGGCCTACCTCTGGGGCCCTTCGTGCCCACAGTCCTATTTTCCACCCACCTTGACCCCAAGAGGTGTTCATTTATAATGCCCCTGCATCTTCTCAACTTCAAAGTCAGCTCGGATCTCCTTCACCCAGACAAGACCTTGGCTAAGTCTTGACAAACTGGCACAGGGTCCCCCGACAGAAGACAGCTTCCCTTTATCTTTGCTTTCCTTTATCTTAGCCGGGTCCGGCCTCCCCAGCACTCTTTTCCATTTGGAGACAGTTCGTGCTGGTGGGAATTGGCAGGGGCACACTGTCCAGACAGAGACAACTGAAACACACGTGTCCCGCTGGTGTGCCAGCAGGGTGGCTGTCCTACCAGGAGCAGGACGCGTTGGCCACTGCCCACACGATAATCAACGCGGGACAAACAGTCCCATGGGGAGTGATGTGATGTGAAGAAGAGGAAGCCGAAGAAGAGAAGAAGCTGAAGGGCCAATAAACACACGAACAGACCGCTCACCCTCCCCTTAATTGGAAAAATGAACGGCTGCTGTTGCCGAGGGCTGGTGAGGATGAGGCCCCAGGCCTGCAGGAGGGCACATCCGGTCGGCCTCCTCGAGGGGCCATCTGGGTAGCTGCTGCCCTTTGCATGTAAAAAAGCTCCTCAAAGCCCCATTTCACAGTTGCTGGGAGAGACAGCAGCAGCCTTCCCTGTATTTCCATGGAGGAGGCGGCTGTTTTGGTTTTTTTTAGATTTCTCCCAGCAACATCCAGCTTCTTGTTCTGTAATTTTTTTCCAAATTACTGACTGCCTTCTTTCAGGGGGAAATGGAACTCAGAAAAGAAAGATGGGAAGATACATGATATGAGCACTTAAGAGAAAAGCCTGTCCATTTCCACTAATGCTGAAGTGTGCATACTCCAGGATCCAGTCATTCATGTCTACACAAGGAGTCCCAGGAAAAGGTCTGAGCAAAACCGTTTGTAATAGCAACAGAGTAGCCGCGACTTAGCCCTCCTTCAGCAGAGGAATGAATAAACTGTTTTATTCAGTCAACGCAGCAGTTAAAATGAGAGACTTAGTGATGTTGAAAGGAAAAATGAAGAGCAAACAGATACAGTAGGAAGTTATCACTTATGAACATTTCAAAAACACTCAAAACAACAGTAGATATTTATGGATTCATGTAATAATGCAGTAAAAGTACAAAATCAGACCCAGGACTGTGGCACACTGAATTCAGCACAGTGGTCGCCGCTAAATGTGGGTTCATGTGGGAGGAGACGACCCCGGGGTGGGGGCTTTTGCTGTATTTGTCATGTTTGGGTTATTTGAAAGGGAGAGAGAGCACTGTAGTTATACAGTAAAATGCAAGCATATTTTTTATTTTAGTGGTGAGTATTTAGGTGTCTGTTGTGCTGTTTTCTGTGTGTTTGAATGGTTTCATAATTTTTAGAAAATTAAACAATGAGGTCAGATGTGGTGGCTCACCCCTGTCATTCCAGCATTTTGCGGGGGGGCCGAGGCAGAAGGATTGCTTGAAGACCAGCCTGGGCAACATAGCAAGATTCTATCTTTACAAACAATTTATAAAACATCTTTTTTTTTGTTTTTTTTTAATTTTTTTTTCCTTTTTCTTTTCTTTTTTTTTATTGTTTATTTATTTATTTATTTATTATTATACTTTGAGTTCTAGGGTACATGTGCATAACGTGCAGGTTTGTTACATATGTATACTTGTGCCATGTTGGTGTGCTGCAACCATCAACTCGTCAGCACCCATCAACTTGTCATTTACATCAGGTATAACTCCCAATGCAATCCCTCCCCCCTCCCCCCTCCCCCTCCCCCTCCCCCCTCCCCCCTCCCCCCTCCCCCCTCTCCCCTCCCCCTCCCCCCTCCCCCCTCCCCCTCCCCCTCCCCCTCCCCCTCCCCCTCCCCCTCCCCCTCCCCCTCCCCCTCCCCCTCCCCATGATAGGCCCCGGTGTGTGATGTTCCCCTTCCCAAGTCCAAGTGATCTCATTGTTCAGTTCCCACCTATGAGTGAGAACATGCAGTGTTTGGTTTTCTGTTCTTGTGATAGGAACACTTTTACACTGTTGGTGGGATTGTAAACTAGTTCAACCATTATGGAAAACAGTATGGCGATTCCTCAAGGATCTAGAACTAGATGTACCATATGACCCAGCCATCCCATTACTGGGTATATACCCAAAGGATTATAAATCATGCTGCTATAAAGACACACGCACACGTATGTTTATTGCGGCACTATTCACAATAGCAAAGACTTGGAATCAACCCAAATGTCCATCAGTGACAGACTGGATTAAGAAAATGTGGCACATATACACCATGGAATACTATGCAGCCATAAAAAAGGATGAGTTTGTGTCCTTTGTAGGGACATGGATGCAGCTGGAAACCATCATTCTTATAAAACATCTTTTAATTTAAAAATGATAAACAATGAAAAACTGCAAAGAAATAGATTGAAAACTTCACAGTTGCTTTGGCCATTTTTTGTGACTATGTTATTTTTATAATGAAAATTGTTGTGAAAAGTAATTACGTGGAAAAGAAAAACAAATAGCAAACCATGGCATTAGTTCCTGCGACCTGCATCTTTGTATCAGCCTCTTGGCAAATAGGGAGCCCTTTGTGAGGTGTGATTAATAAAATCCGCTGGATGGATATTAACACCACCACACAATGAACTCAGTGTTGCTAATTCTGAGGCCAGTATTTCCACAGGACTCAGTTGATGGAATCTTCCTGAATGTGTTATTTATGGTACCAAATGAAAAAAGACCTCATTTACCAGCCACACTCTAGGCTGCAAAGAGACACACAGATTTTTATGCAGGTTCTTCATTTTGTTTTTGCCCCATTTACAACCAGCATCTTTGTAGCAACCCAAGTTAATTCAGGGCCCTTTTTGCTGCATTAGGTCCTGGGCCTGGGATCACTAAGACCTTTGAAATGTAAATAAAGCTCCCAAACCCCCATTTCACAAATACTGGGAAAGCCAGGCTCCTTCCCAAATTTCCAGGGGAGAAAGGGGCGTGTTAAGGTTCCTCCCAGTCGCCTCTAGCTTCTCGTTTCGGAATCCTTGTCCCAGATTACTGATGTCTCACTGCATTATTTTCCTGAATTTGTGTCTCCTTCAGAAGGGATACCTCCCACCTCAAGGTGTGAGAAATTGGGGCATGCGTGGGAGGGATGGAGGTGGCTACATTACTGCACCCGAAAACCTCCTAAAGATGAAGCTCTGCCGGGCGCGGTGGCTCACGCCTGTAATCCCAGCACTTTGGGAGGCCGAGGCGGGCGGATCACGAGGTCAGGAGATCGAGACCACGGTGAAACCCCGTCTCTACTAAAAATACAAAAAACTAGCCGGGCGTGGTGGCGGGCGCCTGTAGTCCCAGCTACTCGGGAGGCTGAGGCAGGAGAATGGCGTGAACCCGGGAGGCGGAGCTTGCAGTGAGCCGAGATCGCGCCACTGCACTCCAGCCTGGGCGACAGAGCGAGACTCCGTCTCAAAAAACAAAACAAAAAAAACCCAAAAAAGATGAAGCTCACATATCCTTGCAATCAAAGCCACGGTTGTTAAACGCCCTCTGCTCTCCTTGCCGGCAGGAACTTCCCAGTGCCTCTTTCCCAAGTGGAACCTTGCCTGTCATTTTGTTTGTTTGTTTGGTCTGGGTTTTTGTTGTTGTTGTTGTTGTTGTTGAGATAGAGTCTCGCTCTGTTGCCCAGGCTGGAGTGCAGTGGCTTGATCTTGGCTCACTGCAACCTCTGCCTCCCGGGTTCAAGTGATTCTCCTGCCTCAGCCTCCTGAGTAGCTGGGACTACAGGCACACACCACCATGCCCGGCTAATTTTTTGTATTTTCAGTAGAGATGGGGTTTCACCGTGTTAGCCAGGATGGTCTCCATCTCCTGACCTCGTGATCCGCCTGCCTCAGCCTCCCAAAGTGCTGGGATTACAGGTGTGAGCCACCGCGCCCAACCTTTGTCTGGGGTCTTTTAGTCTTTCACTGTCAGGGACTTTGAGGAAGTGTATTAAACAGGACAATTTTGTTTTCAGAGTCTTACTCTTGGCTTCGCCCCACGAGCTATGTTTTTGTTTCTAAAACAAAAATAAGGTTTATCAAAACAAGATGATCCTTAAGGGTTTGGCTGAAAAAGAGTTCTCTGTGCCAAGTGAAACTATGCCTGCGGAAGTGAAATTCTCACCACCCCTTCTACTCTGCACCAGACCTGCCACCAGCCTCACTCCCTGAAAATCTAGTCTGGGAATCAGAACAGATCCAGAACAAAATTGAACCATATTGTGCTAGGGGTCCAATGAATGATGCAAGCAAGAAATGTTGTAGGCATTGGTATGGCATGCAGGAGAAAACTAAGGCCTGATAGTACCTGCTCAGAAAAGTTAGGAAACGACAGGAACAGAAACTGAGTTTCAATAGCAGCGTCTCTGAACTGGCTTTTTGTATTCTCGGGTTGATTTTGCAGGCTGGTAGCAGTTCCCTGTCTAGAAGATACAATGGCCCCAGAGCCATCAGCTGCTTCCTGGAGGAAGTGGTGGTGGCTGGGGAGGGGGTTGTAATTCTGCTGCAGGCGAATTGCCAAGGACGGAGGGAGGGCTGTGTTCTCCTGACTGAAGATGGAAGTAAAGGAACATTCTAACTGGGCAAAACCCTTCAATCCTAGCCCAGCTGAGCAGGGAGCTGATTTTTGAAAGCAGACCTATACCGACAGCCACCTGTGCCGTATGTGACCTCCTATATTAAGAAACAGTGGAAAAAACAGAAGTGAAAGAAGTAGAGAGCTTCCCACAGTGCCAAGACATCCTTTAGGTCAGCTTTAGAAAGAAATCAGCTGTGAGCAAATAACACCTAGCGCAGTGCTTGGTCCTCAGCAGCTACTCAGTTAAAGTCTGTTAAACGGATTGTGAGCAAATAGCACCTAGCACAGTGCGTGGTCCTCAGCAGCTACTCAGTTAAAGACTGTTAAATGGATTGTGAGCAAATAACACCTAGCGCACTGCTTGGTCCTCAGCAAGTATTCAGTTAAAGTCTGTTAAACGGATCAAGGATAACTGAACTCAGGAATCTAAGGAATAAGCATGATATAATTAATGGCAGCTCTGGAAATCCTTAAGATTTCCTTGGGTTTCACCCCTGGCTGAGATGATACCACAAGGGAAACTCCCTATTGCCTCCTGCAGCCCTGCCCTGAGCTGAGTCCCATCTGCAGGGCGTGAGGGCAGGAGGGGCTGCAGCATTTGCTGAGGATGAGTGAGCTCATGCCACAGCTTGGAGAATGGAGGCATGAGCACAATCATGTTCCCGAGGGCAGGGCTGAAGCCCCCTCTCTCCATAGACGTGTCTTACTATGACAAGGGACAAGTTTTTCCTCCACTTTTCCCTCCACTCCTAGGTTCAGGTCAACATGAGGGTGACCATCGCCAAGGTCAGTGTATTTGGTGGGAGACCAGGGACCATTTCTGGCAATGTGAGGCATCTCGTCTTTCAAATGCTCACTTCACAGCAGTTGCAAATGCCCTGAACTTTTGCAAGGGATGTTCTAAGAAAGGGAACAAATAAGGATGAGAGGAAACAACTATCAAATCCTCAGAGTCAGGTTCCATCAGAGATCCAAGCCCTCATGTGGGAGTGGCCCCCTGTCCACTGGCTTCCTCCGAAAATGGCACCAGGGGAGTCAGACACTCCATGGCTGGGCTGATTGTCTTTCCAAGCACAAATTGCCAGCCTATGGAAGTGCAGGGCACATGAGAGAAGAGAGGATGTATTCAAGGACATAGAGTTCTTATTTATTTTTACTTTAGAGAACTGTCCACAATGCATTTCCACCCTGCTTTCCCTCTGTGGCTGCTACTGTAGCTCTTATTTACACCATCATCCTTTAAAACAAGGTGAAGTGGATGTGGGACTCAAAAGAATGAAATCATGCAGACTTGAGCACACCGTTGTTCAGCAGAGGTGCCCTTCCCAGCCTGCCTGGTGCTGTCAGAACCATGACTGGAGAGAGGGCCTCCCGCTGTCCTCAAGTCCTTCCTGGGAGGTGTCCATGTCTATTTCATTTGTGCTGATCCCTGAAGGAGACACAGAGGGCAATGGAGTAACTCTTGGTGAAAACAATGGGAATGCTTATTTCAACGTTTCAATGGAAGTCAGAATTTTCTGGTCAATTTGCAATATAATTTAACCTAATACAAGCCTGCTATTAGAATTAACTAGATAGAGAGAGGGATCGTGAGCAGGGAGATGGCCCATTTGATCAGCAGAGCTTCTTGAAACTTGGATATGGTAAGAGGGTTGTGTGTCACCCTGAGTGACAGAGGTGGCCTCACTTGGTATTGTGTAAAATCACTAGCTGATGGTGTATGGATGATGTCACCACTGACATGTACATATTCCTGTCGTCTCTTGCCTGCAAACTGATGGTGAGATATTCATGGTAAAAATGATTTCTCATGCGTCTTTCATGCTTAACAAAGTGTTGCATTGACTTTTGCTTATTTTGTGGATGTTTGCCAGTGAATCTTTGACCCAGAATTGGAAGCAGAACCGAGACAGGCTGGCTAGTCTCACCCAAACCACTGGTGTAGATTTGCACTGAGTGGAACATATCCACTAATTAGCCTACAGATAAAAATTCTTAGGAGATAAACTTCATTATGGAAAATTCATTAAATTTTTATAAATATTGAGAAGGGAAATAGTGTAGCATAATCCTCCTGTATTCATCATCCAGTTTAACAATTGTCACCTCATACCCAATCATTTTTCATCTGTACTGTCCCCCACCTGGGTCGTTTTGAAGCAAATCCCAGACATGGCATCATTTTGTCCATAAATATTTCAGTATGCCTCTCTAAAATAGTAAAGCTCTTTACAAAATAACCTTAATATCAAAATAATGAACAATAATTACATAATGTTATCAGATAGTTATTGAATTTTCCAGTTTTGCTGATTATCTGATAAAGTTTTTTAACAGTTTGTTTCAACTGGCACAATCAGGACTTCACCAGAGCAGGTAAAATCACTGCGATGATTCTTGTGTTCTGAAGTCTCTTCTAATCTCTACTGTTTCTCTTTCTTGCCACCTGTTTGGAATGTTGTGAGGTACATGGATGTGCTTTGGTCAAAGAATAGGCCGAGGCGGATATCCAGGCCTGCATGACTCAGTGAGTTTCGCATGCTAGCACATACCCCCACTTGTTATATAACCCGTTTGTGTAAGTTCGTACTTGACTCTGAGCCACTATTGTCTGTAAAAGGTGTGACTGTCCTGGTGACGCTGTACAGAGGCTCTTGGCTCTTGGGGCTCAGCCTGCCTCAACATGACTTAACATGGCGGGCACCCTGGTTCCCAGAGAGAGAACCGGAGCTGTCCGTCCTGCAGATGGACACAGCGGAGCCACAGCTCGGCTCGCGCTGGTGCCCAGAGAAAGTGAAGCTGCTGACCCTGAAGGCAAGGCAGAGCTGTCCGTGCAGCTGCAGATGTGGGGGCAGCAGGAGCTGAAGAGCCGGAGCAAACAGCTGAGATAAGAGCTGACAATGTGAGAGAAGCTGCTCATGAAAGAGCTAGTGTGAAAAAGTTGTTAATGAAAGCGGTCACTGAATAAAACCATATTCACCTGCCTACAGCCCCCCAGGTGTTCTTTCTGTTCATCCACTCACTCCCCTCGGACTGCAGCATGGGCTGGACCTGGACCCCAGGGATCTGAAAAATGTGTCTGTTAAAGAAATACAATGTTTGTCCTGTAGAACCTGAAATTTGCTAATTGCATTTGTGTGGGATCTTTGAACGTGTGTCTCTGTCCTCTGTATTTCTGGTAGTTAGATCTCGGGTTCCATGTCTTTGTCAAGAATGCTTCACAGATGCTGTGTGTACCTCAGCTGCAGGACCCTTATGCTTGGTTGTTGCCCATGATTACCATAGGTTATTTCATCAGAGGTGGCAAAATGGTGATTTTCTAATTTTTAAATCATTTTTTCCTTTATTTTGTTTGCTGGAATACTTCTATAAAGAGAAGCTTTCCCTCATCAACTATGTGATGATATAAGGTACGATTTATATAAAGTCAGATACATGCTGGATTCTTTTCCCTTACTGACCAATTTTTAAAACAAGTGGGTTTCCTAGTCTCCTCCAATCAGTGATTTTGATACAGAATGGCTGGGCTCCTGGCTAAACCCCCACCCTTGGGCCTGGAACTGCAGCCCTAAGTGAAAACAGCTGACCCCATTTTCCACCCAAATGTTGCCTTTTTGGCCTGCCATGCCTCTATCCTGTGCCCATAAAAAGACTTCGGCTGGCAGAGCAACACAAGTGGCTGATGCAAGCAGTCAGGGATGCAAGCTGCTGAGGGTCGGGGATACAAGCGGCTGAGCGCCAGAGACTGCAGATTGACGTGGCTAACTTCAGACGGTGCAGCTTCAGGGAAAGAGCACCTTCTTCCCACACCACCCCGTTTCCAATTCCCCATTCTGCTAAGAGCCACATCTATTGACCAATAAAATCCTCCACAAACACTATGCTTCAATCTGTTCCTGTGACCTAATTCTTCCTGGACACCAGACAAGAACCTGGGTGCCGAGAGGGCAAGGGCTTGGCTGCTGCCGCAGGGCCTGCGCAGAGTCTGCTCCCATGAGAGAGGAGCGACCAGCTGTTTCCAGCATTTGTTCCTTCCAGTCCCACCGCTCAGCTCACCTGCTCACACACTCCCTCTCGCGAGGAGTGGCCAGCAGCGGGCTGAGTGAAATGAGCCACTCTAGTTCCTGCCTACAAAGGGTGTCAAGGTCAAGGGAACAATCCTGTCTCAATTTGTTGTAGTCAATGTTGCTCTCGGTTTTGAGTATCGGTATGAAGAAATGGATTTAAACATAGGAATGTGTTCTGTTCCATTGCTATTTGTATTCTTACTGATGCTCAAGTGGTCACTTTCAGCAGGAGGCAGCCTTAGCGATGTAACATAATGGCTTTTTTGTATGTAGTGATGAAAGTTATGTGTGGTTGTGTAGACATCATCTATGATGACCTCATTCAGAAGGGCCCTCAGTGACAGCTTCTCATGTGTAAGGGACTGGCCAGATCCCATGCCACGAGGAACTTCTTTATGGCCTCATCACCTATTTGTCTGCTTTATTCACACAAGTGTGGTTCAGGTGAATGAATAAATGGATGGGTAAATTTCTGGAGGCCACCAGGCAAAAGTTACATTTTGTCAACTGCTCCTGAATACATGTGGTATAACAACCATGTGTAGTCTTAATAAGACACTAAGCTGAGGCAGTGAGGTAGAAGCGGCAGGCAGGAAGACAGTAAAAATATGTGTTGAGGCCAGGCGCGGTGGCTCACGCCTGTAATCCCAGCACTTTAGGAGGCCGAGGCAGGCAGATCACTTGAGGTCAGGAGTTCGAGACCAGCCTGGCCAAGATGTTGAAACCCTGTCTCTATTAAAAATACAAAAATTAACTGGGTGTGTTGGTGGGCGCCTGTAATCCCAGCTGCTCAGAAGGCTGAGGCAGGAGAATCACTTGAACCCCAGAGGTGGAGGTTGCAGTAAGCCAAGATCGCACCAGTGCACTCCACTCCAGCCTGGGTGACAGAGCGAGACTGTAAAAAAAAAAAAAAATATATATATATATATATGTGTGTGTGTGTGTGTGTGTGTGTGTGTGTGTATGTGTGTATATATATGTGTGTGTGTGTATATATATATGTATGGAGTGCCTGTTTTGTGTAAGTGGGGTTCTAGCCACTTAAGATATACCTGAACAAAACAAAGAGCCTTGCTCTCGTAGAACGTGTGTTTCTACCTGGGGAGACCGTCAGTAAACCATCCACAAGATAAATATAGCAGATGCTGTTAGAAGCTGATGGCGCTATGGTGTGTTGTGGAAAATAGAGAAAGTAGAGGGAAGTGAGAGGGATTGCATACACTAGGATTATGATTTTACACAGAAGGGTCAGTGGTGTCATTTTAGCAAAGATCTGAGGGAGGTAAAGGAATAAGCTATGCAGAAGTGTGGGAGACGAATGCTCCGCGTACAGGAAATGACCAATGCCAAGGCCCGAGGGTGGCAATGTATCTGCTTTGAGTTCTAGAAAAAGGGGTATATTGTACATTGCTCTTTGTGATTCACTTTTTGTCAAACATTATGCTTCTAAAATGAAGCCGTATTTTGGAGTATAGCTGTGGTTAATTAATTCTCATCATTGTATAGTATTCCATTATATTAAATACACCACAATTTATTTAGTCAATTAACATTTGGGTGATGTCTAGTTGTTTTTGCTATTATAAATGCTGCTATGGGCCAGGCACAGTGGCTCATACCTGTAATCCCAACGATTTGGGAGGCTGAGGTAAGAGGATCAGTTGAGCCCAGGAGTTTGAGATCAGCCTAGGCAACAGAGTGAGACCTCATCTCTACAAAAATATTTTTTTAAAAATTAACTGGGCATGGCAATGTGTACCTGTAGTCCCACCTACTTTGGAGGCTGAGGCAGGAGGATCACTTGAGCCTTGGAGCTTGTGGCTGCAGTGAGCTATGATTGTGCCACTGACTCCAGCCTGGGTGATAGAGTGTGACTTTGTCTCAAAACAACAACAATAATAATAACAATAACTGAAATGTACTCTGTGAACATGAATAACTACAGTCATTTTCACTGGCCAAAGAGAAGGGGACAGGTGTAGGCTGAGTTCATGCCCAGGAAAACTAAGTGGCACTGCAGTTTCAAGAAAACTGCACAGAAGCATGAATGAAGGGACAGTGGAAAGGATGCTGAATGATCGTGAGACACACACTGATACAGCAGCTGCTATAGCAACTTATTTATGTTGGGAGTGGCTATTGATTTCAGCAAAACAATGCCACTTGTCCATAACTGTAATTTTGACAACTTAATTTTCATTGGTTTTGTAACTTTGTCCTTAATTTTTAAATCAGTTTTTGTTTTATAGTTATAAAAGAACTACCCACAAAAGAACATTATTATAAAAATAGTAAAGTCCACACCCATTTAAGAATCTTTCTTTTTGGTCGGGCGCAAGTGCTCACGCCTGTAATGCCAGCACTTTGGGAGGCCGAGGCGGGCGGATCACGAGGTCAGGAGTTCGAGACCAGCCTGGTCAATATGGTGAAACCCCATCTCTACTAAAAATACAAAAATTAGCCAGGCATGGTATCGGGTGCCTGTAGTCCCAGCTACTTGGGAGGCTGAGGCAGCAGAATCACCTGAACCCGGGAGGTGAAGGTTGCAGTAAGCCAAGATCACACCACTGCACTCCAGCCTGGGTGACAGAAACAGAGTGAGACTCTGTCTCAAAAAAAAAAAAAAAAAAAAAAAGATTTTTTTTTTTTTTTTAAATTTAGAAGAACCATTACTGTAGGTGGAGAGAAAGTAATGAGATGTTTTTGGTAACTTACTCAACATCCATCACCTCTCTGTCTTACTCCATTTGTGCTGCTAGAACAAAATACCTAATTTGTAATTTAGGTAATTTGTAAACAACAGAAATTTATTGCTTACAGTTCTGGAAGTTGGGAAACCCAAGGTCAAGGTGCCAGCAGATCTGGTGTCTGGTGAGAGCTACTACTTGCTCTGTCTTCACATGATCAAAGGCGCAAACACTCCCTCGGCTCTCCTTAACTCCCATTCATAAGGGCGAAGCTGTTATGACCTAATCATCTCCTGAAGTCCCACCTCTGAATACTATTGCATTGGGGGTTAGGTTTCAACACATACGTTTTGGAGGGACACAAACATTTAGACCATGACACTCTCCTTTTCTGCTTCCTAATACAGCCTTGATTTTGTTTAGCTATTTCATCTCCCCTGTGCAGCCTCAGGTTTAGGGGAGACTGCCTCATCCACTCTTCAAGCTCCCGATGGGCCCCAGCCAATTGTGGCCAGCTCATATAACTTGCCAGTGGTTGGTTTAAACATGAGCCTATGATGTGATTTTGTCCAACAAGACCCAAGGGATAGGCTGCTGGGGTGTTCCTAGGAAAGATTTCTTCACTTTTAACAAGAGATACAAAGAAATGTCAACCCCTATCTTGTTTCTGTGAAACCGTTGTGTCTGGACGTGTCACTTAAAACTCCTTCAGCTACCTTGTAAGCACAGGGAGAAGGTGGAATGCAGGGTGGGGGAAGGCGGGGTGGGCGAGCAGGGCGAAGGAGCAGAAAGGTGAAAATGATCCTGAGTCCTGACTTTCACGGGCATGAGCCCTGGAGAGCCTTATCTCCTGACTTTTGTTTCAGGAAATGGTCGGCTTCCCCTGACCTTTGCTCCATTGAAGGCGAGTTTCCATCACTTGCAGTTCAACGCGTCCTAACTGGCACAGGGTCCTGTAGGGTCTACTCGGGGATGTGCCCTGGGCTCCTGGCCCACTTCCCACCCCAGGCTTCAGCTCCTGCAGGCTCATTATCCCAGCACCTGGCACAGGCCTGGCAGCCAGTGGATATTTAGTAAATAGCTGCGGACGAGGGATGCATACTAGATTGTAAGTAAAGGGCCCTAACCTGTTGGCCATACACATGAGATGGGCACATGAGGCCTCTGCGGGCCCCTTTCGGAGGCAGCAAAGATACTGGGTGTCTGCGTTCTCAGGCAGCACCAGTCTAAAGAAAGCTGCAGCTCAACATAAGTTACTAAACACTGGAAGCCAACCGAGTAGAGGCCCAACGCTGAATGGCAAATAACATAATGAAGAGCAAATTAGAACGATTAATAGAAATGCAATCAGAAGCTCTGCAGGAATAATGGAGAATAATAGATCATAAATGAAGTACGGGATTGGCGCGACGTGTGTATTTCCAGCCCAGCAGGCAGCATGCTATATTCACGCTTCACGGCGACAATAGCAGAGCAAATAGATGTGATTTTACAAAACAATGGACCTAACTAAGCACGCATATTTAGTGCTCTTCAAAAAGGAGGAGGGAGCCACAGCTGACTAAAACAATTTGATCTTCTCTCCATTGCCAGCTGGAGATTTCAGAATGAAGCAAAAATGAATTTTTATCTTTTTCACGTTAACTTTGTAAAAATTGCTTTTATTCCCCAGGTGGGGTGGGAATCTTAACAGAAGACGTAACAGCTCTAGATATAGTGTGCAATTGTAAGATCTGCTTAGTCAGTTTCATCACGTAGTAAGCATGCAATTGATATTATTTCCTTTTCAGATGAAGTATGAAAAGAAAATGTATGGAAGTCTAATTCATAGGCACTGTGGCTTTGCAACCTTAAATAAAACTCTAGTAGGGCACAGAGATAACAAAACCAAACACACAGAATCTAGGCCTTCATACAGGCTCTGGAATGAACTCTGCCAAGAAGAAAAAACCAAGCACTACCTTCTCCCAAGAGTGGTTCTTTTTTATTTAAAAATAAATGATGTAAGCGTTTGTTCAAGATAGATTTTGAGACCTGCAGGAAAGACAGGCAGGAAACCTGGGGGACGGTGGGCCCCCCAGTCTGAAGATCATTTCTCGTGCTCCTGACAAGGTCACCTCTGCTCTGCTGGGAGGCAGGTCCTGCCCTGGCTATGGAGCAGGTCCGGAGGGCTCTTCACTGGAGGGAGAATATCACGGCTGGCCAGAATTCTGACCTCTGGAAGCCTGATGCCTGAAAATTATACCCCAGGAACTCACTGATTTTGTGAGTTGCCTGGTTGGTTGGAAAAAATTATTTGACTCTGGTTGACAGAAAGTACCAGTGAGAAGTGAAACCAGCTGGGCTTCTGGGTCAGGTGGGGACTTGGAGAACTTTTCTGTCTAGCTAGGGGATTGTAAATGCACCAATCAGCGCTCTGTATCTAGCCGGAGGATTGAAAATGCACCAATCAGAATTCTGTAAAAATGGACCAATCAGCACTCTGTAAAATGGACCACTCAGCTCTCTGTAAAATGGACCAATCAGCAGGATGTGGGTGATGCCAAATAAGGAAATAAAAGCTGGTCACCAGAGCCAGTGGTGGTAACCCGCTGGGGTCCCCTTTCATGCTGTGGAATCTTTGTTCTTTCACTCTTAGCAATAAATCTTGCTGCTGCTGACTATTTGGGTGTGCACCACCTGTAAGAGCTATAACACTCACTGAGAAGGTCCCCGGCTTAATTCTTGAAGTCAGCCAGACTGAGGAGACCCACCAGAAGGAGCCAACTCCAGACACACCAGGATTAGGAGACCAGGCTGCCAGCTTGGGCCTGTGCTTGGTTCCACCAGTTGTGTGATTTTAGACAAGTTGCTTAAACTCTCTGAGCTTTAAATATCTATATGTAAACTGGGATTAATAAATAATACATCTTAGGGGGTGTTGAGAAGATTAAATGAGTTAATACTGATTGTACAGCACTTAGAATAATGCTCAGCACGTAGCATGTACTTACGACTTCACCTGTCATTCTTTTAGCTGTTTTACGGCAAATCCAAGAAGCATTCTAGTTTAAGAGTGTCAGAGCCACACGGATGTTTACACCTCCATCAGGGCTATAGACCTCATGGCACAGCTGGTCTACACAGAAGTGGATGGAAGGGGATGTCTGTGCCTCAACCCCTTGAAGATCTATCATTTTACTGCCTAGAGAAAAAATGAGACAAACCACAGTAGAAAATGTCAAGTCTTGCTTATTGGCCAGGAAAGTGTGTTAGGTCACAGAAGCCCTCCCCAAGACTGGCCTAAAACAGACAAGGTTCATTGTCTCACAAAAGGAGCCTCTAGGAGGACAGGCCAGAACTTTTGCAGCTGCTCCAAGAGGCCTCAGGGACTGAGTCTCACGGTGTGTTTTCCTCTTCTCATCCTGAGCTGATTGGGTTTCCTTTCAGTATTTTTTCTCTCACAGTCACAAGACAGCTGCTGTTCTGCCAATAGTCACAACTGCATTCCAGGCGAAAGAAATGGAGAGTATACAGTGGAAAAAGAAAGTGCTTTCCTATAGAAGGGTATTTCCCTTCTTTTTCGGGGAGGGACAGCCACTCTAGGGATTTCCACCTGCATCTTACTAGACAGAACTGTCGTATTCTCCCCCATCCCCACCAGCCCCTGGCTGCAAGACTCTGAGAAATGGAGGATTTTGGATTTTCAGCTTCTAGAACAAAGCAAGGCAAAGGGGGGAAAGGGTGGGAGTGATTTTAGGGATACAATCTACAGAAGTGACCACACGTGACAATGCCACAGAGGAATAGTCCTGCCTAGATTTGATTTTTGAATCACTAAAACATTGCTTAACCTTCTACCACAAAGAACTTTCTGGGTGGAAATGGTTTCTGTCCTAGAAAATGGGCTAATAGTGTTGTCTTCGGGGGCCCTGCATGGAATCCTGACATGGGAGAAAATATTTCCTCTTGCAATTGTATTCCGCAGCAAAAGATTAGGCTTCAAATACAAATTCCCTTGAAACGGACAATACAGGAAGTTAAATTTAGACATAATAGAGTAACTTATAGAGCAGAAAATGTCCTGAGACAGGTATTTAGCGAGCAGAGCTGCACTGAGAACAGGTGCGGAGGCAGGTACGGCCTTAACAGCAAAATCTGCTGCTCCACAATGTTGCCCAACCAGGGCATTTTTGTCAACTCGGCGCTAATGTAGATTTATTTTAGGAAACTAAAGATGGTCATTTATCACAGAAAGTAGGTTAAAAACAAAAGAAGCCCTTTGTTCAAACCAAGTCTTCCAGGTCACCCTGGTGCATCTGACAGCTAAGGGCCTGGCTGTCGTGGCTGCCGTAGGGAGACGGTTGGAGCCTTGTCTACTCCCTCTCCCCTGCCTTCCACATCAACTCTGGGTTCTGGATGTTTCTGTCTTTTGGGGTTGGCATCAGTAGTGAGCACAGCTTATGTGCAGGTACAAAGTGTTTTAAAAGATTTTTTTTTCCAACTGTTTTTCACAAGAACTATTTATTTTTTTTGTAAGAGAGCCTTGCCCTGTCGCCCAGGCTGGAGTGCAGTGGTGCGATCTCGGCTCACTGCAACCTCCGCCTTCTGGGATCAAGTGATTCTCCTGTCTCAGCCTCCTGAGTAGCTGGGATTGCAGGCACATGCCACCATGCCTGGCTAATTTTTGTATTTTTAGTAGAGACAGGGTTTTGCCACGTTGGCCAGGCTGGTTTGGAACTCCTGACCTCAAGTGATCCGCCCACCTTAGCCTCCCAAAGTGCTGGGATTACAAGCCTGAGCCACTGTGCCCAGCCCACAAGAACTATTTTTATTGTCAGTGAGTGGAAGAAGTGATGAGTGATTTACTTGTGTTTCCCTGGGGTCACAGGGTCCAGAGTGATGTGCTGCAGGACTTAGAACTCACAGGCTGCAAACTTGTTGCCTTCCCTCTGAAACAGACCCCAAATTTGGTGCACATGTGCATCAGTGAGCACGTCTTCAAAATGCAGATTTGGGGCCTAACTCTGGCTATTTGGCTTCAAAATTCTTGGATGGGGCCTGGAAATCTATATCTTCCACAAGGAGCCCGGGTGGCTTTTACTGATGTGGGACAGAAACCACACTTTTGAGAAACCTTGTTCTCTAGCCTGGTGTCTTAGCCCATCTGTGCTGCTATAACAAAGTATCTGAGACTGGGTAATTTACAAATAATAGAAATTTACTTCTCCCAGTTCTGGAAGCTGGGAAGCCCAAGATCATGGCACCAGCAGATTCGATGCCTGGTGAGGGCTGCTCTCGGCTTCCAGGGTGGCACTTTGTTGCTGTCCTCACATACTGGAAGAAGGAGAGGCCAAAGGGTATGGGAAGGGTGAATTCTCTCCCCTAAGCTAGTGTGCCTCTTTCACCACGTGAAGACATAGCAAGAATGTGTGAGTAGCCCTCACCGGACACCAGATCCACCGGCACCTTGATCTTGGACTTGTAGCCTCCAGAACTGGGGGAAATAAATGACTGTTGTTTAGAAGCCACCCAGTCTACGGTGCTCTGTTATATGGTGTGGGTGGACTAAGATGCTCACATGGCAAAGTGGCTTGCACTAGTCAGGCACAGCTAGAAAAGCAGAGCTGGGATTCAGACTCATGCCTTGTTCCAAAACTAGAACCGTGACCCCTTGTTTAGATGGCTTGTGGACTACTCACTGTACTGAGAGTACCACTTTACTTCCAGATTCTGCCCTATATTTTCACTAAGTGAATACAATCTCAAGCATAACTTCTAGAATTCAGCATTGCTTCCTTGTATTTCCAGTTGCCCCAGACTAAATTTATGGGTCCCAATGAAGTCCAGATGAAGAGGAGTGTCAGTGGAAGAATAACAAGGTTCATAAATTCGGAAAGGAGAGCTTCGTTTCTTATAAAGGGTCGCAGCCTGCCAGGTGGCCATTCTGACAGGCAGAAAGCATAGCCTCCGGCCAGAATCCAGAAACAGACACTTCAAGGGTGGGAAGAATAAGGAAGTTATGCTGAGCATCGTGGCCAAATATACATATTCAATAAGCTACAGGAAGTTCATAAATATTTATGAGTGAGGTAACCTGCGCATGCGCAACCGGGCACTATGCCTCTCCACATTCAAAAAAATGGCAGCGTCAACATGATGGGTGGAGTATTCGCCCTATGACATCAAAAGACGAAGAGGGGACACAAAATCCCTCTCTGTGCATCCTCTGTAGACCAGCCGGAACCACTCTGTGGTTGGCGGTCTCTTCTCTGGAAGGAACACTGATGGGCTGTTTCGTCCAGACTTCAAAAGAGGTGCAGAGGTAGGCGGTTCGTTGATATCTGGGTGGTCTTTCAGAAGGGCTGGTTTCTGTTTAACCTTAGGGAAGAAAGCCTAAGGGCGGTTAGCAGGGGCGTGTCCGACCTCCCAACTGTCATGGTGGGGAACTCAGTTTTCATTTCCCTGGGATACCCCTGGCCAAGAGGGGATTGGTTCAGTTGGTTGAGAGGCACAGGATTTCATTTTCATTTTTCACGGTGTTAGTGTGGAAAAAACACACAAGCTCAAAGTGCTTTCTCCTATTTTCTCACTCAACAACACAACGATCAACGCAGATGAAGACTTCTGTGAACAAATGCGGGAGATTTCTCCCCAGCTGCAAACAAGCAAGCAGTTCTTCAGGGGACAGACACCAGCTGGGTGTTGTCTAATTCAACTAGGATGCTGTCCATCTGGAGATAGTGTGGGATCTCACAGGGCTCAGTCTCCAAGGCCGCCCTCCTTATCCCCAATCACTAGTCGCAATTCTGGCCGTCCAGAACTTCTGACCTGTTAGCTTCAAGTTGGGGTTCCCACAATCCCCTCTCTGGGTTTGATTAATTTGCTGGAGTGGCCCACAGAACTCAGAGAAATGCATTTACCAGTTTACTCAAAGGACGTTACAAAGGATACAGAAGAAGAGATGTGTAGGGCAAGGTATGGGGGAAGGGGTTTGCTACCCTCCAGGAACCTCCACCTGATGAGCTGCCTGGAAGCTCTCCAAATTCTGTTCCTTTGGACCGTTTATGGATGCTTCATTATGTAGGCATGATTGACAAAACCATTGGCCATTGGTAATCAGCTTAACCTCCAGCTCCCTCCACTCCTTGGACGTTGAGGGTTGGAGCTGGAAGTGCTGATCCTGCCTTGGTCTTTCTGGAGAACAGTCCCATCCTTAAACTGTCTGGGAGCCCAGCCATCAGTCAATTATTAGCATATGAAAAGACATCATAAAAGTCAATTATAGAAAGACATTTGGAGATTCCAAGGATTTTAGGAGTTGTATGCCAGGCAACAGGGGATGAAGAACAAATATATATTTCACAATATCTCCCCTTGAGATGAGATTGAGAAATAAAATAGATTAGAAAACAGATTTTATACCAGCATAATCAAAATAAATCTTTGCCAAATTCAGACACAACTCAAATGTCCACTGACCTTAAAAACAATGACAACAAAACCAACAACTGTAAGATCTTCCACTTTCATGGCCAGGATGGGTAGACCGCAGTGGAAGCCGGGGTGTGGATGCCATGAGCCCGTCGAGAGCAGGATTTATGAAGGAAGCAGCTTCTGGAATGTACTGCAGGTCTCAGTAGGCTGTGTGTCTCGTGAGACCAGTCTACCTTCACTGGGCTTGTTGGCAGCTTGGCCTCGTGCCCCTGGACACATGTGAGGTGAAGATGGCAAAGAGATTCACATGCTAAGAAGCCACCGTGGCCAGGCCGGCCTGTGCTGGAGTTTAGTGTCTGTCATGTCGGGGTGTGGCACCTTTGCTTGCAAGCTAGCCTTTACATACCCCTGTATTTCATTGTTTGCTTTTGTTTTTTCCTTTAGTTGCCTAGTAAACATTTCTACTGGAAAACCTCGCCTCAGAAGAACTAAGAGGAAAAGCAGTGTCCACACCCAGGCCAGCCTCGCCAAGGAGGGCAGAGGTTCCCCTCGAGGATGGTCTTGGTCAACGTGGCCACAGCTCCTGCTCCAGCTAGCACTCAGAGGAGTGCTAGGGCCCCAGGGAACACGGGGGGCAGTCGTGCACCCTCAGTGAAGGCTGCTCTGTAGACAGAACCCCAGGACTTCTCTCCCTCCTTCTTCAGCTCTCTGCCCTGTTGCTCTGCACAGTCACAGCACTTGTCACTTACATGTCTGTTTACCTGACTCCGTGCCAGCCTGTCATTGTTATTTTGGTATCCCCAGCGCCTGTGTGGTGTGTAATATGTAATGAAGGTTCTCGCATGAAACCAAATGGTGGGCATTGAAGTAGGGGAGAGGCTGCATGAGCAAAAGGACCATTACCCTCTCTCTTCTACCAACTGGGAGGCCAACAACTTGAGGAGATGGGCTGCCCAGTGATGGGAGGACAGCATGGTGCAGCCTCCCTGGAGAGCTTCCGTAGGCCTCAGGCTGCTGTGAGGGAGCTTAGGGTGATTAGCTGTTAAACTGTTGCTCTTTTGAAAAAGTTGAAAGAGCACTGTGAACTCTGTGCTCAAGTGCATTTGACTCAGGAGGTCTTTAAGGGGGGTGAGTTTGGGGAATGCTTGCTCTGGGAGAGAATTTGGGGTGCAACTCCATGCGTGTCTGTGGGTCTCTCCACAAGATGGCACTCGTCTCTTGTTCTTAGCTCCTGCTAATGAAGTTTGTAATTTTTAAATCTGCAGAGCAATGAGGATGACTTCCGTTTCCTGTATGGGCAACTTACATGTTTTATTTCCCTGGGAACCTGGGCCATGGTGAGGTACATGATTAGGTACTGAAGTCTGGTGAGCCCTAGGGGGCACAACGTGGTTGCACATCCTGCAAAACCGGGCTCCCTAAGTTAGTTTAAGCACAGGCATTTGGAGTGGTCGCTAGGGTGACCTGTTTGAGTAACTTGCCCTATTCAATGCTGGCCTCGGCTAGTGGGACTGCTGCCATGATGATGATGATGATGATGATGATGATGATTATTATTATTATTTTGAGATGGAGTCTCGCTCTGTCACCCAGGCTGGAGTGCAGTGGTACAATCTCAGCTCACTGCAAGCTCCGTCTCCCAGGTTCACGCCATTCTCCTGCCTCAGCCTCCCAAGTAGCTGGGACTACAGACGCCCGCCACCACGCCCGGCTAATTTTTGTATTTTTAGTAGAGACGGGATTTCACCGTGTTAGGCAGGATACTCTCGATCTCCTGACCTTGTGATCCGCCCGCCTCAGCCTCCCAGAGTGCTGGGATTACAGGCGTGAGCCACCGCACCCGGCACCATTATTTTGTATTACTGTAACAGTCACCGGTCACACTGACTTTGTCTCTGAACACAAGCCTGGGCTTGCTTGTGATTAGCAGTGTCAATCTGCTAATTGGAGATGGATTCTTGGTCTCTGAACTTCATGAGAAAGATTCTTGGTCTCTGAACTTCATGAGAGGAGTTAAAAAAAATTGCAGACTGAGGTACCCAATATAAACCATGAGGAGACTCCTTTGGAAGTCTTTTTACCACCCCTTGGACACAGGGAGTGCACTTACTCATGGGATTGTTGTATTATCAGAAGTAATGTACTTTATCAAGTCTCTTTCCTTCAGTACAATCCTTCCAAGAGGATGCCGCCCAGGCATTTATAGGATGATGAGGCAAATTCCAATGATGCTAATCTGGCCTCATTGATAGATCTCCAGAATCTTCCAGTTGACCCCAATTTTCACCAGTCTTGAGAAAATTTGCAATGGGCCATCCTTCCCCCTTCCTCATGTGGTGCCACAGGGCTAAACACTCGATGGTGCTGGACATGTTTGTCATACTTGATGTAGCAATCTCATTTCATACAAAGGCCACAGGGTAGACAATTCCCAATTCAAAAACATTTAAAACAGTATGCATGTAGGCAATCTTTGCAAATGTCCCCAACTAATGACAATAATCTGTCATGTTTCTGCAGGGCCTTATAGTACATGTGCACTTACATCTCCATTAATCCCGCCTACAGTCCCATCGAGACAACGGGAGACAGATTGTTAGGTCCATTTTGGAGAGGAGGAAATGAAGACTCGAGAAGGTCATGATTTCTACAAGGTCACAAAGCAGGCAAGTCTCAGAATTGGGATAAAAACCTACGTTGCCTGAGTCTTGGCCCACTCCTTCATTCAAATCCTTGGTTGTTTCTGGGTGCCAGGCACTGTTTTAGCTGTTAGGAACACAGCAGCAAAACGATTGTCAATTTGCAAGAGAAAGATCTTTGGTCTCTGAACATTGTAAGAAGACTTAAAAACAAATTGCGGGCCGGGTGCGGTGGCTGGCCAGGATGGTGAAACCCCATCTCTACTAAAAATACAAAAATTAGCTGGGCGTGGTGGTGGGCGCCTATAATCCCAGCTACACAGGAGGCTGAGGCAGGAGAATCCCTTGAACTTGGGAGGCGGAGGTTGTAGTGAGCCAAGATCGCGCCATTGCACTCTGGCCTGGGCAACAAGAGCAAAACTCTGTCTCCAAAAAAAAAAAAAAAAAAAAAAAAAAGGCTGGGCATGGTGGCTCACACCTGTAATCCCAGCACTTTGGGAGGCCGAAGTGGGTGGATCACCTGAGGTCAAGAGTTTGAGACCAGCCTGGGGAACATGGTGAAACTCCGTCTCTACTAAAAATACAAAAAATTAGCCAGGTGTGGTGGCAGGTGCCTGTAATCCCAGCTACTTGGGAGGCTGAGGCAGGAGAATCGCTTGAACCTTGGAGGCGGAGGTTGCAGGGAGCCGACATTGCGCTATTGCACTCCAGCCTGGGCAATAGCAGCGAAACTCTGTCTCAAAAAAAAAAAAAAAAATTGTAGCCTAGCAACAAAGTATAAACCATGAGGAGAATCCTTTTACCATTTCTTAAGCTTTCAGACCACCCCTTTTGACACAAGGGATGCACTTATTCCTGGGATTAGTCTGTTGGGTGGGGTGCAGTTTTAAAAAGGGGGCTCAGGTGACATTCAAACAGAGGCCTGAAAGTGGAAGAGGTGAGTCATGCAGAATTCTTGAGGAAGAGCTTCCAGGCAGAGGGAACAGCTGTCACAAAGACCTGCCATGGAAGGGCCTAGTATGTCCCAGGAAAGCGCTGAGCCATCTGCTGAGGGACCTGGAGGCCACAGTCTGACCTCGGCTCCTCTTCTGACCAAGACGAAGCCATTAGAGGGCTTCAAGCTGACATGTGCTATGATATTTCTGACATCTTAACAGGGTCACTCTGGGAGATTTCCTTACGATATAAATTGTCAATATAATCCAATAAAACAATGGCTCAGAGAAAAAGAGTACTACATGACTGTTACTGTACGTCTCACAGTGAGGTGACAAGCACAAGCACTGTCTGTGGGGTGCCTGCCTTGGGCCAGGTAGTTGGCGGGGGCTTTCTTTACCCACAACATTTCATCCCGTCCTTGCAGTTGGCTGCATGATATATTTATTATTATGCCATTTTACAGATGAGAAAACTGAGACTCGAGTCCACAGGCTAACCAGGGACAGCCTTGGGCCTTCACTCTACTGCCCTTCGCCTCTGTTATGAGCATGTGCACATCAGTCAAGGCTGAAGCAATCCTTTCAATGAAAGAAAATGATATTTGGTAAAGTACCTTGAAAGAAATACTCTTATAATAAGAATTGGTGAATATTTAAAATGTTGTCTAATTAACACATTGGCAGTGTTCTTCATGTCATTTATACATGCCGTTCAACCTGCAAATATTGTTTTTAAAAATTAATATAGTAATATTTAATACTTTTTAAAGAGAGCCTTTGATTAACTTTGGTCCCATCAACAAACACAAATTGCATTAAACTTTTTGAACAGACTTTGTAAATGTAATCATTTGACTTCCTTAATTGTCTGATTAACAACAACAACAAAATCTTCCCAAGTACTTAAGTAATAATTCCTGTAAATATAACAAAATCTAGACATATAATACATTTCATATACTCTTAAAATATCAACATAAAATTATACTCTACATCAACTTTTTAACTCCACATTTTAAGTTAGAATTACAAGTTTGACTGACACTCCAGCACACAAAATCCTCTTAAACATAACAAATAAGGAAAAGGCCAAATATCCACAGATTACCTCCTAACCCCAAAATATCAGAAATAGATTTGATTCATCTTCATCATTTTTACACTTAATGCTGTCTCTTTTCGGGATTACAAGTCCTTTTCCCACTAAAAAAAGATTCAGAATAAATTTGGAGTTGAATTTCCGAGTGAATTTTTGGGGCCTCCTTACCAGCTAGCTGAGGTTGCATCATGAGCAGGGATGTTAGCTTGGACACGGGAGTTAGAAGTAGAGAGGTCAGGATGATTTTTATTGATTTTGTACTTGCTAAGTCACTGTCTTGCGAACAGGTCAGCTCCTAGTCCTGGCCCCTACATTCAGTCATATGTTACCTGCTTCTGTTCACTTAGAGATGCCTGCAACCTTGCCGGGTCTCTGGAGCACACGGCTGGATTTAACATCATTCCTGGTCTAATTCTATTCTGAATTCTTTTCATATTCTGCACATTTGCTGCAGCTGTAACTTCCAGCCACTGCTCGAAGATGAAGATGAGGCTCAAAGCTGGACAGTGGAGGGAGGCCAGCCAAGGTCAGAACTGCAGAGATGGCAGGTGTGTGTGTGCTGGGTGAGGCCAGCTTGTTGAATGTTGCCATGGCCCGTCCTCCCCATTCGCCTCTGGGAAACACAGGAGGAAACTGCACACACAGAACCCGCATCCATCTGAACAGCTGCATCCTCAGAAAGATCTGGCTAAGGCAGTGACATCATGAAACTGGAATTTCTTTCACTCTGGAGGAAGTGAAAAGAGCTGCAAACAGATCTTTAGGGACTGGTTATTATTCCCTATTGTAATGGACTTTTCTTTCATCTTAAAGTACATTAAAAATATTGACGCGGCAATATAAATACCACCTTCCCCCCCCCTGCTTTTTTTAAAGCAAGAAGTCTCTTGAATTTGTATTTGTTTTGCTGTTTAAAACCAAATCTCTAAGGAAAGCCAATGCAAATACAAGCTCTTCAGTGGTTATGGTCACTCAGTGGACTCCCTGGTTCCCAGCAAGCTCTAGCTGCCCAGCTGAACTTCTCTTTGTGGGTTTTCGGAGGGCTGGGGAATGGAAATGCATTAGTGTTTCTCCAGTTTGCTCATTCTTTGCCGTATGGCACTCTTACCTGCAGGCTTTTCACACACAGATGGGCTGCTGAATGTTCTATCATTGCAGGCTTGCCTCCAGACCCAGGTATATTTCAAGAGCAGAAGCCGTTGGCACAATCACCCCTTATTCTGTTTGTGGAAGAAAGTTGCCATCCACGCAGTTTTGGCCGGGCGCGGTGGCTCACAGCTGTAATCCCAGCACTTTGGAAGGCTGAGGTGGGCGGATCATGAGGTCAGGAATTTGAGATCAGCCTGGCCAACGTGGTGATACCCTGTCTCTGCTAAAGATATAAAAAATTAGCCAGGCGTGGTAGCGCACGCGTGTAATCCCAGCTACTTGGGAAGCTGAGGCAGGAGAATCACTTGAACCCAGGAGGTGGAGGTTGCAGTGAGCCGAGATCACGCCATTGCACTCCAGCCTGGGCAATAGAGTGAGGCTCTGTCTCAAAAAAAAAAAAAAAAAAAATTATAGTTTCTACACATGTGGGTTTGGAATTTGAACAAATTATTTTATTCTGGGAATGCTTTATAATCGCCTAAAATGACGACTTCTTTCCTAGTTGTAATTTCTCTTTGCCACGTTACCAGGATGCACAGAAGGCACAGGGAGGAAAGCTCTGGGTTTGCCTCTTGCGAAACTCAAAAGCCACATTAAGGATGAGGCAGTCATCTGAGCCAGCATCTTGTCTGGAAATAATTATGCCTTGCTAACAAAGCTGTGGAAATCTGCAATGCACAAAAATACAACATCCATGCAAACCCAAATAAAGGGAAGCAAATTCCCTTTGGACACAGCTGTGCCTAAGACTCCCAGAGTGAAAGGAGCAAAATTGTACCTATGACCTACTGTTTCTATTAGAAACCCTAGAATCAATGTTCATCACCCCATTAAAAAACAACAGATTTATGAGGAGAGAAGCTTCCAAAAAGACTGCAGAATTATCTTTTTTTGGTGCAGTTGGGACATTAATTCTCAAAGTATTAAAACCTGTCCAGGTTCTTCTGGTATGTTCCTTCTGTCTGTACAAGGAGCATGTGATTTTTTTAAAATGTTGACTTTGCGGATCCCGTTAGTTAGGTGGGAAATTGAGACACCAGAGAGGCATGAGGTTCCTCATTTAGTCTGGACTCAGTTCCTTTACTAAATTAAAGGAAATGTACCATACTGCTGACTTGGTGAGTTTGCTTTCAGTGCACGCTATGTGTGAGGTTGTAGAGAGTATGAGATCAAGCAGTGTTGGGAACAGGCCCCCAAAATCTGGCCATAAACTGGCCCCAAAACTGGCCAGAAACAAAGTCTCTGCAGCACTGTGACATGCTCGTGATGACCATGACGCCCACGCTGGAAGGCTGTGGGTTTGTGGGTTTACCGTAATGAGGGCAAGGAACACCTGGCCGACCCAAGGTGGAAAACCGCTTAAAGTCATTCTTAAACCACAAACAGTAGCATGAGCGATCTGTGCCTTAAGGACATGCTCCTGCTGCAGATAACTAGCCAAACCCATCCCTTTATTTCGGCCCATCCCTTTGTTTCCCATAAGGAATACTTTTAGTTAATCTATAATCTATAGAAACAATGCCAGTCACTGGCTTGCTGTCAATAAATATGTGGGTAAATCTCTGTTCAAGGCTCTCAGCTCTGAAGGCTGTGAGATCCCTGATTCCCTACCTCACATGCCATATTTCTGTGTGTGTGTCTTTAATTCCTCTAGCTGGGTTAGGGTCTCCATGACCGAGCTGATCGCGGCAAAGCAGCACGACCTGTTTCCAACATCTGACTTTTCCTCTCTATTCTGCCTAGCACAGGGGCCAGCTAGAGCTCACAGTCCCAGCCTAGTAGGGATTGGCTACACAAGTCTTTTGAAGAACAAGCCCAGATGCATATTTATTTTGAGTTGCTCAAGAAACTCTAGGTTGATAAAATCACAAGTGTGAGAAGTGAGGCAGAAGAATCTGTAGTTTTATCTGAGAATTCTCCTGCCACCATATGTGTTGGAGAAAACAAGTACACAAAACACTGGGGCTAGGGGGTCACCAGGGGCTGAGGGAAGGAGAATGGGGAGTTGGTGTTTAATGGGTACAGAGTTTCCATTTGGGATGATGAAAAAGTCCTGGAGATAAATGGTGGTGATGGCTGCACAACACTTTGAATGGACTCAATGCCACTGAACCGTACACTTCTGAATGGTTAAGGTGGTAAATTTTATGTCCTGTGTATTTTAACATGATTTTTTCAAATTTTAAAAAGTAAGGTAGCAGGAATAAGTAATTCAATTAGGCAAACTCTAAGATGGCCCCACAAGTCCTTCTCCTGGAGCATGTTCTCTAGAATCTCCCCTTGAGTGTGGACAGGACTTGATGGTATTTCACTCCTGTGATTAGGTTACTTATAATGGAAAGATAAAGGGATTTTGCAGGTATAATTAAGGTACCTAATCAGTTAACTTGGAGTTAAGCAAAAGGGAGATTTCCCAAGGTGAACCTGCCCTAACTAGACCCTTTACCTGGGGGCTTCCTGAGGAGAGAGTTGAAGCAGCAGAAACCACCTCCCTTGGCCCCAAAGATTTGCATGTTATGGAGAGGGCCACTGGGCAGGGAACTGCAGGTTGCCCTAGGAGCTCAGATCCTGCATCCTCCAACCACAAGGACCTGAATTCTACTGACAGCCAGGGAGCTTGGAAGGGGAGTCTGTGCCTCAGAGAGAATTGCAGCCCTGGGCAACATGAGAATTTGAGCCTGGTGAGACCCTGCAGGAGACCCCACTGATGTGTGCTTGGATCCCTGGCCCATGGGAACTGTGAGTTAGGAAGTTTGGATTGCTGGAAGTGGCTAAGTTTGTGGTCATTTGTTAGACAGCAGTAGAAGATAACTGTAGCCCCGGTGGTCACTGGGGTGTTGATGCTCAGCATCTGCTGCAATATAGGCAGATATTGTCCATGTATCCAGTGCACCTCGGCAGCTGCTCTGCACAGGGGAAAGAGGCCAAAGGTATCCATCCATGGAGGGAAAGCACTGTGTGGGGGACAAGGTGCAGGTGACCTTGTTTTATTTGACTAAATTAATATCAAACTGAGGGGATCCAGTGGAAGAGCCCCAGGGAAATCAGAGCTGCGTCCTACAAAACACGTTCTCCTCTCATAGGAGACAAAGGCATGGGTTAAACAGCGCGCTTTAATGCAGCGCACAAACTTCCAAGTGTGGGTGCAAAGGGACAGACCTCTTTTCACACAGTCAGGCATGCAATTCTCATTGTTTGTGTCCATAGAGATGCGTGCCAGGGAGGAGGGAGCTAGCTGAGCTGTGTGTGCCTGGAGCTGTGAAACAGTGAACCGTATGCGGGAAAGCAGTACCAAGCGGATGTGGTCAGTAACTGCGACCACGGGCAGTCACATGACTTCTCAGTTTCTATGCCTGTAAAATGCCAGGACCAAACTGGAGTGCCGGTCCTGTCAAACATCTCTGAGGTGCCCACAGTTGTTTATTACTAATCATGCAGGAACATGCAAGAACTGACCCAGAGGCTAGGACAGGGAGGATGGACTTTGTGTCCCTGTGAAGCCACATCCTTCACATCACCTAACAGGCCCTGCCCAGAGTAGAAATAAGTGAGTGGGTAAGCACTGTTGACGTGCCTAGCCACCCTAGTTTCGGGAGCTGGCTGTGGGGTGAATGAGTCCATGGCTTACAAGGGCAAGCACGCACTGTGCTCTCCTTCACCCCTGTCCTCTCACAATCGATGCTTGGCATTGCAGCCGGAGTGACGGCTTAAAATACAAAGCACATCATGTCACACCCTTCCTTGAAATCCTCCAATGCCTTCTCACCTCACTAGGCATCACCAGCAGACTCTCGGCCTGCTCAGCACACAACGGCCACCCTGACCCTTCCCTGACTCCTGACGCTTTGTGCTTGCTGCTCCTCTGCCTGGAATCCTCTCCACTGTGTGTCCTCACCCAGGCTCAGCTCCTCAAGGAGGCCCCCCCTAACCAACCCCTCTAGACAGGCTCCTCCCGCGTCCCCAGGACTCTTCACCTTCTTTGTCAGGTAAGGCTGAGGGATGGAGGAGACTGGAAAGAACCTTGAGGTATCGAACTGAAATTAGACATAGAGGTATAAATTCATGAGCTGCATATCTGTATCTTACATATACCCAGAGTTAGAGAATTGTTACAGATGTGTGTGCATGTATGCATATCTATGTGTGTGTATATATGTGTGTGTACATATATACATGCACATACCTGCTATGTCTGTCAGCTGGAAGGGCCTAGAAGCAATGACAATGTGGCAGGCACAAACACAGCCAGCACTCAGGCCTTGGTTGGAGAAACGGTCGATTCCAGCACAGGGGTGGGGAAAGTCCAAGAGAATTCGGGAACATATTTTTGTGCCAGATAGCAAAGAAGGACCCAAGAATAATAAGAATAATGGGGATATATCAAAAAGAGGCAGGTATTTCATTCCTGTAATTAGATTAGTTATAAGGGAAAGATAAAGGGATTTTGCAGGTATAATTAAGATCCCTAATCAGTTTACTTGGAGTCAATCAAAAGGGAGAATTCCCAGGATGAGCCTGACCTAATAGGCCCTTTAACTGGGGGCTCGAGGGGGCTCTCACAGGCCGATTTTAGAATGATTTAAGCATCAAAATAAATAATTGGATTACAATACATTGTATGAGATAGGAATCCATGAATCCATACTCATTAAAAAAAATTAATTCAATAAATAAACAAATGAGGAGAAGGAAAAGCTCTTCCTTGTAGTAGAATGCCAACTAGTAAATGCAGAGGGAATGATGGAAATAGATAGTCACTCTTAGGCAACAGTAACAGTAGTTGTTGATCCATGTGGGTGTCCCTGGTGTGTGGAGGTTTGATGAGAAACAGGATGTTGGCAAAACATTGGACTACCTTCCTACAAACCACTACCAAATGCAAGGGGGAGGCGGCAGACACAGCTTGACTGCGTAATTAAGGTGAGACCATCTCAGGTAGGACAGGTGGCACCGTGCGCCTCATGGTTTGATGCATGAAGAAGGACACAGCATCTCCTCGGTGGTATTACAGCCTTGAGTGCCGGGGGGTCTCAGCCCATGGGATGAAGGACCTGTGCTCCTGTGCCAAGGGCACAGAGGCAGAAAAAGACTGGGGGCTGTTCCGTATGGGAACAGACTGAGGTGACCAGAAGCTCAGTGCAAGGCGTGCTGTCTCACAGCCTGCACAGGAAAGGCTGGTGGACCCTTGGTGGAATTTGAACCAGGTCTGTGGATTGGATGGCTGTGCTGTATCTGTGTTCATTTCCTGACTTGGACAGTCTTGTGTTGGGGTGACAAAGAGTGTCCTTGTTTTTAGGAGGTACACAGTGGGATATTTAGGGATGAGGGCACTGCTATGGTCTAAAGGTTCTGTCTCCCAAAAAGTCATCTGTTGAAACCTAATCACCAAGGTGATGGTATTAGGAGGTGGGGCCTTTGGGAGGTGAGTGGCACCCTCATGCATGGGATTAGTGCCCTTACACAAGTGGCCTGAAGGAGCTTCCCCTTCCTCTACGTGAGGATGCAGGGAGAAGGTGCGGTCTATGAAGAAGAGGGCAGGCCCTCACCAGACACTGAACCTGCTGACACCTTAATCTTGGACTTCCAGCCTCCAGAACTGTGAGAAACACATTTCTGTTGTTTATAAGCCACCCAGGCACAATGTCAGGGTATATATAGCCAATATATGTCAGCGTATATATATACAACCCCTTGTATGAGATAGGTGACATATCCTGACTATATATATATACACACACACACACTCACATATATACATACACTGACATACATATATATTTGATATATATGTATATATAGAGAGAAGGTGATGAAGCAATGTAGTGTTATTAACAATTATGAACAATTAACTACACAGTTGATAACAATATTAACAATTGGAACGTCTAGGTGAAGGGGAAAAGGGAGCTTTTTGTACTGTTCTTACAACTTTTCTACACACTGGTAATCTCTTCGTAATCTACCTTCCAGGGTTTTTGAAAGGACCAGATGAAATAATGTTAAATCTCTATTAAAAGATTTTTAATGCAAACATATGTAATTACCTTGAGCATGTCTCATTTACTTATTAGCCATCTTCCTGCACGAGACTGTGATCTCCACGAGAGCAGGGCCTTGCCCTTTACATCCTGCTAGATCTCCCTGCTTGGAATGGTGCCTGGCATAACAAATACTAAAATATATTTCAGTAAAAATACTCAAATATCCGTCGAGTAATAAATGAATCGCAGAAATTGGGTTAATTTTATACTTATCATTATTATAATATCATGATGTATATGTTAGTAAAGAGAACTGTAATCACCTTTAGTCTGCCTCTTAGAAATCTTGAAACCTGTTTGGAAATCTACTAGCTTATTGATTTGTTATTAGAGTAATTACTGTTATGTAACAAAAATATACTTCTACATAATTAAGTATATTCATTTGCATGATAGAATTTGATCACTTTCTTACTGTAGTGGTTGAAGAGAACTGTCATTTAAACAGTGCAGATAAAGCCCTGAGAAATAAGTGTGCATTTCCTATTACAGAAACATTCTCCAAGAGACATTTGAAAGGACCTAGGATGAAGCCCCGGCATGGCCCTGCGTGGAGCCAGGACTTGGGTTTTGTACAGTTGCATGAACTGCCAGTGGCTGTCTTAGAATAAAGTGCTCTATAAAAAATGTTTTCTAGCAGATAGTACCTTCTCATCGTACAAAAGCTTGGGTAAATTTTCAGGGTGGATGCAAAGTCAAGCAGGATCATCAGCAAAGAGAGGGACGATAAATGAAGAAACATTTGTTCTGATCAGAGCCAACGCCGTGTGAATAATATTCCGCAGTTTGTCACTCCAGCTGCCGGAACAGAACATTCCAGGGAGGTGGGATTTGCCCCATTGCTTTACTGGAAACAGTGGGCGGGGGTGCAAATCTGGTTCTTACGAAAAGACAACTTCAGCCCTGAAGAGCCAAGATGTAGTCCCAGCGCCTCAGAGAATGTGTCTGGCATGAAGTGTAAGCAGCAGATGTAGCTCTGTTATTCCTAATAACACAGACTACAGAAATCGTTCTTTCCTTTTTTCTATTCCTCTTTAAGCTGCTTCACATACCTTCACCATCCCATAAGTCAAAATCTGCCGCTGCGATTCCCTATTTCTTTTTTTCTGTAACTGGGGAAAATCCCTTACCACACGACTTTCCCTTCCTACCTTTCATCCCTGTAATTTCAGAATATGAACTTAAAATAATCTTAGGGAGAAACTGAGAAAGACTAGCAGTATAAAGGATATAAAATGTGGAAGGCACATTCAAATACCAAGATTTCAAAGCTAAATAGAACTATGGATTCAGCAGTCTGAAATTCCTGATGCATGGAATTTCTAACACGATACCGAGTAAAATATCTTTATCTGTGTATCTGACTCTATTCGGCCTTTTTTCTCTCACTTACATTTTGAATTTCATCCTTTTGAGTTTCGTATCTCACCCTAGGTGCCTGAAATTCTGTGTGTATGTGTACCGCCCACATCACTGCCCAATTTGGGAGCAGTCCTAGTTACATTTTATTTACTACAGAATCATAAATAGATGTACTGTAATATCAAAGGCACTTTCATAAGCCATCTGTTGACAATATTCTAGATCTTCTCACAAGTCATATCTTATTAAAAGCCTGATTCATACAGACCAGATGTCCAACAGTCAGGAAATGGCTTAGTAAATGATGGTACATCAAGATCATGGAATATTATGTCATCATTAAAGTTATAATTACAAAGTCTATTTTGAAACACAAGACATTTTATAATTTTATGAAAAAATACATAGGAAGTAGGTATTCTCTGCTGATAACTATGCTAAATATTGATGTACTGGAATAAGTTAAAGGTAATATGCAAAAATGGTGAGGATATATATTGTTTGAAAAATTATTTAATCTTGGCCAGGCACAGTGTCTCACACCTGTAATCTCAGCACTTTGGGAGGCTGAGGCAGGCAAATCACAAGGTCAGGAGATCAAGACCGTCCTGGCTAACACAGTGAAACCTCATCTCTACCAAAAACACAAAAAATTAGCTGGGCGTGGTGATTTTTTGTAGCCCCAGCTACTCGGGAGGGTGAGGCAGGAGAATTGCTTGAACCCGGGAGGCGTGAGCCGAGATCACACCACTGCACTCTAGCCTGGGCGACAGAATGAGACTTTGTCTCAAAATACACACACACACACACACACACACACACATATATATAAATCTTGATGATGATACATTATCCTTAAACAAACAAACAAACAAACATAATTTGCAAAATTTCTGAAGGAAAGTGTGACCCATAGGGTGATCTGGAACTTTATTGTTTATGCACTAAATGCATTTGGTCACAACCCTGCCTGAGAACCCTACGTCGTTTTCTTCCTCCCTGTTTATATTATTTTAACTCTGTAAAGAGAGCTAAGTATGTCTGATTTGCCCAGAACTGTAAGTGGAATGTCAGTGAATGAAGTAGTCAGAGAAACAGTGGGCAAAATTCATTTCTTCATTCAGAGGATATGTACTGGGACATTCACTCTGAACCAAAATCTGGGGGATATCAAGGCAGACGCAGTCCCTTCTAGGCAGAAACACACATCCAATCCCAGGTAGACTTGTCAAGCTTACATTGCACCTCTGCAGTTTTTCCATAAAGAAGACATTTAGATTTCAAGAGCTGGATGGACATTTGCTGTGCTTTACCGCCTGGTACGGTGACTCCAATTTTCTCCTACTATATATAAGAGGCCTTGGTGGGAGGGTGAATTCAGAGGCCTCTCTCCCAAGATAGAAGCAGAGGGGGTCAGGCCATCCTCCTTCCTGGAGGGATATATCCACAGGTGTGGGCATGAGCCCCGAGCCTGGCCCTTCATTTTGCCCGTCTGGACTCTGACTTTTGGGCAAGGGCTGGGAGCAAGGGCCAAGGTTACTCTCAGAAGCTGAACCAGTCCTGGCGGAGGTTGTTGCTGTGTCATTGGGTTTCACAGCTCCCTCGTCTCTGCTGGTTCCCAAGCTTGGTCCTTCGGTCTTCTATTGATTCCACGAACCACACTCACATCCTTGAATACTCCTCATCCACCCCTCTTTCCAATCAATTCCTTTCTGCTTATCTTTGCCCGAGTCATTTTCAGTTGTTTGCGGTCAAGAGCTTTAATCAATACAGAAAGGAACATCATCCACTTGGTTTAACATCGCAGTTAGGAACAAGGCAGACCTAGGGGCAAATCCTGCTTCAATCATTCAGAAATCTGGACAGTTCCTGAAGCTGTGAATGCCTCAGTTTCCTCATCTGAAACTGGGAAGAATGACCACTGCCTCCTTAGTGAAAGCTAATGAGAAAATATAAGCTAAGAGTCTGGCAGTGTGCCCTGCTCATACCAGGAGATTCCAAAGTACTATTTTAAAAATTCCCCTTCCTTTCCTCTCTGTCCTTTTCCTCAAATAAATACTTGAGGAAATCTCTTGGCTGGTAGAACTTTAAAAACAAACAAAGGAAATTAGAATCTATAGTTCTTTGCTCCCTAGTTCCTGGTTTTCTCTCCCATAATAAATGATCATTGGCATAACATTTATATCTGTAGAACTGGATAACTGGATTTTAGTAATTCTAAAATCAGCAGACAGTTTGCTAATGGAATAATCTTCATGTTTGTTGACAACAGTGAGGAATAGAATCATACATTTTTGTTGACAATATTAAAAACCAAAGCTGAAAAGCCCTTTCTGTTCACCGTTGCCCATAAAGGGAGATGCAGGGAATTTACTCCACTGTCAAATGATATATATATATATATATATTTAAACACAACAACAAAGACCCCAAGCTATCTTTCCAAAATGTCAGGACCAACTGGCCCCACAGTTTAATCCAGAGCAGCGGGAGCAGCCACAGCAGCGGGCTCCAGTGAATCGCTCTAGGGATTGGCAAAGTTGACGTCCCATCTCAATCCACGCCTCACTGCAGGAGCAGTGCGTTCAGCCTGGTTGGGAAATAACCATCAAGATCTGGTTTTGTGAATGGTAAGGTCAGACCCATGTATAATCAATCTGAATTCACATAATTCACTTGAGTCTGCTATTCCTCAGTTTACTCATTACATGTGGCTGAACAAAGACTGAGATCCTCTAAAATGTATTATTAATTCATCCATGGACCCGACCAGACAAAGAGGAGCTGGTTCCTAAAAATGATGATCTTATGGCTTTGGAGACAGGAGCGCAGTTCACAAAACTTAGAACGCTGTGGCTGTGGCTCACTCTGGGGCCAGCCTCTCTTGTTCCACCAGACACCTCAGTGGCTGGTGTTTGCAACATATTCTCCATCCACTAATTGAAATGTTACAAATAATTTAATTCTGCAGGATGATTTTATGTGATAAGTAAACAATCCTGCTGATCTCATTTTTCACTCTTTGACCTAGACCCTAGAGAAATGTTCCCAAAGAAGGAAAAGGAATTCGGACTCAGTATTCAAACAACAAGAGTAATTACTCAACAAAGAAGTCAATTAAGCAAATTACCCATGAACTTAGTGGCTTTTAAAGCATAATCATTATTTATTATCTCGCACAGTTTCCACCGGTTAGGAATGTGGGAGTGTCTCGGGGTGTCTCATGAAGCTGGCAGTTACTTGGAGGCTTAGCGGGGCAAAAGGGTCCACTCTGCAGACGACACCCTCACGATGGCAGCCAGCGGGTGCCAGTGGCTGTCTGGAGACCTCAGCTCCTCTCCACGTGCTCTTCTTCACTGTGCTGCTTGTTGCCATAGCATGCTGGCTGTTTTCCCCTGAGCTTGCAAGCCAAGAGTCTAGGTCTGTGGTTCTCAGCTGGGAGCAGTTTTGCCCCCTAATATGGTGTGGATCCGTGTCCACGTCCAAATCTCATGACAAATTGCCATCCCGGTGGATTTCTCATGAATGGTTTAGCACCATCCTTTGGGGCCCTGCTCATGGTAGTGAGTTCTCATGAGATCTGGCTTAAAAGTGCGTGGTGTCTCCCGCCTTCTTGCTCCCGCTTTTACCATGTTTCGTGCCTGCTCCTGCTTTGCTGTCCACCATGAGTAAAAGCTCCCTGAGGCCCCCCAGAAGCAGATGCTGCCATGCTCCCCAGTTCCTGTACCTGCAGAACTATGGGCCAATTGAACCTCTTTTCTTATAAATTACCCAGTCCCAGGTATTTCTTTATAGTAATGTGAGAACAGACTATTACACTCCCTCATCCTGAGGACATTTGGCAAAGCCTGGAGACATTATTTTATGTTTACTGTTGAGCAAAGGGTGCTACTGACATCTGATGCGTAGGCCAGGAGGCTGCTAAACATCTTACAATGTGCAGAACAGCCACCACAATAAATAACTATCTGGTCCAAAGCGTTAACAGAACGGCTGTTGAAAACCCTGGTTACAGGTGGAAGCTGCAGTGTCATTCATGATCTAGCCTCAGAAGTTACCTTTGCTCACGTTCATCATATACCATCAGCCATCCCTGACCCCGTGTGGGAGGGTGCAACACAAGGCCGTGACTGCTGGGAAGCAGGAGCTGTCGGGCACTCTTGGAGCTAAGTCTTCGAGTGGGAGGACTACCAGTGCCTTTTTTCCCCTTTCTGCTTATCTCTATTGTCCGAATTTTCTGGAAGAAAAATATACATTTATGAAATTATAGATATATACATATACATACACACACATCGTATATAATACAAAACAAACATCAAGAACAATGCACTAGGGCTAGGTATAGAGGCTCACACCTGTACTCCTAGCGCTTTGGGAGGCTAAGGTGAGAAGATTGCTTGAGTCCGGGAGCTGGCAATCAGCCTGGGCAACATAGCAAGACCCTATCTATACCAAAAAAAAAAGTTTTAAAAATTAGCTGGGCATGGTGGTGCACGTCTGTAGTTTTCTGGACTAAGCATCTTGCAGTGGGGACCCACTCAGGTGGGAGCATTGCTTGGGCCCAGGAATTCAAGGCTGCAGTGAGCTATGATTGCACCACTGCACTCCAGCCTAGGCAACAGAGGGAGACGGGGTTTCACCATGTTGGCCAGTCAGGTCTCGAACTCCTGACCTCGTGATCCTCCCACCTTGGCCTCCCAAAGTGTGGGGATTACAGGCATGAGCCACCATGCCTGGCCCACTAACTTCTTAAATGAGAGGTCTGTATTACTGCCTACATATCTCCACCTCTCAACCCCCTTTCTGTCCTCACTGAGGCTAATGGGCTGCTAAAGGCAGTGCTTTTCTGCTCTTATTTGCCACAATGTTTCTCAAAGACTGGGCCCCACTCATTTTCAGTAGGATCACCTGGAGTTCTTCTGGACTGAGCATCTTAGGGTGAGAACCTGGCAGAATTGTAGATTTTGGGGAGCTCCCCCTGTGATTCATGCCCACCAAAGTTTAGGCATCTTGGGGTGGGGAGCTGCACAGGAGGCTGAGGTGGGAGCATCGCTTGAGCCTAGGAGTTCAAGGCTGCAGTGAGCTATGATGGTGCCACTGCACTCCAGTCTGGGCGACGGAGGGAGACTATCTATTAAAAAGAAGAAGAAGAACAATGCACTAAATTCTCAGCTACGTTGCCCAAGCTGATCTCAGACCCCCATACTCAAGCAATCCTCCCACCTCAGCCACCAGCTGGTCCTCAAGTTCATCCTCATAGGTGAGACGCTGCTTCTTCCCACGAGCTGTATTTTGGTGCCTCTTTCAAAGGCAGAACTGGATCTGATTTGCAACAGAAATTCTCATGATGTGAAACGGTACACAATGAAAAAGAAGAGAAAACTGTCCTGAAGAAAATGACTAAAGTTTGATCTCATTTCCTTTCCCTTTTTTGCTAGTTATTTATAATTGAACTTGAGATTCATCTTGGCTTCTTTGGACTTTCCATCTGAAGGCGGGACTTGAATCTTTACTGAGTAACACAGATCAGAATGATCCATCTGACCCAGTTAATATTTAGCACAAAGAAGCAAAGAAGGAAACGATTGGGCAAAGACGGAAGGGGGTTTGGAAGATCAAAGTATTTAACTCTGTCACTTTGTAGCCTACAACATCAGATATTATCAGTGGCATTAGATGGCTGATACAGTCAGAAATGTGCTGTCTTGAAAGACATATCTGTCTTTAAAAAACAAAACTAACGTGTCAAGCAGACCAAGGCCCTTATCTCCTGGTTAAATATTTGCATTTATTGAGTCAGAAGGGTGTGGACTGGGGCTGGTGGGGCCCGGGGGATGCAGTTGTAGAGGAGACTTAAGAGGCAGGAACACACTGCACCCGAGGTCAGCATCAGCAGGAAACAAGGGCTCTTGGGGGATACCGTTCTGGGAAGGAATCCTCAGTAGGCCTGCTGCATCCTCATCCAGTCCCCAGGTTTCCCATCAGGCAGGTTCCTGTGTGCAGACTGTGGCCCGCTCTAGGTACCTGCTCCTTTTTCTCTCTGCAAATGGCCTTTTCTAGTGTGGGCTTTATAGATGGGTCCTTCTGGCAACAGGAGAGAGAGATGTGCCTATCCCGTAGCTCCAATCATAAGATCGCCGCTTATGCAGGAGGAGATTGCTTTGCACTGGCTTTCAAGGCAGTTCCAGGCCCTCAGTTCCTAGAAACATAGAAGGAACTGATCTCATGCCCATTATCTGGCCCAGGTGAAATCCTGAACACTCTTCAAAGTCACACAAAGGCTCAGTTTGAATGCCACGTCATTCTCTCCTGTTAGCCTCTGGTGGGTCTAGAGCATGGCTTCAGAGAACCTTAGTGTCCTGATTTCTTCCTGTTTGAAGGCTGCCTCATGATGGAGAGACAGAAGCAAAGCTGTCTCTACATGGAGAGGTGGCATTTAGGCATTTGGAAGCATTAAAGGTGGCTAGAGTGATAGGAGGGGACAGATGTTACAAAAGAGGTATTTGCCCTTTAACGTGTTAATATAATGGTAAATTTAAAAGATAGATTTTCAACATTGCATATAAACTTATATAAAGTTTAATGACAAAAATATATGTCAAGTTACATACACATACATACCTGGGACAAAAATGACTGGGAGAAAAAAAAATCAAAATAATAACAGTGGTTTATTCTGAGTAGTAGCATTATGAGTGATTTATTTCTTTCTAAGCATGTATTGAACTTATAATATGAAAAACAAAACCCTATAAATATCATCTAAAAATTATATACAAGTTCTAGAGGAGGCAAATTGAGTCCAGGTTAAACCACATTCCAGGAGAGTTAAGTCAGAATTCTCTTCCTCTAAACACCGATTGCATCGCTAATTTCCTGTGCTCCGTGAATTGACCTAATTTGCGCTCCAGCAATGCCCTGCCTCTCTCCCTCCTACATGGGGCGGCAAGTCCCCGGCAGCCTGGAGGCTATTCAAGCTCCACAAGCCCTCAGATGAGCATTTTCATCACACAGATGTTAGACACGGCCCGTTAAAAGAAGTGAGACAATGCCACAGCAATTTAACCCAGGGAAGAAGAAAGAACGCGTAAAAAGCCATACGGTTTCATAGAATAACAAAGAACATCTGTCTCCAGACTCATGGGCTGCGAACATCTCTAAGAACAAAGCCCGCTGCCAGCCTTTCTGGAACAGGATTTTGCTGCTTCTAGTCAGAATGAAGCCACACAGATCCCTTTTCCACTGCTGAGGCAGAACTCTCTTTTCTGACTAACTCCCTAGTTTGGTTAGAGACCTCTGTAACGGTCAACTCGTTGGCTCTGGAGTGTCAGGAGGTGAGGCCACTGCCTCTGTGAAGTTGGCCTTTTCAGGACGAGCCCAGGGCCTCGGGCAGAAGTGCAACTGGCCGAGGGTTCCACAGAGACTCAAGAACAAACTCGAGAGCAGGTGTGGGGCCAAGACAGTCGCTGGGCACCATTGGAAACAAGAGGCTGCCTGAACAACACGCCTTCAGCAGTTTGGCAAGGAGAAACCTGTCTGAAAGGGGTGGAGGCTTGCCTTTGCCATCACCTGCTCTGGTTCTGGAGGGTTTGGTGCTCACCGAGCTCTGTTCTCTTTACCTCTCATGCTCATGTCTTTTCCTGCTGGTCCAGGGGGCTGCTTGCCTCTGCAGAGGGTGTCTTCCTGTCCCTCTTTGCTTTGTAAAGTCTCAGAGAGGAGAGATTGTGAGTCTTGGCATGGAGAACACAGTGTTTTCTGAACTGTGGCTTGGGATGCATTAGTGGGTTGAGAAATCAGTTTTGTGGGCTGAAGCCAGCATTTAAAATGTAAAGGAAGATGAAGAAACGGAATGGAATAGGAATGAATGAACTGAATTGAAAATATTGGTCTATTGTATATGGTAAGGGTGAGTATGATTTACTAGAACTTACATGAAATCTGGTTTCAGTTTTATGAAACATACATACAGTTTTATGCACATACATAGATATGTGTAGGTGGTGACTGTGTACTTGGCTGGGATATAAAATGTATTTAAGAGTCATGGCCAGACAGATTTAGAAGCCAGTGGCTTAGGTAGATGTTGCTTATACGGGACTGTGGAACAAGAAGGGATACATATTTGGTCTTTTCCCCCAGTTCCTGGCACAGAGCTTGGAATTTCCTGAGTGATGGGAGTGTTTTTTGTTGTTTATAATGAGCCTCTTTCATCACACCTGAGTTTATGCTATGGAGGTGACTCCTGTTGGGGGCTCGTTGACAGCGGAATCAACCATGTGATTAGAAAGGGGGAATTTTCAGCTCCAATCCTGACCTTCAAGGAACGGAGAGGAGCGAGAGATTTTTAATCACCAACAGCCAAGGATTTAATCAATTGTACCCGCATAATGAAACTTCCCCAAATCCCTGAACCATGCGGTTTGCTTCTGGGGTGGTGAACACAGAGGTGCAAGGGTGGCGCACCCAGAGAGGGTCAGGAAGCCCATGCTGGCCCCTCTCATCACTCATCTTGTGCGTCTCTTCTATTTAGCGGTTCCTCCTTGCACCCTTTACAACAAACTGGTAAATGCAAGTAAAGCGTTTTCCTGAGTTCTGTGAGTGAATTATCAAGCCTGAAGGGGAGTGTCATGGGAACACTCAGATCTGTATTCACCAAATAGAAGCATCGGAGCCCAGGCCATTCATTTGCAGCAGGAGTGTGAGGCGGGAGCTGTCTAATGGGGCTGCGCCCCCACCCTGTGGGGTCTCTGCTAACTCCCGGAAGTTAGTTCCAGAAGCAAAGGAAGGGCAGCTACACCCTTGGCACTGAAGCACGGATTGTGCTATGGAAAAGCCCACACATTTGGTGTCAGAAGTGGAGTCGGAAAAAAGACAACACAGGGCCAAGAAGGAAGAACTGTGGTCCACCATGATTTTCTGTGTCTTCTACACAGGCTGGCAATGACTGTGCGGCTCAGTCAGCATCTTTCCCTCCATGGATACCGTGCTCCTAAGCGAGTTTACTCTGCTGCTCCTGCAAGTGAGAAGCTGAGCGTCCACCTGTGTGCCGCTTCTCCCTGCTCTGCCTGCCACTAAATCTGCTCCTTCCTGGCACAGACAAGGAGCATATTATCTGTGTCATTTACTTAGAAATTAACAAAATAGGACAGGCGCAGTGGCTCACGCCTGTAATCCCAACACTTTGGGAGGCCAAGGCAGGCAGATCACCTGAGGTCAGGAGTTCGAGGCCAGCCTGGCCAACATGGCAAAACCCCATCTCCACTAAAAATACAAAAATCAGCTGGGCATGGTGGTGTGTGCCTGGAGGCTGAGGCAGGAGAATCGCTTGAACCAGGAAGGTGGAGGTTGCAGTGAGCCGATAGCATGCCACTGTACACCAACCTGGGCAAAGAGAGCTAAATTCTGTCTGGAAGAAAGAAAAAAAAAAAAAGAAAAGAAAAAGGAAAGAAAAATAAATAAATTAACAAAACACTGTCATGATATTAGTGACTTCTTTCTGGGTGTGCGTCTTCACACTCTAATAAGGGGGAGTGCTACCAAAACCAGTCAGAAGCTGTTTTGTCTAGCCTGATAATCTTTATATATACTTTATATATATATATATATATATATATATATATATATATATATACACGAATTCTCGCTCTGTCACCAGGTTAGAGTGCAGTAGTGCGATCTCGACTCACTGCAACCTCTGCCTCCCTAGTTCAAGTGATTCTTCTGCCTCAGCCTCTTGAGTATTTGGGACTACAGGCTCGCACCACCATGCCTGGCTAATTTTTGTATTTTTAGTAGAGACAGGGGTTCACCATATTGGCCAGGCTGGTATTGAACTCCTGACCTTGTGATCTGCCCGCCTCGGCCTCCCAAAGTGCTGGGATAACAGGCGTGAGCCACTGTGCCTGGCCCAAACCCAATATTAAGAAGCAGTGTTCACCCATTACATTGCAAAGATGAAAAAACATACCAAGAGTGGGCATGCATTTGGGGAAAGAAACATTTTTACACACTGCTGATGAGAATATAAATTGAAGCAGTGTTTTTGGAGAGTGCTGAGTTATTGATTGCTATGTAACAAACGAACCCCAAACTCAGTGGCCTAAAACAATATTCACCAACCACTTTATTCCTTCTTATGATTCTGTGGGTCCATTGGGCTTAGCTGGATGGTTCTTCTGCTATGCATGTTGTTGGCTGGGACTGGAGTCATCTAGTGGCTCATCTGGACTCGCACATCTCAGATGGGTCACATACATGGTTATAGCTGGCAGTTGGCACTGGCTGTGGGCTGGGAGCTCAGGTTGGGCTCAAGTGAGACATCTACACATAGCCTCTGCATGTAACTTGCCATTTTTCAGCAAAATGGCTAGTTTTTAAGAGAGTGTGCCTTTTTAAGGCACATTTTCCAAGGGGCAGGAAGTGGAAGCTGACAGGCCAATTAAAAGTTACATCCATGGGCACAGCATCACTTCCACCATATTGCATTGCTCAAAGCAGTCACAAGGTCCACCAAAGCAGGTGGAGAGGAACACGTTTTGACAGAGGAGGAACAAGTCCACACTGCACTGCAGAAGCGTGTGTAGGATGAGAGATGTATTGTGACTGTCTTTGGAGAATTTAATATGCTGCAGAAAGTAACTGGGTAATGTTTATTAAAAATTCCTAATATCTCTATATCTTTTGTTCTGAGCAACTCTGCTCCAAAAATTTATTCTAAATACGTAGTGATAGATATTTCTAAAGACTTGACTATCAGGTGGACATTTCAATTTCCTTCTTAATAGGTTAAAATTAGAAAGTATTCTCATGCCCCCAAATAGGAAATTGATTAATGGTTGTATACCCTACTATATTGTCTAAAAGTGACCCTAAAAAATAATACACAGGGTAAATCATGTCAACACTCATTATTTTAGAGAAATAGTGTTCTGGGATATTTTTCTTGGCAGGGTGGAGCTTGACAGGGATCACTTTACCCATGTTTCTCAGTATGTTGGCTTTGAAGTTTGCTGGGGAGCATGGGGGCAAACTCACATGGGTCAGAGAGCTTTCTCAGAGGAAAGGGACCAAAACTTCAACCCTGTCATGGGTCAAATAAAATGTTTATTCTAAAATTCCGTCAGGTATTCCTCATCTAAGTCATGGAAATTGACTGGAACTTATATAAAGCTTATAGCTTTACCTGACTTAAGGTCTTCTCCCTCAAGGACAAACTGTGGAGAGGTTAGCCCTGATCTGATAATTGGGAAGGTCTCTTTATTTAACTATTTCATTTTATTCTATTAATGGTCTGAGTATTATAATGGTCTGATTCTATTTTATTATATGAATTACTCTTCTGTTTGCCCATTTAAAAATAATCAAAAATATTTAAAATAATCTACCCATACCTCTTGAAGTCCTCAATCTCCTCCTTGAAAATCAAGCTCTTGTTACTTAGGATACTTTTTGTGGTTTTTTAAAAAAATCAGTTCACATTGTATTTATTTATTTATTTATTTTTGAGATGGAGTCTCTCCCTGTTGCCCAGGCTGGAGTGCAGTGGCACGATCTCGGCTTACTGCAAGCTCCACCTCCGGGGTTCAAGGGATTCTCCTGCCTCAGTCTCCTGAGTAGCTGGGACTACAGGCACATTCCACCATGCCCAGTTAATTTTTTGGGTTTTGTTTGTTTGTTTTAGTAGAGATGGGGTTTCACCATGTTAGCCAGGATGGTCTTGACCTCTTGACCTTGTGATCATCCTGACTCGGCCTCCCAAAGTGCTGGGATTACAGGCGTGAGCCACTGTGCCCGGCCTCAAAATTTTAATTATAGTTTCATATTCTAATGGGTAACACATTTGCATGGTTCACAATTCAAAAGGTACAGCTGGATATACTGGGGGCAGTCTCTTTCTCATGCCTGTCTCCTAGCCATCCTATTCCACTCCCCAGAACCAGACAGTGTCTCCCAGCCATCCTATTCCACTCCCCAGAACCAGACAGTGTCTCCCAGCCATCCTATTCCACTCCCCAGAACCAGACAGTGGCTTCCTAGCCATCCTATTCCACTCCCCAGAACCAGACAGTGGCTTCCTAGCCATCCTATTCCACTCCCCAGAACCAGACAGTGTCTCCCAGCCATCCTATTCCACTCCCCAGAACCAGACAGTGTCTCCCAGCCATCCTATTCCACTCCCCAGAACCAGACAGTGTCTCCCAGCCATCCTATTCCACTCCCCAGAACCAGACAGTGGCTTCCTAGCCATCCTATTCCACTCCCCAGAACCAGACAGTGGCTTCCTAGCCATCCTATTCCACTCCCCAGAACCAGACAGTGGCTTCCTAGCCATCCTATTCCACTCCCCAGAACCAGACAGTGTCTCCCAGCCATCCTATTCCACTCCCCGGAACCAGACAGTGGCTTCCTAGCCATCCTATTCCACTCCCCAGAACCAGACAGTGGCTTCCTAGCCATCCTATTCCACTCCCCAGAACCAGACAGTGGCTTCCTAGCCATCCTATTCCACTCCCCAGAACCAGACAGTGTCTCCCAGCCATCCTATTCCACTCCCCGGAACCAGACTGGCTTCCTAGCCATCCTATTCCACTCCCCAGAACCAGACAGTGGCTTCCTAGCCATCCTATTCCACTCCCCAGAACCAGACAGTGGCTTCCTAGCCATCCTATTCCACTCCCCAGAACCAGACAGTGGCTTCCTAGCCATCCTATTCCACTCCCCAGAACCAGACAGTGTCTCCCAGCCATCCTATTCCACTCCCCGGAACCAGACAGTGGCTTCCAAGCCATCCTATTCCACTCCCCGGAACCAGACAGTGGCTTCCAAGCCATCCTATTCCACTCCCCGGAACCAGACAGTGGCTTCCAAGCCATCCTATTCCACTCCCCAGAACCAGACAGTGTCTCCTAGCCATCCTATTCCACTCCCCAGAACCAGACAGTGGCTTCCAAGCCATCCTATTCCACTCCCCAGAACCAGACAGTGGCTTCCAAGCCATCCTATTCCACTCCCCAGAACCAGACAGTGGCTTCCTAACCATCCTATTCCACTCCCCAGAACCAGACAGTGGCTTCCTAGCCATCCTATTCCACTCCCCAGAACCAGACAGTGGCTTCCAAGCCATCCTATTCCACTCCCCAGAACCAGACAGTGGCTTCCTAGCCATCCTATTCCACTCCTCAGAACCAGACAGTGGCTTCCTAGCCATCCTATTCCACTCCTCAGAACCAGACAGTGGCATCCAAGCCATCCTATTCCACTCCCCAGAACCAGACAGTGGCTTCCCAGCCATCGTATTCCACTCCTCAGAACCAGACAGTGGCTTCCCAGCCATCCTATTCCACTCCTCAGAACCAGACAGTGGCTTCCCAGCCATCCTATTCCACTCCTCAGAACCAGACAGTGGCTTCCCAGCCATCCTATTCCACTCCTCAGAACCAGACAGTGCCTTCCCAGCCATCCTATTCCACTCCTCAGAACCAGACAGTGGCTTCCCAGCCATCCTATCCACTCCCCAGAACCAGACAGTGGCTTCCCAGCCATCCTATTCCACTCCCCAGAACCAGACAGTGGCTTCCTAGCCATCCTATTCCACTCCCCAGAACCAGACAGTGGCTTCCAAGCCATCCTATTCCACTCCTCAGAACCAGACAGTGGCTTCCAAGCCATCCTATTCCACTCCCCAGAACCAGACAGTGGCTTCCAAGCCATCCTATTCCACTCCTCAGAACCAGACAGTGGCTTCCAAGCCATCCTATTCCACTCCCCAGAACCAGACAGTGGCTTCCTAGCCATCCTATTCCACTCCCCAGAACCAGACAGTGGCTTCCTAGCCATCCTATTCCACTCCCCAGAACCAGACAGTGGCTTCCAAGCCATCCTATTCCACTCCCCAGAACCAGACAGTGGCTTCCTAGCCATCCTATTCCACTCCCCAGAACCAGACAGTGGCTTCCTAGCCATCCTATTCCACTCCCCAGAACCAGACAGTGGCTTCCAAGCCATCCTATTCCACTCCCCAGAACCAGACAGTGGCTTCCTAGCCATCCTATTCCACTCCTCAGAACCAGACAGTGGCTTCCTAGCCATCCTATTCCACTCCTCAGAACCAGACAGTGGCTTCCAAGCCATCCTATTCCACTCCCCAGAACCAGACAGTGGCGTCCCAGCCATCGTATTCCACTCCTCAGAACCAGACAGTGGCTTCCCAGCCATCCTATTCCACTCCCCAGAACCAGACAGTGGCTTCCCAGCCATCCTATTCCACTCCCCAGAACCAGACAGTGGCTTCCCAGCCATCCTATTCCACTCCCCAGAACCAGACAGTGGCTTCCCAGCCATCCTATTCCACTCCCCAGAACCAGACAGTGGCTTCCCAGCCATCCTATTCCACTCCCCAGAACCAGACAGTGGCTTCCAAGCCATCCTATTCCACTCCCCAGAACCAGACAGTGGCTTCCCAGCCATCCTATTCCACTCCCCAGAACCAGACAGTGGCTTCCCAGCCATCCTATTCCACTCCCCAGAACCAGACAGTGGCTTCCTAGCCATCCTATTCCACTCCCCAGAACCAGACAGTGGCTTCCTAGCCATCCTATTCCACTCCCCAGAACCAGACAGTGGCTTCCTAGCCATCCTATTCCACTCCCCAGAACCAGACAGTGTCTCCCAGCCATCCTATTCCACTCCCCGGAACCAGACAGTGGCTTCCAAGCCATCCTATTCCACTCCCCAGAACCAGACAGTGGCTTCCCAGCCATCCTATTCCACTCCCCAGAACCAGACAGTGGCTTCCTAGCCATCCTATTCCACTCCCCAGAACCAGACAGTGTCTCCCAGCCATCCTATTCCACTCCCCGGAACCAGACAGTGGCTTCCAAGCCATCCTATTCCACTCCCCGGAACCAGACAGTGGCTTCCAAGCCATCCTATTCCACTCCCCAGAACCAGACAGTGGCTTCCAAGCCATCCTATTCCACTCCCCAGAACCAGACAGTGTCTCCTAGCCATCCTATTCCACTCCCCAGAACCAGACAGTGGCTTCCAAGCCATCCTATTCCACTCCCCAGAACCAGACAGTGGCTTCCAAGCCATCCTATTCCACTCCCCAGAACCAGACAGTGGCTTCCTAGCCATCCTATTCCACTCCCCAGAACCAGACAGTGGCTTCCTAGCCATCCTATTCCACTCCCCAGAACCAGACAGTGGCTTCCAAGCCATCCTATTCCACTCCCCAGAACCAGACAGTGGCTTCCTAGCCATCCTATTCCACTCCTCAGAACCAGACAGTGGCTTCCTAGCCATCCTATTCCACTCCTCAGAACCAGACAGTGGCTTCCAAGCCATCCTATTCCACTCCCCAGAACCAGAGAGTGGCTTCCCAGCCATCGTATTCCACTCCTCAGAACCAGACAGTGGCTTCCCAGCCATCCTATTCCACTCCTCAGAACCAGACAGTGGCTTCCCAGCCATCCTATTCCACTCCCCAGAACCAGACAGTGGCTTCCCAGCCATCCTATTCCACTCCCCAGAACCAGACAGTGGCTTCCAAGCCATCCTATTCCACTCCCCAGAACCAGACAGTGGCTTCCTAGCCATCCTATTCCACTCCCCAGAACCAGACAGTGGCTTCCAAGCCATCCTATTCCACTCCCCAGAACCAGACAGTGGCTTCCAAGCCATCCTATTCCACTCCCCAGAACCAGACAGTGGCTTCCAAGCCATCCTATTCCACTCCTCAGAACCAGACAGTGGCTTCCAAGCCATCCTATTCCACTCCCCAGAACCAGACAGTGGCTTCCTAGCCATCCTATTCCACTCCCCAGAACCAGACAGTGGCTTCCTAGCCATCCTATTCCACTCCCCAGAACCAGACAGTGGCTTCCAAGCCATCCTATTCCACTCCCCAGAACCAGACAGTGGCTTCCTAGCCATCCTATTCCACTCCCCAGAACCAGACAGTGGCTTCCTAGCCATCCTATTCCACTCCCCAGAACCAGACAGTGGCTTCCAAGCCATCCTATTCCACTCCCCAGAACCAGACAGTGGCTTCCTAGCCATCCTATTCTACTCCCCAGAACCAGACAGTGGCTTCCTAGCCATCCTATTCCACTCCTCAGAACCAGACAGTGGCTTCCATGCCATCCTATTCCACTCCCCAGAACCAGACAGTGGCTTCCTAGCCATCGTATTCCACTCCTCAGAACCAGACAGTGGCTTCCCAGCCATCCTATTCCACTCCTCAGAACCAGACAGTGGCTTCCCAGCCATCCTATTCCACTCCTCAGAACCAGACAGTGGCTTCCCAGCCATCCTATTCCACTCCTCAGAACCAGACAGTGGCTTCCCTGCCATCCTATTCCACTCCCCAGAACCAGACAGTGGCTTCCAAGCCATCCTATTCCACTCCCCAGAACCAGACAGTGGCTTCCTAGCCATCCTATTCCACTCCCCAGAACCAGACAGTGGCTTCCTAGCCATCCTATTCCACTCCCCAGAACCAGACAGTGGCTTCCAAGCCATCCTATTCCACTCCTCAGAACCAGACAGTGGCTTCCTAGCCATCCTATTCCACTCCCCAGAACCAGACAGTGGCTTCCAAGCCATCCTATTCCACTCCCCAGAACCAGACAGTGGCTTCCAAGCCATCCTATTCCACTCCCCAGAACCAGACACTGGCTTCCTAGCCATCCTATTCCACTCCCCAGAACCAGACAGTGGCTTCCAAGCCATCCTATTCCACTCCTCAGAACCAGACAGTGGCTTCCAAGCCATCCTATTCCACTCCCCAGAACCAGACAGTGGCTTCCAAGCCATCCTATTCCACTCCCCAGAACCAGACAGTGGCTTCCAAGCCATCCTATTCCACTCCCCAGAACCAGACAGTGGCTTCCTAGCCATCCTATTCCACTCCCCAGAACCAGACAGTGGCTTCCTAGCCATCCTATTCCACTCCCCAGAACCAGACAGTGGCTTCCAAGCCATCCTATTCCACTCCCCAGAACCAGACAGTGGCTTCCTAGCCATCCTATTCCACTCCCCAGAACCAGACAGTGGCTTCCTAGCCATCCTATTCCACTCCCCAGAACCAGACAGTGGCTTCCTAGCCATCCTATTCCACTCCCCAGAACCAGACAGTGGCTTCCAAGCCATCCTATTCCACTCCTCAGAACCAGACAGTGGCTTCCTAGCCATCCTATTCCACTCCCCAGAACCAGACAGTGGCTTCCTAGCCATCCTATTCCACTCCTCAGAACCAGACAGTGGCTTCCTAGCCATCCTATTCCACTCCCCAGAACCAGACAGTGGCTTCCTAGCCATCCTATTCCACTCCCCAGAACCAGACAGTGGCTTCCAAGCCATCCTATTCCACTCCCCGGAACCAGACAGTGGCTTCCTAGCCATCCTATTCCACTCCTCAGAACCAGACAGTGGCTTCCTAGCCATCCTATTCCACTCCTCAGAACCAGACAGTGGCTTCCAAGCCATCCTATTCCACTCCCCAGAACCAGACAGTGGCTTCCTAGCCATCGTATTCCACTCCTCAGAACCAGACAGTGGCTTCCCAGCCATCCTATTCCACTCCTCAGAACCAGACAGTGGCTTCCCAGCCATCCTATTCCACTCCTCAGAACCAGACAGTGGCTTCCCAGCCATCCTATTCCACTCCCCAGAACCAGACAGTGGCTTCCCAGCCATCCTATTCCACTCCTCAGAACCAGACAGTGGCTTCCCAGCCATCCTATTCCACTCCCCAGAACCAGACAGTGGCTTCCAAGCCATCCTATTCCACTCCCCAGAACCAGACCGTGGCTTCCTAGCCATCCTATTCCACTCCCCAGAACCAGAGAGTGGCTTCCTAGCCATCCTATTCCACTCCTCAGAACCAGACAGTGGCTTCCTAGCCATCCTATTCCACTCCCCAGAACCAGACAGTGGCTTCCTAGCCATCCTATTCCACTCCCCAGAACCAGGCAGTGGCTTCCAAGCCATCCTATTCCACTCCCCAGAACCAGACAGTGGCTTCCTAGCCATCCTATTCCACTCCCCAGAACCAGACAGTGGCTTCCTAGCCATCCTATTCCACTCCCCAGAACCAGACAGTGGCTTCCTAGCCATCCTATTCCACTCCCCAGAACCAGACAGTGGCTTCCAAGCCATCCTATTCCACTCCTCAGAACCAGACAGTGGCTTCCAAGCCATCCTATTCCACTCCCCAGAACCAGACAGTGGCTTCCTAGCCATCCTATTCCACTCCTCAGAACCAGACAGTGGCTTCCTAGCCATCCTATTCCACTCCTCAGAACCAGACAGTGGCTTCCAAGCCATCCTATTCCACTCCCCAGAACCAGACAGTGGCTTCCTAGCCATCCTATTCCACTCCCCAGAACCAGACAGTGGCTTCCTAGCCATCCTATTCCACTCCTCAGAACCAGACAGTGGCTTCCAAGCCATCCTATTCCACTCCCCAGAACCAGACAGTGGCTTCCTAGCCATCCTATTCCACTCCCCAGAACCAGACAGTGGCTTCCTAGCCATCCTATTCCACTCCTCAGAACCAGACAGTGGCTTCCTAGGCATCCTATTCCACTCCCCAGAACCAGACAGTGGCTTCATAGCCATCCTATTCCACTCCCCAGAACCAGACAGTGGCTTCCTAGCCATCCTATTCCACTCCCCAGAACCAGACAGTGGCTTCCTAGCCATCCTATTCCACTCCTCAGAACCAGACAGTGGCTTCCTAGCCATCCTATTCCACTCCTCAGAACCAGACAGTGGCTTCCTAGCCATCCTATTCCACTCCTCAGAACCAGACAGTGGCTTCCAAGCCATCCTATTCCACTCCTCAGAACCAGACAGTGGCTTCCAAGCCATCCTATTCCACTCCTCAGAACCAGACAGTGGCTTCCTAGCCATCCTATTCCACTCCTCAGAACCAGACAGTGGCTTCCTAGCCATCCTATTCCACTCCTCAGAACCAGACAGTGGCTTCCAGAATCTTGTATATCCTTTCAGAGATATTCTAAGCATAATATGAGTGAATATATCTATCATTCTCCCTCTGTCCTTTTTTACAAATAGTGGCACATTATATACATTGCTTTTCCTCACAGGCTTTTTTTCCTACTTAAAAACGTACCTTGGAGCAGAGCAGCAGTGCGAGGAACTTAGGGAAAGTTCTCTCCCAGAAGGACAGCTATTAAGCTAATCAAAGTGAGCAAAATCGGATTAGCCAAAATCTCTGAAGATGGATCAAAGTGCTTACAACAAAGCAAACCTGCGTAAACACAGTAAGAACAGGGGGAGGCTATCCTTTGAGCTAGCGCTTCCCCTCATCACCATAGCTTTGTGTTGCAGAGGAGCTGCTCCAAAGAATTTGAAAGCTGAGTGGCAGCTTCCATCTCCCCCAGTTCCTTGGGGTAGAAGAGCTATTCCCAGTGGATTCCACAGGCGTTGAATATCGGTAGATGTATTTCCCAGAGCTCCATGCTGCAGAAATCCTATACTGAATGGTGGTGGCCGCCAGGTAGTGGAGTCTGTTTTCCCACCCCTACAGAGAAAGGATCTGGGTGGGACTGGTAAAAAATGCAGTCTCCCCTTCCCTCCAGCACTGTGTTGTGGGAGAACTGCTCTGGTGGGCTCGGCAGCTTCCATCTCTTCCAGCTTCTGGAGGTGAAAGAACTATTTCCGGTAGATTTGGTAGCTGGTGAATATTGGTAAGTTCTATCCTTCATTTCCCCGCCCCCAGCTGTGGCTCACAGAAGATCTATACTGAGCTGTCATGGCGCAAGCTCTCACCTCCCAGACACACGCAGCCCCTTCTTGGTAAAGACGACCCAGGTAGGGCTGCCGGGTCCCTGTCATCCTGCATCTCCAGCTCCGGCTCCATAGTGCAAAGTTTCTGCCAAGGAAAGCGTTGGAGCCAGTTTCAAGACTCACAACACACCGTCCTTGCCAAGGGGCTCTACTTTAATTGGATTAGACTATTGAGCAATTTAAGGCCCCAGGTAACTATTGAAAACAATAGAACAATCAACTAGCAATTAGCGGAGATTAACAACTGGGTGTGATACCAATAGGGGCAGACTAGCCAGAAACTGAATGCGGAGATCAAAGAAAGAGACAACCAAAGGGATCCCAGCTAAACCCACAGTCCTCCCAGGTGGTCAGGAGCTCTGTGTGCTTGCCCTGAGCTGAGTCCTCTGAAGGGTGAATGAAGAGGAACTTCTGAGCTGCTATTCCTTGGCTGAACACGAGGCAAACTCACAAACTCCCTGAACAGTGAAAGCAGTCTCGAAGCCACACACAGATCCAGTGGTGCAAACCTGACAGGTTCCGGGGCTTAAGTACAACCTCTGACAAATCAGAGACTGACTAACCATCTGAGCTGACCCGGGGTGACCCACAGAAAACCACAGGCGTACAGAGAAAATTGAGAGGGAAAATGTTTGGGTAGAGACATCCGAGGCTGCACAATGGAGGAGACTAGACTTCACTGAACTAGTCAAGGCAAGACACCGAACAAATACACAATCCCCACAGGGAGAGAAATCAGTATTTAGAGTTGCTACAATATATTAATTAAAATGTTCACTATTTGATGAAAGTTATCAGACACACAAAGAGGCCAGGCACAGTGGTTCATGCCTGTAATCCTAGCACTTTGGGAGGCCGACATGGGCGGATCACTTGAGGTCAGGAGTTGGAGACCAGCCTGGCAACATGGCAAAACCCATCTCTACTAAAAATACCAAAAAAAAAAAAAAAAAAGAATGAGCTGGGCATGGTGGTGCATGCCTGTAATCCTAGCTCCTCAGGGGGCGGAGGCAGGAGAATTGCTTGAACCCAGGAGGCAGAGGTTGCAATGAGCTGGGATCATGCCAATGTACCCCAGCCTGGGTGACAGAGCAAGACTCTGTCTAAAAAAAAAAAAAACACACACAAAGGAACAGGAAAGTGTGACCCATACACAGGACAGCAAAGCAAACAATAGAAATTGCCCGTGAAGTGTGCAGACATTGGGCGTAACAAAGACTTCAAAGCAATTATTATAAACATGTTCAAAGAACTAAGGGAGACCATGGCCAAAGAACTAAAGGAGGGTATCATGGTAATACCTCACCAAATAGAAAATATAAAGAGATTGAAGTTATAAAACTGAATGAAATAAAAATTCTGGAGTTGCAAAGCATGATAATTGAAATGAAAAATTTACTAGAGGCCGGGCGCGGTGGCTCACGCCTGTAATCCCAGCACTTTGGGAGGCCGAGGCGGGCGGATCACAAGGTCAGGAGATCGAGACCACGGTGAAACCCCGTCTCTACTAAAAATACAAAAAAAATTAGCCGGGCGCGGTTGTGGGCGCCTGAAGTCCCAGCTACTCGGGAGGCTGAGGCAGGAGAATGGCGTGAACCCAGGAGGCGGAGCTTGCAGTGAGCCGAGATCGCGCCACTGCACTCCAGCCTGGGCGACAGAGCGAGACTCCGTCTCAAAAAAAAAAAAAAAAAAAAAAAAAAAAAAAAAAAAAAGAAAAATTTACTAGAGAGGCTCAAAAATAGATCTGAGCTGGCAGAAGAAAGTATAAGCAAACCTGAAGATAGATCAATAAAGATTATGAATTGGAGAAACAAAAATAAAAAATAAACGGAACCTCAGAGCAACGTGGGACGCCGTTAAGCACACCAACATATGCATACTGGATGTACCAGAAGGAAAGGAAAGAAAGGAACGGAAAATGTGTCTGAAGAAATGATGGTTGAAAACACCCCAAATTCCTTAAAAAGAATTAATCTATACATCCAAGGAATACAATTAATTCTAAGTAGGGTTAAAACAGAGCCACACCCAGATATATCATAATCAAAACATTGAAAGCCAGCAATAAAGAGACAATCTTGAAAGCCACAAGAGAAAAATGACACATCACAGGCAAAGGAACTCAAATAAAATTAATTGACTTAATCCTCAATATGCTGATTCCCCATCAAAAGTAAGAAGCCAGAAGGCTGTATTCAAAGTGATGGGAAAAACAAAAAATTCAAACCTGTGAATCAAGAATCTTACATCCAGCAAAACTATCTTTTAAAATTGAAGATTAAATAAAGGCATTCTTCGATAAACTTATAAACTAGGAATTTATTGCTTTGAAAAAGAAGAACAAAGTTGTAGGACACACACTTCTTTATTTCAAAGCTTACTACAAAACACCAGTAATCAAGACAGTGTAGTTGTGGCATAAGGATAGCAATATAGATCAATGGGATAGAAATGAGAGTCTAGAAATAAACCTATGTGAAACAAACCCAAATTATTGATAAGGATGCCAAGACCATCCAATGGGGAAAGAAAAGTCTTTTCAACAAATGGTGCTGGAACAAACAGATACACATATGCAGAAGAATGAGATCAGACAATTACCTCCCACCATATACAAAAAAAAAAAAAAAAAACCTCAAAATGGATCAAAGACATAAATGTAAAAGGTAAAACTATAAAACTCTTCAAGGAAAATAGGAGTATATTCTTCATGACCTGGAGCTAGGCAATATTTTTTTAGATATGATACCAAAAGCACAAGCAACAAAAGAAGAAAAATATATATATATAGGATTACATTAAAATTATAAACTTTTGTGCTCATAGAATACCATGAAGAAAAAGACAACACATAGAATGTGAGAATATTTGTAAATCATATATTTGATATGGCACTTGTATCTATAATATATAAAGACATTTTATGAGTCAATAACAAAAGCACAAGTAATCTCATTAAAAAGTGGACAAAGGATATAAATAAAAATTTCTCCAGAGAAGATATACAAATGATCAATAAGCATATTGAAGGATGCTCAACATCAGTAACCATCAGGAAAATGAAAATCAAAACCACAAGATACTGCTTCACAGCCACAAGGATGGCTATAATAAAAAAGATGGATAATAATAATTAGTGTTGGTGAATGAGCAGAATTCAGGAAGCAGAGAATTTGAAAGCCTCATACACTACTGGTGAGGAAACTGATAATTTGAAAGCCTCATACAATACTGCTAGAAATGTAAAATAGTGCAGCTGCTTTGGAACACAGACTTGCAATTCCTCAAAAGATTACACATACAGTTACCATATGACCCAGCAATTCCACTCCTAGGGATATACCCAAGAGAAATGAAATAATATTTATGTACCAAAACTTGAACACAAATCTTCATTAGCAGCATTATTCATAAAAGCCAAAAATTGGAAGCAACCCAAATGTCCTATAACTAGTGAATGAAGGATAATCAAAATGTGTTGTATCTGCTAGAATGTTATCTGGCCATAAAAGGGAAGGAAACCCTGATACATGCTACCATATGGGTAAACATGAAAATGTCATATTAAGTGACAGAAACAAGACACAAAAGGCCACATAGTAAACGATTCCATTAATGTGAAATGGTGAGAATAAGCAAATCTATAGAAACAAAATAATTACTGTTTTCCTAGAGCTGGGGAGGAGAGTGAAAATGGGGAGTGTCTGGTGATGGGTAGAGGATTTGTTTTTGCAGTGATAAAAATGTTCCAAAATTAGATTGTGGTAATGTCTGCACAACTTTGTGAATATACTAACAACCATTGAACTACGTACTTTGGATGTGTTCTATGGCATGTGAAATATGTCTCAGTTAATACATATATATTAATTATATACAGATGGGTTTGCTCATGAGAGGAGTTGAGTTGCTGGCTGGGGCTGCAGTCATCTGAAAGCATGATGGGGCTGGAGGATCTGATTCCAGGACTGGTGCCCAGTTTTTGTTGACTGGTAGCACGTGGCCTTTATTCCTTGTTCCTTGCCATGTGGCCCTTTCCAGCTGTCTGAGTGTTCTCATGATAGGGAAGCTGGCTTCCTCCAGAATGAGTGATCCAGGAGAGCAAGGTGGTACATGAAAGGTACAGTGCCTTTCATGACCTTGTATCGTATGTTACATGCTGTCATCTCATCCATGTCCTAGTGATTACATAGGGCATGGAACCAACAAAGAATCACTGGGGGACTTTGGGAGGCCGAGGCGGGTGGATCACAAGGTCAGGAGATTGAGAACATCCTGGCTAACATGGTGAAACACTGTCTCTACTAAAAATACAAAAAAAATTTAGCCAGGCGTGGTGGCGGGCGCCTGTAGTTCCAGCTACTCGGGAGGCTGAGGCAGGAGAATGGCGTGAACCCGGGAGGCGGAGCTTGCAGTGAGCCGAGATTGCGCCACTGCACTCCAGCCTGGGCAAGAGAGCCAGACTCCATCTCAAAAAAGAAAAAAAAAAAAAAAAAAGAATCACTGGGGGCCCTCATGGAGACTGGTTCCCACAAGTGGGATTAAATCCTGCTGCTTTCTTAGTGACTTCAGTCTCTCCAGCTCATCAGTCATAACTGCTTTGTAACACTGCCCTAATTAAACACATTCAGTTCTATGGTGATCCCTGAAGCCTGTGAAGTTTCTCCTGGAGATCTCTGGTGATCTCTATGGTGATCCCTGGAGCCGTTCAAGTTTCTCCTGGAGATTGAAATATGTGTGAGTGTGTGTATACGCATATACATGCACATATTTATATACATATATTCATATGTACATTCATAGTCATGTACACATTCATATACATACACACATACACATATATTCATGTTCATCTACATATACACATGTTTCTCAAAAAGTCTGACTTGCTGGTCTGAAGGCAATAAATTGGAGAAAAATAAATTTCCAGCTTGAATTAGGTATGAGAAAAATCTAACTTTTCTTTTTTCTGTGTAATATTATTTACTATGGCATTTACTTGGCAAAAATACATGAGTCCATAGGAAATGCCTTTCCCTGCTGCAGTCCTCCAGCTAAGAACATAAAACCCCTGTCCCTCATTCTGAGGAATCAGGAAAAATACAAATAAGATCTTGATCCCCAAGCCCCCCGGATCAATATAGTGGTATCTGCTTGTGTCAGGCTAGTTAGGGGTCTGTCAGTCTATCAGTATTTTCTGAAGTAGCTTAATTAATCATGGTTTTTTGAGAACATGGGAGATTTTGTGATGTTCCTGAGAGCTCATCTCTATGTGGGGTTTTTCCACAATAATAATATAGGAAGATGTTCAGAGTGGGCAGTCTTTAAGCCAACGTTATTTTGCCTTCATTGCATGAGGATTGCCTTGTCCATCCCACAAAAGCAGCTGAAAACAAATCAGAGACTTTCTAGTTGGCAAAGGGAGGGAACACGGCAGTACCCAATGGTGAATGCAGGTGTTAGGAGAGCAGAGCAGGACTCCTTAACAGGTACGGCCTCAGGACTGCAGGTGATGGGCTCCCTTGGTCGCTGATGTCAACACGAGACTTTTATTCTCCTCATGAGTTTTACGGGTCATCAGAAATCTCACCAATCACATGAGGAACACCCAGTGTTCCTCATATTATACCAGTGCAGTGCCCCTGAGAAGGGGAGGAGGGCAGGAGGGAGCATGGGCATCAAGTTCTCAGGTCCAATGCCCGTATTTGCTAACCAGCTTTGTGACCTTGGGCAAGACACTTCCCTGCCAGGGGCCTGACTTCTGTTCTGTTAAATTAAAAAGCTGGACTCATTCAGGGGTTTCCGGATGTTGAGATGCCAGTGATAACAGGAACTTCCAGGGGTGATCATTTTTTACTATGGCCAAATAAAATTATTAAAGAAAAAATGCTTAGCATCTACAATAACTATAATTTCATTATAAGAAAACTTTAGTACCAAATAAAAAGATATAAAAATGAGAAAACACAACATAAATTTTATTCCCTTAAATGGGAAAACACCCTTAGTGTTATAAAAACTTGTCTCATCATTCTTCTGGTTCTCATTTCTCCAGAGACCTTTGAAAATGCCACGGAGCAGCATTTGGGAACTCTGGGGATGGCTCTCAGGGCCTCTTGTGTGTTCACATCCTGGGACTCTCTGGTTCGTTCAGTTGTCAGCTCACGCCACATGCTAATGGTGCCGGGCATTATTTGTCCAGGTTTTTCCATTTTATTTGGAAACTACTCAAGGTAGAAATAGCTTTTCAAATCTGTACCAAAAGTGCCCTTTTGCCCCGTGATATGCCTCACCAGCACTATCCCCTGCTCAATGTTGCCTGGTGTTGGGGCCCCTGTGGATAACTGACCTCCTTCTTGCTGAAAATCCTCCCGTGGGCTCCATGACCCAAACCCCTGCAGCCACTGGCAAGGGCTATGAACTGGATTGTGTTTCCACCAACTTCATATGTTAAAGCCCTAACCCACTATGTGACAGTATTTGGAGATGGGGCCTTTGGGAGGTAATTGAGGGTTAGATGAGGTCATGAGGGTGGGGCCCCCTTGATGGGATTAGTGCCCTTTCCTAGCATCACACAAAAAAGCTGACCAGGAAGATGACAAAGTGGATGCTAAGCCCAAAGATGGTACACAGAGTAAAAGTGGGAGTAATAGCCCTACCTCCTAAGCCACATGGAGCAACAGTAGAGGTAATGTGGAAGTCCTCCAAAAAAAAAAAAAAAAAAAAAAAAAAAAAAAAAAAATTCAGGGAATGTATGCCTGGCAGAAAAAATAGCATGTTCATTCTAGAGAGTTCCCTATGGTCACCAAAATGGTTGAATCCCCCAAAATTCAGGGCTGTGTACAAAAATGGAAGCAGTGAAGTATCACAGTTTGAATCCCAGCTCTGCATTTACTAGTTGTATAACTTTGAGGAGATTACTTAAGTCTCTTTGTTTCTCATATGTAGAGTGGGAATAAAAGCACCTGTTTCATAGGACATGAATAAGGATGAAATTAATTAAAATAGTTGAAGTGGGCTGGGTACAGTTGCTCATACCAGTAATCCCAGCACTTAGGGAGGTTGAGGTGGGAGGAGTACTTGAGGCCAGGCATTCAAAACCAGCCAGGGCAACATGGCAAGACTGTATGTCTCTACAAAGAATAAAAAAATTAAATAGGTGAAATGGCATGCACCTGCAGTGCCAGCTACTTGAGAGGGTGAGGTGGGAGAATGGCTTAAGCCTGAGAGGTCAAGGCTGCAGTGAGCCATGATCACACCACTGCCTTCCGGCCTGAGTGACAGAGTGAGACACTGTCTCTAAAAACTAAATAAAATAAAAGGTAAAAAAGATGTATACAGTTGAAGTGCTTAGAATAGTTCCTGCCGTATATTGAATGTTCACTCCTACTAGTTTTTTTGCAAGATTCTGCAAACTGAAGAATGTGCAGTTGGCCAATAATACACAGACCAATAAGAGTGGCTGTGAACAATAAATTAATTCCAGAAATGACAAAAGATTGTTTATAATATACTATGCAGCATGTATATGATCATAATATTGCAAGCACATTAATATTGATTGAATCAAAATTACTTTTTACTTATACTGGAAGGATGGGTGGTGGAGAGTGTTCACATGTGTGGTAGGCTTGATAGAGAAGTAGAGGGGAGAAAGGATGCTAAATTCTTGTCATCTATAATAGGAAGTCCAAAGGTAATGCCTGAAACTGAAAACTCAAGTAGCAGCAAGATACACATGTTGTTTAGAGATGCAGAGGTAAATTGCTAGAGGATCTATTGATAAGTAGTTACCTTCGGGGAACTGGAAGTGAGAAGGAGAAAAGGAGACTGCTGCTTTTCCCAGGAGCCTGTAGCACTATATCTTTAGACAATGTGCATGCTTAATGACAGTGAATAAACATGCAGTTACAAATCACAGATGCTGAAGACAAACAGGTTTGGGTTCAAGTCTCTGAGAAAAGACTGTGCCTATGCTCTCACACAGAACACTTCTGACATCAGATTGTGAGTTTTTTCCTACTGTGATCAATTCTCTGACACCAACTGTGGGTGTCCTACAATTCAGTTCAATTCTGACACTATCTGCCTGTTGTTAGCATCAGATCCTGTAACCATAATAGGTCCGCTGCCTGATGTGCGAGGTGGTGTCAATATGCTGACATACCAGGTTGCAGTAGAGAGATTTCATTGTAGGGCTGGCAAACAAATAGAAAAGAGGAAACCTCACATCCATCTCTCCAAGGAGTTTGGGACTAGGATTTTTAAGCGTTTTGTGGTGGGCCAGAGTGTGGAGATTGTTGATTGGTCAAAGAGTGCAGGTTGAAATTATGGGACAGGGAAATGAAGAAACGGTATTCTCGTGCCGATTCCATTCCTTTGTGGGTCTCCAAACTGGTTGGCATCAGGTGTTTTGCTGGGATTCAGGATGTGAAAGACATCTTAAGCGATACTTAAACAAACGCTTTAGGAGTTTAGCGTCAAAAATGATACATATAGGAACAATGGGGATACACATGATCAGTATCTAATGCCTTTCGGTTACAAGGCAGTGGGTCAAATTGCAGTCTGATTAATGCTTATTATAATAGGAATTCTCTCCAGAATTCCAGTTAACTCTGTGAGGATGGCTTCAATCCCACAAATTAAGGGCCCAGTCTCGCAAGACTGCCCCTGCTTCATACACCAATTGTGTCTGAGCCTCCTGTACTTCTGATCAACTGGCTATAAATTGGGAGTTTCCATGACCCTACTTGCTAGAGCAGCTCTCAGAACTCAGGGATAACAACTTACATTTCCTGATTTATTTTAAAGAATATTACAAAGGATATAGATGAAGAGGTGCATAGGGCAAGGTCCAGAAGGGTCCTGAGTGTAGAAGCTTTGACCCTTTGTCGAGTTAAGGTACACCACCCTCCCTGCACAGAGATCCATTCACTACCCAGAAGCTCATCATATCTTGTTGTTCAAGAGTTTTTGAAGAGTGTGCTGGGTGCAGTGGCTCATGCCTGTAATCCCAGCACTTTGGGAGGCCGAGGTGGACAGATCACGAGGTCAGGAGATGGAGACCATCCTGGCTCACATGGTGAAACCTGTCTCTCCTAAAAATACAAAAAATTAGCCGGGTGTGGTGGCGGGCACCTGTAGTCCCAGCGACTCAGGAGGCTGAGGCAGGAGAATGGTGTGAACCCGGGAGATAGAGCTTGCAGTGAGCCCAGATCATGCCACTGCACTCCAGCCTGGGCGACAGAGTGAGACTCTGTCTCAAAAAAAAAAAGAGTTTTTGAAGAGTGTCACCTCTAGACTCCCACTCCCTCCCCAATTGTCTTGGAGGTTGGTGGGTGGGGCTGAAAGTTCCAATCCTCTAGTCACTGTTCTACTGGTAAGCATCCCTATTCTGAAGCTAACTAGGGGCCCCACCCTAGGTTACCTCATTAGGGTAAACACAGGTGTCATTGGAAGGAGTTTGTTATGAATACCAAAAGACACTCCTATCACTCAGGAAAATTCCAAGGGGTTAAGGAGCTCTGTACCAGGAACCTGGGACAAAGACCAAATATAGTTCTTTTTATACAACAAATTCCCACTTCTAAAATTGTGTGACCCCGTTTCAGTGACTTCGGCCCATTGAGATCCAATTTCTTCATCAGACAAATGGTGCCAGCAATCTCAGGGGGTTGCTCTGATGACTGGTGAAATATGGCATGTCAAGTAATCTGGCATACCTGGGAGTCTGAGGATGCACTTGACCCCTTCCTCCCCTGGGATCCATCTGTGACAGAAGCTGCTGGCTCATCCCAGGCGTATTTGGTCACCCTGTCTCTTGCTGTGCATGCAAGGCCGGCCAGGTACCCACCATGGCTGCAATGATAGGGAATTCTTAGAAAAATTTCAGAAGGTTGTTGTGTGTTGGCTATTTCTCCTTGCTTTCAGCAGTGACCTGAGTGACATGCATGTGGGCATGAGCTAACTTGTCTGCCAGCAGTGCTGGGAGAGACAGCCTTGCCCAGCCAGCTACAGACTTCAGTCCAAGTCTGGAGTTCTGCATGACATAATATGCCAAATGCTTCATTACACCCAACTGAAGTTACCATAAGTGGCTTCAAAGCTACAGCCTCAGCAGGAGATAAGATTGATGCTGGGTGCCATATAAAGCTGAGAGGACACTAATGGGGTCATCCTCCCACCCCAGTCTATTGTTTTAAGGTATCCCTCATTAACTTTAGGGAGTGGGGTGGAGCGAGTTCAGAAGCCAGCAAGTAAAAACCAGAGTTTCATACTTACCATCATGTCTAGAAAATAACTTTGGCTGGGATTAATTCATTGCACATGGAACTGACTAGAAATCCATCTAAGTTTTTGAGAGGATTGAAATTATCAAAAAAACCCCATTAGCCTAGACTGAAAAACCTATGAAAGCAATCTCTGGTTCCCAAATCTGCATCAGCAGGAAGCAGGCAACAAAAGATCTGCAGCTCTGCCAAATGGGGCTTGGATGTGGTCATGGAGGACCAGGAGGGCAAAGCCAGAGGGTATGAGGGACAATGAACTGGGGAGTTCCTCCCAGTGGACCCAGGGCAACCAAGGGATGATACCTCCAAGGCAGACAGAGGGTCTTTGCAATACCTCCCAGCAGAATCTGACAGTTGCCAGAGAACTGGCTCTTGCTGATGCTTTGCATCCCCTTTTCCTAATGTTTGTATTTGTTTCACCATTGCATATCAGGTATGTGAGAGGACAGATTGCTTATTCTTTAGTTTATAAGTAGCTAGATGAGAAAGAGCCACATTCAGACTTGAAGGAGAGGCCTGTACCTCTCCCCACATGTAACTACTGGGCCCTCGTGGTGGTCTTTTTTGCATTAGGACTGAGTGTGCTATGTGTGGGGAAAGGATACACTTGGATTTTTTTGTAGCAAAAGGGATAGACTATATCAGAAACTGTATTTATCCCGCGATTTCTGCTATTTTTTCCCATAGTAATAGAACTTGGCTTCCCAGATAAGGACTATATCTCCCAGCTTCCCATGCAGCTAGGTGTGGCCAGGTGACCAAGTTTCGGCAACCACTATAGTGTTTGTTGGCTTATAGGACTCTTCCTTGAGAGACAGCTGTTTTAAGTCTTTTGAACTTTCTTTCTCCCCTTACCTTCTGTTTTCCAGGATGTAGATGTGATGGTTAAAGCTGGAGCTGCCATCTTGGATTATGAAGTAACCATGGATATGGAAGACACATATGATGAAACAAGGTAGAAGCAGCCTGGGTCCTTGATGTTATGGCCAACTTTAACCTCTAGACTTCTTTGAAGCAGAGAAATAGGCTTGCTTAAACTACAGGTGCTTTGTGTATTTTGTAATGTGCAGTTGAACCTAGGTCTAAGTAACACCAAAACAATTAAGAAATAAGGCAGGATTTAGATTGTAGTCAGCATACCAACCTTTTTTTTTTTTTTTTTTTTTTTTTTTTTTTTGAGACGAAGTCTTGCTCTGTAGCCCAGGCTGGAGTACAGTGGCACAATCTTGGCTCACTGCAACCTCCGCCCCCCAGGTTCAAGCGATTCTCCTGCCTCAACCTCCTGAGTAGCTGGGATTGCGGGTGCCCGCCACCGCGCCTGGCTGTTTTATAGTTTTAGTAGAGACAGGGTTTCACCACATTGGTCAGGCTGATCTTGAACTCCTGACCTCAGGTGATCCACTCACCTCAGCCTCCCAAAGTGCTGGGATTTTTACAGGTGTGAGCCACTGTGCCCAGCAGCATACTAACTTTTAAATGAAAACTAGATTGGAGAACATGGCTTAGACCAGTAACCAAAGATGTGGGGTTCTACTGTCTGCACCCTCAAGTTTAGGTCTTGATCTGCTGTGTTGGAAGGGCAGACTGAAGAGCAGACATCCAGCCAGCCAGTTTCCAGAAAGCTTCGTGTTCCTGTGGCTCACCTGGGGATCTGCTGGAATACACGTTGATTCAGTAGGTCTGCGGTGGGGCCTGAGATTCTGCTTTTCTGTCTTGCTTTTCTAGCAAGCTCCCAAGTGCCAATGCTGCTGGTCCAAGGGTCTTACTCCAGGTAGGAAGAATCTGCTTCACACACTAATGACGTGTTCAGAGCCAAGAGCCTGTCCTGGGCCCTGACCCTACTTGCACCTAAACTCAGGGGGAGGAGTTCATAAGAGGTGGAGAGAAGGCAGCCATAGAACATTTGTTCGCCAACCAAATAGCTGGGGAGCTTCAAAACACTGATGTCCACTTCTGACCCCAAGGTCTGGCTCTGGGTGTGACCTTTGAATTGGTAAGTTTAAAAGCTTCCCTGATGACCCAACGGGACAGCCATTGGGACCCATTGCCCTAGAGGGCTAATGTTTCAGTGGAAGTTCTTGCTCATGGGCTGAGGCAAGAACTCTAAGAAATGTCCCTCTTATACTCAGGGCTGGGACCAGGGTGAGTGAGGCACCCACCTTGGGCATTAAGGTTAAGGGGAAGGAGATGCCCAAATACTCAGTAAACCAAATAATATTTGAATACTATATATGTGTGTGTATATATATACACACACGTATGTATGTGTGTGTGTGTGTACACACACACACACACACACACACACACACACATATATATTTGAGATGGAGTTTCACTCTTTCACCCAGCCTGGAGTGAAGTGGGACAATCTCGGCTCACTGCAACTTCTGCCTCCCAGGTTCAAGCGATTCTCCTGCCTCAGCCTCCCAAGTAGCTAGGATTACAGGCACAGTTTTTTTATTTTTAGTAGAGACGGGGTTTTACCATGTTGGTCAGGCTGGTCCCGAACTCTTGACCTCAGGTGATCCACAAACCTTGGCCTCTCAAAATGCTAGGATTACAGGCGTGAGCCACCACACCCGGCCTGAATACAATATTTTTAAAAATCAAAATTAACATAAATAATTCACAATGAATAAAATACAAACGTTTTCAATAAAGACAGGATCTGCAACTGTGCCCTTTGGAGTCATATTGGAGCAAAAGGAAAATCAATGATACTCACCCTGCAGGCTACTTGCATTAGCTCTGTCCTCCTAACTTCTGGGCTAAACAACCCAGCTAAAGGCAACTAGAGGGGGGTTGCTCCCCAACCTTTGCAAGCCCCCTCCTGCTGGCAACTGCTGATCCTGGGACCGGTAATGGGCAGGTCCACCTTTGCCCTCAAATGGTTCTGAACTAGGTCACTGAAGTCTTTTAAATAAATTAACCAAAACCATAATAATAACAAAAAACATTTATTAAGTGCTACGTGTTTTACAAATATTAACTCAAACCTCACATCCATTTTTTAAAGTAAGTGCTCTTGTTATTTCCTTTTACAGGTGACCAAAGTGAGGCATGGGGGTTTAATAAGCTTACCCAAAACTACACAGCAAGGAGGAAGCTGCGTCGGGAATCAAACTCAGTCACTGTGGCCCCCAAGACCATGCTCATAACCATGAGGTAAAAAATGTGCCTCCTCTTCTAATTTCTGTCTCACAGTGGGCCCAGACATGGTTTCAATACAGCTCAGCAGAGCAATGCAGCAAATCCAGGTAGGGACACTAAAATACTCAGAAAAGGACCAACCAAACAACCAAAGCATAACATCAGCAATAGGACAACCAATATGAATCATGAGAACCCTCTGTCTTTATTAAATTCGGGGGAAGAAATCAAGGTCAGGAAATCAAGTGACTGGTGGCGGGGCATAGAAAGGAGTGTCTCCCCCGGTTTCTGCTCTGGCGGGCGGGTGTCAGCGGATGGTGTACTTGTCCCACTTCTTCTCGGGGTCGTAGGCCTCCCAGCGGCTGGCGGGGAAGATGTGCTTGTTCTTCTCGTACCAGCTCCGCAGCACCACCTTGCCCGCGTGCGACTCGTCCTTCTCCATGGTGGCGTCGCTGAGCAGGCGCACGTCGTCGTGCACATCGAAGTTGAAGAGCGGCCCGCTCTTGCCCCTTGCCTTGGCGATGATGAAGTCATAGAAGGTGTGGTAGTGCGGCAGGATGAGGTCCTCCTTGATGAACATGAGCTGCTCCACGCCCGCGGAGCGCAGCTCCAGGAAGTCCTTGCGCAGCCCCTGCAGCGCCTTCTTCAGGAACTGCTGCACCGTGTTGCCCTTGCGCACACGCACCGTGCGCCGGTGGCCCGAGCCGTCCCAGTAGCTGAAGGTGACCTCCATCTCCTCGTCCTTCACTTTCTCGCGCTGCGCCTCCCACTCTTGGCGCAGCTCCTCCCGGAGCCGGTTCTCCTCCTCCTCGCGGTCGCGGTCGGGCAGGAAGCTGGTGTCCACGTCGGGGTTCTTGCCCAGGTTTCCGGCGCGCCTGGCCTCGGCCGCGTCCGCCTGGTCATCGAGGTCGTCGAGCGCGAAGGACAGGCAGGAGATCTTACGCTTGCGCTCGCGCCGGTGCTCCTGCTCCCGCAGCCGCTCCTGCTGCAGCCGCTGCTCCTCCAGCTGCTGGCGCTTGGCCAGCTGCCGCTCGCGCTCCCTGATCAGGGCCTCCTGCCGGGCCTTCATGTCGTTCAGGGTCACCAGGCCCACCGTGCTGGACTTCAGCTCGGCCTCCACGGCATCGTAGTGCGCCGAGAACTTCTTGTCCACCTGCGACTTGAGGATGGTCTCCTCGGCGATGCGCTGCTTCAGCACCTCCATCTGCTCCCGCTGCTTCTCGCGCTTCTTGAGGAGGTGCATGGCACGGCCCGCCTCGCGCATGGTGCCCTTGTACTGCGCCATGGCCCCCGCCTACCCGCTGGGCTCTGCAGCAAAGAGGAAAAACGGGGCAAGTAGAGAGGGGCCCGTGCAACTGCGGGAAATGCAAAGCTCTGCGCCTCCTCACAGGGCTTTCGGCAGTGATGGAAGCGTTTAGGGGCTGGGCCGACCTGCTAGGGTCACCAACCTGACGGTGTCACCACGCACCAATTTCCAGCCTTTTCTTTGACCTCAATAAATGCAAATGCAAATGGCCCCACGTAACTGGTGGCTGCCATGCCTGAGCGCTGCGCTGAATTTGGGGAGCTGCATACAGAGAGGGTTGGGCTACTGAGCGAACCCTTACCTGCCCAAGCACCCTGCCGAGCGGAGACACGCGGGAGTTGACCTCCACGAGAACCACCCACGAGCAAAGGCCCACCCGTCCCGGGCTCTCGCGACAGCCACGGACACAGGAAGTGGAAGCGGTGCGCCCCCTGGCGGGGAGGCGGGCCCTGAGGAGAGCGCCAGGCTCCTGGTAGGGCGGCTGCGGAAACAGGAAGTGGAGGCGGCTCGCCCCCTGGCGGAGAGGCGGGCCCTCGGGAGAGCGCCTGGCTCCTGGCGGGGGCGGTGCTCCTGTGGGGCGGGCCAGCGCGGGGAGGAGCCTGGAGGAGGCGCCTCTGGCCCTGCCCAGCCAATGCTGGCCGGAGCTCCTGTTTTCATGCTGTGGGCAGGGAGGGCCCGCACCAGCGGTGCGTGCTTGCTGAGCCTTCTCGTGCCCAGTTGTAAACACGCAGAAGCAATGTGGGCGCTGCGCAAGCTGCTGTGGTCACCCAGAGAGGCTTGCAACCGCCTCGCAAGGCTGCAGCCCCTGCTCTCCAACCCTCCTCCTCCCGCGTCTCCTCCCGCCTCTGATGCTACCCCACTGTGGCCGTCTCATGAACGTTACCTGCACACCACTGCTTGTAATTCTTTCTTATGGCCCTAACATAACAACCGTTCTTTGATAATGGAACCCTACTCACCCCCCAATTTCATGACAAAACCTGCACTCAGCTTGTTAGACCTCTTCTATGCAGCAGTTTCCCCCCGGGTTCTAAGCTCTAATAACCATGGGAAACTGAGTTAAAGTATAGCAGTGTCTTTACTGTGAGCCTTTAACATGCCAGTTTCCACTGCAACTCTCCAAGGGCAGGGCAGACCAGTTCATGTTGTGTGATCGTTTCTCCCCTGCAGGAGATCTGGGAATACTCGCTGAAACCAGTGCTTCCTGGGACCTAGTTTGGAAAAGCTGGTTGTGAAATACACACTGCAGTTCAGCCTACTCCCGTCTAACAGCAACAATGCCTGTGAGCATAACCTTACCAAGAAGCGTGAATCATATGATAGTTACCTATGGCACCCACGTATCCAGAGGAGAATAGCGGGTGTGAGCACTCATCAAATTGTCCAAGCCAGAAACCTAGGCCTTTTCCTGGAATGACGTTCCTTCACATGAAATCGATTGCAGAAGAGCCTTTCACACTTTCCTTTTTCTCCCATTTCCCACCACTTGCCTTAATCTAGGAAATTAGCATTTTAAAAAAATCTGAAGCCTTCTCATTGTTGCCTCATCACCAGAATACAAGAATATCTTATTTTATTGAGCTCTGGGATACTGTGTGTTTTGTTTTTGTTTTTACAGATTGAAGATTTGTGGCGATGCAGCATCAAGTGCCTACTTTCTCCATTTTTCCAACAGCATGTACTCACTTCGTGTTCCTGTGTCACATTTTGGTAATTCTTGCAATATTTCAGACTTTTTCATTAGGCTATCTGCTATGGTGATCTGTGATCATCGTTCTGTGAGGTTACTGTAATTGTTTGGGGGCACTCCGAAGTGTGCACGTGGAAGACAAAGACATTTACTGATTTGACTGATAAATGTTATGTATGTTCTGACTGCTCCACTGACTGGCTGCTCCTTCATCTCTCTTCCTCTCCCCAGGCTTCCCTAGTCCCTGAGACACAACAATATTGAAATTAGGCTAATTCATAACCCTACAATGGCCTCTCAGTGTTCAAGTGAAAAGAAGTGTCACACGTCTCTCACTTTAAATCAAAGGCTAGAAATGATTCAGCTCAGTGAGGAAAGTATGTCAAAAGCCAGGATAGGCCAAAAGCTAGGCCTCTTTTGCCAAACAGTTAGCTAAATTATGAATGCAAAGGAAAAAAATCTTGAAGGAAACTAAAAGCGCTTTCCTGGTAAACATATGAATGATAAGAAAGCAAAACAGCCTTATTGCTCATATGGAGAAAGTTCTAGTGGTCTGGATAGAAGATCAAACCAGTCACAACCTTCCCTTAAACCAAAGCCTAATCCAGGGCAAGGCCCTAAGTCTCTTCAATTCTGTGAAGCTGAGAGAGGTGAGGAAGCTTCAGAAGAAAAGTCTGAAGGTAGCAGAAGTTAGTTCATGAGGTTGAGGAAAGAAGTCATCTCCATAACAAAGTGCAACGTGAAGCAGCAAGTGCTGATAGAGAAGCTGCAGCAAGTTATCCAGAAGATCTAGCTAACAGCATTGATGAAGGAGGCTACCCTAAACAATAGATTTTCAATGTAGACAAAATAGCCTTCTATTGGAAGAAGATGCCATTTAGGACTTTTATAGCTAGAAAGGAGAAGTCAATGCCTGGCTTCATAGCTTCAAAGGACAGGTTGACTCTCTTGCTAGGGGTTAGTGTAGCTGGAGACTTTCAGTTGAAGCCAATGCTCATTTACTGTTCTGAAAATCTTAGGGCCCTTAAGAATTATGCTAAATCTACCGTGCCTGTGCTCTATAAATGGAACAACAAAGCCTGGAGGACAGCACATCTGTTTACAGCATGGTTTACTGAATATATTTAAGTCCAGTGCTGAGACTTACTGCTCTGATGATCCCTTTCAAGAGTACTGCTCGTTAACAATGCACTTGGTCACCTAAGAGCTTGATGGAGATGCACAAGGAGATTAAAGTTGATTTCGTGCTTGCTAACGCAACATCCATTCTGCAACCCATAGATCAAGGAGTAATTTTGACTTTTAAGTCTTATTATTTAAGAAATACGTTTTCAAAGGTTGTAGCTGCTGTAGATAATGATTTCTCTCATGGATCTGGGCAAAGTAAATTTGAAATTTTTCTGGAAGGCATTTACCACTGTAGGTTCCATTAAGGACATTCACAGTTTTTGGGAGGAGGTAAAATATCAACATTAACAGAAGTTTGGAAGAAGTTGATTCAAACAGCATTATATGCTACAAAGAAATTTTTCACAAAAGGAAGAATCAATCAATGTGACAAACTTCAGTGTTGATTTATTTTAAGAAATTGCCACAGGCCCAGCCTTTGGCAACCACCACCCGGATCAGTCAGCAACCATCAACACTGAGGCAAGATATTCCACCAGCAAATAGAGCACAGCTCACTGAAGGCTCAAAGGATCATTAGCATTATTTAGCAATTAAGCATTGTAATGAAATTATGCACATTATTTTCTTAGACAAAATGCTACTGCACACTGACTGCAGTATAGTATAAACATAACTTTTATATGCACTCGAAAATTAAAAAATTTGTGTGACTGTCTTTGTGGTGATCTGGAACTGAACTCACAATATCTCCGAGGCATGCCTGTATTCTTGTTCTTGTCTAACTTCTATACAATGTATCTTCATAAAAATATCTTCATAAAAAATGAATCTGATAACATTACTCTCCTACTTGAAAAACTCCAATTTCTCTTGTAAGAGCCACATCAGAATCACTTTGTCCTCTAAGGTCTCTAATAGGTGGACCCATGCAGCACTCACCCAGCTTTTTCACTGCACCTGAATAGAAGATGCCCTTTCGGGCCAGGTGCAGTGGCTCACACCTGTAATCCCAGCACTTTGGGAGGCTGAGGCGGGTGGATCACGAGGTCAAGAGATTGAGACCATCCCGGCCAACATGGTGAAACCCTGTGTCTACTAAAAATACAAAAAAATTAGCTGGGCGTGGTGGTGAGTGCCTGTAGTCCCAGCTACTTGCGAGGCTGAGGCAGGAGAATCGCTTCAATCCAGGACGTGGAGGTTGCAGTGAGCCAAGATCGTGCCACTGCACTCCTGCCTGGTGACCCAGCAAGACTTCATCTAAAAAAAAAAAAAAAAAAGATGCCCTTTCATAACTGTTACCTTTGGACATACTCTTTCTAGAAAGTCCTGCCTTTTGCTGTGCTATATCTAAAGATCAGCACAAATATCTCCAAGAGGAAGCCTCGAGCACCCACCATCACCATCACCAACCACAGATGGACAAAGTTACCAATAGTCTCCTCTCTCAGGTTTCCCATATAATTACCTTTATTACACTTAACATAAATAAGATAGCCTCGCCACCTCTTTTTTCAATTAAATGATCCAACCTGCTAAACTTTAATTCAATCGACCATAGTTTGGCCACAGATGTTATATTCACTCTTTCTCTAATCGAATCAGAACTTGAACGTCAGTATCATCCCTAAACCTTATCATCCACTCTCCCATTATCCAGCATCCACCTCCTGAACTCAATCACGGCCTCCAAATACCATAGCCAGCTCCCAAAATTAAAAGGTTGAGCCTCAAATTCTCTGCAAAGTTTAACAAGAAAAACAACTAGAAAGAAGATTTATCCTAAAAGTCTGATATCCTGTTCTTTAGAATTTTCCCCTAAGTTCCAAGATGGTAACTTCCTCTTTCGGCCTTAATTCTCAGTGAAAAGTATCCACCAAACTAAAAGCTACTGCTTTAAGCTCTTAAATTTTATCAACAAAATGAGGTCAAGGACCTGAGCCCACACAAATGGTGAAACTTTAAGAAAGAAGAATAAATATAACAAAGAAGAATGATTGTTCTAGTTATTCTTACCTGATTCAGACATTGTGGTTTGTTTTTATTCTTTCTTTCTTTCTTTCTTTCTTTCTTTCTTTCTTTCTTTCTTTCTTTCTTTCTTTCTTTCTTTCTTTCTTTCTTTCTTTCTTTCTTTCTTTCTTTCGAGACAAAGTCTTGCTCTGTCGCCTAGGATAGAGTGCAGTGGTGCAATCTCGGCTCACTGCAAGCTCCACCTCCCTAGTTCACACCATTCTCCTGCCTCAGCCTCCTGAGTAGCTGGGACTAAAGGCGCCCACCACCACGCCCGGGTATGTTTTTCTTTTTGTATTTTTAGTAGAGACAGGGTTTCACCATGTTCTCCAAGATGGTCTTGATCTCCTGACCTCATGATCTGCCCGCCTCGGCCTCTCAAAGTGCTGAGATTACAGGTGTGAGCCACCACATGGGTTTGTTTTTTAAATAGGTTTTGTCATAAAGGAGGAAATAGGCATATTACAAACAAGTTTGAAAAGAAATGTAAATAAATAAAAAGTTCACTCAACATGAATATAAAAGTAACATAACTATTAATGTTTGAGAGTTCCCTTCCAATATTTTATGTGCACATAGATCTGTATATATTTAGCAATTTTAATCAAACTTTGCATCCCATTTGATGACTTTTTTCATTTAAGGTTTTTTTTTTTTTTTTTTTTTTTGAGATGGCGTCTCGCTCTGTCTCCCAGGCTGGAGTAGTGCAATAGCGCGATCTCTGCTCACTGCAACCTCTGCCTCCCGGGTTCAAGTGATTCTCCTGCCTCAACCTCCCGAATAGTTTGGATTACAGGCACCCACCACCATGCCTGGCTAATTTTTGTATTTTTAGTAGAGACGGGGTTTCACCATGTTGATCAGGCTGGTCTTGAACTCCTGACCTCAGTCTATCTGCCCTCCTCAGCCTCCCAAAGCTCTAGGATTACAGGCATAAGCCACCGCGCCCGGTATTCTTGTTTTTATATAATCATCATAGTCATTGATTTAAATAAATGTGGTACATTCTATTGTAAAAATACTACTACTAATAAAAGTATCAATAGGAACAATACAGCAGAGGGGAGGGAGCAGCATTCTGTTCTAGTGACTCAGAAATGCTGATTAAATATACAAACTAATTTAGAAAAAAATGTGCCCTCCTCCAGGCTTAGTCACAAACTAAAATATGCAAACAGCAGCAACGTTTTAAAAATCTCACAAAACTAAAACTTAAACGTTTTAACAGGAGAAAAAAGAACTTAGTTTTCAATACAAGCAAAAATAACAACGCCGCCCAGAAAACACCTTTTGTCATGATCGGTTTTCACGTTACTTTCCACCAGTCTGAATTCTATTTTAAACGGATCATCCTACGAGTGGCAGGTATACTGTCCTCTCCAGAGTCAGCCTTGAAATGATGGTGGGCCTGGCTTGGGTGTAGGGTGTGCCCCGATAGCATCTCCACTCAGTGATCCCTCCAACACCACCACAGTATCCTGAACCAGTTGTCAAAGCAAAGCCACGGCACCTCACATCAACCAGGTGCCAAAAAAGAACTAGTGCAGGAATTCAGAATTCCACCACAAGACCGGAAGTCCTTCAAACGATACCTAAATAATATTGTTGCATGCTTTCTAATAAAGGGTTTAAAAATGTCTTCCAAACTTTGATTGGTGGAAAGCCTGCAATCAGGTAGGGTTAACGGGAAGAACCCTCACATGTTCAGAGATAGGGAAGTACAAAATACACTGGAAGGGAAAAGCTTGAACAAGCAACCTATAACTTCCGTATGTGTTCCCCGGGGGAAAAAACCCAGACCACGAGAGAGAGAAACGAAACCTAAGAGATGTCACAATTTCAAAATCAATTCTGCACCATAAATGTCTCTGAGCTGTAAGACCTAAATTTTCTCTTTCATTTGTATCAACGTAATACATGTTTGATAAAACGGTTTAAAAGAATGGAACCTGGTTTTATATTCTTGGTTTAAAAAGAAAAGCAATCCTAGAAGGGTTATTTTCACAAACGAAAAAGCAAGCAGTTTCCTGTCCATTTTTCTCTTCCCTGGAAGCAGCCACCTCCAGTCCTTTCAGTGGCTGCTTCTGGTATTTACCTCCTTATTTTCCAATAATTCTTACATCACTATTTTGTGACTAATCCATTTTAAATTTTATCTACTGACTTTTTGTTTCGGTGGATGAAGATTCAGTTTTTCTTATGATAGACTGAAATGTCTGGCCAGGTCATTTGAAGAAGAGGGTATTATAGATGTCGTCAGTTTCTAAGCCAGATAGGAAAAATGCAAGAAATTAAAGTACAGGCCAATCCTAATTACAAATAGAATGGCAAAATGCCCAAACAAAATATTAACAAATGGAATTGAGCAGTTTATGAATACATACATGAAAACAGACCAAATAGGCCTTTCTCAAAGGCAGCTTAACAGTAGAATCTCTGTGTGTGTAACCTACCACACTAATAACATCTCAATCCCTGCAGGCAAAATATTAATTGCGAACTAGACCCAGAAGAGTCCTTCACTTGATGAAAAGTATTCCTTAGAAACGTACGGCAAGTGTTATTTTCATAGTATGCTTTTATGGCTTTTACAATTTTCTCAAAAATAAAATCAGGGGGTGTTTTCGCCAGTATGGGGCTTACTGTAGCTGGGTGAAGGTAGCGAGGGTCCCAGACGCATCTTCTAGGAGAAGGGCAGAAACAGAGAGAAGCTCTGATGCTCTTTCACAGGGCAGTACATCTTTTGTTTTGAAGTGGCAAAGCATCACCTGAGGGACAGCTTTTAGAAGTGTCACCAGGGAAATGAGGGGCATGACAGAAGGCAGGGGCTGAGTGGCTAGGAGCTCAAACCTACATAGAAAAGAGTCTGAGAAAAAAAAAAGTCGGAAGCCTGCCTGGAATAGCATATGTACTAAATGTCTCAGGAATGTCCCCCCTCCCACTGTCCTCTTAAAGGAACGTAGAAGAGGAAAGCGTTGTTTTCTGTAGAAACATGTAGAAAGCATCACAATATGACACTGGCCAGTTTTTCCAGGACCATTCTTCTTTTTTTGGAAAGTGCTATGGATGTGGCTTCTCACACTACATTTCACAGCTGCAGCCCACAGAGGCAATTTAAAAATGTGTGTCGAAGCCAACTCTGGCTCTCTGGCAGTCCTCTCCTATTGTTTTCAATACTGTCCTTAGCAAAGATGATTGGTATCTAAACACCTCTGTGCTCTTCTTCCTTTGTCAGACTGAAAGCAGGTGGTTCAGGTCCCGGGAAGGGAACAACGGTGGGATCAATGATTGCCTTGAAACTTTTATTTCCTCCCCAGTTGGAGTGATCCTGGGTGAAGCGCTCCTCTGCTGGGGCAGCAGCTGCTGCTCTGCTGGACCTTTGACTGGGCTCAGGGATGGCCACAGTGCACATGCTCACAGCCAACACTCAGCACCCGGCAGAACATCACACAGGGGCCAGCAGGCCGAGGGACAGCCGGGTTTGCGGCAGGCAAGGCTGTTCCTGGATCTGCTTTCCAGGATGACTACTGCAGGATTCCTGGATAACGAGACTGGTAGAGGGAGGCCACCCTGAGATAACAACTTCTTGGCGCTTGAAGCAGATGATGAACGATTATCTAATTAAGTTCAGGAATTGAAATTCTAAGATAGGAAAGGGCTTTAGAAAATACCTGAACCTAGCATTGACTTTGGGTAAGCAAGCGAAGGTCCAAGCACTCTTGGGGAACCCTGAAGACAAAACAAATCAGAGAGGTGCTGGGTGTTATCTCATTTATGGTGTTAATATGTTCATCAGTTATTTATGTTGTGTCTGACAACATTATAACAATCAACAGAGACAGAATGTGCTGTTTGACTCTACGTAAATTTGTTCCCTTCACTTTCAGCCCTTTTGTAGAGAACGCCCCTCTGAGGTCTCCCCTGTGACTGTGACTGCCTGCCCAGGGAACCACCACCTTGGAGCACCCCGGAGCTTTTGATAAACCCACTCACATCCCCGGCTTCATGGAAAACCAGACTGCTTAGTAATTTTCCCAGAGCTATCGTGATCCTCCAGGGACCCGCCAGCCCCAGGGGAGTTGCGTTATCATCTGTGGTTGCCAGTCTGTATTTTACTTGGCTCATCACTGTTAGGGTTTATTCTTTAAACAGCTTGTAAACATGGAAGATACTGCCCCAGTGACAGGACACTTGTGCAATGTATAAACAGGACAATTCTTGCTGCGGCTCCTAACAGGTCAGACCTACGGTCCACCCTCTCCATCTTTTAACTATCTGCAGACTTGTATTTTTTGTGAGAAGCACCATTGATTGCAGTAAGAAATCACAAAAGAAGCAACAACTTCATGGTATATATTCTTGCCATTCATTGCTTTAATTTGGGGCCAAATAAATAAAAAGACATGAGCCAGTTGCTTAACATTTATCCCTAGTTACACTTTGAGCTAGGCTTTTAGCTAGCTCCCTAAAGCTTTTTTTTCCCATTCATTTTTAAATGTACGTACAGCAGCACCATTTGCTCTTTTTGGTGTATAGTTATGTGTTGACAAATGCCTGGACACCTGTAATTTTTGGCAAGGTCTAAATCATGCTCATCTTTCACTTTGATTTCAAAGGTGCTGTTCAGTGCACACGTGGCGGAAAATCCGTTATTTATTCCAGCTGACCTGAGCTTCAGAAGCACCCACTGCACCCTGTGAGCTCATTTGCTGATGCTCCAGCGTGGGGCATTCTGCCTGCTGGGGTCCAAAGAACATGTTCCGGTATTTGAGTGGTGCTCGGCTCTGTTCGTTGGAGGCGGGGCAGGCGCAACACACCAGCTGGTTAGATCCTAGACTCTATGACTGTTACATGCTGTGACTCCACAGCCCTGACTATACGCTGTGGTTTTGTTTTTTTGAGGAGATTTGCTCTTGTTGCCCAGGCTGGAGTGCAGTGGCACGATCTCGGCTCACTGCAACCTCTGCCTCTCGGATTCAAGTGATTTTCCCGCTTCAGTCTCCCGGGTAGCTGGGATTACAGGCACCCCCCACACAATGCCCGGCTAATTTTTTGTATTTTTAATAAAGATAGGGTTTCATCATGTTGGCCAGGCTGGTCTCAAACTCCTGATCCACCTGTCTTGGCCTCCCAAACTGCAGGGATTACAGGCTTGCGCCACCGCTCCTGATCCTATGTTTTGTCGTGTTGCCGTTTATTCAGAAGAAACCCTTGGCCTATGACTTCCTGGCTAGCATGTCCCAGTGTCTTGGTTGATATTAATAGTTTAACCTGGGGTATGGGAGGGAGGGAGGATGCTTTGTCAATGACTGCTGTTGCTCTCCTATGGGAGTATATGTGAGGTATTGCTGAAGTCTTGCCACGAAATACTCTTCACAGAATATTTTAACAAAATCGAAATATAGCAAAATATAGCAATATTTTTGGTATACAGTTCTATGAGTTTTAACACACATAAAATCATGTGATCCCCACTGCAAGTAGGAACAGAATGGTTCTGTCATCCCAGAAAACTCCTTGTATTATCCCTTTGAGTCACACTCTTTCCCCATGGCTGCCCCTGGCAACCACTGATATACCTTCCACACCATTTAGTTTGGATATTTGACTCCCCAAACCTCATGTTGACATTTGATCCCAATGTGGGAGGAGGAACCTAGTGGAGATGTTTGGGCTGTGGGGGTGGATCCCTCATGAATAGATGAGTGTTCTCTCTGGGTGAGGAGGTGAGGGAGCTCTTGTTAGCTTCTAAGAAAGTTGGTTGTTAAAAAGAGACTGGCAGCTCCCTCTCTCTCCTTTTGCATCCCCTCTCACCATGTGACCTTGGCACATACCAGCTCCCTTTTGCCTTCTGCTTGAGTGGAAGCAGCCTGAGGCTTCCCCAGAAGCAGATGCTCATGCCATGCTTCTTGTACCGCTTGTGGAACTGTGAACCAAATAGACCCCTTTTCTTTATAAATCACCCAATCTCAGATATTTATAGCAACATAGACAGACTCTGATGCATACCCATATTTTTTGCCTTTTCCAGAATGTCACATCATGGAATCATACAATATGTGAATTTCAAGTCAGGGTTATTTCACTCCAATATAATGCATTTGATTGTCATCCATCTTGTTGCATGTATCAGTAGTAGTTCATTCCTTCTTCTTCTTCTTTTTTTTTTTTTTTGAGATGGAGTCTTGCTCTGTCACCCAGGCTGGAGTGCAGTGGTGTGATCTCAGCTCACTGCAACCTCTGTCTCCCAGGTTCAAGCAATTCTCATGCCTCAGCCTCCGAAGTAGCTGGGATTACAGGCGCCCACCACCATGCCCGCTAATTTTTTTGTATTTTAGTAGAGATGGGGTTTCACCATTTTGACCAGGATGGTGTCGATCTCCTGACCTCATGATCTGCCTGCCCTGGCCTCCCAAAGTGCTGGGATTATAGGTGTGAGCCACCACGCCCGTACCATTTTTGTATTTTTAGTAGAGACAGGGTTTCACCATGTTGTCCAGGTTGGTCTCAAACTCCTGACCTCAGGTGATCTGCCCACCTTGGCCTCCCAAAGTGCTGGGATTACAGGAGTGAGCCACCATGCCAGCCAGTTCATTCCTTTTTGTTGCTGAGTAGTGTTCCATTGTATGGAAGCACCACAGTTTATTCCTTAACTTCTTGAAGGACATTGGGTTCTTTCTAGCTTTTGTTTTTTTTAGTTTTCTTAAAAAAGATGGGGTCTTGCTCTGTTGCCCAGGCTGGAGTGCAGTGGTGCAATCATAGCTCACTGCAACCTCAAACTCCTGGCCTGAAGTAATCCTCTTGCCTTGGCCTGCCAAGGCATGCACTACCAGTCCCAGTCGCAGCTTCTGTTTTTTCTGTTTTCATTTCTATACCTATGAATAGGATTACTAGGTTATATGATAAGTCTTTGTTTAAGTTAATAAAATCTACTAAACTGTTTTCTACAGGGACTGTACCAGTTGTCATTCTCAGAAATATATGAGTTCCAGTTCCTCTGCATTCTTGTCAGCACTTAGTGCTATGGTTTTAAAGTCCTCTAAAAGTTTATGTGTTGGAAACTTGGTCCCAGTGTGGCAATGTTGAGAGGTGGAACCTTTGAGAAGCGATTGGGTCATGAGGGCTCTGTGTCATGAATGGATTAATCATTTCATGAATTAATTGATTAATGGGCTAATGGATTAATGGGTTACCATGGGAGTTGGTTAGTTATCACAAGGGAGGGTCTGTTATAAAAGCCAGTTCAGCTCTCTCTTGTGGGCCCCTCTCTCTCTGTGATGTCTTCTGCCATCTTGTGATGCAGCAAGAAGGCCCTCACCAGATGCCAGATGCCCTCACTTAGACTTCCCATCCTCCAGAACTGTAAGAAATAAATTTCTGTTCTTTGTAAATTACCCAGTCTCTGGTATTTTATTATAGCAACATAAAATGAGCTAAGATGCTGGATATTATGAGTTGTTTTTTATACATATATTTTTTGGTCATTCTACTTAATAGGTATGTAGTGGCATCTCATTGTGGTTTTAATTTGCATTTACCAAGTGGCAAGTGATGTTGAGCATTTTTTCATGTGCTTACTTCCTATCATACATCTTCTTTAGTAAAATGTCTGTTCAGATCTTTTGTTCATTTTCTAATTGGGTTGTTTGTTTTCTTACTACTGAGGTTTGAAAGTTTATATTGTATTCTGAGTACAAGTCTTTCATCAGGCATGTGATTTGCAATAATTTCTACCGATCTAGCTTCTCTTTTTATTCTCTTGTCTTTTGCAGAGTAAAATTTTTAATTTTGATGAACTTCAATTTATCAGTTACTCATTTATGGATCATGCTTTTGATATCTTATGTAGGAATTCTTTGCCTACACCAAGGCCACAAACATTTTCTCTGATGATTTCTTCCAAAAGTTTTATAGTTTACATTTTCCATTTAGATCTGTGGTCCAGTTTGAGTTAGTTTTTATGTAAGATGTGAGGTTTAGTATCCTTTTCTTTCCATCTAAATGTTGGACTTCAACATTCTTTTTTTAAGACATCAGACTAGTCTGTCACCCAGATTTTCCAAAAGCCGATGAGAAACCTGTATCTTCTCTTGATAATGCAAATCTATGGTGGAGGCAGAGGATTATTACCCTTCAGAGTGCTGAAGATGATCTCAGGGACCGTAGCATGCCTCCCTCTGCCCTTGGCTTCAATACATAGTGTCCTTCAGTAGACTCAGGCTCCTCGGCACATGCTGGGCCACATGTGCAATATAACTGGCTGTCAATGGTGTCAGTGATCATGACACCAACAGCATTGCGCCTTCAGGCTTCCCCAAATGCTTCCTCAAAACATGTACAGATAGCCATTCTGGCACAAAAAAAGCCCATTTTCAGACACACTGTTCCTAAGATATAATAGTTTGAGAGTCTACTAACACACAGCCATGTTATCTTTGTAACCAAAATTAACTTGCTGGGTCTTTAACTGAGTCAGTGGGATTATCTATAATTGTTCAAGGTATTAAGATTGGGTCTTGGTGTCTGCTAGGTGGTGCATACTGTTTTCCCTGGAAGAACTTACTGTGAGTGATGCTAAGTATACTCAGATTCCAGTGGCAGATGAAATGTAAAAAGTGAAAGCTTCCTGCATTTTATCCTTGAGAACATCGATGCAACCACCATACACAGCTACCACATTCACAGGGTTTGCCTCCAAGAGTTGATTGCAATTGAATGTTGCTAGAGGGTCTCCAGTAAACTGAGTGTTGTGCAATGATATGGTAATTCTCTATACAAGGATTGCCAAGACCAAAGGCCAGGGGTCTAGGGGACAGGACCAGACTGACTGAATAGGGATGTAAGGCTTAAAATTATTGCTGGGTTATATGGCCCCTTTGCTATTGCTGTGTGGTTTTATTTTATTTTTTTTCTGCTGCAGGGCCTGGCCTGATGTACATGCTCAGAAATGTTGATGAATGAATGAACAGATGAATGAACAAATGTCACATCGATGATATGACACTGCAATACTACTGACATTGACAACACTAGGCATTACAGTAAAAGCATTCAATGCTACATTTTCGTTTTCAATTCTCTATTTTGAGTGAAGGTGTCAAAGTTCACTCTTCACAAATCCCTGAAGCTCTGGAATCCTGCAGCTGGAAATGCAGCAGCCAAAGACATGGCATGCAGAGTGGAAATAGCCGCGCCTGAGGTCGGGAGTCCACAGTGTCGGGGAGAATTGGGTTCTCATGTTGGCATTACTGCAAATTTGTTATGGGCTTAGAGGAAGTTACATAAGTTTTCTAAGCTTCATTTTTTATCTAAAGAATTACACACTGAGAATTTCTGATCCTTTTGAGTTGTGCAAGGCTAGGATTCAGCCAAGAGAACTTTCTCATAACTCATCTAAGTTGATCACAAGACATGAAACAAGGGAGCCCAAAGCTTGTTTGTGTCGTTCCTCCTGTGGCTTCTTATCTAGAGACTCCAAACTCCAGTTTCTTCTGGCGGGGGTGGAAGTGAAGAGATGCCAACTCATCTCAGGTCCTAATCTCATGGATCACATCAGACTTTAGCTGTTCATAATGGGGCTGACTGATGTGTTGTCAAATTAGTCCAAAGTCAAGTCCAAAGGGCAGAGGAGGGATGAGATCAGTTACCAGAAACCCTGGGTTGGGCAATAGTGGGGAAGGAGGCAGTCACTGGGCCTTACAGCCAGAACCTGGCAAAACAGCAATGGCAACTGCACAGGCTTCAAGGAGCCAACTCTAGGACAGTGAATGCTAGAAATGCAACTCCTTATGCTCCCCTGGAGCTCCCTGTGAAATTTCTAGTTTCCTGGTTGGGGAAAATATTTTCTTCTCTCATGCTCCTCCTCCTCCTTCCTTCCACCCTTCCCTAACACAACAGGACTGTCACCTGCTGGGCACGTCACTGACATGCAGAAACCCAGGACTAGAGGAACGCATTCTACCTTCAAGGGGTCACAGATTACCCAAACTGAATTTCTCTCTGATATCTCCTTACTTATTTATTTTAAAATAAAAATATTTTTGTACTGCTTGAATTTTGTGAAAGCTTTACATAAAACGGCCTCTATGCAATTCTATACCTGAGATATAACCATTGTTAATTGTTGGCATTTACCTTCAGACTTTTAATGCATATGTTAATGTATATTTTAATATAAATAGGATCATTCTGTATGTTGTTTAATATCCTCAAACAATATAGCACACTTCTTTCCATGGTAACACCAAAAGGCCTACCTGATCTTTTTATTTTGAGACGGAGTCTCGCTCTGTTGCCCGGGCTGGAGTGCAGAGGCCAGATCTCAGCTCACTGCAAGCTCCGCCTCCCGGGTTTATGCCATCTCCTGCCTCAGCCTCCCCAGTAGCCTGGGACTACAGGCGCCCACCACCTCACCCGGCTAGTTTTTTGTATTATTTTAGTAGAGACGGGGTTTCACCGTGTTAGCCAGGATGATCTCGATCTCCCAACCTCGTGATCTGCCTGTCTCGGCCTCCCAAAGCGCTGGGATTATAGGCTTGAGCCACCGTGCCCGGCCTACCTGATCTTTTTTAATGGTTCCAACATATATTTCAATATAAGATTATATCAAAATATATTTTACCAGTTTTTATTGTTAAACATTGGTTTTTATTTTTTAACTCTATAATGATCATTCTTGTATATGCATCTCTGTGAGATAATTCTTATAGTGCCTAGAACTTGATGTATATAATTATTAGTAACCTTTTTAAACCTGATAGCCCTTGACTTTGATCTTAACTTTAGCATCTTTTCATATGTTCTTCAAATTTTATGATAAAATCTTTTACCAATTAAGATTGTTTTCTTATTGATTTATAAGAACTCTTTGTATGTTGAGGCTATCAACTGATCTTTCATATAAGCTCCAAAAATTTCCCTCAGTTCATTACTCACATTAAACTCTGTGGGTTTCTTTTTTCTTTTCTTTTATTTCTCTTTCTTTCTTTCTTTCTTTTTTTTGCCATATATAAGTTTTTGTATATTTATGTAGCCAAATCTAACAGTCTTTACTTTTATGACTTGTGAATTTTATACATACTTGAATATAAGAATATATCATATTCTCACTCAGTGTCACACACAACTTGCTCAGTTGTATAGGTTTTAAAATGCCTGTTTCTTTTTACATATGTAATTATTCTTGTTGGGATCTAGTTCTGAACATACTGTCAGTCGGTTCCAATTTTCTCCAAAAAAGGGTACTAAATTAAAATAAAAGCTTAGAAATTTTTCTCAACCTGCCCCATGGGTCACAGGTATTCTTGCTGATTCACAGTGGAAAAATAATTTTAAAAATGTTTTATATTCATTTGCAAGTTACAAAGCTTGCTTATATACTCTATCAGTTGAGAGTCTTTCTGTCCCTGATAAGAGAAAGCCTGATTTACACTGGTTTCAATAAAATATTTAATAACTCATTTATCTGAAAAGATCAGAGGTCACATGGGCTTTGGATGTGACTTGACTCAAAAGTTCAGTAATCTCACCATCCCTCTTTCTGCTTCATTTTTAGGCTGGCACTCCTTAGGGCCACATGATGATTTCTAGCAATCTCCAGGGGCTACATGCTGTCTTACTTGATTGCTCCCTCAGAAGGGTGATCAGATCTGCCAGTAAATTTCTTCTTGCTTTTTAAAATCAATATAGCCAGGGAAATGATGAATAGTCCCTTTAGATTAAAAATATTTTATTTAGGGCCTACCCTAAAGCTGGGGGTAGAGAGGAGAATGGTGGTAAAACATAGGATGCCCTGGGGAAAGGTGATAGCCATCCAAACAAAAACTGGAATCACATAACCAAGAGGAAGGGAAAATGGAAGCTGAGCGCTGAAATTAGCAAATGCTCACCACACACGCATGGTCCTGCTTGATACAAGAACATTGTGAAGATCGGTAACTACTAACACACCTATCTTACAGACGAGGATACTGAAGACTGCAAGAGGTATATGTCTTGCCCTTGGTCACTCATCTAGTTGGTAGTGAGGCTCAAATCTAGATCTTATGATTCTAAATTCTCTGCTCTTGCCAGTATCCTAAATTACCACCCTACAGGCTTAAAACTACTACAGAGTATATGGGACCGAGTCAGTTCTACAAATCTGTTTTTAAAAATTAAAAAGGTTGCCAGGTGCAGTGGCTCATGCCTGTAATCCCAGCACTTTGGGAGGCCAAGGTGGGTGAATCACCTGAGGCCAGGAGTTCAAGACCAGCCTGGCCAACATGGTGAAACCTCGTCTCAAGTAAAAATACAAAATTAGCTGGGTGTGATGGCACATGCCTGTAGTCCCAGCTACTCAGGGGCTGAGACATGAACCTGGGAGGTGGAGGCTGCAGTGAGCCGAGATCATGCACCACTGTACTCCAGCCTGGGTGAGACCGAGCGAGACTCTGTCTCAGACTAAAAAAAGAAAGATTAAAAAGGTCAAAGGAGACACTAGCTATTCAACATAAGGGTGAGTCATGAAGATTTGAAGCTCCTACTGTGGGCAGAACAGCATGTGAGGTTCCATTATGGTGGCACCAAAGAATGAGGAGGATCCTGTTCTCTCTTAGCCTGGGTTCCCCCAGGGAAATGTGTCTCTGGAGTGTGTCTCAGAACTGTGCGGTGGGGAGAACAGGAGAAGCATTGACTCAAGAGCTCCCATCCCCAGTGAAGACGGTTCTTTCACAGGATGTTGTTACCCCACATTTTTGGGGTATATGAGTGAGTGCCCCATGGGTTGCCTGAGACACCCCAGCCAGCCACTGCATCTGAGAAGCCAGGGACAGGCAGTGAGAAGAGGCATTCTCAGTGTGCTGCTGCGTGAAGCTGGTTGGATAAACTGTTCACTGCAGCAGTGGCTGGGAGGAGCGGGGACAAGAACATTTTAAGTGGGGCACGAGAGGTCTTCCATACATGATCCATTACAAGCTAATAATACAAAACTCGAGTTAAGGAGGTGATATACACACACAAACCCAAATTCCTCTGCACTTAGTTCATGTCTGATCATTCTTACTTGAAATATTACAACTACCTTCTGAAAATGTCTTCCTAGTTTCTCCTCATTCAACTACTGCAGTAGTCTTTCTAAAACAAAATTTTAAAAGTTGTTAGTATTTTACTGAAAGGTTCATGACTCCCCACTGCTTCCAGGAATATGTATGAATTCCTTTGCTTGACATTCAACACGCTTCACAATAGGCTTTACTCTAATTAAACAGCTGTACTTCCCACAGCTGCCCCCAGATGGACTCAAGCCAGTCTAATTTCCTTACCGTTTGATAAACAGGCCACGATTATTCCTTCTCGGTGCCTTTGCTAATATTCTTCACTCTAACAGGCAGGGATGATATGCAAAACATTTACCAACTGCTATGGCAGGCACTAACCAATGAGGGTGGAGACCGAGCCAATCAGAACTGATATCAGGTGTAACTGCCAACATTGGTTGACCAGTTGACTCAGTCCTGCCCCCAGCCTCCATTCTCTCCACTGAAATTCCATTTCTTTCAGCTTCCATGAAGTTTTCCTGGACTGCTCTTACCCATGTTGGTTTCTTTGTTTTTTTTTTTGAGACTAATTACTACTTAAATTCTTGTATCCAGAATCTTATTAAAGATGTTCATGTGATTATACAAGAGCCTGAAACACCGCTTTTTGGGTAGCACACTCCTCATCACCTCTCCACATGGTAACACCTTTGTGATATTTTCTATAGAGAGTAGAAAGATAGAAGTCAGTCTTTCCTATAGCACGTTTGATGAAAAACAATTTTTGTTGTTAATGTTTCAGAAAAGTTTCAGCTTTGAAAATTCATGACTAAAACAATTCATGACTGGTAGTGACATAAATTTTAGAATTTTTGTCAAATACGAGGAAAACCTTTACTAAGTTTCTTTCAAGTGTAACTATAAAATTTCAGAGAATTTCAAATATCCTTGAAATGCTCTTTGAATTGCCATTAGATATATTCCTGGAAGATATATATAGATATATATCCAACACCACGATGGCTGGCAATATTTTAACCTGTGTGGTGGTTAACACATGGCCCCCCCAAAATGCTTTGATACTCCCCACATTGAGAGGTGGGTCTACTTCTCCTTCTCTTGAATCCGGGTGCGACTGTGACTTGGTTGTAACCAGTAGAATGCAAGATCACAAACGTGATGTGGCTATGGCTTTGGTCCCCGGAATACTTCTTTGGTGTTCTGACTCTCATAGAAGAAGTGTAACTTCTCTGCAGCCCCCAAGCTTTGAGGAAGCCTGGGCTATGTTTAGGGGATGCAGCTGACAGCCCTAGCTACAATCCCCACTGGCAGCCAGCGTCAACCACCAGCCATGAGTGTGGATGCCTCCGTTTGATTCCAGCCCCTGTCAGTAGGGTCACCCCCATCGTGGAGTCTTCCCAGCTTCCCAGAAGTTGCTGAGCAGGGACAAGCTGTGCCCTGTCCAAATTTCTGTCCCACAAAATCCATGAGCATAATAAAATGATTGTTTCATGCCACTAAGTTTTGGAGCATTACTTACACAGCAGTAGTGACAAAAACAACTATGGGCAAAATCACTATGACCCAGGTGCACTTCTAATATTTCTGATGCCCTGGGCTTGAGTACAAATGGCCTATATAGACCAAATGTCTAAATGTGCAAAGGCTTTAAATAGCATAAAGAACGCTAATGAATGGTTAAGTAAAGGTGTTCTCTACTCCTTCTATGAAAACTATGCCCTTAAAATGAGCTTAAAGGCCAGGTTTGGATTTAGAATTCCCATGGAAGCCTGGCCCCTCACCTCCTTTACCCACCCCAGGCTCCATCCTGCACTTTGCGCCTTGCCAGGCCTCACATGTATGCAGACCCGAGTTATATCCACACTCCCTGTAGACAGTCGCCACAGTTGGCCACCTCTTGGAGTATCAGTAAACTCACCAGCAGTGAAGTGTGTTGTCCTTAGAAAGGTAAGTAGAGATGAGGGCCCCAAGCAGGCTCTGATGCAGGCTCCAGGTGTGGGCAGGAAATTCCAGGATCCCAGATATGGCATGGAATCTGGGGCTTGGGCTCTGGGTGCATCCAATCATTTGGCCCCCGAAACTTCTCACCTTATGCCAGACAATGGCCAGAGGGGAGCAGCCTTGCTGCAGCTGAAGGCACTACTTGTGCTAACCACAAAAATACACCCCTCTCAACTCAAACCGAATGTTTCCTCAACTCAACTTTCCCTTTGTAGTTTCGCCACACTAGACAAGGGGAAGCCAGAGTGGAAAGGCACAGCAATCCTAATCAAGGAAAACATTACAAAACACAAGGCCCCAGGAAAAGAAGGAGCCAAGAAGCCATGGCTTCATTAGCTTCCTGGAGATCCACCTCTACCTCCATTTCTTCTTTCATTCTTTCCCCCTTGATAGACACCGCGGGGAAAACAAGATGCTTCTCAGATATGTCCTGAGGCTTCCAGGAGAGAGTTTCAATGAGTGCAGAGGTCAAAGCTCATGGCTCTCCAGCTGCAGGGATCTGCAAATATGCTTTTATTTGGCCTGTGCCATGTTTAATTTTTTTTCTGAATAAGTGGCTAAAATTTAAAACTGGAAGATTTTACATTTGAAGCTGGATATCTTGTTTTTCCTGGAAATTAGGAAGATCTGGAAAATTGGACTTGCATTCCCACAGGGCAATAAGTAGCCAGGAGGGATGAGTGGTTGCCCCTTAGATAAGCTCTGAGCTCTGTAGGTCTCCAGGGCCTCACCAGCCCACAGAAGCCCTCACACTCATCTTGCTCACCATCCGATTCTTGGGGTTGCTCAAGCATGCACTGTGTGGGTTGGAGCAGTAAGACACGAACGCAGGTATCTACAGAACAAGACGGTGAAGAATAAGTGTTATGCTGCACGGTCCCGGAGCAGATGGCAGAAGCTTCATGCCTGTCGAGGGAACAAATGGCTGCACATATGAAAGACTATAGTGCAGTTTTGGTGAATACGCCAGGGAGATGGAGAGTCGAGCAATAAACTCAGCTCTTTCAGAATCTTCTCCAAACAGCGCATCTCATACAGCTTTCTTCCTTTCCTATTTACTCTTTAATATAATACCCATTATCTGCTAAAAATACTAGACCTTACTTTGGATCCTTAAAGAGAAGAAAGCTTGTAAAAAAAACTTCTCAAGTAAGTAGATGAATGAGAAAGAAAAGGCAAAACTGCAGTCCCATTGGTGAATTACTTCAAATTTGTCATGAAACCTAGGTTTATTTTTATCTTTCTTTTAGACTTAACCATAATTTTGGTCATTCTATGTAGCCCTTAAAAAGAATAAACACCGGAGTATGGTGTTCCTCAAAAAATTAGAAATAGAATTACAATTTCAGCAATTCCGCTTCTAGGTATATACCCAAAATAATTGAAAGCAAGGACTCAACCAGGTATTTGCCCACCCGTGTTCATGGCAGCATATTCACAACAGCCGAAAGGTGGAAGCAACACAAGTGTCCATCCACAGATGAAGAGATAAGCAAAATGTGGTTCAGCTGCACAATGGAATATTATTCAGTCTTAAAAAGAAGGACACTTCGACATGTGTGACAACATGGATGAACCTTGAGGACATTATGCTCAGTGAAATAAGCAAATCACAAAAGGACAAATGTTGTATGATTCTACTTATATGAGGTGCCTAGAGTAACCAAATTGGCAGAGACAGAGAGTAAAAGGATGGTTAGCAGGGGTTAGAGGAGTGGGGGATGGGAGTTATTATTTAATTGGGACAGAGTTTCAGTTTGGGAAGACGAGAAAGTTCTGGAGATGGATGGAGGTGACGGTTGCAAAACAATGTAAACGAACTTAATACCACTGAACTGTACACTTAAAAATAGTTGATGATAAATTTCATTATGGGTATTTTGCCATAATACAAAATAGGTACAAAACATACGCTTGTGAATTTCAGTTTCTCATTTAAAGTCAAAATTAAACACAGATTACTTCCCTGAGAGGATACGGAACAGCTGTCAGAGAAGCAGATGGAATGGGACGATGAAACTCAGAGTTCACTAGGCTAATTGGTCAATTGAGGGGGGACCCATAGTACTTTAATTAAGACAAGCTACTGTCTGACCTCTGCAACTCTCCAGGCCAATAAACACCTCCTCCCCTTAGTTAGACAAATGCTGGGAGAATCAGAATTCAATTTTCACAAACTTTTTCAAACTATTTTTAAAGAAGATGCAGAAAAGCCAGATAAATGTGGGTAAGACTGGCCTAACCAACGTTTTTAGAAAACGTTTAGCATTACTTGGTCAAAGTAACATTGTAGCCCAAGAAGACCAGCCTATGAAGTGATAACATCTACAGTTGCAGAGGTCTGTTCTGGGACCAGCCAGGGATGCAGATCCCAACCTGGGACACAGAGGATCCAGGAGCGTGAAATAGTAATATTTGCATGCATTCACAGTTAGAGAATGTATATATTGAGTTGTACATTTTCTTTTTTCTTTTTTTTTTTTGAGATGGAGTCTCACTCTGGTGCCCAGGCTGGAGTGCAGTGGCTGATCTCGGCTGACTGTAACCTCTGCTGCCTGGGCTCAAGCGATTCTCCTGCCTCAGCCTCCCAAGTAACTGGGATTACAGACACCTGCTACCATGCCCGGCTAATTTTTTATTTTTATTTTTATTTTTTGAGACAGAGTCTCGCTCTGTTGGCCAGGCTGGAGTGCAGTGGTGCGATCTTGGCTCACTGCAACCTCTGCCTCCTGGATTCAAGCAATTCTCCTACCTCAGCCTCCCGAGTAGCTGGCATTACAGGCGTGTGCCACCACGCCCGGCTAATTTTTGTATTTTCAGTAGAGATAGGGTTTCACTATGTTGGCCAGGCTGGTCTCGAACTTCTGACCTCAGGTAATCTGCCTGCCTTGGCCTCCCAAGGTGCTGGGATTACAGGCGGAAGCCACTGTGCCTGGCCAATTTTTGTAGTTTTAGTAGAGACAGGGTGTCACCATCTTGGCCAGACTGGTCTTGAAATCCTGACCTCATGATCCACCCACCTTGGACTCCCAAAGTGCTGGGATTACAGGCATGACCCACTATGCCTGGCCAGTTGTATATTTTCATTAGTGTGGCTCTCATAAACATAAATGTCTAATCTCATCATGCCAAATATGATTATACTAAAATACACAGGGAGTTTCTGAAACACACACATGCATTTTTAATAATGGATCTGCTTATTATCATGTTATTCTCTTAGATTGCACAGCACACATACACTCACAGTTGTTCAGAATCCTTGCCATCAGTCTGGGGTTCTGACCTTAGCTAGCTGTGGGACCTTAGGCAAGATACCTCCTGGGACCTGAGTGTCCTCATCTGTAAAACTGCAACAATTCTATCTACCTTGCAGCATTGTTGTGAAGATGAAATGAGTTAGTGCAGGTAAAATCCTTTTTAAAGCTGGGTCTATCAGGCAGTAAGTGTTCAATAAATTTAGCAATATGTGTTTGTGAGCAGGTAAGAGCAATATCTGGATAGCTCCTGCCTGTGACCCATCCAGTCCCTTCCTTGTATTTACAAGTCATTGATATTTTAGTTTCAAATTCATGTGTCCAAATTATTTGTTAGACATTTCCTTTCCTATTAGCCCTTTCACCCCAGAGCAAGGATGGTGAGACGCCCAGGGAAAGGTTGCGATGTGATCACAGATTGCTGTCTACATTCACACTCGGCTAGGGTTACTTGTAGGAGAACCCTGCCCCTAAGCACAGAGTCCCCGTGTGCCAGGGGTGGATGCACACAAGGGCCTTGCTGCCACCACGGCTGGGACCTCACCTGCCTTGGGCACAGGCAGGGCCCAGCTTTTCAGATGAGATCACCAGTATCTGACCCAGGAGCCAAGTGCTCAGGCCAGAAGACTCCAAATTAAGCCAGCTGATGTGCTTTTTTTTGAGATGGGAGAACACGTATTCCATTCTTAAGGGGAGAAAGCAACTCAGGACTTCGTGTTTTGATTACACTTGGCTCTCACTGTCTCTAACTCCAGGCATTTGTGGAACAGGGAAATGAGCTCCGAGTCAAATGATAAAGCTGATATGATTCATGTGTCTTTCAGGAGGAAAGAAACAGGAAACGGAGGCCTGGCTGCCCAGGCTGTGACGTCGCCCCTCTGGCATGCTGTCCGGGCCTGGAAAAATGCAGCTGGCACTGCTTTGAGGATATGGAGGCAGGAGACAGGAGCTATGTGGTTGCTTGGCCAGCTCCCGAGTACAATAAACTTAATCTTGGAAGTCTTACTCTCAAGGGTGAGGAAAGGGTGAAATGTCGGTATGTAGACTCTGTCGCCAAGAAGCACCAGGAGACTTGAAAGAAGAAACAAAACCCTTCAGTGAAAATACCTGTGGAAAAACACTTCTTAAAAACAAACACCGAGAAGCACAACGTGCTTTTTATGTGCTTGAGATTTTTTTTTAAACGAGTTCTGGAAAATAGTCTCTTGATGTTTACATAGTTCCCCCTGAATAAAGGGCACCTGGGAATTTGGCCTGGCCTGGCTCTCAAGTAGGGGTCTGCAAATGCAGCCTGAGGGCCTGTGGGTCGCTGCTGGCTTCCGTCTATGAACGCGGTCCTACTGAACACAGCCGCCCCTCGTGAGCTGTGCCTGCGGCTGCCCTCATACTACCATGACAGAGCGGTGGGGGGCGTTGCAGCACACACCTCACAGCACACACACATCAAAACAGTTACTATCTGATGCTTTACAGAACAAGTTGACTGATCCTTGGTCTAAAACAGGAGAGGGAGGTACTCGCTCACCTCAGTGCCCATTTCATGCAGAGCTGCAAGAGCTGTCTGCCCTGCCACAGTGTGGCCACCTAATTGTCTCTTCTTGGCAGAACACATGCTTGGCTGGCGGCTGTGGGGAGGGCACTCTGGCTAAATAATGCATCAGCAGGGCTGCCTCTGTTCTTAGTTTTCCTGCAGCCTTTGCTGGGTCATGCAGTTGGGTTAGATTTCAGAGGGTCCTGCAGGACCACACCGACTTCTAGTTCCCTGTCTCCTTGTCTGCAGGTTCTGTGAGTGCAGGGCAAGGCCAGCTCATTTTTGCATCTAATTTGTACCATAGAATTGGTGCTGAATAAATGTTTTTTTTTTTTTTTTTTTTTGAGACGGAGTTTCATTCTTGTTGCCCAGGCTGGAGTGAAGTGGCGCCATCTCGATTCACTGAAACCTCCACCTCCCAGGTTCAAGCGATTCTCCTGCCTCTGCTTCCCGAGTAGACGGGATTACAGGCATGCACCACCCCTGGCTAATTTTTGTATTTTTAGTAGAGATGGGGTTTTACCATGTTGGCCAGGCTGGTTTCAAACTCCTGACCTCAGGTGATCCACCTGTCTCGGCCTCCTAAAGTGCTAGGATTACAGGTATGAGCCACTGCGCCTGGCCAATAAATGTGATTTTAAATAATAAACAAGTGCACACACACTAGATTACATTTTCAGAAATACCAAGTGAATGGGCGTCTCAACCCCATCTGTTGAGACCTTATCCCACACAGACTGTCCAGAACCTCAACCCAGCCATGAGCGTTGCGGGGCAGCTACAAAGGTAGCCCTTCTTCAAGCCAATATTCAAATTTTTACATTATTCCACATTTTAGTGGGAAGAAATGAATTTTCTTTTAGTAAAACTTGGTTTTACTAAAACTCTCATCCTCTGGGGATGGGTCGCAGGAATCCTGCCTTATTTACAAGCTTCCCAGGTGGTTCTTCTGCGTACTAAACTTGGGGAATATATATATATATATTTCTTTCCATCAAGGGCTTTATCAGCACGTTGAATATAACAGAACATCTAAACGTACTGAATTTGGAACTGGCTTTCCATTCACAGTTTTTCTATCACTTGTGACTAGCTTATAATTTAGTCATTCACACAAGGAATTGAAATAACAATCTAATTCAAAATTGATTTAATAACTATTAATTATTTTTCCTGGCTTTCATTACCCTAAAAACATGTGTTTTTTTTTGTTGTTGTTGTTGTTTTTTGTTTTTTCTGGAGGCCTTATTCTGTTGGGTTTTCTTTTGCAATTTTCTGAACACAATTTCTTGGCTACATGTTAAATACTTCGAAATTTATGCAATAAAACAAAACAAACCATGTGGTTCCAGGAAACATCCGTCTACAATACATTACTTGGTTTCAGAATCTCATTGACCATGTGGTCAGCAAACTTCAGCAGGCTGGTTTCAAGTTTGTTGATGGGAACCCAGGGCCGCCCCTTCATTATTTCCCCAACTAAGAAAGACGAGCACAGGCAAGGGGATCTGTCTTGCTTCCTCTTTAAGGATTGACTACTATGGTATAGGACAGGCTTATATTTAGCCATTTATCTAAAGAGTTGTATATGGAAACCTGAATTTGTCAACATCCCGACTGTGATGGATTCCAATAAGGTTGGAGCACATCCATATTCTCTGTGCAAGACAAGTCTCCTGAGTGTCCCGCCTCCTAATCCCGCTTAGCTGCCTCACTTCCTTCCTTCACAAAGATCGAGTCAATTTACAGTCTTAGAGCAACAGATGACCACGGAACAATAATGATAGTAATGACGGCTCCCATCAGACCATGAGCTCCATCAACAGGGATATTTGTCTCTGTTTGCTCACCGCCACACCACACTCCAGGGCCCAGTCCAGCACTGCTACGGCCAAGGGAAGTAGAGTCTGGCTAGCAATCCATCAGGGTGCAAGAGACAGGCACCCAATAAATATTTGCCAAATGAGTGAATTTGTTGAAAGCTTACTGTGGGTAAAGTTCTTTCTGTGTCATTTCATTTAACCCTCATGACCATTACTGTAAGCAAAGCCTTGCTATATCCATTCAACAGGTGAAAAATTGAGGTTCTGTGTACAGTTAATTGACTTGACCACATGCATTCAGTTGGTGAAAGGGGCACCCAGTTGAACTCAGGCCTACTTGGCGTCACGACCTTTACTCTTTCCACAATAGAACTCAGTCCCTGGGGCCATGCAGTTGGCTCTGTTAGGGAATGAATCCTGGTATTCAGACCGGTCAGGCACGGAACATGCCTGTGCAGGTATTGGCTCACCACAAAATATTAATTACCACAAGGGAATAGGTTAAAGGCTATTTGTAGGGTAGCAGGAAGCCTAATCTATTGCCAGCTGCAGATAAAGAGCAGCCAGAACTCTAGCCTATCACTGGCAATGAGGGGTGGCTTTGTTTGACTCTGTGTGGGCAGGTTTTTTCAGACAGCAAGAATAGATGGGTTGGTATTGCAGAAAGCAGTGTATGAGGAGTCTCTAATCCTACTCTTAATTTGTCTAGTCAAATGCAGGTTTTATAACAGATGGGCTCTGGCTTATGGTCCATGGCCAGACAGGGAGAACTACGTATCACATGCAATGTAGTCCCGTGTGTGTGCGCTCCAGGTCACACAGCACCAGGTCGCATGTGCTCCAGGTCAGCATGGCTAAATATGAAAGGACACACACCCGGCTGGGCATGGTGGCTCACGCCTGTAATCCCAGCACTTTGGGAGGCTGAGGTGGGCGGATCACCTGAGGTTGGGAGTTCGAGACCAGCCTGGCCAACATGGTGAAACCCCATCTCTACTAAAAATACAAAAATTAGCCAGGCATGGTAGTGGGTGCCTGTAATCCCAGCTACTTGGGAGGCTGAAGCAGGAGAATCGCTTGAACCTGGGAGGCAGAGGTTGCAGTGAGTGAGATCGCACCATTGCACTCCAGCCTGGGCAACAAGAGCAAAACTCTGTCTCAAAAGAAAGAAAGAAAGGATACACACCCTACCCCTAGCAGCCAGCACCAGCCAGCTCCCGGCAACACACCTTAAAGCGGAATTCAAAGGTCACTAACATCAGAATCACTGCTGGGGGCTAAGGGCTGTTAACAATTAAGACCCTAATTCAGACCTGGTAAATCAGACCCTCTGGGCATGGGTCACAGGAATCCTGGCTTACTTACAAGCTCCCCAAGTGGTTCTTCTGCATACTAAACCATAAGAACCACTGTTCATGGACTTGGGTAGAAAGAGGAGGTTCATTTTTCACTTTCAGATGAATGCAATATTTGGTACTTTTGTAATTTGAACAGTATAGGTCTTGGGGGAGAAAGGAAGGAAGAGAGCAGAAAAGAAAGAAGACGGTATTGTGAGAAGGCTCTGTGTGGGGTGCTGGGGTACAGGAGCCACATCCCCTGGACTCTGGATGGTCCCGTTGGAATCGTCTGCCTCTTTGTCTCCCTTCACCTGTTTTCCTGCCACACTCATAGGGCCACCACCACCCCGCAAACACCACAACACCCTCCTCTGCCCTCCCCATCCTCCTGGATGCTGGAACTGTCTTGCCTAAGAGACAAACATCCCCCCATATTTCATGAGCAGCAGAGGAAAGTCAAACCTCCCAAGAATTGTACACAAAGTTGCCTTTTTAATATGAACAAATAAATCCCCGGTCTTTAACTAGTTTCAGGTCGACGTGGCATGGGGTTTATTCAGTATACTCCATTATATAATAAAGCATACTCCATTTTTTTTTTGTTTGCTTATTTATTTATTTTCTGAGACAGAGTCTTGCTGAGCCCCAGGCTGGAGTGCAGTGGCGTGATCTCGGCTCACTGCAACTTCCACCTCCCAGGTTCAAGTGATTCTCCTGTCTCAGCCTCTCGAGTAGCTGGGATTACAGGCACGCGCCACCAGGCTCAGCTAATTTTTGTATTTTTAGTGGAGATGGGGTTTCACCATATTGGCCAGTCTGGTCTCGAACTCTTTACCTCATGATCCGTCCGCCTCGGCCTCCCAAAGTGCTGGGATTACAGGCATAAGCCATCATGCCCGGCCTGCTTTTATTTTTTTTAAATGACATTCTCTCACCTCAAAACACAGAAAGATTACCTTCTGAAGAAGACATTACATTCTAAAATACTTCGGTTTTCACTGTCTGAGTCTTTAAAATGAAGCCATTCTGGCCCTGACTTCACGGCAGGGCAGCAGTAGGTAATGATAACAGTGAACCCTCACAGAAAACGGCAGGGTCTCGCATTGACCAGAAGGGATCGCTTCCCATGCGGGTTTTTCACACTGGCGAATGTGAATCCCAGACATCAGCTGCTCTCAACTTCTCCACAACTGGCTGCTCAGGTCTACGGATGCCCTGTTTATGGATAATAGCTCCCATTTATGGGGTCTGTAGCCTGGGTCAGGTACTTGGCGGACAACCCCACAAAGGTGGCCTGAAGACTCTATTCACAGGTGAGGAAGGCGAGGCTGAGGCAGGCTCAGCCCTGTGACCAACCACACAGCTGTGGTCAGCCCTTCCGTGCCTCCTCCCTGTGCCCTGCTTTGCTGGGAGCCCAGGCTGTGGCTGTCACCACTCACTGCTCTCCAGCAGTCCTCTGGCTCCACGTGCGCTGAAGGGGTTAAAAGAGCTCACTTACTGGGGGTCTAGCACAGTCTTTGCAGACGTGGTGAGAGCTGGCTGCCTGGGTGGGGACCTTTCCAAAGAGCCAGGACTCATCGTTCAGAGCAGGGGCCTCAGCCTGGGCTGCACGTGGGAATCACCAAGGGAACACTTAGAAATCCTGTCCCTGGCCACACCCAGACCAATTAAGTCAGAATTTCTGGGAATGTGGGCAAGATATCAACATCTTATGACACTCCAGAGGCCGTTTCAACACAGCCGAGGCTGAGCCCCGCTGTTGTGTGTTTCAGTCATTCCCCCTGCCCGCTTTCTACTCCCAGTGTTGTTCATGGACCCCAGCAGGGCATCACCTGGGTACCTGTGAGAAAGGCAGACTCTCAGGCCAGCCCACAACATGCAGTCAGAATCCACACCCACAAGGCCCCTGGGTGATTCGCCTGAACAGTCAGATTTCAGAAGCACAGCTTTAGAGGGCTGCTTCTAATATGCTGCAAAGTTTGAGAATCAGGGTAGATCCTTAAGCTTCCAGATCTATATGGGGGTGAAGGGAAAGGTGGTGTCTTAAGCCCACATCAGAAACACCTTGGGAAACTGAAGTAGCAGAGTGAAGATGATGACTCCCTCCTGTGCTCTCCTCAGTCTGAGTCTGTAGCATCCACAGATAGGAAGAGGAGCAGGGGCAAGTGAAGTAAAATTATTCACAGGCTAGCAGCAATATCCTGTTTTTTTGCATTAAAAAATATATTACCTGTGATAACTGGTTATTTTCCTACATCTTAATGATCTATTTCCATGTAACAAAGCGATCGGTAACTTAGTAGCTTAAAATAACCATGTATTTGCTCACAATCTTGTGATTCAGCAATTTGGGCTGAAATTAATTGGGCTGGGGTCACGCTCGTGGCTGTAGTTACCTGGTGGGTCAGTTAGGCCTGGATGGTCTGCAGTGGCCTCATTCACATGTCTGGGGGTCAGCCGTGGTGTTGTTCAGCTGGGGGGGGTCCTCTAGGGAGCCCTGACTCTCCTCCGCGTGGCCAGGTGAGCTTAAGTTTCATAAACAGTGGCGGCGGCAGCAGCATCTGCATTCTACGAGAGCAAGAGTGGAAGCTGCAGCTCTCTTACAGCTTTGCTCCAAAGCTGCACAATGTCACTTCCAGCACATTCTATTCCTTAAAGAAAGTCAAAAGCCCAGGCCAGATTCAAGGGGTGGAGAAATAAACTTTATCTCTTGAAGGGAGGAGCTGCTAAGAATTTGTGGCTATTTTTAACCTGTCCTATTTCACCCTATGGCCATCATTATTTACGTCATTTCCCCTGGCAAAATGCACTCGCCCATCCCAAGACCACTGACGAGGGCGTGGTCATCCCATTGTGGAAATGGGCTCAGAATCTGTCATCTCATGCCCTGGAGCAGGTGCAGATATAGGAGAGTATCGTGGAAGGGTACAATTTCTCTGGATAAAATCCTAACCAACCCCCCAACTGACTGATGGACCCTCCTCTCAACCAAGTGCATTCCAAAGTTAACCTGGAAAACCAATTCAGGCCATGATGGAAAGTAAGGGTCAGATATGTTTCACAAACACTAACACAGACCTGAAGACGGACAGAACAGACTCTTTTAAGTCTGATAAGAAACACTTACCATCTATTTTCTCTGGTCTGCTACTTGGAGCCTTCATCTGCATGATAAAACTTTTGTCTCTACAACTCCTAATTATTTTAACCCAAACCTTCCTTTGTATTGATTTCAGGTCTTTAGATAATAACTTTTTCAACAAATTGCCAATCAGAAGATCTTTAAATCTACCCATGACCTGGAAGCCCGTGCTTTGAGTTGTCCTGTCTTTCTAGATTGAACCAGTGTACATCTTACACGTATTGATTGATGTCTCATGTCTCCCTAAAGTGTATAAAACCAAGCTGTACCCTGACCACTCTGGGCACGTGTCATTAGGGTCTCCTGAAGCTGTGTCACGGGTACGTCCTTATCCTTGGCAAAATAACCTTCTCAATTGATTGAGACTCATCTCAGATACTTTTTCATTTACAATCTGGAGGCTTGTGAACTAAAAGGACAAATTCCCTGCCCCCCCACACACATAGTGGGGAAACAGGGCCAGGGTAATTGCAGTAAGCACTCACAATTGAAGAGGGGAAAGACAAGCGGCTCTTGGCAATCGCGAGTACGCAGAAATTGTGAAATCCACCATGGTGGTCAGGGCCGATCCTTAGCTGGGGCCTAGTTCTGCTCTCTGGAAGTGGCTCTCTAGTCCACTGCTCTCAGTGGCTCATGGCTCAGCCCTCTGAGGTCTTAACTACTTTCCAAGAGGTCCTTCCTTCTCTATAATAACAAGTCTAGGGTTGAAACTTAGTGCCTTTCTCAAGTCTGCTGCCTGCTCATAGAAATTTGAGATGCCGGCTGGGCGCGGTGGCTCAAGCCTGTAATCCCAGCACTTTGGGAGGCCGAGACGGGCAGATCACGAGGTCAGGAGATCGAGACCACCCTGGCTAACATGGGGAAACCCCGTCTCTACTAAAAAATACAAAAAACTAGCCGGGCAAGGTGGCGGGCACCTGTAGTCCCAGCTACTCGGGAGGCTGAGGCAGGAGAATGGCGTAAACCCGGGAGGCGGAGCTCACAGTGAGCTGAGATCCAGCCACTGCACTCCAGCCTGGGCGACAGAGCAAGACTCCATCTCAAAAAAAAAAAAAAAAAAAAAAAAGAAAAGAAATTTGGGATGCCAAGGTGGGAGGATTGCTTGAGGCCAGGAATTTGAGACAAGCCTGGGCAACAGAGTGAGACCCTATCTCTACCAAATTAAAAAAAAAGTTAGCCAGGCACAGTGGCATGTGTCTTTAGTTCCAGCTACTTGGAAGGCTAAGGTAAGAGGATCTCTTGAGCCCGGGAGTCTGAGGCTGCAGTTAGCTATGACTGAACCACTGTACTCCAGCTTAGATGACAGAACAAGACTCTGTCATGAAAAAAAAAAAAAAAAAAAGAAAGAAATTTGGGAGTCTGGAGTTCTCTTTTATATGTGATCTGTCTTGTTTTCTTTTAGTCTGGGCTGGTGGTACCTTCACCAGGACAACTCTTTTAAGACTGTGTAGGTTTCCCATGAATCACATAGGATACATTCCATGCCCCAAAAGCCACACTATACATTGGTTTTGAGACAGATTTCTTTCTATTTGTTCATGTCAGGCCACTCTGAGACAATGCCCTAAAGTTTAGCTGAATTCTACTTTCTAACCCACTAAGTCCTGAGCCCTCTATAGTTCTTCTAAATTCTGTTTGCAAACTCAACAGTTTCATCTTAGCTCATTTCTCTTTTGCAGTGTCTTATATTCTGCTAAAAACATTCATAAGGCTCTCAATGTTCTGTGTTAGAGATATACTTAACCAGAGCTACAAATTTCATAAATACGTTTTTTGTTTTCTAAGTTACCACAGGTGACATTTTCCCAGTTGTTCTGCCACGATATAACGTGTGTTGCCTTTTTTCCAACCTGAAATAAGAATCTCCTCACTGGTTTTTCACCCTCCATGAACAGTCTGTCTGTCATTTCTCCAACTGTTGCTAAGAGCCTCCTCACTTTTCCAAACTCAGCCTAACTATTCCCAAAGATGATGTCACGTACATGCAGTTGTTTTTTTTTTCTTTTTAATGCCAGTATCTCACTTCCAGAAACAATTTCTGTGATGTATCATTGCGGCCTGGTACGCCACACCATACCAACGTTTAGTCACATAAAGCAAATATCATTTATTTGCTAAAGATTCTGCTCTGTGATCTGGGCTCAACTGGGTGGTTCTTCTACCAGTTTTATCTGGGGTCACTCACATGGCTAAAGTCATCTGGAGGGCCTACCGGGCCTGGTCTAAGACACCTTCACTCCCATGGCCGAGAGTCAGCTGGGGCTGTTAACTGGCTTTCCAGCAGGCTAATCCAGGCTTCTTATGTGCAATAGCAACATTCCAAGAGAGCACCAGTGGAAGCCGCAAGGCCTTTTGGGTCCTGTCTGGAAGTCACACAGCATCACCTCCACCATATTCTACTATGAAATCAAGTCATGGATTCAGAGAATGGAGAAAGAATTTGTGACCATTTTTATCCTACTAGACCTTGGAAAAGGAATTATTTCTTAATAAATATATTTTGGCAGACAAAACCTCAAATCATGGGGTACAAGAGAGTCAGTAATTTTAAGCAGGTGGTTGGTAATAAATATTGAGAGCCACAGAGACTCAGGGAGTGGGGACAAGAGACCCCTCCTAAGAGGGAAGGGTCAGGTGGGAGAGAGGGAAGGGCACCTACGTGAGAAGTGGATTCATCTGTATAATAACAAAAGCAGCAGCAACAATACAATAATAACCTCTGCTAATATTTACTTAACATTGAAGATGTGTCAGAAACTATGCTAAGTGCCTTTACATGCATAGTTTCACTTAATTCTCATAACAAACCTTAAGTACTTTTTTTTTTTTTTTTTTTTTGAGACTCAGTCTCGCTCTATCACCCAGGCTGGAGTGCAGTGGCACAATCTCAGTGCAGTGGTGCTCACTGCAACCTCCGCCTTCCAGGTTCAAGCGATTCTCCTGCCTCCTGTCTGAGCAGCTGGGATTACAGGCGCCCACTATTACACCTGGCTAATTTTTCTATTTTTAGTAGAGACAGGGTTCCGCCATGTTGGCCAGGCTGGTCTTGAACTCCTGACCTCAGGTGATCCACCCACTTCGGCCTCCTAAAGTGCTGGGATTACAGGTGTGAGCCACTGCACCTGGCCCAAACCTTAAGCACTTTTGTCAGCCCCACTTTACAGACGAGAAAAATGAAGCTTAAAAGGTAAGAGGGATACCCATGAAGCCTCCAGAGCCAGTAAGTGGATCTGACGTGTTCTTCCCCATGCATACTGTGGCAAAAGCTTCTGATGGTTGGTTTATCGTGTATTTGGGCAATTCCACAAGGATGGCTATATTAGCAAAGATTGCTCTCAACGATTTGATATTTGATACAAATGAAAAATAAGTACAATCTTCCTGGGAATGTGATGTGCTTTTCCCTGGTTCTAATTCTGTCTTCCTAACAATTGAAGACACCAAATTATGATCAAAAAATCCCTCTGGAGACCAGATCTTATCACAAGCCAGCAGTTAGACCTGGGAAACTTACGCACTCTCTTTGGATCTGTCCTGTAAAATGAAACGGCCGTGATTAGGAGATGTCCAAGACCTATCCAAGTCCTGATAAGCTGTGATAGACACAAGCATATATTCGTGTAATATACATATGATATACACATATATGTGTGTGTATGTATATATCACAGCATATTACACGTGTGTGTGTGTATCTCAGCATATCAAGACTTTTTTTTTCCGGTGGGGTCTTGCTGTCACCCAAGCTGGTGTCCTGTGACAAGATCTAAGCTCACTGAAGCACTGAAATTCTGGCTCAAGCAATCCTCCTGCCTCAGCCCCCCTAGTAGCTGGGACCACAGGTATATGTCACCACACCTGGCTATTTTTTTTTTCTTTTTTGTAGAGATAGGGTCTCACTATATTGCCTGGGCTGGTCTCAAACTCTTGGACTCAAGCTATCCTCCTGCCTTGACCTCCCAAAATGCTGGGATTACAGCCATGAGCCCTGCCCCGCCGTCATATGTTTTTTAGCAGTCACATGACTGCTTCTGTTTCTAGCCAGCAGATCCTGACTTAGCTTTGATTACAGACATTGTGGCCAGCAGCAGTTGCTTCCTTGCGGGACATAGGAAGAGATCCTGATAAACAAGACTGTCAAGACCCAGAAAGCAGGAAGCTCTTGGGCATTTCAGAGCAAGGCCAGAAGTGTTAGGGTTGGATCTCACGTGTGCATGTGTGTAAGCGCAGGCACAGGTGCAATGAATGTACTGCCCTGATATATTTAAAACTGGAAGATACGCCAAAACAATGTTATCGAAACTGTGATATATTATAAATGTTTGCATTTGACATTCAGCAGATGAATACACTCACACCATGAAGTTTCGTTTGTGTCATTTAGTTTTAAGTCCGATGACAGGTAAGGCCTAAGCCCATTGGTTCTCCAGCTACTTCCTGTCCACCCACACCCTCTCCATCCCACACATGGCCCCATTGGCAGAAAGTGGGGGCTGCCATCCCTAACGCCTATTAAGGACAATCTCTCTATGCTCCTTTAGCTTGAGGGCAGGAGAACTTGATACATTTTAATATATTAAAACCAAATCTATTGGAACCTTGTAGACTCATAAATCGAATTTGTTTAGAGTTTTAGAATGCAGGGGTGTGTGAATTATTGGTTTATTCAAGCACTCATTCACTTGACAAGTATTTATTAAGCACACAATAAAACATTAGTTCACGGCCGGGCATGGTGGCTCATGCCTGTAATCCTAGCACTTTGGGAGGCCAAGGCGGGTGGATCATGAGGTCAGGAGTTCGAGACCAGACTGGCCAACATGGTGAAACCCCGTCTCGACTAAAAATACAAAAATTAACCAGGCGTGGTGGTGGGCGCCTGTAATCCCAGTTACTCTAGAGTCTGAGGCAGGAGAATCACTTGAACCCGGGAGGCAGAGGTTGCAGTGAGCCGAGATTGCACCACTGTACTTCAGTCTAGGCAAAAAGAGTGAAACTCCATCTCAAACAAACAAATAACAAACAAACAAAACATTAGTACTAGACTCAAAACCAGGGCTCATCCACTTACAAGATATTTGATAATTCGGGGCCTCATCCTGAAGCGACCTGGACTGGTATGTGACTGAAACAGTGAGCTATGCAGCAGCAGCACGATCTGCACTCTGTGACCTAGGAGAAATCATGCCACCTCACTGTGGCCTCCCCTCCCTCCGGCTCTGAGAGTCTATGAGTTTTGAGGGTTGGCTTCAGTTTCTGGTTTCCAGCTTTAGGAATCTATCAGTGGGCATTCTAGTTTCCTCTGTGGGGCTGCGAGGAGCACGGCCTAGTCCAAGATTTGGAAGTCACTGATGGACTCGCAGAGGAACTGCCTGGTCCAGTGAGCACTTGGGATGTCTGGTTGGTTCTCACTTGCTTTTGTGGCTGGCACAGTTCGGCTGCAAGGCAGGGCTGAGCTGGGGCATGCGGCAGTGGTCAGCTTCTGCGGCCTTCAGATGCTGAGTGCTGTGGAGGTTTCTGGAGGGGAAGATCTGGGGTGAATCAAGGCCATACAATTGCCGTGTTGAGTCTCCTGCTTTTCTTTTAAAAAATTTTAAAATTATTTTTGACAAACTGTAGTTTTATGTATTTATGGGACACAAAGTAATGAGATGATTCTGAATACAATGTGAAATGATTAAATCTAGCTAATTACCATCCATCACCTCAAATATTTGGCACTTTTTGTGATGAGAACGTTTGAGATGAACTCTTTTAGTGATACTGAAATGTACAGTGCTCAGTTATTAAGTATATTCACCACACTATGCAATCAATCTAAAAAAAATTGAACTTATTCCTCCTAGCTACTTGAGACTGTGACCACCATTCTACTCTTGCTTCCACGAGTTTTCGGTTCTACGAATCCTCATGCCTGCTCTCCCGTTTCAACTCCAACAAGGAGAGACGCTTTTCTCTGCTTGGCAGCTTGTATCTGTCATCTGTCTACGCATTTATCTATCAAGTTCTTTCTTTTTTGCTTTTTTTGAGACGGGAGCTCACCCTGTCATCCAGGTTGCAGTGCAGTGGTGTAATCATAGCTCACTCACTTCGGCCTCTAAGTCATGGTTTTACGCGATTTTTGTTCCTCAGCCTCCCTAGCAGCTGAGACTACAGTCCTGTGCCACTATCCCTGGTTAATTTTAAAATTTTTACTTTTGTAGAGACAACAGTCTCCCTATGTTGCTCAGGTGGGTCTCGAACTCCTGGCTGCAAGTGATCCTCCTGCTTTGGCCTCCAAAGTGCTGGTAATGGCAGTGGTGGGTGGGCCGTCTAGAGCTGCTACTGCCATCATGGCTGAAGCGGGGGCAGGGGCAGGGCAGGGGACCGTGGCAGCAAAAGTGGCTGCAGGAGCAGCAGTGGCGGCGGTGGGACCCCTGTTCCCCATGTCCCCAGTGCCCTGCATCCCCAAGGCAGCCGATTGCCCCACTCCCACCCTCGCATGGCCAGGCAGGACCTGTTCCCAGGCAGGACCTCACTCCCTGCTGCATCATGGGAGCTCACGAACACCCAGCCAAAGGTGTAGAAAAAGACTTGAGTAGATTAAAAGTCTGTAATCTATAAAGACTGAGAATAAGACATAATCTTGGGGGCCAGCGACCACGGTTTTCGTTTTTCCTTTAAAAAGGGTCCAAATTCAAGGCATGGTGACTCGGCAGGAAAAGTATCCCCTTCACAGAAAGGTAGGAGATGGGACATGAGAACGTTGGTGGAGCCTCTGTGTCTCTTGGGACTTCCTTTCCTTCTTCCATAAATTGTGAAAGACCAGCAGGAGGGCCTCACCTGGGAGCGTGTTAGAAATGCAGGATCTCAGGCCACACCCTGGACCTACCGACTCAGATTCTGCCTTGTAACAAGACCCCACGCGATTCTGCACACTTTAGATTTGAGGAGCACTGGTCTAGAGATTTCTCAGGCACTTTCCAATGCAAATTTCCTGTCATCCTAAAACCCCATGGGTTGGAGTGCCCCACTGGCCGGAAGGTGAAAACACATTTTGGGAGCGCTATCTCTGGGACAGTGACAAGAGTGCTTCCCCCAGACCACCAGGGCTTCCCCGAGCTCCTCTACCCAAGGGCTGCTATTTCAGGAGCTCTCCTGCTGAGTCACCAGAGGAAAGCAGCCAGGGAGGAAGCAGCCGTATCCTGTGCGCTCGGTTGGACCAGCGAGGGCAGGTGACTCTGGGGGCCTCTCCCTCGACGGCGACGCCATGCAAAGGTGGAGAGCCATTCATGAAACCCTGTGATTGTATCTGTTAGGCAGGAGGGAACTTATATTTTTCCTATTCCTATATCCCTGGTTTCTGGAAGTTTCCCGATAGTGAGAAATTAGAGGGGATTAATTTATCTTTTCTCCACTCCATCTGAGTAAGCCCTGGAGTGAATACAGAGCCTCAACCATGGAAAGGTAAGACGGGGAGAGGCCCCCGCCGCAGGAGTCAGTAGATGAGGATTCTCATCCTGCCACCCACGGTGTGATTTTAGGTAAGTCCTGGGACCCTCTGGGTTCAATTTCCACACCGGTAAAATGCTTCAACCATCTCCAGGCCCTGCCCCTACGCACAGTGGATGTTGGAATGCAGAAAACCTTTTACTTGTTCATCTGTTGTAATTTAATGTTTTATATAGAAATATATCATGATTCAAAACCCAGATGTTCTAAAAGCTGTAACTTGAGAATTGCTCTTACTCGTTTCTTTCTCACTGCTGTTCTCTTACAGGTAATGACTTTTATCAGTCTCTCCCATTTCCCCTCATTGAAGCACAAGCAAATACAAACACGTGTTCTTGTTTCCCACCCTTTTGTACACAAAAGTGGCTTCCTATGTGTGGCATTCTGTATCTTTCCTTGCTAGCTTGAAGCTGTATACTGAAGATGGCTCCATGTTGGTACCATTGGAATTCGTTACTTCATTTCCTTTTTTTTTTTTTTAGATGGAGTCTCGCTCTGTCGCCCAGGTTGGAGTGCAGTGGCCGGATCTCGGCTCACTGCAAGCTCCGCCTCTCAGGTTTACGCCATTCTCCTGCCTCAGCCTCCCGAGTAGCTGGGACTACAGGCGCCTGCCACCTCGCCTGGCTAGGTTTTTTTTGTATTTTTTTAGTAGAGATGGGGTTTCACCATGTTAGCCAGGATGGTCTCGATCTCCTGACCTCGTGATCCACCGGTTTCTGCCTCCCAAAGTGCTGGGATTACAGGCTTGAGGCACCGCCCCCGGCCCGTTACTCCTTATTCTGTCACATTGAGTTTATTTAGCTAGTTTAACATGCTTGTTTATCTAGTCCCCTATTGATGGCTACTTGAGTCCAGTGGAGCTAAATTCTATGTGCTATATTCACTTACCGATGGCTGGAGGAAGGCACTGCCCACTATAAGAGAGGCACTATCTCTCGCTCTCTCTCTCTCTCTTTTTTTTTTTTTTTTTTGTGAGACAGGGTCTTGCTCTATCGCCAGGCTGGACTGCAGCGGCGTAATCTCAGCTCACTGCAACCTCCACCTCCCAGGTTCAAGTGATTCTCCTGCCTCAGCCTCCCGAGGAGTTTGGATTACAGGCGTGCGCCACCACACTCGGCTAATTTTTTTATATTTTTGGTAGAGACAGGGTTTCACCATGTTGGCCAGGTTGGTCTCGAACTCCTGACCTCAAGTGATCCTCCTGCCTCAGCCTCCCAAAGTACTTGGATTACAGGCGTTAGGCACTGCGCCAGGCTGAGGCACTCTCTCTTCAATTCTCACAACAACCCTGCAAGGTAGATATTTGTTATGAACTGCATGTATCCCCCTAAAATTCACACATTGAAGCCCTAACCCCCAGTGCGATGGTGTTTGGAGATGGGGCCTTTGAAAGACAATCAGGGTTAGATGAGGCATGCAGGTAGAGTTCCCATGATGGGATTTAGTGCTCTTATAAGAATGCATACTGGAGATTGTGCTCTCTCTTCCTGCTTCCCAGTCCCCCAATATTTGAGGGCACAGCAAGAACATGACCACCTACAAGCCACAAAGAGGGCCCTCGCCAAAACTCAACCATGCTGGCAGCCCTGATCTCAGATTTCTGACCACCAGAACCTGGAGAATCTCCCAGCACCTTGACCTTGCACTTCCCAGCCTCTAGCACAGTGAGCAATCACTTTCTGTTGTTTATAAGCCACCCATTCCATGGTAATTTGTTATAGCAGCCCAATGTGCTGAAACACTGGCTGAGTGCCCACAGTTGCAGGAAGTAGGGTGAGGCAGCATGGTGGGTAGAAGGGAGGGCCAGAGTGTAGCACCCACCAAGTGTTCTGCAGCTCCCGCATCATAGGCAGGACATGCTGAAGTTCCTGCCTGACTGATGGAGGAACCCAGAAAGTAGCCAGCTGGAGGGCTGGCACACATAGTGATGGCAGGGTGACCCTGCATCCCAAGGTATCACAGGGCTGCATCATGGACAGCCTGGGCTAGGAGCCACATGGAGGGTATGGTAGCATGACGAATGCCAGTGTCTTAGTCTTTTGTGCTCTAAAACAGAATACCTGAGACTGGGTAATTTTTAAAAAACAGAACATTACTTCTTCATTCTTCTGGAGGCTAGAAAGTCCCAAATCAAGGCGGTGACATCTGGTGAGAGCCTTCTTGCATGTCCTCATATGGGAGAAGGTGAAAGGGGAAGAGAGAGTGAAACCACTCCCATAAGCCCTTTTTAGAGCCACATTAATCCATCCATGAGGGCGAAGCCATTGTGACACAAACACCTCCCAAAAGGCTGTAGCTTCTCACATTGTTGCATTGGGGATTAAATTTCCCACACAGGAACTTAAAGGGACACGTTCAGACCATAGCAACTGGTGACAAGTCTGGCATTGCCCCGGAGCGTGGCAAAAGAGGGCAGTGGAAGAGTTGAGCTGGAGCAGGACGCAGGAGAACACCTGGGGACCAGGAGGGAGATGCAGGAGAACACCCGGGGACCATGAGCGGGCAGTGTTCACACCACGGAGGGCAGGCCACAGCGAAAGCTATGACTTGGGGTGGAGGCAGAGGTGCCAGGGGCAGCAAGTTATACAGGAAAGCCCAGCAGTGGCAAAGGAGACCCCACCCAGATCCCGGGAAGACTGAGGGGTAATGAGACAAGCCATTGGGGAACAAGGTGTCCATTCTGGGAGCCCTGATAAGAGCAAACTTCCTGGGAGCTCAGTTAATAGGGCTGAGAACTTAGGTGTAAGAAACAAGGCAAGACTCAGCTACTAAACTCAGGGCCTGATTTTGTTGTTGTTGTTGTTGTTTGTTTGTCTCCCAGGCTGCAGTGCAGTAGCACAATCTCCACCCACTGCTACCTCTACCTCCCTGGTTCAAACGATTCTCCTGCCTCAGCCACCCGGGTAGCTGGGATTACAGGCATGTGCCACCACACCTGGCTATTTTTTGTGGTTTAGTAGACATGGGGTTTTGCCATGTTGGCCAGGCTCGTCTTGAACTGCTGACCTCAGGTGATCTGTCTGCCTTGGCCTCCCAAAGTGCTGGGATTACAGGTGTGAGCCACCGTGCCCAAGGGCCTGGGTTTTGAATGAAGTCCCCCAGGCTGAGATCAAGACTATAAACACAGAGACTGCAAGTGGGGGTCACAGATAGCTGTGGCTGCAGGGGGCTGAGGAACATGTGGGTGGGCAGTGAGGCCAAGAAGGCCTGCTTTGTCCTCCCCTGTCCCATGGCTGTGGGTAGTTGGGGACTCCTGGCCACAGGGAGTCAAGCTGTAGCCTTGACTAAGTGGCCTGGTGGAGGGCTCCAGTATCGGTTTTGGGAAGGGGCACATAGCAATGCACTGAAGTGGGCTGAACAGTCCAGGTGATGACCACACAGGTCGAGTCCATCCTCTAAATCTGCAGGTTCCACATCCTCAGATTGAACTGACTGCACATACAAAATATTTGGGAAAAAAAATAAAAATAACAATACAATAAAATTAATACAAACAAAAAATATGGCATAACAATTATTTGCATAGCATTTATGTTAAGTATTAGAAGTACTCTAGAGATGATTTAAAGTATACAGGAGAGCACTTTGGGAGGCCAAGGTAGGAGGATCACTTGAGGCCAGGAGTTCAAGACAAGCCTGGGCAACATAGCAAGATCCTGTCTCCACAAAAAGTACAAAAATTAGGCCAGCCTGGTGCTGTGGGCCTGTAGTCCCAGCTACTCAGAAGGCAGAGGTGGAAGGATTGCCTGAGCTCAGGAGATTGGGGCTGCAGTGAGCTATGATCATACCACTGTACTCCAGCCTGGGGGATAGAGTGAAATCCTTCTCTAAAAAATAAAAACAATAAATAAGTAAATAAATTAAATTAAATTAATAAATATATGGGAGATGTGCATAGGATATATGTAAAGACTATGTGGTTTCATAAGCATCTTGAACATCCATAGTTTGGTATCTGCATCGAGTCCTGGAACCAATCCCCCTGTATGTTCCCTGTAGCCATGTTGTACAGCGTGGGCAGCCTGCATAATCTCCCCTGCGATGCTACAGAACATCCCCTCAGCTCCCCAGGGTCGGAGAGGTTCTTCTCTATGCCTCAGGGTCTCCCTGTGGCTGGCTGAGGAACCAGCCACTTCTTTGCAGACTGACAAGGGGCTTGTCCTGCAGGCAAAGAAGCCTATTACTTCTCTCTGCAGCTGCCCAGAGAGGCACACCCAGCTGGACACATGCTTCTCTGCTTAGTCACCAGTGGCCATACCCTAGCTTGGCACAGCTGGAGCCTCCAGGAGCCCAAACAGGGAAAACTCATCTGCAGACCGCACCAGCTTCACAGGCAGCAACTCGGGAGCTAAGGACTTGGCAAAAACAAGCACTATAGTGAGTAACTGCAGCAAGCATGTGTGCACACACACTCACGTACTCACACGCACACGTGCACACCCAGGCACCCTCATGAAGCCATTCTGGTCAGCCCTAGATAGCATCGTGCTGAACAGACGCTGCCCCCTGCCCTGTCTGCTGAGCTCTTCCTCCTGCCAGAGCCCACTAGGCTGGCCTCCTCAATGCGTTGCCAATCCTACAGCAGGTTCACTTGCTTTTTCATGACTCTACTAAATTGTTTGTCATTTGGAGTTGTATTTTGACTTTGAAGCCGTAATATGCAAGCAATACATTCTCTAAACACTATGAAAATGTGTTTGTATGTGGCTTGGTTCTAGTGTCTGCTCGTAGACAAACTCTTCTGACTCACAGACTCGAAGCTGAAAGGGCTCCAAGAGTGATGTCCAACCCTTCTTTACCATAAAGAAGACTGGGTCCCTGCTGTGTGGAAGGACGGCCTCTTCTAGCCACTCCTTTGAAAGTAATGAATCACACTTTCGAACACAGGAGACGATACTATAATTTGACCCAGCGACTGGGTTCTGACCCTTCACTCATTTCTGTACAACTCCCTCAACCTTTTGGGAATTCCTGGCTCAGGCTGCCCCCTCCCACTCGCTACTGGACATGTTTGTAATCAACTTTCATCCACCTTCGCCCTCCCCATCCACCTGGGATCCTGCCATCGGCTTCCCTCTCGAAGCGTTCATTCATTCTACTCATGACTCCTAAGGAGATGCTGCGGCTTCCAGACTTTCTTACTATCGTAAAAAAATGGACTAATTCTTACTTCATCATTTTGGCAAATTTTAGGGATAATTTTGTGGTAATTTCTTCCATTAAGATCTGCTCTTGCAAAGATGTATCTGTGTGAGCGATGGCTCATGCCTGTAATCCCAGCATTTTGGGAGGCCGAGGTGGGTGGATCACGTGAGGTCAGGAGTTCTCGAAGTTCTCCAGCCTGGCTAACATGGTGAAACCCCATCTCTACTAAAAAAATACAAAAATTAGCTGGGCATGATGGAATGCACCTGTAGTCCCAGCTACTTAGGAGGCGGAGGCAGGAGAATTGCTTGAACCCAGTGAGCCAAGATCATGCCACTGCACTCCAGCCTGGGCGTCAAAGCGAGACTCCATCTAAAAAAAAAAAAAAGTTCAAGTACTTTCTAATGGAAGTGTGTCCAGGCTGTGGGGTGGGGGAGACACAGGGGAGTGGTGTGAGAGGAGGTGGCGGCTGTGTGGTAGGAGCTGAAGGGCAGAAGGAAGGCTCTTCTTGCCAAGGTACTTCAAAACCCAAAACACCACTATTAAAATATGGATATGAAGGCCTAGGCTTGACCTTGGTTCAAAGTTTTTTAGGAAGTAATTGTTTGAAATTCAAAAGCATTTTCTGTAGAAACAGTATCACAAATGGAAGATTAACTTTTCAAATGAACCCACAAAAATGTATTTAATCTATCTTTTTACTAATTATCTTTTCACTATTTAATTGCTAGCTGTGTCAAGTAGTGCTTTAATTGACATCTGCCTCAGTTTCCTCATCTGAAAAGTGGGGCGCTGATATAGCCTGTCTCAGGGTTATTGGGAGGACGACATGGATTTATGTGTGTAAAGTTCTTTTCTTTTTTTTTTGTTTTGAGACAGTCTTGCTCTGTTGCCCAGGCTGGAGTGCAGTGGTGAGATCTCAGCTCACTGCAATTTCTGTCTCCTGGGTTTAAGCAATTCTCCTGCCTCAGCCTCCTAAGTAGCTGGGATTATAGGCATCTGCCACCATGCCCAGCTATTTTTTGCATTTTTAGTAGAGACGGGGTTTCAGCATGTTGGCCAGGCTGGTCTCGAACTCCTGACCTCAGGTGATCTGCTCACCTCGGCCTCCCAAAGTGCTGGGATTACAGGCATGAGCCACCGCGCCCGGCTGTGTGTAAAGTTCTTAGAACAGTGGTAGGCCCATAATTAGGGTTACATTTATTGTTATTATTACTTGTAGCAAAACTCTAATATGCTTCAGCCCCTGTTTTTAGAGCCCTGCTGAGTCTAAGGGGGCTCAGAAGCCCCCGTGGGGTGGGACTCCCTTGGGAGGGTGAGATTCCAAGGAAGCCGCTGAGGCAGAGACTGCAGCCCAGAGGACACGAGATTGAACCGGCCGCTCCTGCCTGGGCCGTGGTCAGCTGTGTCCCTAGAGCGGAGTCTTCCTGACTCCGGGGGAGGTTAGTGTTTGGGTCAGACGCTTTAGACGTGACAGAATGGAAGGGGGCGGGTGTCCTAAGACCTGGCATCGGCTGGCGTGAGCAACGGGGGCCCAAGGAGCAAGTGGGGGCTGCTGGACAGGCTGTGAGAGGCAGGGCTGTCCCCTGCGTGCCTTCCTAGGGATTGTCCCAGCCCTGCTTTGAAACACGCAGCACGTAAAGGCCTCGCCTGACACAGTGGGAAAGTTATCTCTGCTGTGTTGGACTTTGCTGCCGACAGATTTACCCAAGGCCGACTAAGAATTACTGAGAACAAAGTCAAAGGCTTCCGAGTTCCCCAGGTCTCTCTGAGGGCCCTTGTCTTGTCTTTCCACCGCCTTTTGAGTTAAAGAACATAAAGGTGCTGGGCAGGAAGAAAGGAGACCACCTCCCAGTGTGGTGTGGAGGAGAGGGACTCCAGACCAGCTGGAGTTGGAAGACAGACGGCATGGCCCGGAGCACCACCTTGGCTGCGGTGGTGGCTGTGGAGCCTCCTGAGCCCCTGTCTGCACCCTGGTCCTGGCTTCACCAACAGCCCTTCTTACTGGTACAGATCGTCTTCCTTCAGGCACTGTCTGGTCCTTCTGCTCAGACTTCCCATTTTCGGCCTGTGTCCTCTTCACTATTCTCTTAGGAGGTTTACAGAGGTGGACACTGTCTAATTATGTGTATGTTCATGTGTGATCTGAGTAATACTTTGTCCTCTTCATACATGTGCATGCTTCTGCTCTGTCATCTGCACATGTAGCAATTCATGCTTGTAAACACCACTTCCATGACGTCCTGGAAAGGGAGCTGCAGTCATTTCCGTTCTGAGTAGTAAAGGGCGAAGCCTCTGAGGTAAGGATTTTCCTCAAAATTCCTCCCCCAATACCCAAAATGGATTTATTGAGCTCCTACTGTGTGTCAGTCCCCACTCTAAGAGCTGGTGATACTGCCGTGAACAAAGAGAAGCAGCCCCCAGTTTCACGGAACACGGCATTTTTTCTAATAAAGTGGCATTTCCTAATTATACAACACGATGTTGGACATTTTCTACACATCTGCTCCCAGCACTGTTAGTGTTTCTGTTTGCTGCAGGGGTTCACAGAAATCAGTGATTAAGATTCAATATTTAGGCCGGGTGCGGTGGCTCAGGCCTGTAATCCCAGTACTTTGGGAGGCCAAGGCGGGTGGATCACTTGAGGTCAGGAGTTCAAGACCAGCGTGGCCAACATGGTGAGACCCTGTCTCTACCAAAAAACATAAAAAATTAGCTGGCTGTGGTGGCACGCTCCTATAATCTTAGCTACTCGGGAGGTTGAGGCAGGAGAATTGCTTGAACCTGGGAGGCGGAGGCTGCGGTGAGCTGAGATCACGCCATTGCACTCCAGCCTTGGGTGACAGAGTGAGACTCCATCTCAAAAAAAAAAAAAAAAAAAAAAGATTTTAACACAGATTCAATATTTAAAATAGAGGCTTCTCATTTCCTGTTACATCTAGCTTTCATCCATGCCCCCCAAGTAAAACTGCCTTGCATTTGAGCAACCATTTATCATCACTGTAATGATTCAGATGTCTAACTTGGGGTAAGGCCAGAATAAAATTAAATGGGAGATCTGTTATAGATTGAACTACGTCCCCCTACAAGATATGTTGAAGTGCTAACCAACGTGGGATGTTTGAGTTAACATCAGTTTCTCAATTGCAGTGCCACCAGCGCTTTAGACTACATGCTTCCATGCTGTGAGTGCTGTCCTGGACATAACAGGATGGTGAGCATGTCCTTGGCCTCTACCCACTAGAGCTAGTAGCACCACGACCACTCCCAATCAATCCTGGCAACCAAAAGTGTCTTCATATATTGCTAAATACCCCTAAGGGGAAAATTGCCCCCAGCTGAGAATGAATGATTTTTACAGTCCATCAAGAGGCAGGCTGGGTGCGGTGGCTCACGCCTGTAATCCCAGCACTTTGGGAGGCTGAGCCAGGTAGATCACAAGGTCAAGAGATCGAGACCATCCTGGCTAACATGGTGAAACCTCGTCTCTACTAAAAATACAAAAATTAGCTGGGTGTGGTGGCGTGTACCTGTAATCCCTGTTACTTGGGAGGCTGAGGCAGGAGAATCACTTGAACCTGGGAGGCAGAGGTTGAAGTAAGCTGAGATCGTGCCACTGCACTCCAGCCTGGTGACAGAGCAAGACTCTGTCTAAAAAAAAAAAAAAAGAAAGAAAGAAAGAAAGAAAAAAGAAAAAAATAGAGGCTGACATTTAATGTGTGTTTTATGATAATATTTCTTGGCTATGAACAGTAATCGTGAGAAGCTGGCTTAGCTGAGACAAAGTAAAGTCATTATTGTGGGCTGGATGGTGTCCCCCTAAAAAGGTAGGTTGAAGCCCTAGCCCCTAGCCCCTGTGAATACAGCCTTCTTTGGAAATGAAGCTTTTGACCATGTTATCAAGTTGAGGTCACACTAGAGTCGTGCAGGCCCTTAATCCGATGTGACCGATGGATGTCCTTATACAAAGGGAAGAGACAGAGGTAGACACGTCCAGAGGGAAGGCAGCCTGTGAAGACGGAGGCAGAGACTGCAGCAAGGAAGCTGCAAGCTGAGTGCCTGGGACTGGCAGCGGTCCCAGGAGCTGGGAGACACCCGTGGTGCAGACCCTTCCCCAGAGCCTGCAGAGGACATTCAGCCCTGCCAGCACCCTGAGTTTAGACTTCTCACAGCCAGAAATACCAGATGAGAAATTTCTGTTGTTTTAAGGCACCCAAGTTGGTGGTAACGTGTTACAGCAGCCACGGGAAATGAATCCAAGTATCCGGGAAGAAGCAGCCCTGCCCTGAAACAGCTCACCTGGGGCTGACACGCAGGAGTTTAAAACTCCCAAGGGCTGGGCGCGGTGGTTCACCCCTGTAATCTCAGCACTTTAGGAGGCCGAGGCAGGTGAATCACGAGGTCAGGAGTTCAAGACCAGCCTGGCCAACGTGGCGAAACCCTGTGTCTACTAAAAATACAAAAATTAGCCAGGCGTGGTGGCCCGCACCTGTAGTCCCCAGGAGGCCGAGGCAGGAGAATTGCTTGAACCCGGGAGGCAGAGGTTGCAGTGAGCTGAGAAAGTTCCATTGCACTCCAGTCTGAGTGACAAGAGCAAGACTCCGTCACAAAAAAAAAAAAAAAACTCCCAGGTTACTCATCCCAGGTGGTGATGGCACAAGCCCGGTGAGGCCCAGTGATTCGCAGGTAAGATGAGCAGTTCCTGCACGGGTGGGTTCTGTACCCTGTGCTGAGTCATAATGAGGGTGTGCCGGTGAATACAGAAGATTCTGCACCCCTTTCCCATCACGTGAGGACAAGTGCTATGGTCGTTATGTAAATTAGTAATTCATACACAGTGCACATTCCTATATAAAATACACATGGACACACCTATCCAAGATGAAAGCACAGCAATCTAATACTGACATATTAACAAAGGGGCTACAGACCACCATCAAAACATGACTGTAGGAGACCAGACTAGGCTGCCCTAAAATATGTCTTTTTGGCGTAAGACTTATTTTGAGAAACTGCTGACACAGGAGAAGCTCTGAAAACAGAGAAGTTACCCTTTTGTAGGGGAAATGTATACCTGTAATGGAAATCCCTATCTGTAAGGGTGCTCCCCTCTCAGCACCAGGAGGAGAAATGGCTGTAAATTATCAAGAGACTCTCATCAGTGGAGAAGGCACAGGTTTAAATTTGTATGGCAAACCTTACCCTGTTTCCTGTGCTTTTCCCGGTCCATCCTCACAACTTCCTCTTACACCCTGCCTTCTTTGTTTCAGGTGAAGATGGTATTTCAGCCTGAACTCTAAGCCACCTCTTTGAGAGTTACTCATGTCTCTGGGTATCTCCCTGTGCTTATGAGACACACATGTTAGTAAGCGTCTGCTTGTTTTTCTCTTGCTAATCTGTCTTTTGTTACAGGAGTCCATCCCAGCTAAGACTCAGGAGGGCAGAGAAAATTATTTTTTTCCTCTCCTACAGAGCAAATGTATGGGATTTCTCTGTCTACATGAGAACTGTTTTTCAAAGAGGTCATCGTCTTGTGAAGCTGTGTACCTAGTTTGTTGATTTTTCAGAGCAGCCCTGAAGATCCCTCCTTCTGAAATTGCCTTTAGAAGCAGTTTGTGAAACTTTCAAGAAACTTGGACATATTCCTCACGTAACATTCCACAGCTCGCCCAGCTCCTGCATTCCTGAGACGCGACTTCACGAGTTGCAATGACTTAAAAATAGAATCTCCCAAGAGGGATGATATGACACTCACGTGTGCCAAGACATGTGTGTCTTAGTCACTAAAAGGGCCAGGCACAGTGGCTCATGCCTATAATCCTAGCATTTCGGGAGGCTGAGGCGGGCAGATCACTTGAGGCCAGGAGTTCGAGACCAGTGTGGGCAACATGGCAAAACCCCCATTACTACTAAAAATACAAAAATCAGCCAAGCACAGTGGTGCACACCTGTAATCCCAGCTACAAGGGAGGCTGAGGTATGAGAATCGCTTGAACCTGGGAAGCAGAGGTTGAAGTGAGCCAAGATCACGTCACTGCACTCCAGCCTGGGTGACACAGCAAGACTCTGTCTCAAAAAAAGTGTCCTAAAAGTGTCACACCTTTTCACCAAATACACCAACTAGGGAACATTATGGGTCTATGCACGATACCCTAATCTTATGGATACTGATGCAGCAGAGGATTATTTGTATCAGGAAAAAAAGGAAATGATGAATTCCCTTAAAATGGGGACTGGTTAAGTAACTTTCGGTATATTCACATGGTGGGGTACTCCTAAGACACTAAAACTTAAGTTTTAAAAAAAGATTATAAAACATGGACAGCATAATCCCAATTAGATTATAGCAAATACTGGAAGGATAGACCTCAACATTGTGGGGTAGGGGGGAATTCTAATGTTCCTCTTTTGGGCTTTTTGTATTTTTATTTCATTTTCTTTTTTTTTTTTTTCCAATGGATACATATTCTTTTGTAAATAAAAAATAGGTTTATTGAGATATATAAAAATTTACCCTATTTTAAAGGTGCAGTTCTATAGATTTGGCAAATGTACTGTGATGTCACCACCATCACAACCAACATATAGAATGTTCTGTTGACCTAAAGAAAGAAATTGAGGCAAAATTAATAGAGAATTTATCCGGGCCCAGGTTGAGGACTGCAGCCCCAGACACATTAAGAAAGGCTCCAGAGAACACAGAGAGGCTTGAGTTTTATTCTTGCTTTTGTTTTTTAAAAAACGACAGGCTGGGTGTGGTGGCTCATGCCTGTAATCCCAGCACTTTGGGAGGCCAAGGAGGGCAGATAACGAGGTCAGGAGATTGAGACCATCCTGGGTAACACGGTGAAATCCCGTCTCTACAAAAAATACAAAAAATTAGCCGGGCGTGGTGGTGGGCGCCTGTAGTCCCAGCTACTCAGGAGGTGGAGGCAGGAGAATCGCTTGAACCCAGGAGGTGGAGGTTGCAGTCGGCCAAGATCACGCCACTGCACTCCAGCCTGGGCGACAGAGAGAGACTCTGGTCTCAAAAGAAAAAAGGATGAATCAGGAGAGGGGCCAATTACCAAAGCTGTTTGTTAGGAATTCTCATTGGTTTACAGAAATAACATTGATTAGTGATTGGCTATGCATTGTTGCACTATAGGGCATGTCCAGCATACGGGGCTGCTGTCACATTTCAGTGTCTTTCTGGACCCGACCATTTAAAGGGGCTCACGTTCCTCAGAGGAATGGTTTCTTTTCTTTCTCAGTTTCTATCACCCCCCCAGAAGTCCCCGGTGCCCCTTTATAGTCATTCCACTACTACGCCTTGCCAGGCCCTGGCAACCACTGCTCTGTATTTTCTGTTACTATCACTTTGCCTTTTCTAGAACGGCATATAAATGGAGTTGCACAGCACATAATCTTTTGAGTGGGCTTTTGATCTCTTAGCCTGTTTTTAAGATCTGTCCCTTGACTTCCAGACTTCCTATGATATGGTCAAACAGCAGTAATGCTTAACTGGGTGAACCCTGTCAGTTGGGGTTTCCATTCCTTGCAGTCGGTAGTAGTCTGAGCTGATACAATACAGACAATGCCTTTGAAATTCTACTCATTCCTCAAGACCCTCCTTAACACCACTTCCTCCAAGGAGCCTCTTAGAATAGTTCTGCCCCAAACAATTATGACTCCTTCTCTTTGGATCCTTGTGGCATGTTAGGGCATTCATATTCTCCTTTGTAATATAGTTCATTGTGTACTGGCTTAATCTGTCCCAATATTTCCAACCAATTAGATGTCAATTAGGCTGCTTAAGGCCAGCAGCTGTCATATTCCTGCAAGTGCCTCACTGCATAGTACACAATTAGCGCTGGACGGATTCCTATTTCCGTCACTTTCCCAGCGTGTTGCCCTCTCTGCCCTGGTCATTCTGGCCTCCTCACTGTCCTGCACATGGGCTGGGCTCACTCTCACCCCTCTGACCTCCAGGATACTACAGGCCAGTGTTTGCAGGCCTCACCAACAGCATCATTTATAACGGGAAGGAATGCTAGGTGTCTGAGCCTGTGGAGGTTCCATGCCTGGCACGCTGCAGGGCTGGCAGTCTCCAAACATACTTCTCAGGAGAGGCAGCCAAGAACCCTTGCGTGAATTCTAATCTCTGCCCATGGCCTCTCCAGGCTTTGATTTTGGCCTCTCAAAAACTGACCTCTTTGAGAAAACCAACAATTCAATTCTGCAGCGTGTAGCTAAACATATCAAAGGGGGCACTAAGTTGTTACTCCCAGTAAAGGATCTTGTTATTTTGCTGCAGGACCTCTCAGAACTTTTAGAATGGTCCTGTGGTTTGTGGGTCTCTAGCAGTTGATACAGTGTCCGGCAGTTCCCATATGTATTTAACTGCAGACTCTGCCCCATTAAAAAAAACTTTTATCTTGAAATTAATTACAGACTCAGGGGAAGATGCAAAAATAGTGCAGAGAGGTCCTAGGTGTGCTCCTGGCTTCTGTATTTTGTTGTAGCCACGTGTAGGAGGCTCAGACTTTCAGAAGCTGCCTTCAAAACGTATGCGCTACTTTTTTCTTTTTTTCTTTTTTTTTTTGAGACGGAGGCTCGCTCTGTCACCCAGGCTGGAGTGCAGGGGTGCGATCTCGGCTCCCTTCAACCTCTGTCTCCCAGGTTCAAGCGATTCTCCTGCCTCAGCCTCCCGAGTAGCTGGGACTACAGGCATGTGCCACCACGCCTGGCTAATTTTTTGTATTTTTAGTAGAGATGGGGTTTCGCCGTGTTAGCCAGGATGGTCTCGATCTCCTGACCTCGTGATCCGCCCGCCTCGGCCTCCCAAAGTGTTGGGATTACAGGCGTGAGCCACCGCCCCCGGCCCTATGCAATACTTTTTTACTAAGATCTCCCGCTTTAACAAAGACAAAGAGAGTCCATTTCTTTCAAAGATCTGAGAGGTCTTCACGTTTAGGGATGGAGTGCATTCATTTGTGAGCAGCACACACAAAATGTGGCTTTCACGTGTAGCTTCTATATTTCAAGGGCCAGACCCAGAATATACATTTTAAAACTTGTCAGCAGCAGCCACAGGCAAATTAAAGCCCAACAAAAATACTCTATTTCAGAGTAGAGTGCATGTTAAACAGCTTATTCCTCCCAGATATCTTGTCATTGACACCGGCAATCAGAAACAGGTAAGCAAGCCCTAATTACAGAGATACCAAGAAGTGAGAGGTCAGACAGGAGAGAGAAAAACCAGCGGAACATGGCATTCTGCTCTCTAATGCTGCCCTAAGATTGCCACTTGCTCGAAGAGTAATTTGTACCCAAGGAGGGCTAAAACGATGGCACTCCTGACCTCTGACTTGGGGAGTTTAAGTTTATCACAGATATTCTGGCTTTTAAATTGTGTTTCTTTTTCTTCTTCCTCTCCAGCCGTGGCCTCCTTCTCTCCCGCAAATAGATACCAATTGCATCAGCCACGGCCTTGCTCCCCAAATCCGCCATACCCTGCCTGGCCTTTGCATGAGCAGTACCTGCTGCTGGGCACGCCCTTCCGCCTCTGTCTCAGAAACCCTCTCCAGTGCCCCCGGTTGGAAATGGCCGCTCCCTCTCCTGGGCTTTCTTGGCCACATTCTTATTCATAAGGATTGTTCTGCAAGGGCCAGAAACTTCAAACTAATTTATGCAAATATGGGCAATTCATGGGTCTCAAAACCAAACTGTGGGAAGAGCAGCGATGCCAGGAGGCAGGGATCAAACTTCATTCACCAAGGAGCCCAGGGGCAGGACGGAGGCATCAGAGTGGGGCCCGGGGATGGGAAAGAGCTCTGTGTTTGGCAGCAGCTTCCATTCAAATCACTTAGTGGGGGCAGGGCCAGGGAGGCAGGAGGAGACTCTTGGTGCTATTGGCAGGAGCATTGGGAAGACGTGATGGGAAGATAGAGCACTAGCTGTCAGGATGGTTCCGCCTCTACTAAAAAGGGATTACATTTGACTTCTTGGAACACCTATGGAAGCTCCGTCCTCTCACACTGGTTTGTGAGCTCGTTAAAGGGCAGTGGTTGGTCTTGTTGGTATTTCTGCCACCCCAGGGCAGGGCATGGGCACAGCAGTGCCTACACCCAGAGGGCCTCAGTCATGTTTGTTGGGTCAAATAGTCATTAATAAGGTTGTTTGGCACTGATGAGCTTCCTGTGGCATAATTCATGAAGTGTGTGACATTTAGGACCTCTGGGTGGGTTAACAGTTAACAAATCCTCAAGGTCACCTTTCCCCTAGCAGACTGATTCACCTGCCTTTAGCCTAACCCATCGTTATTTCTCTAATCAAGATAAAGAAATAAAGCAAAGATTTACTGTCAAGTAACCTAGCTACTGCTTTGTTAAATTTTTATCTATGAAAGATTAATTATCCGATAGTGCCTTATTTTGGATTAGTACAGTCATGATAATGATGATGAAAAACACAATTACAGGTTTTAATTTACCGAGTTCAATATTGCTCTATTTTCTTTAAGTGGCTGGCCTCACCTTGATTGCTATGGCAGCATTAGATAAAGCAGTTGACAATATTCCAATAAACTGTTACTTTTAAAAAGAGAGGTGTTCATTTTAGACTTACTGTCCCAAGACCTCTGAGAAAAAAATTCACATTAAATAAAGGGATTTTTTGAGAAGCATATAAATAGTTTGCTCTGTTAGGAAGCAGGAAATGCTGGGCGTGCTGTGTACCCAGGGCTCACGGGGTGGGAAGGAAGTGGCCTGGAAGCAGAGGGCTCTCCCTCCAAGTCCCATTGACAACTTGGGTATTATCCTTGGTCCTACACTCTGCTCCCCGCCTGACAGATTCTACCTTCTAAAGTTCATCCCACTCTGTCTCCTCATCTCTGCTCCCCGTAGCACCATAGCATGGGCCTACATTCTCTCTCCTCCTCAGACCAGAGGCTGCAAAACTCTTTCTCTCAAGGGCCAGTGAGTACTTTAAGCTTTGTGGACAAGCGGTCTCTGTCCCAGCTGCTACTCAACTGGGTGCCTGAGTTGAAGTGGCCACAGCGGATGCGTAAGTGGTGGGTGTGGCCACAGCAGATGCATAAGTGGCGGGTGTGGCCACGCTCCAGTAAACCCCAGGCTGCAGCTGGCTTATACCCTCAGACTGTGGTTTGCCAACCCCTGGAAGCATCCCTTAGCCACTTCATCCCCAGTCATCGGCCTGGGTTTTTCTCTTCTTTATATCCCCAGACCCTTACGGAGTGTCTTGCACCTAAGAGACATTCAATAAAATGTTGTTGAAAGAATGAATGAGTTCTCTAATCTAAGCATGCGTACCTATGAGGCCATTCTATGACTGAGCTGCCAAATATAATTTCCAATTTCATTACCTTAAGAGATTTGGAACTCTTTGGAGATTTACTAAGAACTAGAAATCCGTTACCCTCCTAACCACATAATGTACATATTTACTTGTTGTTCTAAGCACACTTGTTTTAGAAACATAGAATCCAGCATCTCTTACCGTAAGTATTTTAAAACACCTTCCTGTTGGTGAGGGTAAGCGTGGTAAGTGTGATCAGATCTTAAACAAGAGGAGTTTTGTTTTCATTTAAACAAGAGCATCTCAGACATAAGAGAATGATGAAAAGGTCTGTCGTTGGCAGGAAGAATACGATATCATTAAACTTTGTGTTCGGTCAGACATATTTTGCATGCCTTTATGGTTAATCATTCTTAGAAGAAATTCCTCACCTTATTACTCCAAATCACAGCAAAAAGGCTTTGTTTTAGCTGTTTTGCTTTTATTTAGAAGGGATGCCAAGGGTCACACAGCTTCCCTCTGCCTAAACATCACCTCCTGCAGAGGGGTGTGTCCCCCTTGGGACTGGCACAAATCTTGAGTGTCCTACCCTGAGAGGGCACAGAGTAAGATTTGGGTGAAGTATCCACCACCCTCATTAGCAAACTCTTCCAAGGTACTATGCTTTTAACTATTAGAGAATGCCAGAGCCAAAATCCTACCCAAACAGACAAGCAGAGTTTGGGGCTAGACCCTTTAGATATCTTTGCATATCTCAGGGGCCAGCAAGGTGCCATAGCTGGCTTTCCCTGGCTTGTGGGAGCCCATTGTGCACATCTGCTCCCAGTGAGTTCACACTGGTAGCTTGAAATGAGTGATGATGGGCGTATTTACACAATGGAAATAGGCCAATGATACAAATCAGGGCATTCTAACACTGTGGGTGTGAGACTCATCAACGTTACCTGGTTCCTGCTTTCAAAGAGTCTGTCTAGGAAATAAAGCATGGACATAGGAGACGATCACAAATAATGTCAACCTCTCAAAGGGACCTTATGTAAACTTCTTAACCCCTCTGCATCTCAGTTTTCTCATCTGTAAAATGGGGGTAATAATACTTACCTGGCAGAGGAGATAGGAGGGTTAAATGAAATAATGTATATAAAGCCTATAGCTTGTGGGAAGGTTGATAGTATGTACTAATTAAAGGTTACTATTATTATTATTATTATTATTATTGACTAACTAAAGAAGAAAGGGTTTAAGGATGAGAAGAGTAACAGGAAATTAAGATCTGAGGCAAGTGAGCCTATGGCAGTTTTCATCTACAGACTACTGAATAGCTCCAGGGTCAGTGTCAGCCATCTGGTCTACCCTCAAGGCCTAAATAGCATCAGAATCTTCCAGGAGGAGGTTTGGTTCTGCTCCTGGCTCTCACGTCACTTTGGCATGTGATGTAAGTCTTCACTCGCAGCCTCATGTATCAAAGAAATCAAAAAAGAATCAGGAGAGAAACAGCTGTTATTAAAACCTACTCTGCTGGCCCCAACCCAAGGTCTCAGGAAGAAGACAACAATACACAGAGCCTACAATGAAACTGGTGTCTATGGAAGCAGGAAAGAATCACATGCCTGCTAGAACACGTTCTGAATGGGCTGACTCCACTATGCTTTCAAAAGGAAGCTCTTACCATGGTAACTGCGTCACTGTGGACACTGAGCAACCGCAGAAAAGACAGAGGCTAAGCTCCTGTTTCCTTCCAGGAAATAGAAAAAATTGTCTCATGTGTGTTTCTGGAGGATTCTTTTAACAATTTTGTTAAGTTTATACCTTCCTCACCATGGAAATCCAAATTAATAAAAGTAAAAATGTTCCAATTTTTTACACACCAGGACTTAGAGATGTATCTGTTTATGCACTCAAATGAGATGGCAAGCGAGCAGTTTGCTGACGAAGGACTTCTTTCAGATGGTGTCATCCATAGTTGCCATTGGATATGAGTTATCAGTTAAGATTCTTAGTTGTAGCAACAGAAACCAATTTTGCTATTTTAAACAAGACGGGGATTGATTAAAAGGACATTGAGAAGCTCAAAAATTCTCTTGGTAGGATGGAGAGCCAGGCTTGGAAGTAACGCACCCAGGAAATCCCTCCCCTACCCACTCCAAATAATGCCACCAGTGATGCCGCAGGGCATTGCCAACACTAGCGGCACTCCTGACATTGGACATCACCAGACTCCAGCTGCAGCTGCAGCCAGAGCCGCTATCAAGACTGCCTGCGGAAGCTGGACATAGCTCCTGGCTCCTTCACTAGCACGGATTGTGTACCACCTCTATTTCTATATGCTATGAGCTTCTTAAGCAAGGCTTGGCATAGGTGCATATGATTGGTGGAGCTTACATAATACGCCCATTCTGAATTGCATAGGAAGCTGAAAAAGTGAGCAATTGGCATCAATAGCTTTGCTACCAGGAGTGTGCTCTGCTATTTAAGGTAGCGGATTCCATAAACATAAGAAAACGAATTCAAATCAAGTGAGAATGCTTCTGGCTGCAAGTAATAAAATACCCAACTAGGCTGGGCACAGTGGCTCACGCCTGTAATCCCAGCACTTTGGGAGGCCAAGCTAGGTGGATCACTTGAGGTCAGGAGTTCAGGATGAGCCTGGCTAACATGGTGAAACCCCTGTCTATACTAAAACACAAAAATTAGCCAGGCATGGTGGTGCATGCCTGTAATCCCACCTACTCGGGAGGCTGAGGCAGCAGAATCCCTTGAATCCCTCGAGGTGGAGGTTGCAGTGAGCCAAGATCGTGCCACTGCATGCCACAAAGTGAGACTCCATCTTAAAAAATAAAATAAATAAATAAATATCCAACTAAAATTGACCTAATAAGAATGGCTTATTTTCTCACATAATGAGAAGTCCAGGAGTAGGTGGTTCCAAATTTGGTAAATTTAGTGACAAAGAATATTCTTAAAGATCCAGATCCCAGCTGGGCACAGTGGCTCACACCTGTAATCCCAGCACTTTGGGAGGTCAAGGCGGGTGGATCACCTAAGGTCAGGAGTTTGAGACCAGCCTGGCAAACATGCTGAAACCCTAGCTCTACTAAAAATACAAAAATTAGCCGTGCATGATTGTGCATGCCTGTACTCCCAGCTACACAGAAGGCTGGGGCAGGAGAATCGCTTGAACCTGGGAGGTGGAGGTTGCAGTAAGCCAAGATCATGCCACTGCACTCCAGCCTGGGCAACAGAGTGAGATTCCATCTCAAAAAAAAAAAAAAAAAAATCCAGATGCCTTCTATCTTTTTGCTCCACCATCCATAGAGCACAGACTTTTGCCTTTAGGCTTAGGTCCTTATGGTTAGGAGATGATGGCCACAGCTCTAGACATTACAGCCTCACATATGCAAGTTCCAAGAGTCATGTTTCTCTTTGCACATCTCTTTTTATCAGCAAAAATATGATCACCAGAGTGATATAGAAAGAGTTCCCTTGTATCTCACTGACCAGGAATAGGCCATGTAACCTTCCTAATTGCAGAGGAGACTGGTGAATGGAATACTTGACATTTCAGCCTCCATAGTGCAAGGTAGACTCTGCCAAGAAAGACCAAGAATAGGTGAGTCTCTGTTAGTAGGAAACCAGTAGGGCCTGCTGTTGCCACCATTTTTAGAACTGCTGGAAGACTGCTAGGTGGATATTATGAAGTGAGATTACCACTAGACTTCATCCTGCAGGAAAATGCTGATCTTTCAGTAGCATGTGCCAGGTGTGCTTTGTTGGGAAGGATTCTGAAACTCTGTCTGGGCTCAGCAGGAAAGAGTAACATCATTGGTTAGTGATGACTGCCATGGGCATGGGAAAAGGAATGGTCTCCATGCGGGCCACAATTGGCAAACCCATTGTGGAGAGAGACCAGCCTGTTTTGTGAACTTCTTCATTTCCTTGCAGAGCATTTTTGTCTGGTTTTGGAGGGCTGAGCACACCAGGGGAGTTCCAGCAGGGACCGCTGTGGGCCTGGAGCTTCTGTGATGCCTTACCCAAACACCACCATCCTGCATTGTTCTTTTCCTGATGTCGATTGTCTCTTTGGCACACTTTTCCAGCCAAAATGATTGACACAAATCCTTGGCCTGTGAATAAATGCTGGTGAGTACCAGCACTGGCCGGGGGCGAGGATCAACTGTGTTATGGGAAGGCCCAATATTTTCTTCAAACGCTTACTTCACCTGTAACAGCCACTCTTGGTGAACTTGCTCTTATCTCATAGTTTTTGCTCCTGAGATCTAGGGATATTTGGTTGAGATCTATATATTTCAGGGTAAGATACAGCTGTGTCATTTGGCCCTTCTTCAAGCATGTAACCACACACAAAAAAATATTAATAGTAAACACTCATTACAACCACAACCACTGCCACCACTAATGATAAGTAACACAATAGAGTAATCTTCACAACAGCCCTCTGAGTTGGTCAACCTGGGTAATAACAGTAGCTAACTTCATTGAGTAATCACAGCCTTCCAGTCACTGCGCTAGGTGTTTACGTACATTCATTTAATCCTTGCCAAAACACCCCGAGGGTATTGTTGTTTTTTCCATTTGTCAGATGAGGACATTGAAGACTAAAGAATTTAAGGAGCTTCCCCAAGGTCACATAACTTGTAAATGGCAGACACTAGATTCAAATGCAGGTCTGTCTTTACTCTCAGGTTGAAGCTTCTCCCCTCCTATCCCAGTGCTCCTTATTGTTATGTTTTCATTTTAGTGTAGTATTATTTCCTTTTTGGTAAACTGAGGAAACTGAGGTATAACGATTGGGAGTGGTTCCTCGATGGCCACCCAGCTGGTAAAGGACAGAGCCACCTGGGAGCCTCCGGAGGCTTCTTAATCCACAACCCCATGGGGTGAAGACAGATGATTGCTGCTGCAGAAAAGTAGGGGTACGCCTTTCCGGCGGTGACAACCTACCCACACGAGAACATGCCTCTCGCAAAGGATCTCCTTCCTTCCTTTCCAGAAGAGGAGAATAGGAAACACAAGAAGAAACGCCTGGTGCAGAGCCCCAATTCCTTCTTCATGGATGTGAAATGCCCAGGATGCTATAAAATCACCACGGTCTTTAGCCATGTACAAGCGGTAGTCTTGTGTGTTGGCTGCTCCACTGTCCTCTGCCAGCCTACAGAAGGAAAAGCAAGGCTTACAGAAGGATGTTCCTTTAGGAGGAAGCAGCACTAAAAGCACTCTGAATCAAGATGAGTGGGAAACCATCTCAATAAACACATTTTGGATAAAAAAAAAAAGTAGGGCTGCAGCTGTAGAGAAGTTAGGGGATTGGGGTACAATAGCTCAATTGCCTAATCCATCAGATGCCTTTGCTGCCATATTCAAGCTTCCAAACAGAATGCCATGTAGCACAGCTTAAAAGGGCAATACACTAGAAGGCAGATATAGCCGGACTGGTTTCTTGGTCAATTAATTGACCTCTCTGAGCCTCAGTCTCCTCTTCGGGAAATACAACCAACTTTATAGAGTCATTGGGAGCATTAAATGAGATAGCTGCTGGAACTAAGCACTTCATGCCTGACGCTTCAATGCACCCACCATCCTTTGCTGTTGCCACAGGTCTGTCTTTTTTTTCTTGTATCCAGAAGGTTTGTACTTATCACACCCTAATCAGGAAATGTTTCAGGACGACAGTGAGTCCTGGTCATGGGTTTTTCCCACAGGGATTGACCAGAAGCCTGGACACTTTCACTGTTTTTTAGTGAATGCATCTTTCAAGGCTTTAGGCCTTGTAAAACAAAACCATATTGCATTAGAGTCACGTGTCTTGGATGGTGAGTGTGAGCTGACAATTGCACCTGTTTGAAAGCAGAGATCACTTCTTACGTATCAGAGGATCTCAGACTCAAGACTTTGCTTGGTAGATGGAGATAAAAAGTCTAAGTGACCAGCAGTGGTTAATAGGTAGCCAATTTTTATTCATTTATTCTCTTGAAAGTGCATTTTGAGATTTTCAGACAAGAGCTACAATTTAGTCATGCTGTATACCAGACTGCTGTTCACTTAAGAAAATGTCCCTCGTGGTTGCCTACAGATAGCAATGTGTGGGCCCTCCATTGAGTGCTAAAGTCACCACTTCTGGACAATAAGCTCCATGAGGGTAGGAACGTTATAGCCTACTCCACAGTAGGTGTGCTAGTAAATGGTGATGTTGGATGTTGCTGGCGGTTGAATGAATGGGTGGGTGGATGGATGCATGGATGGATGGTCTCAACTTTTTCAAAAAGGAGATTCTGTAGAACAAAGACACCATAAGAACAAAAGTAGATTGCCACTTCCCTCTGGGTTTTTGGCAAAAATTTTCCACCACAAGTTACGTAAGCATATACGTAAAATGAAAAACTGGATGAAGGAAGTGAGCCTATTGGATGACATTAGTCCTGGCCATAGCCAGCCACCACAGACAGAAGACTCTCCCCAAGCTCCAGAGTGGGCCACAGCCACAATGGCAGCCATGCCACTTCAGCTTTCCGTGATGAGCTCACACTTACACCCACAGTCTCCCTTCCTAGGTTAAGAAGGAAGTGGCACCAGAAGTCAACAATTTTATGTTTTTCTTTTTTGCCTGTACAAATGGAAGAAGCGTGAAACAAAAATTCCCCCTAAATCCTACAACGGCCTTGGACAATTAGTAACAGCTTCTTTTGAAAATCCTACCGACTTCGCATAAAGCCACCACAAATGTTTTTAATAACAATTTGGAGGGCAAAAGAGAGCAGTGACTTACAAAGGAGCTGCTGTGTGCCATGCACGGGGGAGCTGGTTTTACAGGTAGTGTCCCTTATCCTCAAAATAGTCCTGTATTGTCATTCATGTTAAATGACGGAAGTAAATGGGTCACATGACTCACCCAAATTTGTAAAAGTAACAGATTCAAATCTAGCTCTAAAATAAAATATCAGGTTTCAGTAAGAAATATTCAGGTGAGGTAATAAGAAAGTTGAAATAGAGTGCTGGATGGATTAGCACATTTACATCTTGCATAAACCATGAATAATACAATGATCACGTACGTTTTTGTTTTGATTTACTGACCCACGTTCTGTAGGTCATGTGCTTTAGGTTGTTTTTGTTTTTTTACTACTAGAAATAAATTTGAGCCAACATATCTACAATCTTATCTGACTCTCTTATAATCACCTCAGATGTTTCCCATAACATTTACCATTCAGCGTTTCCCAAACTGGTGCCTTCTGGCACACTTCTCACCGAGGTATTATAGAAGGGGAATTGAAAAAGTCTTGCATGCACAAATTTAAATTAAACAGAGGTAAGCAAAAGTACAGATTTATTTAATGCCAAACTTTCCAGTTTCCAGAATCTTTAACTGTTAATGTGTATAAGAAATTGTCGACTGGGCGTGGTGACTCATGCCTGTAATCTTAGCACTTTGGGAGGCTAAGGCGGGCAGATCACCTGAGGCCAGGAGTTCGAGACCAGCCTGGCCAACATGGTGAAATGCCGTCTCTACTAAAAATATAAAAAATTCGCCAAGCGTGGTGGTGGGTGCCTGTAATCCCAGCTACTCGGGAGGCTGAGGCAGGAGAATTGCTTGAACCGGGGAGGTGGAGGTTGCAGTGAGCTGAGATCACATCATTGCACTCCAGCCTGGGCAACAAGAGTGAAACTCTATGAAAGGAAGGAAGGAAGGAAGGAAGGAAGGAAGGAAGGAAGGAAGGAAGGAAGATTAATAGTCAAGGGGCATGCAGTATACAGCATTGCTCAAACTTATTTGAACTCAGAATCTTTTTTTTTTTTTTTTGTACCATGCTTATGAACAACTCCAAAAAGAGTAGGCAAAACCTTGACTACACAGATTTGTGTTTCACAAGCTCAGCCCTAGAAGCTGCCATCAGATGAACCGTGAGTCTGTTCTTGGTGCCTGGCATTAACTTGGGCCAATTCAGCGTCTGAGAGTCCCAGACTGGCTAGGTTCATCTTACCTTCCAAGCTACTCTATTAATGCTTAATAATAACTTTTCATGGAAAGTACTTCAAAGTCTCAATTTCTTTCACCCACACACCAGGCCATCATTAGCCATTGACATGTTGATTTTCCATTGAGAGCAGGGGCCATGTCTTGCTCACCTTCCTGTCACCTTGGTTAACTCATTCGTGACTGTCGAAATGGTCCTCAGATGCCTGCCCATCTCTCCACACACACGAGGCAAACACTTCTATCTCCAATTGACCATTAACAAAACTGAGGCACAAAGTGAAAGTTAGGAAGTGGCACAACCAAGACTAGAACTCACAACTTGGGATGCCGAGTCATGAGGTCATTCTGCTAAAGGCGTGCTGGTCTACGGCTCTAAATTGTTACTGAATAGTATTCTAAAAGGAAAGAAGATTAAGATTAAAATTTTAAAAATGACCACATTGGATTCTTGCTGCTCTCACCTCACAAGACTATCTGAATAGCCCAGAGGTTAGTTGCTGCAGGGCTGAAGATGTTAACAAGCAAAAAGAATGAAACTAACTCTTTCACAACTGGACAAATGAGAACAGTAAACAGGAACCCATCCTGCCACTGCCCAGGGAAACACATGCATACTGAAATCGCTCCTCTGTGGACCATCAAATGAAACTTGCCCCTGCAGGCGTACTGTTTAGAACTGTGCCAGGTTGTTACCCAGCTGACCCAAATCCTACCATCCAGTACTCAGTCCTTTGCCCGTTAACTAGGTCTTAGGGGAGTAATATTGGGGATAGAAAATACGTTATAAATTTGATTTAGGGAAATGTTATCCTATGTGCCTTTGCAGCATGCAGGCACAGTTGGGGGCTATTGAGCCTTATTGCTGAGGGGCTGTGAGCCCTACAATGGTTGCCTTTTCCCAAGGTTCTTTATCAAAGTTCCCGAGCTGGTCTGCATAGAGGAAGTGTAAAAGGCTTTCTAGTAGTTCAGTTACTGCTCCTAAACCCAGCAACGAAGGAATGGGATCAACACTGGGCCATAGCCCTAGTCAAAATATGATCCATAGAGCTAAGATGTTGAAACTCAGAAAAAACACTGCTTAGACTAAGTATTATTTTGATAAAATACTTTCATGTTGGAAAACCTAGAATTAAGAGCATTTCCAAGGGAATGTGTTTACTCCACACTGTGAGTTGCCAGCAGCAGGAAAGAACCACATAATTTCCATGAGGATAAGAGAAAAGTTCACCTGGGCGGAGTCATTTCAACATTCCCATTTACTCAGGGAGATCATCCGGAGAAAGTTCAGATGAAGACTGAAGTTCAGATGAGCCTGTGCTCACAAATGATCAACGAACCCAGATTTGGAGTGTTTAGTAACAGAACTTAGTCTGGAGTGTGTGTAATGTAAGTCAGCAGGTCTGAAACTTAGGCTGTCTGGACCACCACCTCCTCGCAGAGGTGGTGACGCTGGGCCTGCCCTGCTTACACAGCTGAAGAGTATCACTGGGAAGGGAGTGGGCTCTGAGATAATCCAATCCAGTGCTTCCCAGCCTTTAATGAGAAATGGTAAACCAGTGCAAGGAAGAGCATGGATTCTGGAGTCAGATGGCCGTCCAGTGATGGAATCCTGGCTCTGCCATTATTAGCTGAGTTGAGCAAGCTCCCTGAAAACTCTGTGACGTGGAAATTACAACACATGGTAAGCACACAAAACAGCACAGAATGCATTCCACAAATGGTGGCTCTTGGCCGACCCAGACTCAGTGAGACGCAGCGCTGCCCTGGCCCCAGGCTTTACAGGGCCCCAATCTAGCCCCTACCCACTGGAGTGAGGACGTGCCCACCTGGAGCTCGTGTGTCTTTCTGTAGACCACATTCCAGGTAACTGGGACCCCAAATTTCCTGCCCAAGATGCTCTGTTCTCACTTGCAGGTCCTGCATGAAGGGATTCCTTAGGCTCTGTCTTCCTGTGGAGCACCATACTGCAGGTGACACCACCCTTGGGCCTGAGGGGTGAAGACGGGCAGCTGTTGTGAGTCATGCATAGAGCTTGGGCATGTGGTCTAAGCAGGCCAAGCCTGTGCGTGAGAGCCCACTCAGGAGCTGGGGTGAGAAGAGGAGGGGGCAGGCCAGAGGCCAGGAGCTGGCATGTCCTGCACTGCTACACACATGTGCTATTAACCTCAAAGTGCCCAAAAATTTTACATTTGAACCTTGTCTTCAGGTCATTATGAAGGTATATTTGCAAAGGCAGGAGGATATGGACATATTTGTCAGTTTGGCGAGCAACTTTTACATATTTAAACCTATGGTGTGTGGGCCTCCAAGTGCACTCTTGCCTGGTACCCCACAAATGTTAGGGGCAGAACTGACTACCACAATTGTATATATTTTTCACTGCATCAGCCACTCTATGGAAGATCCCATATTCTACCATGTTGAACACTAACGTCTGCTCTTTTCCAAGAGTCATATTTACATGGCTTCATTTTTATGACGAACGAATGAGAAATTTTTATGGCTTCTAAAAAATTTCATTTTTAGAGGCAGGGTCTTGCTCTGTCGCCCAGATTGGAGTGCAGTGGTACAATCATAGCTCACTGCATCTTGGAACTCCTGGGTTCAAGCCATCCTCCTGCCTCAGCCTCCTGAATAGCTGGGATGACAGGTGTGCACCAGGCCCTGCTTCTTATGTTTATTCTTTAAGGGAAGTTCAAAACAAACCTAAAGGAACAACAGCCTGCGGGCCGCTGGACATCACAGTGTAGTTCTTCGGGGCATAGAGGCTTGTTTTAGAGTCAGTGCTGCCTTCGGAATGCTCATGTTGGCCCCTCAGAAGCAGAAGTTGATTGATTCCTGCTTCAATGATCAGCCACTAATGAGGCTCAGCTACTCCCTCATCTCAGCTTCTCTCTGTGTCTTTCTTTAGATTTTATCAAACACATATTTTTATGTAGCTTCTCATGTATTTCTTCTTTTTTGCCCAGTTTAACAGCTAAAGTATGCATTCCTTGAGAGTCGAGGCTATGTCTAATATCTCTGTTTCTGGCATAGAACTGAACACATAAGCATAGCTTAGGAATATTTGTTAACTGGATCATCAAGGTGTCTGACAGGACCAAGTAAGTTTGGTTTCTAACATAACCTGGTTTTAGATGTTCTGAATTCTTCTAAAAATAATACATTTGAAAACAACTCTTTATTTCAAACAGGGGTTTATCTCTGACTCTAAAACTGGTGGATTTCAAAGTACTTGGTTTCTTGACCAGGTTTTTAAGGTGGTCCATTTCTTTATAGACACAGTCTTCAAGCAGCTTCCTCAAGGGCTTGAATCTCCATGATGAGTAGAACCCGGTGTATTCAGTTTTTAACTGATACATAATAATTGTACATATTGATGAGGTACATGTGACATTTTGATTTGTGCATATGATGTGTAATAATCAAATTAGAATATTTAGGATAACCATCACTTTAAACACTTATCATTCTCTGTGTGTCCTTGACACAAGTAATTTCTCTTTCAGAAATTAATCCTAAGGAAACCAAGCAGAGTCCACCTGTAAGCCCAGGATCACCGGAGGCACGACATCTGCTGTGACAAGCAGTCATAAAAGTATGTTTTTAAATAAATTCCAGCTCCACGGGAAAATTCTCACAATATAATATCAAATTAAAAAGCAGGATATAATATTATCTACAGAATATACAGTATAAACCCAAGTGTGTAAGGAACACACACAACTACATTAAGACGTTAACACAGTTGTCATTTGTAGCTGTGGAATTCTGAGCGATTTTATTTTCTAATGCATCTTTGTCACATGTGTGAATATATTTCAAAAAGTTTTTTCAAAAAATAGGAAATTCCAGTTGGGTATGGTGACTCACGCCTGTAATCTCAGCACTTTGGGAGGCTGAGGCAGGTGGATCACTCGGGATCAGAAGTTCAAGACCAGCCTGGCCAATGTGGTAAAACCCCGTCTCTACTAAAAATACAAAAATTAGCTGGGTGTGGTAGCATACGCCTCTCATCCCAACTACTGAGGAGGCTGAGGCAGGAGAATCACTTGAACCTGGGAGGCAGAGGTTGCAGGGAGCCGAGATCACACCACTGCGCTCCAGCCTGGGTGACAGAGAGAGACTCTGTCTAAAACAACAACAACAACAAATAAAAATAGGAAATTCCATGAACAAAATTAAAAGTGAAAAATGACACCAAAGAAGATTTTTGCAAGTGAAAAGTGACACCAAAGAAAAATCTTGCAATATACATGAGTCATAAGGTTGCTATCACTAATTTATAAAGAACACACATATATCGAAGAGCAAAATAGTAACACTTACATAGAAACATGGTAAAATATCTTGGGGCAGAGATCAGCTCTCCACCGAAACCTGCCTCCCCTTCTCTGCAGTCCTGGCCTTGTGCTGGGTCAGCCTGCCCAGGACACTATGTTTTCCGTGTCTCCTGGAGTTTGGTGTGACTTTGAGGTTCAGCTCTTTGCAGTGGATTGTGACAAAAGTGGGGTGCACAAATTTTATGTCTGGCCCAAAACCCTAGTAAGCAGGCTATAAAACAGTGAAATTCCATTTCCAAAACTTAGTACATAGTGTATAGTGCTGTCAGCACTTTACTGATACGAGCTCATTTCATCCTAGCAACAACTCCATGAAGCAGGACAGAATCCCCCCACTTGAGAGATAAAGAAAGCTGAGGCTAGAGACAAAGTTCACTCTGTGGCATGTGGTATATTTATGTGTAGAAACGACCTGAAATGTGATACACACTAAAACACTACGGTGGTTATTTCCGGATGTTCTGACTACAAGTACTGTGTGTACATACGTTTTCTCAACAAATATACAATCTATAATTATACATGTGAAATTTTTAAATAGTAAAAAAATTTAAATGACAGCAAAATAATTGGAGTTTTACGGACCATCAATTGCACAATTTAAGACGGTCAGCCAGGGCTGGGCACAGTGGTTCACGCCTGTAATCTCAGCACTTTGGGAGGCCGAGGTGGGTGGATCACCTGAGGTCATGAGTTCCAGACCAGCCTGGCCAACATGGTGAAACCCTCTCTCTACTAAAAATGCAAAAATTAGCAGGGCGTGCTGGCAGGCGCCTGTAAGCCCAGCAACTTGGGAGGCTGAAGCAGGAGGACTGCTTGAACCCAGGAGGCGGATGTTGCAGGAAGCCGAGATTGCACCACTGCACTCCAGTAACTTTAAGAGGAGTAGATTACATGTAAACCATCCCCATCTCCCTACTTCTTTTGGTAATTCTAAACACACACACACACAAACTCAAATACATTAGTCCGTTCTCATACTACTGTGAAGAAATACCCGAGACCAGATAAATATAAAGAAGAGAGGCGTAGTTGACTCACAGTTCTGCATTGCTGGAGAGGCCTCAGGAAACTTACAATCATGGCAGGAGGCAAAGGAGAAGTCTATACCTTCTTCAGAGGGCGACAGGACAGAGTGAGGGCAAGCGGGGGAAATGCCGGACGCTTAGAAGACCATCAGATCTCGTGAGAGCTCACTAACTATCACAAGAACAACGTGGGGGAAACGACCCCATGATTCAGTTACCTCCACCTGGTCTCACCCTTGCCACTTGAGGATTATGGGGGTTATAATTTGAGGGGAGATTTGGGCGGGGACACAGAGCGAAACTGTATCCTCAAGTCCGAAAGCTTTGAAAGGAGGACAGAAGAGCTGACAATCACTGGGAGGTCACAATCCACCCTGACCCTTCTGTCCGTCTAAGTGATAAGGAACTCTGCCCCATTTTAAACCATCCTGCCTCCCAAAGGCTCCCACAGCGTCTTAGACACGCAACAGAAGGTGCTCGGAACTGGATATTCCTTGGCATGACAAAGTCAACAGCACCGCTGCCGGTCAGAGGGTGACTATGGTGAATGAACGGTGCTACCTGTCACGGGAAAAGACTGGGCACTGCTCTGTATGACGGAACGTGACCCTCTGACTCACATCCAGTTGTGATGGGGAGGCCTACCCACCTGGGCTGCCCATGCAGGCTGCTGAGCTCGTGACAGACGCGCCAATCCTAGCAAGTTCTAAACCAGCAAACTTTTTCTGTAAAGTGCCAGAGACTGAATATTTTAGACTTTCAGGCCATGCAGTCTCTGTTGCATCCCTGCCTTGTAGTGTGAGTGGGATATGGCTGTGTCTCATTAAAACTCCCTCCCTTTTTTTTTTTTTTTTTTTTTTTGAGACAGGGTCTCGCTCTGTCACCCAGGCTGGAATGCAGTGGTGTGATCTTGGCTCACTACAGCCTCCGCCTTCCAGGTTCAAGCAATTCTCCTGCCTCAGACCCCTGAGTAGCTGGGATTACAGGCGCGTGCCATCACGCCCGGCTAAATTTTTGTATTTTTAGTAGAAACGGAGTTTCAGTGTGTTCACCAGGATGGTCTTGATCTCCTGACCTTGTGATCCACCTGCCTTGGCCTCCCAAAGTGCTGAGATTACAGGTGTGAGCCACTGCGTCCGGCCAATAAAACTCTTACAGCTGGGCATGGTGGCTCACGCCTGTAATCCCAGCACTTTGGGAGGCGGAGGCAGACAGATCACCTGAGGTCAGGAGTTCGAGACCAGCCTGACCAACGTGGCGAAACCGCATCTCTACTAAAAATATTTAAAAAATTAGCCAGGCATAGTGGCACATGCTACCTAGCTACTCAGGAGGCTAAGGCACCAGAATCACTCGAATCTGGGAGGCGGAGGTTGCAGTGAGCCGAGATCGCTCTACTGCGCTCCAGCCTGGGCAACAAGAGCAAAACTCTGTCTTAAAAAAACACAAATGGCCGGGCGCGGTGGCTCAAGCCTGTAATCCCAGCACTTTGGGAGGCCGAGATGGGCGGATCACGAGATCAGGAGATCGAGACCATCCTGGCTAACGCGGTGAAATCCTGTCTCTACTAAAAAAAAAAAGTACAAAAAACTAGCCAGTCGAGGTGGCGGGCGCCTGTAGTCCCAGCTACTCGGGAGGCTGAGGCAGGAGAATGGCATAAACCTGGGAGGTGGAGCTTGCAGTGAGCTGAGATCCGGCCACTGCACTCCTGCCTGGGCGAGAGAGTGAGACTCCGTCTCAAAACAAAACAAAACAAACAAACAAAAAACCACAAACAAAAATGAAAACTCTTTTTACAAAAACTGGCCGGACAATTCATCCACCTAACCAAAAACAACGAAACTGGCCAACCCGCCATGGTTTGCCACACTGTGATGAACTTGTGCCCTTGCACTCCAGATGTGGCACCTGGATCAACGGCCCCAGCCTCTCCTGAGAGCGAGTCAGAAACGTGGAAATCACGCCCCTCCCCAGACCTGCTGAGTCAAGATGTGCATTTGAAGAAGATATGCAGTGATTGGTGTGCACATTACAGCGTGAGAAGTCCTGGCATAGAGCAGGTGCTCAAGCCCGGCCGCTCCTGGGTGTCACCTGGGGAGGTTTAAAAACGTACTGATGCCCAGAGATTCTGACTGATTTGGTACTAGGTAGAGTCCAGGCACTGGGAGTCTGGAAAGCTTCCAGGATTCTCATATATGGTCAGAAGTGAGACTCGATAGAGATGGTCACCTGAACATACCCAGTGGTGACTCAATGATGAAAAACACGCCTATCAGAAAGACTCAGCAGCCCTGGCTCGGCTGTCGAGATGCCCATTTGTTTATACCTTGCCAGGATGCAGGCCTGCACCCAGCCCCGGGGAGGGGCCCCTGCCCACTCGTGGTCTCTTGAGTGGGTTCTTGTGTGGCTTTCACAACCAGGCCACAGAGGACAGAGAGTCCTGGGAGCCAGGCCCAGCCATGTGCAGAGCAAGAAGCTGGGCGCTGTGATTTAGCTCCTGGAGAACATGGAAGTACTTAGATGTCATTGATCCAGAAAGAACGGATGACTGTGAAGTCAGGACGGATCATGTGATCAGAAAGCCTAACCCTGAATTTCACCACAGAACATATTTATAAAAGGAACAAACACGAAGCTGCTGCACGCCAGATGGAGTTCTTTAGAAATTTCCTGGGAGGAGGGCGGGGGTGGGCAGGCATCACAGCACATGCTGCCGTGGATCTGTTGGGGGGACCACCAAAGGCGAGGCATCCGTGAGAGCTAAAGATGCATTAGGAAACAGAATGCCACTTGTGCAGACTCTGGCTGTGGCACCGGGAACTGAGGACGGCAACGCACCATGGGAGTGGTATGCAAACCTGCTCCCAGGAAGCCTGAGGGTGAACTCCTGGGCAGCCTAGAGGGGTTGGAATCAGGAATCCCCACTCCGTCTCTCCAACCCAAAATCTGCACCCCACTCCCGAAAAACTACCATGCACGAGTGCAAAGGAAACACATGGTTCCCCCATTCGCCTTGTGATCACGGCAGCCCCCTTTGTTGCCCCAGCTCCTTCCACACTGGCAGAGAGTCCGACCTTTCAGGCCTTCTTCAACCCAGACACACCTTTGGGCCCTGAAATCAGATGACTAAGCCTCTGACTAAGCTTGCTCAGCCATCAGGTCCCATCCACAGATTCGACTTGTGTTTATTTTGGGGAGTCAGCTTCGTTCTTTCACAGATTTTGGGTGCAGATTTTGGGGTCAATGTTCACAGTGTGAATATTTAAAATTTCTGGCCACAGCATCATAATTAGTCCAAAGCGAGGGCTCAGATGTTCATATCTTGGGAGACTTATCTGGCCTATTATTCCCCAAGTCTGGGGAAGGGGTGGCTTGGAGACTTTGGACAGGAAGTTAGGGTCTGTCCTCTGAGATTGTTTGGCATGGGAGACCTAATCGGAACAAAAAGATAGGCGATTCTACATTGTATTGTCCAGGGAGGGATGGCAGGCATGCCCTGGGCAGCTCCGGGCAAACCAGATATGTGGTCACTCAACCACACCCTGCCACCACGCCACGTCGCCATGTCCTTTGGCAGAATGTTGAGATTCGTCGTGCCTTGTTTGGTCGAGACAAAGTGCACTCGGCATCCACGCAAGCTTCACAGCACGTACATTTCTCTAACAGGCCACCACAGCCTTACTGTATCACGTCCGTTGTGCCATACAGAAATTACTCCATTTTTCTTCTACATCTTCCTTCTCTATAGTTTTGTTTATACGAAACTAATGGTAGTGCCAGGCCATTGTCCTTTGAAGGGATGAGGAAACTCTTCTCACACACAGCTCAGAAAATGATGTACACAGCAAAGACCCACGTTGGAGGCCTCTCAGTATACATTTGTGCTGACGCAGGCTGCACTTAGGAGCCATTTAGATATGTAAAAATGCTCTTTTCTAGTGTTTACAAGATACCATGAATCAGATTGCCTCATGTGGTGAAAAGGGCAGAGTAAATGTCCCCAAATGAACGGTTGTTAAATAATTGTGTAGGGAGATTTGCTGTAGGGAGATTGAACAGCCCAGCTCTTGGGACAAGCTGGAGATATGAACCGTTTGCAGGCAGGCGAATGTTTACTAGGTTTAAAGGGCAGGAGGTGCAGCTAAACAGCTAGAGAAGCACTTGTGTGATATGCCACTGTAGAAATGCTTCCCTAAAGGAATGATATCTGGGACCACTGATTAAACTGGGAAATTAAAAAGTAAGTTTCATCCATTTATTTGCTATATGGCCTTGATGACGATGCCTCGCTTTCCTCAGCTGTAGAGTTTGAGTAATAGTAGCAGACCCAGCCCTGAGGGGTACAATCAGATCATGCACGCAGGACGGTCTTGGCATGGTGCAGGGCACGGGGCACACTGGAAGGGCTTGGTAAATACCAGCTGTTAATAGTGTACCATTTAATGACTTCCTCATGATCAGTCCCTCCAAATGCGTGAGAGTGACACCTGCTTCAGCCCTTCCCTGGAGGTGCTGTCTGTTGTCGATCACTGAGCCCCTGCGTGTCCAGGAGTTTGGAGAATCCACAGAAATCCTATCCAAGGGGCCTCTTCATTGCCGTGGCTCCGGTTGTGCTGCTCTGGGGCCTGAGGCCTCTCGTAAGTCACAGACCTGCATCCAGCTCCCTGTGTCGGCCTTCGCCCCAGTGTCCCCAGAGACCTCAACATCTGCATATGCCACACTGGCATCATCATTTTTTCTCCCCAGTCTCTGCTCACCCCTGTGGCACCCTGGCTTCCCACCATCCTGGCAGGAAAACTGCATATAAATTGCTTCTACTCACTCTCCTTTTCTCTCTCCCTTGCTTTTCTCTCACCAGCAGGTCTCCGGGTTGCCAGGGGTTCCACTTCCTCCCACCTGCCTCTTTCAGACTCCCCGCCCAGAGCCCTTTAACACTGACTGCCAGTGCAGGTGCTGGTGTAAGAAGCTGGGACTCTGCACACCCTGTGGTCCACGGCTCCTGCAGCATGGGGCTGATGCCACCTTCATAGGACTTCCACCCAAGCTTGCAGCCTTGAGGTGCTGCCTCCTTCCCCGGCCTGCTCCCCACTCTCTCACAGGTAGGTCTCCCCAAGATTAATTCCTTGATAAAGCTCTTGCTTGTGAATATATGTCTCAGCGTCTACTTCTGGTGCACCCGACCTCAGGCACCTCATGCTCTAAGCAGACAAGTCTACACACCATCAGCTCAGTGCGCTCTGTTCTGTCTCCACTCCATGAGATCCGCCCCTCTGAAATGTTCTTCCTTGCTTTTCTTGCTGCTGGGCCCACCGATACTCAAGGCCCCTTCCAATGGTGCACTGAAGGAACCCTTTCCCGGTTGGCTCACCCTCCCTCTGGCTTCAGCTGAGTGCAACTGGGCTGTGTGCTGTCCATGACCTGAGGCCCTGGGCGTCGGGTCTGCACCCAGCGCTGGCCTTGCTGTGTCTGGTAGGGAAGGCACGCGTATCCCTCCACCCTACCTGTGTACAAAGGTAAGAGCATGCTCAATTTACTTTGCATCTTCTCTTTGTCAAACTCCTGGATCATTCCAGTTGCTCAGCAAACCTCTTTTTTCAGCCCTGGTAAGAGTCAGGGCTGAAATTTCCCATGTCCCACCCAGTAAGGCTGTGGAGACCGTGAAAACATTGTGGTGCATTCACACCGGTTGATACTGGCCACGTGGCGCCTCCCCAGCACCCCTAGATCTCTCCATGAGCCCACATTTAAAGGGTGACCTTGTCACAGCAGAGAGCTTGGGTACCTGCTCCAGCATCTCAGCAAATGGCCAGTCCAATCCTTCTGTGCATGTGCCTGGCATGTTGTTAAATATTTTGTGGTATAAGTTCTATTTGTGTTGATAGTTTCAGGTAAGAACAAACAAAAGCAGACAGCACCATTACCGTGGAGATCTCCAGGGCCAGCGCACAGCGACCTGTGCTTCTTGGCCCTTTCCTGGTCAAATCAGCCCTGGTACCCTGGCAGATGAGATTCAGATGCTCAGCACCCCCACAGCAACAGTGAGGCAGCTCTGGCAACAAGCAAAAATGGTGGGCGGCAGCCTCCTGGGCACAGGAGCGTGCCAGGTCCGTGACAGTAGGGAAAGAAAGCTTTCTACCTAACGCCTCCTCTCCTCCAGGACAGTCCAAACAAGTGTGGTCTGGACCCAGAGCATTGGAAGGAGTCTGCCACCAGCCAAACGGCAGGCTGTTGCCCCTGCTGAGCAGCCCTGGAGAGGCTGGCACTTCACATGCAGCATTTTTCCAGGTCATGCCAAAGTTGAGATCTTTTTCCAAGCAGGGCACAAAGGATTCCTACTTAGTGCTTTAAGAAGGAAATCATCGCTGTTTACCTTCAAATGCAGACACCCTGAGTAATTTCAGGCTGGTTTGGACATGCAGGATTTGAAGCAGAGCACAGCAAAGCAGTTTATAGAATTAATCAGGATATGAATGAGTGCAATTTGTTAGATACCGCAATATTGCCTTTCATGCTAATTTTTAAATGGCAGAGGCCATCAGGGGCTGGTGGGGACCAGTGTTCAGTGTCCTGTTGCTAGGAAGAGAGGGATAACGTCATAGTCTGCAGTCCTGGGCATTTTGGGGCCTTATATTGATTGTGCAAATCTCAGCAGGTTTGGCAGGACAGGACTGCTGGTGTCCCCAGCTGTGGAAAGTTTAAGAAATCAAGTAGGCTGGGCGCAGGGGTTCACACCTGTAATCTCCGCACTTTGGAAAGCTGAGGCGGGTGGATCACCTGAGGTCAGGAGTTTGAGACCAGCCTGAACAATATGGTGAAAACCTGTATCTACTAAAAATACAAAAATTAGCCAGGCATGGTGGTGCACACCTGTAATCCCAGTTACTTGGGAGGCTGAGGCAGGAGAATCGCTCAAACCCAGGAGGTGGAGGATGCAGTGAGCCAAGATTGTGCCACTGCACTCCAGCCTGGGCAACAAGAGCGAAACTCCGTCAAAAAAATAAATAAAAATAAATAAATACGTAATCTTTGGCTGAATAAAGAATAAAACTCTATACACACACCCACTGTCACATACACACATACAACACACATACACCCTTTATAAGGGGCACATGCTCTGAAATTGTGTAAAAATAGTATGAACGAATTGATGTGACTGTGGCTTCAAAGGTAGATGAGTTCAGTTATGAGTTGGAATTTTCTTCCTGTCGGCTGAAGTGGGTTCACTTGAACAAATACCGCATTTGCAGTCAAGAAAGACCTACATTTCCGGCCGGGTGCGGTGGCTCAAGCCTGTAATCCCAGCACTTTGGGAGGCCGAGACGGGCGGATCACGAGGTCAGGAGATCGAGACCATCCTGGCTAACACGGTGAAACCCCGTCTCTACTCAAAAGAATACAAAAAACTAGCCGGGCGAGGTGGTGGGCACCTATAGTCCCAGCTACTTGGGAGGCTGAGGCAGGAGAATGGCGTAAACCCGGGAGGCGGAGCTTGCAGTGAGCCCAGATCGTGCCACTGCACTTCAGCCTGGGCGACAGAGCGAGACTCCGTCTCAAAAAAAAAAAAAAAAAAAAAAAAAAAAGAAAGACCTACATTTCCATCACAGGTAGGCAGCCTTGGGTGAGATGAACAAACGCTTGGCACATGCCGAGTCTATCAGCATTTAGTCATACATGTAGTTACACAGCCTTGCTGATTTCATCTCAGTTTGTTTTCCTGGAAAGGACCTTGAGCTGCTGCATGAAAATTACATGTTAGTGGTGGGAAAAAGAAAACAACACAAAAGTGGCTTTTCTTGACTCGCTGTCAGCAGTGGGAGGGGTGCGGTGGAGTTGGAAACCATTTCTCCTGTGGCTGGCAATTGCCACTTATAGATCTATTTATTTGGAGGGAAAAGAGCTGACACAAAAGGCTCTCTCTGAAATTCTGTGCGTAGAACAAAGCGGCACACGGCGAGATGTAGAATTCCATTAGAGGACAGCCCTGGCACTCGCTGTCCTTCACAACGACCACCCCGTAGGCCCATGAATAGAAGCGCCAGCCACCCACAGCCTCGGTGCCCGGCAGCGTGTCTCCAGGAAGGAAAGGCCCGGGCACAATGCATTTCTCTCAGGTTTGGCTCAGCTTCCCCGGGGTTTGCACCACCACAGAGAAATCTTCTCCTCCAGGGACCCACAGTTGGGGAGCCCACTCCATGCTGTCGCCCCTTCCTGTCCCTCTGAAACATTTCTTCCTCCCACTCATTTCTCCTAGATGATATTTTAACTAGTATTTTCTTGACATTTTAAATAAACAATTAAATACAATCTTGAGTTTCAAGTTCTCTTGAGCAAAAATATTCAGTGCCTCAAACTCAGCAGAGGCAAAAACACAAACTCACCGACGTCTCCCACATCCCCTCCTGCACTCCCTACTTGGGTCAGAGGTGTCTGCAGAGTGGCGAGTCAATCTCACAGCCCCTGCCTGTGGGCTTCTCCCAGGTCCCTGCATCTTCCTGTTCCCTGTCCTGGCCCCTCTCCTCTGTTTCCACTGCCATGCCCTGAGTACACAGCCTCTGCCCGCTCTCCTGCCCCAGCCAGAGACTGTCCCCAGCAGTGCCTCCTCCACACCACTGCCAGGTGTCCACCAGGACAGGTCTGCCCCTGCCACCCTCACCCACCCCAACAGAGGGTGGGTATGCACACACACATCCAACACACACACAACATACACACCCAACACACACAACATACACACCCAACATACACACAATTCACACAACATACCCAAGACACATCCCAACACACAACACACAATACAACACAGCCAACATACACAACACACACCCAACACACACCCACAACACACACCCAACACATACCCACAACACACACATGCAACACACACAACTCACACACAATACATCCAACAAACACACTGTATACCCAACAACACATACCCCAACACACAAAACATGTACACAACACAGCCAACACACACAACACACACACAACCCAATCAACACATCACACAACACACACATAACACACAGCCACAACACACACACCCAACACCCACACAACTCACACACAACACATACACAATACACACACAACACATCCAACACACCCAACACACATGCAACACACTTTGCACAACTCACAACACCTACCTCATACACACACAACACACACATAACACATCCAACACACACAACGCATACCCAACACACAAACACAACAAACACAACACAGCCAACACACACAACACACACATCCAACACACACACAACACAGCCAATACACACAACACATACTCAGCACACACAACCAACACACATTCACAATACACACCTAATATACACCCAACACACCCAACACACACAATACACATCCAACACACACACCACACATACACATACCCAACACATATACACACAACACATATGCAACATACATCCAATACACAACAAAAGCACCACCCACACACATACCTTACACCCCAACATGCACACCCCAATACACACACACCACACACCAACAGGACCACATCACACACAAAACACACACATACCCAACACACACAATGCATCCAACACACACCTGCAACATACACTCCCCCAATACACACACAACACACACATAACACATCCAACACCCATGACACATACTGAATACACATACGCAACAAACAGAACACAGCCAACACACACAACACACACATCCAACACACACACACAACACATCACACAACAGAGTCAATACACACATCACATAACACAAACCCAACACACACACATAACCAACACACATTCACAACACACACCTAACACACACACAACACACACACCCAACACACACAATACACACCCAACACACACACCACACACATACCCAACACATATACACACAACACATATGCAACATACATCCAATATGCAACAAACGCACCACCCACACACATATCTTACACCCCAACATGCATACCCCAGTACACACACACCACACACCAACAGGACCACATCACACACAAAACACACACATACCCAACACACACAATTCACCCAACACACAAATGCAACATACACACCCCCAAAACACACATTTCCCAATATACACAAGACATAATCCATTCAACAAGCACAGCACATGTATCCAACACACACATAGCACATACATTCCCAACACACACAATACCCACAATACATCCAACAAACACACACCAAACCCGATAACACACAACATACACACAACACACACGACATATACAAGACACATACAACAATACACCCAACATATTCAACACACACATACATACACACACACACACGCTCCTGTTGGCCCCTTATGATGTTCAGAATAACACCTCTAAGCCATCCCAGCCTGAAGTACAAAGCCCGCCACAGCCCAGCCCTCTCCAAAGATGACACATTTAGGGACTATTTGAAATAAACTATCACTTGCAGTCAAAAGACGTTTTCAGTGGAATATTTTGTGGTCGTGTTTATCTGTTCTGTAGGCAACAACAAAACATATACACACACACACACATACACATATATACGCACATACATACACACATACACATATGCATACACACATATGCATATACCCATATACACACATACATACAAACACACACACACACACATATATGCAGATATACATGCATGCACATATACACACACGCGCACACACGCACACACATATGAAGTATAATACATCTGTGTAGGGAGAGAAGGGGAAATTGTTCCAAGGTGGGCTCTCTGCCCTTGTAACTTTGGAGTGGAGGAAGGGGTGAGGTTCCCATAGGATCTAGACACTGATGCAGAGACTACTAGCTCACAGTCGCCATCTTGGTTACAACTCATCACATCAGCTGTAATCCCTGATTTATCTATCTGTGACTGAATGAAGAGTCTTCCAGGGCAGGGGTCACGTCTTCATCTGCGTGTACTGGCTGGTTAGCGCAGGGTGTGAGCTGGGCTTGAAACCCCTATAATCTATACGGAACCAGGATCTGACAGCTCTCCTGTACTGGGGAATGGAATGGGGAGTGATGTGGGTTGTGGTCCTTAGTAACTTGGGTGTGAGCCTCCATAAACTTGCATTTGCAAATAGCTCCTAAAAGTAACTTGCGGTAAGCTTCCAAAACCCTTCAGGCAGAATGCTTTTTGGGCATGGGGGTGCTCCTTAAGCCAATCCACAGCAATGTGGACTTCTTGGAGACACTGAAGCAGGGGCAGGCCTAGGGGAGTTGGCTGGAATCTTGTGATGGAATTTACAGTCTTAGAAAGGCCTGATTGTCCCTAAAATATCTTCCCCTACTAAACTTGTCATCACATCTGAAATCCTCCCTCTGGTTGTGGCTGTGATTCTCAGCCCTAGCTGCACCTTAGAGGCACCTGCAAAGCTCAAGCCGGACACTCGAAGCTTCCACCAAAGATTTGAGTTCCATGGTCTGGGGTAGGACCTGGGCATCAGTTCTTTAAAAGCTCTCCAGATGATTCCAAGGGGTGGTCAGGACTGAGACCCCCTCACTGACACGCCAGGAGCCACAGAGCAGCGGGTCCTCTTCTTTATGTTTCTCCACTTGCATTCATGAGACTGTTTCAAGAGAGTTCCTATTACTGAGCTGCCAATGGTACCTGCTTCCATTTTCATTTTAAAATAATAAATGTATGCAATAATTATTTCAAGATTGTCCCCTTAGAGCTTGCTGCCTGTAAGTACTCACGAGTGAGGCCATGTGGCCCTCAACAGAGGAAGGCTCAGATTTTGCCACTCAGTTTGCTGAGTACAGACAGGGGGAGTACTTCTGACAGTCACAGAATTTTATATTCTTTTTGTCTTTTTTTTAAGACCCAGGGTCTTGTCTGGTCTTGAACTCCTGGCCTCAAGTGATCATCGTCCAGACATTATTCTTAGTCTTAGTTTTATATGGATTAATTCATACCCAAAATGGACATTGGCTAAATAAATAACGCACTTGAAATGCTGACATTTATGAAGAAAATAATGATTATGTTATTTTCCGATTATATTAAGTATTCCTCAAATATTTTACCAATTGCATTCATTGAATTGAAACTCTTAAAGGACATCAGTCTCTGGTGTCTCAAAATCTTGTCTAAAAGAGAAAATATAGTGATTCTTTTATCCAATTGCTTTTCTGTTTATTAAAAATAAAACTCCACAAGAGACATCTCTCTTAGCACTTTCAGACAAAATATGAACATTTTAGAGAACTGAGTTTATGACCCATTCTTGATGCCCTAAGGATGATTCACTTCAAGCTGCATTTTACCATTTGTTGTTTGCTCATCAAACACAATATAACAGGTCATTTTAAGAATGGTTTGTCAATGAATTGTGCTTTCTCATGTGAAAGTGGGGCACGGTGGCTCAGGCCTGTAATCCCAGCACTTTGGGAGGCTAAGGTGGAAACATCTCTTGAGCCTAGGAGTTGGAGGCCAGCCTGGGCAACATAGTTAGACAACAAAAATTCAAAAACAAAAATCAGCCATATGTGGTTGTAGCTACTCAAGAGGCTGAGGCAGGAGGATCCCTTGAGCCCAGGAGTTTGAGGCTGCAGTGAGCTATGCTCGCAGCACTACACTCCAGCCTGGGTGACAGAGCCAGACCCTGTCTCTAAAAAACAAAAAAAGAAAAAAAAAAAAAACAAAAAGAGGCCAGGCACGGTGGCTCACACCTGTAATCCCAGCACTTAGGGAGGCTGAGGCAGGTGGATCACCTGAGGTCAGGAGTTCAAGACCAGTCTGGCCAACATGGTGAAACCCCGTCTCTGCTAAAAATACAAAATTAGCCGGGCGTGGTGGCGCATCCCTATAATCCCAGCTACTCAGGAGACTGAGGCAGGAGAATTTCTTGAACCCAGGTGGCAGAGGTTGCAGTGAGCTGAGATCATGCCACTGCACTCCAGCCTGGTTGACAGAGCGAGACTCTGTCTCAAAAAAGAAAGAAAGAAAAAAATGTGAAATTTGTCAGAATCAAGATGGAGTCACTTGTGTCAAACCCTGACAAAATGGAGCTGGGTAAAACCATGAAGGAAAAGTTTTCATACACAATTGTCTGGTAACAAAAATTATCACAAAAAACTCTGCCCAAACCAAGCCACTGCAATCTTACACAAAAAATAATTCTGCAAGGAAATCTGCTCAGCAACTGCCTTGGACTGATACCACCCTTGTTATTGATCCATGTAGTCAAGGATAATTGTTTCAACACACCTTGTGTAATCCTCTTCATTTTCCCTTAAAAACACTTGTCTTCCCGTCCCTCCCTGAATATGCCCATCGCTTATCATGGCACACATATTCAGCACTGTGATGCCCGTTCCTAAATACACTCATTGTCTTCGGAGAATCCTCCTCTGTTTGTTATTCAGACTCACACTCATATAAACATTCAAGTAGGTTAAATAGCACAAACCACCCATTAAATGAGAAAAGTGAGAATGCATCAAACAAATTACAATCATCATTAATATTACATTCGAAACACTTTGTAAGACATCCTTTAATACACTGATCTAAAATAAGCTACTAACATTAAGATGAGGTGTGCTCAATGGCATGTAAAAATAATGCTTTTTTATTTTGAAGGAGACTTTTCATATTATACATTGTGTGAAAGAGGTTCATAGACCAAACACTTATGGGAAACAGCCTCTTTCCTTTAACTCGATTATTGGAATCACACAGTAACTTGTTAAACAGAGACTTTGGGTTTCCACCCAAACCCACAAAACAGAGTATCCAAGAGAAATGCCAGGCCCCTCTATTTTTGTTTGTTTGTTTGTTGGTTGGTTGGTTGGTTTTTTTTGAGACAGAGTCTTGCTTCTTCACCTAGGCTGGAGTGTAATGGTGTGATCTCGGCTCACTGCAACCTCCACTTCCTGGGTTCAAGCAATTCTCCTGCCCCAGCCTCCCCAGTAGCTGGGATTACAGGCATGTGCCGCCATGCCCAGCTAATTTTTGTATTTTTAGTAGAGACGGGGTTTCACCCTGTTGGCTAGGCTGGTCTTGAACTTCTGACCTCAAGTAATCCACCCGCCTTGGCCTCCCAAATTGCTGGGATTACAGGCATGAGCCACTGCGCCTGGCCAGTCCCCTCTATTTTTAATAAGCACCCCAGATGATTCTGATGATGAACCTGGTGTGGGAAACACCCGTCTTGTTAGAAAGCAGGTCCCGGGGGCAGAAAGAAGCCAGAATAGCACGTTTGCTGGCAGAGGAAGGAACTGGCTAGGTAGAAGGAGGCCAGATCTGAATGTAGTCCTGCCATGGAAGATCCTAGAAAGCTGGGGTAAAGGCAAGAAGAACCAAAAGGGATGAATGAAGGATCAGGTGAGGCTTAAAGATGCAATGCAGTAGACCCAATTACTTCTCTCAGATGTGTCTCCTATTACATAACCTTGGAAAGTTACTGACCTCAGTTTCCTTGTCTGTATAATGGGGATTAAAAAAAAAAAATCAATGTCCTCAGAGTACCGTAAGGATTAAATAAAATCATCTAGGCAAAGCATTTAAACCCAAAGCAGCTAAACATAAACCGAGAACCCAAAGAGAGGCTGAGAATGGTTCTGAAGAGTGATTTTGGCTGTCTTTGACCTGTCTTAGTGAAATTATTGTATTTTGTGAAACTACCTACCTGTATGTTTTCCTGCTTTTTTAGGGATGGACAATTCTTTATAAATCCCACCAGTCTGGGATCCCATGTCATTTCACTCGGCTGGTCCTTCAATCATTAAACACTCTCTCCAAGCCTGGAAATTATTATTTTTTTTTGAGGTGGTCAAGTTGGAGCATTTAGTGAATAAGGCTAGACAATGCTGTGTTTTTAACATAGTTTCTGCAGGATTTTCTGTGTGAAGATGATGTTCTAGAGAAAGGGAGTTTTATGTTGCCAACCTCTATTAAGTGAGCAAAGAAGTGAGGTTGGGGGTTGGGAGCTGCACATGCTGAGATCTTTGATTTAATTCTCACTGAAAGCAATCTTTTATTCAACGTCTTTCCACGATGAAAATGTAATTGTTAGCTAGGCTTACAAATTGGAGGTACAATTCTAAAGACCATAGAATAACTCACTGGAAGCATACGAGCTGGTAATGAGATTAGAGGCTCAACTCTCAGACATCACAGAGAATAAAATACATATTCAAATGCCCTCCTGTATCTTTCAGGAAGCCAGGGATGGACTCCCAGTGCAAATAAATGTTATGCAAATACAGTGTGCATCTATTAGAGAAGTGATGAAAAATAGAAAGAAAGTAATCTTGAGACCTCCCTTTTCCTTAAAGAAAAGATGTGGCTGTTTCCGAATTGCTCCCCTCCAAGGACGCGTCTGCTCCCTCTCCGCCTGGCTGGCTTTGCAGAGGTTGAAGGGGAAGACCTGGGAAGACACATGCAAATGAACCCCGCCTGGCTGCTGGGCAACCAGGGTGCTCAAGATGCAAACTGAGCTGCAGCAATAAAGTCAAAAGGAGGAGAAAGAATGAAATGGTGGTTTTCATCTTTATCCCTTGTGGTTAGGCATGGTTCCTCTCAATCTATTGTTAGACTTGATTGTGTTTGAGTATCTCTACTTGCCTTTCAGACACAATGCTCTTCACTGCTTAAAATGATTAGCATATTCCAGCAGCAATTCCTACAGCAGAAGTATGCTGCATGGTGATGATTCTTTGTATCAGAAGAATTTGATCGGGAGTTTGGGACATTCCTGTTCATAAAGTTACATATCCGTGGTTCCGTGCTTGATGACTTTTTCTCTCTAGTCTATAGTCTGACTAAAATCTAGCACGAGAAATGTGTAAGTGAATTTTAGAAGAAGAACATGAGTCATCTGCTATGATAAATCCAATGTGCCATTTAAAATTTACTAAGAAGGTCTAAAACCAGTGCCTTTCAAATCGTGAACTCACCTGGGTTTGCTGGTGCAAGTTTGTAGTTCCAGTTACTCAGGAGGCTGAGGAGGGAGGATTGTTTGAGGCCACAGTGCAGTATCAACGTATCTGGAAATAGCCATTGTACTCCAGTTTGGGCAACACAGGGAGATCTCATCTCTACGAAGTGTTTTTTAATATTATGAACTCAATCTGTAAGTAAGCTCATTACCATGAAGCAAGTTTCCCCTTAAATGGGTGAGGCTGGGTGCGGTAGCTCACGGTTGTAATCCCAGCACTTTGGGAGGCCAAGGCGGATGGATCACTGGAGGTCGGGAGTTTGAGACCAGCCTGGCCAACATGGTGAAACCCCATCTCTACTAAAAATACAAAAAGTAGCCAGGCATGGTGGCGCCTGCCTGTAATCCCAGCTACTTTGGATGCTGAGGCATGAGAATTGCTTGAACCTGGAAGGTGGAGGTTGCAGTGAACTGAGATGGTGCCATAGCACTCCAGCCTGAGCGACAGAGCAAGACTGTCTCAAAAAAAAAAAAAAAAAAAAAAAAAAAAAAAAAAAAAAGGGTGAGAAAATGGGGAAAATAACAAATGGTCTGATGTCTGGGTGTGACCCCAAACCTTATTCTCCAGGTAGCATTCTCCAGAAGGGATAGAAACCATGGGTACACACTGAGTGTTAGGAGACACTATGCAGAGCTCATATTGATCCCAGGCAGGGATGTAGTGGTGGTTGCTTACAATACACTATTAGGTTGGTGCAAAAGTAATTGTGGTTTTTGCTACTAAAATAATGGCAAAAACAACAATTTCTTTTACACCAACCTATACAAATTTCTTCTACTTTGAAAACAAAACTGTGGCGGAATTAAAAATTGGTGTGTGAACTTATCAGCGATGACGAGATGATTGGTTTCTAGAATATCATCTTTCCTTTCCCGCAGTCCCCAAGAGCCTGATGATTCATGATCTCTTAGGCTAACAAATCTAAATTTCAAAAAGATAATAGAAACCCTGACCACTTAGTTACTTCCCAAGGCACAGAGTACTTATTTATCTTTTTTTTTTTTTTTTAAATAGATGGAATCTCCCTCTGTTGCCCAGGCTGGAGTGCAGTGGTGCGATCTCGGCTCACTGCAACCTCCACCTCCCAGGTTCAAGCAATTCTCCTGCCTCAGCCTCCCGAGTAACTGGGATTACAGGTGCCTGTCACCACGCTCCGCTAATTTTTGTATTTTTAGTAGAGACCAGGTTTCACCATGTTGGCCAGGCTGGTCTGGATCTCCTGACCTCAGGCGATCCGCCCACCTTGGCTTCCCAAGTGCTGGGATTATAGGCGTGAGCCACAGCGCCTGGCCTTTGTTTATCTTTATGTAAGAAACAGTCAGAGTACAGAAGTATTCTCTGCTCATATTGATGCAGTTCTTACTCTGTTTGCTACCTGGTAATAAAAATATGTTGAAGGAATGAGTGGTGAACGGATGGAAAAATGTGGATAAAGAGGAACGTTTGCAGGGAGATAATATATTTTTGTTTACAGTTACAGAATATGTTTTTATTACGGTTGGATCTATATATTTAAAAAAATAAAAAAAAATGTAAAAAAACTGCTTAATTGGGTAAATAGTCATAGGTTTTGCATCTGGATTTATAATTAGCAAACCGAAAAAAAAAGACAACTTCCGGATCACCAATAAAATTACCGATGTATTTAGAAGTTTCATTTCCTTAGGAAGTGTGCTTATTCATAACATGTTTTCATAGAAACTTTTTTTTTTTTTTTTCTGAGACAGAGTCTCGCTCTGTTGCCCAGGCTGGAGTGCAGTGGTGCGATCTCGGCTCACTGCAACCTCTGCCTCCCTGGTTCAAGCAATTGTCCTGCCTCAGCCTCCTGAGTAGCTAGGATTACAGGCGTGCACCACCACGTCTGGCTAACTTTTGTATTTTTAGTGGGGTGGGTGGGGGGGGGTGTCTCACCATGTTAGCTAGGCTGGTCTCGAACTCCTGACCTCATGATCCACCCACTTCATTCTCCCAAAGTGCTGGGATTACAGGCATGAGCCACCGCACCCAAGCAGAAACTTTTTTTAAGTGTTGTTTTCCTGCCATTTTGTTGTTCCACTGAACGGCTGGGAGAATGCCCACCAAGTACTGGTTAAGAAGAGAGAATACCAAAGTCCCCCACACCTTTGCTTCCCTCCTTCCCACGCTCCCCAACTAAGAGAACTGTGTGTTCGTCCTTCCTCAGACAGAAGAGTTCCTGGAAATGCCTTTTGTTTGAAAAGACTGTGCCTCACAGCTCGGAGTTGAGAACAGTGGACAAGTCTGGCTATTAAGGAATAAACCTTGTGAAGCAGGCGGCGGTGGAGACACTGCCCGCTTCTTGTACAGTGGAGAGTCTGATTTGGGATAATTTGGGATATGGGCAAATATGTTCACCCACCTTACTAAAATGTGTTTAACTTGATATTTATATGAAACAGTTATTAAACATTTGAGAATGGTCTGAATAATGTGTGCCGGCCTGTCTGTTTTCCTGTTAGTCTCTGGTTTGAAGGAGGGGTATTCCCAGATTCAGTGTCATTTTCCCCTGGGCAGTCATCCTTCCTCATTTCTTACACCTCATGCAGGAAAATGAACCACCACAACCACAGGCAGGTGAAATCCATCGGCTATGCCCAGTTTCTCCCCAATATCCTTAGCTATTAATGTCATTCGTTTTTTGGAAGCCACTTCAAAGTCTTTTTGGAATAAAATAGTTATTATACATCATTCAGCAGTATGTGTGCAGTTGCATTCTGGGAGGAATTACATTTCTTCTAATGTTGGACTCAACATCACTGGAATTAATTCATTAGAAAACACTCTTTTCAATTCCATTTTCTCTCACTTTGAAAAATACAGACTATGTGTCAAACCTGTTTCCCTGAAAGGGGCCAAAAGCAGCAAAATTAATCACTAAGAGCTGTTTTCACTGAATGCAAAGTTACATAAAGGCCTCTGAAGACCAGACAGTACTTAAACTCCATGCGGGCGTGGTTATGGATGTGAACTCCGTGGAGAGCATGTGAGCGCTGGCTCCAAGCCCGAAGCACGCCCACACAGCCGCCTGGGTAGACGAGCTATCTCAGAGGGATTGTCTTTAAGCAAAACCATCTGTCACTGTGGTCCGAAGGGCGTGGCATGGGCTCTGCCACAGCAGTGACTTTGGGGTTGAGCCTGTCTCTGAAATGCAGCGCACTGGCAAACTGAGAGAACAGTCTTACTTACCGTCAGAATGGGATTTGCTGACGCTGAACTTGGAGTGGAGTTTTAGAAGGAGTATAATCAGCATCAAAAGAGATGCCAGTCTGCTGAACTTTAAAATAGGTTATTAACAAAAAGCAAAATCTGCAGAGTAGTCTGCAATTGCATAGCTTCTAAAGTATAGCTGTGGTTTAGCCCAAAGTTGGTCATCAGAACTAGCACTGGTTTCTAGAATATACACAGGAGGACGGGGGTAGGAGGAGCAACAAAGATCTTCAAGCATAAACTTACACACACACACACACACACACACACACACACACACACACACACACACACTCTCCTTGCTCAGAGGTCTATGTAAACATTTATAAGTAACTTTAATTATTTTTAAAATAAGAAAAAGCAAATGTTCCAGTTATTCTTAGTTCTTCATCAATCATTGACCCAAATTGGATGTTTTCGGAAAGCAGTTTGTATCTCCTTATTAATGTATTTACTTATTTTTTGAATCTTGGACTTGTGACTTCTGCTCTGGGCTGAGGTCAGGTCATTTTGAGTGTTTGAGTTAGAGAACCCCTGGGAAAAGAACTTCAATTATTCTTCTGTCTGGATGAGTGTCAGAACAATTCATCATAACAACGGGTACGAATGCACGTAATTCTGTAAAAGTCCCTCCTTGAACCAAGACATTGGCATTTGTTCCATTGCCTTGAGCTTTTTTCTGGTTTCAGTTCACCAAACCCTTTTTGCTTGGGCAGAATTTAAGCCCCGTGGCTGAGGTATATACAGTCACAAGACAACGAGTAGCAGCAATTCCACAATTAGCTGAAATACTTGGGAGGTACAGACAACCAAGGTAAGTAATTTGGGCTGCACTTGGAAGCAAATATTCTGGCCAACTAGAGAGAAGGAGAGAAGGAGAGGAGGAGAGGAGGAGAGGAGGAGAGGAGGAGAGGAGGAGAGAAGGAGAGGAGGAGAGGAGGAGAGGAGGAGAGGAGGAGAGGAGGAGAGGAGGAGAGGAGGAGAGGAGGAGAGGAGGAGAGAAGGAGGGGAGAGAAGGAGAGGAGGAGAGAAGGAGAGAAGGAGAGAAGGGTAAAATAGAGGCTTTCACTGAAATGCCCTTACCTGTACTAAGCAAACCTGGGTGAAAATATAAATACATACAAAAGCCAAAAGGGAATCAGGACGCGATTATTTGTTTTAGAAAGGAGGGTGACGTGGGACTCTAATGTTCTCTTGACTTGTAGTAAGATATCTTCAAACATCATCGCGACGTAAATTTTCCCCCAATTCCTTAGCCTAACCTTCAAGAAGAATTAAAATTATGTCAGTGATACAAAGAGAGATAAGCCAGGGTTTCCCACCCTCCAATAATGCTCTTGAGATTCTAACAGAAAGGCCACCAGAGGGAGGAAACAAGAAGTTTGCCCTGGAAAGAGAGGAAATGAAAAGCCTAAAGTCCCCAGGAGGGTGTGGAAGGGAACATGGTGGCAGGGGTGGCATTGGACATGGGTGGGGAGGGACTTGGGAATGGAGAAGGCCGACTGGCAGCCAGCATACACCAACCACCACCTCATGGAAGCCAAACCATGTCTGTGGGTCGTGTATTGCAGGCAGTGAGAAGCTGTTTGTCCTGTCCTCGTTGGGCCAGGACCTCCAAGAGCACCCAGCTGCCCACTGACTATAGATGGTATTGCCCATCTCTGCCCAAACACCTGGATGAGCTGCCTCACAATGGCTTCATGTTACTTGCCTTGAATGGCTCAAACCGTACAATTCCCTCCAAAACAGCATTGGTCCTTGCTATTCAGAAATGCTGTTGGGGACAAATCCAAGCCCCTTTATGTGGGTGAGGCTAAGTGGTGAAATATGTCACCTGCTACAAATTCATGTCCATTCAAATAAATGTATAGAAATTTAGTCAAACCATATCTTTCCAGGAGCCTGTCTGCTCCATCAGGTAAGGGACAATGGAATTCAGCCTTAGTTTTCTGAACCAAGAGCTCTTGCTCACCTAGTCCTGAGTGGCTCAATATGTGATCAGATTGAGGCTGCAAAAACTGAACAAGATGCTGGACACGCAGATATGAGTGGATACCAAATGAGGTAGACATCAACCCAAAACACCCTTCACAACTCCTTGAATGATACTGAAGGACCTCAATCCCTTTTTCACTCACTCCATAGAATAAAATCACAACTGGGTACCAGTCTAGAAAGTCTCTGTGTTATGTGATACTACTCATGCAAATACAGTCAGGACAACATCCATGCCCTACAGGGCATTAATGATTTTACAACCAACATTCACTATAGTTAAAAGATCACTAAAGTCCTTTTCAGCTTGAATGTTAAGTGATTCTATTAAAGTTTAGTTGAATATCTATCTTGGGGCATTTGGGTATCAAATGCAATATTCTGGACTTAATTTGCTGAGCGGCTGTTGCGTGTTTTGGTGAGGGGCGTACAACAAGCCAGGGCATCTCAGGAATAAGGAGGCTTTAGAAACAGTTGCTGCCACACTCATCATCACCCTGTGGATACTTCCATAAGGTTATATTACAAGTTCACGGCTCTATGAACTTGTATTACATAAAAGACACAGTGTTGATTAATTTTGGTTCTTTTTCTTGCCCTTTGACTCAGTGAATAATAACTAGTTTGGGGCTAATTTTAATGTGCTTGATAAAAAAAAATCATAGCCACTAATGCTTAAATAGTATCTGAGCCTTAATATCATTGTGAGAATGTCAGTAGAAATAAATGGTTTCTCGGCTGGGTGTGGTGGCTCACGCCTGTAATCCCAGCACTTTGAGAGGCCGAGACGGGCGGATCACGAGGTCAGGAGATGGAGACCATCCTGGCTAACACGGTGAAACCCCATCTCTACTAAAAATACAAAAAATTAGCTGGGCGTGGTGGCGGGCACCTGTAGTCCCAGCTACTCGGGAGGCTGAGGCAGGAGACCGGCGTGAACCCAGGAGGCGGAGCTTGCAGTGAGCCGAGATTGCACCACTGCACTCCAGCCTGGGTGACAGAGCGAGACTCCGTTTCAAAAAAAAAAAAAAAACTAAATAAATAAATAAAATAAAACAAAGAAATAAATGGTTTCTCAAGGCAGACAACAGGTTCTTGAAACAATGTTTAGATTATCTGCTTATTAAAAGGAGTAGAAATATAAATATTATTCTCCTTCTCCAACTTTTTCTCGGGAAATTTTTCAAATATTCAGAAAAGTTGACAGAATAGTATAATAAAGTCCTAAATCCTTTTTTCTTAGATACAATAATTATTCATGTTTTGCTATATATTCTTCCTATATTTACCTACTTATTTACTTATTTATTGCGAAGCCAGTTGAAAGACAGTTTTTAACATCACAACACTTCATGACTGAGAACTTCAGCATACAAAGCCTAAAAACAAGAACATTTCCATTACAAAATACCATTATTGCACTTAAGAAAATAAACAAAACTTCTGAAATATCATTTGTATCCTGTTTATATTTAAGTTTTCCCAGTGGTCTAAGAATTATTCTCTCCGCTTATTATATAGCTTCATTTTTATGTGCTAGGAGTGACCTCACTGACACTTTGCTTCACTCTGTTGTCAGAAAGCAGGACTTGAGAGGTTATTCTAATACTGAAAGTATCGTGCTGGTACATGCACTTCTAAAATCAGTTACTTGGAGGCATTTTAATTTGAGAACAAAGTTTACCTGGCAGGATCACTAGAAATCCATGTTGGTGAACTGTCTATATGTATAGGCATATAGCCAACAATTAGCAAATGTTACCTGGAAGTTTTCCCAGCCCAGATCACGGTGGAGCAACTTTACGGCCGATGATGTTGGAGTCTTCATGTTCTGCTGTTCATGCATTGGAACAGCTCCCAGTCTACCGGAAATTTCAGTTGCAGATTCTCCTCATCCCATCACCAAATAGACGTAAGATGTTCCTCAGATGTTGTGAGGATTATCAGACTCAGACAAGAATTTTTACGTGAAAGGATGTCCATCCTACAATCCGAGTGCTCAGTTGCTACTTTTAAAAGCACCTGGAGGCCAGATGCGGTGGCTTACACCTGTAATCCCAGCACTTTGGGAGGCTGAGGCAGGCAGATCGCCTGAGGCCAGGAGTTCGAGACCAGCCTGAACAATACAAAAATTAGCTGGGCATGGTGGTGGGCACCTATAGTCCCAGCTACTTGGGAGACTGAGACAGGAGACTTCCTTCAACTCGGGAGGCGGAGGTTGCAGTGAGCCGAGATCACACCACTGCACTCCAGCCTGGGCAACAGAGCCAGACTCCGTTTCAAAAAAAGAAAAAAAAAAACACCACGTGGATACGCCTTCAACCAACAAGATACCTGCACTTCCCCTGGCCAGAGAACAGGAACTTCACCATTTGCTGCTCTCAGGACACAGCAGTCTACAGAACAGAAGCAGGCCCTCCTCTCACAGGATTTACATGCTAGTGAGGAGACAGGTCATAGTACACGTATCATGGCGCAAACTCTGAAGAAACACAAAACGCATGTTACATGCTAGTGAGGAGACAGGTCATAGTACACGTATCACGGCGCGCACTCTGAAGAAACACAAAACGCATGTTACATGCTAGTGAGGAGACAGGTCGTAGTACATGTATCACGGCGCGCACTCTGAAGAAACACAAAACGCATGTTACATGCTAGTGAGGAGACAGGTCATAGTACACGTATCACGGCGCGCACTCTGAAGAAACACAAAACGCATGGAGAAAGAGATGATGGGCAGGGGTGGGAGTGAGCTTTCAGGTGGGTGGCCAAGAACGGCCTCTCTGAGGAGGTGGTGGATTCCAGCAGAGATCAGGGAGGGAGTCATTTGGGAGGACGCAGGGCAAAGTTTTGGGCTGGCTCTGTCACCCATGCTGGAGTGCAGTGGCATGATCTTGGCTCACTGCAACCTCTGCCCCCTCCAGGTTCAAGCGATTCTCCTGTCTCAGCCTCCTGAGTAGCTGGGACTATAGGTGCCCGCCACCATACCCAGCTACTGCTTGTATTTTTAGTAGAGACAGGGTTTCACCATATTGGTCAGGCTGGTCTTGAACTCCTGACCTTAGGACCCACCTGGCATATCTAGGAGGAGTGGACTAGAGAATGTAGGGGTGTGAGGGATGAGACGGAAGATTGGGGGGACAGCGTGAGGCGGAGGCTATGTAGAAGCCTTGCAGGTCAAGTGAAGTTTTTGGAGTTTAACTCTCAGTCAGGAAGCGTTGGAGGGGAGCCATTCGCCACCCACATTTAGTAACAACGCACTTCAATGTCGTGCTTATCCGTGGACCAGTTTTCCTCAGCTCCTTTTTGTCTTCCACATTTTCCCAGGCTTTAAATTCTAATTCATGCATTTTTTATTGTATATATATTTTGGCAAGTCATCTTAATTATTTTGTGGAATTAAATAAGACACATCTGTATCTACATATTAATAGCTATGTCTCTATCCATGTGGTAAAATTTTTAAAGTTATATTACTTGTTGGGGGTTTATATTACTGGTGAATATAAAGACTGATGTCTGCTCAAAACATGTCAGAACAAAGTTCAGGCACAGAAATTTTATTTCTATTCAGAGTATAACACAATGCTGAATCAAAGTGTAATAATGATCTCTTATTTAATCTAACCATACAAAGGAATCCCATGTTTGTCGTAACGTAAGAGAGAGCTCCAGTATAAATATTATGGGCAAGCATTATGTCACTACGTCTCAAGTCAATGTTGATCTCAAAATATTTCAGATTTGAACTCCAAACTTTCCTTATTTTTCCTACATAGTTTCCACAAACAAGCTCACTAACTCTGCCCATGATAGCCTACAGAAAGTAGGCTGAGTGAATGTCTCAATGTGCTAACAAATGTAAAAAAAAATGTTTAACTTCAGCTCCTAAAATAATGTTAAATCACTTTATGTATTTATGCATTCATACCATTAGGGAAAATACAGTGGGTTGTGGAGGAGGTACAAACGCTGTGACTGTCCATAGGCTGTTTGCTGAATAACCTCACAGCTTATATGTTTATAAGAATGTTTACTGGAATGCCAGTATGTGAAAAGCATACAACTCCAGTGACCCGCCCTCCACCCCCCAATCCATAGGATTATTTGGTGCTGTGACTAACGCTGATCAGCTTGGGTTTTCACATTGATTCTTAGGAGTCTGGGTGTTCAAAAATGGCAACTTAAATTTAGCAAATAGCTCAGTGGCAGCTCAGGCCTTGAGTCACAAATTCCATCCTTAGAGAGCCGGCAGCATGAAACCTAATTCACATTGGCAAGAACTTGCAGAAATGAGATAGTGAAGAATGAGGCTGGGATTGCTTTGGAGTAGCTAGGTTGAGAAGGAATACACAGATAAAAACATTCATAGAGAATTCACATTGCTGACAGTCTCGGTGGTCATCTGCAGTCCCCCTTTCCTTGTAGTTGAGGAAACAGAGACAGAGTGAGTACAAGTGATGGGCCGTGGCCACACAGATAGTTCATCTGCAGTGACAAAAGAGAAGTGACCATGGAGATAATTCAGAGAAGAATTTGCTTAGATGAATTTCCAAATTATTGCACTAGTGCTTGTTCATTGCATTGAATTTGGAAAACACAAAAAGTGCACAAAGAAAAAGAAAAGTCAGTAATCCCATTCTTGAGAGATAATCACCATGAACGTTTTAGTTTGACCCCTTTTAAGATGGTTTCGGCCTAGGATATGAGCCTCCAGTAAAATCTGGATTTGATGATGGGTTGTGAAATTTTCCCCAATGTCCCATTACTGTCCCTTCACAAGATCAAGGGACAGCATTGTTCCCGTGGGAAGACCAGTGTTGGCTCTCATCTTTCACTCAGTTATCCATTTGATAAGTATTTAGTGAGCATTTATCATGTGTCAGGCACTGTGCTAGGCACTGGGAATACAAATAGGAATGAGACAGTTCTCTAGTCCCTAACCTTGTGGAGATTACACCCCAGCCAGGAAAACATAACAAACACTCATTATAATTATGAACCAATGCAGGGCACCAGGAGACGGTATAATAGTATCTCCTGACACATCCCAGACCAAGCGAGGCTTGCGCTAGGATCAGCCTTGCTGCTCAGAGTGGCCGGCGGCGGTCATGAGCTCTGACAGCCCTTCAGAAATGCAGAATCTCAGGCTCTACCCAGGCCTCCTGAATCATAATTTACTTTGTAACAAGTTCCCAGGAAATTCATAGGCACCGGAGGGTTTGAAAAGCACGGTCTAAAGGAAGAATGGGAATGAGCAGTCCAGGGCAGGAGTGGCAGGCATTCCCCACCAAGGGCCTGTGAGCAGGTCTCCAGGGAAGGCACAGGACCGCTGGAAACCGGGAACACCAGTGTGCTGGAACCCGGGCCAGACCAGTGAGTGGATGTGCAGGGGCCTGGCCAAGCAGGGCCTTGGTGTGGGACTAGCCCTCCACCAGGGGCCTCTCCAGACCCTCTTGGAGCCTTGTTTCTTGAATCTGCTAAGAAACAAGGATCTCCTCCCTGTCCCCTTGGGCTATTGTGGGGATCAAATCAGTGACTGTATCTGAAAACATTCAGAACTCTGAGGTCCCATCCCTTTTGTTTTGAAGAGAAACAGAGAAGAGCTGCAGGGTTTTTTGTTTTGTTTTGTTTTGTTTTTGAGACTTGAGTCTTGCTCTGTCGCCAGACTGGAGTGCAGTGGTGTGATCTCTGCTCACCGCAACCTCTGCCTCCCAGGTTCAAGCGATTCACCTGCCTCAGCCTCTCAAGTAGCTGGGACTACAGGCGCGCATCACCACACCCAGCTAATTTTTGTATTTTTAGTAGAGACGGGGGTCTCACCATGTTGGCCAGGATGGTCTTGATCTCTTGACCTCGTGATCTGCCTGCCTCGGCCTCCCAAAGTGCTGGGATTACAGGCTTGAGCCACCGCGCCCGGCCAAGAGCTGCAGTTTTGCAGGATGCTCTATGAACTATCTAACCGTGTCTAGAACAACTGGTGAGGCAGAACTCAACATGCAAATCATGGTGCTCCTGTGAACAGCTTGTCGATCACATGAGGCTCCATACTCTTTGCAAGCACAGATAGTGATTTAAAAAAAAAAACAAAACCCTCTTTAGCTCTCCCTTTAGGGGCCGGGGGAGGTAAAGTAGGTGGGGTAGGAGTGGGGGTTGCAAATAGTGGAACCTGTGGGGTTAGGGAGCCCTGGGGCGAGCACCTCCTCTCCCACCCCACGCTCACTGCTCACCTCCTGGCTCTAGAAGTTAATCTCATTTTTCAGACTATAGCAGCACCAAGTTCCCTATTGTGCTGTCAAGATGCCAGATGAGTAGGTCACAGAGGGAGACCTGGAGGGATGCCTCCGGGCTTTTGCATTGTCTTGCTGTTCACTTTGAGGGCCAGGGAGAATACAGCGAACCTAAAAAAAAAATCTAAATCCAAACAAAACCACCTCCGAAGAAAAATAAACAGGACACCCCAACACCGCCTGGGAAGAAAAGGCCTTGGGTTTCATGAAGTCTTTTGTTCTCATTATTTACTCTTATTAATCAGATTGAAGTATCTGGTTTCCAAAGCTCTTACCTACAACAGGGCTCCTTCTTGGCTACACCTTTGTAATTCTAAACCAGGCTTGGAAGATGGGCAGGTGACCCAGAGAGCTCCTCTTTGTTCTCCATTTGCACATTCTATTTTGTAGCCTCCTGCAATGAACTAGCGCATCAGCTGGATTTACAACCCGAAACCACTCGTCTCCTCTGTATCTGTTACCGACATTTATATAACACAAGTCCTCAAAGGTTGTTTACTGCACACTTTCTGCCATGTACCATTTTATTTGTCCTCACAACAGTCGTGGGCTTTTTAATTTTTGTTTTAAATTCCCATTTCATAGAAAGGCAAATGGAGGCAAAGAAATGTCAAGTGAGCAGTTTGCGACTATACGATTGGAGTTAATCAGCAGCTGGGCAGGACCAATAGTTAGAAGTAGTCAGAAGTTCTAACACTCCCTTCAGAGCTTCTTTCAGCACCATCGTTATTAGAAAATTATCTTTTGGCCGGGCGCGGTGGCTGACGCCTGTAATCCCAGCACTTTGGGAGGCCGAGACGGGCGGATCACGAGGTCAGGAGATCAAGACCATCCTGGCTAACACGGTGAAACCCCGTCTCTACTAAAAAATACAAAAAAACTAGCCGGGTGAGGTGGCGGCGCCTGGAGTCTCAGCTACTCCGGAGGCTGAGGCAGGAGAATGGCGGGAACCCGGGAGGTGGAGCTTGCAGTGAGCTGAGATCCGGCCACTGCACTCCAGCCTGGGTGACAGAGCGAGACTCCGTCTCAAAAAAAAAAAAAAAAAAAGAAAATTACTTTTGTCTATTTAATATCTTTAATAATTATATCATTTCTAAAGCTTTCCACAAAGGGCCATTGCAGTTCTTGAATTTATTGCAAACATATCTTTAAAAAAATGTCAGTCCTAATATTGAAGCTGTAATACAAATTTTAAAATTATTGTCATTATACCGTAAACCACAATGAAGAACATCTTATTTATTTATTTATTTATTTTTTGAGACAGGGTCTCACTCTGCCACCCAGGCTGGAGTGCAGTGGTGCAACCTTGGCTCATTGCAACCTCTGACTCCTGGGTTCAAGCGAGTCTTGTGCCTGAGCCTCCTGAGTAGCTGGGATTACAGGCACCCTCCACCACACTCAGCTCATTGTTTTGTATTCTCAGTAGAGACAGGGTTTCACTATGTTGGCCAGGCTGGTCTCAAACTCCTGACCTCAGGTGATTCTCCCTCCTTGGCCTACCAAAGTGTTGGGATTACAGGTGTTAGCCACCGTGCCAAGCCAGAACGTCTTATTTAAACAAAAAGGGATTAATATTTCACCAGGCAATAAATGTAGCTGTTTCTTTTCTCTCCATATCTACAACCAATGGTGTTATTTTACAGGCTAATTCTAAAGAGAAGCAATTTTTAAAAAATGATAAAAGCCACGTTTTGCTCAGAACTACTGCTGTTCACATACCATATAAGTTGTTTTACAGCAAATACCCATTTGCCAGGCTCCAGATGGCAAAATGCTAAGTTGCGAGTTCAGTATCGTCCAGCTAGTTGTTCGTCTGAGATTCGGCAGCACGTACCGTTGAGAGAGGACACCGTGTTGCCGCCACTTCTCACAGCTGAGTCTACTATGGTAGACCATCCATGTCCTTAAAATGCAAGTCTTAGCAAAAAGCCTCCCACAAATCCACTGGATGTCACAAAGTTCTGTTTGATAAATTCAGTTGCTTCTTCAATTGTATTGTTGATTTCAGGTGCTGCTTTACTTGCTCATTTCTTAGTCTGTCTTTTTTTTTTTTTTTTTTTTTGAGATGGAGTCTCGCTTTGTCACTAGGCTGGAGTGCAGTGGCGCGATCTCGGCTCATTGGAACTTCTGCCTCCCGGGTTCAAGTGACTCTCCTGCCTCAGCCTCCCAAGTAGCTGGGATTACAGGCGCCCACCACCATGCCCGGCTAATTTTTGTATTTTTAATAGAGACAGAGTTTCACCATGCTGGCCAGGATGGTCTCGATCTCCTGACCTCGTGATCCACACGCCTCGGCCTCCCAAAGTGCTGGGATTACAGGCATGAGCCACCACGCCCAGTCTTTAGTATGTCTTTTTGCTTTGCGTACATCTCTTTCAATTCTCTTCCAGTCAATCTGGAAGTCACCGCAGTTGCTGCAAGCTTCCCAACTTTCGGGAGCAAAAATCCTGCATACCAGCCTGTCACACCACACATTCCGATCTGGGGAGCTACTGAGTATTTTTCTATAACACCATAGGTCTCCAACTGCGGCCAAACACTCGATTCCACCGCTGATGTCTTCTTGCATACTCAGTTAAATCCAACACTTCATAAGAGTCGTCATCACTTTCATATTTTTGGGGGCTGGGGTTAGAGGTCACCATGATACCACAGGTGGCCTCTTTTGGGGTGGTCCCTGCCTGCTCTCCTCTTCCTGGCACTTTCAGAAAATAAGTAATAAAAAATACTGAGAAGAAAATAATAATCTTATTAAGCAAATGGGCTTGTCACTGGTGGAGGATGTCCAGGTTCTTGGCATCTTGAACAAAGAAGTGGACAAAACGCACAAAGCAAGGAAGGAATGAAGAGATTTATTGAAAATGAAAGTACATTCCACAGCATGGGAGCGGCTGGAACATAGGGGCTCAGAGGCCCCGTTACAGAAGTTTTGGAAGTTTAAATACCCCCTAGATGATTCCATTGGTTACTTTGCTTATGCTCTGTAAATGGAGAGGATGAAGTAAAGTTACAAAGTCATTTACAGCATACGCCCTATGGAGTGGATATTTCCTGTTATAGCTGAAGTGTGAATTGGCCTTATATTCCCTGCCTCATGACCCTATTTTCCTACCTCAGGCTCACTGCTCAATCAATGTACACAGAAGCCAATACCAGGGTACTGGCTTTTGAGAAAAGAAAGGTTTTATTGCAAGACCAGCCAGCAAGGAGACAGGAGGCAGGTTCAAATCTTCCTCCCTGATTTGGGGTCTGGGACAAGTTTTAAGGAAGCAGAGGGCAAAGGAAAGGACTTAGAAATGTTGGCTTGGCAGGATCTGTTTGAAGGCCTTCAACTTTGGCCATTTATGGCAAGGTATGTTGAGTTGGATTTTAGCCCCTATCTTCTGGGCCAAGAGACCCTTCCCTTCTGAGAGTTCAAATGTTCGGGTTCCAGTCATGTCCCAGTCTTCTTCGTTCCAAGGAGAGGAACAGTCGGTTCTGGATGTTTGTTAGACATCAAACCTTTTTCTAGGGTGCATGCCTGGGCTTTGTGACTTAAGAGTTTTTGGCTCTGTTACACCTGCAAGGTAACTCAACATTTTGTTATAAACAGAGTAAGCCTCGTTTGGGCTGGTCCTGTGGCTGCAACGGCACTTATTCCCACCACCTAGAATCAAGCGCTGCTGACACACTGTTTACTTCCAGTTCCCACGGCCCCTATTCCCCTATACAAAATTACACAGGAAACATATGCGTTCATTTAATTAACAAATGTATATAAGAACATCATAGACAAAGCAAAGTCTCTTGACACTCTCCATCTTGACCTGTTCACCGTCCCAGACCAGGTGAAGAACTTTGAAGCTATGCTATCTGCAAGTCACCGGCACAGTCGGAATAAAAGCTGGTCGTGGTGGTGAGGGTCATCCGGGTCGGGACTGAGTCAAGGCAGGTGGGACCGAATGGTAGGGACCTGGGTGGACATCTGGGTCGGGACTGAGTCCAGGCAGGCCACCTGCCTTGGGCCTCCAACGTTTCTGCACAGGGCTGGGCTTTAAGAGGCTTTCCAGAGCGCTGCCGGGGCGGGGGTGGGGTGAGGTGAGGGGCTCGCCCTGGCTCTCCCACCCCTGCCTACACGCTGTAAGGTCACTGGATTCATTTCTGGAACTAACTTGTAATTCTCAAGTGCTATTAATTCTCTTCCAACAGGAACCGCCTCAGTAACGCGCCGCTGAGTCAGTTTTCAGGGCGGGTGGTTTCCCCACGTCCACTCCTGAGGCCCCTCAAGCGCACCCACGGCGTCCGGCTTCCCAGGGCGCTCTTTCCCAGGAGACTTTCTCATCCCTGTTTTCTCTCCTCTTCCGACTTCTCCGAGGGCTGCCCCGCGGTCTGTCCGGCCGCGTCCCGGGCCTTGGGGCGGCTGAGGCATGACCGGAATGCGCGGGAGGACGCGGGGCGGGGACGCGAGGGCAAGGACGCGGGGCACGGAGGGGACGCGGGGCACGGAGGGGACGCGGGGCACGGAGGGGACGCGGGGCACGGAGGGGACCCGGGGCGGGCCGGCCTGGCCTGGGCCCTGGTCGGGGCGGCGCTCGGCCCAGCCCGCGCCCTCCGCCCCGACACTCGCAGCCCCGCCTCCGGACCCCCGGTAGTTGCCATCCCCTTGCGGGCCGGGTGGGGCGCGCAGCTCCCAGCCCTGGGAGGTCCCGAGGATCGCGAAACGGAAAGAGAAAAAAGTCGGCGCCTAGCGCCTGGCAGGCAGGGCCCGCCCCGCCTCCCTTCCCGGCTGGTCCAGTCACCGACCTGCGGCTCCGGGGCCGCGAGGGAGGAGGCGCGGGGGGCGCGAGGCGGGGGCGGGCGCTCGGGGCTCGGCCCCGCTCTCGGCTCCGGGGGTTCCCGTGGCCGCAGCAGCGCGGTCTCTGCGGAGGCGGCGGGGGCGCGGCCAGCCAGACCTCTTCCTTTCCAGGGCGGCCCGCGGCGCCCGTTCCGCGGGAGGCGGGCGGGAGGCGGACGCGGCCTGGCCTCGACGTCGACTACCGCGCCGCCCGCGATGGGAAGCGCCTTATAAAGCCGCGCCCGGCCGGCCCGAGCCACTCGCCGCCGCGCCGCCCCGAACGCGGGCCGCACGCAGCCTCCTGGAGTGCCGGGCCGACCCCGGACGACCCCGGGCCCGGACGCACCGCGGACGACTCCTGCCCCGGACGCGCCCCGGACTACCCCGGCCACGGACGTACCCGGGACGACCCCGGCCAGGGCGCGCCTCCTGCGGCCGGGCGGGCGGCGGGGCCGGGGCGCCCTTGGAGGGGGCATGCGTGCGACATGGCCTCGGCGGTGTTTGAGGGCACGTCGCTCGTGAACATGTTCGTGCGTGGCTGCTGGGTGAACGGCATCCGCAGGCTCATCGTCAGCCGGCGCGGCGACGAGGAGGAGTTCTTCGAGATCCGCACGGAGTGGTCGGACCGCAGCGTGCTCTACCTGCATCGCAGCCTCGCGGACCTGGGTCGCCTGTGGCAGCGCCTGCGCGACGCCTTCCCCGAGGACCGGTCGGAGCTGGCGCGGGGGCCGCTGCGGCAAGGTGCGGGGCCGGGGACGCGGGGGGGGCGCGGGGCCGAGGCTACCTTGAAGTGCACGAAGGAGGCGGGGAGAGACTTCAACCGAGATTGCGACTTCTCCCTCCTGCCCACGCTGGACAGGGCACACTTGGACCCCGCGCCCGCAGACGAGGGGTGCCCGGGCGGCGGGGTTAGGGGGACGCGGAGCCGGCCTGCCCGGCCTGGGGGCGCCCCCGGCGGAGGAGCCAAATGGGGCGGGAAAGGGGCCGAGGCCGGCAGGGCGGGAGCCGGACTCTCCCCGAGGACGAGTCACTTCCGAGGAGGGCGGGGGCGCCAGGGGCTGAGCGGCTCCCAGGGTCAGCCCGGCCCTAGCCCCTGCCCAGTACCTCCCGAGGGCCGGCGGGCGGGCGGGCGCACTGGGAAGGCGTCTGGGAGCAGTTAACTGCAGGGTCCTAGCCGGGGGTCGCGTCGGGTCTGGCAGCCGCCCCTGAGTTCTCCCCGCGGAGGGCGCACCCCTGGTCTTCGAGCACGAGGTGCCACGCAGCCCTTCCGTCCCTCCTCGGAGGGGCCGCCCCGCCCGCGGCTGCCGCGGACAGCCAGGGCCCCCCCGCACCGCGACCAGGGCTGGTCCCCATTCGAGTTTGATCAGCTGCGCCGCCTCCTCCCCGGCCTTGTGACCGTCCTGGCTCGCGGGAATTCTTGTTTTCAGAAACCGCGGTGGCTTCCCTTTTCCTACGGCTCTGCCCGAGCTTTCTTTTGGAGGCCAAGCTGAGGGGGTGGAAGCGGGGAGGACGCAAGAGAGAGGGGCTGGAGTTGAGACGGAAGAATGCGGGGTGGAGGGAGCAGGCCGGGGAGGGGGGCCGCCTGGGAGGGCCAGGAGAGTAGAAGGGGCGGGAAGAGTGGAGGACTTCCGAGCAGCACCCCTGTCCCCCCCGCCGGACACGTGTGACCACCTGTAGCTCCGAGCATGGGGACAGTGGCCCAGCAGCCTTCCTTCAATCCTTCTCTAAGCGGAGACCTCCTGAAAGCCTGGGGCCAAGTTACTGAAGCAGAGGGTGGCCCGTCGCAGTCTCCCCAGCCTGCTGTCTGTCTGCGGTCTTGAGATAACGTCTGCTTTTCCCTGGTGATGGCCCCAACCCCAGTGTGTGAATTACGTGGATAATTAGCTCGGTTCTCATGACACATCCTTTGGAAGGGCTCCCACAGCCAGCCAGTTGGGGCCCTGAGCGAGAAGGCCCGCCCTTCAGGCTTCCCTCTGCTCCCCAGAGCCTCACATTCATAGCTGTTCTCCAGACAGTTGGGTGTTATTTCAAGCATCGAAGCAGTTTTCTTTGGATTTGCTGTTTGTTATGATATTTTAAATTTAACAAATGAATGCCCAAATCAGGAAAGCATCGTGAAGGAACAGCGGTTTATTCAATGACCTTTCCTGGAACGAGGCTTAAACACACTGGAGTCCTTGAGCCTCACTGTGGTCAGGCGTCTGAGCTCCGTGACCCCAGGCAGGCTGGTTGCAGCGGGCTCCCCGTGGGACTCCCCACCTATAGCTTTCTACCTGTGGTCTCTGACGTTTGTGAGGACTGAAAGGCATGGTAGAGGGTCTAACAAGAGCAGGTTCTCCATAAATGCCAGTTGTCATCCTTACCATCGCATCAGCCGCTTCTGGCAGGGGTTGGGCCAGACGGTGGAAAGAGGGTGTGGTTTCGCATCCACGCGGGTGGAAGTAGCTCACCTGGAGCAGGAGGGAGGGGCGTGTGAGGAATTCCACTTGCGCCGCACACACGCTGACTCCGCCTCTTTTGCTCTCACCTGAGTTGTGCTGGGTCCGTTATGCGTTCACAAGGTGTGTGGACACGCAACAGTGTGTCCAAAGAGTGAAGAAAGGTTAAAGACGCGAGAGATTACCGCGGAGAAAAGACTCAGAAGGGATATGATAGCTACCTCCAAGTACCTCAAGGGGAACACAGATCAGAAATAGGGGTCAGAGTGATGGTGGCAGGGCTGGTGGGTGGTGAGTGTGAGGCCCAGCGGCTGGGTGTAAAGGGCATTCTAACAGCACACCATGGAACTGTTGGAGCTGCTGCCTCTGCTGGGGACAGTCTGGCTCCCCCTGGAGAGGGTGAAGAGGGGAGCCTGGGACCAGAGCCAGGACCGTAAGCCCTACCTCCATTCTAGTCCTTGGTTTTCTGAGGGACAGTTAGCCGGTCCCTGCCCAGCACACCTAGGTTTTGTTGTGCAGCGCCAGGAAAGTCCTTTCCCTTTCTTTGATCCTTTTAAGTCCAGGGAAATTGTTCACCAAGTAAAATATATCCCAGTAATGTAAGAGCAGATTGCACCTTATTTCCATGCAGATTTATTATTTGCATAAAAAGATTGTCTGGATATACAAACTATCAACACAAAAGGCAGCCAGGTGTGTGTGCTCTGCTGTGCTGCAATGCCAGCTCTTCTCTGCATAATTCCCTATCAGATTCCCCAGTTTACATGTATTGAACTGTTTCTGGGATGAGTTAGATTTGCATTCTCTAGTTCCATTTAAGAGATTTGTGAGGAAATCTGGATTTCTGAGCTTCTGTTGGCAGTGGGCTGGTGACTCTTGGAAGTGTCTGACTGCACGCCCTTGGAGGGTGCGGGAGCCTTGGCCCCGCTTGCAGCTTTGAATCTGCTAGCAATTAAAGGGATGCTGAACCCTTTTCTTTGTCCCTTGACTATTGCGGTGGGGGTGAATGTGCTTTTTCTCTCTCTGCACACACACTGTGGAGTGGTGCTTGGAGGCCATCCCTGGGCCTTGTATGTGTCACAGTGCCACATCTGCAGGGATGTGTCAACCCTGCCTGGGGTGGAGGCAAAGTGCTCACTAGTGCACTCTCCTGGCCTTCTGTTTGGGTGAGGTCGGACCAGGCTGACCTCAGGACTTGCCCAGCTTCTGTCCTCTAGCCCCTTTCCTCGCACTCCAGCTCTCCCACCCGACCTTCTTCTCCATCTGGATTGGAGATGCCCCCTCTCCCTTTCTTGTACCCCGGCCCTAGGGGAGGGAGCTGGCTGTTTCCTGGGGGTATTGTCGCCAGGTTACCAAGGTGTTCCGTTCTTCTGTTTTCCGGTGTGCCCGTCTTTCATTTAAATCCTCTCTGTGTGATACCTAACATGGTTCAGGGTCACCCTTTATTTACATGTCTCACACCTAGGAAGGTTTATGCTTTAAAACATAAGCATGTTGAATTTCCTTATTGGCAGTTTGAGGCTCCTGGACTTTTTTGATCATTGTTTCTATAGTTTCAGGCTTTGTGATGTCTGAGTCAACCAGGTCGCCACTGCAGCAGCAGATTGTGTTCCTGAGTAGTCAGGTGATCTTTGATGCTTAGTGGCTGTACTATCAACATTTTGGTTTTACATTTATTCCATCAAATATCTGCATAGTGCCTACCACATGTGTAGCTGATGGTGGCACAACAGTGAACAAGAGACCGAGAACATCCCTGTCCTCATGATTCTTATATTCTGGTTGGGAGAAATCCAATAGTAAACAAGATAAACAAGTAGCAAAATATATTAGAGAGTGATACATGTTCAAAAGAAAAAATAAGTAAGCAAAGAAAGGGGCTCCGACTTGCAGGAGCAGTGGAGGGGTTTTGCATTTAGACAGGGTGATCAAGGACAAGTGACCTTTGAATAGAGAACTGAATGAAAGTGGGGATCAAGCCATTGGGTGCCTGGGGAAGTCGATTCTAGGCAGTGGAAGAGCAGGTGCAAAGGCACTGAGTCCGGCGTGTGCCTGGTGGATTTGGGGTGTGAGGAGGTGTAGTGGCTGGTGTGGAGAGTGTTGGTCAAGAAGGGAGAGAGGCAGGTCGTGGTCACATTTGGGCTGTTATTCAGAGAGGGCTCTGAGCAGAGACGTGATTTGGCCTGACTCCAACTCGGGCTGCTGTCCTGAGAAAGAGTAGGGGAGGCGGGGAGGCAGGTGCTGGGGCGTGGTGCAGCAGAACAGGTGGGAGAAGTGAGCAAACGCTGATTTGTATTGAGGGGGAGTCACAGGGGCACTGCAAGGCCAGACGTGGGGTGCGGAGGAGTGTGCGGATGACCCCAGAGTTTTCAGTCTGAGGTGCTGGACTGGCAGGATTGCCATTTGCTGCCATGGGGGAGTCGACAGGAGGAACTGGCATGGGGGAGGAGGTGGCTCAGGAGGGCAGCTTGGGAGGTGGCATTTTAGCATTTTCTTTTAGTAAGGCCATGATCACGAGCCCACGAGCCCATGGGGTACTAATGTACCTCCCTGTGCTCACCTTTGTCACCAAAGACGTTCATCTTACCTGCATGCTAGGAGACTGTCTTCTTAGACTTGAGATCTGAGTACCAGGGGACTGGCATCTGGGACATTACCAGAAAAGGGCTGGACACAGATGCGACCACCAGACTCCCACATCCCTGACAGCTCTAGGAAGATGCGTGCTTTGATCCCATGGCCTGAACCTGCTCTTGCTGTTCTCAGGTAGACAGTGAGGGGAGAAGCCCTGTGTTACCCTGAAAGATAAGGGAGGATCCTGTGTTACCCGATGGCCAACTGCAAAGCCACAGGGTTTACTTTCTTAGTGACAGTGGCTAAAAAATGATCATGGGCCACACCAGTCCCGGGCAGCAGAGCAGGGTCACAGAGGCACCATCTCTGCCCCACCCAGTGGACCCTTGCAAGTGGGGTGCTGGGTGGGCCTGCGCTTTGCCTTCAGCCACAGCTCCACCCCATGCAGAATTCACCTGCGCCGTTCTGCCCACCCAGAGGGGCAGTTCCACTTCTCAGGGGACTTGGATCTTCTTTTCTGACTCAGACCTATTTTTGACTCTCTTGACCTGACCAAGTCACCCTGCACTGGGGGTGCCCTGCCAGGACTCCCGTGGGGCCACCCACCTTCACGCAGCCTCCTCTTCCTCTTTCTTCCTTCTGCTTTGCTTTTCTTTCCCAAGCCCAAACCCCGCCGCCCCCTCTGCTTCCCCCGTCCTGCTGTACCTGGGATCCTCTTTTCCGCAAATGGCCACTGGGCTGCGTTTGGTTTGCTGCCCCTGACAGATCTCAGACTGAGCCCCTGGGCCCCAGGCGACACCTGAGATCACTTCCCAGCTGGAGACTGGACAGTTCCACAGACAGACCTGCTTCCAGGGCTACTGCCTTTCACGGTGGCATTTGGCACTGAAAAGCGCAGCTTCCTCACAGAACAGGCCAGGGACTCAGCTCAGGAGCACCTTGATCTGAGCTCCCTGCTTGGTGGCGAGAGGAGCTGAGCGTACACCACGTGTGGTGACATTCTTCTGCAGACAGACACCTTTAGCCGTGCCCCCTCTTGCCCCGTCCCACAGGGAGTGGGGACATGAGACAGACCACATAGCTCTTTTACCAACTTACACCTGCAAGGGTTTCTTCCCATTTTTAGGAAACTTTGCTGATGTGCAATGTAGACTCAGCAGAAAACACATGGTGGATAGGGGATGCAGGGGGAGGGAAGAGCTTGCAGTTCAGACTTTGACAGGTGGCAGCTCTCAGTCTCATCATAGAAGATCAAGGCCCTGCCAGATTGCTGGATCACCCACCTGAGACACAGCTGGGTCATGGTAGGAGGGGTTAGCCACCTGGGACACTGCTCAATTACAGTGAGAAGGGTGAGGCTCAGGGATCCCCCCACCTGGGAACATGGCCAGGCCTTAATAGGAGAGGTCAGGCTCAGGCTGAAAGCACTGGCTTTAGACCCAGACAGGTGGGGTTAGGGGATTGGATGCTGGCTTTGCCACCTGCATGTCACTCCAGGCAAGTGGCTCGGTTCCTCAAGCCTTGGGTGCACTGTTGATGCTATAGCAGTAATAATATCTGCACGCAGGGTGGTTGTGAGTACCGAAAGCAATAGTATCTGTAGAGTGCCCGGCACCAAGCCGGACACATATGGGCTGCTGGCGTTGGGACCCTCTGCTCTTTGCCCCAGCACTTGCCGTGTCCCCTTGATGACAGTGGTCTGCGGGAGAGTGCTGGAGGCTGGCTCCTGAGAGTAGCGGCCCACTCATGTGCCCACCCTCTTCTGGGTGTGGCCCCCCATTCCCTCTGGGAGAATACCCCTGCCCTGGCTAAAGAGAGAGCCCACAAAGCGGGGCTCACCACCGAACTTCAGTGGGATCCCTACGGACTGGGCCTGTGGCCTTGCTGGTCCAGAAACTAGAATTGGTGCTGGGTGTGGACCAAGCTTGGAGTGCCTAAGAAAGATCCTAAGATCCAGGCTTGATCCTAAGAAAGAATTGCTGGCTGTGGTGACTCATGCCTGTAATCCCAGCATTTTGGGAGGCCGAGGCAGGTAGATCACTTGAGGTCAGGAATTTGAGACCAGCCTGGCCAACATGGTGATACCCCGTTTCTACTAAAGATAGAAAAATTAGCCAGGCATGGTAGCGCGCATGCCTGTAGTCCCAGCTACTCAGGAGGCTAAGGCAGGAGAATCGCTTGAACCCTGGAAGCGGAGGTTGCAGTGAGCTGAGATCGCACCACTGCACTCCAGCCTGGGCAACAAGACTGAGACTTTGTCTCAAAAAAGTAAAATAAAATAAAATTAATTAAATAAATAAATATAAATAAATAAATAAGAATTGCCAAGTGCACAGAGTTCTTGTGGCCAGAACCTCTATGGGAAGCCATTGCCTCCTTGCCCCTCATGGGCAAACCCTTTCACAGGATTTGTGAGACCCTGCTTGTCCTTTTCTGGTCTCAGCTCTCCCCACCCCTGCCCTTCACCTTCCCCATCTCACTCCCGCTTTCCACAACCCCTTTCACCCTTATATCTCCTCACCCTTCAGGTCGCCTCCTGCCCCTGCTGTGCATCCTCCTAGCACCCGGATTTGCCAGGTAGGGGACACTTTGTGGTCTGCGTTTGCCTCCTGTTGGCTCTCCTGGCTAGCATGACGTGCTGGGAGGCCGGGATCCCATCTTGTTAGCCATGGTATCCCCAGCCTGGTGGAAGAGGAGCCGTGGGTGCTTTGGGAAGAGCGAACAAAGTGCGTCTTTCCTGCCTGAGTGGACTGCCCCCGCTGGGTGCCTGTGATGCTGCAGGATGGACTGGCTAAGTGGATGGCTGTTGGAGAATGTTGAGTCTAAAATTTAGGAAGGGGATTTGGCTTTTGGTGGGGAGAATCATGAAAAGGCCTAGAGAAGGCAGGATTATGGGAAGAGCAGAGCAGAGCTCAGTAAGGTTAAGTCAAACACTTCCTTCCCGTTCACTCTAGGAGTCACCCCGAAGGTACAGGAGGCAGCTGCTGCTGCAGAGGGAGGGAGACAGGCTTCCCTCAGCCCCCAGCTTGGGTCCTCCGGGTTCTGTTTTTCCTCAGCCACTTCCATCTCTTCCTCCTGCGTTCTCAGCTCAGCTTTTCGCTCCTGGAAAGATGTAGAGGAGAGGTGACTGGACCAGCCGCTGGGCGCCCCTGGTGCATCGCAGGGTGGAGGTGCGCAGGGAGGCCTTCTGTCCTCGTGTCCACACAGCTGCAAGCTGGCTCTCCTTGTACAGTTACACCGCATGACACTGCGCAGGTGGAAGCGTGAGTCTCGGAGAGTGAAGAGCAGCCTCAGGTTCCCAGACAGTTAGAACTTCCTTGGGATGCTTAGTTATGCATCGAATAACCCGCTAGTCAGTTCTTAGCTCGCTGCTTCTTCAGTATTGACTGCCTATTTAGAAAACAGGTACTTAGGAAGTTTTAAAGGTTTTCCTAAAACATTTGAGATATTTAGTTTCCAAAATGTATGTTATACTCAACCTTTAAAGAATGTGTCTCCTGTGCAGCACACAAGATGAGGCTGCGTCCCCCCTCACCCCTGCATCTGTGTAGTGTGCTGATGGGCACATTTGTTAAATGGAAAAGAAACAATATAAATGTAATTTATGGTTTGACTCAGTTTGAAAGTTCACTTTGCAGAGCATTTCCCCGGGGCTGTCTGTTGTGTGCGTATGGGAACGTGTCCTCTGAGTACTCAGAGAGGCTTGTTCTTTGGGTAGTGGACACTCTTTAATGCTCGACCTCCCCGCGCACCCGAGCAGCGTCCTGCCTTTAGTTTCAGAATTGCAGCAGCAGGAAGCTCTCCCGCCAGGGTCAGATGGCCAAGGTCCTCCCTGGAGGAAGCTGGGTCAGTTACCACAAGTGCTGAGCCCGAAGCCTCCACTTCCCAAAAAAGTAGGACTGTGGACCCAGGTTTGTGCGATTCAGAAGCCGCGTTTGTTAATGTTGGCTCTCACTGTCAGATCTTTGTGCTGACTCCAGTGCGTTCCGTTCTGATTCCAAGAACAAATCAGGTGTTTGTGTTTGCACAAAGCAGCTAATCCCCAAATTGACAGATACAACGCTGTGTTTCCAACTTTCGAGGCCAAACTCCTTTAGGAAGAAAAGTGACGCTGGCAGACACCTGCTGATACTTGGCCCCCAAATGTGTGTCCAGTTGGCCCACTTATCGTGCTACCAATTTTTTGGTTTCAAATTCTTAATTGTTTGGCTACATCTGGATGAAATTCCGATGTCACAAATTGGGTAGGATGAAATTTTAGAAGTTAAAGTTGTGTTAGTGATTCTTTATCAGAAATTAGAATAGTTTCCGGGGCTGTGAGCTCTGAGGCTGACTTCCTTAAGCGTGCGTTGCAGTGAAGGCCATCGTGGTTTTTCCGCAGAGTGCGCGTGCCCCCTGCTGGCCAGTCCTGAAAGAGCCGAATCAAGAGGCTCTGCTTCCGTTTTAAGGCTCACGAGAATAGGCAGCCCTCTCAACCCGCCTGCCGTATTCATCCGTGCCGTCTCAGACAGTAAAGCTAAGTCGGACAGGAACCCCACAGAATTGTCATGCCATCAACAATATTTGGAATATAAAAACCAAAAGTTTTAGATAATCTTGTTATTGTATTAAGTGTAGTTTTGAAAACCAGTTTTCAAATCATTGCTTATGGTAAACAGGTGACAACATTTGGAGAAGTTCCACTAGCCATTGGAAGCCAAAGCACTTGAGTAACAAAGGAAGAGTACAACAGGCAGGATAGAAAGAAGCGCAGATGCACACAATAGTTTGCTTCGGGGGAAGCAGTACTTCTTAAACGCATAGTTCTTCTCATCTGTCCCTGGAGAATCAGGCAGTGTCTTTCAACATGGATTCTGCTCAGAGCTTTTTCTTTATACATTTGAGTGTTCGTAATTTGGCATGCTGGCAGCAGGAGTCTGAGGTTTCCAGCTGTGAAACTGAGAGACCTTAGTGAGTATGAAACAATCAGGAATTGCAAGATGAAGATTTCTTTCATTTTTGCGCTGGACAGTTGTACAGTTTTTTTAAAAAAAGTGTATTCCTTCCACATTAAATACACCCATCCGTTTAGTGTATTTAAAACATTTTAAAAACAATCGAAGGGGAGTTGGGAAATGGGAGCTGTGGCATTTTAAGAAGGCCAGGCTGTCTGTGGTCTCTTGCTGGTGCCACGTCTTCACTGGGGGCGGGGAGGCCCTTGCTGTTCAAGGCGCCCTGCTCTGCATTCTTGCTGCTGTGCTCTGGAGCTCTGGTGGCAGCAGCTGGAGCAGCCGCAGCCCAGCTGTGCTGCTGTCAGTCAGCTGGGTTTCAGTCAGTGCAGCAGAATTCATCACTTCTTGAATCAGCTGCGGCCCCTCCTGGGGAAAGGACCAGTGCTTGTTGTCATTCAGGTGAACTGTCTCCGTGGAGAAAGGACCACGGTGTCCTGAGAAAGGTGATCCACATTGCCAGCTTGGTTGCCACCGGGAGCTGGAATGGGGAATTAAATAATGGATGTGCCCCTAACTAAAAGCCTAGAGCTTAAAAAATAAGCAGCCATCATTTCTGTGCTTGCAGGGAGGGATTCCAGCTCTTCACTTTCTCCATCTAAATTTTATCAGACTCCTTTTGTTTGGCTGTTAAGCATGTTTACATAGCCAAGGAAGACAACTTGGCTTCCATTCAGAAACATAAAAACAGGTGAAGGGAAGCAATGTGGTTCTGCACATTTCCACAAATAAAATCAAACCAGCGTGGCTCAGCAGTTTTAGTGCCACTTGGCCCTCGAGACTCTCCTTCAAGGCTGGTGACCGAAGAGCCTGCTGGTCGGTTCTGCCTGGGGTCAGGCTGAAGACTGAGACTGGGGGCTGCCCCAGGGCAGCTGGAGCACACACAGAAGACTGACTAACACCTGTCCACTTCTGCCTCATCTGACGCAAGTGTATTCTGCCAGCACAGCCAACGAACATCGTATCCCTTGCGTGGGCCAGACACTGTGCTGGTTGCTGGTCACAGGGAGATGAGCCTGAGGTACCTCCTGCCCTATGGCTCCCACTAGTCTCTGGAGAGACCCCCAGGTGAAGGCACAGTCATTGCAGAGGAGCAAGAGGCTGTAGAAGGTGGGATGGACCTTCTGAGCCCACAGGCAGGACCCAGTCCCATTGTCACAGAGCAGGTGGCTTTTGCCTAAGTGGGCTTTGCCCCATCGTGAGCCTGGAGGTGGAGGAGGCTGGCGGACAGCTCGCCCAGAGGCTGTTGGGCAGCGAGGCCCTGTTTCTCGGGGTTGGCTTAAGGGTGTGTTTCACAGGGCACAGAGCTGCTGAGATAGGTGGGCTAGGATCAGGTCATGAAGGGTCTGCATGCCCAGCTGAAATCCTAACATAGTTTCCAGAGGCCTGACCAGGTACACTTGCCTTTCTGTAGTTTAGTCTGGAAGATGGGTCATAAAGAAGATAGCGTAGACAGATAAAATACCAGACTCAAAGTTAAGTTTGAATGTCAAATAAACAGCAAATATGTTTTTAGTGTAAGTCTGTCCCTGCTATTGCATTATCCATTGTTTATCTGAAATTCATATTTAATTAGGCATCATGTTCTTATTTGCTAAGTTTGGCCATACTAAAAGGAGATCAGTGTACCGCAAAATATATTTATCTCCCTAATGTTACCCTTGGAGGTTATCAACCCAACCAAGAGCTGCACATTAATTAAATCAAAGATGTAGCCAAAGATATGTCAGCAAAGCAAAGATACAAGCATTATAAACCTCTGTAATACCTGTAAATTGTTAGATCATGCTTTCTGTCCTATGAAATGGGTATACATATGCTGGATACATTGACTATGCAAGAAGCTAATCTTGTAAAGTGAATACAACTACTGTGTCATTCATTTGATCAACCGAAAACTAGTATTGTAGTTGTAATAAAAGTTGAAATATAACAGCAGTTTTACTTGTCTTAGAATAAAGAAGCACTTTGTGGGAATGAGTTATATAATTATCTTCTCTTTAAAAACAACTTTTTAAGAATTTTGAACTGGCTGTCTTTTCCTTGGTACACTTCCCTTAGCAAGCAGGGGATCAAAGCATTTTGGTTGAAAGAGTGGTGCATATATACTTCTTGTAGTATATAAATATTTGAAATTCTAGGTAAATTGCGGTATATAAATATTTGAAATTCTATGCAGGGAATGCAGGGCTTGGGGTGGAGGCATCCAGAGAGTCTGGTACTTTGGTTGTTTTCTCTTTTTCTTCTTTCTCCGCTCCGCTTGCCCGGGCACGTGGGGAGGTGGGGTGAGGCTGGGGAAGACGGCAGAGGGTTATCTAGTCCCTTCCTTTGGGCATAGGCACAGGCCACATGGACAGAGGCCCCAGGGTTCTCCAGTGGCTGAGTCACAGACCACGGACCCTGCCCCTCTTGGACCCTTGTGCCCTGCACAGCTGGCCGCCTGGGCCAGTGTGGCTGAGGTCAGTGGAGGGAGCAGGATCAGACAGCCCCACTGCCGAGCAGGGATTCCAGGTGAGCCAGGCGAAGAGGCACCTGGCACGTGCTTGAGGAAGTGGGGAGAAGGTTCCTGGTCTCCACTGACCCCGGTTACGGGGGTGCCCCTGCGGTAGCCCACTCTTTCAGAAGTGCCTTTGACCTATGTCTGGGGAGCCCTGGTGGGAGTTTCCATGGACTCTATGCTCTGGGACCTCTTAATTTCAGTCAGAAAGTTAAAGAAATTATTTTTATCTCTTTTATAGACCTATCCAATGAATTGCTTGAAAACTGAGCAGGCTTTTCCCCGTAAAACAAAATCAGACCAGAACTTCTGAAAAACCTAGTCTCCATGACCAGTAATACTAGGTTGGTGCAAAAGTAATTGCAGTAATCACGGTTTTTGCCATTAATAGTTCTGGGACTTAAGCCTTTGTGGTTTAATCGCCGCTCACAGGCACATTTGCATCAGCCTCAGTCACACAAGTGTGGGGGAGACGCCAGTGTCCTTGGGCACCTACTTCCCCATCCCTGCAAAGCTGAGGGATAGAACCTGTGATGGGAAGGCTTCTGCTCTGCGCTTCTCATGGGGAGATAGAAAAGCACCTGCGTCTTCATGCCTCCAGCTATGGTATTTTAAAAATAAAATATTGTACTGCTTCACAGCCACTCGGGCATGTGGTGACTGTGAGAATCGCAGAGGCTTAGATTCCTGGAAAGTGGCATGAGTCATGTCCACTTTGGTTTTCTCCAGGCAGAGATCTGACTTTTTTCCTTGTGAACGTGGCATGTAAATAACTGGTCTAAACAGGGGCTCCATTTCCAGGGGTCTGCGATCTGAGCAGCCGGGGCCGGCAGAGTGAGTCTTCCCTGTGTCATTGGGGGTGGGGCGGTCCTGGGCCAGCACCCCTGGCTGTAGCCACCATGCAGTGGGGCCTGATTCGCCCTGGGCTGAGCTCTGGCTGTGACCGGGGTGATTATGGAGTTTACCAGGCTGCCCCACTTGGAGGGGTCTTACACCTCCCATCCCCTTTTCAGATTGACAGTACCGACTCCAGCACAGACTTAACGGGTCACTGGGTAGGTGAAACATTGCATGAGGCTTAGAGCAGGACTTCCAGGATGGGGCTATAGGTGCATAAGGCTGAATGAACGTTCCCGACGTCTCATCACAGAGGACGACCCCGGCGGTTCGTGGGCACCTGTTGTGTATTGAATTGGGAAGCTATTTCCTGGTGTGCTTTTCTGACTTTGAGCATTTCTGTCTCAATTCTAGGACTGGTTGCCATAAAGGAAGCCCACGACATAGAGACCAGGCTTAACGAGGTGGAGAAGTTGCTGAAGACGATCATAAGCATGCCCTGTAAAGTGAGTGCGGCCAGGACCCGGGCTGGGCAGGGAGGTGGGAGGCGCTGGCCGTCCCTCCAGAGAGTTGACTTGCTTGCTCCATCTCACTTAGCCGTGTTGTTCCCACCCCGGAAGTACCAGGCGATGGGGACGGGGATGGAGGTGTGCAGGTGTAATCAGGAGAAGGAAGGCTTTTGTGGGCTCCAGTGGCCCCGGTATTTCCTCCCTGGGGAAAGAGTGAAAATGAGGGATGCGAGGAGGCATGAGTAGGCGGGCGTGGGGCCTCTCTGGCTGCAGGGGACTTTGCTTTCTGCCTCTGCTCAGAATCCCCCGTCTCGCTCAGGGGATTTTAGAACAGACATGTGGAAACCAAGCGGAATGTTGGTGTCAGCACAGTGAGGCACGTTGCACGCGGATTTGACCATCAGCTCCCTTTCCACGTAAGCCTGTGGGCTTTGTCGTGAGTGGTGGTTAAAAACCTGGACTCGAGCGCCAGGCAGACCTCCTTAGCTCCTGGCAGCTTCCGTTTCTTTCTGGCAAATGGGGAGAATGGACACAGCCTACAGTGGACTATAGATGGAGGGAGGCATGAGTGAAACTGGCACATCGGAGCCATGATTCCCTCCACTACCTCGGTCGCTGAGGCCTTGCCTTCCCGCTGCCTGGGTCATGAGCACATGAGGGCTGTGCAGTGATGGCAGCCCCGCCCCTGCGTCCAGCTGTGGGAGCATCTGGACATTCCCGGGGCGTTTGCATCACACGGGCCACCTCTGCGGACAAGCAGGGCCCCTCTCTTGGTAGACAGACAGGGCCAACATATGGAGGTTGTTCATGTTTAGTAATCCCTGTATTTCTCCCCAGTATTCTAGATCAGAAGTTGTGCTCACTTTCTTCGAAAGATCTCCTCTGGATCAGGTGTTAAAAAATGATAATGTACATAAAATTCAACCCAGCTTTCAAAGTCCAGTCAAAATATCAGGTAAGAGCCGCAAGGGAGGTGTGGGGGGAGGGGCTGCTGTTGAGGCTGAGGCTTCACAGAAACCCTCACGGTTGGCTGTCTCTGCGGCTGGGCCACGCTTTTCCAGAAAGACAATCGGAGAGAAATGGGAACGCACAGGGAGAGGCTGTTGCCTGATCCCCCTAAGCAGTGTGCTTCCTCCTTTGGTTTCTACTCCTGCTGCGTCCTCAGGGGTTTGTTTGGCGTGTAAATTGGAGCTCACTTCAGAAACGGTATAACGATGAACAGACACATTGATGATAGAGTTTGAAGCAAACTACTGGAATCCACTGTTCAGCCTGCTGAAGCGAGACAGCCCGTGTCACGTGGCGTTGAATTTGATTCTTGCTTTTAGGGGCATCCGTAACCAAAGGGACGCACAGGCTTTAGGTGTCCTTAGTGTGGATGTGGGATTGTGGCTCCTGGCGCAGGAAGGAAGGAAGGGGAATCTGGGACCTCTTGGCCAGTCCAAGTTTGGTGACTTACTAAGATCTGGGTTGCAGGTGTCATGAGAACACTAGATTTGTTTTTTGCAGCACTATTTCGGCAAAGGCTGCTGAGGAGGATTTTGTAGGGATAAGAGCTCTGTCCTGGGAGTCTCTAGGACTGGATTTTCCCAAGCAAGTGGCAGTCACCTTGTGACATAAGAGGTGACAGTTGCGTGTGGTCTTGCCATGGTCTGCCTGGTGGACAGGGAGGGAAGGGGGGACTCATGAGAGGAGACATGGCTCAGCCAAAGGAGAGCACCTCCATGACGCTGTGGTCTGCAGGAAGGAGAGCAGGGGGCCTTTGTCCATCATTCCGTTTCTGAATGGTGGAGGAAGCAGGGGAGATGGAGGGATGGAGGACTCAGAAGGATGTCAAGGGAGAAGAGTGGATGAGAGGGGGTCTGAGCCCAGAGCTGACTCAGAAGGAATTGGGGACACCAGAGGACAATGGGGATAGGTGATTGATGCTGTTGGCTGTGAATGTGACCTTGCTGATACTGACCACAGCACAGGTGGGATTCCGAATCGTGTGTTTGGGAGAACTGGGTGGGGTGGGCAGGTTCTGGAACCTGGAGTGGAAGATGGGTTTGTAGATATTAATAGGATTGTGTGTGTGCAGGGTGGTGGCATGCCTGACCCTGTCTGTGGCTGCTGCTTTGTTTTGTTTTTTACTTTTTTGTTTGTTTTTACTGACACATAATTATTGTACATATTTATGGGGTAAAGTGTGATGTTTCGATACATGTGTATATCGTATAAAAATCAAGTCAGAGTATTTAGCATTTCCATTATCTCAAACATTCATCTTTTCTTTGTGGTGAGAACATGCAAAATCCTCTCTTCTAGCTATTTTGAAATACACAAAGCAGTACTGTTAACCCCAGTCACCCTACTGTACAGTAGTAGCACAGCACAGCTTATTCCTCCCACTGTCACTTTGTGCTCACTGACCAGTATCTCCCTGTCTGCCCCTGGCCCCTCCCTCTTCTGGTAACCACTGTTCTACTTGCTGCTTCTATGATCTCCCCTTCTCTAGATTCCACATATGGGTGAGATCTTGTGACATTTGTCTTTCTGTGCCTAGCTTATTTCACTTAATATAATGCCTACAGGCTGGTTCATGTTGCCACAAATGACAGCATTTCATTCTTTTTAATGGCAGAATAGTATTCCGTTGTGCATATGTACCACATTTCCTTTACTCATTCATTGGTTGATAGATACTTCGGTGGTTTCCATTGTGTGTTCTTGGCACCTTTGTCAAAAATCATTTGGCTGCAAGTATATCGATTTATTTCTGTGTTCTCTATTCTGTTCCATTGATCTATGTGTTTTTTTATGCCAGTACCATGCTGTTTTGGTTATTGTAGCTCTGTCATATATTTTGAAGTTGTGTAGTGTAATGCCTCTGGCTTTGCTCAAGATTGCTTTGGCTGGCCAGGTGCAGTGGCTCACTTCTGTAATCCCAGCACTTTGGGAGGCCAAGGCGGGTGGATCATGAGGTCAGGAGATCGAGAGTATCCTGGCTAAACACGGTGAAACCCCATCTCTACTAAAAATACAAAAAATTAGTTGGGTGTGCTGGTGGGCGCCTGTAGTCCCAGCTACTCAGGAGGCTGAGGCAGTAGAATGGCATAAACTTAGAAGGCAGAGCTTGCAGTGAGCCAAGATTGCGCCACTGCACTCCAGCCTGGGTGACAGAGTGAGACTCTGTCTTAAAAAAAAAAAAAAAAAAAGATTGCTTTGGCTATTTGGGATCTTTTGTGGTTCCATATGCATTTTAGGATTGTTTTGCTCATTTTTGTTGTTGTTGTTTTGTTTGTTGGTTTTGTTTTGTTTTGAGACAGGTTCTCCCCCTGTTGCCCAGGCTGGAGTGCAGTGGTGCAGTTACAGCTCAAGTGATCCTCCTGCCTCAGCCTCCCAAGTAGCTGGGCCTATAGGGGTGCCCCACCATGCCAGGCTAATTTTTGTATTTTTTGTAGAGATGAGGTTTTGCCATGTTTTCCAAGCTGGTTTCAAACTCCTGAGCTCAAGTTATTCATCTGTCTTGGCCTCCCAAAGTGCTGGGATTATTAGGTGTTAGCCACCATGCCTGGCTAGGATTGATTTTTTTCTATTCCTGTGAAGAATGTCATTTGTATTTTGATGGGGATTGCATTGAATTTGTAGATCGCTTTCGGTGGTATACTGTTTTTGATATCTCCCTAAAATAGCTTCCTATGTGCCCTTAGACAAGAGCAGTGAGTACAGGAGCCCGGTTTTAGCTGGCAGTGGGTCTCCAGAACCTTTATGGGAGACTGAGGATGGCTGAGTCCTTTATCCTGGCTGGGTGTCTGTGGAGCCTCATCTCAGAGGGCTCACAGAGGGCTCTGGAGTCCTAATTGTCTATTGCTCTGGGTTTTGCATTTTGTATTATGGAGCATGGGGAAACCTGGTTCTTTAGTCAGAGTGGGGAGAGTCCTAGCACCAATGTCTCTGTTTTGGTTTGTTTTGCTCTGTTTGGGCAACCCAGAGATCGAGGAGCGACAGAGTCCTCCTAGTGCCTTGCCTTGTGGGAGGTGCTGGCCCCCAAGTGAGAGGGACAGATTAGAGCTCCCTGGAGCCACCTCTGATGCAGAAGCTCCTGAGGCACAGTGCCTGGCACGTGCTGCAGCCCGCCCTGGCCTCCTGTTTCTATTAGTGATGTGGATGAACACACGGCCCACGTGTACCCTAAGGGACGAGCATAGTGAGACAAAATATAACAGGGAGAAACGTAGAGTCTCATGTTGCAGTTGAAAGTATGTTTTGTTTGCCTTTTTGCAAGGGCTGAGGACAGGTTTCAGCCACTGCTGTTTGTGGCCTTCCGTGTGTGATGGGGGTGCAGTGTCCAGGTCTAGGAAGGCAGGGGTCCTGGCCTCCTTATGCAAGTCAAGACTGTCCCTGGGATGCGGCAAGACGAATTATTGTATCTAGAGAAGAGTGTCTGCTGGACAGGGGTCAAAAGAATGGAAGGAAATGTGGAAGGGCAGCTAGGAGGCAGGGGATGCCACCCTCAGGTGTTGGCGGGCAGCCACAGGAAGGGGTCACGTGGGGGCTGGCACTGGGCCTGTGGGTAGAAGTAACTGTGGATGACTTTGGCTCAGCACAGAATACGTTCGAACATCTGGGGCTGCCTAACCGTGGAGTCTGCACCAGCCTGTGGCTGACAGTCTCAGTGCAAAGTCTGGGGCCTGGAGGTGCTGCTGCAGGAGGCGGCAGGCAGCTTGGCCTCTTGTACCTTGCAGACCTGAGGCCTCAAGTGCCCTGGGTGTTTCCTCCTCTTCCTTTGCTCTGCCGGTCACCGAGTCTGATGTTCCCTCTCTGAACCCCCCAGACCCTCCGATCTCTGTTCCCAGTCTAGCCAGCCCCTCACTGTGTCTAAGGGAGCTTCTTAATCTAGAGCTGCTTAACGTGCCAGTGGTGAGGTGACACGCCCACCCACACCATGGCAGATACCTCCCTTCAGGAATGCTTTTTAATGAAATTACTATTGACAATAAATAGCCCCAACATCCCTTTGAGAAAATGGCTCACACATAGGCACATCATGTTCTCAGTCTTCGTCCCATATTTGGCATGTTTCTGGATCTGTGGGTCCCCAGGCTGAGGCACGAGGTCCAGAGAGCCCTGGCATCACCTGAGACTGTCCACATGGCTTTCTCTCATGCCTCCACCTTTCTCCAGGACATGAACCCGAGGACTGAGCCAGTCATCCCAAAGCTCTGACCTCTAAGGCTCATTAACTGTCTTTTTGTTTTTTCTTTCTTTTTTTTTTTTTTTGAGACAGTGTCTTGTTCTGTCGCCCAGGCTGGAGTGCAGTGACGCGATCTCAGCTCACTGCAAGCTCCGCCTCCCGGGTTCACACTATTCTCCTGCCTCAACCTCCTGAGTAGCTGGGACTACAGGCGCCCGCCACCACGCCCGGCTAATTTTTTTTTGTATTTTTAGTAGAGACGGGGTTTCACCGTGTTCGCCAGGATGGTCTTGATCTCCCGACCTTGTGATCTGCCCGCCTCAGCCTCCCAAAGTGCTGGGATTACAAACATGAGTCACTGCATCTGGCTCATTAACTGTCTTAAAAGCTCACTCTCACAATCAAGCCCAAGTCCTTGGTCATTCTGGGCATTCAGAGCCTAGCCCATGCTAGCCTTTTGATTTTGTCGCCTCCACTCCAGAGCCTCAGCCTCCTGCGGGTGGACTGGCCAGCTGTTGCATGAACTGTGGCCCTGCAGGGTCCTTCGTGCAAACCCGCCTGTCCACTGCTGTCCTGGTGAATTTCATTCATTCCCAGCCGAGAGCCCGCATCCACCTTCCTCCTCCATTTCTTATGCCACTGACATACGTGTAGGGAGGCGGTGCCATGGGGGACAGGCCCTGTGACCGTCTCTGCTCTCGATTTAGGCTGGCGATGGGGACCTGCAGGCGCCAAGTGCCTTTTCTAGGACAGTTTAGTTGTTAGGAGTTCCACTAGATGGCGCCTGGTGCTAGCAGTCGCGGCGACCGTTTGCACATCCTGGGGCCACGGTGAGGACAGTCAGCATGGACTGCAGCCCTTGGCAATCCTTCCAACCAGTGCAGCGCTAATCATGCTTTGTCCCAAGGCTTATCAAATGTAAGAAAGCAGGAATCTAGAGCGTTCTGCCCCGTGGCTGCAGCTGTGCGATGTAAAAGGAAATGCAAACCTCAGCTTCGATCTGGCAACTTGGGCTCGTCAATCTCAGCCACAAAAATCCGACCATTCAGGTTTAAGAGGCCTGGAAATGCATCACAATTTTATTTTTCATTAATCTGGCTTCTGGCCAATCTCAACCTTAGTGTTACTGTGTAGGGGTAGCCCAGTTAGCCAGTTAATAAAGGGACACTGCTTTGGGTTTTGTTCCGTTGCTGGAGTGCATTGGAAATACAGTGGGAGAGAGGAGGTGAAAGGGAGGAAGGCTATAGTGTGAATGCTTTCACGGCTGAGACTGCGTGTCTGCTGAGAAAAGGAATAGAGTTATTGAAGTGAGGGGTCGCGACACATTTGTGGGGCTATGAAAACATAGCTGCATCTAAAAAACAGAAAAATTGCCATCAGGCAAATAGACACACTGGTCATTGGTGCAAAGAAGATCCATTGACTGACAGATGCAAAGATTCATGAGTGAAACTTTGAGGAGAAACAGGATTTGCATAGCCTCGAGGCATCCTCCCTCAATTATTAACTACAAAGGGAAAGGTGGTAACTTCACTGTGGAAACAGCTGGCAGAAGCCTCCTCACCAGGCACTCCACAGCAGCCTCACCAGCAGCAGGACCTGTCGGCATCACCCCCACGCCCATATGCCACTCCAGGTCTCATGCAGTGTCACTGTGTGGGATTCCTGCCAAAAATGCATCACCTCGATCGAATCACTCTGAAACTGCCAACAAACCCAAATCGAGGGACATTTGCTAAAATAGCTCAGTCCTCTCTTAAAGTGTTATGGTCATGAGAGACAAGGAAAGATGGAGGAACCGTCAGAGGTCGTAGAAGACCAAGACAGAGCAACACATTGCAACAAGAGATCCTGGATTGGGGCCCGCACGGAAAAGAGGAGCATTGGTGGAAAAACTGTTGAAATTCGAGTGAAGGAGGTCTTTCCTTTAGTTAACGGTGTTGTGCCAATGTCAATTTCCATGGAAGGGCAGGGCTGTTTTCATTTGGAAAAATACGAGTGTAAAAAAATAGCTTGAAAGTGAACTATTTCATGGAATCACTCATGTATGTGGTTAAAATGGCTACATCGGTCAAAGATTCTTGCCGTAGATACTAAGCTGACTCCTAAGACATTCACATTGTATGTGTGAAGAGCGGCTCAGATGCTACAATTTTTCTGGAATTACAACATTTTCTTCCGTTCTTTTTTATTTATATCATAATGGATGTGAGGACATACTCACGATGATCATAATAGCTGTGAGGAAATGCGGGCCTCAGCCTTGATACGGCTCTTGGACTCATCAATTTCAGCCACAAAATCTGATTATTTAGGTTTAGGGGGCCTGGAAATAGAACACTGTTTCTCATTAATCTGGCTTCTGTATAACGTCAACCTTATTTTTACTGTATGGGGTAGCCCCGTTAGCCAGTTCATAAAAGGGGACTGAATGATCATGATAGACTACTCAGGACTCTTCACCGAGCCCTCAGCATTTGCTAGATTCTTGACATACATCATCTCAGTCAGTCTGCATAATGGCCTTTGGAGTGGATACCTTTATTTCCATCGTACAGATGAGGAAACTGAGCAAGAAGTCACCTGCTCTGCAGGCGTAAGCAGCAGAGCCTTCCCCAGCTGCACCGTCTGTGTGCTTTCCTACCTGCTTATGCCTCCGGAGGAGCCAGCATTCCACACTGCAGACACACCATACTTGCTAGTGCTCTGTGCACACTGCAGACACGCCAAACTTGCTAGTGCTCTGTCCACACTGCAGACACACCATCCTTGCTAGTGCTCTGGTCGAAGGCACATGGCAAGTTACCAGTGGACTTTGTTACACGTCAGGCTCCCTGGTCCCGTAGCAATGAATCTCAATGAAGCCTTTTGCTTGAAGGAACAAAGTCATGGTCTACACCATCCTCTTGTGAAAACTGACCCAGGAGGTCAACTCCCATTTAAACATCTGCTGTCCGTGGTTGAAACGGGGCACAGACTACAGGCTTAGCAAGATGATCTCCTTGAACCAGTGGTCCCTACAATTAGAGGCTTGCTAGAGCTAAACGCTTTTCCTTCTTTTTTTAAACTGTGGACCTGTTCTAATTTGTACAGCTTTTCTTAGGACTGTTTTGTTAAAGTGACCAAATAAATAAAAATGTAAACTGTTATAGAATCTGTGCTCCGTTTTCAACTAGCACAGGCATATGAAAACTGGGTACATTCCCTAGGTTTTAAGACAATTTGCTTTTCAATAAACCATCCCTTTCTGAACCCGAGTTGTAAATAAATGTTGCAAAGGTTGCTGCACACCTGCCAGCTGTGTAGCCTGGCTTACCCCAAGGTTTTCTGAGGTTCTGGGGCTGAGAGCAGAGGCGGGATCCAGGAGGGAACCGGAGCTTCTCAGGGACCATCTTTAGTGAAATATGAGAGTCTAAGCGAAGTCCCTCTCGGGGCCGGGCCTGAGACAGCAAGGTCCATGCAGGAGGCACCAGACATACCTTGGTGTTCTCCAGGGCCCAGCCAGCCTTGCAAATAATTAAACCACGTGTATGTGCACGAGGCTCCTTGTCACAGGCAATTAAGGAATGATTTCTTACAAATTTATTTTTTGGGAGACTGGTAAAGACTCCCATTTTATAGAGCTCCAAACTTCACATTTAGGAAAGATTAGGCATGTAAAATACCTCTTCAGAATTTTATTCAGAAGTGATTTGCAGCAGTGACATTTGTTTTAACTCGTAGGCCACCACCCAACCAAATTCCCTTTGCAAAAGGGGTGGGAGAAAGGGGAGGGGCTGTCAGCTGGCTGTATGGAGGTTGCTCTGAGGTTTTATGTGCTTCCCATGAAAGACAGATTTGGGTCAGAGTTAATAAAAACAATAAAGGGAGTGGTTCTGTGCTGCCACCCATTTTAGATAGAGAGGCGAGGGACTCTTAGTTTATCTTGTTAGGATGTAGCAGTTTCCACAGTCCGCCTGTTCAGTGAGGCTTTGGTAAGCATCCTCGTTCGCCCCTTTGGCACCTGGAAGTGTGGCTGATCCCAGAGTTTGGGCACTGATTCCTCTTTGCTTCGTAGAGCTCCTTCTCAGGACCTGCAGCCCTAGCAGTGGTACAGGGAGGAGGGCAGGGAAGAGCTGAGGACTGATGTCCCCATGAAACACCAGTGGCCCCTTCTCCAGAGAGGCAGGCAGAATTTTAGCAATGACTTGATGAATCTGACTGATGAATCGACATCTTGATCCTATGGGGGGTGAGGAGGAAATGTGTTTTTCTTTCCTCATTTTTGTGTAATTTCCCTAATTCTCTTCATTTGGAAAACAGTTCAAAGAACTGAGAACCAAATACCTAGAAAGATTAAACAGCAAGTGACTTATTTCAGTCACACAAAAAAAGCAAATCCATACGCAGGAATAAACCAGTCTAAATTGTGGTAACGTGTAAGAAAAAATAAAGGAAAACAGTCCCCCAAGCAACTAAGGCATCCGATCGGGCAGTGAGCGATGTTCCTGTTGGGTGTGGCGTGCCGGGGGAGGGGAGGGCTGTTGGGAGCTGTGCCCCGAATGGGAATAAGATAATCCCTTGGATTTGGGAAGGCACCAGGAATTTGGAGTAGATTTTAGGCAGGGCTTTCATGATGGGGTGCATAGAGGTTCTGATGCAAAAGAACAGATGACTGTGGTCCAGGTCTTAGAACTGAGGTTCGGAGATGAGCAGCCTCACGGGCAGCTGGAGGACTTTGGTGCCAAGAACTGGCCATGGCTACCAGGTCTCATCTGCCGAGCGAGGGGACGGAAACGCGGTCCCTCAGAAAATACGAACGAATGCTACAGCAGACAGTCCACCACTCGTGCTTTTTATGCCTGGGTGGACCAGATGGCATGATGAGATCCAGGAGTTCCTGGGATTTCAGAGTGAGAAGGATCCTCAGAGATTAATACAACTTTGAAATTTTCCATTGGAGGAAACTGAGTCCCAAGGCCATGGAGCTCATTGTCCTGGCTCCTCATCCTCCGTTCCAGCCCCTCCAGCCGAGGACGAGCGCAGACTCCCACCCTCTCTAGCTCACGCCATGCAGCCAGTGTGGACGTAGGAAGTCGTTTTTCTTTGTTGGCTTTTCTAAATTACCCAAATCTGTGCTTATTTGGAAAAAAAAAATCATTTACATAAATCATTACATTTATATGCAGCAAAACAGTGAAAGTCACCCTTTGATTTAAAATGCACACTGAGAAGTAACTCAGGAATGGGCAACCAATACTGTATATTCTCACTTAGAAGTGGGAGCTAAGCTATGAGGATGCCAAGGCATGGGAATGATATCATGGAGTTTGGGGACGTGGGGTGAGGGATAAAAGATGGAGCCACCAAATCTCAGAAATCACCACTAAAGAACTTATCCATGTAACCAAGACCCACCTGTGCCCCCAAAACTATTGAAATAAAAATAAAATAAAACGCAGACCTATTTCACGCAATCAGAACAACCACCCAGGCCGTCAATATTGTTACTCCTGTCTCAGCCACAGTGAGAGCTCAGCAAGGCGAGGTACCCTGGGCAGAGCCACGCGTCACTGTGCCATGGATCTGCTCTCACGTGCAGACTCACAGATTCGAGCCCAGTACTCCTTCTTTGTACTCTAGCTTTAAGCCCACAGCGAAGGGCATGTGGAGAGAGAGCTCAGGCAGCCAGAGCATCTTTGTAAGGGGAGAGACCCACAGCAGGCCTGGCTTCTGAGGGGTTGACCTCTTCCCTGACTTTGTGGGGCAGAGCTCTGAATGGGTCTTGGGTGCACAGCATTCTCTTACAGTGTGGAAGCGAGGCACGGGCAACAGGTGGAGGAGAAAGTAGGGGGATGGGGGTAAGCCCCAAGCTCCAAAACCTCAAGCACCGAACCCTCCTGAGAACTCACCTTGTTGCTTTGATTTTCAGAAATCATGAGGTCCAATGGATTTTGTTTAGCAAATACCGAAACAATAGTTATTGACCACAGTATACCAAATGGAAGAGACCAGCACCTGGGCATGGACCCAACAGAGCATTTGTAAGTACGCTGATTGGAATATTGTTTCATAGACTGTCCTGAGCTGTTTGCCTTGTGGGATGGGGGCTCACTGTTCTTATTGGAAGGAAGTGGGTACCCAGAGCCACCCAGCAGTTCCTGCCTGCATTTGGACACTGATTTTAAAAGTTTGCCTTTCCTAGAGTCTGGTAAGATCTTGATTAGTAAATCTGTGGAGGACGGAGTTGCTGGCTCTGAGGGGCATTTAGGAGACATTGCAGGGCTAGGGGCCTGGTTTGTGTGGGGCCCTAAAGGGTGTGATGCTGTCTCCAGGGCCAGGAGGGCCACATGCCTCACACTCAGTGGTCCTGATTCCCTGGGATGGGGACATGTTTGCCTCTTGGCCGCCTGGCCCTGTGCTGAAGGTGTAGGATGTGTTGGATTACTGAGGCTGGACAGCCAAAGCCACCGCTGTCTTCTCCGCTCTTTCTGTCTCTGGTTTGACTGTAACACATGCTCCAGAGAGCCCGACACTGGGGGCACTGTGAGGCGCAGCACCTTAGCCTTGGCTCTTCTCCAGGCATCTTCATGGTGAATTACAGGGACACCAGGTCCCCAGACAGCCTGGCCTCTGTTTCCTGACATAGCCAAATCCAGGCTGCTACTGAGCTCAGAAAGTTATTTAAACTTTCCTGACTTCTCTTACCTTCGCGGGGCCATTCTGCTGTCTCAGCATGGGCTGTGTTGAAGACCACAGATGATGAGTGTAAAACATCCCGCTTGAGAGCCCCACAGAGGCAGCTCTGGCTGCAGAGTCTCCCTGTGGGCCCAGGAATGAGATAGCCTGGGGATGGCCCGGGTCTTGCCCCACCCATTTGCTAGCCCTCCACAGCAGCAGATTGAAACTAGAACTAGATGGGCCACATGTGCCGAGACCCACATCCGGGCCTGTGGGCTGCAGGGCTGTGACCCTAGCATGAACCTGGGCTCCAGCCGGTGGCCTGGGCCTCCTCTGCTGAATCCCTGCTCCATGACTGAGCATGGCGGGGGGCGGGGGGTGGGGGGTCCCTGTCAGGCTTGTGGGACTGGCTCCTGCTAACAGACTCCCACCTTGACCAGTGTGTCTCTCAGGTAGACGGTGCGAGAATCCTTCCCAGGGTCATGAACTGCTGGTGGCAGAGGCTGTCCCGGTGGGGCCAAGGCCACAGCTTTCCTGACCTGCTTTGCCCCTTTGTGTCCCTTGCCCTGACCCCACTGTACATAGCTCATTCACTCATTCCCTGTGGGTCCCCCATGCCAACAGGCTGGCACCGTGGAGGTACAAGGCGGGGTGTAATCACGGGTGAAAGAAAGAGGCCTATTAGCTTGGCAGGGGTAGTTACTGGCCAGGCACTGTCTTGGGGGAGAAGACAGATGGAGACCCTTTCTCGTCACCAGTTGTGCAGGCTCTGAGTCTCCAGTGCTTCCAAGGGGACCCCTTTCTATCTGCAAGAGGCCCTCGGCACCCTGGAATGAGGCCAGATTGAGGAGGCAGGTTCAACTGTGAGCGGGCTGGAGCTGAGGAGAAACGCACGAGAGAAGAAAGCCGGGCCAGGGGTGTGGCTCTAGCGGCAGCCCCGGGCTGTGTGTGGACAGGAATGACAGGTCTTGAATAGGCGGCCACCTGCTCCGGGACTCCTGGTTCACAGGGAGAGAGGGCCGAGAAAATCTCCACGATCCCGGGAAAGCCTAACAAAGAAACGCCTGGGGCTCAGGGGAGCATTTGGAGGGAGTTCTGACTCGCTTGCCGGGCCTCTCTCTGGCTGCTCAATCTCGGGCAGTGCAGTGGAGTTGACAATGGTCCAGCTCCAGTGTCTGCAGGGACGATCTGTTACTATACGGCCTCCGCTGTCGGGTGGGGAGTTGACAGCAACCAAGGGCGCAGAGAGATGCCGTTTGTGAACTGGAGGCTTCACCTCCCTGCACGGCTGTCCTCCCTGGCACCCGAGGCTGACCATCTGGCCCGAGTCTGTGAGCTCAGTGCTGCTGGGCCCATGGCAGGGCCCCCTCAGCAGAGTCTTGGCAGGCTGCCCCCAGTCTGGCCCCAGGGGCAAGTGGGCACCAGTGCCGGGGCCCAGAGACCCCCCTGCACTCAGAAAATGGTTGTATCTGATAGAGATGGGGCCAGTGGGGGCTTCTGGGACTCTGCCGGTGACAGTCTCAGCTGGTGAAGGGATTGCCCAGCTTCTGGGAAGTCATCCGAGGCACTGGGCGGTTGTGTGGGGACCTCAGGGAGCTTCAGCCCTGTGACTCTCTTTTCCCTGAGCATCCCAGTGCCCCTCCTTCCTCATGTCCTCAGGGTCATCCTGTGATCTGGGCGGGGAGGATGGGCAGGTTGTGGGACACTGTTTGAGGTGGGCTGTGGCTCTGCCCCTCGCCTGGCTTGAGCCTTTCAGCACACCCAAGGCTCCCCGTTGGGTTTCCATCCAGCCCTGGTCTGGGGAAGAGATTTCATTCCCTGGGATGAAGTTAGAGAGCTGCTCTGTCTCCGTGAGCCCCCGTAGCTTTCCCACCCACAGCTAGGGCTCTTTGTGCCACGGCCTCTGTTCCAGCCTCATGTTGCCAGGACCGTGAGCACAGGGAAGCCGAGGCAGGGGCTGACAACACACCCCAGGCCTGGCCGTGGAGTCAGAGGGGAGGCCTCCTCTGCAACCTCAGCCTTCTTATCCACACACCTTAAAGCTGTCTTCACAGCCCTGTCCCTTGAGGTCAGCGGGATACGCACAACGTACTAGGTTTGGGGGAACATGTGCTCACCCTGCCTTGTTGTGTGTCCGGCCAGGGGCCTGGACTGTGCGATAATCTTGGCCATGGCAAAGCTTTGCAGATATGGCTGAGTTCCCACAGTTGTCACTGGCCAGGGCCACCTTCAGGCACTAGGGGCGGCACAGGAGGCAGCCCTGAGGTGACTCCCAGGAGGGCAAGGCGGCCCCTTGCCTCTGTCCACACTCCCACGCAGCCTGCTGGGTTTGGGCTGATTCATAGGTTGAGGGAGATCCCACAAGCAGCACGGCTCTGTCCCCCTTCCTGGGGAGAATGTCCTTCTTGTGCTTTTCTCTTTGTTACGCGTTTTTTAAGACTTGGAGTCTCTTTTTGTAATGTAGGAGGTCATGCCTGGGCTGCGGAGGGAGTAGAAACAGTTCCAGTGTGTGGGGAGTCAGTATTGCGGGCTTTTCGTCCCCTTATGTTTGGGGTTTGTATTCTTCCCTTGGTTCTCCACACCCCATGTAAGTCCCCCACATTCGGATGCTTCTCATCTGCCAGAGCCCGAATGAAACACGTACCCGCATGCAGGCTTCCCCGCTAGAAGGTATCTGTCCCTGCGACCTCCACGCGCCTCGCCGGCTCTTCTCCAGCCTCCTGTTCCCTCCGCAGCCTCCTATGCCGCCATGTGCCAACTTGGCTGTGGTCAGGCTGTGAGCCCGTGACCACTCCTTTCTGAGCTGTCCCCAGGGCCCAGCACCAGGCAGGCGCCTCTTCCCTGAGGACGGACCCCGCCTGCCTTGTTCACTGCCGATCCTGTAGCCTGCCGCGGTGCTGGGCACAGAACAAGAGGTGCAAATCAGCACTCCGTGAATGAAGGAATGGATGAAGGCCTCGCTAAGGGTTGTCTAAGCAAATACAGACAGCAGTCTCCAAGGCAGTGGAAACCAGAAGCTCTGGCAGTCTCAGAGTAGGAGCCAGCTCACCAGTTAATTTGTAGCTGTGATTTTTTGCACACTTACTTATGGGCATTGAAAGCCATGCTCACAGGCCTGGCGGGTATTTGGTGTTGATCCCAACAATGAGCCAGCCCTCACTTCTGTTTTCTCTAATTTCAGATTTGAGAATGGCAGTGAGTTTCCCTCAGAGCTGGAGGACGGGGATGACCCAGCAGCCTACGTCACCAACCTGTCGTATTACCACCTGGTGCCCTTCGAGACAGACATTTTGGACTGAACCTCTCTATCAGGCCTCCCCCACCTCAGCTGTTCACTGCCAGCTCTGATGCTGTCCACTGTGCTGGCCCCCATGGTCACAGCTGCTGCCCCAACCCTGGACCTCCCAGATGTCCCAGGCCCCACGGATGCCAGGAGGCCTAGCTGTCCTGCAGGTGGGGCAGCAGGGGCTCCTAGTGGGCCAGGCTGACCACAGAATCTCCAGCAAGCTGAGGTCATGGCCGGAGGCCACAGGGCCTGTGTTCTGAGGGTCCTCACTCCCCGCTTGGTGCCCACAGGGCTGCACACTGCTGGGGCGGGGACAGTTCCTGCAGGGCTCGCTCTCACTGTTACTGCTCCCTGGGAGGTGCATCCCTCCTGGTCAAGTGGCCTAGCGCCCCCCCGGCCACCCTGACTCCCCACCGTTCCCTCCCACGGCAAACACACAAAATCGTCTAGAGGGAGATTTTGGCAAGTTGCCCGTTCCAGATGCTACAGGCAGGGGATGTTTAGTAATCCAGGATTTCTCTGAGAACTGGGATGTGTGGCTTTTTTTTTTTTTTTTTTTTTTGCTTTTTATCTTCTATCTGGAAACTGGCTTTGGGTCAACCCCAGGAGTGTTTGCAGAAGGCCCAGCACAGTGGGGGGTATTAGCTGCAGGGCGGGGAAGGCATTGCTGACCAGATGCCCATGTGAGCTTGGACTGAGCACTGGTGGTTCTTCCCAGAGGAAAGAAATTTCTTCCCCACCTGCTAGGTCTCTGGGCCTTCAGCGCAGGTCCCGGTGCTGCAGCCACACCACCCCGGAGTGCTTGTTGACGGAGTTGCCATAATGAACTTGAAAGGATGGGACTCAAGAGGGAAGCTGGGGCTCCCCTGCCCACAGGAGAGGATCCCCGTTCTTCAGGCTTCTCTGCTCAGTGTCTACTAACGACCGACATTTGCTAATGTAAATAATAGTAAATTATTGAGAATTCTAATTCTTTTACACAGTCTGTTTTTAATCTATTTTAATTAAATAAAATCTATGACTCTACTTTGGTCTGTCCAAGATGTTTGTGTATAACGGCATGGTTCTTTCTGTCCCCTGCCTTGGGACAGGGTGGAAACCAAATACTGACTCCTCGGGCCTGGCCCCTCCCCCTCTTCCTGTCACATTCCGTGAGTGAGAAAGTGTGCTGTGTTCTTACCCCAGGGAAACGATCTGCCCGGATTGAAAAATGGACACACAGCTTGTTTTATTTTGGAAGGAGAAGGGGGTTGACCTAGGGTTTGTTTCTTTTCCTCCATTTTTCTTTTTGGCAGCCACAGGAAATCCCTTTGATGGCCCAGCTGCAAAGCACACGGACTTTCCTTTGGTTTTGCATTCCCCTCTGCCTTCCAGCTGTGTTGTTTAAACCATCTCCATTTCAAATAGGCTAGTAGGTGGCTCACTCTGGGGTTGACCATTTGCCTTGTTTTTCTTGATGCGTCAAATTTGGTTCTGTGCAAGGATGAGGCTTCCTGTTTGGTAGCTAAGGTTAGAATTCATCAGCGTGTTCAGTCAATGCCATCTGACTTTCAAGGATTGATTCACGGGCTCGTCTCATCCGTTTCACAGAGCTGCTTCTCTCCAGCCATTTGGTCACTGATGCAGCTTCTTTGGCCACCTCCTTGCTCAGGCTGTGTTCCTCTGTCAAGACTCCAATTTGGCTCCCCAACCCCATCCCCTGTTCAGCCTTCACTGAAGAAGTTTTACCGTTCCCAGTCTGTGCGCAATGAGGTCAGCTATCACTGCTCAGTTTAGCTGGTGGTTTTGCCTGCAAGTATGGGCCCAGTATGGCCAGATCTCCTAGTTTTTCAGTAAAAGCTAGAAATCTGACTCTTCTTTGTGAAATATCCCAATTTTGAGGTGTTGGCAAAAAATACATAAATACGTAAAAATAAACAAAAATAGATTAGGAACTTGACCAAGCGAAAGAATTGTGAATTTTCAGCCTCTAAACTGTCATTTCAGAAAATCGATACCAGAGCATTTGAGGTTCATGTGTGAATTTTCATTCTTGCCCACACATTCCTCTGGGGACCGGCTTCTCTCCTAATTCACTCTCAGGCTCTTTGTGCTGCTCTGGCAACTAAGACACCCTTGGCTGCAGTGGCTTGGACACTGCCCTTAGTCACTGACAATTGTGTGAAGGCTGCTGTCATAACCTCCACTTACTACCTGAGGCTCCTGTGAAGTACTGGGCGATTCAAACAAATTCCCGTTGCCACCTAAGTTTCCCATCTGAAAAGCGCTTTCAGCATACACTGTGCATGGGCTGAGGAATCATCCCTTCTTTGTCTGTTTTGTAATAAATGCTCATTTTCATGTATGAGGCCTGCCTAAAGTGAAAAATGCACAATGTAAACATTGCCTAGGCCCGCTTGTGATGATTTCTCCAGAATTGACACTCTCCAGCACTTCCCTCGTCACGGGGAGGCACATGAGCATAAGCTACCTGGTAACGGAGTCGACTCTGGGCTCATTCGTAAGCATACAATTCTCATGGCTGTAACATTTATTAATGGAAGTATACTCGGGGGTGTTGGCAGCCAAACTGCCCTGAGAAATGTGTGCTAACCTTCACTAGTTTCTCCTGTTGGGGATAGAACACATTCTTGGCTTTCATTTTAGAAGCATTCTGTCAAATTATAAGCCTTTTTACTACAACTAAAATTTCTGTCCCGTGTCCTCTGTGCCTTCTGCAGACCAGTATTCTTCTCTAGGCCCAAGGACTTAAAATGCAGACACTATTATTTTTCAGGATGGCAAAGCCAACAGATGAGGAGGCAGCTGCCATTGAAAAGACAGTTTGCTATATAGGCAGATCCCAAGTCAAGGGGCCACATATGCCCTGGGGAACCATGTGAGAAGCACCAGGGTAGGTCAGGAGGCAGAAGGAGCAGGGGAAGGCATAGCAAGAGTCTTTACTGTGGTTTCTGTGGGGAGGAGATAGGCAGGCAGACTAAGCAGTCTTCAAGATTGGCCAGTTTGATAATTTCAGCAGACTCTGGGGAATAGGGGCTGTACCTAGTCATCTTGTATCTGGTCCTGGGGTGATTAGGGCAGATGGATGGTGGCCCAGAGTGTGGAAGCCAGTAAGGGTGGTTGGATGTGGGCTCTGGATGGATTGGTGTGCCTGTGCCAAGCAAACTAGCAGATGAGTCCTTTATCATCTCTAGGAACTGGCTAATTCCTGGAGGGGCAGTCCAGGGTCAGCAAGACCCCATCATGTCAAAGCATCAAATACAGAAACCAGAAACCATGGTGATGACACACACCAATCCCTGTGGACCCCTGGTTGATGGAGAGGTTTGATTTTATCTTTTGCGGGAACACAGAGAAAACCAAACGTGGCATGCCCATATGCTTCATGCCAAAGGCCTTCCAACATGAACAAGGCTATGTGTAGATGTAAATGTTCCTTTTAAAAATTTGAGTGGGTGATATATTTCTGCAGTCCAAAAATTAAAAAGCTTTGAAAGGTTTTGTAGAAAGTATCACTCTGCTTCCTGTCCTTATTCTACCCCTCAAAATGGATTAGTTTCTGGTATATCCTGCCAATATTTCTTCATGCAAATGCCAAACAAATGTAAGCATACACTTTTTAGACAATAGCTAAAAGAATTCCTCTGGAGTCTATATAATTTAACATTTATGGTCAATAATAACGTGTCTTGAAGCTATATCTGTATCTTCGTCTGTTTATCTATCTTGTCTACCTGAAGCACTTTGGAAATAGATGATCTGCTCAAACTTGATGAGTTTTGCTTCTAAAGGGCTTGGCTGATGTGCAGTACATCATATATTAAGTGTAATTTTATTATTATTCTGGGCAAAGCATTACACTTTCTGTTATTCACTCCTGTCTGTTTTGGGGGTGGAGGTGAGGATAGGGGTGGTGGGGAGGTGGCCAAGGACAGTGAATTTGCCACAGGCCAAGGGGATGCTCTTGATCTTACAGAGAGTAACCTTGAAAGCAAACTTGTCTCCTGCGGGCACACTCATGTTAAACAGTCTTGAGGTAGATGTCTAAACACCAAAATAGCTGCCCATGTATATATTTACAATAGAAATAACTGACCCCAAAATCAGAATACTTAGAAATCATGTCCTGTCAGAGTATTTACTCCCTACAAGTGGGAAAAGTCAAATAATGATCTAAATCTGGCTCTGCTAATATAGAAAATGTAATAGAGGGAATTAATTACATTAATGCCACTGGAAATATTATTGTACCAAGACTTTGGAGTTTTCCCAGAAGGCATTTTCACACCAAAAAAAAAAAAAAAAAAAAAAACCCAAAAAACAATAAATAAGCAATTTTTAAAAGTGACTATACCATGCTTTTTCTTTCACCCTGTGAACAAGTGAAAACTTGACATAGGCAATGAGTGTATTGGAAATCTCTGAGTTGAATGAAGAGACAACGGGAACGAATTCACCCATGGAAGTCTAAGCCATAGTATCTCTCATGTCAGAGTGCCTTGCCAATAGTGTGACTGAAATGTTCAGATGTGGGTTAGGAGGGAGGACCCTCTTCCTAGTCTTCAAGAGTCCCAGCTCACCAGGGAAACATTTCTCCAGGAAAAGTGTGATGGTGGGAAGACAGGGCACTTATATTTCCATGCTCTAACTGTGTCCTCTTGGATGGAACTATTATGGTTGACTGCTGGATTAGACACTCAAAGTTGGTTGGGATGGTCTAGATTTCCTCTCCACCAGATGGTGCTTGATGGGCAATGAACAAGTTTGCTTTGGCAATGCTACTGCGGCTAACTGCCCTTCCTCTAACACATTCTTCCTTAGACACTTCAGTACATTTAGACAGGTCTTACAGCCAAAATTCAAGATCTATTCTTTCTATTCAAAAAGAATTTGAATGTATCATTTATTCTAATCAATTAAGTGTCAATTTTGGAACATAACATACAAATAGCAATCTTTTATTATGATTTTATTTTATTTTTTTAATGACAGGGTTTCCCTCTGTCGCCTAGGCTGGAGTGCAATGGCGTGATCATGGCTCACTGCAGCCTCGACCTCCTGGACCCAAGTGGTCCTCCCACCTCAGCCTCTCAAGTAGCTGGGACTACAGGTGTGTGTCACAATACTCAGCTAATTTTTAAAAAATTTTAATAAAGACAGGGTCTTGCTATGTTGTCCATGACAGTCTAGAACCCTTGGGCTCAAGTAGTCCTCCTGCCTCAGCCTCCCAAAATGCTGGGTCCGAGAAGAAAGGACAGATCTGGAGGTGGAGATTTGGGAGGATCATAACAGAAGAGGAAATACGTAAAGCCATGAGAATGGACTTGATCACCACAAGAGCAGGTATAGAAAGAAAAAGAGTTCTGAGGACTGAGCCCCAGAGCTCCCCAACATTAAGAGGTGCCAGCAGAGCAGAGTGAGGTACATGTGAGCTTGTGTTACGCAGCAAATGCTAACTGATACAAGGGCTAATTTCCTTCCTGTGCAAGGAGCTCCTACTCCTCTTTCTTATTCAAAGAACCCCTATGAATCAGTAAGTAAAATAATAATAAAAGGAGAGTGAGAAGGGCCAGGGAATATGAGAAAAGTGAGAAGAATGAGGAGTCTTGGAAGCCAAATGAAGAAAGTGTTTCAAGGAACAGCCAAGGATCAGTGCATAAGAGATAGTTATTATACATACGATGAGGCTGGGAAAAGAATGCCAGGTTTGAACCCAGCCGAAGTCACTGTCGACCTTCACAACAGCAATTTTTAGTGGAGTGGTGAGGGTGGCAAAGACATGATTGGAATAAAAAGGTGTATAGTAAAACTTCTCCTTCTCCCTCCTATCAGTCATCTGCTCATTTCCCAGAACCCCTACCCCCACCCAGGGAACCACTTTTATTAATTTCTTATTTATACATCAAGAGTTTTTATGCAAATATAAGTATACATGGAAAATATATATTCTCACTCTATACTTTTTTACATAAAAGTTAGCATTTTAAGTATACTTCTCTATACCTTGCTATTTTCCTAAGCTATCCTAAGGCTCTTTCCTATCTGTTCTTAAAGAGCTTCCTCATTCTTGGTTGTCTTCTGTACAATGGTTCTTTATGGACATGCCCTGACTAGTTCCCTGTTGATAGACATGTGGGCTGTCTCCAGTGTTTTATTGATGATTATACAAACAATTCTTCAGTGAATGACCTTTTCACAATACATGTGTGGGTATATTTATAGGGCAATTCTTCCAAAGTGGATTTCTGGGTCCAAGGGTAGATTATAATTTGGTAGATGTTGCAAATTGCCGCAGGAGTCATACCAGTTTGCATTCCCATCAGCAACATGTGTGAATACAATTAAGTCTCTATTGATGGAAAGTGAGATTACTTCAAATATTTTGCCATTGCAAAATAAGAAGCAAAGGATACCTGAATATGCAAAAATTTCTTATGCATGAGAATATATTTGCAGAATAGAGATCCTGATTGATTTGTAGTGGTTCTTTCTATTGTCACGTGAAAGAAATTAGCCCTTGTTATCAGTTAGCTTTTACTGTATGAGACAAGCTCCAAAGTGGATGGCTAAACAGCTGTTTATTCAGCTCCTGGTTCTTTGGGCCTACAATATGGATTGGGATTAGCTGGGTGGTTCTGCTCTTTGGGGCCAGGCTGGGCTGATCTTGGCTGGGCTTGTTGAGGAACAGCTAGGGTGGGAGTGCTCAGCCGGGTGGTTTTCTTCTTTCTGCTCCATGTGATCAATCAGCCTCCATCTAGCTGGCCTAGGCTTTTTCACAAGGCAACTCATGGTTCAAGAGCAGTCAGAGACCAAACGCCCTTGCACAAGTGCTTTTCAAGCCTCTGCATCACATTTGTACTATCCCATTGGCTGAAGCAAGTCAAGTCCAGTGTCCATGTGGTAAGACACTACCCAACGGCATGGATACAGGGAGGCATGAACAAATCCAGGTCATTACTACAACCAATCCATGGTGGGCCACAAAGGCCTAATCTTAATTCTCTGTGGTAAGTATTTTGGGTTACCACTCTAGTCCGTTTATTGATAAAGCAAGGGACTGTGCTAGAAGTGGCGATGATCCTTGAAGCAGCTGATCACAATAGTTTCAGTTCTGGAATATGAGCTTCCTTACAGTGAAGCTCTTGCCTTTTGTAGAGAGACCACTCATAATGGTGATGGAGCCATGAGGATTGGGTGCAGGACTATGCAGAATGTGGAATGGCCTCGCTTTCTGGCTTTAAACACAGATTTTTATTTTCCAAAGCTGTCTTCTTTCCTTCACTGACCAGGTATCCCTCTGGCATTCCACACAACCCAGCAGGACAGGTTTGATCTCTGCTAATTTCAGCTGCTAACATGTTTCAGTGGAAACAGACCACATCCAAGCCACAGCCTTCAGAATCATGCTGGGACAGTCAGGTGACTGAGGAGAAATTTTGACTCATCGAAAATAGTCTTTTTGACCCTTGTTCTCATCTAATTTATATTTTTCATTTCATAAATGGAGTTGACTTGACTGAGTCAGCCCAGGAGCCTGCTATTTTGGGGAGAAAAGTCTATAATAAAATCCATGAAATTAGTCTTCTGAGAGTGTGGGCAGAGAGGTGACAGTGACTGTGCAACCCTTGAGGCATGAGTGTTTCTGTGACGTGATGTTGTCATCCACATGCAGGCCTGAGAAACCAAGGAGAGCCCTTGAAAGGGGGCAGGAAGAGGAGGAGAAAGAGAAGTGACTTTTACTGAGCACCTACTGCATTCCAAGCACAGCACAAGGCACTGTGTATACAGAGACACATAAGATGCTGTCTCAGTCCTGAATAGACATCAGCTAACATGTAAGAAATCCCACAAAAACACGGTATCAAGAAGGAAGAGGAGAAGGTGGAGCAGATAGGGAAGGAGGAAAAATAAAGAAACAAAAGGAATTACACCAAAACAAGGGTAGTGAGAAGGTACGTCAAAGACCAACTACCTGATGGGGCATTGGAGGATTTTCTTAACCACTGTTGAAAGAGGCCCTGACTATTTCAGTCTCTGGTTCGCCTGCAGATAGCATCAACTCACGGAGAGTTTGAGCTTCAAATCCACTTCTGGCTGCAGGGGCAGGATCCACAGCCTGTTTATCCCTGAGACTACTCCACACTTCCAACTCAGATTTGAGAGTTAGAGTTATGTGGCCTGGAAACTTCTTTCTCTAAGCTAAACTCCTTTGACATGTGATTGGCATCCAGACAAGAGCTGAGCAGCTTAAAGTCCCAGGAACTCCTTCAGGGGCCCTTGGATCTTATTAAATGAGATCAGAGCCCTGGTGTGTCCTGCTCAGTGCCAGCATTCCTACTCTGAAAAGACGCCTTGCACACAGAAGGCGAGAAACAACCACGCGTTAAGCGAGTGTGTCCTTGTGTCTGGAACAGGCTGACGCCTTTCCCAAAGCACCCAGGGTACCCCAGGGAGTCTGAATTTTCTCTGGAAATGACCCCTTCATTCTTTCCCAGCTTGATTTTCAGTCGTCCCGGGCGGCTGTGAGAGGGTATTTGCTCCTCTCCTTCACTGGAATTTCTCCTCCCACTCGCCAGAAAGAGAAGAAGAAAGAATGAGGAAGTGTACATGACAAGTTCTCTGGGTCTGGCTTATTTGTTCAAGGAACACATTTGGGGCCAGCACCCAAGGATAAGGGGGGGCCCTGCCATGCTCCCCTGGGGACTGTGGAGGACAGGGTGTTTAACTTCTGGGCTCATCAGAAGCAAGGCGGCAGTTGAGGTTTGGAAGATCCCAGCTCATCCAATGGGCAGCAGCCAGATGGCAGGAGCTCCCCCACTGAGCAGGTGGGCTGTGGTCTGGATCCCCGGAAGCCACACAGGCCTGGGGGGGCACTGGCTCTGCTCTGCCCCTGCCCTGTGCCATGGGGAGGCTGGACTTCGGACTGGCTTTGCTGGAGCACCCGGCACCTGATGGGTAGAGCCTGGCCTGGACCCACCTTGTTCTGTGTGGAGCCCTGATGCCCAGCCTTTCTTCTGCCAGGGATCCTGCTCCCATATTTCATGCTGGAGTGTGTGCCCTCTCCAAGCCCACGGCCCCCAGAACCGTTGCCCCGTCATCCATCAAGTACAATGTGGCATAACCAGGAGCGGGGCTCCTGATGGATTCATCACTTCATATGTTGGGTTTACAAACCTGTACCTCCCTTCTCTCTCTCTCTCTCTGTCTCTCTCTCTCTCTCTCTCCGCCTCTCTCTCTCTGTCTCTCTCTCTCTCTCTCTGTCTCTCCCCCTCTCCCCGTCACACACACACACACACACACACACACACACACACACACACACAGAGCTCAGAACCCACACCACCCTTTCTGTGTGGCTGGCTCTATTACAGTGAGCTAGAAGCCAGTTTTGGAGATGAATTGACTGGAACATCTCTACAAAGTTATATTTTCACAATTTTTTTTTTTAAGAGACAGTGTCTCTCTGTGGCCCAGGCTGGAGTGCAGTGGTGCCATCACAGTTCACTGCAGCCTCAACCTCCTTGGCTCAAGCGATCTTCCCACCTCAGTCTTCTGAGTAGCTGGGACTACAGGCACATGCCACCATGCGCATCTAACAGGCTTGATTAGAGTTTATCATTGACTTTATTATCTTCTTGATAATTAATCTGAAAAACCGACATTGAGCAGGGCCTAGATTATGGTTTCCTTGGTAGGTTGGCGGGAGTACCTCCAATTCTTTAGCAAGCCTGGCTGTTTTCCTTCTCATACACAAAGTGGTCAAGCTTGCTCTTGGCAACAATGATTGACTGCGTTCACTCCCTTCCCTGATTCTCTCATCCAGATAGGTCCAAGTGCCATTCTGTTGTTACTTGCTTGCTATTAGTAATTGTTACTATACTTCAGTAGTGAAGTAATTATTGCTGTAATTATTCCCTTATAGTTATGTGCTTATTTATTCATTTTTATTTATTATTATTATTATTTTTTGAGACAAAGTTTTGCTCTTGTCGCCCAGGCTGGAGTGCAGTGGCATGATCTCGGCTCACTGAAACTGCCACCTCCTGGGTTCAAGCAATTCTCCTGCCTCAGCCTCCTGAGTAACTGGGATTACAGTTGCCCGCCACCATGCCCAACTTTTTTGTGTTTTTAGTAGAGACAAGGTTTTACCGTGCTGGCCAGGCTGGTCTTGAACTCCTAACCTCAGGTGATTTGCCCGCCTCGGCCTCCCAAAGTTCTGTGATTATAAGCGTGAGCCACCGTGCCTGGCTAATTTTTTGTATTTTTAGTAGAGATGGAGTTTCATCATGTTGGCCAGGCTGGTCTTGAACTCCTGACCTCAGGTGATCCACCTCACCCTCCCAAAGTGCTGGGATTACAGGCGTGAGCCACTGCACCTGGCCTATAGTTATGCATTAATAAGTGTCAGAGCTGCTGTGGTAAGTCACAAAGGCGGCACTAGAGCACAGTCATTGTACAGTCTTTGGGATCAAACTGACCCAAGTGCAAACCTGGCTAAACCACTAAACAGCCATGTAACTCTGAGCCAGTCACATGACCTCTCTGAGCCTCAGTTTACTCAACTGAAGACAGAGAGAATACTTGTCCGGATCATTATGGGAATTAAATGAGATAAAGGATATAAATCTGTTAGCACAGTGTCTAGGATACGTGGCCCACCAAAGATAGAGTCTGTTACTAGAGATCTATTTTTGGAGCAATCTATATTAGAGTTTGGTCTAGAAAAACTTGTATTTGTTTCCTTACAGATGAAGCAAGCTGTTCATATTAATGTATACCAATTTATATTTCTAAGTGAGTGTAAGAGGGGTTTGCGTGATTTACAGCTCGCGTGTGTGTGACTGGGTTCAGAGGGAAAGCCAGGGCCTGTTCGTTTCTGAGGCTGGAGCAGACCGTGCCCTCCCGTGGGCACCCTGTGCTCGCTGGTGCGGTGAGCTGGACGGGTCATTGCTCAGACTCAGTAAGACTTTTCTCATCTCTTCAGGGCTAATTCAGATGAAAACGCTCAGCACGGATCTGAAGAATGTACCGTAGGACCGGGATGGAGAGAAACAGGGTGAAGAAAGCAGCTGAAGATCAGTTTGTTTTGAAAGTAACCAGCTTTTGTGCATCACTGTTTACACTTGTGGAAGAAAGGCCCTGGGGCGTGCTGTAGAATTGCAGCCTCCCTGGTGGGTGTTGGCCCTGCTGTCTGTCCCTCTTGGAGGAGCTGAGATGCCGCCTGGCCCCCTCGTCCCCCAGACATAGGCACTCACACGCAGAATGACTTCACAGCCCAGCTCCTCGCTGCCTTTAACTCAGTGAATCTGCTGTCGCACTGTTTGTTGACCTTGAGGTACAAACCCCTGATTGTAGTACAAGGAGTCGTCTCTTCCCTGGGTATTAAAAACATTGTTAGGGGTCAAAATCTCAAACCAAGAGAGCAGGCTCTGATGGTAGGATTGCAGCACTCAGCCTGTGGGCAGAGGAAGGGTGGGGAATCAGTGTCACAATAAAGGAAAATGCCTGGTCCTACCCAGAAGTCAACCCTGAAAATGTTGAATATGGACCCTGAATTGTCTTAGCAAAGCTGTGATGAAATGACAAGCGGACTTGTTAGAATCCAGTTTCCTCTATGAACGGACTTGATGGAAAGCCAAGCATGTGAGGGAAGCCCCCGGCCTACCATACCGTCTCCTGCTTGAAGATTTTGGGAGTTTTCAAGGAGGTGCAGAGATTTTAGTTTCTGTAAAACCACTGGATAGCTGTGATCATGACCACAAAGTCCATCCACCTCCACTGTCTTCCTTCTGCTGGAAATTAAAAGGATTTGGGCTTTAAGTCTGAGAGACAGGGGTTTAAATTCTCCTTCTGCCTGCATTCAATCACTGGTCTCACAAGCAGGTGTAGGGCAGATACTCTGCATGGGTTCTGGGGCTATAGACAAGTCAGATGAGGGTCCTGACCCTGAGGGGGTTTACATTCTAGCTGGAATGACATGCAATGCAATGGTTAGTTACAACAGGGATTGTGACCAGGTAAGTGCATGTACCATGGAGAAACCCATGTGGCTGCAGGTCCACGGGGGCTTTCATGAGTGAGTGACTTAACTGAGCGCTGAAATGTGGAAGGAGGATAAGTGAGGGGGTGGGACGTAGAGAAGAGCAGCCAGAGAGAGAAGAGCATGTGCAAAGGCCCTGAGGCAAGAAGGAATCTGGCCCAAGCATGGTGACACTTCAGTTTACTACCTGCTTCCCTATATTGGTCAAGAAGAGTGAGTGAGGCTGGGCACAGTGGCTCAGGCCTGCAATCCCAGCATTTTGGGATGCCAGGGCTGGGGGATGGCTTGAGGCCAGAGGTTTGAGACCAACCTGGGCAACATAGTGGGACCCCCATCTCTATAAAACGTTTTTTAAAAGTATCCAAGGGCGGTGATACACATTGTAGTCCTAGCTACACAGGAGGCTGGAGGATTACTTGAGCCCAGGAGGTCAAGGATGCAGAGACCTATGATTGCACCACTGCACACCGCACTCCAACCTCGGTGACAGTGTGAGACCCTGTCAAAGGAAAAAACAAAAGAGTGCATTGTAAAGAACAAACAATGAGTGTGAAGTGCCACGTTGGCTGGCTCATAATAGGTCTTCTCTTTTGTCCAAGGACTTTGAGTGTCCACCTCCTCCTTATTAAAGCCCTCTCAAACTTTGCTTTTCTTGAAAAAGGTGGAATTTAGATGATTTTGCAGCAGTTGGGATCCAGGAAGCCAGAAGCCCCACGTAGCCCAGGACTGGCCTGTGAATGATAAAGAGGTGGAATTGTGTTATTGAGCAAACGAGTAGGTGGCAGATGGCTACTGCCTCAACAGCTCTTGGTGGGATTGGGTGCCAGGATGTGCGTTTTCCACTGTACCTACCTTTGTCAAAAAATTACTGGTTCCTTCCTCACACTGCAAGAACAAGCCACATGACTACAGGATTTCTCAGAGATAGGTCTCCACGGAGCCTTAATTGTTCATACAGATAGATTAATTATTCAAGCTGATGAATCAGGGGGTGCAGCGCGTGGGTTCACCAGTAAAACAAGAGCCCGTGTGGACAGAGTTTGGCAGAGACAGGACCTCCTGCTCTGCCCAATTTAATTTAATGCATGCCTGGGCGAGGGGTTTCTTCAGTCCTGACTTACCCTTGACTTCTAGGCTGCACTCTGGGTTTCAGGTGTGACTTCTCTAACACCTTCTGGACCAGGAGGAGAAGGATTGTTAGGGCTTGTCCCTGGGGTGTGGCTGGGCTCCGAGGCCAGGCTATGTTGATCTTGAATTGAGGATGGCTCTGCCAAGGTTGCTTTTGTGTTTGCTTCTTGATCGCTCGTTGTGAAATGTGTTCGGTAGTAGTCATGAAGCAGATATTTGGCATACATTCTCATCCCAGCAAGGAGTGCATGCAATTGAAAATCGGCAGAGCCAAGCAGAGGGAGCCCAGGCTCCAGACCCATGTGGAGTCCTTGGAGACGTCCCACCTGGATGGCGGGAGCAGCCTCTCTGGGGCCTCTGAACGCTCTGCTGCCCCACATCACCCCCTCACCCTGGCAGAGCCCGGCTTGCTCCGGGGACCCCACTTTCCTTTCACCGCTTCCAGGAGAGGCTGCTAATTTTCCATGTCCTCCAAGGTCTGTGCATTACCACTTGCAGACCAAAAGCTCTCTCCTGCCCAAGCACCAGTGTCTCTGAGGCTCCAGCTCCTCCACCCTCCATTCCATCATCCAGGGCCTCATAGTTCCTCATGGTGCCTCCTCACTTGCAGGCATGCTGACAGTGCAGCCTTAGCGCCTCGCGCTCTAGCCCTCCAGACACACTGCCTTCTGCTGGCCTCGGACACGCACTCCCGTGGCCACAAGCTGGATTCTAATGAGATGAAACTGTGCAACCTATAAAAGAACAAAATCAAACCATATATATATATATATGTATATACAGATGTGTGTATATATACACTTGTATATATACATACACTTGTATATATACACAAAAGTATATCTACATGTATACACATGTATATATGTGTATATATAGTATATATACAGTATATATAGTATATGTACAGTATATATACATATATAGTATATATACAGTATATATAGTATATATACAGTATACATACACAGACATGTGTATAATGTAGTGTATAAATAGTACATATATACACAGACATATATATGTGTATAATGTAGTATATATATACAGACTATATATGTGTATAAATACACATATATGTATAATGTATACACATGTGTATATATCATTGGTAAAATATAGATAAAATTAATCATTTAAACCATTTTTAAGTCTAAAGGCCAGTGGCATTTAAGTACATTTATAATGTTATGCAACAATTGCCACCATCCATCTCTGGAATTTTTCCATCTTCCCAAACTGAAACTCTGCACCCCTTAAACGCTAACTCCCAATTCTCCTCCCCCAGCTCCTGGCAATCCCTCTTCTATTTTCTGTCTCTGTGAGCCCGACTCCTCTGGGTACGTCATACGAGTGCAATCACATGGTATTTGTCTCTCCAGGGACTGGCTGGTTTAGCATAACGTTCTCAAGTTTCCCTCGTGTTGTGGCATGTGACAGGATTTCCTTCCTCTTTAAGGCTGAATCATATTCCATTGTGTGAATATACTCCATTTTGTTTATCTACTCCTCCACTGATGAATCGTTGGGTTTCCACTTTTCAGCTGTTGTGAATAAAGCTGCTATGAACAAAGTATCTATTTGAGCCCCTCCTTTCAATTCTTTTGGGTGTATACCCACAAGTGGAATTGCTGGATCACGTGGTAACTCTATGTTTAACTTTTGAGGAATTGCCAAACTATTTTTCTCAGCAACGGGCACCATTTTACACTCCCGCTAGTAATCCGCCAGGGTTCCAATTTCTCCACATCCTCGCCAGCACTTGCTATTTTCCATTTTGTTTGTTTGTGTTTAAATAATAGCCACCCTAATGGGTATAAAGTGATAGCTTATTATGGATTTGACTTGCATTTTGATTTGCATCTCCCTAATGATAGTGATGCCGAGCGCTTCTTTTCATGTGTTTATTGGCCGTTTGTGTGTCTTCTTTGGAGAAATGTCTATGCAAGTTCTTTGCCCATTTTTGAATTGGGTTGCTTGGATTTTTTGTGTTGCATTGTGGGAGTGCTCTATATATTTTTGATTGGCAGTTTTTTCTCCCATTCCATGGGTTGCCCTTTCACTGTGTCTTTTGATGGACAACAGTTTTTAATCTTATTTAAGTCCAAGTGATCATTTTTTCTTCTGTCACTTGCACTTTTGTTGTCATACCCAAGAAATCATTGCCAAAGCCAGTGTTGTGAAGCTTTTCTCCTATGTTTTCCTGTAGATTTTTTATAGTTTTAGCTTTAATATTTATGTTTCTGATCCATTTTGAGTTAATTTTTGTATATCATGTAAGGAAAGGGTTCAAATTTATTCTTCAGTGTATGAATATCCAGTTTTCTCGGCATTATTTGGTAAAAAGACTGCCCTATTTCCACTGAATGATTTGGTACCCTTGTTGCAAATCATTTGGCTGCGTGTGCAAGGGTTTATTTTGGGTCCACTCAGTCACCCGCTTCCTGCCTGCAAACCCTGTGCCCTCTGTGCTCTCTCTCCGGGGACTAACCCTGGGATCAATGGAGAAAAGTGTGTGTTTAAATAAATGACTCCTGCCTCATTTCTGACCCTGTGCTTTCTATGCACACACACAGAGACACACTCAGACACACAGAGACACACATACTAAGACACACAGATATGCACACACACTGACACAGATGTACACACACAGACACACAGATATATACACAAGATAGGCACACGCAAGCACACTCCCAGGAACACGTACTCACAGATGCGCACACGGACACGCACACACACACACACAAGCACACACACTCAGCAGATGTATCAGAGTGTTTTTCTGAATTTTAATTCACAAAAGTGCACTGGAAGGAGCCTGGAAGGAGTTCTTACTGCACTAAAGTAGGAGGAGACTGGTGGCCAAGAGGAAGAAGTAGAAGGGAGGAAGTAGAAGTGACCTGTCTCTGCCCAGCTGCCCCCGGGCACTGCTCCTCTCGCCTCTCACAATGGGGCTGGCTGAGTTCAATCCTTGGGCATTGCAGACCTTAAGAATGCACGGAACATCTTTATGCTGGGAATCGGGAGGAAGATGGATCAGCCTTGCAGAAATCCTTGGAAGACAAGACAGCAGGTCCCTTCCTCGTGTTGGGGCGGCGAATATCCAAGTTACTGGTGGAGAATCCATATGGGTCTGCAGCAGCCTCAACTCTCGTCTCCTCAGAAAAAAGAATTTGACTGAGGGGCATAAGGTAGAAAAAAGAGACCAAGGCAAGTTTCAGAGCAGAGTCGATGTTTATTTAAAAGCTTTAGAGCAGGAAAGAAAAGAAAGTACACTTGGAAGAGATCCCAGCAGGCGACTTGGAAGCCAAGTGCTCCATTTAACCTTGATCCTGGGACTTTATACGCTAGCCCCTTTCCGGCATCTTGCGACCCTTTCCCTTCATTTTTCTCTTCGTGTGGGCTGCCTGCACGCGGTGCCCTCTTTATGCCTGGGAGGTGAGCACGTGCCGTGTGTTGACTAGAGTTGTACACCTGCTTGTCTGAGACTTTCTTACCTTTCCGGTGGAATGCCCCTGAAGGTCATGTCTCTTAATGCGCATGTCCAAGCTCACTCCCCAGATCCATGAGATTTTACTGGAAGCTTCTGACTCCCAATTTCAAGTGTTTTTATATACTGGGAAATTGCCTTTCCCTGGTGGCTGCAACCAATTATCACCTTAGTGTGACAGCTGTGGGCCACCAGGAAATTGCCTTTCCCTGGTGCTGTCTGCCGAGTCTCATTTTTAGAGAGGCAGTGTGGCAACTGCCAAACCATCACCTGACATTTCTGGTGGGCGGGTGTTGGGGAGCCCTCTCCTGCCTTGCTCGTGCCTGGCTAGCTACCTATTGTAACACTGGAAGGCCTGGGGTACACGGGAGGAACTTGCAGAAGTTGGTCAGGGAAAGCTGCGGTTGATGGCAGGGCCAGGAAGGGGGCCCACCTTAGCAGCTCAGATTCCCTTTACACTCGAGCCCCCCTCTCTCCCCATGCGTGCTTCCTGTGTTATTGATCCTTCAGGTCTCAGCTCATTAAAAACAACAAGAACTAATGTTTATTAAGAGTATACTCTGTGCCGAGAACTATACACGCATTTCCTCTTTTAATCTTCAGAATAACCCTTGAGTTGGGCAACATCAACGTCATCATCACCTTCTTCTACTTTTTCATTTTTGAATGAAGAAATTGAGCTCAGCGGTGAATTTGCTTGCTTGAGATCATGTTGGTGGGAGGATTTGAGCCTGAGTCTGACTCCGATTCCAGGGCTCCATTCTTAACTTCCTCACTCTCTCATCCCTCCCAGACCATTTTGGCCAATCCGGGTTAGGGGTGCGGGTACCTCCCTCACTTCTGCCAAACCAGTGCTCTGCAGGTGGGGACCAAGGGGGCTGAGGAGGCTGACAGTCAGCCCTGTGCTCCCCTGGGGGCAGGGGTTGGGGGACACCTCTTCACTCCGAGAGTCCTACTTGTCAAGCTCTGGGTCCACTCAGAGGGGGTGCCTTTTCCTGATTTGCACAGAGGCACTGCATGGGCATCATGCTGTCTTGAAGGGATTGTCACTGGATTTGTAATCTCTCATTACTCCTCATTCTCTCTAAGGACTGCTAGCTCCTTAACAGCAGAGGCCGTGTTGTATTCAGGTTGGGCCTCCTGTCCCTAGCATCCAGAAGGCACTTCATGCCTAGTTGTTGAATGAGGAGTGGCCAATGAAGAAAGACATTAGCACCTGGGTGTAGGTGCCTCACCCCTGCCCCTGGGTGCAGTGCATGCTGACTCACACCTGCGCAAAGGCCCAAAGAGTTTCTGGTGTGGGGCCAGGGGCTTCACCCCTCAGAAGAAGGGCTGACATTTCACAGCTCCTTTTCTTGTTACCTGTTACCTGGAAACAAAATTTTAGATTTTCATGGACTGCCTTTACGCAACTTTGATCATGCAGAAAAGTGCAGCGAAAATGATAAAAACAGGAGTTAGCTCTGCTTACAACTGTAGAGCCCCTCATCTCATAAAAAATATGAATAGGCCCCTAGTATTAAAGCTTTTCTCTCCCCTAGCTATGGAAATCTGTTATTTAGCCTCTCCTGGCCTCAGTTTCCTTACCTCTGAAATGGGGATAATAATGTCCACCTCATAAATTTATCACAGGGGTTAGAGGAGGCAACCCATGGGAAGGGTGTAGGATAGGACCTGCTGCAAGTTAAGCCGCACAGTAGCTGCCAGCTCTGTGTGTGACTGTAACTTCATTATTATTACGGTGTGGAAGTCATGGACTTTGAATCCAAGTTGCTTACTTTTTGGACGAAATGGATGCAGCAAAAGAACAACAATCCATGCGTTTCAAAGTGGGTGAAGCAGACAAAAAAGTCGTGGTAGTAGAAGTGAGGATGGGAACACTGGGGCTCAACCTCAGCTGGGAAGGCATAGGGATGTGGGTTTAAGCTGGATCTGGAGGGATGGGTAGAAATTAGGTAGACTGAGGCAAGGGGAATTCCAAGTGCAAGACCAGGAAGGAAGAAGTATGAAGGGGATGGAAGAGAAATGTATTCTCCAACCTCTCAAGCTCATCAGTGGGTCTCAGCCTAAATGCCACTCCTCAAACCTTTCCTGATCCCTCCATCCAGACAGCCCCCTTGTTATATGCACTTACATTCTGGCACCAATGCTCTGACACCAGCTGGGTGGTCCGCAATTCAGTTCAATTCTGATACCATCTAAAGTTAGTGCAGAGCCCCCAAATTAAAGGGCTCAACCCCAATAAGACTGTACCCCTTTCAGATGACAGGTGCACTTTGGAGATCCCAGGCCAATTGCACTTCTATTTGACTTGGCTACAAATTCAGGGGTTCCCACGATCCCCAACTCAGTCTCAAAAATTCACTAGAGTGACTCACAGAAATCAGGAAAGCACTGTGCTTATAATTATAGTTTTATTACAAATGATACTGATGAGGAACAGCCAAATAAAGATACATAGGATGGGGTGGAGAGGACACAGAGCACCCAAGCCCTCTCCCCATGGAATCCAGGTACTTCTTCCTCCCAGCACATTACTGTGTTTGTGACCACAGGACCAGCCCAAACTAGGCCTATTCTGTTGATAACAGGACGTCAAGTCACCTTGTAGGCATAACGGAATGAAAACTTCAAGTCATGTAGGCCAGGGATGTGCAATAGAAAAAGGTTTGACCTTTAACAACACCTGGTACAAGGATTCCTCTCTGGGGAATCAAAAGACTGGGAAATGACTGGAACCTGAATGCTGGAACTCTTTCAAAAGGGATCTGTTGGCCCAGAAGATCTGGGGCTAAAATCTTTACTGTAAATGGTTTGTTTGAAGCTCTCCCATCAGACTCTGCCAAGTCAACATTCCTAAATCCTTTCTCTTGCCCTCTCAACCCTTCAAACTTGCCCCAGATCCCAAATCAGTGAGATAGATGTGAACTGCATCTCCTGTCTCCTTGCTGGCTGGTCTTGCAATAAAGCTTTTCTTCTCTCAAAAGCTAGTGCCATAGTATTGGCTTCTATGTGTGTCAAGCAGCAAGCCCATTTATTCAATACCATCTTCACCAACCAGAAAGTTCCAATGAGCTTTGGTGTCTAGAGTTTTTATTGGTGTTTCATTATATAAGCATGATAGATTGAACAATTGGCCACATAGTTGAACTCGATCTTGAGGCCTCCATTCCCTGGAAGTTGGGTAGCTGAAAGTGCAACCCTATAATCACATGGTTAGTCTTTCTGGTGGCCAGCCCCCATACTGAGGCTATGTAGAGGCCCACTGGGCATCACCTCATTAGCATCACAAAGACATTCCCACCATTCAGAAAACTCCAAGGGTTTTTGAAGCTGTGTACCAACTGAGGAGAAAGGCTATATATGTATTTTTAAATTATATTACAGTTCTTACAGCACTTTTCACATCTGAAATATATTGCTTTTACAGTTAAATATTTAATATGTATTTATCCAATAGACTATAAGCTTCAAGAAGAAAGGGACTTTGTTGTTTTTGCTCCACTGTAACCTTAGCATGTAGCTCAATTCTTGGCAAGTAGTATTTGCTTTGATTGATAGATGTGATTTGTATATATTCTATATATGAATAATGGGTGTAAGAGTTATATATATGAATAATGGGTGTAAGAGTTAAAGAAAGAGAAAATAAACACGAAAAGCAGCTCAACAGTCAAACACAGGTTTATTTTGGAGAATAAACCTGAGAGGGGCATCTGGCTGATTTTGGTCAGGAGCGCTCTCTCTTACAGACTAGGAGTATTCGCTGGATTTAGGGTGAAAGAGCTTATCACAGGCTTGGAATGTTTCTGTGTGGAGAAGTTTATTGTGAGGTTGGAATGTCTCTGGTTGGAGGAGAGGTTATCTTGGGGCTGACATCTCTCCGGCAGGAGGGGAGATTATCTCAGGGCTGGCATGTCCCTGGTCAGGGAGGGATTTATCTTAGGGTTGGAATGTTTCTGGTCAGAGATGTCATTTGTGGTTTATGGTCATGCTGACCTTAGCCATTAGGCTGATGCCTTTTGGATTTAGGTGGTTTTTGATCAAGGGCAACTTTAAAATGGTGGTGCTTGTCCAAGATGGCGAGGCTCCTGCTCTGTCAGTGGGGAAAATTAAAGACTGGAAAGGTATATTGGGACAGATTGTAGAAGGCCTTAAATGCTCTATGGTCTTAAATGTTTCCAGCATGTCTCTCACATCATCTCAGTAACTGCTGGGAAGGCACCACTGGGAAGATTTGTAGAATCAGGCCTGCTCTGGCTCCATGGAAGCTTCTCTGAAACATGAGTCTTATGAAGTCTGGGAAAAGGGCATGAGTGGAATGGATGACTCAACATTCAACTGCAGTCGGGCGGGGGGGGGGGTGTGTGAACTCAGTGCTAAGTTGAGGGAAAAGGGCCAAAAATACAAAATGTGGTAAGATTTGTCTCTCTCATGTTTAGCAGTCTGAGAAGTGCTTAAAAATTTTTTTTGTTAGAGTGCTGGTGCCCAGTAGATAGGGGAGTAGGAATACAAGCCCTAGTCCCTACTGAGCATCACTAGACCTGAGAAGGGAAAGAGGAGGGGCTCTGAAGGGAGGAATCCAGGCTCTCTAAAATAAATTGATTAACACCTGAAAGGCTCAGTTCATGTTTCCATCATCCCCTGCTCATGGTCAAGTCAAAGAAAAAACTGATGTCTAGTCATGAAAACAGCAAAGCATGAGGTGGGAGGATGATTGCATCCTGTGTGGCAATGGGAGACGGAAAAAATTCAGAGCACTCAATACTTCCCCTCTCTTTCTAGAGCAGAACGTAGGGATTCTAAGTGTTCAGTACAGGTCTTGATTCTTTATTTTATCTGCTTCTGTAGCCCTGGCTTTGTTGTCTAGAAATAATCAAAGATCATAGAATATTCCATTTGGAAGAAACTTCAAGGCCGTTATTTGTAACCCCACTGAATTGCTAGTGCCGCTCAGGTCCAATCTCTGCAGGAAGTGGAATTCAAAGGAACATAAGCCCAGAGGAATAGTGAAGAACTGTGCTGCAGGCTTTTTTAAAAGTGAGGTCCTCATCCAAGGGGTTTGCATAGTGTGCCACCAAATAAGCATCTCAGAACCTCCTCTGGATGTTACTCTCCTCCGAAGTTCCATACCGGGGCTTGGGCAGCCCCTGCATCTCTCCCTCTTCCCCATCCCATGATTTCCCACTGCCTCCCTGCTCTCCTCATTCCCTTCTTGCTTCCCTTCCATCTCACCGCCTATCTCTCCCCTACTGGAGGGGACCGTCAGGGCTTTTGCTGCTGGCTTTGTGGCGGAAGCTCCCTGGGATGTGCAGGCCTTCAGTAGCACTGAAAGCTCTTCTCCAAGAAATTCTTATTCATTATTTCTGGTGAGCAAAACTCACCATCTGCGTATTCTCCAAGGCAGCTGTCCCCGTCCTGGGTGTGTGGCAGGTGCTGCCTAAACACTGGCTGGCTGCAGGGAAAGACTCTTTTTTTTCTTTCTTTTTTTTCTTTTTTTTTGCATAAGATTCCATTCCACAATCATCAGAAGCCTGTTTGCATTTCATGGGCCCATGAAATTACTTATTTTATTCCAGAGAAAAAAGACACGCCATTTCTGTGAAGCGAGGGTCTTCGTTTGAGTTTTCTTTTTGGTCCCTCTCTCCATCATGCGGGGAGGGTCCCTATTTTGCTGAGGTTAGAAGGAGCACCAACTATCTATAGGCATTTTTAAAATGTCTATAAATATACAAAACTAAAAAAAATTTTTAATGTAATATTCAATTTAGAGCAAGATTTAAAATATTTGAACACTAAAATGGAAACAGTTACCTTACAATCTCTATCTGATCATCTATAATTGAGTAATGACTGATGAGTTGAATCACATTTTCTCAAAGTATCCTTTGGCCCCTTTTCCTTTCCCCAGGCTGGAAGAGCTCTTTCTAATCACTTAGCCTTCAGTGTTCCTAAATGCGCTCCTCCACTTTTCTTTCTCCCCTGGTTCCTTGCTCTCCCACTCCCCACCTGGCCTTTTGGAGATTGTAGGATTTGCGGAAGCTTCATCATGCATCTCCATTTTCACGTTCAGTTTTAACACCTCAAATGAGTCTTTTCAATCCCATAGCTCTTTCACTCATCCTGTATTAATGAGTGCTCTTCCCTTTATAACTCCTCACCGTTGTTCCCCAGCTGGAGGAAGGAGCCGTCCCTCTGCCTGGGCAGCTAGCTGCAGGAGGAGCCCACAGCCACAGTGCATCCTCCCACCAGCAGCCTAAACCCCCATGGTTAGCTTCACACTACCAGAAGTTTCCTCACAACCACAAACTCTGCCTCCCTTAAAAAAATGACTTTGAAATTGATGCATAATTGTTGCAGGTATTCATGGGATACATGGGGTTTTTTTGATACATGCATACAGTGTGTAATGATCAAATCAGGGTAATTGGAATATTCATCACCTCAAACATTTATCACGTTTGTGCTGGGAACATTGGGTACAAAATACAGTTAGACAAAAGGAATAGATTCTAGGGTTTGATAGCACAGTAGGGTGACTATAGTTAACAAGAATTTATGGTACAGTTGACCTTTGGACAACGTGGGAGTAGTGGGAGGGCCAACCCCCTCGTGCAGTTGAAAATCTGTGAATAACTTTTGACTTCCCTGAAAATTAACTACCAATAGCCTACTGTTCACAAGAAGTTCTACTGATAATGTAAATAGTCAATTAACACATATTTCATCTATGTATTATGTACTGTATTCTTACAATAAAGTGAACTAGAAAAAAGAAAATGTTATTAAGAAAATGATAAGGGTGGGGCACAGTGACTCATGACTTTAATCCCAGCACCTTAGGAAGCTGGGGTGGGAGGATCACTTGAGACTAAGAGTTTAAGGCCAGCCTGGGCAACATAGCAAGACCAAAACTCTACAAAAATTAAAATAAATTAGCTGGGTGTGGTGGCATGCACCTGTAGTTCTAGCTACCTGAGAGGCTGAGGTGAGAGGATCACTTGAGGCTGGGAGTTTGAAGCTGCAGTGAGCTATGATCACACCACTGCACTTGAGCCTGGGCAACAGAGTAAGACCCTGCTTCTAAAACAAAGAAAATCATATGGAAGAAAAAATACATTGACTATTTATTAAGAGGAAATGGACTATCAGAAAGGTCTTGACCTTTGTCGTCTTCACATTGAGTACAATAAGGAGGAGGTGGACAAGGAGGAGTGGGTCTTGCTGTCTCAGGGGTGGCTGAGGTGGAATAAGATCTACTTACAAGTGGACCTTCACAGCTCAACACTTGTTCAAGGGCCAACTCTATATTTCAAAATAGCTAGAAGACAAGATTTAGAATGTTCCCAACATAAAAAAAAAAACTTTTCAGTTTGAAATAATTTTAGACTTACATAAAAGTTTTAAAAATATTTCTTAGAATTCCTGTACACCCTTCACCCAGACTCCCCTAACATTAATGTCTCTGTACCCAGAGTTCAGGGACCAAAACTATGAAATTAGCACTGATACAATACTAAACTATAGTTATTTTTCATATTCTCCCAGTTTTCCAGCTAATGCCTTTTTTTTTTTTCTGGTCCAGGATCCAATCCAAGATTTCACCTTGCACTTGGCCTTGCCTCCTTGGTCTCCTCCAGCCTCAGATGGCTCTTCAGTCTTTCCTTGTTTCTTATAACCTTGGCGATTTTGAAGAATTGTAGGTTTTCCCCTCAATTTGAGTTCATCTTTTGGTTTCATTATTTTGAGGTTATGCATTTCTGAAAAGAACATCATAGAAGCAACGCACTCTCCTCAGTCCATCATATCCAAGGGCACGTGACATCAATATGCCTCATTACTGGTATTAACTTTGCCAACGTGGTTAAGGTCAGGTCTGCTGGGCTTCTCCATTCTAAAGTTTGTATCTTTCTCTTTGTAATTAATAATAATCCAGGGCGGGGGTAGATACTTTGAGACTATGCAAATATCCCATTTACCCTGAAACTTTGGCTCAATTTTGTTGATATCCATCAGCAGATCATGTCTGCAACGATTACTGTGGTGTTCTAAGAGTGATTTTCAGCGGCAGCTGAAGGCTGGTGAGTCAGAGTCACAATGTTCCAGATCCAGGGCCTTGTGCAGAAGCTGGATATAGAGGGGATGAAATGGAAGGTGTGTGAGGATGTGATCTCCTCCATACGGAACTTCCTCATCTACGTGGCCCTGCTGCAAATCATTCCTTTTATCTTAAAGAAATTGCACAGCATATGAAGATTGAGTATCACGTGTGAATGTATAATATGCAGAACCTGGTTACAGTTTCCACAACTCTTTGCAAGCAAATAGGCCCAGAAAACTGTAAGAGACTCTTTAATGGTTGGGTATAAAAATTCTGCTTGTTAAGAACAAGTTTGGCTCAGCTAAGCTTGTTCTTAGCCAAAATATAAAACTACAGCTAAAATATAAAACTATTTGAGAGGTATGAAAAGGCATCTTGTGGTCAGGGTGTGCCATTATGCTTGTGACATTTGGCCTCTGTAAATGTTGGTATAATTGTAAATAATGTCAAACTCCATTTTCTAGCATGTATTAATAATTAAGAGAACTATGTCTGAAATGGCACTGTTTTGTCAGTCATTTCTGTTTACCTTTTTACTTCTGTACGAAGTGTATTTATGGAGTCCCTTACAATTAGTCATGTTTTATGGAAGTCAGCACACAACCACAATGCTATTTAAACACAGGATTATTAGTCTATGTTTTGTTTTTGTTTTTGTTTTTTTTTTTACAGAGTCTCACTCTGTTGCCCAGGCTGGAGTGCAGTGGCGTGATCTCAGATCTCAGCTCACTGGAACCTCCGCCTCCTGGGTTCAAGCAATTCTTCCACCTCAGCCTCCTGAGTAGCTGGGACTACAGGCGTGCACCACCACGCCTGGCTAATTTTTGTATTTTTAGTAGAGACAGGGTTTCATCATGTTGGCCAGGATGGTCTCAATCTCCAGAACTTGTGATCCACACCCCTTGGCCTCCCAAAGTGCTGGGATTACAGGCATGAGCCACCACTCCTGGCTTAGTCTAGGTTTTTAATGAATGTACCAATTAAGAAAAAAGAAAACACACAAAGAGTGTTTTTCTGTTTCCTTTATTCTTTCTAATTGACTAATTGGAATTCTGTAAGGAAGAGCTGTCTGTCTCTTCTTTCTCTAATATTTATTCCTTTAATTATGTATTTATCAGTATAGGTTCCTGGATATTGACTTTATTCTGTGGGTTATAATTTTGTTGCTCAAATTGTTTCCTCTTTGGTCATTGGTTGCTCCCTGAAGGAGTTCCAGTGTCCTTTTGAGAAGTGTCATCCTTTTTTGAGCATTTCCTTATTTTTTGACATTTCAAGACACTCCAGGCACTTTTTATTGTATATTCCCTGCCCCAGCTCTGGAATCAGCCACTTCTCCATGGATTCTTGGTTCTTTTATTGAAGAGTGGTATTTTGAAACCAAGATCTGGGCACTAGATGTGTTCGTTGCTACAGAGGTGTCAATGCTTTCAGGCCATTTAAGCAAACACAGCTAGAAGTAAATGCATGTATACTAATCCATACATATTCACATTGATATTCATCCCTCTATTTATATTTATATTTAAAAAGTGTGAGTTCATACTGATACCTTCATAAATCCAACACCATAGGGTTTATTCTAGCCTTTTCCCTTTCTTTTCTTGTAATCTTTTAAAAGTTATTATTGTGGGCTGAGCACGGAGGCTCATGCCTGTAATCCCAGCACTTTGAGAGGCCGAGGTAGGCGGATCACGAGGTCAGGAAATCAAAACCATCCTGGCTAACACGGTGAAACCCTGTCTATACTAAAAATACAAAAAATTGGCTGGGTGTGGTGGCACGCACCTGTGGTCCCAGCAACTCGGGAGGCTGAGGCAGGAGAATCGCTTGAACCCGGGTGGGGGAGGTTGCAGTGAGCCAAGGTCGCACCACTGCACTCCAGCCTGGGCAACTGAGCAAGACTTCATTAAAAAAAAAAAAAAAAATTATTGTTGTTATAACTGAGCCATGTTGTCTCTTCTTCTGTTCGGAAGTTTAGCTTTGTGTTGTATTAGTAAAATATACACCCAGTCATTTCCTTTGTAAACACCAAATTATTTCTATGTTCTCCTTTTAAAAGCTTGGAGTTATGAAAGTATAAAATTAAAGTTCATTAAGCACGTAAACTTTAAGATACATTTTAAGAAGCATAAAATACAGAGTTTCTGAGGGGTTTCTTCACAATATCTTCAGCGTATATTTGCCCCTAAAATCAATTTTTATAAAAATAATAAAGAGAACAGGAAAAATAGCCTAATATAACATATTGATTGTGTCCTTCTCTGATCTGTTCTCACTCCTAAGCTACCAACAGCGGCAGCCCTAAAAAGTAATTTGAGGAGATTCTTAAGTTCCCCTTATGTCCTCTGAAAAGCAACCCAGATAAACATGAGCTCTAAGTAAAAACATTGTTCTTGGGATTTAAACTCAAGATGACAGAATAAACTGCTGCAGGGAGCCTCTCTCCTGACCCCATAGATTTATTCTTTTTTTTTTTTTTTTTTTTTGAGACAGAGTCTTGCTCTGTTGCCCAGGCTGGAGTGCAGTGGCGCGATCTTGGCTCAGGGCAAGCTCTGCCTCCTGGATTCCCGCCATTCTCCTGCCTCAGCTTCCCAAGTAGCTGGGACTACAGGCGCCCGCCCCCAAGCCCGGCTAATTTTTTTGTATTTCTTTTAGTAGAGACAGGGTTTCACCGTGTTAGCCAGGATGGTCTCCCTCGATCTCCTGACCTTGTGATCCGCCCACCTTGGCCTCCTAAAGTGCTGGGATTACAGGCGTGAGCCACCGTGCCCGGCCCCATAGATTTACTCTTAAAACAGGTTTAGGGGCTGAAAGTAAGTAAAAAAGCTGCCAGGTACCAGAAAAAAAGTAGAAAATCTACTTCACTGAGTGAGAGGCAAAATTGTATGGCACATAAATGTAACTAAACTGGAAATACATTATAGGAGCTGGGGTTGTGATGTTACGGATTAGGGTCAAAGTTTTAGGAACTCCTGAAACTAGGCTATTCCATGATACCTGGAGCCACACAACAATGTAATTTTGTATATGAATTGAGACTAGGAAAACTCTGAATATGACCTGTGATACAATCAGGAAGCGGGTCTCTGGCCCTGGGCTGTTGGTGAAAATTAAATCAATTGTTAGAAACTGGAAGCCATAACTTCTGCTGATTGTTGATATGTGGCTAGAATTCTTAACACTACCTATACAGGGTCAAGATCTCTAACAGAAAACGATTCCAGTTCTGGAACAGTTTCAGAGGCAGTGGGGAAACATTCCCATAGGAAGCCCTTAGCAACTCAGGGTACCTGTGAGACCTTTGCAAAAGGTATTCCTATTGAAGATGAGCTCACAGACAAAAATTACAAGGCAGATAAGGAAGTAATATCAAACACTGGTACAACAATGTTAACTAACTGCACAATAAATGGGAGAAAAATATAGAAAGAACAATGGATAGCAGAGCAATCAGAAAATAACTTTTAAACAAAGGAAGAAATAGATTATAATAGAACATAAAAAGGAAAAGAACATTGGACTTAAAAATTAGACAAATAGAAATTCTAGAAAGAGAAATTGTGGTCACTGAAACAATAATTTTTCACAGGTTGAACAATAGCTTACACGAAACTGAAGAGAAAATTGATTAACTGGAAGGTATAGTTGAAGAAATCATCCAAAACAGAACACATTTGTGATAAGAGATATAAAATACAGAAATAAAAATAAAAGATGTGGAGGATAGAAAGAGAAGACCCAGTATTAATCTATGGGAATTCTAGACGGGGGAAAGAGAGATAAATAGGAGGAGCGAGGGTCGAGTAGAAAATAGCTGAGATTCTAGAACTCAGGACAGGACTCCTTATATCAAAAGCTGTGCCAAATTTCGAGGGAAACAAACTAACAAGCAGAATAACACAGATGAAGTTACGGAAAGCCAAGGAAAAAAAAATCTTAAAACTTACTGAAGAAAAAACTAGTGAAATAAATTTTTGAAGAAAGTCACAATCAGGCTCCTCATTAGCAATTACAAATGTCAGAAAGCAACACAATGGTATCTTCAAAGGGATAAGAAAGATAATTGAAAACTTAAACTTTTGTAACCAGCAAGTCCATCATTCAAGAGGGAGGGTAAATTAATACATTTCAAATGAATAAAATCTAAGAGATTTGACTACTCTCTGAATTCTTGCTCAAAGAACTACTAAAGGATATACTTCATCAAGAAAAGACATGAATCCACAAAACAGTCTGCTGGTAGATTCACATAAAATTGGCTCTTAAACTTTTAATCATAACTCACTCTGGAGGGAAAGTTTAAAACATGATGAAACTTTAATACTTAATAACACATGGAAGGGGAGGGATGGAAGGGGCTTAGATGTCCTTGCCTTTTTGAGAAGTAAGACAAACATATTTATTAACTTGTTGCTTTATTTAAAATATAAATTTATGAATACGTCAAAAATGTCATAACTACAAAAAGAATGGAGACTAAATATTTAACCTCAAAAATTATAGAAGAAAAGAAGACTTAATACAATAGAAGGAAGGAAAAAAGAACAAAAGGATAAGAGGAAAAAGGCATGGTAAATTGAAAACAAAAAAGTAGGTGGTAGAACGAATCAAAAAATAATAGTCATTCAATAAATGTAAATAGATTAAAATAATCTATTTCTAAATAAAGACTCTGAAATTGGATGAAAAAGAAAGTTGAGCCAATTGATGTTTGCAAGAAACACACCAAAAATTTAATAATCCAGAAAGACCACTACTAATTCAAAGAAAAATGACATAGCAAAATTAATATGAAAAATTAGAATAGACAAAAAGCAGTAATAGGATAAAGGAAGTTATTAATTAATGATCACAGCAACTCTCCAACAGAAGATGTGAAAGTGGTGAATCTGTATACCTTTGAAACACAGCCTTAAGTATAAAAACAAAAATGGACCCAATTACACAGGGGAAATGACAAACTCACAATGATAGCAGGAAATTTTAATGAACATGCCAGACACTGTTAGTTGCCTTCTTTTTTCACTTGCTACCAGAACATCATTCTCAGGGGATGGGGAAGTCACTTGCTCTAGGAAGGCCTTGAGTTGGCATTTAGAAGAAGTTCCTACCTCGAACTTCTAAGGCACATTTTTCTTTGTTTCCCTAAAAATGTGTTTTACATGGACTGTGTTGATTTTTTCCCTTTCTTCTTATATAAAATTAACAAGCAAAGAAAGAGCACTTGGAGGTCTGTTTTGAGATTTCTGACGTTTTCCACAGGCACAATGTCCTTATTTGGGAGCCTCAAAATAACAGGCTAACATTGCTGAAAGCAGCTTTGGGAAGAGGGCAGGTGTCTGAGAGGCTGAGAGGCCAACTGAGCAACTTTTTAGCTGAAACCACGGGCCACACCAGGAACAAACCACTGAACCAAATTGATTCAGGACACCTGCTCTGGACCCAGTTTCTTCTCCTCACCCCTAACTCTGCCCAGCACCTCCCACTTCCTCTCTGTTCCCCATCCCATCCCAGATTTGTATTTAAATGTCTGCATAATGCATGTGCTCTGTGTGTTTTGAAGTACTTTCTATCAAGTCCCTCATTTTTAAAATGTTTCTTTTAAATGAAGCTATGCATCACCTCTTTTTGAGGCTCTCTTTGGCTTTTCTTGCACAATTTTAAATTGACCAGGCCTACTTGCAAAAATAAAGACACTTTTTCTGCTCTTTGTTCTAAGTCTCCTTAATTTTGCTTCTCACATGGCATTTGTGCTTCAGGGAAATTTACCTCTGAGCTGTTGCCATGGTAACCAGGGGTCTGCCTTAGTGAAACAAAGCTGTGACATGTAAATAAATGGGAATCAGTGCAATGTATAGCAACTTTATTCACTCCATGTCTTACCGGCAATTTGTTATATTAAAAGCCACCATGATATTTTAATGTCCTTCACAGGTTTAATCAAATTAAATTTCCATTCATACAGAATACACCCTGAAATCAGGTACTATGGCTAAGTGAATCCATCGGTTCATTGTTATCTGTTGTGTTAGCTAGCTCCCAAGAGGAACAGGCTAACACATCCTGTCTTCCTATCCAGGTAAGCCATTCACCCCTTATGCAATTCCCTTCTTCACTTTACTGGGGTTGGTCTTTGTGATCAATGGAATACAGCACGAGGAATGGAATGCCACTTCCGACACTAGGTTATGAAAGACCGTGGCTTCCGTCTCTCTCATATCACACACTTTGGGGAAGCCAGATGCTATTGTATGAGGACACTGAGGCAGTCAATGGAAAGGTTCATGGAGAAAAGAATTAAAGTCTCTGGCTAACAACCAGTGAAGACTTGAGGCCTGCCAACAATGATGCTGTCTGCAGCAGGTTGCCCAGCAGTTGGGCCTTCAGATGTGACTGCAGCCCTGGCTGACATCGTGACTTCAACCTCATGAGAGGCCTGGAGCCAGAACTACCCAATAAACTGCTCCTGGATTCCTGACTCACAGAAACTATGAGATAACAAATGCTTGTTTATTTAAGCTGCAAAGTTCTGGGGTACTTTGTTTTGCAGCAGTATATACCATTTTAAATTACAAAAACATAAAGATATCACAAAACATACTTATCACCAAAGGTAAATTTAAAGTAATTTGATCTTTCTTTTGTAACTTTCAGGGTCATACGCATTGATCTTTGGAGGTCCCAAAGGCTGAAGAATGTGTGCAAACAAATTCAACGTGGAAATGATGATTTAAAACAAAAAACAAACCTGTAACCAAACAAAATTTGTTCTATTTGGATGCTTTTAATTCTGCAGATGTGTTATCTCAAGGTTGATAAGAGCTTCAGAAGCCATTTAGACCAACCCTCACCTTCACCCTGAACAGTCATACCTGCTGTATTTGCTGATCCAGGCAAGGTCCTGGGTCCTTCATAAAGACATAATGAGAAGCTTTGTCTTCTAGAAACCCAAATACACTATGTCCATGTCCCCATCCACCCCAATCTATCTGTTTAGTAATATTACCCAAAAAGGGTCTGAGGTCAGTCCAGCCTCCCTTGTTCTTGGGTGAATGGGCGTTGGCCACCTATGATGTCCTCTTCCCTTCTAAGCGTTCACAGATGGCTCATCTGGTTATCAGTATCAATGCTTTCCCAGGATGCACATGGAGCCCACTGGGTCATAATCTATGGTATCTGCATTGTTTCCATGATTCAATGTGAGCTTCATGTCTGTCTACCTCCAGTCTTCTGGTTCCTCTCCACCTTCGTTTCTGAAAGAAACTGCATCAATTAATGGGCAAAATAACCAGCTAACATCATAATGACAGGATCAAATTCACACATAACAATATTAACCTTAAATGTAAATGGGCTAAATACCCCAATTAAAAGACACAGACTGGCAAATTGGATAAAGAGTCAAGACCCATCAGGGTGCTGTGTTCAGGAGACCCATCCACATGCAGAGACACACATAGGCTCAAAATAAAGGGATGGAGGAAGATCTACCAAGCAAATGGAAAGCAAAAAAAAAAAAAAAAAAAAAAGTAGGAGTTGCAATTCTAGTCTCTGATAAAACAGATTTTAAACCAACAAAGATCAAAAGAGATGAAGAAGACCATTACATAATGGTAAAGGGATCAATTCAACAAGAAGCGCTAACTATCCTAAATAGATATGCATCCAATACAGGAGCACACAGATTCATAAAGCAAGTCCTTAGAGACCTACAAAGAGACTTAGACTCCCATACAATAATAATGGGAGACTTTAACACCCCACTGTCAATATTAGATCAACAAGACAGAAGGTTAACAAGGGTACCCAGGACCTGAACTCTGCTCTGCAACAAGCAGACCTAATAGACATCTATGGAACTCTCCACCCCAAATCAACAGAATATACATTCTTCTCAGCATCACATCACACTTATTCTAAAACTGACCACATAATTGGAAGTAAAGCACTCCTCAGCAAATGTAAAAGAACAGAAATCACAACAAACTGTCTCTCAGACCACAGTGCAATCAAATTAGAACTCAGGATTAAGAAATTCACTCAAAACTGCACAACTACATGGAAACTGAACAACCTGCTCCTGAATGACTACTGGGTAAGTAACCAAATGAAGGCAGAAATAAAGATATTCTTTGAAACCAATGAGAACAACGACACAACGTACCAGAATCTCTGGGACACATTTAAAGCAGTGGTTAGAGGGAAATTCATAGCACTAAACGACCACAAGAGAAAGCAGGAAAGATCTAAAATCTACACCCTAACATCATAATTAAAAGAACTAGAGAAGCAAGAGAAAACAAATTCAAAAGCTAACAGAAGGCAAGAAATAACTAAGATCAGAGCAGAACTGAAAGAGAGACACAAAAACCTTTCAAAAAATCAATGAATTCAGGAGCTGGTTTTTGAAAAGATCAACAAAATTGATAGACCACTAGCAAGACTAATAAAGAAGAAAAGGGAGAAGAATCAAACAGACACAATAAAAAATGATAAAGGGGATATCACCACCGATCCCACAGAAATACAAACTACTGTCAGAGAATACTATAAACACCTCTATGCAAATAAACTAGAAAACCTAGGAAGAAATGGATAAATTCCTGGACACATATACCCTCCCAAGACTAAACTAGGAAGAAGTTGAATACCTGAATAGACCAACAATAGGCTCTGAAATTGAGGCAATAATTAATAGCCTACCAACCAAAAAAAGTCTAGGACCAGACGGATTCACAGCCGAATTCTACCAGAGGTACAAAGAGGAGCTGGTACCATTCCTTCTGAAACTATTCCAATCAATAGAAAAAGAGGGGATCTTCCCTAACTCATTTTCTGAGGCCAAAATAATCCTGATAACAAAGCCTGGCAGAGACACAACAACAACAAAAAAAAGAGAATTTTAGACCAATATCCCTGACGAATATTGATGTGAAAATCCTCAATAAAATACTGGCAAAGAGAATCCAGCAGCACATCAAAAAGCTTATCCACCGCAGACAAATCAGCTTCATCCCTGGGATGCAAGGCTGGTTCAACATATGCAAATCAATAAATGTAATCCATCACATAAACAGAACTAATGACAAAAACCACATGATTATCTCAATAGATGCAGAAAAGGCCTTCAACAAAATTCAACAGCCCTTCATGCTAAAAACTCTCAATAAACTAGGTATTGATGGAACATATCTCAAAATAATAAGAGTCATTTATGACAAACCTACAGCCAATATCACACTGAATGGGAAAAAACTTGAGCATTCCCTTTGAAAACCAGCACAAGACAAGAATGCCCTCTTTTACCACTCCTATTCAACATAGTGTTGGAAGTTCTGGCCAGGGCAATCAGGCAGGAGAAAGAAATAAAGGGTATTCAATTAGGAAAAGAGGAAGTCAAATTGTCCCTGTTTGCAGATGACATGATTGTATATTTAGAAAACCCCACCATCTCAGCCCAAAATCTCCTTAAGCTGATAAGCAACTTCAGCAAAGTCTCAGGATACAAAATCAATGTACAAAAATCACAAGCCTTCCTATACACCATTAACAGACAAACAGAGAGTCAAATCATAAGTGAACTCCCATTCATAATTGCTACAAAGAGAATAAAATACCTAGGAATTCAGCTTACAAGGGATGTGAAGGACCTCTTCAAGGAGAACTACAAACCACTGCTCAGTGAAATAAAAGAGGACACAAAGAAATGGAAGAATATTCCATGCTCACGAATAGGAAGAATCATTATCGTGAAAATGGCCATACTGCCCAAAGTAATGTATAGATTCAATGCCATCCCCATCAAGCTACCAATGACTTTCTTCACAGAATTGGAAAAAACTACTTTAAAGTTCATATGGAACCAAAAGAGAGCCCACAATCCCAAGACAATCCTAAGCCAAAAGAACAAAGCTGGAGGCATCACGCTACCTGACTTTGAACTATACTACAAGGCTACAGTAAGCAAAACAGCATGGTACTGGTACCAAAACAGATATATAGACCAATGAAACAGAACAAAGGCCTCAGAAATAACACCACACATCTACAACCATCTGATCTTTGACAAACCTGACAAAAACAAGAAATGGGGAAACAATTCCCTATTTAATAAATGGTGCTGGGAAAACTGGCTAGCCATATGTAGAAAGCTGAAACTGGATCCCATCCTTATACCTTATAAAAAATTAATTCAAGATGGATTAAAGACTTAAATATTAGACCTAAAACCATAAAAACCCTAGAAGAAAACCTAGGCAATACCATTCAGGACATAGGCATTAGACTTCATGACTAAAACACCAAAAGCAATGGCAACAAAAGCCAAAATAGACAAATGGGATCTAATTAAACTGAAGAGTTTCTGCACGGCAAAAGAAACTACCATCAGAGTGAACAGGCAACCTACAGAATGGGAGAAAATTTTTGCAATGTACCCATCTGACAAAGGGTTAATATCCAGAATCTACAAAGAACTCAAACAAATTTACAAGAAAAAAACAAACAACCCCATCAAAAAGTGGGCAAAGGATATGAAGAGACACTTCTCAAAAGAAGACATCTATGCAGCCAACAGACACATGAAAAAATGCTCATCATCACTGATCATCAGAGAAATGCAAATCCAAACCACAATGAGATACCATCTCATGCCAGTTAGAATGGCGATCATTAAAAAGTCAGGAAACAAGAGATGCTGGAGAGGATGTGGAGAAATAGGAACGCTTTTACACTGTTGGTGGGAATGTAAATTAGTTCAATTATTATGGAGACAGTGTGGCGATTCCTCAAGGATCTAGAACTAGAATTACCCTTTGACCCAGCCATCCCATTACTGGGTATATACCCAAAGCATTATAAATCTTGCTACTATAAAGACACATGCACATGTATGTTTATTGTGGCACTATTCACAATAGCAAAGACTTGGAACCAACCCAAATGTCCATCAATGATAGACTGGATTAAGAAAATGTGGCACATATACACCACAGAATACTATGCAGCCATAAAAAAGGATGAGTTAATGTCCTTTGCAGGGACATGGATGAAGCTGGAAACCATCATTCTCAGCAAACTATCACAAGGACAGAAAACTAAGCACCGCATGTTCTCACTCATAGGTGGGAATTGAACAATGAGATCACTTGGACACAGGGTGGGGAACATTACACACGGGGGCCTGTCAGGGGGTAGGGGGCTGGGGGAGGGATAGCATTAGGAGAAATACCTAATGTAAATGATGAGTTGATGGATACAGCAAACCAACATGGCACATGTATACCTATGTATCAAACCTGCACATTGTGCACATGTACCCTGGAACTTAAAGTATAATAAAAAAAAGAAAAAAGAAAAAAGAAAAATCCTATAATGTATGTAGAGCACTCAGCAGCATCTGACACACGGCAAGGCTGTAATAAACTGCAGCAGATATCATCATGGAATTACTAGCTCTTGCAAGAATCCCCACCCTCCACCCTCACCCAGGGCTGGATTGTGTCACTCAGTGGCTGTGCCTACTGTGTAGATCTGGGGCATGCAGCACACACCTGCATCCCACCCAGCTCCTGATATTTCACCACTGCCTGAATTTCCTGCTGTTGTGCTGTATTCCACAAGATTGGCCTTTCCAGCACCAAGGACTTTCCTGGACCACATTCGAGCTGGCCCTATCTTGTGCACTGTCATTGGGAAGGCAGGGTGCCCTCACAGAGCTACCTCTGTATCTGGGCTGTTTTTCCCTGCACCCTACACTGACTGCACAAACCAATTTGGCTGTCTTCAGCTGCAAATAATAGAAAAGCCAATGCAAAATCTCTTCCTTAGCTCATACAACCAGAAATCTGGCAGTAAAGCAGGCTTGCAGACTTCCAGTGGGTCAATGATGTCCTTAAGAACTGTGTTCCTCCCTGTTTCTCTTTGGATGTCCTCAGTGTCAGTCCAAGCTCAGGCTGGTGTGTCCCCCTTGTAGGTATTGACTGGCAGCTGGTGGCATTCCTAGCTACATGTTGGCTCACCTTCAATGGGAGAATGTCTTTCCTCCAACCATAGAACAAGGATCTTCTCTTCGTCTGCCTGGGACATTTGGTTACTCTCTCACTTCTGACCAGTATCTGTTGCAATGGGAATCCTATTTATGAACTGCCTTAGGCCTGGATTCCTGAACCCAACACTGGAAAGGGGGATTCGTTAACCACCGTTATCCTGGTTTATTCAAAGTCCCCCAACTCGGGGAGGCAAAGTCAGTTCCCCACACTGCACTGATGCTGTCCAGTGAGGGCAGAGGGGAATGGATGCAAGAGAGTCACCTACAAAGGCCACTCCCTCCCATGCAGCCAGGACCCCAGCATACTGTGTTCTGGGTGCTGTGCCAGCCACTACAAAATCCCAAATGGCAATTGTTAGATTTAACTGAAAATCCATATGTGTGGAAATTTTTATATTACCCATGGAGGAAGGGTGAAATTTTTCCCAAATATGCTTATTCCTTTCTGCCAGACTTTTCAAAGAAGAGTCTTTTATGGACTGTCTCCTCTTTCTCCCCATACTCATACATTTCTATACCCTGGCCTCTGAAAAGCGACTGGTATTTAAAACACTTCTCTAAAGCTGACCTTAGGTCACCAATAAAGTCTTAATTGCTCAATCCAACATCCTGTTCCTTTCTTCTGGCCCAGTGGTTCTCAACCTTGGTTGCACACTAGAATTGCCTAGGCAGCTTTTAAAAGTTCAGATGCCAAGCTGTACCCAGAAAAATTCAATTGATTTACAATCTCTGGGAGGATTGATTATTATTTAATCCTTTCCAGGTGACATCCATGTCAGCTGAGGAGGAGCACCACCGACTGGCCTAGACATTCCCTCTGTAGCATCCAGGGTGTGACTTCATCCTTTTTTGCTTGGGACTGTTCAAGTTTTAACATTCAATGTGTTGCATTCCAAAAACCCCTCAGCCCTGAGTCCACCCAGACAGCTGGTTGCTCAAAGTAGCACCTGCCCCAGTGGTTCTCCACCCTGATTTCAAATTAGAATCACTTAAGAAGCTTTAAAAAACTACTAGTGATAAAGCACTATCCCCAAGAGATAGATTCAGTTAGTCTAGTCTGGGCCCAAGCACCAGTTATTTTTCTAAGCCTCCTACATGATTTTAATTTAATAGACAACCAGGGTGAAGAGGCATTCATTTGCACCAGCTGTTCTCAAAATGAGGCCCCCGAACCAGCAGCAGCATCTTCACCTGGAAACTTGTTAGAAACGCGGATTCTCAGGCCTCACCCCAGACCTGCTGAGTCAGAAACTCTGGGGGGTGGGGCCCAGCCATCTGCATTTTCAAGAGTCCTCCTTTAGGTGAGTCTAATGCATGCTCAAGGGTGAGAACCACTGACAGTGCGGACCTGGCTCATCTTTCAGCACATTCTGACTTTGTTTGAATGGTTGTTTACATTATCAGTCCATCTTATGTACAATTTAAATGCCCTGCTGCGAGCACAGATCATTCGTGTACTGTTCCTGACTCCTAGTACAGGCCCTGGCCCTGATTAGGCCCCAATTTGGAATGGGTGTTTGTTTAAATGGTTGCCTTTCAGTCGAGTCACACTTTGCTAGAATGGAGCTCCAGCCCTGAAACTGCTCCTCTGGCTGGCCTGACAATCTAACACTAGCTCTCCACCAGCAATTGTGCTGCCCATCAAGCACCATGAGGGGAACCTCAGGGGGTAAAATCTGGAGTCAAGGGTTTATAGCACTGATGTTACCAGTACAGAGTTGGGAACAAAGGACTGACTGAGATCACTTTGCTGCTCTGCCAGTTATCTGGCAATTCCTTAAGCTTCCTGTCCATTAGTGTCTTGATCTGAAAGGAAGGGAATAATAATAATAATAATAATAATAATAATAATAATTGCTTCTTAACAGTTGTAGTGGACCAAAATAAAGTAATACATATAACACCTCATCTTTTGGGGCCAGCTTATTTCTGGGCCTCTGGAATGCCTTCACACTCTCCCTACATCTGGATATTCCCCAGAAAGAGTTCTAGTTGCTCCACAGCCCATCAACACTTGATACTGTCAATCTTTTTAGTATCAGCCGTGTGATTGGGGGTGAAATGGTATCTCACTGTGGTTTTAATTTTTATTTCCTGGATGACTAGTTTTCTTGACCATCTTTTCATGTTCATATTGGTCATTTGACTCCTTTTGCAAAGTGTCTCTATTGGCTTTTGCCTATTTGAAAAAATTGAATCTACTTTTTATTGAATTGTAAGAGTTCTTTACACTTTCTGGATACAAGCCCTTTCCCAGATATAGATGACTGATAGATAGGTGGATAGATAGATAATTTTCTCCTACCCTGTGGATTGAGGTTTCATTTTCTTAACAGTATATTTCAGAGAGCAGAAAATTTTAATTTTGATAAAGTCCAATTCATCAATTGTTTTTCTGTATGACTAATGCTTTTTGCATCCTGTGTAAGAAAATTTTGCCTGTGCCCATGTTGCAAGTATTTTGCCTTATGTTTTTATTCTAGGTGTTTTATGGTTTTATCTTTTATTTTTATGCCTATAATTCACATAGAATTAACTTTTTGTATGGGATAAGAAAGGGGTTGTAGTTCAATTTTTAAAATATGAATATCTACTTTTTCAGCCATGGTTGTTGAAAAGACTACCCTTTCCCCATTGAATGACCTTGGTATCTTTATCAAAAATTAATTACTCATAGAGGCATGAGTCTTTTTCTGGATTCTATTCTGTTCTGTTGATTTATATACCTATTCTTATGCCAGTGCCATACTGTGTTGATTACTGTAACTTTATAGTAAGTTTTACAATCAGGAAGTGCAAGCCCTTCAACTTTGTTTATGTTTTTCAAAATTGTCCTGGCTATTCTAGATCATTAGTATTTTCATATGAATTTCAGAATCTGCTTGTCAATTTCTAGCAAAAGAAATTGGGATTGTGCTTATCTATAAATGAGTTTGGGGAAATGGACATCCTAGCAGTCTGTGAATATCATATACATTTCTCCATGTATTTAGATATTTTTAACTTCTCTTGGCAATATTTTGTCATTGTCTACATAGAGGTCTTGTGCATATATTGTTAAATGTATCCTTATTTTATGTTTTTGATGCTATTATTAATGGTATTTTAAAATTACTTTTTCAATATTCCTGCTAGAATATAAAAATATTATTTTCATACATTGATCTAGACACAATTATATCTTCAAAAAATGATAGCTTTACTTTTTCTTTCCCTGCTTGTCCTTCATTTCTTTTTCTTGTCTTTTTTCATTGCTAAGACTTCAGTACAACATTGAATAGATATAGGAACCAACATCTTTAGCTTGTTTCTGGTCTTAGGGAGAAAATGTTCGATATTTCAGTGTTAAATTTTGAGGTGATGATATAATTTTTCTCATTTATACTGCTGGAGTGGTCAGTTACATGCATTGATTTTCAAACGTTGCAACAACCTTGTATTTCCATCCCACTTGGTCATGGTGAATTGTCTTTTCTTATACATTGCCAGACTTCATCTGCTCATATTGTATTGTTGATATTTGCATTTCTGTTCATGATGAATACTGGTCTGCAGGTTTCTTTTCCTGTAATGCCTTTGTCTGTGTATGGTATCAGGGTTATTTCAGGCTCATAAAAAGTAATAGAATGAAATAATTTTCTCTCTGTTTTCTAAGAGATTATATCAGATAGGTATTATTTAGTCCTTAAAATTTAATATTTATCAGTGAAACTATCTGAGCCCAGAGTTTTCTTTCAGGAAAGGTTTTAGATTATGAATTAAATTCCTTAAATATATAGAGTATTCATATGTGCAATTCCTTCTTGAGATGGTTTTTATTAGTTTTGTTCTAGAAACATTTCCATTCTATCTGAGATATGCATTTTATTGGCATAAAGGTATTCATTACATCCCCTTATTATCATTCTAATGTCTACATTCCCTTATTATCATTCTAATGCTACTTGCTCTTTCATTTCTGATATTGATCATTTGTGTTTTCTCTTCTTGATTAGCATTTCTAGGGCCTTATCAACTTCATAAATCTTTTCAAATAATGAGTTTTGGTTTTGTTAATTTTCTCTATTATCAATCTTTGTCTTCTATTTCATTGATTTCAGATTTTTTCTGATTATTTCCTTGTTTCTCCTTAACTTTGAGTTTAACTTGCTTTTCTTGTTCTAACTTCTTAATGTGGAAACTTAGATCATGATTTTGAACCTTTTTTCCTTTCTGACATAGGCTTTTAAAGCTATAAAATTCCCTCTCCATACTGCAGTAGCTGCATCCCAGAAATTTTGATGTCTGGTGTTTTCATATCATCCAGTTAGAAGTTACTTTCTAGTTTCATTTGTGATTTTCCCTTTGAGCCGTGTGTTCCTTAGATGTATTTTTAATTTCCAGATATCTGGGAAGATAATCTGGATATTTTATTACTGATCCCTGTTTAAATTCTATGGTAGTCAGAGAACATATCTTGTAAAATTTCAAACTTTGGACAATTTTTAAGACTTATTTAATCAACCAGCATAGGATCTGAGTTAGAGAACATTCTATGTGCACTTGAAAGAAAAGAATATGTATTCTATACAGTATAGTGTTTTGTACATATTGATTAGGTTAGAATAGTTGATAATGTTGGTAAAATCTTCTATCTCCTTACTGATTTTTTTAAAAACCTGATTTGTTCTATCAATATAGAAGGGAGTTCTCAAATTTCATAGCACAACCCTGGAACTTTCTATTTCTCCTTTTATTTTTTATCACTTTTTCCTTCATGTATTTTAACATTCAGTCACTTAAGACAGCTATGCCTCCTGATGAGTTACCATTTTTATTCCTATTAGAACATGGCCTTCATGAGGTCAGGGGCTTCTGTACAGAACAGCGCCTGACACATAAGAGATATCTGTTAGACGAATGCACACCTACCTGATCTCATCCTCCCAACAGCCCCGTTAGATAGTTATCACCCCTTTTCATGGATGAGGAAGCTGACTTAGAGACAGTAAGTCACTTCTCCTAACCGCTTTCTAGGTAGCTACTCCCTGCTTCTCTTTCTTCTCTCCATCTCCCTTGGGTAAGCAGTAGTTGTGAAGACTGAGCAATGAGTGAGATTCATTTACAGCTCACAGAAGATGCAGTCTACCCTAAGTATTCCCTGCCTCCTCTATGTACCTCCAATCTCTACACAAGCATCAGGTGTGGCTGTTACTACTACTAGTGCTACTATTCATATTACTACCCAGTACTATGATTCCAAGCATACTCGTAGGAATCCCCAAGGTTCCTCACAGGTTCCCTAGGCACAAACATTAGGAAGATACTTTAGTCATCTGAACTTGTATCAAACTCCCTGGCATTGTATAAATTAACACGAAGGGTTTACCCTTTCAAAATGGTTGCAGGGTAAATAGAATGTGCATTGTGACCCCAGAGACCCTTGAACATCTCGGAATCCTCTCATCTCCAACCAGAGGCTGATGCGTTCTCTAGAGGCACTGAACTTCTGGGCCCTGTGAGGCTAGCAGCAACCTCTCTTTTGAGTAGGCTGGGGTTGGCCAAGGCCAAGTGCTCCTAGTCCCAGAGCTCTGGGTCTTCCCCTGTAAGGCACAGTGCCTGCAATTAGCACAAGCTTCTGGGAGCTCACTCCCAGAAAAAAGACTTCTTTGAATTCTGCTCCAAGCTTAGGGTCAGCTAATGCCATCTGTGGTGGCTGGTACAGGGTGGTAATCGGCTCTGAAGCCATCTCTTTGAGCCCTAGGGTAGATGCCAGTCTGCACCAGAGCAAGCAGAACTGCCAGTCTGCAGCCTGGCCAGGGATTGCTCTCAGGAAATAGAACACCCCCACCCCCTCTTTTCTTTTGTTTAAACTTAAACTGGGAAGATGCTGAGTTGCAGGGTTATGAGGAAGGGAGTGTAGGACTGTTACAGTTTTCTATGCTGAGATTTTCATTTTCTAAAATTCCTGATCATGAAGAAAGCAATACAAGAGTGATTTTTAAAAATAATCACTTCACATTCTTGTCAGAGAAATGGATTGCAAAGCAACAGTGATCTGACATTGCCTCCAAATGTTCCAGCCTCCGTCCTCCTTAGTGGCCTGACCTATCTCTGGTTGAGGCTGACTCTGCTATTTGTCCAACATGGGGCAATGCTGGCTATTTCTCTGTAGGAATCCAAGTGCTTGTTAGTAGAAGGTGGAGGGGTGTGTTGGGAACAGCTCCAGATGAGATGGGAACGCTTTGGGGTAAATCTTTTACGAATATTAGAGAGAAAGTCTCCCTCGTGTTGCAAGCCTCACAGTGATTTTATGGTAGCTTGGAAGAGAGGATTCCAGAGCATTCAAATTGCTTTTGAGAGGGCGGAAGCTGGGCTGTAGGTTTATCACTGGATAGGTGAGTTATCTTGAAGAAAAGGATCAAGTGGAAACCAGAAGGTCTGGCAAAACAAGCCTGACCCTTCAGTGGGGCCAGCCCTGGGAAATTCCGTGCAGTCACGCACCGTAGCCCAGAGACAGCACAAGCACCTTTCATAGAAGCCTACGAAATCCAGACAGAGCTCACTAGCCAGATTGACTTTCCTGTTCATTTGCAGGGTAGAGCAAACGACGTTGACATTAAAAACATTCCATCTTCACTGATTTAAAGACAAGGAGTTCTGTTTACTTTCACCCTAAACAAAGAGGCTCCTTCTCGCTCAGTTGGAAGGAGCCATCCCTGAGCTGCTAAATATCACATAAATCTCATGATGTGACAGAAGCCCAGGCCTTCTGGAGCTCATCACCAACTTTTTGCAACCAAGACACCCAGTAATACTAATCACGCAAATACCCTGTTTTCCCCACATACTGAGTGGACTTGATAAGTTTTCTTTCAATAATTTGCTGAGACTCTGCAATGCTGTAAGTACTTTATAATCATTACTTAATTTAACCCTCACAATTGTCCTCTGTAGTGAGATACAGAAAATTGTAGTCACTAAATTTCCACCTAGGAAGAGAATTGCATTTATTCAGAAATTGTGCCTTGAAAAATGCTTGGGTTAGAAGGTAGATCCCTGAACTCCCCAAGAGTGAGAACAGTGGACCTTCTGCAGGTGAAATTGGAGGAGAGGTAGGTGAGAAAGAGGGAGAGCGAGAGTAAGAGAGCGAGCGAGAGTAAGAGAGCGAGCGAGCACAAGAGAACATAGAAGGCGCCTTCCACCACCACCACTCTTAATGCAAGTAGATTTCTGTTTTTCTTTTCAATTCAAAACTGCCAGGGGGCTGGGCTCCATAGTCAGAGTCTTGTGATAAAAGCAGAGAGAGCGTTAGAGGACACAGGGGTGTGGTGGTCTGGAGAACCCAAGGAGGTCAGATCTGGGAACATCCAGAGAGTGAGAGATGCTGAAGACACTACGGGGTCTGGAAGGTGTGTTTGGACCAAAATTTACCCAGTCTGTGAGGGGCATGGAGGCCCTGGAAAGGCTCTGACGCATGTCTATGGCAGACGTTTCCTGCTGTCATTGGTTACCTGCATTTTTGCACATCCTCTCTGTGTTTGGGTCTCCCCCACCTCAGGAGTTCATTTGTTACGGAGTTGGAAGTCCGAACTCATGTTCCTGGATTCCTCCCATGCATCTAGGTGCTGGTGTGGGGCCTGAGCTCAGCCAATCCGCAACACCTCCAGGAGTCTTCCTCTTAGATGCTGAGGCCACGGAGAAGGAAGCAGCCACAGAATCAGCCCTGGAGAGGGTGCCAGAGGCCGGCAGGTTCCAGCCATGTGGCGGCACAGCCTCACCGGGATAGTCTAGCAGTGTCATTCAAGTACAGTTGCTCTCTGAGAAGCCTCCAAACCCAGCTCTTTCACACATACCTAGGACAATTCCAAGGGCTACCTCATACCCTTTCCTAGGGTTCTGAAAGCCAGCCAGAGTGGGTGTGATCGGTAGCAATGAGAGCCTTCTTTCACTGACATTCCACATTTTACAGATGGGGAAGCCAGGCTCCAGCAGTTACAAAACAAGGTCCCACGACCCCTAGACCCCACTTGCAAAGCTGAGATTGACGCAAGCTGATCTGACTCCAAAACCCAAGCTCTTCCCACTGTGACAAGGGAGGGGACAAATAAGAAAAGGAAGTTTGAGCTTTTCTGGGAAAGGAAAGAAATGAATACCTTGGCCTTTGTCCAAATGGGGCCTGCAGAATAAATCCTATGTGGCAAGGCTGCTTAACCTCTGCCGGGACTCTGTCATGACGGTGATTCTTCACACAAGTTAAATGCCACAGTGAGGACAGCACAGGGGAAGAAAAGAGCTCACAGCAGACGCCATCTCCAGCAAGGATCCACTGCAGGTGGTCGGTGAGTCCAGATGGCTCCCCCAGATGACACCGCTGGGTGGCAACCTAATTATTTTTCATTAAGTTTTAATTACAGAACATTTCAAAAGTGTGCAAAATTAAAGAGAGTCATATAATGAACCTCATGTGTCCGAGACTCAACTTCAACAAGGATCAACCAATGCCCAATCGTGTTTTATCCATATCTCCACACACTTCCCCCTCCTTCAGGATTATTTCAAAGCTAATCCTAGATTTAATAATTCTAGATTTAATAATTTTATTCACTACAATTTCAGTATGTATGTTTAAAAGATAATAATATCATTTTTACACCTATAAATTAATAATAATTTTATAATAACATCATTTAGTCTGTGTTCATATTATTTTTTCTGGCTCATGCATACTTTTAAAGTTCGGCTGAATCAGATCCCACTAGGTCTCATAAACTGCAGTTGCATGCTAGCAGGTGGTAGTTGATGTGTCTCTACAGTCCTTTAATCTATGGGCTCCTTCTCTCCATTTTTTCTCTTGCAGTATACCTGTTGGAAAAACGTTGTTTGCCTGATAGAGTTTTCCACAGTCTGGCTGATTCCATCCCCGTGGTGCCATTGAACACATTCCTCAGTGCTCCATTTTTTCCTGTAAACTGGTAGCTAGATCTAGAAGCGTGATCAGATTTAGTTAATTGTTGGGTGTCCCTGCTGTTGTTGTTTCGTAAGATTTCCAAAAGGAGTCTCATAATGCCTGGTGTCTCTTTTTTGGAGACGTTAACAGCCATTGGTGAGCATTGTACAGATAATGCATTCTCAGTGGGGACAATATCACCCCCACAAGAAGAAGAGCATTGGTCATCAGGGGGCAAAAAAGATCTTAATCTTTTAATGTATAAATCATATGTATATATACACACAGTGTGTAAACAGATATGTAGCATATCTGTGGTATTAAAATGTCATGGTGTAGGTGATTAGAAATCAAATGCCTAAAAAGTTGAGAAACGCCATTCAGATCTGCTAACTCATTAAAGGTTGCACACACCCCTGAATGAACAGATGACGCCATGCCAGGGCATCGGCAGGCAGGACAATCATGGATCTAAGTGCCATGGTGAAATAACTCCTATGTTATCATTAATTCAGTAACAAGATGTTTGTATACATGGTAAGTACCCGGAAGTGATAAGCAAACTTCATTGGTGGCAGTGATTTATTCACATTTTTATCCAAAAGCTGAATGAGTTTTTTCTTCTTTCATTAACTCTCTGGAATCCATTGACATCAGCAGCGTGGGATTGACAGGTGTCCAGGTTGCCACTGTGGTCCCTCGTTCTCTCCCTCATGCCCCTCTGGCCAGGCACGTTCTCGGTCCTCAGAGGACAAACTTCCTGACCGAGCCAGCAATGGTCAGGAGTTTGCTGCGCCCTTTCCCCAACTCCCTTACTCAGGGCGCAGGCCTCAGGCACAGGGTACAGCCCTCCCCTTGCCACCACACCTCCCAACAGAGAAACTTTGGAGGAACATCGCTGTCTGTTCCCTGCTCCTTTGCCATGCCGAGCGAGCCAGAGGTGGCCAGATGTGAGTGGTGTGCAGGAGGGACAGTGCAGGATGTTGGGGGGGTTGTGCAAGGCCCATACCTCCTGGCTGTAGGGCAGGAGTTGAGGGGTCCAGGAGGAAAGGAGGGCTGGGCACAATGAGGAACCAAGGTCAGAGAAATGAGCGTCATCCCTTAGGATTCTCGATGGACATGCCCATCCCCACAGGGCTGCAATGATCTATAAATTACAACGCCCTTTTATTCATGTTACCCAGCTCTTAACCTTCATGCTGTGAGCTAGGCATTGTCACTGTCCCCATTGTACAGACAAAAAAAAAGTTGAGGGACAGAAGTTAAACAACCTGTCCCAAATCACACAGACAGTTAGTGGTGATTTTTAAATTCTCTGTTAATTCCTCAAACAGCCCCATTTTACAGAGGAGGAAACTGAGCTCAGAGTGAGCAAACAGGGAGCTGGGATTTCACTTTGCCCTCTGGCTCCCTAGCTTTTGCACCTTGAGGGAAGCTACAGGCCCCTGGTCCTTCCAAAGACCCTGCTCTTGGTACTGTGTGCCACTCACTGCCTCTTGCACGGCAAGCTGCAAATGTCCCCTTCTCAACCAGTCTCTTTTTTTTTTTTTGAGATGGAGTCTCGCTCTGTCACCCAGGCTGGAGTGCAGTGGCCGCATCTCAGCTCACTGCAAGCTCCGTCTCCCGGGTTTACGCCATTCTCCTGCCTCAGCCTCCTGAGTAGCCGGGACTACGGGCGCCCGCCACCTCACCCGGCTAGTTTTTTTTTTTTTGTTTTTTTGTTTTTTTGTTTTTTTGTTTTAGTAGAGACAGGGTTTCACTGTGTTAGCCAGGATGGTCTGGAGCTCCTGACCTCGTGATCCGCCCGTCTCGGCCTCCCAAAGTGCTGGGATTACAGGCTTGAGTCACTGTGCCTGGCACTCAACCAGTCTTTAATCTGACTAGGGAGAGTGAAGGACAAGGGCCTAGAGTTGAGAGTTGGGCTTAAAATGATGCAAGTATACCCAATAATCATCTCAGGGGAGGAGGCCAGGCTGAATCAAGCAGGACCACCAGGTCTGCAAGGCTGAACTCTTTCCTCTCCTTCCTTTATCAGCACAACCCTGACGACCACCCTCCACAGACCCGGACCTGCTCCTCTCCCATCCCCACTGCCCTATCCTCCTACCTCTCACACCCTTGCTCAAGTGCCCTGAGGTGGAGGTGGTGACTTCCATGATGGGAATGTTTGCTGAATTTCATCAGTTTTGTTTTATGGCAGCTGTAAAACCAGACAACAATCGCTAACAGGTTGAGCTGCCTTGTGTCTCTTGACCACTCCTGATCTGTGATGATAAAACTTGCCGGGAAAGACCCCAGGGGCGCCGGCTTCCCTGCTGCTGTGTGTGTGGCCAGTCCCTCGCACCTTGGAGGCAGCCAGTCTCTGTTCTAAGCTGGCTCAGTGACACCTAAGGAAGGGGTAGGTTCTGTTCTGATGGTTACCGTGCACTCTGACTCTGGCTGGATTAGGCTACATCTTTGTTGGGCTTTAAGCTAGAAAATTCTCTATGGAAACTGGGCTACACCGTTTCTTGTAATTGAATCAAAGGCTGACATGGGATAAAAGTGGCCAAATGTGGTGTTCTCAGCTAAAGGAAGAAAATTATGCCAGGGGCATGTTTGGGTCTAAGAATTCCTTACTCCTGGTAGAATTGTGCTTATTTTATGTCAGGGACTCTCCTAGGGACAAGGACACTAAAGAAGCAAGGCAGACAAAGGCCCTGCGTTACATTCTAGAAGATTCCATGTCAAAGTGAGACATACTTTGGGCATGGGCTATGAAGTAGGACTTCTTAGTGTATTTCCTTTAAATTGCGTGCTTCCCAGTGAGTGAAACAGCTGTTCCTGCCCCGTTCGAGAAGTGTGCTGAAGTAGGGAAGGCCAGGCTTTGCAGATGGGCAGACCTGTGTTCTGCTGGCCCTACCACTCTTCAGCTGTGTGACTTAGGCAACTTCCTTAACTGCTCCGTGGTATCTTTTCCTACCTGTAAATTGGGGATAATGCCACTCTAATAGCAGGATTGCTATGAGGTCGAATGGGAGGACATAGGTAAGGAGCTCAGCCTGGGACCTGGCACACAGCACCCAGTAGGCGTACCATAACTGATCATTATTATTCTTTTGCTACTTGACAGACCTATTTTTTTTCTGCTGATTTGAAATGAGTGGCAGGGTTTTGAAGGAATGTCCATTAGATTAACGGGGTTGGAAAATTTGGAGAGCTGGGAGTTTTCCTTTTTCAATGATAGGGTAAAATCTGGAACTTGAGGAGTTACGTTGACCCATCAGGTAACGATTCAGCCTACCATCCAGGGTACAGCTTCAGCCAGGGAGGGCAGGGACGGTGATCATGGGGATGCCTGGCTCTCCTCACTTTTGCCAGCACTTCTACTCCATCACACTCCTCTCCTCTGATCCCAACATGGTCCTGGAATTTTTTCCCATGCAGTTCAATCAATCAGTCTTGCCTGAGGGCTGAAGCTGTCCGCCACCTCTAACCTGGATTATCAGAGTGGCAAGAAATCCGCTAGTTCTTTTTCATTTTTAAGTACTATGTTTTAAAGTGCAGCTTCACAGAGTCCTGGAATTTAAACAATGTGAACATTTCACGGGACTGTGAGGTGTACATAAAATTATGTGTTGCGTATCAGTAGGCATTTGCATTTATACAACTATTCTTGCATGGATAGCCACTTCCCTACACCTATTTTTATATGATTACCTTAATAGTAGACCCCAAACCACTCTCCAACTCTCCTTTAACCCAATATTCAGAAGGGATATGTTACTTATACAAGATTAGAATTTATTGATTTTATGCATGACTTTTTCTAAGCTTTGCTGGTCATGCTGTTTAATAACTTCACTGTTATGTTTTTTGTTTTGTTTGCTTTTAAATTAACCCAGGAAGGCCAATGATTTCTCAAATACAAGCAATTTCAACTAGTTTCAGCCTGTAAACAATTACCATGATGTACTAAGTGGAATAGTTCTTACCAGGACACAGTATGAACAGCATGCTATAAATTCTTCAGACCTCAGCAGGTCATATAATCATGGAACCTTGGAGACTCTCGATCCATCTTAACCTTCCTGCCTGCAAAAGACTGGTCAGATTGGCTATGTCTCTTACTTTCTCAAGAATCTTTCATTGCTCCTATTCTTTGTAATTTAAAGTTCAAGCTTGGCATATGCTGTGATTTGAATGTTTTTGTCCCCTTCAAAAATTCATGTCCTGAAAACTTAATCCCCAATGCAACAGTGTTGTGTGGTGGGCCTTTTGGGGAGATGGCCACGCCGTAAGGGCTCTGCCTTCATGAAGGAATTAGTGCTGTTATAAAAGAACTTGCGGGCACGGGTCACTCTCTTTGCTCTTCTGCCATGTGAGGACACAGCATTAGTCCCTCTAGCTCTTCCACCTCCACCATGTGAGGATGAAGGAAGAAGGTCCTCACCAGAAGCCTCTGCCTTGATCTTGAACTTGCCAGCCTCCAGAACTATGAGAAGTGTGTTTCTGTTCTTTATAAATCACCCAGTCTCAGATATTTTGTTATAGCAGCACAGACTATGACAGTGTGCCAAGGCTCATCAGAATCTGCCTTCCATCCACCTTCTCAGCCTCCTCTTTTGATCCTCTTTTCCCAGGCTGATACTCACATCTCCTGACTGCTCTGGCCGAGAATCTGCTACACTCTTTGTGCTTTGGTGTCCTTGTGTCTTGTGCCTCAGCCCGGAATGCCCTTCTTTCTTTCTCACCTGCAGTGAACTCCTGCTCACCCTTCAAGATCAATGGAACACATAGCTTTTTCTCTGAAGCCTTTCCCGACCAGCCCTGGGCACAGTTAGTTGTTCCCTTCCTGGAGGTCCCAGTAGGATCTAGAGTCACTGCCTTCTCCTGGAAAGACCTTTCACATGGTGCCAGAGATGGTAGTCAACATGCTTGAATCCGGAAAGATTTTGCCAACCTCTAGTACTGCACTAATGCATTTAACTAACACAGATATGGAGACACTGTGTTCATGCCAGAGTATCTGTTATATCCAAATAAGGATGGCTAAGTCAATGGATCCTCCATCAGAATAATATTGTTAGAATTATACCAATGCTGCCAATCATCTTCCCTGATTTTATTAAACAAATCCAAATGTTATTTTCTTATTCTCATGATTTTTTTTTTTTTTTTGAGACAGAGTCTCGCTCTGTCACCCAGGTTGGAGTGCAGTGGCGCGATGTCCACTCACTGCAAGCTCCGCACCCCCGGTTCACGCCATTCTCCTGCCTCAGCCTCCTGTGGAGCTGGGACTACAGGCGCCCGCCACCGTGCCTGGCTAATTTTTTGTATTTTTTAGTAGAGACGGGGTTTCACAGTGTTAGCCAGGATGGTCTTGATCTCCTGACCTTGTGATCCCAAAGTGCTGGGATTACACTCATGATTTTTTAAAGGTGGACTTTTAAAAAAACTTTCACTTAAAGGGTAGGGATGAGAAGAGGGGTGGAGAATGTTTTAGGAGAGTGTTGGAATTGCAGGACATGGGTAACTGCCCTAGTCTTCCACAAAGATGCTGTGGCAAAGAGTGGACATGAAGCCTTCAGGTCATATACTAGATTTGTTCAATGTTGCTATATTTAGATAACTTTTTGAGAAAGCAACTGTGGCAAATATTATTGGTTGCCTCCTGACAGTTATTCTCCCTTCTCATTTTCTCATAGAATCCCAATTTTCAGAAAGAGGAGCTGGCAATGTGCTCAACCCAGAGGATCAGCTGTAATTTATCTAAATAAATCATGGCAACCACTGTGTGCCAGTGATCACCCTAGGCATGGGGAGGTGAATCACTTCTGGCCAATATAATCTAAGTGAAGTACACTGGGCAGGGAAGGGGCTTTGGCAACAATTCTCCCTACATGATGAGAAAGGAGATTGGTCAAACTTTGGGTGTTGTCATGTGAATAACCAATGCTTAGAGCCCCAGTGGTGATTCTGTGATCAAGGTGGGGAGCAGCTCCCATCCTCTGAGGTTGGAAAAATGGGAAAATTGGACCTGAGTCTTTGAAAAAAGTCATGATGGAACTAAGCCTGGGCCACCCGCTCTAGGACAGGACTTCTTGTTAATAAATAAAAATATGTCTTTTTGTTTTAGGCCACTGATAGGTGAATTTTCTGCTGCTTGCAACCAGACGCCTTCCAACTAAATAAGTGGCTAAAGTTTTGGGGAGATTGCTATGGTTTGAATGTGTCTCCCAGATTTCAAGTGTTGGTAACTTAATCTCCAAATTCATATGTTGATGCTTTTTGGAGGTGGGGCCTTTGAGGATGTAATTAAAATTAGGTAAGGTCATCTGGGCAGGACCTCCATGACTTATAAAGTCATAGCTTTATAAGAAGAGAAAAAGAGATCCTCCACCATGGGATGATTCAGCAAGAAGGGCCTCACCAGATGCCAGCACCTTGATATAGGACTTCCCAGCTCCAGAACTGTAAAAGTTACCTGACCTGTAACATTCTGTTATAGCAGCAGAAAATTGACCAAGACGGTAATCCGGGTGCAGGTGGGAGATTCTTTGAAAAAGAATTAAAGATATTGGTGATCTCAGATCTACACCAATGTACTGAGTCCAGAAAGAGAGGACATTTGCATGTAGACTCCTAGAAGAGAGATAGCCTTGATGAAAGGAATCCAAGTGGTGAGGTGAGACATGTGGCTCTTTGGGAACTGGGGGATATTAAGGAGTATATGACTCAGTAGGAATCTTAACAGTTGCCTGAATGATTGAAAAGGACTCAGGGTGGGAAGGTTTTTTGGACTCTCAGTGATCCCACATTCAAAATCCCTAAATAGTACCTGTGACATTTACAAGACATGTCTGAGTGAAGAGAGCAGCCTCCTTGCAGGAGAAGGGTGGGGGTGGCAGGTCAGGGTGGGAGCAAAGGGAGGGATGTTGCTGGGCTAGTGTGAGCTATGCCAGAGGAAATGGATGAAGAACTGAAGGCACAGCGTAATGCATTAAAATAATTATGGGAAACCGAAGTTGGCAGTAAGAACCATCAACAATTGTGCGGTTCCCAGGGGGACTATGAGGAATAATGTTGTATAAATGAGAATTTGTATCATATGTGTAGAGTGTGTGTGTGTGTGTGTGTGTGTTTGTAAACAAGAGCTGGGAATGCCATTCAGGCTGTATCACTGTAACGTGAATTGGAGACCTCTCCTAGTTTGGGGAGTTATATATTTGGAATTTTTACTTGGACAGGGAAAAAGTCCCCGGGGGTTGGTGGTGATGTCCCAAATAGTCTACTCAGCTCCATCAGGAAATGTTTCCCAGTCAAGCCTCTCCCATCTGGCCCAGACTGGGATGCAGGAGTCACAGCTTCTTTATACCTTATCTTACACCCAGCCCCTGTATTTATATGTTTATATGTTGTCTCTGTAAAATGCTGTCAGCCCTTCAAGTGCATGAGCTTTGAGAATATAATCTCTAACACAGTACAGGAGCACCTACTTAGCAGTCAGTAAGCACTGCCAGAATGAACAAGAACCACAGTAAATGTAACACCCATTGCAAGAATAGATAGAAGTATGGAAGGTTGACTTTGAAATCCTTTATAACATTGGTGCCTTGGTTAGGGATGTAAGTAAAATGCCTCTAATGTGTCTCTTGAGTTGATGTTTGCATTATTGGATTGTGGTTGTGGGCACAGTGGAAGAAATGTGTTTTTACCTCCCTTTAGGCCACTTCCCCAGGGACAGTTGCCTGGATCAATCTTGGCTACTCAGGTTGCTGATGGAGGGTTTCTGTCACTTGATCATCACATCAGCTAAGGGTTAAATAGTATATATAAGGTAAGACAAAACAAAACAAAGCAAAATTTAAAAACCCACATCACATTTGTTTTGGACCTCCGCAAGATCTGCATGTATTATTAGGAGGTTTTCGTGCACTTTTAGATCTCTGATAGGAAAAGGGTGCCCTTTTGGTCTCCTGCCCTGACTAAACGTAATTGGCTGCAGACATCTGCCACACAGATGTCCTGCCTCCACTTAGGAAGGGAGAGTGACACTCTGGGAGGGTGGGAGAGCTCTCACGGGAATTTTTTCCCTTTCTTTATCTAAAACAAGGTTCCCTGCCTCTCTGCTTCCAACTGTGGACTCCAGATACAGAAATGGAATGGCAGTTAAAGGACCCGCACAGGTACCTCCCTGCATGTGCATTGAGGGAAAAATTAAAAGATGCAAAAAAAAAAAAAAAAAGAAGAAGACATGGACAGAAGACAAGGACTGAAATGCTTATCTCCCTGATCTCATACAAGATGAAATTTCTCCAACAAGCAATGCACTGATTTTTTTTTCTACCAACAGATAAGATAAACCAGATTCATGTTTTGCAACTACTTCATGGCAAGACTTACGGGGCTGACTGCAGTTGACACATACCAATAGGGGGAGAAATCTGAAGACACGTTCTGTGCAGTGGTGGTACCCAGGGGCTCTGGCCAGAGGCAGTCACAGGAAGATGCCTAGGGGCCCGTGGAGTGATCTGCCCTGCATTGTCACCTGACAGCTGGTGTGCAAAGGAGATAACACTGTTTTCAATGTGTTTGTAACCTTGCATTAAAAAATTGGAGAGATGTCACTTTCTTCTCACCCTCTCCCAGACCAATCATCTGTCATGAATTCAATATGAGGCAAAAGTGAGGTGATCACAGGGACAAACTACTGATAGACCATTTGGGAGAGGAATCTACCCAGTTTGTATCCATCGGACTATCCCAGGTGGGGGAGCTGACTGGAGAGGGAGCCAGCATTTGTTAACTGTAATCTCTGAGCTAGGGTCGCAATTACATCTTCTGCATCTTTGTGTGCATAGTACCAAGCACAGAATTATCCAGAGTAGACACTCAACAATTGTTTGTTGGAAGAGTCATTGTTGCTTTTGCTTCCAAGCCCCTCACAAATTTCCACACAGTGCAGTTGAGCTCGCACAGTCAGTGAACAGCTTATATCTGATGAATAGGGGCTGATAGTCCGAGGAAGCCTGCCTCCTTGCAGAGAAAGTTTGAGGTGGGTTACTGAGACAGGCTGGATTCATGGGGAGAATTGTCTCATGATCCAAGATAGCCAGGAAGCAAAGCGGGTATTCCTCTGAATTTTGTAGGCCAGGTGTGTCATGTGTCTGAAATTTCAACCCCTTTATCTCTATACCCATCATTTTGGTAAAACTATGTGTCCAATCTGAAATTCACCAACAGGACAGGGCCTAGAACTGAAGTCCCAAGAGGAAAACCAGGCAAAGCTGAGACACAAACCTGAACTTTTGAACTTGTCAATCTACTGAGTCAACCAACTCTGGGTCTCCCATGTCTGGACTTCTTCATGGGTGATAACCTATCTTCCCTGTCTTCCTTGTTGTTTTTGCCACAAGGTGTTCTGGTTCTTGTAACCAAACGCATCCCATCTGACTCATTGGGCACCTGACTCCAGGTGTGTAAAACAGGCCCAGACAGCTTGTCTTTGCCTCCATTGGCGTGTGGTGGACAATTGTAAATTTCCTTGTAATGTGTATTAGTCCGTTCTTACACTGTTACAAAGAACTGCTCAAGACTGGATAATTTGTAAAGGAAAGAGGTTTAATTGGCTAACAGTTCTGCACAGCTTCGGAAACCTCAGGAAACTTATAATCATAGCAGAAGGGAAAGGAGAAGCAGGCACCTTCTTCATAGGGCGGCAGGACAGAGTGAGAACAAGCAGGGGAAAATGCCAGATGCTTATAAAACAACAGATCTCATGAGAACTCACTTATTATCATGAGGGCAGCATGGTGGTAACCACTCCCATGATTCAATTACCTCCCACAGGGTCCCTCCCACGACACATGGGGATTATGAGAACTACAATTCAAGATGAGATTTGGGTGGGGACACAACCAAATGATATCATAAGGCATTTTCTCCAATCAAATATCCTGGAAACCCCATGTTTATGGTATTCCATTATGGCAGTCTGAACGGAGTAAGGCAGCTACTACCAAAGGACAGAAAATCACAAGTGCTGGAGAGGACGTGGAGAAACTGGGATCCTTCTGCACTGTTGATGGCAATGTCATACACAGCCTCTGTGGCAAACAATATGGTGCTTCCACAAAAAATTCAACATAGAATTATCATGGGATCCGACAGCTCCACTTTTGAGTATACACTCACAAGAACTGAAAGCAGGGATTCAAACAGGTACCCGTACATCTGTGTTCATAGCAGCATTGCTCATGATAGACAACAGCTGGAAGCCACACGAGTGTCCATTGACAGATGAAAGAGTAAACCAAATGTGGTCCATATGTATAATGGGATATTATTTAGCCCTAAAAAGGAGGGAAATCTCGTCCCATGATACAACATGGATGAACCTTGAGGATGTTATGCTAAGTGAAATAATCCAGACACAAAAAGACAAACACTGTACGATTCCACTTACATGAGGTTCCTAGAGTAGACAACTTCACAGAGACTGAAGTAGAATGGTGGCTGAGGGGAGGAAGGAGTGGGGAGTTGGTGTTCAATGGGTACAGAGCGTCAATTTTGCAAGACATGAAGCTTTCTGGATATGGTGTATGCAATTTAAATATATTTAATATGATTGGACTGTAAATTCAAGTGGTTAAGATGGTAAATTTTATGTGTATTCTACTGCAACTTAAAAATGAGGTTATTAACAATTTTATTTTAATTTTCAAGAGAAAAATGGAAGAAACAAAAGATGGGTACATCAAATGTTTCTGCGTGATCATGAACAACGCAAAAAATCTGTAAAAAGGTAAATTTTCCCTAAGCAAAATAGAATGTTTGTGTGCTGAGATGGCGTGAGGACATTTAAACGCAGCTCAATAGCTGAGTCTGTGTTGGACATGTGGGGCTGAGTCTTAGGCAAGAGTCCAGGGCAGGAGGCACAGAGCTGAACTCCACAAGAGCTGTGAGAATCGCTCAGGGGGTCATGGAGGGCAGTGGTCCTCACCCAGGGCACGTTTGGCAATGTCTGAGACACTACTGCCTGTCACAATCGGGGGAGGGAGAATGCTACCGGCACCCAGTGGGGAGTTCAGGGATGACTAAACATCCCACAGTGCACAGGACAGTCCCCACGACTAATGCCCCAAATGTCAGCAGTGCCGACTTGAGACCCGCAGCCTGGATGTTCTGTGCCAGGTGCCCGCACTGCTCCTGGGCTGCTGACTTCCGTCGAGTTCCCCTGTGCCCGCACTGCTCCTGGGCTGCTGACTTCCGCCGAGTTCCCCTGTGCTCTGCACGGCCTGTTCCCTCTGCAACCCTTCCTCTCTGGGGTGAAAACGAAGGAGCGCGCTTGTGCAGTTAGGAAGGAGAAGACAAAACAAGGCTTTGTGAACCTGTTGTGACAATGCACTTTTACATATGGTGCTATGGTTTCTGGCGTGTACTATCACAGGCCTCAGTATACAGTCAGGTGTATCTCTGTCATAAATAAGATAGCACCAGTACGATAGTAGCTAGCCCCATGCAAGCACTAGAGATGTGTCTGGAGCAACGGAGGAGCTAAGTTCTCAATTTCATTTCATAGCAGTTAATTTGAATAACAACTGGTGGCCAGCAACTACTGTACTGGACTTTGCAGGACTAGCATGAGAGAAGAGGAGGGCCAAGGAGCGTAGGTCATTCTATGAGAGGAGATCACTGACAATCTGTCACACCTAAGAGGACCATCTGCAGGTTACCATTGAGCCAGGCGGGTCACAGGGTTTCTGCCTCTATTTCCCCTCGTTGTCCACTGCGCCTGTTTCCACAAGGGCCCCAAACAGAAGTTACTAAGTATCGGAGGAGCTCCCTCCCTGTCTTCCTCCCTCCTCCCTCCCTTTTTCCCCGGCAGCCAGCTGTGTGCCAGGCATCTTCTTAGACACAGGAGCTCCGAGAGGATTAAGACATGGTCATCACCCCCTTATGTGGAGTGGTTTGCTCTGGGCCGTGGGGAGAAGTGAAAGCTCATTTATTTCCTTGCTGGGCAAGTGGGGCAGAGCCCAGTGAGATGACCTCTGATTACTGCTGCTGCAGCTCCCTCCAGCCATAATTTAGGCAGCTGATAATGAGGGCTTTGTTTGCGGCTGGAAGGAGGGAAGGAAGAGTTTGACAGACAAAGGCCCAGGAGAGACAAAGACTTCAGGCAGGGAAATGGAGGCCAGGGTTTGAGTCTATACCACAACCAATTTCAGACACCACGTTTGATCTACACACGGGAAAGAGGCGTGGGCCAGTGGAGAAGGCGCTCACTGTCAAGTCCAGGCCAAACTGGCAGCTTGGGACACTCAGTGGTAGAGGGGCCCTGCCCTCAGCCCCTGCACACTTCTCACCCCATCCACGCCCACCCATTCTGCCTGGAACCCTCGGGGGACGCGCCTCGCAGGGCTGTGTGCTCTTGGTGCAGCAGTGTTTCCAGGAGGTCAGATCTTGCCCTGCGCCGCAGCCTGCGGGCCGTGGATCCCAGCCTACAGCTGAGGTGGCTCCAGGGGCTGGCTTCAAGGCAGAGCCCATCTGGGAAACAGGAGTGGGGCTGGGAGAAATGGGTGCCAGGCAAGTATCGACTTTGTTCCACCCTGGGCTTCTGAGGCCTGAGGACACTGCATTAGCTTGGACTCTTACTATACTGAACAGCCACTTCCACGGAGATGACTTGTTTGCTTCAGGAAGAGTGGGACCGTGTCTGCCACCTGGGCAGTCCTTCCACAGGTATCGCGTCGCTGAGCATAGAGCAGGTGCTGTGGAGGTTCCAGGGACCTCTCAGAAGCTGGGTCCTGTTACCGGCAGGTGATCTGAGCATGGTGAGCCTGCCACCTGAAGGTGACTTGGACGTCATTGACACCGGGTTGTGAAGAGCGTCATGACTTGCCTTTGCAAGAGATTTGCTCTCCTAATCTTGTTTTGCCAGAATGCCACCTGAGTTAGCATTTCCCGCACACACGCACCCCTTCTCTTAATACACTGTGGGTGAGCTGTGAATAAGCAATGAGGAAGGAGACACCATTGGGACTAAACACTTTCCAGGATAATCTCCCGTTGGAAATTAAAGGAGGAACTTATTCCACTGCTACCCTTATTTTGCAGGATGGGCATCTGGGGTACAATATAATTTTATGCCCATTCCAGTTCAAAGCTTTTCCTCAGATTTTTTTTTTCCAAAGGAAAACTGGAAACTGTGTTTTTCTTGGTCTGGATGCCTCTCTACCCTCAGAGGACTGGCATAACTGGCAGGGCGTGAGGGGCAGCTGCAAAAGGTACAGTATTATTGCCGGTGGAGGGTGCCCAGGTTCTTGGCGTCTTGAACAAAGAATTGGACATAATGCACAAACAAAGCAAGGAAGGAATGAAGGGATTTATTAAAAATGAAAGTACACTCCACAGTGTGGGAGCCGGCCTGAGCATAGGGGCTCAAGGGCCCTGTTACAGAATTTTGGGGAGTTTAAATACCCTCTACTTGGGGTATGCCCTATGTAAATGAAGAGGATGAAGTAAAGTTACAAAGTCATCTATGGCCTATGCTCTGTGGAGAGGATATTTCCTGTCATAGCTGAAGTGTGAATCAGCCTTGTGTTTCCTGCATCCAGACCCTATTTTCCTGCCTCAGTATCACTGAGGCTGAGACTTGGCCGACAGCAGAAAACTTCTAAGTAACAATAGTAGAAGCAGGATAGAAATACATTGCTCTTACAAGCAAAACAATCTCACTTATCAGTCATAAGTACGTCCAAGGTGTGATCAGGGACACAGAATCCTATCACTTTCCTTTGTCTTCTTCCATCTGTGACTTCTGGACACAAGCTTTCCTAATGGTCTAAAATGGCTTCTGGAGCACCAGCCATCATATCCATGTCCGAGTGGCAGACGAGAGGGGACAAAAATATCTTCTTTAGGCTAAATCAGCTCTCTTAAAGCAATCTTTCTTAGCATAAGAAAGACTAGAAAATGGGTCTTGTAGCTGGGGGTGCTGCCATTCCGAAGAAAATCAGTGTTCTGACACTAAGAAAGGGAAGCTTCTCCCGTGACACCACGCCCCATTTAATACTGGAGATCATTTGTGATGCATCTTACTACTTCCATTGTACCTAGCATACCACCTGGCCAGAAATGGAGCTGGTTTGTGTTTATCAAATATTAATGAAAGCTACCCTCAAACAGCTACTTTCCGCTGTTTAGGACATTGATGGCTCATTTTGTAAAACACCTGCTGGTGCTGGGGATAGACAAACCAGGCTATTGCAGTGGACTCTAAACATGATACTACGTACCTGGGCCACCCCGAATGCTGTTCATGTGTTCATATCTCACTTTTTTTTTTCCTGTTCTTTCAGAGATTTTCTCTTTTTAGTTATCTTATTCTTCTTTGGTTTACAGAAGTAATATACAAAAATTCATTGCAAACAAGTTTCAAGCATTTCAGGACAGATAACATAGGACATGAGAGTCCTAATGATTGCATCTTCTAGAAACACCACTGCAGGGCCGGTTGCCATGGCTAATGCCTGTAATCCCAGAACTTTGGGAGGCTGACGCAGGCAGATTATCTGAGGTCAGGAGTTCAAGACCAGCTTGGCCAACATGACGAAACCCCGTCTCTACTGAAAATACAGAAGTTAGCTAGTCATGATGGCAGGCACCTGTAATCCCAGCTACTTGGGAGGCTGAGGCAGGAGAATGACTTGAACCCAGGAGGCGGAGGTTACAGTGAGCAGAGATCACACCACTGCACTCCAGCCTGGGTGACAGAGCGAGACTCCATCTCAAAAAAATAATTAAATAAAAATAAAAATGATACCAATAGGTTTCTGTCTCTTCTTCACCCATCCCCACTTTCCAAACCTGCTCAAACACATATTAACTCCTTTATCATTTTATTTCGCTAATTACCTTCATGTGTCCAAATAAATGTTTTTTCTTCTATTTGTTGATTCATCCACGTTAAACATATTCTATTTGTGTTATCCTAGATGGTTATTTAATTCTCTTTTGCCTGCCTCTCTCTCCTTAGGTCCCCAAATAGTTTGATCACCACATTTTAAAATCAAGTCAATACTTGGGATTTTTTGATGAAATAGTCCGCCATTGAGACAGTATTATATTAAGGTGATACTCCCTTTTTTGTACAGCCTCGATTTTCCCAGAGTTTTGTCACTTGCATTGTTTTCCATGAGATGATTCTCAAAATTTGCAAACAGCTCCAACAGATATATTGATCACTAATTTTTACACGAGGGCTCCATTACATCACATAGTTCACTCTTTCAGTCATTCGTTTGCTGATTTATTTAGCAAAAGTTCAAGATGCCGGAGTTTCTCCCTCTTTTTCACTTTTGTCTTCTAGTCATTCTTTTGAAGCATGCACATCTGAGGGCCACCAGCCCCACAGACTCTGTTACCACATTCCCTGAAGGCCAGAGTGGCTGGGGTCAGTGGAGAGGCCAGGCTTGCGGGGAGGTGTGGGGTGGGCATGGTCTCTGAACTGCCGGGACTCCTCTGTAAGGACAGTTTTGTGGGCTCTCTTCATGGGCACCTCATGCACTGTTGGTGAATTTCTGGGGGAAGGCATCATCTGCCCTGTGGCTGTTCAGAGCTGACCTGGCTTCTCTTTGGTCTCTCAGTTGTTCTGTACAATTCAAGGCTGGCTTCTTGGATGCATGACGTGCCCAGTTGCAAGAGGCCCCACACCCAGAAGAGCCCTGTGCTTGGTTTAATGCTCTGTTGTTGCTGTCTTGAAATCTTCATAATCGCATCTCTGAGATTTTTGTAAGCCTGGTGGGACAGTACAGCAGCACCTGAGCAATACGCACGTCCCCGGTCCTGGCCACCCCCTTCACACATGGCGCTCGGGATGCCCTCTGAGCACAGAATTCTAGTGGACCCGGGAAGCACAGGAGTCCAGGAAACCTGAGCAGATACAAGGTAAAAGCACATCACATCCAAGACTCAGTATGTGGGGCACTGATAGCCCCCAAATTCTAGACTATCCCCCTTGAAGCAGGACTTGCTTGCAGAAAGAAAGTAGAGCTGTTCTAAGAAGAACAAACAGCCAGAGAAACCTGCCACATTCCTTCTTGTATTATCCAACCACTTATGCTGGGGAAAAAGTCATAGAAGGAAAGGGAGAAACAAGATAACTATGGTTCCTTCTCCCTTCAGTGTTTCCTTTCCCCACCAGTAAGCCCAAGGTACAGGGTGTTGGTAGAATGTATGCATGTCAAGAAGCGAAATAAAAACGGCTGAGTGCAGCCGGGTGCGGTGGCTCATGCCTGCAATCGCCACTTTGGGAGGTTGAGGCGGGTGGATCACGAGGTCAGGAGATCAAGACCAGCCTGGCCAGCATGTTGAAACCCTGTCTCTACTAAAAATACAAAAACTTAGCTGGGCTTGATGGCACGCACCTGTAATCCCAGCAAATCTGGAGGCTAAGGCAAAGAATCGCTTGAATCCAGGAGGCAGAGGTTGCAGTGAGCAGAGATTGCACCACTGCACTCCAGCCAGGGAGACAGAGTACGACTCTGTCTCAAAAAACAAACAGACAAACAAACAGCTGAGTGCAGTGTTTCTGTTGTCTGGTAAGCCTGGAATACACACACTAACAAGTATTAGCTACAAAATAGGGAGTGTGTCCTTTCAATGATTCCTCAGACAAGTTAAAAGCTTTTACATATGCATTTAAAACTGTCAAGGCACATTGTAAAGATGGACAGAAAAAAATCATGCTAATGATTTACATTTTTAACTTTTATTTACTTAGAAGAACCAAAAAGGACAAACAAAAAGCACCGAGTCAGGTAAACAGAAAGACCACAGGAAAGGGGAATAAATTTTATATTTTAGTGCTTTTAATGTCACTCTTTTTTTTCTCTGCTCTTTTGATAAGGGGCCCCACATTTTTAATTTGTAGCAGGCTCCAGGAGTGATGTCGCTTTCCCAAATCTTTCTTTTGACTCAATCAGGAGGAACTGTTTAGGTTACACATGTCTCTCCAGGTGCTGAGGAAATAAGGTAGAAGCAAAGTTTCGATCAGAATCCCTGTCTCTGAGGAATTAATATGACTGGAGAAGCTGGATTTATACACAGACTAGACAAATCCAAGACTGTATAAAATCTAAAGAAAGCTATCTGAAGATGCCCGTAACAGAATAAAGAAGAGAGAATGTATTGCTTGCTTAAAAACAGCCACCATAAATGAAAAACTATTCTGAGATAGGCCTTATGAGACAGGAGGCAGGAGTATCCCCTCACTCTACTATGCTGATGTTTTCTGAACCCCAAATGGGGACACTGAGGGTGACTCGTCACCCAGCAAAGGAACATAATGTTGAAACGTTTGGCTATTCTCTGAATAATGAGGCTTTGTGTTCTAGAGCTCCTTCCTTTCTCCACTGCCCATTTCAGATTTGGACCTGGTACTTCCTACTTAAAACACCTGCTTGTGTTCCCTGACGCCCACAGGGCTGTCTAGCGCCTGAGTCACTGCTGTAATTAGCGACACACACGGTAAGCTGAGCAGCCAGCCGGTCCCTTTGCCTGGTTGGAAAAGGGACAGCTTTTTGGCAAGAATAGATCACCCAGAACATCCAGAACTAAATATCCTCTGGTTCCTATTAGCCCTGGGCTTCTTGCAACACTGATTAAACCACTGTTTTGTCTTCTGAGCCATTAATATGCTGAGGCCACAGTCCCCAGGTGGGGGGAGGAAGGATAGTGCAGAAAAGAACGGTAATTCACTCCCTCAATCAATAGGTGCCTGTACGAGGAGGCAGAGCCCAGGGCACACATGCACACACACAACAGCCAGATTTCTGCCCTCAAAGGCAGCAGATTTCAGGGGCATAGCCAAGGGATTTTGCAAAAACAAAACAAACAAAAAAAAAAAAAACAAAAAAAAACCAACAACAACAACAAACCAACCAAGCGAACAAACAAAAAACACAAGAAAAACCCATGGTGCTATTTTGTGGAGAAGTGACCCTCTCTGTTCCCACCGTTTAAATCCTGCTCCAGCATTAGATCATAAATGATCGAGTGAACAAGCCCACTCTTTCACTCGATCATTTATTTGCTTACTGATTTATTTAGCAAACACTCAAGATGCCTGAGTTTCTTTCTCTTTTTCACTTTTGTCTTCTAGTCATTCTTCTGAAGCATGCACACCTGGAGGTCACCAGCCCCACAGACAGGCCACAGACTCTATTACCACATTCCCTGAAGGTCGGGATGGCCTGGGTCAGTGGAGAGTCCAGGCTTACGGGGATGTGTGGGATGAGCATGGTCTCTGAACTGCTGTGACTGCTTTGTAGGACAGTTTTGTGGGCTTTTGAAGGCAGCGGATTTCTGGAGCGTGGCCAAGGGAATTTGCGAAAAAACAAAAATCCACGGGTACCATTTTGTGAAGTGACCTTTGCTGCTTCCACCGTTTAAATTCTGCTACCGTGGGAGAGTATCAAACCATTCACTGCAGAGATGTGACTGGTGTATTTCCTACCACCAGGGAGGGAGTGGCACCCAACAATGCATGCATATCTCCTTACCATCCCTCTAACGCCCCCTTTCTGTCTAAAAGACATATTCACACACGCGTGAGTGGAAGCAGTGTTACTGTAGGAATTGCTCTGGAAACTGCTCTAATGTATTGTTCTTTTAAGTAACATTTTGATAACAGTGGTTAATATTATTAGTTACTGTCATTACTGGCTAACTAACCCTCCAACCCCATGGAACACTATGGGGTCACACTCCAGGCAGAGGACGGTGAGTGCGGTTTCGTGCTTTGGGGCCCTCATTCTCCACTGCAACCACAGAAATGAGATTTTCACTTGTAGCAAAAAGGAAATAGGGTCAGGACATAAACCAATTTTTCTGAAAATCTTTCTTTCAATTAATAAATACTACTAATAAACATCTAAGAAAAAGGTTTGAAGTTCACAGAAAAGAATGCTCCCACAAACAAAATTCTAAAATACTCATAATCTCACGACTCAGAAGTACTTACCATTATGATTTTACCCTTAACTTTATTATACAAATTTTAAACATCCCAAAAAGCTGAAAGAAAATGACAAACATTGATATTTGTACCCCATGGATTCAATAATTGTTAACAATTTGCCTTATTTCTTTATCTTGCTTGACAATTTTCATTTTAGTTTATGATCTCTTATATTTTTCTCTTTGCATATAAATCCTTCCCTTCCCATCAAATTGAGTTCATAAGTGCCGGTCAACACACAACATCATCTTTCCTATTTTCTTCTTCTTCTTTTTTTTTTTTTGAGACAGAGTCTCACTCGGTCGCCCAGGCTGGAGTGCAGTGGTGCGATCTCGGCTCACTGCAAGCTCCACCTCCCGGGTTCACGCTGTTGTCCTGCCTCAGCCTCCTGAGTAGCTGCGACTACAGGTGCCCGCCACCACTCCTGGCTAATTTTTTATATTTTTAGTAGAGACGGGGTTTCACCGTGTTAGCCAGGATGCTCTCGATCTCCTGACCTCATGATCCACCCGCCTCAGCCTCCCAAAGTGCTGGGATCCTGTCTTCATTTTTTCAGTGTATGCTTGGGTGGTAAGAATGCTCACATTGTTGTGCAACCATCACCACTTCCATCTCCAGAACTCTTTTCATTGTGCAAAAATGAAACTTCATACCCAGTAAACAGTAACTCCTCATTCTCTTCCCTCCTCCTAGCTTCGAATAACTGCCCTTCTACTTTCCATCTCTATGAGCTTGACCACTCTAGGAACCTCATTTGAGTGCAATCACACAATATTTATCTTTTTGTATCTGTGTTATTTCTCCCAGCATAATATCCTCCAGGCTCACATAATTGTTGCAAATGATGGGATTTCTTTCCTTTCTAAGGCTGAGTGATATTCTACTGTATGTGTATACCCATTTTGTTTGTCCATTCGTCTTTTGATGAACACTTGAGTTGCTTCCACCTTTTGTCTATTGTGAATAATACCACTAAGAACGTGGTGTACAAATATGTCAAGACCCTACCTTCAATTCTTGTAGGTATATGTCCAGAAGTGGCATTGCTGGATCATATGGTAATTTCATGTTTAATTTTCTGAGGAATGCTATACTATATTCCACAGTGGCTGCATCATATTACATTGCCATGAACAGTGCACAAGGGTTTCAGTTTCTCCACATTCTTGCCAACAGTTAATACCTGTTTTTCTTATGGTAGCCACTCTAATGGCTTTGAAGTGGTATTTCATGGTGGTTTAGATTTGCATTTCCCTAATGATTAGTGATGTTGAGCATCTTTTCATGTGTTTGTAAGCCGTTTGTACATCTTCTTTAGAGAAATGTCTATTCAAGTCCTTTGCCCATTTTATATTTATTTATTATTTTCTTACATGTCTTTAATGTTTTAAAAGGTCGTATTCATTTACGGTGTACAATGTATTTTGATATATGTATATATTATGGAATGACTAAATCAATCTAATTAACATAGCCATGGCTCCAAATACTTATTTTTTTGTGTGGTGAGAACATATAAAACCTACTCTCTTAGCAATTTTCGAATATATAGTGCATTATTGTTATCCATAGTCACCGTGTTGTGCAATAGATCTCCAAAATTCATTCCGTCTACCTAACTGAAACTTTGAACCCTTTGACCTATATCTCCCCATTGCCTTCACCCCCACCTCTGGTAAACACTATTCTAATCTCTACATCTCTGAGTTCATCTTTTTTACACTCCACATATAAGTGAGATCATGCAGTATTTGTCTTTCTGTGCCTGGCATATTTCACTTAGCATAATGTCCTCCAGGTTCATCCATGTTGTTGCAAATGGCAGTATCTTCTTTTTTTAAAGGCTGAATACAATATTCCATTGTATGCATATATACAACAATTTCTTTGTCCATTCATCCATCAATGGACACATATCTTGCCTATTGTATATAATGCTGCAGTGAACATAGAAGCACAGATATTTGTATAAGATGCTGATTGTATTTGTTTTGGGTGTATACCCAATAGAGGGATTGCTGGGTCATACGGTAATTCTATTTTTAATTCTTGGAGGAACTCCCAAACTGTTTTCTATAATGTACCAATTTATATTCTCACTAACAGTGTACAAGGGTTCCCTTTCCTCCACATCCTCACCAATACTTGTTATCTCTTATCTTTTTGATATTAGCCATCCTAACAGGTGTGAGGCATTTATTGTGGTTTTAATTTTTATTTCCCTGATGATTAGTGACGTTGAGCACTTTTTTCATATGCCCACCAGCCATCTGAATACCTTCTTTGGAAAATTGTCTATTCAGGTCTTTTCCCTAGTAGAACTATTTCCTTTTCAAAGTGTTTGTGGTTAGTGTGTATACATGCACCTGAGTTTTGTGTGTTAATTTTGTATTCTGCAACTTTGGTAAATTCATTTATTAGTTTTAACAGAGTTTCAAAAATAAACTCTTTAGGGTTTTCCACATATAAAATTATGTCATCTGCAAACTGAGATACTTTTACTTCTTTCTTTCTAATTTGGATGCTTTTTATTGTTTTTTTCTTTTTCTTGCATAATTGTACCAGCTAGCACCCCTAGTACTGTGTCAAACAGAAGTGACAAAGGTAGGCATCCTTGTCTTGTTACTGATCGTGGAGGAAAATCTTCCAGTCTTTCACCATTGAGTATGATGTTAGCTGTGGGCTTTTCATATATGACTTTTATTATGTTGAAGTATCCGAGCCTACTGTTTTTGGAATCTACTTTTTCAACTTAATGCGTCATCTATGTGTCCATGTCATTATTACTCTAAAATATATTAAAGGATATATTTAATAAGTTTTTATTACACAAAGTATTCTAGTCATAGAAAACCCAGAAAACACTGCTATGTAAAAGATTTTCAAAAATCACTCATATTTCTTTCTGTGGAGGCCCCTACGTGTATTCCGACAACCATTTGTTTTTATGTGTTTATTTTTAAGTTAAACAACTTTTATTGAAGTGTAACATATATCAAGAAAAGCACACAGGCCAGGCACAGTGGCTCATGCCTATAATCCCAGCACTTTGGGAGGCCAAGGCAGATGGATCACTTGAGGCCAGGAGTTCAAGACCAGCCTGGCCAACATGGTGAAACCCTGTCTTTATGAAAAATACAAAAATTAGCCAGGCATGGTGGCATGCGCCTGTAATCCAGCCACTGGGAAGGTTGAGGCAGGAGAATTGCTTGAGCCTGGGAGGCAGAAGTTGAAGTGAGCCAAGATCACGCCACTGTACTCCAACCTGGGCAACAGAGCAAGACTCTGTCTCAAAAAAAAAAAAGCAAAAAGCAAAAAAGGAAAGCTCACAAATGATAAATACATAGCTCCATGAATTTTTGCAAAGTGAACACAGCAATAAAATTCCACACAGATGAGAAATAGAGCCTGGCCCACATGCACCACAGAAGTGCTTTCCTCGCCCTCTCACTCACCACCCCCGACAAGGATGACATTATTCTGACTTCTAGCATCACAGATTAGTTTGTCTGATCTTGCATGTTATATAAGTAGAATCAGACTGGCTGTATTTGGTCTCTGGCTTCTTTTGCTCAGCATCATATTTGTGAGATTAATCCATTTTGTGCTTATAGAAGTTCATTTTTATTGCCGTAGAGTATTCCTTAATAGCAATATATGAACAATGTATTTGTATGCATTCTATTCTTGATGGACATTTGAGCTGTTTCCTTTCTGGGGCTATTACAAGCAGTAGGACCATAATCATTCTTGTATGTGTCTTTTGGTGCACATAGCTAGGCATTTTGTTGCAGATATACTTAGAACACTGTTTTAGTAGTTGCCACAGAGTTTTCTAAAATGGTTGGCCAAACTCTACTCCCAACAGCAGTGTTTCATCATTCCGTAGTTCCATCTTCTTGCCAAAACACAGTATTGTTAGTTCTTGTTGCTTTAACCATCCTAGCAGGTATATGGTGTTTATATATGGTATTAACTGCATTTTTGCCTTTTTTTATGTTTATTGGCCACTTGGAGAGCCTCTTTCATGAAATAACTATTATAATCTTTTGCCCATCTTTTAAAATATTGGACTTTTTCTTAGCTCTTTGAAGTGTTTTTAAAAATGTATTCTGGTTTAGAGTCATTTGTGTTATATATGTTTTGAATATATTCTCCCATTCTATGACTTGCCTTCTTACTCTTCTAAATGGTGTCATTTGATGAACAAGAGTTAACTTTAATACAGTCCAAATGATTTCCTTTATGTGTCCTGTTTTAGAAACATTTCCTATTTTAAGATCATGACGATGTTCTTCTGTGCTATCTTCCAGAAACTGTATTGTTTTCTTTTTCATCATTTAAGCCTTTGGTCCAGCTGGGATTGGTTTGTGCGTATGGTGTGAGGTAGGGGGTGGTCAAGATATTATTTCTCCATATGTTTATCTAATTCACCCAGCTGTCTCTCCCCAACAGCTCTGTGGTGCTGCCTCTGTCTAAATTCAGTATATGTGTATATGTGCACAGCTACTTTCTATTCTCTTCCACTTGTCTATTTGTCTGTCCCATCCTGTGCTACACTAACCTTATTACTAGAGCTTTATAATTGACCTTGGTCCTGGTGTCGTAAGTCTTCTATCTTCATCCTTTAGGGTGAAAAGCAGTAGAGAGTGTCAGGCTCACCTTGGTGCACTTACTTTCCCCTTGAGATCTTGGCCTTAAAGCCCTGACTGCATCAGTTACTCTTTTAATACCTTCAAATAGTGATTTTCTTTAAAAAAAAAAAAAAAAAAAAAAAAGTATCCAGCTTTTATAGTTTTTCTCAGCAGAAGAGTTGGTCTGATTCAAGCTGCTCAGCCGTAGATGGAAGTGGAAGTTCAACCTTTAATTCTTATTTAAAAAAATGGTTTTATTGTGGTAAAATACATATAACATTGAGCTTTTTAGCCATTTTGAAGGGTACAATGCAGTAGCAATAAGTACATTCACAGTGATGTGCACCATTTGCTATCTAGTTTCAGAACGTTTTCATCACCCCAAATGGAAACAGCCATACCCATTAAGCAGCCATTCCCCCTGCCCCACTCCCAGCCCAGCCATTTACTTTCACTCCTAACCAGCAACATTAGTAAACTGTCTTAAATTTCCAAGGCACTTTAGAGGCACATCACTTAATTATCACAACAGTTTGATTGACTGGTTATGGTTATCCCCATATGCCAGAGAAGGAAAATGGGACCCAGATAAATCTTACTGGTTTCACAGCTAATAACTGTTTTTTCTGGGGGGTCTGAACTTGCTTCCCAAACAGAAGCCTTGACACCTCAAGGTAGAGTGAGTAACTTCCTGCAATATTTAAAGAGGAAGGTTCTGGAAGTACAGGCAAATTTATAAACAACAATAATGAAAAGTTGGAGTTCATATATGACTGCCTTTAAGAAGCTGCTAAATATATTAAATATAACTAAACACATTTGCTTCTTTGGATCTATAATCTTCATTTGTATTAAGGATTCTTGTATTCAAATTATTGCTTGATTTGAAAGCATCCAGTTTCATTTTTAAGAACACCATCCAGAAGTCATGGGATGACCTTTATACATGGTTTTAAATTCCCATCTTCCCCTAGGTTCATGCTCTCAAGAGCACATGTGTTACTAATGCAAAATCTAGGAATGCTTAACAGGGACACGGCAGGCAATGGACTTTTGGAATGTAAAACTTCTTGCTTTGCCAACCCATTTAATTCACTACTTAGTGGGAAGGATGACCTTGGAAACCCTGGAGTCCTCTCCACCACGGAGCTGCAGACTCCCAAGCTCTGTGGAGGCTGCAGGATCCCAGTGACCCACTTGTGGAGTGAAGAAGTTCAAAGACCCTGTTTTTCACATGGAACCATGAACACTGTTGGCCTTGCTCCCTGAATGAACCAGTGGTCAGGTAGGAGAGGGCAGTGAACCTCCACTTTGTTAGCATCATGGTTCCAGAATAATCTTGGAGCAGAGCTGACTAAGGAAAAGGTTCGGGCTGCAGGTCAGGCCTTGCCCAAGACCACAATGCATGGGACTCATGTGAGTTTCCTATCACTGGCTCAGGGCTGTTTCTGTGTGGTCCTGAATTACAAGAAGCTAGCATATCCTTTCCTAAGGAGGATTGAGGCTCACTGGCTCTGCTGAAACAAATGCATTGTGAAATGAATGCATGGAGACGCAGAACAGGCCTGGGGATGCACTGGAGTGAGGCCTGCAGGAGTTAAGTCAGGGCGGTGTCCTCACTGCACATGTTACAACGGCTTGTGGGCGACAGGAGACAAGTTTGGTCCTGGCCCTTAGCCTCATGCTTACAGTGCTCCCCATCCCCCCCAAAAACAGTTGACAAAACTGAATCCCAAGACACATGGGAAATCATTTTGAGTGGCCTGCTTGGGGCTAGTCTTAGGCAGAATGAGAACTTAGTATTAATGATGACAAATGGTCAGCACAGTGGCTTATGCTTGTAATCCCAGCCCTTTGGGAGGCCGAGGTGGGAGGATTGCTTGAGCCCAGGAGTTTGAGATCAGCCTGAGCAACATAGTGGGACCCTGTCACTACAAAAAATTTTAAAAATTATCTGGGTGTGGTAGTATGTGCTGGTGGTTCCAGCTACTCCGGAGGCCAAGGTGGAAGGCTCGCTTGAGCCCAGGAGTTTGAAGATGCAGTGAGCTATGATCACACCACTGTACTCCAGCCTGGGTGACATGGTGAGACCCTGTCTCTTAAGAAAAAAAAAGTAATGATAAATAACGAACAATAACATTAGTCATTTTACACGTGCCAAAAAATGTCCACAACGGATGTCTCACTTTATCCCCCGCCTCATCCTGTGGGGTGGGTAGGTATCACCGGATCTTACTGGTATGAAGATGAAGGACGCAATGGGACTGAGCTGAGATGCAGGGTGAGCCCAAGATTTCCTGGAGCCATGCTGACGGTTGTTCTTGCCTCCATCTCACCTCTCCTCAGGCAAATGCCTTCTTTCCTGCCATTCTTCCATCCTCAGGTCTGCTGATCTCTGCTAAGATACTAACCAAAAATTAACATGTGACACAAAGCCACACTGGAAGCTGGAAAATTCCATGCAGTTGAAAAACAGCCGCGGTATCTGGTTTCCCACAGGGAAGGTGAATAATTGAGTACCTGGCCTCCTTTTTGAAACCCCTGCTCTGTGTCATGGAACGTGCGGCTGCCAAGGGTACTTCTCACATATCAAAAGTTCTAATGCAACGGAAAAGGATATTCTTTATTCTGGGACCATCTCCAGCACCTAATGTGCCACCTGGCAATGCTGCAGGGAGACCCTCTGTGGAACCAGCGTGCCCCTGACCCTGCCAGCTGCCCTGACTGGAGCTGGGAGGATTCTTCACCCAGGGCAGCCACTGAGGCAGCAGCTGGTGGGAGAACCCAATAGAGAATAACCAAACCGGCCTCTAGCTGCCAAACTGGAGCTGGCACTAGAAACCAAGAGCACCTGGGTGTCATGAGGGATGGGAGAAAGGGAGAGGACAGCAAGCAAGTAATTGGCAGCAGAGCCCACCCCTCCTGTCGGTGGATTCTCCATAGTTTCCCTCCAGTGGGGCACCAGAGGCCACACAGATTGCAAGCAAGATGGTCTGCACGTGGTGCAGGGACTCTGCCAGGGCAGCTGCTGCTCAGGACCGTAGGAGCGATGTTGCTTGGAATTGGAGTCTCCTCCAAAGAAAGCACAGCTCACACAGATCTTAGTGAGAAATAGCAACGACCACTGCCATCATCATGCCCCTGCCGCATGGCAGGCTCTGGGGTACACCCTTTCCAGGCACTGTTCCATTGGCAGCAAGCATATAAGTGGGGTTATTATTATCCTCACTTTAAGGACAAGAGGAACAAGGCCACAGAGGTGAGGTGACTTGCCCACATTACTGAACAGTCGTAAAATGAAAGCCACATTCTGATCTGTCTCATCTGTCACTTTCTTTTTTAAGGTTAATATACACTTTTTTCCCATATCAGTGTGTACACATCCACTCCATGCCTTTCAGTTGTTGTGTGTATTCTGTTTTATAAATATACCATAATCATTTAAGGAAAATCCTGATAAAATGCATTTAGGTTATTTCAGTTTCTCAATGTTACAAACACTATGAAAATGGACATTCTCATATAAAAAAAAAAAAATATATATATATATATATATATATATATATATATATATCTTTGCACATGTGTGCAAGGTGTGTAGGGTTTATATTCCTCAAACTGAAATGCTCGGTCAAAAGTTATTATTCCTTTAACTGAAATGAGAGTCACATAACATAAAATTGAACATTTTAAAGTGTACAACTCAACGGGATTTAGTACATTCACAATAACGTGCAACCGTCATCTCTATCCAGCTTTAAAACATTTTCATCGTCCCAAAATAAAACTTCATATCCATTAGGCAATTACTCTCCTTTCCCTCCTCGTCCCAGCCCTTGGAAACCACCAATCTATTTTTTGTTTCTGCAAATTTGCCTATTCTGGATATTTCATATACATGGAATCATGCAATATGTGACCTTTGTGTCTGGCTTCTTCCACTCAGAATAACGTTTCTGAGACTTATGCTGTTGGAGCATGTATCAGTACTTCATTCACTTTTGTGGCTGCATAATATTTCCTCATCTGCCTATACCACAAATTATTTATCTATTCATCTATTGAACATTTGGGTTGTTTCCCTCTTTGGGTTACTATGCATAGTGCTGCTATGAACATTTGTGCACAAAAGCGTTTGTTTGAATGCCTGTTTTCTTTTCTTTTCTTTTTTTTTTTTTTTCGAGATGGAATCTCGCTCTGTTGCCCAGGCTGGAGTGCAGTGACACAATCTCGGCTCACTGCAAGCTCCGTCTCCCGGGTTCATGCCACTCTCCTGCCTCAGCCTCCCAAGTCGCTAGGACTACAGGCGCCCGCCACCACGCCTGGCTAATTTTTTTGTATTTTTAGTAGAGACGGGGTTTCACTGTGTTAGCCAGGATGGTCTCGATCTCCTGACCTCATGATCTGCCCGCTTCGGCCTCCTAAAGTGCTGGGATTACAGGCGTGAGCCACCATGCCCAGCCTGAATGCCCGTTTTCAAATTTTTAGGTACATACTTAGGAGTTAAATTGCTGGATCATTGTGGTTAAAATTTTGATAGGCATTGGCAAAATGCTCTTGAAAAGTTGTCCCATTGTGCACTTCTGCTAAAAGTGAGGTAGAACATACATAGGTCTCACAATGCTGCCAATACTGGGTATTCTCAAAATGTTTCATATTTGCCAGTCTGATTGTGGGAATAAAAGATCCATTATTTTGCAAACTTTTAATTTTTAGTTAGAGTGCAGTTGGGCACCCAGGCAGCATTGCTAGTTGCCCACTTTTGTATCTGTTTCTCTTTCTATTTTGTTAACAGAATCCTGGTTTTGTTTGGAAGGACAGTATGCCTGGTTGTAGGTAATCAATCATGATGAGTCGAAGCTGGAGGTTCTCTATTGGAGTGTGGTGCTGCCCCTCGGGAGGCCTTGGGAAACATGTGGGAGGGTTTGCAGCAGCCACAGTGTTGGGGAGTGGGTGCTGGCGTTTAGCGTCCATGGGTCAGGACTAATAACTGCCCCATGATTGGTGAAACAATCCTTTCCACAGAGAATTTTCCATCCTCAAAGGCAGAAAGTGCTCTATTGAGAAACACACGCAGCCAATCTACCAGGATTTAGCCAAACTCAGAGTTAAGGGCACAGTCCTCCATAAAACTGCCTTCACTTCAGACACCAGCCACAGTTGAGGTTCCAGGGGCACCCTCACTTCTGCCCAGCTGGCTACAAATTCAGGGGCCCCCATATCCACCCTCAGGTCCAGAACTCCCTGACAGCACTGGACTTACAATTTTGTTATTGCAAAGGATACAAACCAGAGCCAGCCAAAAGAAGAGACACTTGGGGCCAAGTCTGGGAGAGCTCCAAACACAGAGCTTCCATCATCCTGAGGGGCATGTTACCCTCCTGGCATGTTGGTGCTCTGGTGTGCAATTTTTCTTGCAGCTTCATTGTATAGTCATGATTAATTGAATCATTGGCCATGAGGCTGAACTCAGTCTCCAGGCTTCTCCCCTGCCCTGAGGTTAGTCTGATATCACATAACTTAAAGCCCCAACCCTCTATCATATGGTGGGTCTTTCTAGCATGTCCAACTCCCATCCTGAGTTACTTTGTTAGCATCAGCTATCAAGTGTCGTCCTAGGAGCCCACCATGAAGAACAGAGGCACTCCCATCACTTGGGAAACTCCAAGGGTTTAGAAGTTACCTCCCAGGACCTGGGAACAAAACCAACCTAATTATTTGTTGCACATCGATTTTCCATTGCTCAGCCTCTCTTGCAGCTAGAGGTGGTCTTAGAACACAGTTCAAGCTGGTGAAACCTAAATGAAAGTTTGCTGGGGTTGATAAGAAAGCTCTTGCTGTTTTTTGTTCCCACATCTCAGCCCCAAACCAACCCCTCTTCTTTGTCTTGAACTTGGGTGTAATATATGAAGCTGTGTTACAACTTGTATTGAGTAAAGTGAAGGAACAAATACATAGAAAGAGCTTTGTTCCCCCATGGTGTTTTTTCGTGCTGAACCAATGCCAGTAAGTGCTCCCGCCTACCTGGTTTGGATTTTTTGGTATGTGAGAATGTAAACCCAAATTAGTTTGAGCTATTGTTAGTTAGGTGCTCTTTACTTGCAGCCAAGAGCTCTCCTGACACAGCATCTTGTCACATGTTTATGGGCCACTTGGTTCTTTTTTTCTTGAGAAACATCTGCTCATATCTTTAGCCTACTTTTTTCTATGGGATTATTTTATCTTTTCTTATTGGCTTGCTAGAGAGCTTGGCATATTAGAGGAATTATCCCTTTGTCTAAAATACGTGTTGCACAATTATTTTTTCTATAGTACATCATTTGTCTTTTAACTTTCTTATGGTGGTTTTTGTTTATAATTTTTTGCCATTTTAATATAGTCATATTTGTCCAAGTCTTCCTTTTTGGCTTCTGAGTTATGTGTCATTCTTAGAAATGCCTTATTTCTTTCAGAGGTATAAAAATACTCTGTGGGGCTTTAAACATTATTTTTGTTATTGGAGTTCCCCATTATTTCATGTTTCACCTTGAAATGGTTTCTGTTAGCTATAATCAACTGAGGTCCAAAAATATTATATGGAAATTTACAGAAATAAACAATACATAAGTCTGAAATGGCATGCCGTTCTGGGTAGTGTGATGAAATCTCATGCCATCCAGCTCCATCCCATCCAGGACTTGAATCATCCATTTGTCCAGCATCTCCATGTGTATACGCTACACACCTGTTAGTCATTGACATTGTCTGCTCCTGACATCCACCCATCAATATTGAGCAATATGTCATTGCTCAATGATCCAGGATCACCGAGAGCAGATGATCCTCCTGATGCACGGTCAGAAGGTAAATAGTAGCTTACTTCTCCGTCACAATGCCTGAGTCATTCACCTCACCTCACCTCATCACATGGGCATTTTAATCATCTTATATCATCACAAGAAGAAAGGTGAATACACAATAAGATATTTTGAGAGAGAAAAAGAGACGGCATTCACCTAATTTTTATTACAGTATATTGTGATAATTGTTCTGTTTTATTATCGACTATTGTTGTTAATCTATACTGTGCCTAATTCATAAATTAAACTTTATCATAGGCATGTCTATACAGGAAAAAACATCGTGTGTATAAGGTTCAATACTATCCTTGGTTTCAAGAATCCACTGGGGGTCTTGGAATATATCCTCTGTGGGTAAGGTGGCGGGGGGACTACTGTATATTTAAACTTTTTAAAAATATAAACTTGTCATATGTTATTTGTTATATTTGCATTATGTTTTGTTATATTAAAACTCATTTTGGCATAAGAACAGAATTAGAAATAGTAACAGATAGCATTAAACACTTACCAGGCACTGTTTTCCTTCTTTGCAAGATTGTCTCATTTAATCTTCACATGAGAAAGCGGATCCTGTTATTATCTTCATTTAAGAGGTGAGGAACTGAAGCTTCCAGGGACGAAGTTCCTTACCCGAGGCCTCATGCCTACAGAGGGAACAGCCCAGGCTTGAGCCCAGGAGCCTGAGTGCGGAGTTTGCTTTCTTAAGCACAGGGTTCCACCAGTGGAATGACGACAGCCCAGTGGATTTCTGTTATATTTCTCCCATTCTGTTTCTGCATGTTATGTGCCGTGCAGTGTCTCTGCCTTCAGAAAATGGCTCATTAGGCCGGGCACGGTAGCTCAGGCCTGTAATCCCAGCACTTTGGGAGGCCAAGGCAGGTGGATCACCTGAGATCAGGAGTTCGAGACCAGCCTGGCCAAGATGGTGAAACCCTGTCTCTACTAAAAATACAAAAATTAGCCGAGTGTGGTGGCGGGTGCCTGTAATCCCAACTACTCAGGAGATTGAGGCAGGAGAATCACTTGAACCTGGGAGGAGGAGGTTGCAGTAAACAGAGATTGTGCCACTGCACTCCAGCCTAGATGACAGAACGAGACTCTCAAAAAAGAATAAAAAAGAAAATGGCTTATTAGATATGTTTTGATTCCACCAACCTCTGCATGCACTTCCTACTTACTCTTTGTTTTATCCGAAAACTTACTTTAGGACTTGGGACCTAGAATGGTTAAGTTAATGCTGGTTCCTCCAGCTGCCTCAGGTTTGGGCTATTTGCTATAGCGGGTATGTTTTAAGGGTGTGTGGTGTTTGTAACACACACAGACACAGAGATGATTCCCATGAAGAAGTTTGTTCTGCTCACAGATCCCTAGAAACAGAAAGCACAGCTTGCCATGCAGGGAGGAAGTGCCAACGCTGGCCAGGGGGCAGACAGAGCAGAGGAAATCCTGGGCAAAAGCTTATATTGTGGTTTCTGCAGGGAGGAACAGGCGAGGCAGGGTGCACAGGCTTAGGAATGGGGCCAGGCTGAATAATTTCAGAGCTCTGGGGCATAAGGGCTTTCCCTGGTTAATGGCCCTGGGGGCTTAGGGCAGGCAAATGGTGGCCCTGAGTGTGAGATCCTGATAACGGAGGTGGTTGGAGGTGTGGATTTGGGATTAGCTGGTTTGTATGTGAAAGGTGTTTTAGTAGAGGAATTGTTTGCCATCTCCAGAAATTAGCTAGTCCTGGGGTGGAGTGGGGAACAGTTCCTCTAGGGTCAGCAAAGCCCCAACATGTCAAAACATCAAAAACGCAGAGTAGAGAGACTGGGTACTATAAGACAATTATTTCTCTGCCCTGCACTTTTCTCCTCTTGGGCTTCCCCTTTTCCGTGTTATGACAGGGGTAGCAGACACCGTCTTCTCACATCGTCTCCATGGTTTTAGTGATTAACTGACGGGGGGGCTTCTGATGCCAGGTGGCAAAGGTCCATTTCTAGAATTTTTTTTTTTTTTTTTGAGACAAAGTCTTGCTCTGTCGCCCGGGCTGGAGTGCAGTGGCGTGATCTCCACTCACTGCAAGCTCTGCCTCCTGAGTTCACGCCATTCTCCTGCCTCAGCCTCCCAAGTAGCTGGGACTACAGGCGCCCACCACGCCCAGCTTATTTATTTATTTATTTATTTATTTATTTATTTATTTATTTATTTTTGTAGTTTTAGTAGAGACGGGATTTCACTTTGTTAGTTTTTTTTTCTTTCTCTCTTCTTTTTTTTTTTTTTTTGTATTTTTAGTAGAGACAGGGTTTCACCGTGTTAGCCAGGATAGTCTCCATCTCCTGACCTCGTGATCCACCCACCTCGGCCTCCCAAAGTGCTGGCATTACAGGCATGAGCCACCGCGCCCGGCCCATTTCTAAATTTTTTAAAGTGGAACTGGGATGGGTTACAATATAGAGAGAAGCAGAAAGGAGAGTGAGAGCGGGGAGCCTGGGACATCCGAATCCTGGATCCAGTCATCCCTGAAGCGAACTCTATCTCTGTCCTTGATAACAAAAGTCATTAACCTGCTCTTTTGCCTAAACTAGTTTGAATTGGATTTTCTTCATTTGCATTTTATCTTTATGGAAGAGAAAATATATGCATGTGTTAATTTATTCTTGGGAAGCTCCACATGGCTTTTGAAGAGATGCTGAAACACCTAAGTAGATCCTCTCATACAAGGTGGCATTTCAAAAATTTAATAACCAACTCACAGGTGCCCAGGTGAAAATTAAGAGGGACTGCACTGTCACGGCAAAATAAAAACAGGTAGATTCAGTTGTGTTTAATCATCTCTGTTTTAGGAAGCTGTGTTGACCTTACTGAAGGGGGTAAATCGAGTACTAATACATTGCAAGACGTGTGTGGGAGTGCTGGTGGGAACCCCCGTCTGCTAAGGCCCTTGGCAATCAGAAATAGGTTTCAGGAAAGTGACATTGCAGGCGATTAGGCAAGTCATTCTCCAGCAAATACTCTCTCTCTGAGAAAGAGATAGCGTCCCCCTACCCACCTCTCCGAGACAGGGATGTTAACAGCAGCTGCTCACTACTCTGCTGCTGGTGCTTGGAAATGAGACGTGTGTGGCAACTACAAGTAGAATACCAGGAATCTCACTGCACTTGCTTGGATGAGGAAGACAGCCTGGCTCCACTCTCAGGGACACCAGCCGAGGCTGCCATTTAATAGTCCTTTCATTAAATCATCTCTTCCAGCGCTGGCAAACCCATCCATGACTCAGTGTTTCTCCCTTGCCTATCCTCACCTTACTTCTAACCTCCCTCTTTTGCATGCAACTTGAAATGTTCAAGATTTAAAAATAAAAATACATTGTAGGCACTCTTGGCCTATGCACCGCTTTTCACGAAGGAAACCAAGCTTTAAATAAAAAGCAGGAAACTACTCAGCAACCCTGGCCCCTTTGAAAAGAACAGTTTCCATGTGCTGTTAAGCTGGGGGACACCTCGGCTGGTGGGGTTTGAGTGGCGGCGAGTGCAGCATACAGCTACTCAATGAAACCACAGTCACACGCACTCACATTGTCTCCTCAGCCCTGTCTTTTGGAGTTTGGGCAGATGTCCCAGTAGATATTTTTACTTCTGTAACACTAATAACAAATGACTTTAAAAGCACAAAGCGGCAATCCTTCTCTAAATATTTCTGCACTAAAAAAGTATAATTGGCATTGCCAAAGCAAAGTCTTGCTGGGCCTCTTCCTGGTTTGGAATGCCTGACCTCTGCCTGTGGTTCTTTTTCTAACACCTGACCATCCTGCTCCTTGGAATACAGGTGTGGCATTGTTCCTGTTTCCCTTTGCAACCTGCTTCCTGGAACCCTCAGGGGGAGAGGACAAATACTTAGATAATCACCAAACAAATGAAGATCTCCTTTCATTTCCATGTGCGTCCAATTTGGGAACAAAACTCGACACTCAGCTGCAGTCCTCCTTGTTATTAATTATTCATCCATTCATCTATTCAGCTACTATTCAGCTACGTGTTCCATAAACATTTATTAAGTGCCAATTATGTCTGAATAAGGCATTGTTTCTGCCCCCTTGTCTGTGTCCTCCTGAAACTCCTGTTCTAATTATGGAGACCTGGCTTGTGCATGAACAGTGAGGTTACAGTATGGGGGGTTTGTCCCTGTCACCCCCGCATTTGGAGGTTGTTGAGAACACCGCCTGCAAGAGGAGCCTCAGGGGGTGCTGCCCACGGGCCAGGTGCAACAGTTCCCACCTCACAGCACTTTGTGTCTCCTCCACATCCTCTTGGCACGATGGGTCGTTTTACTCTGCTCCTTCCCTCATGAGGAAACAGGCTAATGGGACTAAATGACTTGTGCAAGATGACAGAGTGGGGATTAGATCCCAGGCAACCTGACTCCTGAGTCTATGACCATCTCGTGACACTGTTCCCTCCTCGTAAAAGCAAATAACCACCACCAACAAAACCCTCTCTTGGCTTGGCAGTGGTGACACCACCTTCTCCCCGTGTTTTCTTCACCGACTCCTCCCCTTCCTTCACATAACCCTGAAGGGTGCATCTATGCTCCTCAAAAACCTCACTGGCCCTTGAGTCTTCTACATGCCCTGCCCAGGGGAACGTCCGCGACACTTGCATAGGCAAGGGAGTATGGGTGTGCAGTGGAAAGATGGGGCTATTCTTGTTTAACTCTTTTAATCTGCAGAATGTATAAAGGGAATCATTATGTTTTGCAGAATTTTCAGGAAGCATAAAATATAATCTGCACTAATGCCTTTCATCCCAGCACTTTGGGAGGCCGAGGCGAGTGGACTGCTTGAGCTCATGAGTTCGAGACCAACCTGGGCAATATGGAAAAATCCTGTCTCTACAAAAAATGCAAAAATCAGCCGGGCGTGGTGGTACGTGCCTGTAGTCCCAGCTACTCGGGAAGCTGAGGTGGGAGGATGGCGTGAGCCCAGGAGGCAGAGGTCGCAGTGAGCCGAGATGGCGCTACTGCACTCTAGCCTGGGCGGATACAGCCAAAACTTGTCTCAAATCTGTATATTTGCTGTCAAATATATATATATTTATTTATATATAATTATATATAATAATTACATAATTATAAATATAGCCTTTAGTGTGGAATATATATAATATATAAAATATGTATAGTTAAATATATAAAATACAAATCTATATATAAATACAATTACATATTATATATTTTATATTTTATATATGTATACACACACACACACACACACACACATATTCCACACTAAGGACTCTAGGCATTGTATGAACAAGGTGGTCCAGCATTATCACACACTGGACATGCCCATATTCAGTGGAAAAGAAAATCTATTTTGCAATCGCTGGAATAAGTAGATGTCCCGTCAAGGGAGAAGTCTGTTTGGTCTGAGTCAGGACAGGAGACTCAGCTGGGACGCATCCCGCCTGCCGGGGAGAGGCCCACGTCTGCATGTGGCCCCTGGGAAAGGTTTGCTGTGTGCTGTAGCCGGTGTCGTGGTTTGGATTTAGTGATGTTGTGCTGTAGCCGGTGTCGTGGTTTGGATTTAGTGATGTTGTGCTGTAGCCGGTGTCGTGGTTTGGATTTAGTGATGTTGTGCTGTAGCCGGTGTCGTAGTTTGGATTTAGTGATGTTGTGCTGTAGCCGGTGTCGTGGTTTGGATTTAGTGATGTTGTGCTGTAGCCGGTGTCGTGGTTTGGATTTAGTGATGTTGCGCAGTAGCCGGTGTCGTGGTTTGGATGCTGTCTTTCTTCCGTAAGGAGAGGGACTGTTTTAAAAAATATCTTTCTACAAACTCTGCCGCAGCCAGGACAGGGTTGGATCTGTAGGTATTTACAATGACTGGTTTGGGAGCCCACGTGGCCTTGTGTATCAACGTTCCGTAGCTCCTTATTTCTCAGCTCTCGAAGCTCTTGGCTGGGTCTCTCCAGTAGCCTGGCTCCCAGGACGCTGTGGGCAGCAAGGGAAGGGGTGTCTGGCCACACGCTAAGTAGTTGGAAACACCACAATTCCCTGACAACCAGCAGCAGACGCCAGGCTGGAGGGGGCCCCCCGGGCGTCTTTTGCCCCCCTCTCCCGACATGGCTCCCTTGTGTGAACAACTGCACTGGCCTAGAGACCCCTCTGCTTCCAGGGCTTTCCTCAAGCCCCAGAAGTTCCCTCATTCACTGACCATGCCAACACCCACGCTGTGCTCACCGGGGGACGGCGAGTCTTCCATGAGAAACCATCCTTTTCCTGGGTGGCACTGGTGATATCCGTGTTGAAGGCATTTTAGTAACTGTGGGATGTCTCTGCTGAATGCAAGAGAAGGGAGAATTTGGAGAACTGTGTGCACTCCCTTGTGGGCATCTCTGCGTTTCTTTGATCCAGGTGCACTGAGGGTGGTGAGGAAGGCCGCCTGTGGAGGCCAGAGAGAGCTGGCAGGCTGGGCAGTGGGAAAGGGCCCCAGGCTGGAGACAATGCAGGCAGCCAGGCGGCCAGTTCCTTCACACCTGCCTGCTGCTGCTGGAGTCTGTCCCAGGCCAGCGGTATGGACAGAAAGAACAGGCATCCTAGTGTCCCCGGGGCCACCACTCTGTATTCTCCATGCCCAGCATGCTCCTGTTTCATCCAATTTTATGGAGGAGGGCAGAGCAGCACACGTGGGTGGCAAGGGAGAGAAAAGAGAGTCCGCACAGCATGCGGGAGGTCGGGACTCGGCGGCAGGGCTGCCAGACAAAATGCAGGATGCCCAGTTGCATCTGAATTCCAGATAAACAGCAAGCAAGGTTTCAGGATAAGTGTGTCCTTACTATCACTTTATATTCTCACATGCTGAATCTGGGGGCCCTATTGTGTCACCACTAAGCTTCTCCTATCTTTGTCAAGATAACCTCTGCCGTTCTTGCAGCTTCCCAGTTGTGGCGCCCGCTGGCTGCCTCTGTTTCCAAGACCGGGTGGGGGGCGGGGGCCTACAGCAATCTGCAGGGCCGATGCATCTCCACACACCAGAGGCTTCTCTGCCTCTGACACGCAGCCCTGGCAGGTTTGCCATGAGTGGCGATTTAAACGCTGCCTTGCTGGTGCGGATCTGTGGAATTCCCTTGGGCTCCTAAGCGGGAGAGTTGTTTAAAATTCATGATGCTCCTTGGATTTTAATTGGGTGTGAGTAACCTGGGGACTAGTTAAAATGCCAATTCTGATTCAGTGGGTGTGGATGGGGCCTGAGATTCTGCAATTCCAGCCAGCTTCCAGAGGGTGTTTAATGTGGCAGGTTAGAAACCCAGAGAGAGTTTAGGCTTCGGGTGCTACAACTGACATCGTAAACAGCCTCAACTCACTTATGGCCCCTGCTAGGGGCTGAATTATGTCCCCTCCCCACCCCACCCCCAAATTCATATGTCAAAGTCCTAATAGAATTCAGAGACACATACAGAGGAAGACCACGTGAGTGCCCCTGAGGAAGATGCCCATATACAAGCCAAGGAGAGATGCCACAGAGGAAACCAATCCTGACATCTTGATGTTGGATTTCCAGCCTCCAGAACTGGGGGCAAAATACATGTCTGTTGTTTAAGCCACCCGGTCTGTGGTATTTTGTAGGGCAGCCCTAGCAGACGATACAGGGTCCTTTGTGGAAGTCATGCGGCAGGGTCGCCTGAGGCACCTTGAAAGTAAAGGAGAAATAGCTCTCAGGGGCTCAGCTGCAAGTCATTAATAACCAAGCGGAACAACGGTCTTCAACAGAGCTTAACCTGGATCCCAGAACTGAAACAGTGGGAGAGAGAGAACTCTCACCCTTCTTTTAACACTTTCAGGTCTCATGTAACCTCACAATTTCCCCAAATGAAAAATGATCAGGGCCGGGCCCAGTGGCTCACGCCTGTAATCCCAACAGTTTGGGAGGCTGAGGCGGGTGGATCACGAGGTCAGGAGATTGAGACCATCCTGGCCAACATGATGAAACCCCGTCTCCACTAAAATACATAAATAAATTGACCGGGCGTGCTGGCGGGCGCCTGTAATCCTTGCTACTCGGGAGGCTGAGGCAGGGAAATCGCTTGAACCCAGGAGGTGGAGGTTGCAGTGAGTTGAGATTGCACCACTGCACTCCAGCCTGGGCAACAGAGTGAGACTCTGTCTCCAAAAAAAAAAAAAAAAAAAAAAAAAAAAAAAAAAAAAAAAATTCAGGTCAGGTGTGTTAACTCCCATCATTCAGAAAAATAACCTGAGTCACATGTGGGCACTTTGCCTTCACAGGCCAGATATTATGACAAAGAAGAAAGAGGAAGAGCAGGGGAAGGAGGGGCAGGAGGAAGAAGAGAAGAACTAAATTTTCCTTCAACAACTTAATTTCCACCTTTCAAACACCGAAGTCTTTGTCAATTCAGGGTAAACTCAAATGGATCCATTTTTCAGACGCTCAGAATTTTGCCCCTTTCTCACTGGGGCTGGGGACATTCCCGGGGCCTCGCTGGACACTGAGGCACTGGTGAAGGTGGGTGTTGCCATCGGTCCAGCTGGCGCTGCTGAGCTGCGCACACCCGGTCTGCCCTGCCATGGCGTCCCCTCCCGCTGGTTCTCTGAGACATGCACATTCCACACCCAGGGTCCTGCCATCACCCTCAAGGGACGCTTCATTTCCCTTCATCCTGACCTGGAGGCTCCTGCAGGCTAAGCCCTCCTCACCTTCTCCTGAGCCACTGCCTGCCCTCCCGTCGTCTCAGGACCACAGGACTTTCGGGACTGCCTCGGGCCTTCCCGCCTAGGCCGGCCACACCACTGCTTTTATTCTGACCCCTCACCAGGCTGGTTTGGGGGACCCCTTCTGGGCCAGCTGTTTCCTCAGGCTACACCCAGAAAGAGAGGTATAATCTTCTCTACACTTGAATTCCTCAGCACAGCTGGGGGCTCTCTGACTCTCCCACCCTGGGGCTGGGGACGAGGGAACAGGGAGCAATGCCTGCCCACAGTCCAGCCAGATAGATGATGGACAGACTCTAGCGTTCTCCCCTCAGGCTCTCCCTTGTCTCGGCCTCCACCCAGCCAGCCACGGTCCTCTGTCCCCAGCCTGGGGAGGGTGTGGGCTTCACAGCTTCTCTCTCTAACTCTCTGATTTTCCCAAGTCACTCGTGGCATTGTCATGCTCTCTCTCTTTCTGAGTCTGGGCTTTTGAAAAGAAAGACACCCAGCCTCTGGCAACTTTAAAAGTGTTTCCTTCTGAAACCATCACCTCTGCTAGAGGTTTTTTAAAGCCTCTCTTGAAACTCAAATCTGAGCGTTGACTCTATTTTTGCTCTTGCTTTCCTGCTGTGACAACCCCAGGGAAAGTGCAGGGGGCCTAGGAGAGCATTCCTGATGCCTGAGTGGGAGGGAAAAGGCAGGAGTGAGGAGGACTAGAAGACAAACAGGCAAGGTTTAACACCACTAAGCATTACTCCGCTACGCGTGAGATATTTCCGTACATGTCAACCTTGTTTAATTTTCCTGCTGTGCCAGGGCTGCTCCCCCAACAGCAGGCAATGGAGTCCCTGAGATGCCTGTTAAAAATACAGACGCCTGCTCACAAGGGTCAAGAGATGGGAGCAACCCAAGTGTGCACGGATGGATGAATGGATAAGCCAAATGTGGTCAATCCATGCAACGGAATGTCCTGCAGCCTTGAACAGGAAGGAAATCCTGACACGCGCTGCAGCCTGGGGAGCCACGGTGAGGACGTTGTGCTAAGCCAGTCACAAACGCATGATTCCACCCAGAGGAAGTACCCAGAGGAGTGAAATTCAGAGACACAGAGGTAGAATTGGGGATTCCAGGGGCTGAGAGGAGGTGGGTGGGGAGATGTTCTTTAATGGGGACTGAGTTTCAGTGTGGGGAGATGGAACGAGTTCTGTGGATAGGTGGTGGTGACGGATGCACAACCATGTGAATATACTTAATGCGACTGAACAGTACACTTAAAAATGTTTAAGATGAAGCCGGGCTCTGTGGCTCACGCCTGTAATCCCAGCACTTTGGGAGACCAAGCGGGGCAGATCACTTGAGGTCAGGAGTTTGAAACCAACCTGGCCAATGTGGCGAAACCTATCTCTACTAAAAGTACACAAATTAGCCCAGGGTGATGGTGCATGCCTGTAATCTCAGCTACTTGGGAGGCTGAGGCAGGAGAATTGCTTGAACCTGGGAAGTGGTGGAGGTTGCAGTGAGCCAAGATTGTGCCACTGCACTCCAGCCTGGGCAACAAGAGCAAGACCCCGTCTCAAAAAAAAAAAAAAAAAAAAAAAAGCTTAAGATGGTCATTTTTATGTTATGTCTATTTTACCACAATTTTTAAAATTAGGATCACCGTCTGCAGCGGACAGAGCTAAGCACTCGCCTCTGCCTTTTAAACTCACACACGGTGCTTAGCCTTGAAGCTTGAGTTCAGATTTTAGACACCTTGGCTGTATAAAGTCCTCAAAGGGCACGAAGATGTTGGTCTAACTGTGGAGGAAATTCTCCAAATCATGGGGTTTTAAATCAAAGCTGTGTTCAAGGCAGCTCAGTGTATTTATCTTCTGTCCATTTTTAAATCAGAGCCAGAAGAGACAGAGCTGGGAAAGGAATCCCACCGGCTAAGCCCAGCCTCTCCGTGGCAATCTTGTAAAATACCACGACGGTTTCCTCAACATCACCAGTTGCCAACTCCAATCCCTTCGTCAAATATTGGGTACATACAGTGCTTTGAAAGAGAGGTTTTTATTCTGACACTTGTTCTGCTATGAAAACATTTTCATTCTTCTCTGCATCTTTTGTGGAAGTTGACCGAAAAGGAATCACTCCTCGTGACTCCCACTGGAAGGCCTGCTCCACTGTGGCTTGGCCCTAACGGGGAGAACTTTCGAGAGTTAAGCAGTTGAAGTAAGAACTACTTTGCCAGACTCTCTGGGAGTGAGATGCTGAATGTGCATTGCAAACAATTATCCCAGATGAATTTGAAGTTGAAGAACCACTGTGTAGTGTAGACAAGAATGTCTAATTTTGTTCTTGTGAGAAGTCTAGTAACCAACACCTGGGGCTAAATATTTACATGTTCCATACTTCAGGTGATCCCAGACCACAACCTGTAAGGTACACCCTGGAGGAAGCATCACCCTCCTTTTATAGCTAAAATAATGGAGCAAGAATATCATATAAATGTTAAGCCTCAGCCGGGCGCAGTGTCTCACGCCTGTAATCCCAGCACTTTGGGAGGCCGAGGCAGGCGGATCACCTGAGGTCAGGAGTTCGAGACCAGTCTGACCAATATGATGAAATCCCGTCTCTACTAAAAATACAAAAATTAGTCAGGTGTTGTGGTGCACATCTGTAATCCCAGCTACTCAGGAGGCTGAGACAGGAGAATCTCTTGAACCCGGGAGGCGGAGGTTGTGGTGAGCCGAGATCGCACCATTACACTCCGGCCTGGGCAACATGAGTGAAACTCCATCTCAAAAAAAAAAAAAAAAAAAAAAATGTTAAGCCTTAAAGCATCTGGCAATTTGGGGTTGTGAAGCTAGAGTTTTTTGTTCCCCCTTCAAACTCCCATGGCCTTTCCCTTTCCTAACAGATCTCCACCTAGTTCAGGTATTCATGCTCCTCCACCCAGAGAGGTCTGGGGTGGGGAAGAACCTGCTTAGGTTAAGCCGTGCTTGGTGCTGGGTAAGCCCAGTTTAAAATAAAACCAATTACAATGATGGGTGAGGCCCGAATAGAAGAAGCCAATCACAGTGATGGTGGGGGTAGTTCCTGTTAGGATATTATTATCCTAACATTATGGTGGGTGGGTAGGAGGGGGTTTCTGATTGGAAGAAGCCACTCCTTCTCAACCATTCCCCGTGGGCCCTTGGCTCCATTCTGGTCAGTGAGACGAGAGGGGAGGAGGGCTGGCCAGTGGAGAAGAAAGGAAAATGTGCATGAGTTTCTGGATAAAGTAGGAGACTTCAAAGCAATTTGCCAGGCAAGGGAAGACACTTGTGCTCTCACGGGAGAATCTGAGCTTCAAAACACTGGGTCAAAGCACCGGGAGAGACTCTGTCACAGCCTGTCAGCTATTCAAGAACAAAGCAGTGGCCACTAGATTGTTACTTTTCATTGTTGCATATTATTTGAATAAATTCTATGATGGTGTGGAGAAGAGACTTAGGTGTCCTAGAACTTAACTGCGGCAGAGGTAGCATTCTCAGGCAAAATATAGATCTTAGGAATCCAGGCTTTTAAATGAGGACTGAGTGAGGTGCAGCCGTTTTTCATGGGGCTTCGAGCCGTGTGGAGGTGTCACGAGTGAGAGGCGGCAATTAGAGAAGGAGAGAAGCTGTCAGAGCAAGTGCAGGCTGAGGCTGGTGAGGCCTAGGGAGCAGGGAGCCCTAGGAACCCATGGAAGGCAAATCCATGAGGATCAAGGAGCAGCGAGGCCCTCCCGGGAGGACAGGCCAGAGACCAGGAAGTCCTGCAGGTGCTGAGGTTAGCAAATGGCCTGGGTCCAATTTTCTCTGATTGTCCTGGTGGGGTTTGCAGACATATTTTTCAAGCTGTGGGTTGTGACCCTTTTAGTGGCTCATGAAATCAACTTAGTGGGTTGTGACCAGCTCTTAAATCAAGGCTGGAAGGTGGGTGAAATAGAATAGGAACTGTCAGCACACATTGCACTTTTGATTATGTGGTGTGTATAAGCACATGTGGTATGTGTGTGTGCATGGAGAATGCATGTGTGTATGTATGTGTGTGTGGTGTACATGCATGTATGTGTGTATTCATGTGTGTATTGTGTACGCACATGCGAGTGTGTGGCATGTGTTTGTGTGTGTGTGCATGTGTGTGTGGTGAGTGTATGTGTGTATATGTGTATGTGCCTGTGTGTGTGTGCGTGCATGGTGTTTGTGTATACTATATTCCAATGTAAGCATCTTTTTTGCAGTGGTTGTGGTTGTGACCTGGAGGCTAGCCGGCCACATTCTCAGAGGTGGGACAGGAACTGGATGGAGTGGAGAGGTCTGTGTAACTGTTATCTTATTGATTGATTGATTGAGATGGAGTCTCACTCCGTCACCCAGGCTGGAGTGCAATGGCATGATCCTGACTCACTGCAATCTCCACCTCCTGGGTTCAAGTGATTCTCCTGCCTCAGCCTCCCCAGTAGCTGAGATTACAGGAGTGCGCCACTACGCCCGGCTAATTTTTGTATTTTTAGTAGAGACAGGGTTTCGCCATGTTGGCCAGGCTGGTTTCAAACTCCTGGCCTCAAGTGATCTATCTGCCTGCCTCAGGGTCAGTGGACCTCAGGTCTTGACCATCCCCTCCCTGAGTAGCAGTTTCTTTCAGAATGGTTTCATTGTTTGGATTTCCTTATGCATTTAAACATCTTTGAAAATAGACAGCAAAACCAACAAGACCAGCCAACCTGGAATGTGCCCAAACCAGAGAGTGCTTCATTCTTCTCAGGTCCCCTGGGCGAGAGATGACAAAACGCACTTAGAGAGCCAGTGGTGTCTGTCAGCAAGGTGGGAAGAGGAAAGGAGCCGAAATTCAGAATGGCTAAGGCAGGGGAAGGGCTCACAACACTTCCCTGCTCCTGTCCGCCCTGAGGGTTCCTGACGCTCTTCGCACCTGAGCTTTTGCTTCCCTGAAGACAACGCTACCTGTTTAGATTTGGGAACCTCTTTCCAGGGGAAGCCTCACCTCTGTTCCGTGGTGGTAGAAAAACAGCTTTATTTAAGAATCAGGCGATGCTGCGTGTGAGGCATTTTTCAGGGGGGAGTAAGATTCTCACTTCTTTGGACTCTTCAACACCGCCTGAATACACAAATTTCATGCTTCTGACTCCTCTCCTCCTTCAAGAATGCTGCCTATTTCTTCCAGAGGCAGCTGGAGATGTTGTGCTCCGGGACACTCCTGCTAAGGATGTGTGTGGTTGTGAGCTGAGCTGGAGATTCCAGTGACAGGACTGGGAGCCCAAACAGTGCGTCGATGGCAAATAAAACAGGCCCTGCTTCACGGTGTCCATGGCCACCCCCACCCCTCATAATGACACTCCACTCCCCCACCCAGAAATATGCTCCCCTCCAAAGGCACTGGGTGTATCCAAAGTGAATAATCTAGACAAGGAGTAGCCTCCTCTCCTGGCTCCAGAAATCAGAACGAAGGGGGAAGAGTTTGGCTGGGAGGGAGCCCAGTGTCTCTCCAACCTAGGTTGCTACCCTGCCACTGCCCTCTGGAAGCACGCTAGGACTGAGGCTGAGACAGGCACTGGTTAGCCTGGAGTGCCTGCCTTGCTCTCTAACCTGCCTGCTCTCACAGGCTGCCCTGTGAATGTAATTGAGCTTGTTTCCCTTTTGCTACTCCTGACCTTTCAATACAATTGAAATGTAATGTTCCCCAACCTTGAATTAACTGGCTGATGAAGTTAAAAAAATAAAGAAGGGGTCTTGGCTGCAGGAGTTTGAAACCAGCCTGGGCAGCATAGAGAGACCCTGTCTCTACAGAAAAATGAAAAATTACCCAGGCATGGTGGTATGTGCCTGTGGTCCCAGCTACTCAGGAGGCTGAGGTGGGAGGATTGCCCAAGCCCGGGAATTCAAGGTTGCAGTGAGCTATGATCACACCACGCCATTCCAACCCAGGCAACAGAGCAAGACCCTGTCTCTGAAAAAAAATCCTGTCCTTGGGCTGGGGGTGGTAAGTGAGCTATGAATCTCACCACAACCACTGCTTGCACCTCACAGACATCACCAGTGGGTCATGGTTGTGACCCTTCTCAGCACAGCCCTGCGGGAGCTGCCCCCGGCACTGGGGCCCCGCGCTGAACTGCCCGTTTGCGCTCCTGCAAAAGAGCACTGAAGGCGATGGTAGCATGGTGGCAGCCACGGTCCGTGTACGACCCTGAAGGAAGGTGCTTCTCACGGACACGAGCTGGGCCCCTGCAGGAACTCTCCCACCCTTGTCACTGTGGCAAGATCAAGGTCAAGTCCCTAAGGCCAGCCTCAGCTGGGCCCTGGTCCTCGGCCCCAGCCCAAACTGCACAATGTGATGTAAGACTTAGACTCGATTCCTTCCCAAGTCACAAGTCACCCCCGCAAGGGTGGGAAGGGCGAGTCCTGAGACTCTCATGGTGCTTTTGGAATTTGAGGCCTCTCAGATTCCAGAAATAGGCATGTAGGCTGGGGTTGGAGCTCTCAAAGAGACAGATGTCAAAAGTGAGGCCAGGAACTGACATGTGGAAATCACTGCCAGCCATGCCCAGAAGGCAGGGCCCAGAGCCAGGTGCTATCCACACCAAATCAGGGTTCTGGGTTTCAGGAGCATGGGGACCACAGCACAGGTTCTGTGCCCCTCCTCTGCATCCTTTTGTGGAACTGGATTCCTCTGGGGCTATCCAGCCCGGAGAGGTCCCCACCTTTACAGGACAAAGTCTGTCCTTGGGGCAGAGGCTTCTGTCTCCCTTTCCTCTCTCCCTTCTCAGTCTCCCTCCACACCCCCACCCTCCAAGCAGCAGACAGGGAAAGGGCCATTGTTTTGAAAGGCGAGGCTTACCCCATCTCTTCCCAAATGAGGGGAGCCTCCGCCTGTCTGTGCCCTGGCACAGTTCCAAGACATGGGTACCCTGAGAATAATGTGCGCCCCTTGTGAGCCCATATTCCTTGAACAGTAATCCAACATTTATTTAGCAGAGGTGGCAATTAAAAAAATATGAAATATATTTATTTATGTTCAAAACAAGGGATTTATGACATTCATTCATTAAGTGTCATTTTGCAGACCACGAAATTTATTGCCAGCTATAAACAAGTTAAACTACTTAAAATGTGGATAATACAATAAATCTATTTTATTATCTCATTTCCAATAAACAGCACTGTGCTGTGCCTTCATCGTTTGTAAAATTTGAGCTGACTCTGACTGTAGGTTTTAGGTGACTCTCAGCTGCTTGGTCTCAGAGTTGGAGGCTGGGCTTGCACGTTCACTGGAATTGCCCAGAGGAGAGGGATCCTGCCACAGCTGCTGCTGCGACTCTGACTTCACAATGCTCGGCACCTGTGTGACCCGGGAGGGAAGCGGGGAGGGGCTTTGGAGGCACACAGCCTCACAGTGACCTTCAGCAAATGCTGAGTTTGTCACCGTTACCTGCACCTGGTGGGCAGGTGGACACTCAGCCTGGGGTTCTAGAAGGCACGGGGGTGGCCAGCAGGGTCTAAAACTCCTGGGAAGTGGCAAAAGAGAGCTCTTGATCAGGTAGACACTTCCCTGTACCCTCGGAACCAAGGGCAGCTTGGGCGCCTCCATGGAAGTTGGAGGCCCAGGGAGACTTGATCTCTGGCCAAGGGGGCCCTTGTGCCACTTGTTTGTGTGGGTTTCAGCGGATAGAAAAGGTGTGCACTTCTTTCACAAGAGAGGCACCTGTGTCCTTTGCCTGTGCCTGTTGGTATACCTCCATCAGTCACAGCGTTGTCTTCTTCAGCACGAGTGGGCTCAGTGGCACATTTCCGGTTCTGGAAGAGTCAACATGGAAAAGGACTTACCTAGCCCCAGAATCCCAGTTTATCCCAGTGAGGTCGCAGCTGCCCCCAGAAGCTCTCTCTCTGGACTGCCTTTGTTCTGTCTCTGAAATGACTGCGTATCTGGGGTCGTCTCCAAAGCAGTCACTTGAAGGTGTCCCTCTAACCTTCCACCCACGTGAGCCTTGCTTCTTCCTCTTCCAGGACATGATGGGAAGGAATCCCCAGGGGACTTCTGGTATCAAAGGACAGCCAAGCAGTCCTCTCTCCCGTTATCTCACTGAAAGCTTCTAACCCCTGACACAAGACTGAGACATTGGCTCCAAGTTGATGAGGCTCCTGTCTGTTAGAGATTTTTGACAGGTTGGGTTAGAGAAGTTCTCAGTGCATAATAATGAGAACACTGTCAGGCTAAATGGCATTCTGACATTTGAAGGAAGAGGCTCATGTAATTTTTGGTTGTTTAAGGGCAAGAAGCCTGGAACTCTGTCTTGTTAAAATGACAAGGAGTAACAAGCAAATTTTCACCTCTCTTCTCCCTGAACAGGTAGAAACTAATAGGGAACTTGTTATTATAAGGAACTTACCATATAAGAAAAGCGTTCACGTGGGAGAGGAACCCTTCAGGAAGGTGCATTTCTATTCGTCATCATCCTCATCCTCCTCCTCATCACCATCGTTATCACACATATAACGTGTGTGCCAGCAGGGCTCTGTCATAGGCTCTGTCAAGGGAATGAATTCCACAGTCCTTGATTTTGGGATTGCAAATCCTAAGGGTAATAACGCTGAGAGGCAAAGGGAAAATGATATGGGATCCCTTTAGGTGCGCAGTAAATGTGTACAGCTCCACCTACGATGTGTCAGCAGCTTCCACATTAACACAACTGTACATCCTGGGAATGACTCTCAGAGGCCCCCATCTGTCCAGCCTCGGGGGAAACCGTGAGAAGATGTGGTCAAATAATGGTTTTCACCAGACCAAAGCCTGCACCAAGAAATACCGCAGTCTCAGCCCTTTCACACCCTCACCTTTCCCTTCTAAGCCATGGCCCTGCGAGGGGTTGGGCCTTCTGTAGGCTCTGAGGTTTTTCTCCTTCAATTCCACACAGTCTTATCTTCTGCTCTCCTCAAATTTCTCCCGCTGGTCTGGGTTCATCTGTGATTCGGGGGCTTGTTGCCGAAGACAAGCACTGCAGTTGGCTTCACACCTACCTCCACCCTCCAAATGAGCTCACAGCTTGGGAGAATGATGCTGAAGGAAACTGTCTCTGAAATACTTTCTCTGGACAATATTACTGGAAAGGTTGGGTCTGTTTAGAGAAGGAGCTCTTGCCTAAACCAATGGAAACACCCAGGAGAGTCCTGTTTTAATATAGGACACCTTTCCTTCCTTCCTTCCTTCCTTCCTTCCTTCCTTCCTTCCTTCCTTCCTTCCCTTTCCTTTCCTCCCCTCCCCTCCCCTCCCCCTCCCTCCCTCCCTTCCTCCCTCCCTCCCTTCCTTTCCTTCCTTCCTTCCTTCCTTCCTTCCTTCCTTCCTTCCTTCTTTCCCTTTCCTTTCCTCCCCTCCCCTTCCCTCCCCCTCCCTCCCTCCCTCCCTCCCTTCCCTTCCTTCCTTCCTTCCTTCCTTCCTTCCTTCCTTCCTTCCTTCCCTTTCCTTTCCTCCCCTCCCCTCCCCTCCCCTCCCCCTCCTTCCCTCCCTCCCTCCCTTCCCTTCCTTCCTTCCTTCCTTCCTTCCTTCCTTCCTTCCTTCCTTCCTTCCTTCCTTCCCTTTCCTTTCTTCCCCTCCCCTCCCCTCCCTTCCTCTCCCCTCCCCTCCCCTCCCTTCCCCTCCCCTCCCCTTCTCTCCCCTCCCCTCCCCTCCCTCTCCTCTCCCCCCTTCTTCTCCCCTCCCCTCCCCTTCCCTTCCCTTCCCTTCCCTTTTTTTTCTTCAAAATCTTTCTCTGTTGCCAGGGTAAAGTGCAGTGGTGTGATCACGGCTCACTGTGGCCTCACCTCCTGGGCTCAAGCATTCCTCCCTGGGACTACAGGCATGTGCTTGTGGTATTTAAATTTTTGATATTTTAAAATTTTTTTTTAGAGACAGGGTCTCCCTTTGTTGCCCAGGCTAATCTTGAACTCCTAGGCTCAAGCATTCCTTCTGCCTTGGCCTCCCAAAGTGCTAGGCTCACAGGTGTGCACTCTCATGCTCAGCTGACACTTGTTTTAGATGTGGTGTTTTCAGTATTGGCACTATTGACATTTGGGGCTGAATCCTTCTCTGCTGTGAGGCTGCCCTGAGCACTGTAGAATGGTCAGCAGGATCCCTGGTCACTACCAGATGCCAGCAGCACTTCTGCCCCCAAGTTGTGACATCCAAAAAATGTCTCTGCACATTGACAAATTGTTCCTGGGGAGGTGGGGTGGGAAAATTGCCCCCGGTTGAGAACCACTACTTTAGATGTATTAATATTTCACCTGTAGGTTAAAGTTTTTTAATCCTAATAATAATTACACAAAAACCAATAATTAATGTTATGAAACTAGCACAGAAAGTAGCTAGGCTCTAAAGAAAACGTCAAGATTCCAACTCCTACCGTCCCACCTGCAAAAGTTTTGGAATGTTGTTAAAATGCAAGGTGGTCTGTATCACAGCTGTGGAACGCTGGCAAAAGCAATGCAGAAATCAGCCAGAGGCACAAAAAGAGTTCTGAGGCTACAAGTTAGGAGACGAGGTCCTGGTCTTAGCCCTGGTCTGAGAGGAGTGTGACAGTAGATAAGTCACATTATTTTTTTACTTTTTAAAAAAAAATTTTACTTCAAGTTCTGGGATACATGTGCAGAATGTGCAGGTTTGTTACATAGGTATACATGTGCCATGGTGGTTTGCTACACCTATCAATCCGTTATCTAGGTTTTAAGCCCCACATGCATTAGGTATTTGTCCTAATGCCCTCCCTCCCCTTGCCCCTCAATCCCTGATAGGCCCTGGTATGTGATGGTCCTCTCTCTGTGTCCATGTGTTCTCATTGTTCAACTCCCACTTATAAGTGAGAACATGCGGTGTTTGGTGTTCTGTTCCTGTGTTAGTTTGCCGAGAATGATGGCTTCCAGCTTCATCCATGTCCCTGGACATGAACTCATTCTTTTTATGGCCGCATAGTATTCCATGGTGTATATGTGCCACATTTTCTTTATCCAGTCTATCATTGATGGACATTTGGGTTGGTTCCAAGTCTTTGCTATTGTAAGTATTACTGCAATAAACATACACGTGCATGTGTCTTTATAGTAGAATGATTTATAATCCTTTGGGTATATACCCAGTAATGGGATTGCTGGGTCAAATGGTATTTATGGTTCTAGATCCTTGAGGAATCGCCACACTGTCTTCCACAATGGTTGAACTAATTTATACTCCTACCAACAGTGTAAATGCATCCCTACTTCTCCACAGCCTTGCCAGCATCTATCGTTTCCTGGATAAGTCACTTCAAATTTGGTCCTTAACTTGTTCCTTCTTACAATTAAGTAATTGGACTAAAGATATAGTGGTTTTCCATGTTTCTTCTGCTATGACCCATGTTGACATTGGAGACACTTCCACTGATACATCCCAGTGTTGACAGCCTTGGTCATTTAATGTTCCGGTAGAAAATGCAATTTCTAATTTGTAGTCGAAGGTGGCCCTCTCTCATAACTGGGGTCAGGACTACCAATGTGTTCTGATATCCTGGGTGAGAACTGCTGAAATATATCATCCTCACTATTTCTTCTAGTGCTAAAATTCTAGAGTCAAAGAAGCTTCTCATTCTGCCCTGTTTGCCTGTCAACCAATACAATGAACAATATCCTTATTTCCTGATTTTCCACCTCCGTTAGTTACCAGCAGGCCACTCGCCCTCCAAACTGCCTCTTCATAAAATCTGCCGTTACTGCTCATCGCTCTGGCCCAGCGGGTGATGAATTCAGTCCATGCCATTAAGCTTCCCTGTGGATGAGTCATCTATTTTTACAAGTTGCTGGTTGCAAAACTAGAGCATAACTTACAGGTTTATAAATATTTTGGCATCTTCCTTTGTCAAAAGATACTTTGAGACCCAGTGATTCACAAGGTTGTCCTGACACTTTCCCCTCCTCCACCAGCATTTTGAAACATCGTTACCCGGTTTGGTTCAAGTTCTTTCAGCTCTCAGTCCTGCAGGTGTTGGTTTGAAGTTACATAAAGACAAGACTTTCATCTTTTGATAATTGGCTGGATAGGCTACACTCAGGCTATAATTTATTACTCTTGGCTGCAATCCATCCATTTGTCTCTGTCCTTGGAGGGAGGTGTTTAATCTCCCTTTGGCTCAGCTTTGGAAGGGACTCACTGATTTGTTGATCCATTGATTAGACACCTATGGAGCCCCTGCTGTATGCCAAGAATTGCACTAGGTGCTAGGGATATAAAGATGAATACGAATTGCTCTCAAAGAACACGTTCTTCTAATGAGGCTGTGGCTGTAATTCAACCATTGCCACACAGTGTGGTGAGCTGTAGAAATGAAACAAGCTCACATTATGTGGGTGGCACAAAAGAAAATGACCCATTTTTCCTAGTGAGACAGGAGGCTTTGTAGAGGAAATTTCACGTAAGCCGTGTCCTACAAGATGGGCCGCGGTTTTCCACGGGGATAATAAGCGGGGAATAATCAGAGTGAGTAGAAAGGCATGGAGTCTTGAAACGGTATGGGGAGGTTAGGGAATGACAGGCCTGCACCTTGTGGCGTAGGTGTGTGTGTGCAAATGTGTAAATGTGTGCACACACACATGCACGTGGGTGCTGTGGGAGAACAGCTGAGGGATGAGGTGGCAGCAGATGAAAATGAGAGGCCAGGGGCAGAGGCTCACACCTGTCATCCTAGCACTTTGGGAGGCTGAGGCGGGCAGATCACGAGGTCAGGAGTTTGAGACCATCCTGGCTAACATGGCGAAACCCTATCTCTACGAAAAATACAAAAAAAATTAGCTGGGCTTGGTGGTACACGCCTGTAGTCCCCGCAACTTGGGAGGCTGAGGCAGGAGAATCGCTTGAACCCAGGAGGCAGAGGTTGCAGTAAACCGAGATTGTGCCACTGCACTCCAGCCTGGGCAACAGAAAGAGACGCTGTCCAAAAAAAAAAAAAAAGAAGTCGGCAGAGACCAATCATGGAAAGACTTGCATGGTGTGATAAAGGGTTTGAATTTATTCACAATAGAGAACTTCTGAAGGATTTTAAGACAGGAATCAGCATTATGGGATTTGCCTTTTAGGAAAATATCCAAAGACCAGTGTTCAGGGTTGGACTCAAGAAGAACCTGGGAGGCATTTGGGAGGTGGGACATGGTGGACAATTTCCCTCAGTAAGGGAGAGGAGAGAGAGCTGGAAGGCTAGAATGGCGTCCAGGTATCAGTCCTGAGGACCTGCTGGATGAGGGTACCCTTTGCCAAGAAGGAGAACACAGAGAAGGGAAGAGGTGTGGGGAAAAGATCATGACTTTTGTTGGGAATTTGTTGAGTGTGAAGTGTCTGCATGGCACCGGGTGCAAAGGTCTAGTTCTCCATCTGTAATAAGAAGCCTCATCATGGAAGTGTGATTAAAACTAAAATCCACATTGAAATCCTCAGATGAAAGGTGCCATGGAAGTGCTAAGGATCATTATTTAGTGTTTCGTGGGCTGTCCGTATTGCCTAGAACACTCTCCTCGTCTTGATTCTAATTGCCTCTGATACCTGTCTTAGCATATTCTAGGCATGAAAAAAACAAGTGTCTCGAACGTCAGCAGTGGGACAGGTTTGTGCAAGGAGGACTCTGAAGCTCTGGGACAGGCAGCATGAACTCAGAGAGGTGGGGAAGGTGCCGTTCTCAGTCCTGTGAGTTTGAGCCTTAATCTCTTTCACTCAATCACTAGATCAGTCTTTGCTCCTTGTTTTGGTTTGTTTTATCAGAACTTACAAAGTTCAAGATTTCTTCTGTTCTGATCACCTGCTGTATGGTTGGTATTGGGGATTTAATTCTGAACAGACCGACATGATCTCCGTCCTCACAGAATAAATTGTCTAATAGTAGGAAGAATTTTTGAAGGCATCTCATGATGAAGAGGAGGGATCAAGACTGAATCAAACTGTTCCCAAAGACAATTGTTTTAACTTCAGGACACAAATGGATGCCGTCTCTTTGGGACAGTGTTTGGAAAACCAGCTCTCCCACTCTGCAAGGCCTCCACGATGGGCGGAACAGGCAAAGGAGTTTCTCCTGCTGGGGCTGAGGCACACATGAGTCATCACTTGTATATAATCTTCTGCATCCTGGAGATTCAAAACCAGCGCCTCCCTCTTCCCCAGCGAAAGTGTTTACATGGCATTATGACCGTGATTATTTATGACTTGCTTTGCTGCCTGAAGGGATAAGGGTGAGTATGAGCTGGGAATTTGTTTCAGTCAAAAGGAAGTGGAATTAAATGATGTTAGAACCTGTACTTAATGCCCACATGGAGCTATTCAGCTTAATCTGCCAGAATGCCATGGGAGGAGGAGAATGTCTTCCCTGGTCATTGCACTGGTGGAAGCCAGGAAGAAACGCATCCGATGGGAGCAGGGAGCACAGGTTTGCTGTTTCCATGACTCCATTTGTGCTCCAAAGGAAGAGCTACTCATTAGAAAGAAGCAAGAACACAGCTATCCCTGTGGGTGTCATGCCCAGAACAATGCTTCTGTTTTTTTCCCAGGCCCTAAGTTTCCTTCCAAACCTTTGCTTCCTGCCTTTCTTCTGTTCTCACAATAGAGTACCTGCTACTTCACGTATCATGTTGGGTGCTGGAGACAGACAGACAAAACCCACAAGCCCTGCCCCTGAAGGACAAACCACATGTCATGGGAGTGCTGTTGCCCATCTCAGCAATTCAGGTTAAATCCTCCAACCACCATGACCCAAGCACGCCTGTAATCCCAGCACTTTGCGAGGCTGAGGTGGACCGATCACGAGGTCAGAAGTTTGAGACCAGCCTGGCCAATGTGGCGAAACCCTATCTCTACCAAAAATACAAAAAAGTTAGCTGGGCGTGGTGGTGCACGCCTGTAGTCCCCGCTACTCAGGAGGCTGAAACAGGAGAATCACTTGAACCCGGGAGCGATGGGTTTAAGGATGCTACAGAGCATTGCAGGGGGTTGCCTGCATATGGTTCATCAGTAGGAACCAAGCAGTATCTCAAGGCATGAACAGAAATAGATTCTGTTTGTAGGTAGGTGGAAAATTCGTTGGCTGCTGGTGAGTGAACCATCTCCCCTTCCTCATTCCCAGAGAGAAGCACTACCCAGCTTGGTGCCTGGATGCAGGCAGTGTGAGATGCCTGCCTAGGGCAAGGGCTCAGCAAGAGGCCCAAGAACAACCCACCTTTCACCTTGTGCCTCCCACGGGTGTCCAGCTGCATTGGTGCCAGGGCACCAATGGGGCAAGAGAATCCTCCGGAGAAGTTTTCTGTGATCTCATCACAGGAGTGGGCCAGAGGAACAGCCCAGGCCCTAGGACCCAGTTTGTGCGGACCAGGCCATGAAGCTGGTTGGGGGCTTGACACCCACTCAGAAAGGTGCCATATTTTGACTATTTTCTCTATTACTTCCATATGTCTTCTACTAACAGCTTTCCACCATTGTCTTAATCTTCTATCAAAGTAATTGCTTTTAAAAATCCACTTTTCTGAACATGTTTTATTCTTTTTTTTTTCCAAAACATTTTTTTCTTATCCACATACATCTTTTTTAACTTCCAGCAAAGTCTCCCTTCTTCCCTCCTCTTCCTTCCCAGGAACAAGGAAACATCCAAGCTAAGTGACTAAAAACTGGATCCCTTTTCTTCTCCGACGGGAGAGAGAAGGGGAATGGCTGTAATCACAGAAGCTCCTCTTTGAACACTGTAGAAGGTCCCCATCCTGGCACAGGCACAGGCATTGTAAGCATCAGGAACTAAGGAAGGCACTAGGTGCTGTGGGATCACAGTATAGGATCCGAGAGTTATAGGGACGTCTAGCTGGAATCAAGAGGGGTGGCGTCCCAGCTGGGTCTTGGAGGATCAGTAGGATTTTGCCAGCTATCTGGGCCCTTCCTCCCTCTCCTAGTACCAACACTTCCAATAGGCTAAAATAAATAGTAAGGGTGAATTTAAAGCAGAAAACAAGGGAGTGGGGAGGGACATGGGGGTAGAAGGGTGTCCCACTCCTGCTTTAGTGTGAGTGGAAGGATCACTGGACCAGTCTCGGGCATGTGAACTTCTGGTCTGTTTAAGGTTTTTTTCATCAAGCAACTGCCTTCTTTTCTCTGGCCCATGTCTATGCTCTTTTCATACCCACAACATGGCCTGCGGAGGCTAGAGGACAATTTCCCCCAATTTCCTGTATGCCAGGGCTGACCCTAAGTGAGAATGAAAAAGCCCCAAGCCTGTGTAGTGGAAGAACTTTCCAAAAAACCCTGTGGCACACCGTATAGCTGGAAAGCAGGGAGGGATCGGGGGGATCAGGCGGGGAAAGCAGATGAGGGCGGAGCCCACTGGGGAGACTTACAGGCCGTGCATTTAAGCCACACTGGGAAGGCACTCACGCGCTGCATTCATGTTTGGTTTACATCCGAGTTGCCCAGCTGGACATGGTCCTGGGTGGAAGTTGCCGAATTAACTTCTTGACATGCTTGATTGCAACGTCCATGAGTGTGCTTTCATTTTATAATTTACTGACAGACTTTACTGCCTGAGTGCTGGCTCTTTGTGTGCTGACTTTCAGACCAGGGAGTTGGTATCTGTGCAGATGCCACCAGTGCAGGACTGAGAATCAACGGACAGGCCAGACTCCCACCTCAGGTCCCAGTGTGGCTCCTGTGCAGAGCCCCTTCTTTCTCCCAAAGCCATGACCACCACCTCTGCTGCTGCTGCTGCCAATGCTGTTGCTGCCACCATTGCCGTTGTCGGGGCCTAGGTTCTGGCCTTGCCACCTTGGGTCTCTGCAGTGCACCTACACACCTGGCTGGACCGATTGTTCCACTCCTGGGCTATCTCCCAGGACTGCAGGCCCGAGCTCATTGTGTGCACGCAGCGGCCCAGCATACATGTCCTATAGCCCATCAGACCTCCTTTATAAAACACAGCTTCAAAGATAAAATTCTGAAGAGTTTCAGGACAGCTCCAGCAGAGCATTAGACCAAGTGCCAGGCTGTTCCGCGAGTAAAACCCTGTGTAACTGTATGGGTCACACACCTGTGAAGCTGGCCTCAATTATAAGGCGACAGCCCACTGGATGCTAGAGACAAAGCAGGACAGCTGAGAGAAATCCTTCTGAGACCCTGTGAGCCTCCACCCCGCAGCCAGCTTCCAAAGGCTAAAGGCACAGCTGCAGGACGGAGGGAGTTATACTAAGGAATGGAAAGACGGGGGTGGAACTGGATGGAGGTCAAAGAGAAATTCCCAGTGATACAAAGAGCCAGCATAGAGAAATCTCACACAGCTTACATGGCTGATGGCTGCACAGCAAGGAATGCTGCCGTTCGTTCACTGGGCTCAAGGAAACTACGAGGCGGGAGCCCGGCTCTGCAGAAAATGAAGAGCACCTGAAAGGAGTGGCCGCTTGAATGGTAAGCGAGCCCGAAAGAGTCAGCAGCACCAACTCACTCTCGTCTGACTTTTCCAGGACAGACCCAAGGTGAGGTGTCCACGGCACCAGTCAATGGGATAGAAAAGCCTTAGGAGCCAGAGCCCTGCTGGCCACAAAAGACCATGGCAATCTGCACAGCTTCCCCCTGGGAACCGAAGCCAGCGCCCAGACAGAACAGCAGGCGAGGAGGGAAGGGGAGTGCTGACATTTTCATTTCAGGTGACAAAGCAGGGCATCTCTGCCTTTTCCAGTCACAGCACACATGGAAACTGGTGGCACGTGTCATGCACATGGGGAGGTGGGTGAGACAGTCCGTGAGATGGCTCACCTCGCCACATCAGGGGCCCTGAGAATCCCTGCCTCATCCCACTTGGTATCTCTTTAGGGATCGCTGCCTCTGGAGCATTATGAGCTGCAGGGCCCACCTGTGCTCATTCATGGCCCAGACTTCTCTGAATTAAACTTTCTGCTCAGTAACCCTACAGGTTTAACTTCGCCCTGCAGATCACAGGAATCCCCCTGCCCTCAGTGCCCCCACCTAGTTTGAGGCAGGCTGTGTGGCGTGTGTGTGTGTGTGCGCGCATACGTGTGTGCATGTGTGTGCGTGTGTGTGCGTGTGTGCGGTGTGTGTGTGGGGTGTGTGTGAGTGTGTTTGTGTGTGTGTGTGATGATGGTGGTGATAGTGGTGATGGGGTGTGTGTGCGTGTGTGTGCGCGTGCATGTGTGTGTGTGTGTGTGTGTGCGGTGTGTGTGTGGGGTGTGTGTGTGTGTTTGTGTGTGTGTGATGATGGTGGTGATAGTGGTGATGGGGTGTGTGTGGTGGGGAGAGAGTTTGTGCGTATTTGGGGGATGTGTGTTGGAGGAGAAGAAAGGGCCTTAAAAAGGATCTCTACTTGCTAAATTTTTATTTAGGAAAGATCAGGTAGAAACTGCAATTTCTACACTTTTCAGGGACTACAATCCAAACAGAAAACACTTGGCCAGAGAAGCAAAAATTTAAAACATGTATTTGTGAAGCAGTATTTTACCTAGGATCTATTAAAATAGCTTGAGTTCCTTGCAAGGTTCTGCTTCTAAAAAAGTAATGTGTGCTCATTAAACATTTTGAAATTTCAGAAAAGTAGAGAAGAGTAAAAAATAGTTCTAAAGATGATCCCTAGTAACATCATTTTAATCTTTCCTTCCAATCTTTTCTCTATAAATGGTTATATGGGCGTTTTTGTCTATCTGTTTTGCATGAAGATATTTTTATTTTACTTAAAGGAAGTTTTTATACTGGGTATACCACTTTGAATTTCATTCCTTTCTCTAAATTTATATTATCAGTCTTTTCCACGAGTAACATAATACTTAAAAACGTTATTTAAAAGATGAATTATATCATAAAATAATATGTATTTTAGGAAAATGTTTAAATATAGACAAATCAAAAGAAAATTCAGTTAAAAGCAGCCCAGTCACACTTCCATAACCTTGTTTCTCTGTTCCCCATCATCCTTGCCAGTATAGTAGGTAAAATCCTCAGTCTATGCCAGAAATATGATCTGTTATGTATGTATGAAAATATAATGTCACATGTGTGTATAAATGTGTGTGGGTATCTATATCTGTATCTACATATGCTCTTTAAGTGGATCCCAATCCCACTCTGACTCTGAGCCTAACCCCGTCGTCTGCTTGGACTTTCATGCTCATTATTATTCTTAGGCTTAGGAGAGGCCATGGGGGCTTCCACAGTAACAAGAATCAGCAGGCTGTTGCCTTCCGTCCCATCCTTTCTGGTGAACCCCAATGGGCCTGCAGCCTCTCTGCCTCATTCCCACCCATCTCTAGGGCCTCAGCTTTCCCAGGCCTATGTGGTCTGAACTCCTTGCTTAGGTGCAGACTCTTGAAGCCAGAGTCCAGCCTCTGGGCAGGAATAGTGAAGGAGAGGCAGAAGGCAGGTGCCAGGCCCCTGCTTGCAGGACAACTGTGTCCCTTTGCACTGGTTGGCAGGGAGACCCTCTCCTGTCCCTTGTACACCCAAAGACTCCTTGTCTCCAGGCTCACCTTTCAGGAACTGAAAGCTTTTATAAACACCCAGATGATGAAAAGGTTTCTGCTTTCAGGCAGTGGACCTCTAAAGACCTGTCTTCTAGCTTGGAAGAGGAGGAGAGGGGAGCACACGGCAAACAACACACGTGTTGATATGCATGAAATATCCAGCCACGCAGGGAACACCTGCAGCTGGGAGATGTGGTTGCTGGAAGGTGGAGTGTGTCTTTTAAGCACGTTGGGACAGAGCAATGATGAGAATGGGCAGAGGGAGCTGTGACTGTACATGAGATTTTGCATATTAACACCAACAGCAAATGGTTAGATATACCCAACTCTTTCCCTGTGTGCTTTTCCTCATTGTTAAAGAAAGATCTTTGGAAGAGAGTCTCCTTGTGTCTTCTTTGCTACTGTATTAGTCAAGACTCTCCAGAGAAACAGAAACAATAGGAGATATATGTGTAAGCAGAGATTTACTTTCAGATGTTGGCTCACACAGTTGTGGGGGCAGGTAAGTCCAATATGCACAGGGCAAGCCAGTAGGCTGGAAATGAGGGTAAGATTAATGCTGCAGTCTGAAGTCTGAGTTCTGAGGGGCAGGCCAGGCAGCCTGGAAACCCAGGAAGAGTTTCTACGCTGCAGTGTTTAGGTCAAATACCTTCCTTGGGAAACCTCAGTCTTTGCTTTAATAGGAACTCCAACTGACTGGATGAGGCTCACCCACATGATGTAGGGTAATCTGCTTTAATCAAAATCTACTGATCCAAATATTAATCTCATCTAAAAACTACGTTCACAGCAACATCTAGACTGGCATTTGCCCAAACAACTGGATACCATAGCCAAGTTGACACATAAAGTCAACTATTGCAACTTCTTTGCAAACTTCAAGAGAAACAGAGAAGAATGAAAGCCGAGCTGCATACCTGGCATAAAGTGCCAAAGCTCAGTCTGTGAAGCAGCATGTTTCTCACGGGGCCCAGAGGGTGTCTATACTTAGAGAGATTCTTTTCAATTGAACGGATCTCACTTGACTTCAAAAGTGCTTGAGTCAAATGCTTCAAGATGGTTGACTAGAGGCATCTGGTACTCACCTCCTCCACCAAGAAAAACCAAAATAGTAAGTTGATAATCACACATTTATGAATGCCGGAATTCAATAGAGAAGTGACAGGAAATACCTAAGGCGAGGAAGGAGAGGGAGGCAAGGCAGCCTACTCGGCTGGGATTGGCTGGGAGCCCAGAGAGGCCTCCTAGTGCAGAGAAAGGATAAGCGGGTGACCCTCAGCGGTCCACATTCCCACCATGGACATCTGCAATTCCAGCCATGGGAGAGATTCTTGACTCTCATGAGCCCTGAGACTAAAACAGGGAGCTGTCTTGAGACGGCATGACAGCGTTGCTCCAGAGAGGGAGTTCACATCCCCCCAGACCTAAACAGCTACAGCACAGTGCCATTTTGACAGCCCAGCCCCCACCAGGCCACATCCTGTTCTGGGGCTCAACCACCCCTGCATCTCCTCATCCCTGGAGTCCCATTGACATCCCCCATCCGCAGCTGCTGCCGACTGCTGCCACCAGAACTAAAGCATGAGCCACTGGGAGTGACTCCACCATCCCCAGCAAAGGGGCCACTGTGCACTTACAAGCACCCTAAGGTCAGGCTCTGCCACCCACAGCCGCCACCTGGAACTGAAGTGCACACTTCCCAGCCATCTGCCTACAACGCTACCATTGAAAGCAAACCCACTCTCCCCAACAGCAGAGCTGCAGTGCGGCTGCTGCTGCCCCTGTACCTGAGCATTTTGCCAGGGCACAGGGATCAGCCGACCCCTACTCGCCGCAGCCAGCATACATATGCACCACCAGGGATCCTGAGGACAGGCCCGCCTGGCCCAACTCCACCTCCCAGGGTCCAAGCATGCTGTGTAGAGGCATATGAATTGCCCTGCCCCATCCACCATCATTGGCACCTGAGCACTCCTCCTAAGGGCCTGAGGATGGGCTCACCCAACCTGCCACTACCCCCACAGCTGTCACACCCACACACACATGTCACCTGGGGACTAGCCCACCCAGGCCTTTGCAGCCACCACCAACACCAGCATGGATAGGATGGAAGCTAGAGGATGATCTGGCCATAGCTGCCATCATTGTCCCTGCCATGCCTGCTGCCTAGGAACCTGAACCCCTCCCCAACTAGCCTACCACGGCCCCTTCCAGCACCTGAGCAAGCCTTCTGGAGGCTCAAGAATCAACCTGCCTGGAACCACTAACCCCAGGACCAGCATAAACTGCTCTGAGGCCCAAGAACAGCACGGTGTTGGCCCACTGCTGCCACCGCTAGAGCCTGAGGACTGGGCCATCTGTGCTGCTGTCCCCAGCAAAACTTCCCCACAGCCTCCATTAACAGCCACACTCTAAGCCACGAAAGAAATCACAGACACCACTGACACTGTTTACAACTGAAGAACTCACACAGAGACTACACTACTGCATGCATCTAGAATCAAGGCCAAAGTGTCCTACCTAATCAACACCATAGCTACATCTTCAGAAAAAAATGTCCTTCCCTGTGAAAGCAAATCCAAAAAATCAGAAGCAACTGTTATACCAGTTGCACAGATAATCAACATAAGGACATAAGAAACATTAAAAGCGAGGAAATAAGACACCTCCAAAGGAACACAATAATTCTCCAAAAACAGATGCCAATGAAAAAAAATGAAATGCCAGAAAAAAATTCAAAATAGTGATATTAAAGAAACTCAGTGAGATACAAGAGAATACAGATTCAACAATACAATCAGAGAAGCAATTCAGGATATGAATGAGAATTTCACTAAAAAGAAATAGATATAATTAAAAAGAACTAAACATAAATCTTGGAACCTAATAATTTATTGATGAAATAAAAAATACATTCAAGAGCTTGAACAAGGAACTAGATCAAGCAGAAGAAAGAATCTCAGAACTCGAAGACAGGTTTTTAAAATAACCCAGTCAGACAAAAATAAAGAAAAAAATGAAAGAGAATGAACAAAGCCTCCAACATATATGGGCCACCATAAAGCAACCAAATATTTTAAGTTTTGATATTCCAGAAGGCAAAGAGAAAACTGAAGGGACAGAAAACCTATTCAATGAAACAATAGGTTAAAACTTCCCAAGTCTAGCAAAAGATCTAGACACACAGAGGCAGCAAGCTCAGAGATTTCCAAAGAGATTCAATTCAAAAAGATCTTCTTCCTTATAGTCAAACTGTCAAAAGTCAAAAACAGAATTCTAAAACCTGCAAGAGAAAAATGTCACTTATAAGAAAACTTCATCAGACTAACAGCAGATTTCTCAGCAGAAACCTTACAGACCAAGAGAGAATGGGCTGATACATTTAAAGTGCTGAAAGAAAAAAACTGCCAGCCAAGGATACTATACCCAGTAAAGTTATCCTTCATAAATGAAGGAGAAATGAAATCCTCTCCAGACAAGGAAAAGCTGAGAAAATTCATCATCACTAGACTGGGTCTACAAGAAATGCTTAAGGTAGTCCTATACCTGGAAATGAAAAGATAACATCTACCATCATGAAAAGACATAAAAGTATAAATAAAAACCATTGGGTAGAATGAACACAGAACTAAGGAAAAGAAGGACCTTAATGTTACCACCAGAGAAAACCACCAAATCACGATGATAAATAATAAGATAGAAATAAAGGACAAAGGATATACAACCAGAAAACGATCAATTAATTAACAGGTATAAGTCCTCACATACCAACAGTAACCTTGAACATAAACAGCCTAAAGTTGGCCAGGCGCGGTGGCTCAAGCCTGTAATCCCAGCACTTTGGGAGGCCGAGACGGGTGGATCATGAGGTCAGGAGACCGAGACCATCCTGGCTAACACGGTGAAACTCCGTCTCTACTAAAAAATACAAAAAATTAGCCAGGCGAGGTGGCGGGCGCCTGTAGTCCCAGCTACTCGGGAGGCTGAGGCAGGAGAATGGTGTAAACCTGGGAGGCGGAGCTTGCAGTGAGCTGAGATCCGGCCACTGCACTCCAGCCTGGGCAACACAGCGAGACTGTCTCAAAACAAACAAACAACCAAACAAAAAACAGCCTAAAGTTTCCACTTAAAGATATAGACTGGCCGAATGAATTTTTTCAAATGACCCAACTATATGCTTTCTAAAAGAAACTGACCTCACCTATAAAGACACATATAGACTGAAAGTAAAAAGATGGAAAAAGATGCTCTATGCAAATGAAAGCCAAAAGCAAGCAGGAGCAGCTATACTTCCATTAGATAAAACAGACTTTAAGTCAAAAACAATAAAAAGTGACCCAAAAGGTTTATTATATAATGGTAAGTAGATCAATTCAGTAAAAGGATATAACATATCTAAATATATATGCATCCATAATTGGAGCACCCAGATATATAAAGCAACTATTATTAGATCTAATGGGAGAGATGGACTCTAATACAATAATAGTTAGGGACTTCAATACCCCATTCTCAGCATTAGATCATCTAGACAGAAAATTTACAAAGAAACATTGAATTTAGAGTATCTTAGACAAAATCAACCTAACAGACGTTTACAGAACATTTCATTCCACAGCTATAGAATACACATTCTTCTCATCAGTACATGGAATCAAAATTATATCATATATCTTTTTGGATCACAATGGAATAAAACTAGAAATCGATAAAAAGAGAAGCTTTGGAAACTGCAAATACAGGAAATTAACCAGCATTCTTCTGAATGACTATTGGGTCAAGGAAGAAATTAAGGAGGAAGTTGAAAAAAATTTTGAAACAAATGAGAATCAAAATACAACATACCAAGATAGGCATGGTAGCTTGGCTCATGTGCATGATTCTAGCTACTCAAGAGGCTGAGGTGGGGAGGCCTGCATGAGGCCAGGAGTTTGAAACCAGTCCGAGCAACATAGCAAGGCCCTGTCTCTTAAAAAAAAAAAAAAAAAAATTTCTAAATTAGCCAGATGTGGTGGGTGCCTGCAGTCCCATGTGGTCCCAGTACTTGGAAGGCTGAGGTTGGAGGATCACTTGAGCCCAGGAGTTGGAGGCTGCAGTGAGCTACGATCACAACACTGCACCCTAGCTTGGATGACAAAGTGAGATCCTCTCTCTAAAAACAAAATAATAAACACACACACACACACACACACACACACACACACACATACACACAACATATCAAAACCTATGGATTACAGAAAAAGCAGTGCTATGAGGGAATTTTATAGCAATAAACACCTGCATCAAAAAAGTAAAAAGATTTCAAATAAACAATCTAATAATGCCCCTCAATGAATTAGAAAAGCGAGAACAAATCATACCCAAAATTAGTAGAAGGAAAGAAATAATAAAGATCAGAGCAGAACTAAACAAAACAGGCTTTAAAAATATAAGGGATCAATGAAACAAAAAGTTATACTAGCTAGACTAACAAAGAAAAAATAAAGACCCAAATAAACAAAATCAGAAACAAAAAAAAGAAAAAATTACAACTGGTAACACAGAAATACAAAAGATCATCAGGGACTCTTATAACTGTATGCTAATAAACTGGAAAACCTAGAAGAAATGAATAAATTCCTAGACACACACAACCTACCAAGACTGAATCAGGAAAAAATAGAGAACTCGAATAGATCAATAATGAGTAATGAGATTGAATCAGTAATAGAAGGTCTCCTAACAAAGAAAAGTCCATGACCAGATGGTTCACTGCCAAATTCTAGCAAACTTACGAAGAACAAATAATACAAATTCTCCTCAAACTAACCAAATCCAACAGCATATCAAAAAGATAATACACCATGATCCAGTGACCATACTGCACAAAGCAATCTACAGATTTAATGCAATCCCTATTAAAATACCAAGGGATGCAAAGATGGTTTAACATATGTAAATCAATAAATGTAATACATCATATCAACAGAATAAAGGACAAAAACCATATGATCACTTCAATAGATGCAGAAAAAGCATTTGACAAAATTCAACATCCCTTCATGATCAAAACTCTCAACAAACTAGACATCGAAGGAACATACCTCAAAATAATAAAGGGTATATATGACAAACTTACAACTAACATCATACTGAGTGGGGAAAATCTGAACGCCTTTCCTCCAAGAACTGGAACAAGACAAAAATGTCCACTTTCACTACTCTTGTTCAACATAGTACTGGAAGTTCTAGGCAAAGCAATCAGGCAAGAGAAAGAAATAAAAGGCATCCAAATTGGAAAAGAGGAAGTCAAATTGTTCCTCCTTGTAGATGACATGATTTTATGTCTAGAAAAACCTAAAGGCTCTGCCCAAAAAAGGAAAAAAAAAAACCCTTAGGTATGATAAATAAATTCAGAGAAGTTGCAGGATACAAAATCAACATACAAAAATCAGTAGCATTTCTATATACCAATAATGAACAATCTGAGAAAGAAATCAAGAAAGCATTCCCATTTGCAATCACCATACACACACACACACACACACACACACACACACACAAATATCTAAGAATAAATTCAGCAAAGGAGGTGAAAGACCTCTGTAAGGAAAACTACAAAACACTGAAGAAAAAAAATTGAAGAAGAAACTAACAAACGGAAAGCATCCGTGTTCATGGGTTGAAAGAATTAATATTGTTAAAATTACCATATACCCAAAGCAATCTACAGATTTAATTCAATCCCCATCAAAATACCAATGTCATTTTTTGTAGAAATAGAAAAAAAATCCTAAAATTTGTATGGCACCAAAAGCAGTCTAAATAGCCATACAAAATCCTGAGCAACAAGAACAAAGCTGGAAACATCACACTGTCAACTTTAAAATATATTGCAAGTCTAAAGTAACCAAAAAAGCATTGTATTGGTAGGAATGAAGGGGGAATGAAGAGACGTTGGTTAATGGGTACAAACATACAGTTAGATTACAGGAATAAGATCTAATGTTCAATGGTAGAGTAGGGTGACTATAGTTAACAACAATATATTGTGTATTCCAAAATAGCTAGAAAAGAGGAATTGAAATATTCCCAATATATAGAAATTATAAATACTTGAGGCAACGGATACCCTAAATACCTCAAATTGATCCTTATCCATTCTATGTATCAAAATATCATGTGCCTGTAAAATATGTACAAATATTATGTATCACTAGTAAAATGTTCAAGTCTTCTTACAACAGCATGTTTACAAACATGAACTTTTAAGTCAGACAGACAGAGGTGAATCCCAGCTTTACAATTTGCCAATTGGGTGACCCAGGGCAACTTAGGTGGCTTCTCTGAGCCCCAGTTTACTCATCTCAAAATGAGGATAATAACTTTCCCATAGGGGGATATGTTTAATGTGTTTAGCACAGTGCCTCACACAGAGTTAAACATTCAAGAAATTGTAGCTTTTTGTAGAATTACCAAGAGCTGTGAATGGACCGCCTTTATTTGGTCTTCACAGAAACCATTAATATCCTATCCCATTAGCCTTTGGGTACTAAGTTCATGGTTTGTGTTGACTTGGCTTGACATCTGTCTTTTTTCCCTCAAGTCTCCGTGGGGAATGAAAGCTCTCCCTATTTGGGCCCTGGAAACTGTAGCAGGCTCCATCCCATGCTCTTTACCTTACCTTCCTGCCCAGGCAATACTCAGCTCAATAGAAAGCTCAAGTCCTACAGTTGTCAGTTCAGTTGAACCAGAGGTTCAATTATGCTGTGTGGCTGCTCCAGGGTAGCCTCTGCCTCAGAAGAAGACAAGATAAGTGGTTGATCTGCCACTGATGCTCTGCCCCCAGGAGCTTTTGTTTCTCCATTCCTGGCTCCTGGAGGTAAGGACAATTTCGGAGAAAGTGGTTACTATAAGAGGTCATTGTTACCTTCGGGGATATGTTCCTTTTATCAAGAAAGCAAATCTCTCCAATGCTCAGCTTCAAGGTGTAGGTGATGTTAGGGTGCCCTATTTTTGGGATTCTCCCATTTGTCTGGCAACCAGAAAATATAAGAAAATACAGCACAATCTTGCTATTAAACACCTTGCTGTTCCAGAGGTTCAATTTCACTGCGTAGCTGTTTCTCTGTCTAAGACCTGTAAATTCTCCATCAGAGATTCTGTTTTGGGTACGGTTACATTCAAGAAGCTCCTGCATCCCGGAGCCATTATAGCATCATCTGTCTTCAGCAAATATGGGACCTGGGACACTGGCGTATAGCCACAATAGGACAAATGTGTCCACCAGGACGTCCCATCAAAGAGCACAAGAAAATGAAAAGGGTCCAGGCAGTCTTACCACTGCTCTCCATCAGGCATTCTCCTTCTCTTTTTTTTTTCCTAATTTTGTGTAGTCATCTTTCCTGGAAAATGTACATCTCACTCAGTGAAATTACTCATATTTATAGCCCCTGCCTGTACCAAGCGGCACTGAACTCTGTTAAAAATGATAGAAGGTGGATGCCTTTGAAGGTTGGGATCAGCCAGCCAATTGTTTCAAGATTCACCTCAGTTGACTTTAAGACGCACATGGGTATCATTTGGCAATAAAGCAAGTTTTATTAAAGTTAGGCAACTTTCTCTGAGAGACAGACATAGAATCCTGACAAAGAGAAGAGCTAAAATTAAACAGACACGTGGAATACTGAAGAGCTGAATTAAAACAGAAATTCGGTGTCATCCAGACAATAATATTCCATCTACAAGTGCCCTCTCCCCACCCTGAGGATGGGAACTTCCTTGTCACATCACACCCTTAAAAAAGGCCTCTGTGAAAACTGATGAAGGGTTTGGGTAGCCAAAAACTCTCTTTCTAATGCCATACCTAAAGTTCTCCTAAACTTTTAAATCCAACATCCCCTAAACAAATACGTCCATTTATTCACAATAAATCAATTTTTTTTCAGAAGAGGATTCAATTAAAAAAAAATTCCTATGTCCCTGCTCTTCAATGTTTTGGCCATTGCACAGTAATGGCGTGCCTAATTCTCTCTCTTTTAAAACCAACTGCACGTCCCCAACCATGGAAGATACTGAGCCCATTAAATTTGGGGTGCTTCTGCAAATGAAGTTTTGTATATGTTTACTTCTTGGTTCAAAAGAAATTACATGCACATTACACTAACATCAGAAAATATAGACAAGGAAATGAACCATATCAAACAGCTACAATTCCAATCACCCAGAAATGATATATGCATATAAACATACCCGCACATTATATGTGTGTTCCATGTGCCACACAAATGTATGAGTAAATAATTTGTCTTCATGAGCATGCAAACATATATGTACATCATATGTGTCCTATGTAAAAATATGTATACATTGTCTTCCACTTGCATACAAACATATATGTATGCAGATGTATCTCTTATGATACAAGCATATGCATACATTATGTGTGTTTTTCATATACACACAAGCACATATGCATACCACATGTGCCTTTCATAGTCACACAACCATATACACATAATATGTGCCTTTCATATGCCTGCAAACACACATGAACCTCATTGTCTTTTATGCACATAGATACATATATGCGTGTCATATGTGCCTTTATCTGTATCTGTGATTTTCCAAAATTAAGATAATATATACATTATGTACATCCTCTATTGTCACCTGATTTTTCACTTTGTCTTTTTTTTTGTTTCTCACTTTCACAGGATATACATCTTTCCACACCAATAGACCTTTTTTCCCGATGTAGCATTATTTTTCACAGTTGGCGAATATACGTTATGGACTCATAACAGCAAGGCATCTACTTATACTCTACGGTTAGACATTGAAGTAGTTTATGCCAGTGTTTCCAACAGAGCATCTTGGATTTGTCATAGTGTCAAGTATAGTTTGAGGGTCACACTTACCTTCTTACTCTACCAGACCTTCATAGCTTAACGATTTGTCATTTCTGTGGCATATTTTAGCCTTGGAGGAGAGTCACTTAAGTACAGTTATATTTCCTCTTTCTATCCTGGCTTGTGGCCGGGGCTGTGCCTGAAGGACAGGGCTTCATGTTGGACGGATTTCTGGATTTTCAAACTGTAATTCAGTCCCATTCGGTTCAATAACCATTTATTGGGCTTTGCCCCACATGCACATAGTAGATTCTCTGTGAACATGTGTTGGATTAAAACGTATTTTTACAAATGGAATCCCACAGCACCTGGCAAGCCACTTCACTCTTAGTTGTGTCAAAGGCAGTACAATGAGGGTCAGCTGCGATGTCAGACAGGCGTGGGGTCCAGCCGTGGTTCCGTGTCTTACAAAATCTATGACCGTGATATGTAACTTCTCAAGCCTCCGTTTCCTTACCTGCAAAATTTGGTTAATTACGACACCTTCCCCATGGGGCTGTGAAGATGACACAGACAATGTAAGTAAAATACTTCGCACAATGTCCAGTATGCAAGCAATGTGAGCTGTCATTATTATTATTATTATTGGCTATTGCTTCCTGAGTAAGATAAATGAAGCATTAGAATTAAGTGCTAAGCTCTTAGTGGATACTATGTTGGATTTAATTAAGTAGTTTTTCAGTTAGTATAAGGGGGGGGAAAAAGAGGAGAAGAAAAGTTTCTTACTGCGAAATCTTCCTGAATCTCCACAGAACCGATCCACCCAAGTTTGTTGACCGGGCCATCTGGTGAGTGAGCGAGTCTGTTGGAGGTTTTCTCTAGGTTTAGTGGGTGTGATGATAGCACAATCCTCAGTGACCGCACGGTGTGTTTTATCTGAGGGCCTCAGGGCCTCAACTGTGATACTTATGTGTAGGCTTTTGTTTCCAGATGGAGAAATTGCACTGTAGAGAATTCTTTAAAAGCAATGACCCAATATTGCAGATTGCTGAACTGTATCCACACCCAAGACTGAGCATTGGATCAATCCAGAATATATATCAGGTGTCTGCAATGTCTGCCTAAAACCGTGACTCTGCCTCCTACATCTCACTATGGGTTTCCTGTGACATTTTGAGCAAGTATGCCTCTGTGACCGGGGTTCTTACCCTCCAGAATGGATGAGAAGCACCGTAAGTGGCTTTTTTTTTTTTTTTTTTTTTTGAGACGGAGTCTCGCTCTGCCGCCCAGGCTGGGGTGCAGTGGCCGGATCTCAGCTCACTGCAAGCTCCGCCTCCCGGGTTTACGCCATTCTCCTGCCTCAGCCTCCCGAGTAGCTGGGACTACAGGCGCCGCCACCTCGCCCGGCTAGTTTTTTTTGTATTTTTTAGTAGAGACGGGGTTTCACCGTGTTAGCCAGGATGGTCTCGATCTCCTGACCTCGTGATCCGCCCGTCTCGGCCTCCCAAAGTGCTGGGATTACAGGCTTGAGCCACCGCGCCCGGCCCGTAAGTGGCTTTTAAAATGCATATTGCCTGGCCCTTCAGTGGCTCTATGGGTCAAGAATCTGAATTCTCAACCACCTACAAGGTTCTAGTTTCAAGGGTCTGTGGGCTGCACATTGAGAAACCTGTTCAGTGAGTGCCACAAAGGCTCCACATGTGAGAAGGGAAGCATCGGGTCTCTCGAGCCTGTTCTTTAATCTCTGGCCTGCGCCTTCTCTGTAAACTCTGCCAATAACACTATGCGAGAAAACACCTGAGCTTGAAAAGTCCATGTTCAACACCACTGTCCTTCACCGCTCTGGAAAATTAACTGTTTGCTTCGATTAACCCTTTGTTAAACTCCAAAGTCAAAGAACTCTGAAAGGCATATCGTTATTTTATTTAAGGTTTCAGGTGACTTCTGTTGCCAAATATTTTAAAAATTTTAAATTGCTACATGACCTCTTAGTAGTACAATTAGACTTCCTGCCAATAAAAATAAGGCGGCTGGGCATGGTGGCTCACGCCTGTAATCCCAGCACTTTGGGAGGCCAAGGCAGGCGGATCACGAGGTCAGGAGATGGAGACCATCCTGGCTAACACGGTGAAACCCTGTCTCCACTAAAAAATACAAAACATTAGCCAGGCATGGTGGCGGGCGCCTGTAGTCCCAGCTACTCGGGAGGCTGAGGCAGGAGAATGGCGTGAACCCGGGAGGCAGAGCTTTCAGTGAGTGGAGATCCTGCCACTGCACTCCAGCCTGGACGACAGAGCAAGACTCCGTCTCAAAAAACAAAACAAAACAAAACAAAAAAATAAGACTTTTGGTTTTCACCATTTATAGTAAGTACAGCTAATATTAAGTATAATTTTAAAAGCCCTTTATTTTCTCAGAAAGAAAAAAATAACCAAAATCTGTTCAGCGTGGTATTGAATAATTAAAAACAAAAGAACAGTATTCTTCGCACTAGTGTTTAATATTAATTGCTTTTTTACCCTTGACACTGGTGCTAATTAAATGTTCCTTTTATTTTCCATGACTTGTTTAAACAGTTTCTGCAAATTATTGCTAATCAGCATAATAAAACTGAATCACCTATTAGACAATTTTGTTTTGAATTAAATGGCATTAAAATAATTCTGGCTGCCTTGTGTTATAATGTGTTACAAGAATACCAACCGCTACAGGTAATATGCCTTAGCTTTTACACACATTTTAAATCAATCTACGGATGTATTCACATACATGCACAAACATGCAAAGAGGCAGTGCTGTTCAATTGAATAGGTTTCCGGCTGGATTTATCTCCCATCTCTACTGTCTTCCCAAGAGGAAATCTAAGGCAAATCTCTTCAACAACCTGAAACCTGGTTTTCATCATCAGCAAAATAAGGAGGATGTATTTTTGAGGGGAAAGAAGGGTGATTGGTAGAAATAGAGGTTTCCCTAAGCACTGTTTGCAGCCCCTTCCAGCAAGATGTGATTAATGGCGGTGGGGGAGAGCCAGTTGCCCCCACTCCCCTGGAGACTTCCCTGCAGTTTCGAAGCTGTAGGACACAAATGGTGGGTCTAAAATATTAGCAGCAGCCACCAGTGAGGAACCACATGACTCACAAAGAATGAAGAGAAATAATAGGGCCAAGTGGACCAGCTGGCAAAACCCAGGCCCCCAGTGCATTAGCGGGCCCTGGAAGAGGTGCCTTAGTGGTGCCCAGCAGAGCACTGGGGGGGTCTGTTGCACATGGCAGGGCAGCTTTGGGGGCAGCGGTACACAGCAAAAATTGCAGGAGCAAGTGTGAGATTTACCCTCAGAAACTGCGATTACCTATGTGTGGGGGTGAGGGACCGTGAAGCAATAGTCTACACATGCTCATCAGATGACTACCAACTCCTTCGCACTCACAACAACGCCGGAGTTCATAGAATAGATAGGTTACTCATATTGTTATGTCTTAGATGACAAAAGAGAATTGCAAAACATGAAGTGACTTAATCCAAGATGATGAGTGGGGAGGTCAAATATTTTGTGATGAAATCATAATCACAGCTCATGGCATGAAGTGGAGGGTTCATGGTCTTACACAACACTTTTTGTTGGTGTCAGCATCAGAGCTGGAGCACTGAAGCATGTAGGACAAGGCCTGATCTTGTATAACCTGAGTCTTCGGGAAAGAGGGTACAGACAGGAGCTACAAGACCTGATCAGTTGTGTGGGCTGTTCTACTAACTGGATAAACCATCTCAGATGAGTCAGCTAATTTCCTCATGGTTTAACAGAGAAGGATGAAACAAATGCTATCTATCTCAAAGGACTTAAGATGAAAGAAGAATAAAAAACATATAATTAAAAACGGTCAGAAAAGTGTAAAGTTTCATACAAAATGTTAAAATATTTACGTTAATGATCCTTATGTACAATAAAAAAGGATACCTCCTGACATACAGCAATTTGCTGAGTCGCATTAATACCTACTTGTTAATTGGAAACACCAAGCCAGTAGACAGTAGTAATTTTCTTCTGGCAAATACTTTTCAAACTATCTCATCCAGTTTTTCTCATTAGAAACAACAGATGCTAGAAGTTAATGAAAAAAATATTTAAAGCACTCAAGAGAAAGTAACTCTCAACCCCCAATTCTATACCTACATAAATTATTATGCAAAAATAATGGCAAGAGAAAGGCAATCCCAGTCATGAAGAAGTTGCTCTTCTAACTGGACTTTCTTCCACCCTTGCCCAAAGCAGTCTGTTTTTAACAACCAGTCAAAGGGGTATTGGTAAGGTGGAAGTTGGGCATGTTATTCCTCAGCCCACATCATTTTTAAAACTTATTTTAAAAACAGCTTTATTAAGATACAACTTATACGTCATAAAATTCACTCCTTGTATGTGTATAATTTTGTTATTTTTAGTAAATTTATGGAGTTATGCAACCATCACCACAATCGAGTTTTAAAACATATCCACCACCCCAAAATGTTCCCGGGTTCCACTTTGCAATTAATCCCTGCTACTACTAATACCTCCAAGCTCTAGGCAGCCAGCAATCTACTTTCTGTCTCTCTAAATTTGCCTTTTCTGGACATTTCAGAGAGATGGACTCATGCGATCTATAGTTTTTTTGCATCTGGCTCCTTCCACATGGCATAACATTTTTGAGATCCATCCATGTTGTAGCATGGATTAGCAGTTTGCTCCTTTATTTATTTATGTATTTTTATTTTTTGAGATGGAGTTTCACTCTTGTTGCCCAGGCTGGAGTGCAATGGCATGATCTTGGCTCACTGCAATCTCCACCTCCCAGGTTCAAGAGATTCTCCTGCCTCAGCCTCCTGAGTAGTTAGGATTACAGGCATGCGCCACCACGCCTGGCTAATTTTTTGTATTTTTAGTAGTGGCAGGGTTTCCCCATGTTGGCCCGGCTGGTCTCAAACTCCTGACCTCAGGTGATCCACCCACCTTGGCCTCCCAAATTTCTGGGATTACAGGCATGAGCCAATGCGCTCAGCTTAGTTGTTCCTTATTTGTTGCTGAATAGTATTCCAGTGTGTGGTCAGGTCACATTTTGTTATCTGTGCACTAGCTAATAATCAGATTGTTTCAAGGTCTTGGCTCTCATGGATGATGCTGCTACGAACAACCACGTACACATCTTTGTGTGGATCGCCCACATTGTTCATGCCTTCCCACTCCTTCAGAGTAGAACCAAAGCTTTGGCTGTGGGCTGCAAATCCCTACCCTGTGTGGTTTCCTAGTACCGCGCCTTACTGCTCTCCTCTCACCCCCTGCTCTCCCGTCGCTCACACCACTGCCACCACACTGGCCTCCTGGCAATTTCTCCGATACATCAGGCATGCCCTTGCCTCAGAGGCTGTGCTCCAGCGGTGCCTTCAGCCTGGAAGCCCTGGACCCTATTCCGGGATACCCTTGTAGCTCATCTACCCCAAATCTTTGCTCAAATGTTCTTTCTCAACCAGGCCTCCACGGGTCAATGCTATTTAGAGGGAGACTACGCTTCTTCTCCCTTTCAATCTCCCTTGCCTATTACAGACAACTTCCAACGTTTTGTTATTGAAAGTGTGGGGCGAGAACCACAGACAGGCCAGACAGCATTACGAGGAGCTGGTCAGAGCTGCACAGCCTTGGTCACCGCAGACCTGCTGAGCTGGGATCTGCATTTTACCAAGGTTCCCAGCTGGTCTTCAGGTACACTAAGGTGTGGAAAGCCGTGTTCTAACATACAACATGATTTACTTCTTTATTATACGTATTGTTTACAGCCATAATTCTGTACTAGAACGTTCGTTTCACAAAGGTTAGAGATTTTGTTGTTTTATTCATAATGAATCCCAGAGGCTAGAACAGCGTCTGGCACATATTTATTGAGTAAGTGGATATTTTCCTGTAAATATCTGTAAGGAATTATCCTTCTACATTACCTGTAGAAGCTAGTGATTTAAATTAATAGTCTTGGACTTAAGCCTAGGTGGGGAACAATAGAAAAATTAATTTTTTCCACTTCTTCTGAGTAGTAAAAAATATCAGTTCACTAAAGAATGCCTTCAAAGAATAAAGTATGAGTAGAAATATGAAGAAGAAAAAGAAGCCAAAGAAGCAACACTGGACCACCTGTGGATCGCTGCCTGTCTCCCTTTCCCTGACACGCAGCCTCCGGAGCTCAGCTGCCGTCACCCTGTGTGGAGCCGGCTGTGGAAACGCCCTGACATGGAGTCAGAAGCCCAAGCCCGCATTTCAGACTTGGCCTTCGCTGACCAAGAGAGCTGCTTAACCACTTAACCACGCGGCTTCAAGGGCTCCATCTGCAAAACGCAGGCTTGAACCACAGGACTGGTTATGCTCCTTCTGTTCTTTGTTCTCTAAATCCATCCCATGGGATGGTTCTCATCCTCAGTTCTAGGAAAACAAGGTCCAGGTGGACTCTCTTTTCTCATCTGCAGGACTGATGCCTTCCTTGGCCTAAATTTCAACAACGTGTGACTATAAAACTTACCTGTGTGTGAACCCTACAGATTTCTGCAGGGGGTTATGTGGGGATGGGGGGAGATGACTCCATGGTGGGCCCTGAGTGCTGGCCTCTTGCTGTCATGCTGAGCACCCCCACCTTGCCGCAGCCTACGATCTCACTCTCCCACGGGCACTCTGTTTCCTGGAGTGTGGATCCACTGTGGCTTCCCCTCGCCCCATCCTTAGGCTTGGTGGGTAGTAATATCTCCTGCCCCTCTTTAGACTCGGGGGCCTAACTGGAAAACAGGTGTATTGGTAGATTTCGTAGCAGAGGAGCCCTAGCGTTCTAGTGCTCTACTTGGGCAGAAGACCAAAGCCCATAAATCCATTTTCGCTGGGCACCTACTGTGTACCCAATGCTGTAAGGCAGTGTCCCCAACGCATACTGCGGCAGAACACTTGTTTTGTGGGGTGTTCAACGATATTACCTGGACAAAAGAGTCCAGAATCTAACAAGTTTGGGAAACTCTGGATTAAATAAGGTTAACTATGTTTCTTTTAGGCAGTGCTCCTCAGAGCCTTAAGATGTGAGCGTGCATTGAGAATTTCCAAAATGGGAGATGTAATGGGAGGTACTCCCATAGTTAGGTAACCAGCCCCTTTTTATTTATTTTATTTTTTGAGATGGAGTCTCACTATGTTACCCAGGCTGGACTCAAACTTCTGAGCTCAGGCAGTTATCCCACCTCAGCCTCCTAAGTAGCTGGGACTACAGGCACGAGCCACCACACCTGGCTTTTTTAAAAAACAAAGGATCATATTTTGGAAACACAGGCCCTGGAGCACACAGACCCATGGGATCTTGTGGCCGCCTGGCTCAGCCCATCTTTTGCAGATTTGAATCCTGGACCTGAGGGAGAAGTGAAGCAACTTGCCTCAGGGCCCCATGGCTAACACTGTAGGCCACGCCTACCATTTCTCAGCTGAAATATAAGGCATGTTTTTGTTGCAAATATTTAGTTGACCATTAATTTACCTAAAACCAGTGACTCTCACAGGGACACACAGACTTTCAAGACGAAAAATCGTTAAAGTGAAAAAAGGAGATTTTCAGGGAACCGCAGCTTTTTTTTTTTTTTTTTTTTTTTTTGACATGGAGTCTTGCTCTGTCACCCAGGCTGGGTTGCAGTGGCGCAATCTTGGCTCATTGCATCCTCCACCTCCTGGGTTTAAGCAATTCTCCTCCCTCAGCCTTCCAAGTAGCTGGGATTACAGGTGTACACCACCACGCCTGGCTAATTTTTATATTTTTAGTAAAGACGGGGTTTCACCACGTTGGCCAGGCTGGTCTCAAACTCCTGACCTCAAGTGATCCACCTGCCTTGGCTTCCCAAAGGGCTTGAGCCACCATGCCCAGCCAACTGCAGCTTTTTAACAGCTTAGTGTGTGTTCTTTATTATCTTGAATCCCAGTGAATAAATTAGAGAAAAAATTGTGTGTATATAATTGTGTTTGAATGTCATACTTTTTACTAAGAGAAATAAAATCAAGGAAACAAAATGCAATAATAAACACAATCTTAAGTTGTCAATTTTCTGTAAGAGACATAATTTCATCAAAAGCATAATTATAAGCTTTACCTTGTTAATAACTTTATTGATCATAACTTTGATTATTGCAATGGACTGAATGTTTGTGTCCCCCAAAATCCATATGTTGAAATTCTAACCCCTAAGATGGTGATATTAGGAGGTGGAGCCTTTGGAAGGTGATGAGGTCATGAGGGTGGGGCCCTTGTGAATGAGATTAGTGCCTTCTTAAAGGGCACTATTTCTGCCACATGAAGACACAGAAAGAAAGTAGCTGTCTACAGACTGGAAGAGTGCCCTCATCAGAACTCTTAACATGCTGGCTCCTTTATCTCCAACTTCTTTCCTCCAGAACTATGAGAAATAGGTTTCTGTTGTTTAGAAGCCACCCAGTCCATGATACTTTGTTATGGCAACCTGAACTAAAACAGATATTATCTTGATTCTATTTCTAAAGCAAGATATATTTTGACCATAATACATGTACTAACCAACCCCCTTCTAATCCTCTAAGAGAAAACAGTGCATTAATCTTTCCAGCATTGCAGTTAACCTCATTTTGGTAGAAGAGAAAGTCCTCTGATGTAAGGGAAAAATCAAAGTTTAGAACCACAATACATGGTATGGTGGTATGAATGGAAGTGGTATATGCATTGTCCTTCCAGGCTAGAGGGAGATCATCAACATTCTTTGAGAGTGGCTTCCAGGTGGTCATTCAAATCAAAGTACATGTTTCTTCTGGAAGCTGATTTAGTACAATATGTGCTGTAACTATGAAAACTTGGTTGCCTGAACTTTTCCCTCTTGGGATGTGCCATATTGCTCTAGAAACATCAGAAAGGATTATAAGTGGTCATCACCAGTCTTTTGCTTCATCAATAACAATGCAAAATGACTATTTAAAGGAGCAACACAGGTTAGTAAAACTATATTTGCATACACAAAACTGTGTAACATCCAAGTGCCTGGCCATATTATTTTCAATAAAGCCACAATCATTACTTTCTCATTTCATGATCTTTTTCATTAGCATGGGAAAACCTTTTAGTAACAGAAGCTCATTTTCTTTTACATACTTTTCTGTGCTCTCACAATAAACCAGCAAAGCAACTTAATTTCAACACATGGATAGAAAGAGCATAAGTCTGTATTCCCTTCTTTTCTGGGGAACAAATAGGGCAGGGACTTTTAAAACTAGAGATGTTCCTGTAGAGACAGATATGTGTAATATCTGTAAAAATTTACAAAGACAATGCAACAAGTTTGCTGTGTTGGTCCATCAGAATTGTAATTGCTTTTGTTTTTCCAAAAGCCCCACCAGATTTAGTAGATAACTATGTAATTGAAAATGGTTTATTATCTTTGCCTTACCTTGGTTTGTTAATTGCTTTACCTTTGTTTGTTAATCAATAATCTGAAAATGATACATGTATTTGAGATACATATGTGTGTATATATATACAGTTTTGTATATATAATTTTATATATAAAATATATATACTTTTATAATTTTATATATAAAATATATACACTTTTATAATTTTATATATAAAATATATACACTTTTATAATTTTATATATATATAAAATATATATACAACTTTCCCTAGTTCTGTCTACTGAAATATCTAGAACATCACCCAGATTATGGTCATGAAGTACAATTTCCCACAAAACAAATAAAAGGAAAATCCATGGGGCCCCTTTGAGAAGTGGGTGACTCTAGGACTGAGGTAGAGAATGTCAGATGAGCCTGGACCCCCAGGACACTGTCAAAGACTGCTAGGACACATACACCAGCCTGACAAGGCTCCCAATGGCTCAAATACCCCAAAGATGGGGACCGTTCAAACATCACACACGCAATAGCTTCAATGGACCAAAACATATTTGAGTTTATAATTTTTTTAAAATCTAACTAGTCAATATTGGGGGATGCTGATGACCAACTTATTTTTTGAAAATGGGTAAATAAAGGGAAAGAGACAGCCATTTATTCACCTTTCCTACACAAACTATACTACTGGTAACCAAACAGCAAATGAGAGGAAGTTTTTCTTTACAGGAGCATTCTAGCTAATAAATGAAGAAGATGTGAGAGAAAATAACCATTTTGCAGCTCCTCGTGGACTAATGAATAGATGCATTGAGCATCAACAATTGCTACTATGAGAGAGAGGGGGAGAGAGAGAGAGAGCGTGCACCAGATATTATATATCCTGATGGAAGAACACAGCACCACCTGTGAAATATTTCCCACTCCTCATTCTCTGCTGGAAATAAGAACCTGAATCTGAACAGGCCCCTAGATACGACTACCAAGAGAGAGGAAGTGCAGAGGGACATGGGAAGCCACCATGGGGATGCTATCAGCACTCTGGTCGGGGGAGACGCTACAGGACAGCAATGTGGCTTCCACCAGAAATAAAATGCAAGAAGGACGTTTAGGTTGAAAAAAGCATGAGACATAACAACAAGTCACAGGCATGGGCTTCATTTAGATCTTGATTGAAGCAAATAAACCATAAAAGGAAATAGAATTATGACATTTATGAGCCAACTGGAAATTCAAATATGACTGGACGTGTGATGGCCTGTTAAGAAACTGTTTTTGATTACTTACAGATGAGATTGTGGTATTGTGATTTTGTTGGGGGAGGGAAAGAATTTATCCTTTTACTGACACATACTGAAATATTTACAGATTAAATGATAAGGTCTCTAGGATTTGCTTCAAGTTAGTACAAGAGTAGAGTACCTAGGGGTAGTTAAAATGAAACAACATTGTTCATGAGTTAATTGTTATTAAAGCACACGGATATATGGGGATATATTATACTATTCTATACTGGACTGCTTTGGTGAAAATAATGAATTTTTTCAAAAAATAATTATATGTGAATAGTAAAAGTAAAAAGAGGAATGCTTATGATTATTGAAATAATTAATACATACCTTTCTTCCTTTATCTAGAGGCTCATGACATTAAATATCTGTCTACACTTACCACTGTCTTCCAAAACAAGAATAAGGATTGCAAATCTTGAGTTAAATTGTCATAACAGTTGCATTTCTCTTGCACTATATTCAAAAGTCTATACTATATAAACTACCACTTTTAAAATAATGATGTGTGCTAAAGGTTTTTCAAAGTGGAATGAAAGCAACATGGTGGAATTATAATCTTTTAAATAAGCATGGAACTTGCCAGCTTAATAAAAACCTTCACAGACATTTCATTTAATTGTCACCAAACCATAGGATAGGTCAGCTAAGCTTTATTAGCGCCGATTCTATGACGGGGAGTGAGGGGAGGGAATAACATCCAAGGTTGTACAGGTGCTAACGGGCAGAAGTAGACGAATCTGCATTCTTTTGCTTCCTGTTTAGTATTTTTACCCACCGCAACCCCCCCCCCACCCATACAACTTAGAAGGGCAAGGTACATTGTAGTTTAAATGACACATTAAGATAAAACGTATATTAAAGTGTATGAAGTGTATGATTAATTTGTATCTTAATGTGTATAAAATGTATCATTTTATAAAACCAAGAAATTAGATCAATATGATAGAAATGATAATATTTAATTCCAAGAGCTAATTTATTTAGCATGTAATTTTTTTCTAAAAATGTGGCTTCTGGTGTTTCCATCAACTTTAAATGCTCTCCAGGTTTTCAAAACAAAAATTTCAACAATAAGAGAGAGAAAATTTCCACTGATATAAATCATATGGTAATTTGCTGATATATATTACTGAGGAAAAAATGAATTTAGCTCAATTATATCCTCCAAATACTTCTGGCTTTATTATTTCATCATATCTTTCTGGCTCTACATATTTTTATCTCTGGTACAGTTCATTGTTTTGAGATTCTGCAACCTTAAAGAACTACTAAGTTTGTATAAACGTTAGAGGAAAATAACATCAGAACCTCTACCACGAAAAGCTAAAGCCCACAATTAATGAGCATCTAACGCCTCTGACGTTATTGTGTGTCAGTTTTTCTGTAGCTAGAAATTGTCTCACAGTGTTTTAAGTAATAAAGTAAGAGGAAAGATTAAAACAAACAAAGCAAACCCAAACTTGAAAATGAGAAGCATTCCCTGTGCAAAAGCTAGCAGGAATGTGTGAGGAGGGCACAGGCTGGGATGAAGGGCAGTGGGAGAGAACTCCAGAGGAAGGAAGAATGAGAAGATGCATTTTAGGAAGGATGACCAGGAGGCCAAACACACAAAAGCAGAAGTAAAATCTGTGTGGAAGGCAGTAGGAAGCATAAGTTGATAATCCAAAAAATCAAATCAATAATGGGTGGTCAAACTCGAGTTGTTTCCTTAGAACACAGAAAGAATAAAACAAAGAAAGAAAATATATGGAATAAGGTGATGTTTATGGAGAAAAGTGGATGTTGAGTAAGCCAATGTATATATTCTGGAGGGAAAAACCAGAACAAATGAAACAGGACAGAGAGAGAGAGAGAGAGATAGAGAGAGAGAGAGAGAATCTCCCAAGCTGAAGAAAACACCGGTATCTTAAACCTGTATCTTTTATGTAGATTAACAGAGATCATCATGTGGTAGGATGGACCAAACCTGGTCATGCATGTCCTGGAAAATATTTAACAAGGAAAATTAAGAGTCCTCTCGTCTTTCTGGCCAGAAAAAGCTATAATCAAAACCATTGGAGAAAAATCAGTCTAGACTCAGAATCTGCAAATACAATGGAATAAAAGAAAAGCTGAGTTCTGAAAGATAAATTTTGACCCATGAATTGACAACCAGTCAAGTTGTTACTACATGTGAAGATAATGGAAAGACAGTCTTATGCATGCATACAAGAGTTTGGAAAATAAACCATTATGTATTTTAACCAACTAAGAAATGAAGTAGAATTAAGAGCTCAAGAATGAAGATATAAAAAGATTTGCAATGAACACTGAAATTAGTTAAAACAGAGATAAGCCCAAACACGGTTGCAAATATAAATATGCCAAATTAACCCAAATACAAAAATTAAGAACTACTCTCAAAGGAGATGATATGAGGAAAAAATAATTTAAATATTTACAATCTGGATGGGATGAAATTCAGCCTCCATAGCTGATAATTAGCAGAGTATTAAAAAATTTGGGGGCACAGCTGGCTTGAGCAACTGGAAACAAGACGCAGGACCCCAACGCAGATGACATCTTACGCAAAAAGGGTATCTTACCCCCCAAGGAAAGTCTGAAAGAACGGGAAAGGGGGCAGAAGAGGAGCAGTGCATCCTCCAGCAGTCAGTGGTGACAACACACGAAGATATGACTTTGGAAGAGCTGGAGGATCATGAAGACGAGCTTAATGAGGAGGATGAACGTGCTATTGAAATGTACAGATGGCAGAGACTGGCTGAGTGGAAAGCAACTAACCTGAAGAATAAATTTGGAGAAGTTTTAGAGATCTCAGGGAAGGATTATGTTCAAGAAGTTACCAAAGCTGTTGAGGGCTTGTGGGTCATCTTGCACCTTTACAAACAAGGAATTCCCCTCTGTGTCCTAATAAATCAGCACCTCAGTGGACTTGCCAGGAAGTTTCCTGATCAAATTTATCAAAGCCATTTCAACAACCTGCGTACCCAATTATCCTGATGGGAATCTGCCCACGATATTTGTTTATGTGGGAAGAGACCTCAAGGCTATTTATTGGTCCTCTGGTGTTTGGCAGCATGACCCTGACAAGAGATGAGCTGGAATGGAAACTAACTGAATCTGGAGCAATTATGATGGACCTGGAGAAAAATCCTAAGAAGCCGATTGAAGACGTGTTGCTGTCCTCCGTGCAGCGCTCTGTCCCCATGAGGAGGGACAGTGATTCCGAGGGTGACTGAGGCGACAGCTGCCATCACATGCCGAACTTCCTTGTGACAAATTGTCTGGACTTTTTAAAAAAGGAAAAAGCAAGAATGAATCCTTCTGTTTTTTAGTTTTGTTTAAAATATGTTTCAAATCTTTACATTTTGGAAATAATCATTGGTGGAAATTCTGTTAAAAATTTTTTGTTAGTAAATATCTAGGAGTATAATAGCACTTGTTTAATATAACATGCAACATTTATTTGAAATAATAAGCATTTAACTTACTGAAATAACAGTCATTCCCTGTAAAATCAAGGGCAAACAAGATTTTTACTACCAATGCTAGGATTAAGCATCATCCTAGATAGCCTGACTAGTGCATCAAGACAGGAAAAAGAAATAGAAGATAGCAGTGGAAGAGAAAAAATTAATGCATCATTATTTTCAAATGATGTGACTGTCTCCTGGTTAACCTAAGGAAATCAACTTAGACACTGTTCCAGTGTATAAACAAATGACTTCAATACTTGTCCTATAGACTAATGATAATCAGTTATAAAATAAACAAGGAAAAATGCACTCAAAATACCAACCAAAGTATAAATTATGGGAGCAAATTTAATCAGAAAAATAAGAATCTTTGTGAAGGAAACATCAGGATTTTGCTGAGAGATTTTTTTAAAGACAAATAAATTGAGTGATAAAATAGTCTTAGAAACACATTGGAAATATAAAATTCTTTAATCTACAAATTTAATATAATTCCAGTCAAAATCCCAATGTTTTGAAAGTTTTGTTTTTTATTTTTGTTTTTTTCTTGAGAAGAAGGAGTTGGGGAAATTTAACTTGTAATTTGTAAAGTTTGTCTTGAAAATTAAATGCAATCACACAGCTTAGTGTTCTAGTTTTTAGTTTTTTGGTTTCTTTGAAAGGCACATGGTCTTAAAATGGGGTGGTATCCAAAATCAGACCTAAATATAGACTAAATATAGAATTTAATATATAAAGAAGACAACATCTCAATAGGGTTGAAACAACCAATTAACTCATTGGAAAAAAATAAAATTAGATTTTTTCCTCATATATAAAAATAAATCCCAGATGGATTAATAAATTAGATGTAAAACTGATAAACTACAACAGTACTTTCTGTGTCATAAACCACAGAGACAAGATTAACAGATTAGCTACATAAAATTCTCAAATTCATGTATGCCAATCATTTCTCTTTCCCCCCTAAATATAACAATGAAACAAAAACAAACTCACTTTTGGTTACAAGTAAGCTACTGGACAACCAGTGGTTTAAGTAATAAAGATATTTCATTATCTCACATTACAAAAAGTGGGAAGTAAGTGGTTCCAGGTTTGGTGCAGCAACTCACCGACACAAATTCTTTCCATTTTCCTCTCCACCATCCCTTACGTGTGGGCCTTGCATGCTCCCGCTTGTCATCTCATATTGCAAGATGGCTGCCACAGCTCCAGCCATTAAATCCACATTCAAGACAGGAATAAGTGGAGGGGAACAGCACCAGCCATAACTTGTTATAAGGAGCAAAACCATTCTTAGAACTCTCGCCAACCTTGACTTCTGCTTATGTCTTAATGGTTAGATCTACATCATAAGGCCTCTCGGAGATACAAGAAGAAGTAGGAAAACTAAGATTTCCTTTTGCAGTCTCGGAAGAGAAAGTCAGGCAGTGGAGAAGGAGATTGGCAGGGGGTGCTGGGTTAGCTAACCAGCAGTGGCTGACCTACCCAGCATTCACAGAGTTAGACAAATGATGAATTGGGGTGGGGAGGTGGGGGAATTAACAGTGTCTGAAGGGAAATGAAGAGACGCATTACTGTATAAGAGTTCTTACAAATAAATATTAAAAACATTGGAAATTATAATAGAGTCTAAGGATGTTGTTAGAAGTCAATTTACTAAGGGAAAAACCCAAATAACCATTCAATAGATGAGGCAAATGATCTATTTAATCAGTAATCTAAGAAACAGTAGCTTGGAAATTGACCAGGATTATAATGATCAATGTTCTCTGTGGGCGAGGCACTCCATGCGTCCGCTAACGGTAGCATGAACTAAAGGCTCTTGTTAATATGCGTCAATGACCTTTGTAAAGTTCACATCACTTGACATAGTAATTCCAAGAATTAGCCTAAAAAATAGGAAAGTATGTAAAGATACATGCATGGATTTTTATCAAAACATGGTTTAAAATAGCAATAAACTTGAGGCAGTTGGTTAAATAAATGATGCTATCCACTAAAAATAATGCTATGGTTTTCTACCTACGGATGTGGAAATGTCACATGAAACACTGCTGAGTGGAAAAGCTACTTGATTTCTTAAACAAGGATTATGTAGTCTTTGCATCTGAAAGATATTTTTAAAGTACAGTAAAATTCCAGCTTTAGAAATCTTAATTTGTATGAACACTCTGGGAATATTTTCTTCGTGTGTTTTTGTGTTTTCCAAGCTTGAATCTTTAAACATACATTATTTCTTTTTATTGAATTGAAATTACATACAGTGGGACACACAGCTCTAAGTGTCAATTCAGCGAGTTTTTACAAATGTCTACACCCGAGTGAGCCACATGGCAATGAGGCTCCCTTTTGTCTCCCGCCAATCAATCCTCTCCCCGTAGGCAACCACTACTGTGACTCACAGCATATATTATTTTTGTAATTTAAAAAATACTTAAAATTTAAATATAAGCAAACCCTCACAGGAGAACTTGCAACCAACATACGATAATTACAACAAACTTCAGATTGAGAAAATTTGGCATGAAAAATACCGTTAGTGTAAAATGGCAGACTTTTAAAAATGAGATATCTGTCATTTTTTTAAAGGATTTGCACTCTCATTATTCTTCATCAAACCCTTCTGATTTTTCTGCTGTCATAATGGAATATGTTTTCCATACAACATTACACATGTATATACCATTTAAAGATAGAATTCCAGGAAAGAGCAGATTTAAAGCCAGGCATTCATCTGGAAAAATTCATTTCTTCCTCCTCATTTAAGAATGACTCTTTTTGTGTGAGTAGAGGAGGGAGGCTCATGAATGCCCAAAGACTTTGAATGAATGTTATTAGCAAAAATACACAAGGCTTCTGCCATCAGGGATCTCACAGCCCGGTTAAGGAGATAAGACTAAAGAAATTCATCTGTAGCACAAGATAGCACATTATGTGAGACCCGTGTAAGCAAGAGAGTCAAGAGCCCTATTCTGCCCAACAGTTGTAAGGATTACAGAAACAGGTGACTGTGAAAGCCTTTGTAAATCGCCTGCTGCTGCCTGACACGTGTCTGTTGTGGTTCTCACGGAGTCTGATGGAGAAGCCAAGATGTTCATGGCTCAGTCTGATAAGTCTTGACTCTGCCCCGCATCCTGATGGCCTGTATGCTCTGAAGGAGCACAATTTCATGAGGGATAGAGAGGGACAAGAGAAGAAACATGAGGCCGGCGCGATCCACGCAATCACAGAAGCCCAGTGCAGCTCAGAGTGAGAGGAAAGGCAGGCCAAGGAGGTGGCCCAGTGACCAAGGCCCCAAGGTGATATCCGTGTCCTACCGTGAAGAGAAAAGAGCAGCCTGGTCTGAGAGAGCTGGTATCACCAGCAGTAAGCATGGGGAGGAGGACAGCTCAACATGTCAAGCCTTGAGCTCACGGGCTGCCAGGGGCAACCATCATCTAAGCAAGCTGTGGCCTTGCCGAGGATGGGCAGGGCCTGTCACTCACAGGGATCCGGCAGGCAAGCCCCCTCCAAACCACTAATCTCCACACCCTGGCCAGCATCCTTCCCCTGGGGCTGAGGAGCCCAGGAAAAGTGGTGCTGTGTCCACTTTTCCTGAGCAAGGAAAGCATCAGAACCCTGTGGTTTTTAATCCGTGGGAGCATTTTAACCCGGAGGCTTCCTGCTTGTGTAAACTTGTAAGGCCTGATACATTTACGCAGAATTTCTCCTGGTGTGAGGGAAGCACCGGACTGTTTCCAGGTGGCTTAGTATTAAACCTCAATGTGTTTTCCCCAGAGCCTTCTTGCTGCACTTTGCTTACATCTGAGTAGTGGAGGAACTTTTTATTCTTGTGCCCTCCAGATTTTCCCCAGAGAGTGTTCTCCCGTGGGCCCCATTCGTCCAGTTTTCAATACCCGGGCACACACTTAGGACCTCTCAGAGCCTGCGCAATCTTCTAACAAATTTTGACCCCGTAAAAGTGCACAGCAAAAGAAGGTTTCTGTCCTGAAGGCCCGATGGGTGCTGCTACAGTCACGATTTTGCAGCGTGGGTCCCTTTAAAACAAGCCCGGAGAAACCAAGCTGAGTGCCAGAGTGAGCTCCCCGTCAGCAGGATGTCCACCCTCTCCCGACTCCTGCTCAAGGGCTTCCACAGCCCCCACATTCCTCAGTGAAGGAGGACACACACAAACCTTTCTCCTAGGGAACATGTGTGCTGGAGGCAAGAGCTCTCCTAGTGATGGTCTGATGTCTTGGTGTAGACTCGGTCCCCCAAAGCCCACCTGTCCTTCTAATGGCTCAGGCCACTGAGTCTCAGGCTGGGAGCGAAGGGGCGCATCCGAAATGAGGTCCACGGAAGCTTAAGTCTGGTAGAACCACCAATTGGATTGTCATATTTACTGGTTGTCGATTCAGGATGGGAGAGGACCAAGAAGAGAACACAGCTGGGAGCTGGGAGGGTCGACGGCGCTCAGCCACCGCTTCTTTCTGTAACCCAGGAAGGTGGGCTGTTTCTAATGAGATAAAAAGTACATCTATCCACCTGTGACTGTGTAACAAGCACATTGCTGAGCTCATTTCCATTTTTGTAAAATAAGAATGATAATACATACTTTGAAGGGTGGTTGTGAGAGAAAGAAAGTCTAATTTCTTTCTATTGCCTACTTCATTTCTCTTTTTCCCCGATGGTGCCTTAATCTTGTAACACAAAGAGCCTTTGAGCCTCTTACCCAGCACAGGCCTTGGTTTCTACACAGCCAGTTCTGACACCACTTCCACCTCATCCTGTCCCCAAGGCCAAATAAGAGAGACGTTTGTCGAGAAGCTTCTGTTCAGTTCTCAGATCTGCATCTGTTAACTTGCTTTTGCAGATGGCTTCTCCACAGTGGTCACATTTTCAGGAGCAAGTTGAAGGTCTGAGGCCTTCACCAGCCCTGTTTTTTCAGAGCATATGGGATGAGATAACCCTGCAGCCCCACCCCACACTGAGCCCTCAGGCCCCGCAGGGGAGGGGGCTGGCTGTGGGGGCACGTCCCTCACTGTTGACTAGAGTCGGGGATTTTCAATATGCCAGCGTCTTCCAGCTAGATGGACTGTTTCATTATAAGCATTAAAGTCATTTGATCTATTTATGATAGTAGATCAGCTGTTGTAACCAAAATTACACAAGTATACTTTATTTTAAAGAAACTCAAAATAGAAAAAGCTGAATTTGTAATAACCCCCATGAGGCAATTTCTCATATTATTGGGAATTCTTCACCGTTGAATTCCTCCATCAATACCTTTAAATCCAACAGAAGGATTGAGAGAGGAAGAACCTCATTTAGTCGGGGGGGCTTTAAACTGGATTCCCTGGAGCTGTGGGGATTTCTGCAGATTTGCCCCGGGGGACACCGCACTGAGCCCCGACCCCTACAGCAATGGAAAACCAAACAACGAAAACCAAAACCCAGCAACTTCACTCTTCTGTTCTCTGCACCAGGCTTCATGTGTAAGGTTGGGTTTGAGGAACGGATTCTATGACTGGAATATTTTCAAAAACCGTGGACCCAGTCTAAGAGCATGTGTTACACAAACGAGGACCCGGAAGAACAGAGAAGGGAAAAGGCTTGCTCCAGAGTCAGATGTTGAATTTGCCCGCCCTGATCCCAGGCTAGTGTCTGCTAAATTTTCCAAATGCTGTCTTTTTGTGAGGGTTGGGGAAAGTAAAAAGGGAGGAACAAAATTAAACAGATGCGTATTTTTAAAACATCAATAACTATCTGGAGATCCATCATAAATGAAGAGAGAGGATCACTAAATATCCTACATAATTTCATGAACATTGCTTGGGAATAGCAGTGCAAAGGTCTGAACGTCCGAAGAGATTATTTTAAAGGGATAAATGTAAAGTCTTAAAGTATGTACAATTAAGTACAGAGGTCCTTATAGCATATATTCTTTTTTTTTTTCTTTGAGACAGAGTTTTGCTCTTGTCGCCCAGGCTGGAGTGCAAGGGTGCAATCTCGGCTCACTGCAACCTCCGCCTCCAGGTTCAAGTGATTCTCCTGCCTCAGCCTCCCGAGTAGCTGGGACTACAGGCGCCCGCCACCTCGCCCGGCTAGTTTTTTTGTATTTTTTAGTAGAGACGGGGTTTCACCATGTTGACCAGGCTGGTCTTGAACTCCTGACCTCAGGTAATCTGCCCGCCTCAGCCCCCCAAAGTGCTGGGATTACAGGTGTGAGTCTGTAATTAATTGACGAGAACTCATTAAAATTTAGATCTCTCACTGATGGACAGAAACTCTAAAGATTCTCAAAGTAACTTTTTTCTCTTAAACACATCAACCTTTTCCCCTTTCCATTGTTTGCTTATCATTTACCTAACAGACCACTTTCACACTTAATAGTCTAAAGATAAATGTCAAACTGTCTCCTGGCCAAATTATCAGGACGTTAGAATTTGTGGAAATTTTACTCCATGCACACCCTCTGCAGGGAACAGGGAGCAGCCATTTTTTTGGTAGGGCCCTTATCTGTAGAAACAACGTAAGTTACTCAATATTAGTCCATCAGCATCATTCTGGCTGCCCAAGTTCATATGATCCCATAAAGGAAGTCATGTCCCAGGCAGTGACAGTGGTCTGCGTCCCAGGTGACCCCTATGGGATGGCCTTGCTAGGCAAGGCCCCTAGCTCCAGGCCATCTGTTCGACCCCACCTGCAGAGAGTGGATTGGAGACTATCCCAGAAGAGAGAGATAAGGACAGGGACACTAGGACCAGGCTCAGGGAGCTACGGCCAGAGAACATTACGGTTCCAGCCACCAGGGGCAGGACAGAGGCAGGATCCCCCTTGCCTGGATCAAAGAGTGGTACTGACTCTGTAAGTCAAAGCAGCGAAAGAAATGGAAATAGAAAAATTCTACATGCTAGCAACTCTTCAGCCATATCTCCCTGAGCAGTAATTAAACTTGGAGTTGAATATCAGAAGGGAAAGGGTGCCATTGCTGTCAAACTGCATTTTGAGTGTCTTCGCTGCAAACTACTTGCATTTCCTGTTTCAAGCATCACTGTGATGTTTATAAAGAATTCCCTATGCATTTGGACCGAGGATGATTATTCTAATGTATGTAGGGCGCCGACTGGCTCTATGGAGTTTTCAGTCTCCACAGGGATTTTTTTAAAGCATATCTTTCAAGTTAAACACAGCAGGGAGCCAAGCTACAAGGGTCTCTCTTTCCACCTGTGGTCACATTAAGGACCCCAGTAATTGGAACTTGACAAGGACAAGAGCTCCTGGTTTTTAAGGAACTGGGGGTAGGCACGTACATTGGCAACGCTGTGTGTAAAACTGCCCTCTCCTCTGTGTTCACCACACTGGAGTCTGGGGAGCTGCAGCTGGTTGTGAATAATTCAAGACAAGGAATCAGCTGTGCTGCCCAGCACAAACGGCTCACGACAAAACCTTGGTGGCCGAACTCTGAATTACTCCACCTGAGGCAAGATCCCCATCCTCATGGTGCCAGGGAGAGCAGTCCTTCCCAGGGGCTAATCCCTGTAGGTAGAGGCCCTCCTGAGCTGGCGTGGAAGACCCCAGCAGGAGCCAGGGCCTGGGGGATCTGCATGTATTTCAACATGAAATGCACAAAGCGATTCCTTCCACAGATCAAACTCTGGCTGCTGTGTCATCCTTCTTCAGGGCAGGTTAAGATTCATCTAAGATTCCAAGGGAGTGAGGTGGGAGGGACACTGCCCATCAGGTGTTGGCTTTTTGTTTCATATCTCCCTCAGGTAATCCCTCCTTCACATTTGTCTTGCACCACGCTGGAGACAGAGCATTTCTGTTCGCTGCCCTTGTCCCCAGTCGCCATCTGGCCTTGCTGACTCTAAGAGGTTGGTTACCAGTGAGTCTGCTCCAGCCAGACTAGAGCAAATCCAGCAAGTGCAGAGCCCACTCTGCCCTCACGGAGATCAGTATCATCCAAGTCATCCCAGACAGCATCCAGAATCAGTCCCGGAGCAGGGCTCAGGTTGCCTCTAAAAAGACATGCTTCTAAATCCCATTCAATATGAGCATCTGATGTGTTTAAGCAAAGCCTACCAAGAAAATAGGAGACTATCCAGATGTTTCCATGAGCAAGAGGCTTCATTTTGACACCATTTCCAGAGAGTTATTGCTTGCAGATCAGGACCAAAATTCCCTGGAGAGAAAAGCCTTTCCCCTTCTCATTTCAGATTCCACACAGTGCACCTCGTCACCTGCTTCACACCCTGGCTCAGAGATCTCCTCCTAGTGAGGCCTGTTCTAAGCACCTCATGTAAAAGTGCCCCCCGAACTCTCACCCACACACCCACACATGCACCCAAAAACACACACATACACACACACACCCAGGAAACACAAGCTCATGCTCATCCAACATAATCCCAATACACACACACACTCATACACACACACTTCCACACATATACACACTCACACACACAACACTCATACCACAGCCTTTCCAATTCCCCTTCTCTGTTCTGCTTTTTCCTTTTTCTTTAGCATGTCTGACCTGAAAAACTTCCTTCCTTATTAAGTGTGTTGTTGATCATCTCACTCCCCACTGCTCAAATGAGGCCGACAGGAGTCCGTGTTTATTCACTGATGTATGAGCGCCCAGAACTACGCCCGCCACCTGGCGTATTTGTGCAGTGACCTTCAGACAGAAAGAAACATGCAATTAGATTGTGATGGGTTTTCAGTTAGTGAAGACATCTTACTACTAGATGTTTTAAAAATAAAATACTAAAATATTTGCACAGGTTCACACTTCAGTTACCTTATTTTGATGCATTATTTATTCAACAGCCTTCTCCTATGCACTCTATTTAGGCTGCAAAGAAAAAGAGGGAGTGGAGGAAGGGAGGGTGATTCAGTGAGACAAGATATAGGAAATCAAGAAGAGCGATCCCTCTTTATATGAATCAGGAGGCTAAGACTGCCCTGTAGGGGCCAATTCTCATTTTGCAGAACTGAGATCTCTTTCCTAGCCATTAATGACCTGAAAATCCCCCACTGAGTTCTGGAGTTGCTGTGTATCATGCATTATTTGATCTATAAAAGTGACCTCTCTGGGGCAGGATATTTCACAAAATCTGGGGGATTCGAGTGTACTTGCAGTGACGGCTGCCTTGGGCAAGGGTCCCTGGTCAGTAATACTTCCTCAGATGTAGCACGACTGTGGGTGTAATGGGGATATTCCTCAAAAGCCTGTCATCAAAAGAGATTCTCCCAGTCTTCCTAAAGGGGAAAACCAACACCAACTTCAATTTGTTAAAAGCAAAACAAAAACAAAAATGTCTTCAGGGCTCCAATGCTGTCACACCACACCTTTTCTCCTGGGTTAACTATTCAAGGGAAGGAGTGAAGAGGAGGCCATGAGATAGTGAGACAAATCCAGTTTTTAGAAGCTGAGACTTGCCCTAATGCTATCGCTAAAACGGCTGTGTGTCTTTGGGAAAGTCATGCAACTTCTCTGATTTTCTCACCTCTAAAATGAGGGACTTGCGGGCAACATGGCGAGACCTCATCTCTACAGAAAATACAAAAATTAGCCGCGTGTGGTGGCACGCACACCTGTGGTCCCAGCTACTCGGGAGCTGAAGTGGGAGGATCACTTGAGCCATGATCACGCCACTGCACTCCAGCCTGGGCGACAGAGCAAGACTCTCTCTCTCAAAAATAAATAAATAAATAAAATAAATGAGAGGCTTGGAACTAATCCAAGAGCTTTGCTTCTCCCTGGAGCCAGTCTCTCAACCTCTGTTTCCTCAACTGTAAAATGGAAACAGAATTCCTTCTCAAGCAGCACAATGCCAGCACACAGTAGGCACAATGCCAGCACACAGTAGGCACAATGCCAGCACACAGTAGGCGCATGGTTGCTGTGCCTCCCTCTCCTGGCTTCCTTTCCCTTGTTCCGCCAGCGCTGTGGGGAGGTGTTCCTGTCATTGATTCCTGTTTCTCCCCAGTGCCTGTTGAGGGGCGGAGCGAGAGGTCCTAATGGAAGCTCTGTAGGGCACAGAGGGGTAATGAGGAGACCCCATGTGCAAGGCTTCTGCCTTTGCACTCATTGCCAGAGGGTGGAGTCGGAGAGAAATGCTCCTGGGCAGCTATTTATCATCGTAGCCATCCTTCATGGGCTCCTTCTGAACCCCAGCTATGCTGCTAGGATGTGTCTCATCAAAGCCCCACAACAACTCTATGGGGCAGACGCTGTTGTCCTATTCTGCAGGCCCAGAAGGGCTAAGTAAACCAGAGGTCATGGAGACAGGATTCTGAGCAAGGCCCATTTCCCCGAGAGCCTGCGTTCTTTCTATGGCCCTTCTAGCTACGCAGTAAAAGTGGCTCTGGCTTTAGGCTGAGGAAAAGAGCGTCCTCTCCCAAGAGGCTCTGACCTCCCCCATGAACCTCTGAATGATGTCTTAGCCAGGTCTTTTGCCAGCTGCTCAAAGGCGCTCTGTGGCCCAGGGTGCGCCATGCTAGGCGTGACCAGCTCTTACTGTAGGTCACAGAGGCTGTGGCCAGCTTTCTCCTCTGCACTGACGGCCACTGCCCACATCTCAAACACCTGAGCAGCAGCAACACCACCACCACTTTGGAACTTGTTAAAGATGCAAATTCCCAGCCTTGCTGCAGCCCTACTGAATCAGATACGCTCACTAGCCCTCCAGGGAATCCTTCACACGCTCAAGGTTGCGAGCCACTGATGTCTGACCCCATGCCCTGGATTACCGTAGCTCTAGGCTGTCGGAACAGGAGAATTGAGCTCAGTCTCCTTACAGCCTACGGAGGTGCTGACTCCCTGTTTGGTGGAGAGCGATGGGCATGTGTGTGTGGGTGGAGGGGGAGATAAGGAGAAGGTTCTATTTCCAGCAAGAACAAGATGTTTCTTCCACCAGAATTAGCACAAGACAGCCCGAGCCCAGCCAAGGTAAGCCAAAGTCCCCAGGGGAGGTTCAAACCCGGGGAGTTCATGGACTGACACCAAGTGCTGCAGACCAGAGATGGGTCAAGGGGAGAGGCACGGGCCAAGGAGCAAAGAGCCGTGACACCCAGCAGGGTGGCAAGCACAGCCACAGACAGGTCTGGACCACCTGCTGCCCAGGAGGTGGCCTCAGGGTACAGTACACAGCATATCCACCAGCTTGGTGGACCCAAGCCAGGGCAGGCAGGACACCTGCTTAGGCACATCAAGAACGGGGTGGCTGCAGCTGCCCCTCCGTCATTCATCTACTACAGAGAAAAACAAGGCAGTCCTTCCTGGTCCTAGCGTGACTATATAGCTGGGAATGGGCAGGGCTGCTTGGGGAGCGGGGGTGAAGGTGAGGAATGCTTGGGAATGTCATGTCAGGGCCCCTTTGCCAGAATTCCTCATATGAAGATGACAGATAACCAGCAACATCACTTTCAGCAGTCGGTTTCCGTGATAATGGAAGCCATAATTGTTACCATGAGATGTAATTAATCTTCAGACCAATAATGAAATGCATTGATGAGCTTGTTAGTTTCTCCACAGAGTGCAATAAAAGAGTGTTTGAACTCAGCAGATGTTTATCTTCTGCCAGAGGACAACCGCTTCCCATTCTTCCAGAGCAGGAATAACGTGAGAACAACCCACCTCAGTCCACAACACAGGCCAAGACAAGAGGAGGAGGGGCCCCCGCCTATACCCCAGAGGAGCACAATGACCACCCACCCTCGAAGGGCTCGCTAACCCCTCCTCATATCAGGGGGTGAGGAGAGTGCTGAAAAGCACTTTTAAGTGCATTTTTTGTGATCACTCCTTTGTCATTTCTCTATGACAGGATCCGCCACAAAGTAACCCCAGTGGATGAGTACAGGGAGATCACAGACTGCAAGGAGGGTGCTATCAAGGCAAGGAGCTTCTCCTAGGGAGACTCCCTTGCTTCATTTTATGAGAAAATCAAAGACTTGTGTTAAGAAATTGAATTACTTTTATATTTTATACTGGTGTGTTGAATATCATTTATTAAAATGCTTCTAGTTCAAGAAAAGCTGAAATGAAACGTGATCCCGTAACAAATCAAATTTAGATAACTAATTTGATATTTGCAGAGGAGAATGGCCAGGAAGATGGTGTTATGTAATTTTTTATGACAAAAAGGGCAGCAGCTGTGGATAGAGCAGGAGAGAGGAGGACCTACAGCAGATGTGGAGGGAGGGGAGAGGGAGGGAGGGGAGAGGGAGGGAGGGTGTCAGAAAGGGAAGAAGGAGGAAGGGGAGAGGGAGGGAGAGTGCCGGAGACAAGTGAGGGAGGGAAGGGAGTGGGAAGAAGAGTGCAGGAGAGGGGAGAGCGCTGAGGGTGCTGTGGAGGCAAGAGGGGGTGCCAGAGAGGGGAGAGGGAGGGAGGGTGGGAGCCAGAATCAGGGAGGTAGGCAGATGCTTGAAGCCCCTTGAGCACTCTTGATGTCCAAAGGTGAGTGCTGCGTGTTTACAATGTCTAGAATTTCTTTTCTAGGCTGGAAACTTCAGGGAACACAGATTTCCATGAGCAGAAAGCTGAAGACCTGAACTGATCTTGAAACTTCTACTGTGGTGCCCTTCAAACCATTCTCCACACTTCAGCAGGAAGGATCCTGTAAAAACCCAAATGTTATCCCCATATCCTTACTCTACTTAAAACACTTCCAGGCTAAACTCCTTAACAAGGCTTAAAAGGCTGTGCCTGCCCTCCCTAGCTTCCTCTCCAGCTTCAACTCCATCCTACCCTCCCTGCTCTCAGAGCCAGGCCTCCCTGGCCTTGTCCCCAGGCTTCAGGTGATCCACACCCGTCCTGGCCCCAGAGCTGCTAGCCCAGAGCCCTTCTGCTCTTCTGACATCCTTTGCCTCCTGTCCACTCCTTTTCCTTAAGATTTCAGCTCGAAAGGCACTCCTCAACAAAGTCACTCCTTCAACCAGGTCAATGCCCTTGAAGTCACAGCACCCTGCCCCTTTACTTCACTCACCACATGAATCTGGCCACTTACAGATGTGTGTGCGACTGATTTGTGTGACTGCTGACCACCTGTAAGCTCCCTGTGGCTAGGAATATGTTGCTGCAATTGTTACTCCCCAATGTTCAGCCTACCCGGTACATTGTAGGTGCTCAGTAAGTGCTAAATGAATGAAGGAGTGAATAAGTGAACGAATAAAGGAAGGAAGGAATAAACGAAGCCATTTGGTCTGTTATCGAGTACCTATCTGTTGAACCCCTAATAATCCCACTGCTGCATTATATCATTGTGAGGTAGGGTGTCACCTCCATAAAGAGCTTTGCTGCTGGAGTTAGAAAGCCTTAGATTCAAATCTCTAATCTCCCCCCTACCTACCGTGTGGCCTCAGGCCGATAACTGAATTCCGTTTTATCACCTATCTATTGGAATTATAAAAATACCTAACTCACTGAGTTGTGTAAATTACATAAGATGCCCTCAGCCACGTGGATGAATAACAGTAACGTTCACTGAGCTCTTGCCCTTAGCCAAGAATGTTCTAAGGTCTTTAAAATGTATCAGCCCATTTTATCCCCCGCAACCTGATGGGGTAGGTGGTTGTAGCTTTTCCACGTTGCAGATGAGGAAACTGAGGCCCAGAGGAGCACGAGAGGGCACAGTTGCTAAGTAGGTTCTGACTTCACCTGCCTGCTTTCTGAGCCCAACACCCTAGGTCTCCTCCCGGCCCTGCCTCTCACATAAGAATGCTCACCGAAGAAAGCTGCCGTTTACTTTATAGAATCGGGAAAAGCCACAAAACAATGAGGATGAGTAACAGCCACAGTTTCATGTTTCACTTCTCTCTTCAGTCCGGAAATCTGCATGACCGTGGAAACGGCTTCAGGGAATTCCAAGAAAATGCTCTCGCTGCAGAGGTGACCTTCCCAGGAGGGAGACTGACCTTGGTTCACTCTCTTTGGCCACACCCTGCCCTAAGCTGTCCAGATGAAGTCCAGGAAGGGTCTGGGACAGGAGACAGCCGTGGCTTCTCCACTCAGTATTCAGCCTCAGGGAATTGGATTACTCCTCAGAAACAAGCGGAAGGAACTCAGCAGTCAAGCAGGAATGCCTGTCAGCGGGGCATCTTCTGGACATTGACACTGGTTCCTTCCTCCTTGGAGTGAAACCTGCCATTTCTCAATGACGGCACCAGACCCCGACTCCTACGGTACGTAGATGCGTACTCAGGTTTGCTGAGAGCCGGTGGGGGTGGCTGGCAGGTGAGAGGCTCTGCAGGGACAAAGTCATCTGAGTATACCACGGCCAGTAAATGTTTGCTGAAGAATGGAAGAATGTGTAGCCAATCAGTCAAGAGTCACTGTGGTATCTTTTGTGTGTCTCATCTTGAGGAGTATTTTTTGTTTAATTCCAGTTTACATTTGATGCCCAGCAACTTTTTATAATCAACCAACCTCATTGTGTACCTTCTACCTAACCAGACCTTTGCCAAGTATTGGTCACAAAAAGATGTGTAGCATGAACTGTCCCTCCAAGTAGGGTTTTGGTAGCTACCCTCCAAGGTGACCCTCCAAAACGCCCACTCCTGATGTTCACAGCCTTGTGTGCTCCCCTCCCGCATTATATCAGGGTTGGTCTGGGTGCTCAATAGAGTGGGACAGGAGTGCCGATGTGCCACTCTAGAGTCTGGATTATCAGAGACGGTGCAACTTCTGGCCTGCTCTCTTGGCTACTCACTCATGGAAGCCAGTGCTACAATGCCCTGTGGAAGGGACCACATGGTAGGGGAGAGGGAGGAACTGAGATCTCCCCCCACACACAAGAGTGAACTTCGAGCCACACACAAGAGTGAGCTTGGAGGCAGAGTCTCTGGCCCCAGGTGAGCCTTCAGATACCCACAACCTTGGCTGATAACTTGGATGCCCTTAGCTAGGCCCACCCAGCTAAGCTGCTCTCAATAAGTATATTAGATAATAGATGCTTCTTGTTTTAAGTTGCTATGTTTTGGTGAAACTTGTTATGCAATAATAGATAACTAACACCGGGGTACAATCTAGTTAAGAAGGTCGACCATACAATTTGAGAAGAAAATACACATAACATGAGTCAAACAAGCCGCAGAAACAAAAGGGATCCATGTCCAGGAAAGAGAGAGACAGATTGATTTCTGAGCTGAGAAGTCCACCAGAAACTCCATCTAGGAGCTTGCTTCTCACAGCATTTGTTCAACTGAACCCTCCTTTGTCCTTCTCTAAAACCCAGAAGCCACTCTGGTCAGGAGCTCTGCCAATAGGGCTGACGACTGCCTGGTATTCCCTGGCACGGACACACGGGTTGTCAGAAATTTGAAGTACTTCTGTGCTAGTTATTAAACAGCTTTGTGTCCCAAAGCTCTCAATTGTTCCCCCACCTCACCTCAACCCAGGCCTACCCCTGATACAACAAAAGGGTCAGTGAGGGGCCCAGCAGGGGTGCCCAGCACCCTGACCCACTCCCACCCACAACACCGGCCTCGGTCTCATTGGTCAGTGCCTGGGCCGTGTTGCCGCCAGCATCGATGTGGGCTGGCCCAGGGCAGAGCTTGTGGTGATACTGTAGCTTTGTGCCACCTCTCCAAGAGCAGAGATGGTTTCTGTTCCAGTGACACTCTTTCTGCTTTGCCCTGGTAAGAAATTAAAAAGGAGCTTTAATTAGAAGTGTCCTTCCCTTCCAAAATTTTGTCATCCTCCACACTATCTTAAAGGGCTAGATCCAGCAAAATGAAGCAGAGCATTTGGGTCTCATGAAATAGAGTCAAATATATATGTATTATATATATGTAAATACAGCCTATATAACATATATTTTATATTAAATATATATTATAAACATATGCATATAACATATTTGACTTCACTCCATAAGACCCTCATGCTATATACAATACAATGTTGCACCACACAACCACACTGTAGTCAACAACGGGCTGGATATACAATGGTGGTCCCATGAGGTACTGCCATATTTTTACCATACCTTTTCTATGTTTAGACACATAAATACTTACCACTGCATTGCAATTGCCTACAGTATTCAAAAAAATTACATGCTTTACTGGTTTGTAGCCTAGCAGCAATAGGCTACACCATACAGCCTGGGTGTGTGGTAGACGGTACCATCTCGGTGTGTGTTAAGTGCACTCTGTGATGTTCACACAATGGTGAAATTGCCTAACTTCACTTTTCTCAGAACATAGCCCCATCAGGAAGCAACGCATGACTCTGTGTGTGTTTGTGTGTGAGTGTGTGTGTGTGTGTAGATAAAGGAAGCAAAAGTATGATTTGATTTGAATGATTAGGAAAAGTTGCACCATTTTCAGTGTCTTTAATTTTTCTTTCTCCTTTGAAGCACGAGGCCTTAAGAAGAACATCTTTTCTAATTGTTTCTGACATCCTATGTGATGTTTATAATAGTCTCTTATTAATTAAATGCAGGTCTCAGCCGTATACACCGCTCACCACGACTGAGTCTGCACGTTGGAAAACGCTGAGCGCAGGGTGTGGAGCGCGGTGGGTCTTTCATAAATGCCAGCCTCCTTTCCCTTACTTTCCCTTGACAAATATCGCGACTTTGTTTTATTGAAAGTAGACATCTCAAAATACAAGAATATCACCCATTTTGAGAAACAGAGCAGAGCTTCCTTTGAAGTCGGCTGTATTGAATGAAATGACCAGTGTCTGACTTTGTTGATGAGGGAGTAGGTGCTGCGGTTCAAGGTGCCCTGGCCTCTCTTGGCCCCTTTCAAAGGTTTCCTGATGTTTACCCCAGTGATTTAGACAGGTAGCCGAAAGCGATTTCTCAGCAACAAAGAACTGTCCTGTCAAGGGGCTTATTGCTTGTTCACTGCTTTCTAATAAAACATCCGGTGTGGAGGCTTAGATGCCCTGAGGTACAGAGAGAGAATTCCCCTTATAAGGGAAAGTACTCTGCTGATAAACAGCAGGGTCAAAAGAATGCCAGCTCATCGGATTCAAGCTTCATCGGGGGCCTCCTGGAAAGCCTCGGCCCGTGGGCATGTTTTGTTCTTCTGCTTCTTACTGAGAAGGTGTTTCCCAATTGTATGCAGGAGTGGACATGCTCAGATGTACGAAGCACTTCCACCCTGTGGGCCTGGATTACATGAAGCAAGGCCATGATGCAGAGTCCTCGCCAGGTTGGGAGCCTCAGACTCATGAATTCAGCACAATGGGACTGCCAGTTACCCAGATGGGATGCTGACACACCCAGGAGCTCAGACCCAGAGCAGGCTTGGCAGCCCCTCCCCTGGGTGGCCACTACCCAGCCTGCCTGCCTCCCTTGAGGGGACACTGGTGGCCATCTGGCAGCTCCCTCTGAGCTGTCACCCAGTCTGTTTTGTCTTTTGTCTGGATGTGACATGACAACGTGTTAATTAAAAAGTAGTTAAGCCAAAATGAAAAGGCAATCCAAAACCTGGGGAAATATTATAATACATGTGAGAAAAAAGACAACTCAATAAAGAAAGAAAGTACAATGAACACACATACGCGGTGTGTGGCCAAAAATGGCCAATAGCATATTTTTAAGATAGTCAACCTCACTAATAATCAAAGAAATTCACACTGAAACAAGATCCTCGGGAGTAGAACAGAAGAGGTAAGTATTGCAGGAGACTGACAGATAACAATGACAGAAAACACAGAGTGGGCCTGGGTGTGGCAGCCAGTGTCCAACTACCGCTGGAGATAATGGAGAGGCATGACTTTTCTGAAAGGAAATGTGCAGCATGTTTTTAAAATGCAGACACAGTGGGATCCACAAATTACACTTCTAGGAATTTATCTTAAAGAAGCAACTGGACAAGTTGCAAGCAACAACACAACCACGTGTGTCTCAGCCTTGGTTACAATGTGGAAAGGAGAAGAACACACATATCCAGTAGTCGGGAATTGGTTAAATAAATCATGTTAAATAATATAACAATGCAATAAAATTATATATTATGAGAAACATGAAACGTTTTGATGTGAAAAGATATTCATAATATACTCAGAGAAAAAAGCCATTATGAAACTGCATATTTCATTGCATAGTACATACCATCAATAAGATACACATTATATTATGTATCACTACGGGAAGAAAAGGTTTGTACCTACGTAAAAGGGAGGCTATAAGGAAAAAATTAGTTAAGGTGCTCGTAAAACTCCTTCACCCTCCTTCAGAGTGCAACACTTTTGAATGAGGTTTGGGTTTAGCAGTGTTGCTGTTCATGCTTTTCCATATGGTATGGTCTCTGTATCAGCAAGAGCCTTGGTGATGTGCCCAGTGTTTTCTTCTGAGATTAATTCCCATTTTCCAAGTTCTGATGTGTAGCTGAGAGGATGACAACCATGCCTCTTCATATTATAAGGGCAACAGCAATTGTAAACTTGGTCCCACTTTCAGTGGTGTGGAAATGTGAAAATAATACATGAATTTCAGAATCATTCAATGTTCACATATAGTATAGCCGTTCCTGTGTGATAAATTTGGACAGCCTTTGTCTTGTCCCCAGTTACTGGGAGGAAGCCTCTAAATCCTTGGAATTTCCCCAGTGATACGATTGTCTTTGTTACTTATGGTGGGACCTGATAATTTATGCTCATGAGGTGATCTGGGGGCCCCTAGATAGTTTAAGTTAAGGAGATGGCTCAGGCTGCGGCTGGCCATGCCAGAAAGGCCAACCATGAGTGAAGGTTGGGGCTTTGAGTCACATGGTGTCAGCCCAACCTACAGAGAGGGATGGTGGCTGGAGACCGAGTTCAACCTTGTGGCCAGTGATTCAGTCATGCTTACTTAATAAACCCAAGAAACAAAAACTGTTTCAAAAATGTAGACTTAAAATGAAGCAATGTCTGTCCATCTGTGTGTCCGTCCTCAGTAGGAATTAGGTCACTACAGCACATGGGGGGTGCGTTAGTCTGTTTTGCATGGTTGTAACCGAATACCTGAGACTGGGTTATTTATAATAAAAGAGGCTTATTTGGCTCACGGTTCTGCAGGCTGTACAAGCATGGCTCTGGCCTCTGCTTCTGGGGAGGCGTCAGGAAGCTTTACCTCCTAGCGGAAGGCAGAGGGAGACTAGGCATGTCACGTGGCAAGAGAGAGCAACACAGAGATGCCAGCCTCTTTAAAAATATCAGATCTCCAGGTAACTGATAGAGTGAGACCTCACTCATTACCTCGGGGATGGCACCAAGCCGCTCACTAAGGATCCTCCCGTGACACAGACACCTCTCACCAGGCCCCACCTCCAACCCCAGGGACCACATTTCCACATGAGATTTGGAGGCGACAGATATCCAAACTGCATCAGGTGGAAACTTCGCTTTTTGGTTAAAGACAAGATTGTTCCTGAATAAAATTCATCCCAAATCATTAAAACTACTCACTCTGAACAGTATTATTTTTAAAATTTCTAATTTAAAAAAACCTGCCCAAAGAACAAGTCGAACTGTGTTCTGAGGTCATCCAGTCACAGGCCTTAATCCTGACTGCTGCAGGGCGCCCCTTTCAGGAGAGAGAACAGATTTCTCATGCCTGTGGCTGGCTCGGGGGTGGGAGGATGGAACACAGCTCTGAGCCACCAACAGGAAGCATCGTGATGGCCTTGCACACACGCGCTCAGACTGCATCTCCTGCCACCGATCCCACTTCACCTGCTGTTTCTAACCCACCATGGGTGGGAAACGGAATAGCCACACTTGTAACTAAAACAAGGGTGAGCAGGCCCCGTGTGAGGTCCTGAGGGGCCCTCCCGTAGTGGGATTCCTTAGGACATTTGTGCCTGTGGTCTCCGTTTTGCCTCCTCAGCAATCTGGACTGCATTCTCAGTAACACTCCCAAGTGTTGAAGCAGCCTTGAGACGGCCTTCACACAGCTGGGTCAGTGTGTGCATTTGGCAGAGGTGCCTGCAACCTGGAATAGGCCTCTCTGCACCATGCACCATGCAGGATTGCATACACACGCAGACACACACACACACACACACACACACACACTCCCCACCTCTCTGAACAGTAGCTAAACCTGTTAACCTGTTCCATTCAAAAAACAACATTAGGTTCATTGAAGTTTGTAAATTACAGAGTAGGGCTGAAGTGGTTGTTGGTTGCTTTCACCATTAAAGCAAAAATCAATGAATCACCCGTACTGTCCCCATAAAAGGAAGCCTTTAGTTTTCTAGGAGCGTGTAAGGCCAAGGTCCTGCAAGCCTGAAACGCCCTGTGTGTTGCCAGCAGCTACTCCTTCAAGGCTGGCAAATATCTGTGAATGCAATACCTGTGCTCTGCTGAGCAGGTAAAGGTCACAGGCTTTCAAGTGCTCTGGTGCACTGTGACCTCACCAGTCTCTCATCAAGAGCTAAAGTTTCTTTTCCTTCCTCTTCAATCTGGACTGGCCCAGTGGCCTATTTAACCAAAAGGTTAGCACAGAAGTGATACTATGTAATTTCCAAGATTGAGACTTAAGAGATGTGCAGCGCCTACTTCTGCCTTTTGAAATGCTCTTTCTAGGAACCCAGCGACCATGCTGTGAGGAAGCCCAAGAACCCAGCCGCCACGCTGTGAGGAAGCCCAAGAACCCAGCCACCACGCTGTGAGGAAGCCCAAGAACCCAGTCGCCACGCTGTGAGGAAGCCCAAGAACCCAGCCACCATGCTGTGAGGAAGCCCAAGAAGCCACAGGGAAAAGCTCATGTGGAGAACTAAAACCACCAGCTGACAGTCCCAGCTGAGCTCCCAACTTATGGGCAGTAACAACTGCCAGCATGTGATTGAGACCATTTGGGATTTCAACTTATCCCAGTGCCCCAGCAACTTAAAACAGAAGAAACTCCTAGTCAATCCACCAAATCACGAGATTTAGCCACTAAGTTTTGGTGTGGTTACCAAAACTGATTTAAGTGGCTAAACTTTTTCAGGGACACAGAAAATGTACTAGGGCTTTTGTCTGCAACTGTTGTCTGTGTTGCAATCCATTATACCACCATGTAGCTCTTATGCACACCTGGAGGTGTTTCCCATGCTTCACGGTATTAGTCCGTTCTTGCATTGCTCTAGGGACCTACCTGAGACCAGGTAATTTATGAAAAAAGAGGTTTAATTGACTCACAGTTCCACGGAGTGTACAGGAAGAATGGCGGGCAGGGCCTCAGGAAACTTACAATCATAGCAGAAGGTGAAGGGGAACCAGGCACATCTTCATATGGCGGAGGAGGAGAGAGAGGGAGAAGGGGGAGGTGCTACATACTTTCAAACAACCAGATCTCATGAGGATTCTATCACGAGACAGCTCTAGGGGGATGATGCTAAACCATTAAAAACTACCCCCATGAGGCTGGGCACGGTGGTTCACGCCTGTAATCCCAGCACTTTGGGAGGGCGAGGCGGGCAGATCACGAGGTCAGGAGATCGAGACCATCCTGGCTCACACAATGAAACCCCATCTCTACTAAAAATACCAAAAATAACCTGGGCATGGTGGCAGGTGTCTGTAGTCCCGCTACTCAGGAGGCTGAGGCAGGAGAATGGCATGAATCCAGGAGGCGGAGTTTGCAGTGAGCCGAGATTGCACCACTGCACTCCAGCCTGGGCAACAGAGCGAGACTCTGTCTCAAAAAAAAAAAAAAAAAAAAAAAAACTACTCCCATGATCCAATCACCTCCCACCAGGCTCCTCCTCCAACACTGGGGATTATAATTCAACATGAGGTTTGGGTGGAGACACAGAGCCAAACCATATCACCCACAATAACTGACTCTTTGACAAGGCTGTGGCAAGCTCTCTCCCTGCCAGGGTCACAACTATCTTTTCTGACTTCCAAAAGGGCACATGCTTCTCCAGATGACATCCCTTTTTCTGAGGAAATTGGGGAAAATTTTCCAAGCCTGGACCATTATTTTTCCTTCACTTTTCCTTCTTGAACACCTTGCCTCTCCCCTCCTCTCCCATGCTCATCTCAGGAAGTTTCCTGATCCCTCAGCTCATGGAAGCCCTGTCTTCACCCAGATGGTCCACATACTGTCCCCCTGCCTGTCACTTGATGTCAGAGCCCTACTTCCTGGGGGTCCTGCTGCCATGATACACCGATCAGAACTGAGACCACCAATGGTGAGGTTCTTTCCCTCCTCAGGATGAGGGCTGTCATTGTCCAGACATTCCCCACATAGGTGAGAAGCAACTTTCACCTCCTTCTTTAAGAGTCCAATGTCCTGGATCGCTGCTCACAACCCAAAGTCTCCTCACCAAGCTCCCAGGAGGTCTAGCTCGGCAGGTTCTCAGGTAAATGAGGCTCCAGGTGGTTTCTCTGGTATCCAGGGTTTCTGAGTGTAGTATTAGACTCCACATTCCACACCTACTGGGTTGTTGCAAGATTACCACAGATAAGTCATTTGTTCAAATGTCACCATATAATAAATTAATAATGAAATAGACTAACAATTAGATTTACAATGACATATGTTTTCCAGTGATTTGCTTGGTCTACACACACACACACACACACACACACACACACACACACACTCTTTCCTGTTACTCACCTTGCTCCCTGCTGTCTTCTACCATTTAGAACATAGGGTATTAAGCATACTTTTCATTTTCTGTATTTCAGGCTTTATCATCTGCAGCCCTGCTGATCCTGGAGGGACTGCCTCTTCCAGGATTAGCCAGTTCTAGAGATAGCGAACAGCTCACCCAGGAGTGTGCTTTTCATATACAAACCAACCAATCCAGAGAGCCCACACCTCAACCACCTCCATTATTGGGATCTCACACATGGGCCACTATCCGCCTGTACCAGTCACCCTGGGGCCAGGTTCCAGACAACTGGGGGGAGCTCTTCTGCCCCAGAGCTACGGAAATTATTCAGACCAAGACGGTACTGAGCCTGTGCACCCTGCCTTGCCTCACCTTCCTGCAGAAGCCGCTGTGCAGGCTCCTGCCCTGGGCTTACCCTCTCTTCCTGCCTCCAGATGGACCCGGTGCTTCACTGTGCCTCCACCCTCCACCCCCGTGGCATGGCGTGGCCCCTCCTCTGGAACTGTGAGTAACAAACTTTCTTTTCAATGGCAGGCAGTTCCTGATGTGTTGACCTTCCCAGGCCTCAGAGTCCCTATAAATACATTATGTTTAAATTGCACAGTACCTGGAACTTTGTAGCTGCTCAATAAATATATGTTGAATTAATGTACCAAATGAAACAGCTTGAAGATTTCAGAGTTTCAGGCATATGAGTACTTACCCTTTCTCTCTTTCCCTCTAATGTCTTCGTTATGATATTGTGATTCAAGATGAAGCTTCTGGAGCCACAGTGCCCTCATAGCAGTGTGATGTGGGCATATTTCCCGCCTCTCTGTACCTCAGTTTTCTTGCCTATAAAACCTGAACAATAATAAAAATTATCTCACAGCGTTGTTGTGAGGAGTAAACAGTTCACATTTACAAAACTCTTAAAATGGTGTCTGGCCCAGACTAAAGTGCTTAAAACACCAGCTTTCATTATAAATCCCCCCAAACCATTTCTCTGCTCCTCCTGCTAATGTCTCGTAGGCAGAGTTGGCTTCCAGCTTATAGACTGTCCTGGGTCTTCCTGAGCCCCAGAAGACTCATTTCTTCAGCCTGAGCAGTGCCAATGATTAGAGGTATGGAAAATACAGAAAAAAAATCAATAATAAACCAGAAAATTGTTTTCCAGACAGAAGGTAGGTACAATTTTAATGCCATTTGTCATCATTTTGTTCTCAGATTACTATTGAATTTCACCCATGTGGGTCTAAAGTTACCTTTTAAACTCATAAAAGGAAGAAAGAAGAAAAAAACCAGAAATGCAAGTTCCTCTCAAAAAAAAACAAAAACAAAAAAACAAAAAAACAGCATCCATACATCAACAGAAGTTACTGCAAGCTTCATCCAGGCCTCTAGGGAGCTCTGTTCATCTCACATACGCTCTCTCACCTCTCACAGGCATTCAACAAGTTCCATTATGTCCCGGTGGAATGCTTTGTCCATCCAATGAGGATGTTTGGGTACAAATTCTACTGTGCTGGGCTGCAAAGGGAAGGAGATTTCTCCTTCCTGAGAAAACAACAGAGAAACTGGGGAAAAAACAAAGGAAAATGTGAAACAAAAATAAAGTCCAAACTTGGTGCAAAACAGGAAGGGATTTTGAGACCGAGTGTTTTCTTTCACTCTGGTCATTTTCAGTGCAGTGAGAAAGCACCAGCCTCGGCTTGGATTTTAAGATTTAGAGGTTTTATATGATAGAGAAAGGCTGTTTCTCTCCCTCTGTATTTCTCTTTTTCTCTCTGTATAAACAAATAAACAAAAGAGAGTGGAGGAGCAGATGTGACCTAAATCATTCTCCCTGAGTTATGGAAGAGAGAGGTTAAGGCACCTGCACACAAATTGTATATTCAAACCCTGTGTGCCAGGCAAAGTTATTTTCTGGTGTCATATACTTTGAGGTCCTCAGAAATAAAGAACGTGCCTTTTTTATTCATCTGTGAGGTTTTTTTTTTTTTTCTTGCCTAGAGTGAAACCTGGTTGACAGTAGATACTCAACAAATGGCAAGAAGTGGATGCAAAGAAGGGTGGATGGATGGATAATTGAGTGGATGAGTAGGTGGGTGGATGGATGGATGGATGGATGAATAGATTATTTAACCCTAAGAATTATCTGGGAGATAAAGAAGTGAGTATCAATACTTCATTCTGAATAATCAACAGCTGAATGTTCCTTCCTTTCAACCATCCTCATGAGGACCTTTTAAACTTAGGTAGTGGCCCAGGGTCTCAAAAAACATGAACTCAAATGAATTTTAATGACTTGGCAATGGAGCTGAATTTCTAATTTTCACTGATGGCCAAAGCCAAAATAATCTTGGGCCCTACTTGAATTGGCACCATGTTCAATGGTAACCGGGGCCAAGAAAGAGCCGTTAGTAAAACAGCAGAAACATTCCAGCATCCCATCATTTTCTGTTGACAACTTTGATTTTAGAGCATTAACCAATCTTTCCCTCTGTGATTCCAACAGATCTGGAGACTTAGATTCAATTTTTATTTACCAGAGATTTGCTTGATAGAGATTCCAGTACTCCATCAACCCAATGTCCATTCTCCCCTTCTTTCTTACCAAAAAAAAAAAAAAAAGAAACAAAACAAAACAAAACAAAAAAAACACCCAGAGAAAAAAATCTCAATTTGTTTGGGATGAGAGGCAATGAGACACAGCTAAAAAACATTTTCCAATAACCTTTACAGCTAGGGACGATCAGTTAAGTGAAGAAAAATAAACCTTTAATTGGTTTAAGACACTGTTTTTCAGAGATTTGTTACTTGCAGTCAAACCCATTTCCTAACTGATACTCCTTCTATACTGGGTAATCAGTTTGAAAAGATGCCTTGACAGAAGGAGACATTCTAGCAAGTCCAGGAAAATGTGCCTAGAAGTTAATGGACTGGCTTATCACGTTGGAAGCTAATACAGACAAGGACAGTGTGAGTGCTGTCTCATCCACAGGAGTTACTTTGGAAGGCAATACTGGCATTTCTCAAGATATATTTGAATCTTCTTTTTGAACTGTCCTCTAAAGTAAGTTATAGGCTACACAAGTCCATTTTCCTTTGCACTCTCACCCCATTTGGGATCAATGTTAGCATCACCAACTTGATAACTCATCTCATTGATCAGAATTGGCTTCATTCTAGATGACTTTTGACTATTTTGACAAATCAAATATTTCTTCAAAAGAAGAACTTTTGTCACCACAGAGATTATTAAAATGAAATTACATGGAGGCTGATTCTAGGTCCCCTGTCAGTCCTCTCCCTCTTCCCTATACACAATAGGACAATAGGAAGCTGCCAGGGAGAGCCTGCCCATGGGAACCCCTGTCCCCTACACTGCCACCAAAATCAAGATTTGCCTGTTCGTCTTCTACCCCATGGCCACTCTATATCTGAGTTAGTTCCCCCAGCTCTGACCCTGTCTTGTCTTGTCTTTGATGACCACTCAGTATGACTCAAGCTGGGCACAGCTGGGATACAAAAAAGGTTCAGGAAATTGCTGTAGAGCTGGACCTAGCCAGGACCAGGAGATAGTGGCATCCATGGAGCAGGGCAGTGCCTACTTGCAGGCATCACTGTACCCTTTCACAGGTGTGAGTGGTCCTAGGAACAAGCCAAGAGAGGTTTGTTATCTGGGGAGTGCTTCTGAAGAACCACCATCCCAGGAGGAAGAAGGCAGCCAAGTCCAGGAAACTGAGCAGGTAAGTCGAGTGCCTAGAAGTTAACGGACGGGTTGATCATGTTGGAAGGTTAAACTGGAGAGGAAGGAACTAGGGGAATCATTGTGTACTGGAAAGTGTGGATGGGTTGAAGGCTGATTCAAGACCATAACTCGAACTCCAGGTGCCAGCTCAAATGGAGGAAGCCCCTGATAGCCTACATCTTGCCGTGATTACAGCTAAAACATCTGGACAGTATATGAAAAGTAACTACCTGTGAACTTCAAAGAGTAAACAAGAGAAATTTGAGGAAAGAAGTTGAAACTTGAGGAATGACCAATATAGTATTGAGTTTACTCATTTTTTCCTTTTTTATCTCCTGGCTTTGATCCAAGAACGAGCCAAAGGCTTAGAACTACACAGAAGGCATGCACAGCAAAAACTCCGCCTGCAACCTACTCCCTCAAGCCAGAAAGCCAGAAAAAGGGTCCCTGGGAGCCTGAGAGTGCAGGAGGATTCCCCTTCTTGTCTTTCTTTTTTCTTTTTTTCTCATTTTTCTTTTCTATCTCTGCCCCAAGGTCAGCCTCAGTTGCAAAGCAATACTGTTTCTGCCTCCACCGCATGGGCACATAAAACCCGAGGAGAAAACCTGTCTCTCTGGTGACAGAAACCACAAAAAGGGGGCCCCAGGAAATGGAGTGTGCTGAGGGGGCATCACCTTGTGTCCGGAATTTATTCCTTCCAGTCGGTTCTTGGTCTCCTTGACTTCAAGAATGAAGCCACAGACCCTTGCAGTGAGTGTTACAGTGTCCGGAGTTTGTTCCTTTAGATGTTCAGATGTGTCCAGAGCTTCTTCCTTCCAATGGGTTTGTGGTCTTGCTGACTTCAGGAATGAAGCCACAGACGCTCATGGTGTTACAGCTCATAAAGGTAGTGCAGACGCAAAGAGTGAGCAACAGCAAGATTTATTGTGAAGAGTGACAGAACAAAGCCTCCACAGCCTGGAAGAGGACCAGAGCAGGTTGCCGCTGCTGGCTTGGGTGGCCAGCTTTTATTCCCTTATTAGGCTCTACCCACATCCTGCTAATTGGTCCATTTTACAGAGTGCTGATTGGTGCATTTTACAAAGTGCTGATTCGTCTGTTTTTACAGAGTGCTGATTGGTGCGTTTACAAACCTTTAGCTAGACACAGAGCCCTGATTGGTGCGTTTTTGCAGAGTGCTGATTGGTGTATTTACAAACCTTTAACTAGATACAGAGCACTGATTGGTGCATTTTTACAGAGTGCTAATTGGTGTGTTTACAAACCTTTAGCTAGACATAGAGTGCTGATTGGTGCATTTACAAACATTTAGCTAGACAGAACCATTCTCTAAGTCCCCACTCGACCCAGGAAGTCCAGCTGGCTTCACCTCTCAATCCCCCCTCTAAACAGGACACCCCAACTGCTGTTGAGAATTGGGCAATGACCTCTCTATCTACTTCCTGCTGTTTAGGGGCGAAGAAGGGGCCCTACAGTTGTAGTGTCCTCCAGAGGGGAATTCTTTAGGCCAGTGAAAGGGCCAGTGGGTTGGTCCAGGGGGCCTCGGTAGAAGTTGTTAATTGAGCTCATTTGGAGTTCCATTTGTAAGACCATCTGTAGCTTGATGGCCTCGATCCTAGAGGAAACAAATTTGACAAGGAGGTTGAAAACGCAGGGCCTGAAGGCAAGTAATAGCAAGATGGTTGCCATGGGATCTAGAAAGGGGAGAAGCCATGTTGCCCAACCCCAGAGGTTGGTATAAGAGTTTGAAAGGCGTTATCTGATTTCAGAAGCCTTTTTCTGTAAATGCTGGGTGGCATCTGGTACTATCCCTGACTGGTTATTAGCGTAAAAACAACACTCTTCTGCTAAGAAGGTGCAGAGTCCTCCTTTCTCAGCAGTGAGGAGGTCTAGGCCTCGGTGGTTTTGGAAAGTCACTGCTGCCAAAGAGTCTATTTGGGATTGTAGAGTAAGGATAGATTTTGATGTGATTAGGATTTTCATCCCGGCAGGAGCCACAGTATACAGTCCTACGCAAAGAGTATGGTTAGTATGCTGCTTAATAATATAATGAAATAGTAAAAGGGTTCCATTAAAGGGGCAAGGAGAAGCATTAAATATAAAGATTACATAGCTTTTCACGTATCTTTTTAAGGAGGAAGGGGTTTTTCTTCAGGATCAGCAGTAGGAGCCTTTTTAGTCTGGGATGTTTCCTTCTGAAATAGGAGATGCGAGTCCTCCAACGGTTCACAGGTGTATCGAGGCTGGTCTGGCTGATCTTGGGACTCCTGAGCTGATGGTAGTGCAGGTTCTTCACGGGGTGTCCAAAATTTAACTTTGGTGTGGGGAATCCAAGATTCCACTCTTGCCACCTTAACTGCAATGGGGGTAGAGAGGATTATCGAGTATGGCCCTTCCCACAAAGAGTCCATAGATGGTGAGGCAGAGGGGAGAGATTTGACCAACACTAGATCTCCTGGTTGAAACAACTCTGTTCCCTTTTCTCTGTGACATCCTTCAGATAGGTTTTTAAGGTTTCGTAGATATTTTGCCAAAGAAGTTATATCTTTGACCAAGTTGGCCATTTCCTGATCAAGTGGGAGGTCATTTATGAGAAAAGGTCGTTCATACAGCATTTCATATGGACTGAGCCCCATTTTGCAAGGAGAATTTCGGATTCTCAACAAAGCCATGGGCAAAAGAGTAGGCCATGGGAGAAGAGTTTCTTGTGTTAGTTTCCTTAAGTGCCTCTTGAGTATATCATTTGCCTTCTCGACCTTCCCTGAGGATTGTGGCCTCCAGGTGCAGTGAAGGTGATATTCTATCCCTAACAACCTGGAAATTCCCTGAGTTATCGTGGCTTTAAAAGCCGGACCATTGTCACTCTGAAAACTTTGGGGAAGCCCGAATCTAGGAATTACTTCATGAATTAGGACTTTAACCATTCCTGAGCCTTCTCTATCTTGCAGGGGAAAGCTTCTATCCAATTTGTAAAGGTATCAACACAGACCAACAAGTATTGAAATCCCTTTGACTTAGGCATATGGTGAAGTCTAACTGCCAGTCCTCTCCAGGACAGTGCCCTATTCTTTGGACCCCCAGAGGGGGTCTTACAATGGACCAAGGGATTATTCCTTTGGCACATCTCATGGGCTTTGACTACCTGTCAGGTGGTCCGGAGGAGACTTGGCCCTGTAAATAGGGATTTGGCCATTTGATGAGTGTTTTCAATACCCACAAGAAAAGTCTGGTGGGGGGTTTTAAGTATTTTCCACTGGCTAGCTTCGGGTATAACTGCCTTTCCTTTTTCTGTCATTAACTGCCCTGAGGGGAGAAAACTATGCCCCTGTGAAAGTCCCCATTCTGTTTCAGTCGGGGAATACTGGTGCTTAACTGCTTGGAGGGAGTTGTTCCATACCAAGGGTCCTTCCGTAGGTATTTTATAATGGGAGGTTCTGCCTAGCAGCAATTTTGGCCTCAGCATCTGCCTGATAGTTTGCTTCTGCCTTTTCTCCTTTACCTTTCTGATGGCTTTGGCAGTCTAAGACTGCTACCTCCTTGGGTTTTTGCACTGCGTGCAATAACTCCATAATTTCCTTGTGGTATTTAATGGGGGTTCCCCCAGAGGTTAGGAACTCCCTTTCTTTCCATATTGCAGCGTAGGCATGTAGGATTAGATAAGTATGCTTGCTATCTGTATACACATTTATTCTTTTTCCCTTTCCCAGTTCTAAGGCTGGGGTAAGTGCCACTAGTTCTGCTAACTGGGCGCCGGTCCCGGGGGGAAGAGGCTTACTTTCAAGTAAGGTTACATCACTAACTATGGCATAACCTGCCCTTCATATCCCATTCTCCACAAATGAACTTCCATTGGTATATAGGTTAAGGTCAGGATTAGCTAAGGGGACTTCTAAGAGATCATCTCGGGCGGCATAAGTCTGGACTATAATTTGTTGGCACTCATGCTTGATTGTTTCCTCATCCTCTGGGAGAAAAGTGGCAGGGTTGAGGCCCGCACATGTATGTATTTGAAGCACTGGTCCCTCAGTCAGTAGCGCCTGGTATCTAAATAGGTGGTTGTCTGATAGCCATAAACTTCCTTTGGCACCTAGTATGCCATTTACATCATGAGTAGTCCAGACAGTGAGATCCTTTCCTTGTATTATTTTGATAGCCTCTGATACTAAGGCGGCCACCGCCAAAACTACCCATAAACAGTGAGGCCAGCCTTTTGCTACTACATCAGTTTCCTTACTTAGGTATGCCACTGGTTGTGGGGTTGTCCCACAAGTCTGAGTAAGAACTCCAAGAGCTATCCTTGCTCTCTCTGTGACATATAAAGAGAAGTTTTGTCCTATGGGAAGGCTTAAAACTGGAGCTTGTACGAGGGCCTGCTTTAAGGTTTTGAAGGCTGTTTCTGCCCCTGGTTCCCATTCTACTAGATGAGTATTTGCCCTCTGGGTCTCCTTGATTAGAGTATAGAGGGTTCTGGCTATCTTGCTGTATCCAGGGATCCATAGTCGGCAAAAGCCGGTGATTCCAAGGAACGCTCACAACTGTTTTAATGTCTTAGGGTGAGAATAAGCCAGCATAGGCTGTATTTGTTCCTTGCTGAGGGCCCTGATTCCCCTGGCTAAGATTAGACCTAGATATTTGACCTGCTGTAGGCAAAGCTGGGCCTTCAACCTAGACACCTTGTACCCTTGATTAGCTAGAAAGTTCAAGAGATCTAGAGTAGCCTGCTGGCCTGAGGCTTCTGAACTGGTAGCCAAAAGTAAATCATCCACATCCTGAAGGACCAGAGTGCCTGGACTTGAGAAGTGGCCTAGATCTTGGGCCAGTGCCTGACCAAACAGATGAGGGTTATCCCTAAATCCTTGGGACAAGACTGTCCATGTAAGTTGGGACATGTGGTCTATGGGATCCTCAAAGGCAAAGAGAAACTGGGAGTCAGAGTGCAGGGGAATACAGAAGAAGGCATCCTTGAGGTCCAGAACAGTGAACCATTCTGCTTCCTCTGGTATTTGAGAGAGCAGGGTATAGGGGTCGGGTACAACTGGATAGAGAGGAATTACTGCCTCATTGGTGAGTCTAAGATCTTGCACTTGTCTCCACTGACTATTCGGTTTTTGTACTGTTAGAATGGGGGTGTTGCAGGGACTGCTGCATTTCCTTACCAAGCCTTGAGCTTTTAAATGTTTAACAATATCCTGTAATCCTTTATAAGCTACAGGCCAGAAGGGATATTGCCTTTGATAAGGAAAAGCCGTGGGGTCTTTTAGTCTGATTTGGACTGGGTGGGCATGTTTTGCCCTTCCAAATTGTCCTTCCATTGCCCAGACTTCAGGGTCGATTCTCTCCTCAAGTAGGGACAACAAATCGGTAACTCGTTCCCCATATTCATGTAGATAACAGCTCCAGCTTTGGCTAATATGTCCCTCCCTAATAAGGGTGTGGGACTTTCAGGCATAACAAGAAAGGCATGTGAAAAGACCAAAGTCTCCCAATTACAACTGAGGAGGTGAGAGAAATACCTGGTTACAGGCTGTCCCAGGATTCCTCGGATGGTAACAGACCTTGAGGACAGTCGTCCAGGACAGGAGATTAACACTGAGAAGGCCGCGTCAGTGTCCAAGAGGAAGTCAATTTCCTGGCCCTCAACGGTTAAACGTATCCAGGGCTCAGTGAGGGCGATGACATGAGCTGGTGCTTGCCCCAGGCATCCTCAGTCCTGTTGTTGGATCATCTGGTTGGTGGCTTCTGGCCCAGAGAACCATTGCACTCTGGGGCAGTGTGACTTCCAGTGATTGTCTCGGCATAGCAAACATGGATGAGGGGGCGGCTTGTTTCTCGTTAGACAATCTTTTTTAAGGTGTCCTTGCAAACCACACTGGTAACAAGTCCCACCAGGTGATTGGCCTGCTCCATTTTCTGTCCTCTCCAAACCACCAAGGTTTATTTATCTGAGGGCCATGACTAAGGCTGTGGCCTTTCTCTGATCTCGTTTTTCCTTTTGGACCTGTTCCTCTTGGTCCCTATTATAGAACACTGAGGTTGCCAGGTTTAATAATGCCTCCAGATTTTGTTCAGGGCCCAGGGCCTGCTTTTGGAACTTTCTCCTGATATCTGCAGCTGATTGGGTAATAAACTTATCTTTTAGGATCAATTGACCCTTGAAGGAGTCGGATGACAGGGGAGTATATTTTCTTAAGGCCTCCCGTAGTCACTCAAAGAAGGCAGAAGGATTTTTTTCCTTTCCCTGAGTTATGGTGGACATCGTCGAATAATTCATGGGCTTTTTCCTAATTCTCCTTAGTCCTTCTAGAACACAGGTCAACAGAAGTTTATGACTCCAGTCCCCATGATCTGAGTTGAGGTCCCAGTAGGGACCATACTGGGGACAGCTTGCTGACCAGTAGGGAATTTGTCCCTTTCTTTGGCTGTCATTCTATCATTTACTTGACTAAGATACCAGGTATCTCCAAACTCTCGGGTCGCAGCTAAAGCCACATTCTTTTCCTTAAATACCAGGGTTTGATCTAACAATAGCATGACATCTCTCCAAGTGAGATTGAAGGCTTGCCCTAGACCCTGTAGGACATCTATGTACCTATCAGTATCATCTGAAAACTTCCCCATGTCTACCTTGATCTACTTTAAATCAGAGAGGGAGAAGGGGACATGTACCCAGGTTGGGCCAAATTCCACTCCCTCTACAGCTTGAAGGGGACATAACCAATAGCCCAGGGGTTTTTGTGGTCCCTTGGAGATTTCTTTGCTTGTTTCCTTCCGGGTGGGGGAGATAGGAGGAGACTTATTAATAGGAAGGGGGGCTTTAGGGAGGCTAGGCTATGGGGATAAGCTGAGAGGTCCTCTTGTGGGATGTAAATTCCAAGCTTTGCATAGTTGTGTATTCTCCTTCAATGAAAAGAAAGCTTGGACACAAGGTATTTCCCTCCATTTGCCGTCCCTCTTACAGAAAAGGTCAAGCTGCAGGATAGTATTGTAATTTGTACTTCCCTCAACTGGCCATTTTTCCCCATCAGAGAGAGAATACTGGGGCCAGGCCGTAGTGCAGAAAAAAATGAGCCACCTCTTTTTCAGGGTTTGTGGGTCAAATTGGTCCCAATGGCTTAGGATGTATTTTGAGGGTCAGCCTGCTGATGACTGTTTCCCGTCTGGAAGACGAAACTGACCATGGTTTTGGTTTGTTTGTTTCCCCCCTGCCCAGGAACCCGCAAGAGTCCCTGTATGCTGCTGAGCGGAATAGTTGCGCTCACGGACACAGCAGCAGAAACACCTCTTGCCCAAGAACCCGCAATGCTCCCTGGACCCTGCTGATCAGAATAGTTGCACTCACCGACGCAGCAGCAGAAACACCTCTTGCCTGAGAACCAGCAATTGTCCCTGGACCCTGCTGATCAGAATAGTTGGACTTACTGATGCAGCAGCAGAAACACTAGTTTTCCTCCTAGACCACAGGAGGACCGAAGAAGGTCGGACTTAGTGGCCCTTACTGACGCATTCTCGAAAACCTGTTAGAGTTCTAAGCATTCTCCTGTTAGTATTGGGACCTTGCCACTATCCTATAAAGACGTTACACCTCAAAAATGAAGTGGAGGGCCATACTCTGAGGGAGGGAAGGGATCTCCAGAGTTAGAAGAGTGATGCCTTTTGTCCTCACTTATTTGAATAGGAAAGATACCATTTCTGAAGCTCCCCATATCCCAGCTTCAGGAATAACTTTTGTTAGGCCTGCCGGTCTAAGGAGGGATCCTAAAATTCCAGATAGTACCCCCGCTGCAATGGGCCTTTGGGCAAAAATTATGTCTTTCTGATGGCGAGACCTGGTGCCTAAAGAAGGTAACAGAGTCCTGAAGTTTATACTAGAAATCATTCTTATAGGAGAAACTAGAAAAGCACCAGAGACAGGCAGTGGTTTTTAGAAGCAGGGTTAGCCTCGGAGAAGAGAGGCAAGAAGAAGTTTGTCTGACAAGCATTAGGACCCAGAAGGCAAGGGTCAGGATAGATAGGATAGACAGGCGAGTCTCACTTGGATGACATGACTTTAAGACTTCTGCTCATGGCCACAGGGTCAACCAACTTGTTGTCGGGACCCCGGAGCTGAATGGCTTTCCTCTCTGTTGACCCTCACCTCAGCCTAGAAGTACAGGAAAAGCAGAAGCTGGTTCCAGGTAAACCAATGCTCCCAGCTCCAAAGAGTCAGGGGTTGTTAGAGAGCCCTTTCCCAGAAAGCCTGACACCCGTGTCTTTAGTCCAGCGACCATGCTAGTTGCTTTTAACTGGCTGACAGGTGCCCGGTATTTAGCCTCCGAACTCTAAGGAAAAATAGGACAGAATAGCAAACGAAAGGGGTCCGATGGTACTCACTGCTTGGTGATTGTCCCTTCGTGGTCACCAAAATGTGTCCAGAATTTATTCCTTCTGGTGGGTTCTTGGTCTCGCTGACTTCAAGAACGAAGCTGCAGACCCTTATGGTGAGTGTCACAGTTCTTAAAGACGGTGTGTCCAGAGTTTGTTCCTTCAGATGTTCAGATGTGTCCCAGTTTCTTCCTTCCAGTGGGTTCGTGGTCTCGCTGACTTCAGGAGTGAAGCCACAGACCTTCACAGTGAGTGTTACAGCGCTTACAGGTGGCACGTCCGGAGTTGTTTTTTCCTCTCAGTGGGTTCGTGGTCTTGCTAACTTCAGGAATGAAGCTGCAAACCCCTGTGGTGAGTGTTACAGCTCATAAAGGTAGTGCAGACCCAAAGGGTGAGCAGCAGCAAGATTTATTGTGAAGAGCGAAAGAACAAAGTTTCCACAGCGTGGAAGGTGACCCCAGTTTGTTGCCACTGCTGGCTCAGGTGGCCTTATTTGGCCCCGCCCACGTCCTGCTAGTTGGTCCATTTTACAGAGCTGATTGGTCCATTTTACAGAGTGCTGATTGGTCCGTTTTTACAGAGTGCTGATTGGTGTGTTTACAAACCTTTAACTAGACACAGAGTGCAGATTGGTGCATTTACAAACCTTTAGCTAGACAGAAAAGTTCTCCAAGTCCCCACTTAACCCAGGAAGTCCAGCTGGCTTCACCTCTCAGCCTCACCAGATGAGAGCTGAAGACAGGCATCCCCCAATTCTGTGAATGGACATTCCTAAGTCCCAGGCTCACCCTTGAGATGCACATGCATGGAATAGACTTGAAGAAGCATTTAGCAAGGGCTTTGAAAACTGAGTTGCAATCTAAACCCCAGCCCGAGAACGTCCAGGTGAGACCATGAGTGGCACACACACACGGTGCTTGCAAAGCACAGCAAGGGCTTTGGAATCGAAATGGACACTGATCTACCAGCCACAAGAGGTTAGTCAGAAGTTGGAGTCTGAGTCAAATCAGTTTGTCCATCAAAACAAAAAGAACAACACTGAAGAGATAATTTTTTTAACAGACTTTACTTTTTACAACATAGTATTCTCCTATAACCCACACCCAATTTCCCTTATTATTAACATCTTACACTAGTCTAGTACATTCGTTACAATTAATAAATCAATATTGACACATTGTTTTTAACTAAAATTCATAGTTTATTTGGATTTCCTTGGTTTTTACCTGTCTTTCTTTGTTCCAGGATTCCATCCACCACAGCACAATGTATTTAGTCTCGACTGTGACAGCTTATTTCATGCTTTCTTGTTTTATATGACCATGGTTTTGAGGAATACTGGTTGGGTATTTTGTAGAATGTTTGCAGAATGTCCCTATCGATTGAAATTTGTCTGACATTTGTCTCATGATTACACTGGGATTATGAGTTGCTTGGGTATTATTTGAGGCAAAATTCACATAACACAAAAGAAACAATTTTAAAGTATGCTCTTCAGTGGCATTAGGTACATTCAAAATGTGTGCCACCATCACATCAATTGAGTTTCAAAACATTTTCATCACCACAAAAGGAAAACCTGTACCCACTAAGCAGCCACTCCTATTCGCCACTCCTCCCCATCCCCGGAAGTCATCAATCTGTTTTCTCTATATATAGGTTTACCTATTCCAGATATTTCATATAAATGGATTGTACAATATGTGATCTTTTGTGTGTGACTTCTTTCACTTAGCAGTGTTTTGCAATTTATCCATGTCACATGGATAAATACAACATGAATAAACATATATTTGTACTTCATTCCTTTTTATGGTTTTATTTCTATTAAATGAATATCCCATATATTGTGTACCCATTCAACTGATGAAAGACATTTGGGTTGTTTCCATGTTTGATTGCTGTGAATAGTGCTGTTAAGAAAATTAGTGTCGAAGTTTTTATTTAAACACCTGTTTCCCATTCTCTGGGGTATATACCTAGAAGTAGAACAGCTGGGTCATATGGTAACTCCATATTTAACATTTTGAAGAACTGCCAAACTGTTTTCCAAAGCAGCTGTGCTGTTTTACATTCCCACCCACAATGTGTGAGGGTTCCAGTTTCTCTGTATCTTTGACATTTGTTATTGTCTGTATTTTTTTATTCTCACCATCCTAATGAATGTGAAGTGGTATTTCATTGTGGTTTTGATGTTTCCTAATAGCTAATGATGGCAAGTGTCTTTCATGTGCTAATTGGTCATCTGTATATCTTTTTTAAGAAATGTTTATTCGAGTTATTTGCTTACTTTCAAATTGGGTTGTTTGGTTTATGGTTTATTTGTTAATTTATTTATTTTTATTGTATATATGTAAGGTATGCAGTGTGATGTTTTGATATGCATAATACACAGTAAAATGATTACTAGAGTCAAGCAAATTAACACATCCATTATTTCACATAGTTACATTTTTCTGTCGTAAAATACCTAAAATTTTGTCTTTTAGCAAATGTCCAGTGTACAGTACAATATTATTAACTATGATCACTATGCTGTACATCACATCTCTAGACTTAGTCATTCTACATAACTATAACTTTGCACCCTTGACCTATGTCTCTCCATTTCACACACACACACACACACACACACACACACACACACACACGGTAGCCACAGTTCTATTTTCTGTTTAAATGTAGGTGAATTTTCTGGGTTTCTTAAAAACGTTTCCTTTAGATTCAATATATAAGTGAAATCACACAGTATTTTTGTTTCTATGCCTAGCTTTTTCACTTAGAATAATGTCCTCTAGGTTCAGTTCTTTACATATTCTGGATAATAAACCCTTATCAGATACATACGTTGCAAATATTTTCTCTTATTTGTTGGTTTGTATTTTCACTCTCTCAGTAGTGTCCTTTGTCTCTTATTTGTCTTTTCACTCAATAGTGTCCTTTGAAACACAAAAGTTTTTAAATTGGGTAAAGTCAATTTATCTACTTTTTCTTTTGTTACTTGTGCCTTTGATGTTATATCTAAGAAATTATTACTTAGTTCAGGTCATGAAGTTGTACCCCCATTTGTCTTCTGAAAGTTTTATAGTTTTAGTACTTACATTTAGGTCTTTGGTGCATTTTGAGTTGATTTTTGTATATGGTGTCAGATAGGGACCCAGCATCTTTCTTTTAAACATGAATAAACCTTGTTTGTGGTTACCATTGGACATGGTGCCAATCCAAGTTGGGCCCAAGATTTTTTTGGCTTTGGCCATCAATGAAAGTTAGAAATTCAGCTCCATTGCCAAGGTCATTAAAATTCATTTGAGTTCATGTTTTTTGAGACCCTGGGCCACTACCTAAGTTTAAAAGGTCTTCATGAGGATGGTTGAAAGGAAGGAGCATTCAGTGAGCTGTTGATCATTCAGAATGAAGTATTGGTACTCACTTCTTTATCTCCCAGATAATTCTTAGGGCTAAATAATCTATTCATATATCCATCCATCCATCCATCCACCCACCTACTCATCCACTCAATTTCCATCCATCCACCCTTCTTTGCATCCACTTCTTGCCATTTGCTGAGTATCTATTGTCAACCAGGTTTCATGCTAGGCAAAAAAAAAAACCTCACAGATGAGCAAAAAAGGCATGTTCTTTCATAAGGGATATTGGTCTATAGTTTTCTTTTCTTGTGACACACTTACCTGCCTTGGATACTAGGGTAATGCTGGCCTCCTAGAAAGAGTTAGGAAGTATTCCTTCCTCTTCTATTTTTGGAAGAGTTTGAAAATCACTGGTGTTAATTCTTTTTCAAAGAATGTTTTATAGAACTCATCAGTGAAACCTTCTGGTCCTGGGTTTTTCTTTTTTAGGAGGTTTTTGGTTACTAATTCAATCTCTTTTTTTGTGACAGATTTGTTAAGGTTTTCTATTTGTTCTCAAGTCTATCTAGGGAATTTTAACAGAACCCAGTGTCTCACAAGATAATATTTAGAAAATTTAGGATACAATCCAAAATTAAACAACAATGAAGATTCAGGAAAATACGTCCAATTCTTTAGGAGAAAAAATTAATAGCTGCAAACCTGATACGATCCGGATGTTCAGATTATCAGACAAATCTTTAAAGTACCTATCATCACTACACTTTATGAGGTAAAAATGAACATAATCGAAACAAGTGGAAAGATAGAAATTCCATGCTGAGAAACACGAAGTACTAAAAAGAACTAAATGGAAAATTTCAAACTAAAAAAGTATAATATCTGCAATTAAAATTTCCTGAGTGGGCTTAAAAGCAGGAGGAAGATGACAAAAGAAAGAGTGAGTAAACTTGAAGATAGATCAATGGAAATTACATAATCTGGAAAACAGAGAAAATAGTAAAAGAATGATGAATGCATTAAGGTCTTGTGATACTTAAAGTAATAAAATATTTTACTTTACTGTAAAAATGTAGCATGTATATTTTAATACCAGAGTAACCATTAAAAAATAGGAATGGACTAGGTGCAGTGGTTAATACCTGTAATCCTTATTTTATTATTAGGTTTTTTGTTTTTTTGAGACGGAGTCTTGCACTGTTGCCCAGGCTAGACTTCAGTGGTGTGATCTAGGCTCACTGCAAGCTCCGCCTCCTGCGTTCATGCCATTCTCCTGCCTCGGCCTCCTGCGCAGCTGGGACTACAGGTGCCCGCCACCATGCCTCACTAATTCTTTTTGTATTTTTAGTAGAGACTGGGTTTCACCATGTTAGCCATGAGGGTCTCGATCTCCTGACCTTGTGATCTGCCTGCCTCGGCCTCCCAAAGTGCTAGGATTACAGGTGTGAGCCACTATGCCTGGCCTGTAATCCTTAAATTTTGAGAGGCCAAAGTGGGAGGATCACTTAAGGCCTGTAGTTTGAGACCAGCCTAGGAAACACGGTGAGACCCCATCTCTACAAAAAAATAAAAAATAATAAAAAATACAGAGATACAGGCAAAATCCAAGAAATAATGAAAATGAAATGCTGAAAAAAAGTTCAAATAACCTGAAAGAAGTCAGGATAAAGGGAACAGAACAACAACCAAAAAAACATGAAGACAAGCTAAAAAACAAATAATAAAACAGCACATTTAAATTCAAACATATCAATAATTTTATTAAATATAATCATCCAAATACACTGATTAAAAGACAGACATTAAAAGATTCAATGAATAACTGCGACCCAGCTACATGCTGCCTATGAGAAACCCACATTAAATATAATGATACAGATAGGTTAAAAGGATGTAAAAAGATATAACATGGAAACACTAATCAAAAGACAGTGGAGTGTCTATATTAATAGCAAACAAAGTAGGCTTCAGGAGAAGGAAAATTTCCAGAGATAAAGAGTGACATAACATAATGATAATAAGGTCAATCACCAAGAAGAAACAACAATCTTAGATGCATGTGCACATAAAAAGTGGGACTTCAAAATACATGAAGCAAAACCAAATAGAACTAAAGTAAGAAATTAACAAATTCACAAATACATCTGTATGCTCCAAAACTTGTCTCTGAGTAATTGATACAACAAATAGACAGATAATCAGCAAGGATGTAGAAGATCTGGACAACACTATCAGCCAACTTGATTTAATTAACATTTATAGAACACTTTATCCCAAAGCAGCAGAATACACATTTATTTCAAAAGTACCTGGATCTCAAAACAAATCATATCCTGAGATGTAAGATAAAATTTAACGATCTTAAATTTATTAAAGTCTGCTTTAATGTATGCAGAAAGCATACCAAGTCTCCTTTCTGGCCGTAATGGAATTAAACTAGAAATCAATAACAGAAAGATGTTTGGGAATCCTCAAATATTTGGAAATTTAAAAACACACTTCTGACTTTTCCTATTTGAAGATGACATAATGATTTGTGTTGAAAATTCCAAGGGATTTTCAAATCATCCTAAAACTAATAACTGAATTTTTCAAGGTCACAGCAGAATACAAGATCAACACAGAAAAATAATGTTTCTGTATACTAACAATGAACAGGTGGAAACTGAAATTAAAAACACATATTGTTTACAATTACTCTTAAAAATAATTAGGTATAAATCTAACAAAATGTGTACATAGTTGTTATATTAAAAATTATGAGTTGCTAATAAAAGAAATCAAATAAAACCTAAAATAAATGGAAGACATACCATGTTCATGGATTGAAAGACAATATAGTAAAGATGACAATTCTCCCCCAACTGATCTATAGGTTTAATGCAATTTCTATTCAAATCTCAGCAAGGGTATTTTGTAGATATAGCAAGTTATTCTCAATTTTATATAGAAATGTTCAAACCCCTGAAAAAATAAATAAGTTTAAAAAAGAAGAAAGTGGAAAAGATCATTTTAACCAATATTAAGGCTTATTATTAGTATTGTTATTGTTGTTATCTGTAGTACTTGAGGTATTGTAGCATTGGTGCAGGGACAGACACATAGATTAATGCATCAGAATAGAGATATGGAAATAGACCCACACAAATGTGACCAACTGATTTTTTACAAAAGTGTGACTCAATGAAGGAAGGATAAGCTTTCCACAAGTGGTACTAGGGCAATCAGACACCGATAGGCAATAAAAAGGAGACAAAGAGAATCTTGATCTAAACCCCATAGCTTATGAAAAGTTAACAAAGAAAGGATCACAGACTTAAATATAAAATATAAAAGTACAAAACTTTTGGAGAAATAGAAGAAAATCTTCAGAAGCTAAGGCTACCTAAAGTTCTTGGATTTGGAATAAACAGCACACTGCATAAAAGTAAAAATTGATACTCTAACCATCATCAAAATTTAAAACTTTCACTGTGCAAGAGACCTTCTTAAAAGATAAAAAGACAAGCCACACTGGGAGAAGATACTTGCAAACCATATGTCCAACAAAGGACTGTTATTTATGTAAGTATCTATATATAAATAACCATCAAAACTCAAAAGCAAAAATAAACAATTCAACCGGAAAATTGGAAAATGAACAAATGATATGAGTGGACATTTAACCAAAGAGGATATATAAATGACAAATAATCACATGAAAAGATGTTCAACATTATTAACCTTAAAAAAAATGTTTAAAACTCTCATGAAATATCACAACACTTACCAGAATTATCAGAATAGCTAAAATTAAAAAATAGTGATAACACTTAATTCTGGTGAGAATGCAGAGAAATTGAATCACTCATACATTGCTGGTGAGAATGTAAAATGATACAGCTGTTCTGAAAAGCAGCTTGGCAGTGTCTTATAAAACTGAATGTGTGCTTACCATATGCAACCCAGAAATTGCACTTGACCATTTATTTTAGAGAATTGAGAATTTGTGTTCATACCAAAACCTACATACAAATGTTTAGGTGCTTTATGTGCAACAACCAAAAATGAGGGAAAAAACGCAAATATGTTTCAATAGGTGAATGGTTAACTAACCTGACGTACCTCTATACCATGGAATACCACACAGAATTTTAAAAGAATGAACTATAGACAACATGAAACCACTTGGATGGATCTTAAGGGAATTATGCTGAGTGACAAAAAGCCAATCCCAAAAGATCACATACTATATGATTCTACTTATATAACATTCTTAAAATGATAAATTGTAGAGATTAGGAATAGCTTAGTGATTGCCAGGCATTAGAGATAGAGGGAGGGGGAGAGTTGTGTGGGTGTGATTATATAAAGGTAGAAGATAGCACAAGGGATCTTTGTGGTGATGAAACATTTCTGTATTTTGACTATGGTGGTGATTACGTGAATTTATACATGGAAAAAATTGCATAGAACTAAATACATTCACACAAATTGGTGCATGTAAAACTACTGAAATCTAAATGAGATTGGTGGATTGTATTGATACCAATTTCCTGATTGTGATATCGTACTATAGTTATGCAGGATGTTACCACTTGGAGAAACTGTGTGAAGGGTACATGAGATTTCTAGGATTATTTCTTATAACTGCATGTGAATCTACGATTATCTTAAAATAAAAAGTGTCATTTAAAAAGATAAACTTGTAAATTATCACAGATCAAAAAGAAAGTCTTGGGAAATAAAAAATAATTGAACTGAATGAAAATGAAAATACGACATATCAAAATTTGTGGGAAACAGCTAAAGCAGTGCTTAGAGGTAAATGTGTAACTTTAAATGCATGTAATAGAGGAAAAAAATAGAATGGTCTAAAATCAATAATCAAAGCTTTCACCTTAGAAAACCATAACACTCAAAGCATGCAGAAGCAAGGACATAAAAGGTAAGGACAGATATCAATGAAATGTAAAACAGCAAACTAATAGAGAGAATTAATAAAACCACAAGCTGGTTCTTTGAAAAGATCAACAAAATTCATAAACCAGACTAACGAAGAGAGAAGACACAAATTAGCAACATCAGGAATAAAAGTGAAGATATTACAGATCCTACAGATATTAAATACATAATAATGTACTACTTAAACAAATGTCAAATATTTGACAACTTAAATGAAATGAACAAATTCCTTGAAGGTACAAACTACCAAAGTTCACTCAAGAAGAAATAATCTGAAAAATACTGTATCTATTAAAGAAATTGAATTCATAGTTAAAACTTTTCCAGCAATAAAAACAAAAAATCTACAGGCTCAAACAGTTTCAATTAAAAGTCAGTTACTTGAAAATCGCAACACCATAATAAGCAGTCACTACATACACAAGGTAACCCCTTTGGAGAAAAAAATCTGTTTAACCCACTAACTAGCTGAACTATGTTACTGATTATACAAGAAAACAAAATCACTCTTTAACCTCGTTTTGAAAAGCTGCTGTCATTCCAATCTGGGATGCCAGGAATGTTCCTACTTTGGTGATGCCTTGATAATAAATCCAGGACTCCTCTTGCCTATAGTCCTTTCAGAATCCAGAGAGGACTCAGAGCTTTGGGAGGCTGAGGCAAGAGGATCACTTAAGCCCAGGTGTCTGAGACCAGCCTGGGCAACATAGTAAGAGCCCATCTCCACAAAAGTTTTTGTTTGTTTGTTTGTATTTTAATTGGCCAGTCTTGGTGATATGCACCTGTAGTCCTAGCTATTTGGGAAGCTAAGGCAGGAGGATTGCTTGAGCCCAGGAGTTCAAAGTTGCAATGAGCAGATCATATAACTTCTGTACGATTGTACAGATTGGGCCATTGCATTTCAGTCTGGGTGACAGAATGAGACCCTCTCACTTAAAAAAAGAAGAAGAAGGAGAAGGAAGAAGCCTAGAAGGGGAAGGTGAACAAGGTCCTTGGAGTTGCCAACAGGGGGGAATTTGCACTGATTTGGCAGTTGTTTCTAGTGGTCGTCATTAGTTCCCAGTGCATCTACAGGATTTGAGGAAACCAATGTGAAGGAAGCATAGCAGCAAAATATAGAGTGCAGAAATCAGAGCCGGAAAAAATCCGATGTGTATACCTCGTAACAGTGTCAGATAATTCATACAGGACTGTGTATCTAATAGCATAGTTTATTCTTTTAACAGTGTCCACAGTATATCCCAATTAATGACTGGCTGCACATGTCAAGAAAGGAGAAACCACCCTATTCTGCAAGAGTGACATCGTCTTTCCCCTGGTGTTGCCAGGGGTGCTCCCTAAACAAGCCTGTGCCTTCACATTAGTGCCCTCCCTGTCTGTGCATGACTCCACCTTGAATGTTCAACCTCCTGTGAGACACAATGGAACTGCTGAATTGGCACTGCTTGGAAATGTTCCTGTTTGCACTAATTAAAAATACACTTCAATAAAAATTAGCTTCTGAAGGCCACCCGTTAGCTATAGAAGTCTGCACCATTATTTTCCGTGGGCAATTTCTAATTAAAGGATCATTGCCTGAAAGACCTTTGTAGATGCAATCACCAGCAACAAAGGGAAGCTCAGTAAGGAGTGTGCAGCAGTACCCAGGACTTGACTGGGGAGGGCACAATGTGACCACTCTGACTAGCAAAGCCACTGAGGAACGGGGCTACTATTCATTTAGAATGGCTCTTCTCAGACCAACTATTAACTTAATTACACTGGCCGTTGTGCATTTACATTTAAACAGCATACTTATGAAAATTGTTAGGCAGGAATTCTTGCTAATTACTTGTTTTTTCCTGTTGTCATGAGGTTTCCAGTAGCCTACTCTGTTTTGACAAGGAGACCTGAGGCCATCTGAGCCCACCTTGTTTATCATTCCCACCATCCTCCAGCTCTGCTGGCCACCTGTCCTCCCTGGCATTGCCAGCCTCATGCAGCTGCCCCAGCTTTCTCCCATTTGGAATGCCACTATTTGCCACCTTCCCCACTTTCTCTTTAGTACCCTCTGGATCTTTGTCTACTGGAAACAAAAATTGTTTAAGCCCTCATCAAATGCTCCTTCCACTACGAACACCTTGCTCTGTACTGGGGGCCTGGGTTTTCTAGCCCTTCTAAGCAGTCACTGCCCTTTTTCCAGGTCTCTACACATCCTTAGGTGAGTGAGCACTCTTCTATTACTCTTCTGAAAACCATCACTCATCCCCTTTGAGGCTCATGCCATCAGCTCTGCTAAACTGTCCCCCAAATTTGCTCTACCGCCCCTTGCCTGGGCTCCAGATGGTCTCCTGTAATGCCCCGCAGGTGCCTTATCTTTAGTAGACCCCAAGATCTCTCAATCTGTGCCCAAACCCAAGCCTCCTCCCAACCTCCTCACAGAGCGTCCGCCCTTCAGCATATGCTGGTCATTCCCCCGACTGCTCACTGGTCCTTGTGACAAACTCCTGGCCAACATTTCAACCTGTGCATTGAGTCTCCTCGATAAAAGAATTCCTAATCATGTTCAAGCCTCCAGGAAGTGTAAAGATCTCACTCCTCTCTTCTCTTATTTCATAATGTACTTTTATGTAATATAACAATTATCGAATTTTTTTTTTTTTCTTTTGAGACAGAGTCTTGCTCTGTCGCCCAGGTTGGAGTGCAGTGGCATGATCTCGGCTCACTGCAAGCTCCTTCTCCCAGGTTCATGTCATTCTCCGGCCTCAGCCTCCTGAGTAGCTGAGACTACAGGCACCTGCCACCACGCCTGGCTAATTTTTTTGTATTTTTAGTAGAGACAGGGTTTCACCGTGTTAGCCAGGATAGTCTTGATCTCCTTACCTCATGATCCGCCCGCCTCAGCCTCCCAAAGTGCTGGGATTACAGGCGTGAGCCACTGCGCCCAGCCCCCCAATTACTGAAAATTTTTAAAAGTAATGTGGTTTCTCCCAATTGACTTAGAACATACTAAACGCATTCCTTTTCTCTTGTCCTTCTTTTTCTCCTCCTCTCCTCTTCTTCCTCCTCCTCTCCTCCTCTTCCTCCTTCTCCTCCTCCTTCTTCTTCCAGCATTTTACTTTTTTATGTTCTTGTATCTAGTTCCATATCTGGCTATTAATTCCTGCAAATGAAGAACTGAATAGGATGCAACATGTCGGAATAATCAGCCTTCATTTGACAGATGAGAACATTGAAACTGAGGCCCAGGGAGGTGATATGATTTGTGAGAGTCACACAGCTCGTGTCAAGCAAGGACTGGACTCTAGATCTAAATCCCAGCCCAGGGATTCTTCATAGTATGTAACACTGCCTTTCTATACCTAGGTGCACTTCAGGTTTTAAATTGATAACTTGAATCATTAAATCATGTATATTAATGTACATAAAGACACATCTACTCTGTTAAAAGATACTGGAAGACTTCTAAGAATAATGAGAATATGCCTGTAATTTTTAAACACCCTCTCAGAAACCTATAAAAAGGAATTATAAGAATGACAACGACACTGAAAGGAAGGAAACCTTCTGTCATTTTTACCAACTTGAAAAACTATCAGCCAGAGGGAACACAGTTTAAATTTAACTATATAACAACCTTATTCACTGACACACAATGATGCAATGTGTTCAGTGAATCAGCTTTTGGCAGGTGTGTAGGGAGCCACTGGAACACCCCAAAGCTTCTCAAGCAAGGTAGCTGGTTGCCCTCCTTGATTCTAGAACATTCTCCCAGTTAGTAGCCTCACTGGAATGGGGGTTTGAGTGTGTTCCATCAGGATGTGCTAGAAAAGGAAAGACACACAAACCCATACAAGATGCTATTGGAGTCCTACCAGCCTAGACTGTAATTTACGAATATAATCAAGCAAAGGTAACTTATTGGACTCTTGAGGAGAATGAGCAAAAAGAAAGGAAATTAAACCAGGCAATTGGCATGAAGGACTTTCAATTAAAAAGATTTACTGTAGGAAACAGAAGATATCTTTTATAAATTCTGACTGGTATTCACAGTGACATCTAAAAGAATAAAACCACAACAAAAGACTCCTAGAGCCCACTAGGGATACAGAAAATAGTTGTAGAGGTGAGAAAAATCATTGAAGAAATATAACATTAAATCAAGGAACTGAACGCTAAAAAGAACACTGTTGTTTTATATAGTTCCATATCTGGCTATTAATCCCTGCAAATGAAGAATGGTGGTTCACGTCTGTAATCCCAGCACTTTGGGAGTCCGAAGTGGGCGGATCACCTGAGGTTGGGAGTTCAAGACCAGCCTGACCAACATGGAGAAACCCCGTCTCTACTAAAAATACAAAATTAGCCGGGCATAAATTAGCCGGGCGTTGTGGCGCATGCCTGTAGTCCTAGCTACTCGGGAGGCTGAGGCAGAAGAATGTCTTAAACCCAGGAGGCAGAGGTTGCGGTGGGCTGAGATTGCACCATTGCACTCCAGCCTGGGCAACGAGAGCAAAACTCCGTATAAAAAAAAAAAAAAAAAGGAAAGAGAGTTTTGGAATTGGTACATCAACTGAAGAAAGTCTCACCAGACATGATACAATGGCAAAAGGAGATAGAAATTGTAAAGCAAAGAAAGCTAGAGAACTAAGAAGGTAAATCGTAAATGTATGCGGCTGCATAAATTAAAAATATACACAATGACCACCAATTAATAAGAAATAACAGATGCTTGACAGTAGAAACTCTTATTGCCTTCTGAGTTTCTTGAACCCAACCCAAGACATTTCGCCACATTCTCATGAGCCAGTGGAGATAATCCCAATATCTCCAATACTTTTCCCTCAAACACTTGAGCATTCAATCCTAAAGAGCCTGTATTGGGACACCACTGGTCCAGAACAGTTAGCTCTGTGCCAAGTCCAGTCATTCCTTCTACATGAAATGAAGAGAAAATCAGCCTTGCGTGAAACCCAGGCTACAAGACCAACCTGCCTTCAGAGCCAGTGACCCAGAGGGAGACATAAGTGTCTCCCAAGAACAAACAGTGACTTTCATCATAGATTGCTCTCAATCCAGATTAACAAATATATACTCTAGTGAGCAAAAAACCACAACATCTTAATCTGAAACAATTGCATTTAGGTTAATTCAAGCCTTTCCCTAATGAGTAGATACTTTTCTTACCTGATTTTAAAAGGGCTCTTTAGAATAAAGAGTAGTATTTGACCAAAAATGATTTTTTTTCCTCCACCTTTGATGGTTAATTTTAGGTGTCAATTTGTCTGGGCCACAGGGTGCCCGGATGTGTGGTTAAACATTATTCTGGGTGTGTCTGTGAGGGTGTTTCCAGAAGAGATTAGCCTTGAACTGGTGGACTGCATAAAGCAGATCGCCCTCCCCTCCCCAAGATGGGCGGGTCTCGTCTAAGTCACTGAGAGCCTCAGTAGAGCAAAAAGCAGAGGAAGAAGGCACTTTCTCTCTGTCTCGCTGCTTGAGCTGGCACATTGATCTTTTCCTACCTTGGTGCTCCTAGTTCTCAGGCTTTCAGACCCAGACTGGAATCTGCACCATCAGCTCTCCAGTTCTCAGGCTTCCAGCTAAACCCCCAGCTTTCCTGGGTCCCCAGCATGCAGACTGCAAATCATGGGACTCCTCAGCCTCCGTAATTGGTTGAGCCAATATTTTATAATAAATCACATATATATAATATATGATTATATGTATTTACATAATATATACAAATAACAAATATGTATATATACTATATATATACACACACATACACACACACACATTATATACTATTGATTTCATTTTCCTTGAGAATCCTGACTTATACACCACCCTAAGATACTGAAACTGCTTGCAACCTCCAAATTCTCATTGCATGCAATATTGAAAATTAATGAGGTTTAAACTATTTTTTTTTTGAAACAGAATCTCACTCTGTTGCCCAGGCTGGAATACAGTGACACGATCATAGCTCACTGCAGCCCTGAACCCCTGGGCTCAAGCGACCTCAGCCTCCAGAGTAGCTGTAATGACAGTCACGAACCACAACACCAGCCTGATTTTTAGAAAAATTTTTAGTAGAGATGGGGTCTCACTATGTTTCCAGCCTGGTCTCTAACTACTGACCCCAAGCCATCCTCCTGCCTCAGCCTCCCAAGTAGCTAGGACTACAGGTGTGAGCCATCATGCCCAGCCCCCAAGGCTATTTTTTAAGGAAAGGATGGTAGAGGGAGAAATATGAATTAAATTCTAGATCATTTAGTAAAACCCCAGTGATAAGGAGAAGAAAAGGGAAGTAAGTGCATGTTAAAATTCTTGGCTTACATGAGGGCTGGTGATTATGAATAATGTTTACTTCTTAACTTTGATAGAATCATGTAGAATGAAATACATTTGTTATAAAGGTGACCACTGTTAGAATAACACTTAGATGTAATATTTCATATTGCTAGGGGAAGAAAAAAGGACAAAAAATGATCAAAGAAGGAAGAGGCAGGAAAGGTGAAAGAAGGAAGCAATAAGAAATCATCGTGAATAGAAAACATAGAATGAGAAGGCAGGAGAAAGATTGGATGTAGCATTAATCACAATAAGTAATAATGTACATGGAACAAGTTATTCCCCTTGCTATGTCTTATATTTGAAAATAAAAGAATAAACAACATAAAAAAGCAAAAATTAACTAAATGCTATTTTAAGGTACATACCTAAAATAAAATGATAAAGAGGAAAAGGTAGAAAATAAAGAACTGGGCAAGGATATATCAGGAAAATGCTAACAATGACAAATGGCAAAAATACCAACATCACGCAAAGCACATTTTATGGTCAAAAACATCAAATAAGGCTGAGGAATTTTATTGATAAAAGATAGTATCTCTAAAGAAATTGTGGCAGCCATATACACTTACACACCAAATCACATTGCAGAGACCTACTTCTATTTAAAGAAAAAATAATTTAGGAATTCAAGGTTATTTTGGTAAAATCACAATGAGGTTTAAAATACTTATATCTAAATTTAATAATTTCATTAGATAAAGAGTTAATATGATTACAGCATTTGAATTGCTTACACAATAAGCTTTATTTGTAGACATACTATTTCTGTACCAAACAGAAACTCTTTTTTAAATGTTCATGGATCATTTATAGAAATTGTTCATAGACTGTGCCATAAAGAAAGTCTTGACAAACTCAGAGGCAGAGATAGATAGATAGCAATTGAACATATCAGGCCGGGCACGGCGGCTCACGCCTGTAATCCCAGCACTTTGGGAGGCCGAGGCGGGCGGATCACGAGGTCAGGAGATCGAGACCAGCCTGGCTAACACGTTGAAACCCCGTCTCTAGTAAAAATACAAAAAATTAGCCGGGCGTGGTGGCGGCGCCTGTAGTCCCAGCTACTCGGGAGGCTGAGGCAGGAGAATGGCAGGAACCCGGGAGGCGGAGCTTGCAGTGAGCCGAGATCGTGCCACTGCACTCCAGCCTGGGCGACAGAGCGAGACTCCGTCCCCTCCCCCACCAAAAAAAATGAACATACCACATTCTGGCAACAAAGTATAGCCCTCCACATCTAACCTAGAAATTTAAAAGCATTTATAATTAACTCTCAAATTAAAGATTAAATAATTATACTAACAGATTAATTAATTAGAAGATAACATCAAAAAGAACTCTACATTTCAAAGTCTATGGAATGTGGCCAAAACTCTTATTAAAAAAATGCAAAAATTGTCAAAAATACTTGAAAAAGCAGCCTCCTTTACTGTTCAAAGCATAGATTCTGATTCTGGAGTCAGGTTATGCAAGCTCAAATCCCAGCTTTCCTGCTTACTTAATTTGTGTGATCTTGGAATAATTATCTAACCTCAAGGTGCTCCATTTCCTCATATATAAAACGGGAAGAATAATATCTATCTTTAGGGTGTTGTGAAAATTAAATAAGGAAATTCATGTGGTCTCCTTTCATAAGTGGTCTCTGAGGAGGAAGAGAGAGAAAGGGGAGTGGGGAGAGAGACATAGAAAGAAGAAAAGATAAATAGCTAGATATCTAGATAATAGATGATAGGCAGAAGATAGACGATGACAGAGGTAGATATACATGGTAGAGAGATACAACATAGACAGATAGACATACAGGATAGATAGATATAAAAAGGTGCATGATTGATAGATGATAGATAGATAGATAGATAGATAGATAGATAGATAGATAGAGATGGAAGGATGGATAGACAGATGGATAGATAGATAGATACAGATGGAAGGAAGGATGGATACACAGACAGATAGACAGATGGATAGATGGATGGATAGATAGATAGATAGATAGATAGATAGATAGATAGATACAGATGGAAGGATGGATAGACAGATAGATGGATAGATACAGATGGAAGGAAGGATGGATAGACAGACAGATGGATAGATAGATGGATGGATAGATAGATAGGTAGATAAGCAGAAAAGAGAGAAAGGGAGAGAGATGGAGACAGGGAGAGAGAGGGAGAGATTGATCGATTGAGAGATTTCAATTGAGATTTCATAAGTGTCTCTGAGGAGAAAGATTGAGAGATTTCAACACTGTGAGGTGCTGAATCATGTTCTCCTCCAAAATTCCTTTGTTGATGTTTCATCCTCCGGTACCTCAGAGAGTGACTGTATTTGGAGATAGGACTTTCAAGGCGTTAGATTAAGTGAGACCACGGGGATGGACTGTAATCCAACATGACTGGTGTCCTTGTAAGAAGAGGAGATGAGGACACAGACATGCACAGAGGGGCGATGAAGGGAGAAAAAGCCATCTGCAAGCCAAGGAGAGGGGCCTCAGAAGAAATCAACCCCCCTGACACCAGGGGGGTGATCTTGGACTTCCAGCCTTCAGAACTGTGAGACAGTAAATGTGCTGTTGAAGCTGCCCAGTCTGTGTATTTGTTACACAGCCCGAGCACACTCTAATACAGACAGTGCCAGCAAACCTGCCCTCCACACCTGGCGTGGACACCGTCAGAAGATGGAGTTCCATTGTCCCTGCAAGTCTTGGTTGCCGGGTTTTGCGTGGTATGAAACGCTCACTGAGCCAAGTGTGGGTCTAATGTTAAAGACGTGCATTTCATACAGCACCGCCCCTGAAGCAGACAACCCTCTCCCCGCAGCACTGAAGTGGAAAAAGAGATTAAATCCAACGATGGAGGAAAAATGGGCTCTGCCGACCTGAGTCCAGCATTCCATCCACTGCGCTCTATGGTCAGTTTGAGGGATTTTTCAACTGCAATTTAGTCTACACATAATTTCGACCCCATGGGCTACTTTAGAGCTTCATCTTTACCTCAGCTGTCACTCCACGGGATGGTGTGGGTGGCATCAAGGTTGGTGGTGACAGAGAAATACACAGCTAGATCCCCAGAAACACATACACACACGCTGTGTGTTCGGCACGTGGGGTGGGGGCTCCACCCTCCTCCCTTGGTGATTCCTCTTGGAAGAAGTTTGGATCCCACAGCAAAAGAGGCAACAAAAAATCACCATCAATAGCTGAGCAAAAGGAGAGTTGCCCCCTCTTGCCAGTGCTGGGCTTTCAGTAGAATCTGCCAAGGGGAGTCTACACAGCTAGGGTCCACCTCACTGCTTTATAAACCAGGGTGCCCCAGGTCGGCTGCAAGTTGTTGACCTGTGTCCAGGGATTCCTGACTGCTGAGGCTCAGGAGGTGGACGTACATGTTCAGGAAGAACATGGCCCAGGGGAAAATGCTGAGGCACATTCTACACAGTGCCTCAGAAGGTCCCCAGGGGGAAGGAGCTCTCTATGCCCTCAGTGGGGATCAGCTTGGTAACTTCCCTCTCTCACACTCCCGTTCCCTGGAATTGTTTCCCAAAGCCACCTGCACACAGCTCTGCTGCAGGCTCTCTAGGACCTCCACCCACCGGAGGACAGATGAACCAGTACCACAGGCTTGGAGCCCAGTGTGGTGACACGCAGGAAAATGTAAGGATCCAGAGCCCTTGACTCTATGGTTCCTCCTCTAGAAATGTATTCTGCAGAAATGTGCATGAGAACAAAAAGATAAACCCTTCCATCCATTAGGGTGAATCCATTTACTTTATTTGTTTATTCACTTCTGTTCATCTGTTTGTATGTTCTGTTCCAGGCACATGGGGACAAAGGCAGGTAAAGCTACTACTCTCTGCATTTGGGGAGTTAGGCAGGAAGCAACACATGAATGCATCAGCGTATCCTCACCATCATTGTTCTCAGTAGGAAAAAAAAAAAGAAAAACTAGAAACATCGAAAATTAAAGGAAAGGGGTTAAATAAATTATATTGTGTCCATGCAAAGGATTAGTATGAAGCCGTTAAAAAGAAGCAGGTCTACAAGCACCTATATGGAAAGATGGGAAAGACTTATTCAGTGAACAAAGCAAGTTGCAGAACTCTACGTCTAGAGTAAGTCTTTTATTTTAAAGTGTTATGTATTTACACACATACATTCACACACACACCTACCAGGATTGTATCTCAAATATTCTTAATGAGTTTTTCACTTTTGCCTAAGTACAGAAGCCATTAGCATCCCATCCCTAGACAAGATTTGGGTTTGTTGCAGAAAGAACACAAAGAGAAAAGATAGGAATGGCTACGAATGCAAGCAGGGCATAGGCACATATCTGCCTCTCTCTGATCTAACCCTTGTCAAACAAATAGTCATGCAGAATAAGCCTAATTAGTAAGATCATTTATAAGCTGGGTTATTGTCTTGAAAGAGAATACTTCAGAGGTTTTTATCCCCCTGAGGGCTCTCTTGTGTTGGAGAGAAAAGGCGTCTTTCCCTTAGTCCCTCTGTCACTAAACCAGCAGGCTTGCCGTTAGCAAAGGGTGGTTTGAGGTAGGAGATGGGAGAGGAGGAGAGGAAAGGAAGAGAGAAGCGCCTCTGGGTCAGAAGGTCAGGTCTTATTTTTCTCCCTCCTTGGCTTGAGCCCAGAGAGGAAGAAGCAGGTTCACTAAATGAAAGTGACACTTTTATAGCAGGCTTTTTCCTCTGCTGCCTCTCCAGGACTTTGAGAAGTGCTCACTTCCGGCTGGGCACAGTGGCTCACGCCTGTAATCCTGGCAGTTTGGGAGGCCGAGGCAGGTGGATCACCTGAGGTTAGGAGTTCAGGACCAGCCTGGCCAACATGATGAAACCCCGTCTCTATTAAAAAAAAAAAAAAAATTAGCCAGGCGTGGTGGCAGGTGCCTGTAATCCCAGCTACTCATGAAGCTGAGGCAGGAGAATCGCTTGAACCTGGGAAGCAGAGGTTGTAGTGAGCTGAGATCGTGCCATTGAACTCCAGCCTGGGCGACAGAGCAGGACTCCGTCTCAAAAAAGAAAAAAGAAGTGTTCACTCCCCAGCTGCTGCCGCCAGCCTCAGGAGTGGCCACGTCAACTCGGGAGCACAGCCACACAGGCAAGGGCAGCCCTGGGTTGACCTCAGCGTCCTGCGGCATCCACACTGGGTAGACGTGCACCGGCCGGCCACAGGCCTACCATGGTGTGGTGCGGGGATCCCAGGCGAGGGGCCCGGGTGGCGGACAAGACAGGGAGAGGCTCAGGGGTCTGCAGACGGTGGTGCTGAGGTGAGCTCTCCTCTGCCAGGCGAAGCCTTTCCCAGGCTCTGCACAAGCCAGGGAAGGACCATTCTGTGAGTGACAGTCCAGGCGCCTGCTGCAGATGCCAGAGGGAAGTGGCCAGCAGGCACACGGGGACACAGCCTGGGAGTGCCAGGCCTTCTGTCCTCCTAGAGGTCATTAACTGCCCCTGCTTTTCCACCCAGCCAGCAGGAATGGGGAGGGGAAGGCAATTCATAAGTCTGGGCATGTTTTGCCTTAAGAAAGTGAGAATTACCTGAAGAAATTGTTTACATTTTCAGATCAAAATTTGAGCCACATCAGACATTAACTTAAATAATTTTTTAATTAAAAATATAGTATCATTAAAAATGTTTCCCAGCCCGGTGCGGTGGCTCACGCCTGTAATCCCAGCACTTTGGGAAGCTCAGGTGGGAGGATCACGAGGTCAGGAGATCGAGACCATCCTGGCTAACGCGGTGAAACTCCGTCTCTACTAAAAATACAAAATATTAGCCGGGCGTGGTGGCAGACGCCTGTAGTCCCAGCTACTCGGGAAGCTGAGGCAGGAGAATGGCGTGAACCCGGGAGGCGGAGCTTGCCCTGAGCCAAGATCACTGCCACTGCACTCCAGCCTGGGAGACGGAGCCAGACTCCATCTCAAAGAAAAAAAAGTTTCCCCTGCTAAGCAGTGGGTAGGGCTCAGTAGGACGACCAAATTAGATGTCGATAGATCAAATAATCTACATTTTTTTCTGCACTTCTGAGTTGTAGTTTGAGTAAAAAGTCTAATAAGATTCCCAAAGCTTTACTTCTGGGAAGAGGGACTGGGCACAGGGGAATGAGGCCCATGGCACATCGGGCAGGGATATTTTCCCTTCTGTTTTGTAAACCTTGTGCTTTTAAAACGTGGTTTTCAAATCAGGGAATGGAGAGGTATAAAAAGAAGCTCCTGGCAAACACTTGGAAAGGCAATTTCTCTCTTTCCTGAAATCCCGAGTCCTTCGAGTTTTCCCTCTTTCTGTGCCCTTTAATTCCAACTCACATTCAGTTTCTAGTTTTTCTCTCAATGGCTGTCCAATGGTCGCAAGAGACTTTTGTTTTTCTTTCTTTCCCTAAGACCTATCAACTATCCTGAATTGTCAGGTAATGGCTATGGAAAGCAATGAGACAGTATTACCGCACATTTCATCCTCCCAGTAGTTCACTCCTGGCAAATTCACTCAGGGAGAAGCATTATTTAAAATATATTTGGGTAGGGGATAGAAATAAATGAACAGACCACTCCAGGATTCCTGCCTGTCTCCCCTCCCCATTCCCATCAGCAGGCCTTGTTATTGGGCTTGACATCAGCAGATCTTCCTTTCAATTCGGACCCACTCCAGGCTTTGAGATCCCCAGGGATCACGCAGAATGAAAGTGAGCTCGCCTCACCCACCTCTCCAGGGAAACAGAGATCCTGAGGACTGTGATATTCCGGCTTCCTCCAAGGGAGGAGGTGGGAGAAAAATCAACGAGCGGGAAATGAAAAGGAAGAGAAGGAAGCAAACTCCCGGAAGAAGTTTGCATCCAACAGCAAAAGAGGCAACAAAGAATCACCATCAATAACTGAGCAAAAGCAGATCCAGTTCCTTCTGCGTCCCAAGCATCATGCTAGGTAGGTGCTCTCACAAAACACAGCTCAATTTTTTAAGGTGGATTTAGTTTTACTCTTTTAAACAGCTTTATCGAGGTAGAAAGCCCACCCACAGGGAGCATATTTCTATCCTTGCTTTTCAAATAAAACCGTGAGGTCCGGAGAAGTTGAGCAACTTCCCGCCATTGCAAAGCTTTTACACAACGGGGCAGAGATTTGGTGCAGAACTGTAAAGTCTCTGAACTCCCCTCACCTCACTCACAACACTGCTTCCGTCACAACAAAGAACGAAGAAAAAGAGCAGTCCTGGGTTGAACCCGTATTGCTCCTGTGGAATAAACCATGACTAGGAATGCAAGCGGGGCTTAGGCACATATCTGCCTCTCTCTGATCTAACCCTTGTCAAACCATGTGATTTCCTTTCCACACCAGAGTGGAGATCTCTTCTCTGCCCTATGGCTGCACACCTGCAGCCTTTGTCCATAATTCGTACACTTTACTTCCTGAAAATACTGGCCTGAAATAGCAAAGATCCGGTGGTGCTCCATCTGGGCTCTGTGTCCACGGAAATGTCGGTTTCCTGGCTGACTTCACCCTGTCCCTGTAGCCCTTGTCCGTCATTCCAGTTGGGGGCCATGCCCTGCTTTGGAGTGGTGTGTGTCCCTGTTGGCACGGCTTCCTGAGAGCTGTCATTGAACCTGGGAATCAGAAGTAAACCCAGAGGAAAAGCATCCGCTCCTAAGAGCAGAGGTTCTGATATTTCTTCAGGTTATACCACAAGCAAATGCATGCACAGAGGGCAGAGTGCAGGCGGAGTGGCCAGCCACAACCACTAGAGCACAGTGGCGAGGCTGGCACACCCCCACGCACCCTCCCTGCTCACCGCAGACCCTTTGCGAATACATCTCTCCAGGAAAAAGGGAAACAAATGCCCTGCTAGGACTTCACCTTTGCTTCCACGTGGATGTGGGTTATAAGCAAACGAGCGTGCCTCCCTGAACCCAAGCCTCCTCATCCCACCCATGCTGCACCGTCAGAGCTGCCCCTGGGGCTTGGCGCCCTTAACACACCCTCAGGTAGGATCCTGAAGGTCATCCAAAACATGGGATTTTCAATGCTTGTTCAACCCCACAGACACCTCTCTAGGACCATGTCACCAGCTAGCCATTTCAGACGGGGTCTGGGGACAACTCCACCTCTGAGTGTCTCATTGACTTTCTCATCCACTTGGCACTTTGAGTGCTTTCTTCATGTGATGTCGATGTATTGATCTCCTGTTGTATGCCAGAGCGCTCTTTAACGTGTCCTCCTCTGCACTCCTCTAGACGTTGTCCCAAAGCCAAGGGTTAGCCACTGGGGAGACGGGAAATCCATCTATGTCCTCGGAGAGGCCAGACTTGTGCACCAATAGCTTGGACACAAGTCTGTAGTAAGAATGAGGAACACGTGTCCCTTCCTGCTTTTGAGATAAGGTCTGAAGAGAAGTGAAGACCAAGGCCTGAGGTAAGAAAGGGTCTAGTCCACCTGTGCTTGTCTAGTCCACACAGAGCCACGCTCTCCTGACACAAAAAGCAGTGTAGGGAAGCTGGCGCGGGGCCCTAGGTTCCACAGCACAGCCCCCTTCTGAAGCACCTGCTGGACATGCCTCAGCCCCTGTCCATGGTGACAGCCAGAGCTCAGGAGCCCCAGTTTTTGATAACAGTTGTAAAAGTCCTACATTGAAAATATGAAAACGTCATTAAGGTAACCTATCAGCTCAAAGGCATGATCTTATTTTAGAACTATTGTCTGCATTAGGTGTTGCTATCTTTTTTTTTTTTTTAATTTTACTTTAAGTTCTGGGATACGTGCGCAGAACAAGCTACATAGGTTGTTACATAGGTATACACGGGCCATGGTGGTTTGCTGCACCTATCAACCCATCATGTAGGTTTTAAGCCCCGCAGGCATTAGGTGTTTGTCCTAATGCTCTCCCTCTCCTTGTCCCCACCCCGTGAGAGGCCCCCATGTGTAATGTTCCCCTCCTTATGTCTTAACAAACTCCCTGATCCTGGGATAACTCCTCATTCAGAGAAGCGGGAAATCATAATAATAGCTAACCTCGTGGACTCTGCCATGTGCCAGGCCCTCAGGTCTCAGCACCCGCCAGCTCATTAAATACTCAGACAACTTTCCAAGCTGGAAACTACCACTATTCCCATGTTAGAGAGGAGAAACCTGAGGCACAGAGAGGCTTATTAACTTGCCTTAAGGTCCCACAGCTAGCAGGTGGCAGAGCTTGACCCAGATGGTCGAGCGCCGGCATGTATGTGCCTCCATGAAAAATAGATATTTAATCTCCAGCTTTGGGTCCCTAGTAAGATCTTCAGTTGTGCCTCAATGAACCAGTGAGATTAGATTAACAGTAGAGTGAGAGGATATAAGGGCAAGTTTCACTCATTGGAACCTAAGAATTCAAACTAGAATCTCTTTTCCCTAACGTCACTTCCAAACTTAAACGGGGCCAGCTTTCTCTTGACATGACAACATGGGTCTTTTATTCTGATTAGTAAATTGCAATCTCTTAGTGTCATACCACTTGAAATATGGGTTCTTCTTCCCACCCTGAGAGGTACAACATGGCCGCTGGTTATGTCAACTTTGCTGGGTCTTTTGTGGCTCTTTAGAAGGCTGGACAGTTTCTGGGGACTGTGGTGGTGAGCATATGTTTGTGGACATTCTAGACTAAAGCAAAGAGGAGAAACTGTTTGTAATACTTCAATTACCCCTCCAAGTCTTTTCTTATTGTCTATTTTTCAATCAATTTTATCTGAGAGAAAGGGTGGTGGAGGTGATAAGCATATAGCATGATTATCCCAGATCAGAAACTGTCTGATAACAGAGCCAGGCCACACACTTTCCACGGGTGCCTCATTCCGAGGGGGCTCCCACAGAGCTGCTGAGCATGTCCTCTCAGGGTACCACAAATGCAGAACGGCCCCACATCGTAGCCGGATCCTCCAGATCCAGCGGATGCATCTTCCCCATGCATTGGCAAAGGGCCAACAGAGTGGGAGAACTGAGCTTCAAAGCTCGAGTCTCCACACTAGAAACAGCAGCTTGGGTTTTCTTCCAGGATTAGAATAATCATAAAAGAAATTGTTCGCCCTGAGAGCCTCATTCATTCCTATGAAATCAAAGCTGAAAAAATCCCTTCTCTGCCCTTAGGACTTGGTCAGAATGAACGTTGCTGTCATAATTTCTGAATGACTGGTAAGATTCGATAAGATGATGAACGATGAGCAAAGGGAGCTTACCTCTCCCAGCTCTGCCCAGAGGGACTGAATCACAGCGCTGCAATAAAAACCCCAGTGGCCTAAAGATCTGCACTTTAGCAGGAAGCATACAGCACATTTACACACCTCCAAAATCCAATTGCCTCTGTAAGTCCTTGCTGCAAAGAGAAAGAGTTAGAGCTGGTTCTAGGAAGCCCTAACTGCTTTTAAGTAAAACAAAATGAAGACTACATGGTTTGGGTAAATATGTGCTGTCTGCTGATAAAACTGGGATCTGACATGACCGAAGGGAGTAAGCCCATAATGATTATGGAAGACAGGAAAAACACGGTGCTACTAGATTTATCTTCTGTGACTTTGCCAAACTTCATCCCTCAGAATACTTAAAATAAAATAAATTAACTCATGAAACCTCTAAAGCTTTGCCTGCTTTGAAGCTAGGGTTATGTTCAAATCTTGTCATCTGACAGCAAGAATTGATTTCCCATGCTTCAGATTCATAATCTTTCTCAACCAAATTCCCCTTGAAGGCAGAAGTGCTCACTTTCCCGGCTGCATCAGGGCTGATGGCTCTCAGCTGAACCCTCTCCCAGACATGCCCTCTGGTGAAGACAATGACCTGAAACCATGACCCTTCCCAGATGGCCACACCCAATGACTGGACACAGAAGAGCCCAGGGCCTTTCTTCCAAGTATGACAAGGACCATCCCAGCTGTAGAGTTCCCAGTGGAAACTAATCATTTTGTTGCAAAGATAGACAGCTCAGTTTTTGCCTAGTCAGTGTCTAGCCCTCATCCTACCTGTGTAGTAGGCATGGATCCTGAAAGCTGTCCCCATTAAGCTGCCTACATGCAAGTCTCCTTTTCAGAGTCTGTTCCTTGGGGAGCCACAGTGATCAAATCTAAGAGACTCACTGACATCACGAAGTGAGTAAGTATAGATGGAAAAACAAAGGATCCAAGGACAGAACGTGGGGTGCCCCAATATTTAGAGGTCCAGGAAATGAGAAGAAAGTAGGCAAGGGACCAGAGAAGGCACAAGCAGAGGGCAAGGGGGACAGCCAGGGTGTGGAGTGTCCAGGGAGGCATGGGAGGGTTTACGGAGGAGGATGATTCACTGTGTCAGATGCTACTGCTCAGGAAGATGAGGATTGGAAATTGACCTTGGTATGAGCACTTCAGAGGTCACTGTTGACAAGAACAACAATGATGATAACTGTCATTGGAATAGCACGTCACAGTTTTCAGAACACCTCATTTGACTGCAAAAATAGCCACAGGGAATGGGTAGGAGAGGTATTTTACTACACTTCTGAAGATGGTGTACTCGTCATGGTTCTCCAGAGAAACAGAACTAATAAGACGTGTGTGTGTGCATATAATGTGTGTATATGAATATGTAGATATATGATGTATATAATATATGTAAGGAATTGGCTCATATGGTTACGGAGGCTGACAATTCCCCACATCTGTAGGATGACTTGGAAGCTAAAGACCCAGGAGAGCTGATGGTGTCAGTTCCAGTCCAGGTCTCACAGCCTGAGACCCAGGAGAAATGATGGGGTATTTCCAGTCCAAAGACTAGCAGTCTCCAGACCCGGGAAGAGTGAATGTTTCACTCCAAGTCTGCAGGCAGGAAAAAGATGATGTCTCAGTTCGAAGGTTGCCAGTCAGGAGGAATTCTCTCTCACTCGTGAAAGAGTCAGGTCTTCATTCTATTAGGCCCTTAATGGATTGGATGCGGCTCACTCACATTACTGAGGGTCACCCGCTTTACTCAGTCCACCAGTTCAAATGTAACCTCATCCAGACACACCTTCACAGAGACACCCAGAATAATGTTTGACCAAATGTCTGAGCACCTTATGGCTAAGTCAAGTTGACACATGAAATAAACCATTACAGACAGAAAAATTGCATTGCAGAGATCCAACATGGTTTGGCCAGCGTTGCAGGCCCCATAAGAGGCAGAGCTGAGAACCAAATCCAGTTGATTTAAAACCCTATCTCTGCTACTCCATCACACCATGGTTAACGTGGGCTGCGTTCCTGGCTTCCTGGAGACAGTTTTTTGTTGAAAGGTTCAATAAGCATGAGTCTGTAATAGCTCAGGTGTGGCTCTTCCTGGGGGCACTCATGACTATGGGCCCACCCACCTGTAGGCGTCATGCATTTGGAAAGGCAGTCCCAATTCCTGTGTAGCCTGTCTCCATCTGTTTGTTCTGGGAACAAGCCAGCTGTGGCACAGGCAACTGTGTGAGACGTTTAAGTCAGAGAGGCATCCAGGCACACTGTGCAACACAGACAATGCACAGTGGATATCACAGGTTGAATTGTGTCCCCCAAAATTCATATGTTGAAGCCCTCACCCTTAGTACCTCAGAATGAGACTGTATTGGGGGATAGGGCCTTTAAAGATAAAATGTGGTCATTAGGATGGGTCCTAATCCAGTATGACTGGTGTCCTTCTAAGAAGAGGAGATTGGGGCACAAATGCACACAGAGGGATGACCACATGAAGGCAGGGAGAAGACAGCATCTGCAAGCTGAGGAGAGCGGCCTTGAAAGGAGCCAACCCTGCTGATGCCCTGATCTCGGACTGCCAGCTTCCAGAACTGTGAGAAAATAAAATTCTATAGTGTAAGCCACCTATTCTGTGGTATTTGTTATGGCAGCCCTAGCAGACTAACACATAATTATCTGTGCCCTCCGCGTCACCTGACTAGAAGCTTCATAAAGGGAGGACTGTGCCTGTTTTATTCACCATTTTACCTCCAACACCTAGCACAATTGTTCATTTTGGTGTCCACTTGACTGGGCTAAGGGATGCCCAGATAGCTGGTAAAACACTATTTCTGGGTGTGCCTGTGAGGGCGCTTCCAGCAGAGATCAGCATTTAAATCAATACACGGAGTAAAGAAGGTGCATCCTCAGCAACATTAGTGGGCGTCATAGATAGACGCCCTGCCTGGCGGGTGCCCAGATAGAACCAAAAGGCTTAGAAGGAGCTCATTCCCTTTGTCTCTGCTTGAGCCGAGACGTCCATCTTCTCTCGTCCTCAGACATCAGCACTTCTGGTTCGGGCCTTCAGACTCCAGGGCTTATTATTAACTGATCGATGAACTAATTATGAACTGATTTATACCACAAACTTCCGCAGTTCTCTAGCTTACTGACAGTAGATTAATGGACTTCTGAGCCTCCATAACTGCCTGGGCCAATTCCCATAATAAGTCTCCTCTTTCATCTCTCTTCCTATATATGTATCCTATTGGTCTGGATAACCCAAAGTTCTCCAGGTTCTGGAGAACCCTGATTAATACAACAGTGCTCAGAGCATAATAGGTGCTCACCGAAAATCTGTTGAAAGAATGAGTGACCATTGGGAAGATTCAGTAAGATGATATGTCTAAGAGAACTTGCTCTCATTTAAGTGCCACGCACGGCATCCAGTACACCACGAGTGCTCAGCCCCATCTTCATTCCTCTCTTCACTTCAGCCTTATAAAGTAGGGATAATTCCCTGCTTCACTGGGATGCTGTGAACATTAAATCAAATAAAGGATATGGCAAACTGTGGAGTGCTCTTGACATGTTAATGAGTATATTATTGTAATGTGTGTTTGTCTTCTTAGCTCAGCTAGGCGGAAGTTTCTTTAGGATTGACAGTCTTAGGGCAGCGAGGATGCCTGGAGTACATGCAGTGAGGGGCAGAGGAGGCCAAGAGGCCAAGCGGAGACTTGGAGGGAAGCGGAGACTTGGAGGGAAGCAGAGCAGGGGGAAGTGGTGAGGGTGAGGATGGAGACAGTGGCCACATCAACAGAAGACACTGCATTCGCTGTAGTCACTCTGTGCCTGCCACCATGTTGTTCCTGGCATTGAGGATACAATGATAAACCGGACAGGTGGGGCCTGCCTTAAGGATTTACATCGAGTGAGCGGAAGACACTGAGCACCAGCCACCCGTATCCACTCACTCATTCTCACTGCAACCCCGCAGGGGAAGTGGTGTTAATTTTTTTCCTTTTACAGAGGAGGAAATGGAAAAAGGGAGAGGCTAAGCAAAGTTCCAAAGGAAGGCTACACCGCTAAAAAGTGGCAGAGCCAGAATTTGAACTCGGGCAGTCTTGCACCAAGATAAATGATAACATTTAGAACAATAAGAATGCTTACCAGCTGAGAAAAGCATCTTTGAATCATTTCCTAGCAGAGGCGAACAGAGGAGGAACCTGGGAGCCTGCTGGGCACAGGAAACGATGAATGCTGGAATAACCCCCGCTCAGAGGAAGACGATGATCCAAGCTCCACGGAGCTGCCGCACTTCTGAGAGGGTGTTTGGTTTTGATGAGATTCCTGTGTATCTCACCCCGGAGAACAAACTGCCTCTTAAGAATCTGTGCTATGTATCAAGACTCAAAACTTCCTGAAGGAGTGCAGTCATGTGCTTAACAAAGGCGACACCTTCAAAACATGTGTCGTGAGGCAGTTTTGTCGTGTGAACATTATAGAGTGAACTTACTCACGCCTAGATGGTAGAACCTGTTACACACCTAGGCTGCACTGTACAACCTAGTGCTTCTGGAATACAAACTGAACAGCAGCTCACTGGACTGAATACTGTAGGCAATTGTGACACAATGGTAAATATTTGTGTATCCAAACATATCCAAACAAAGAAAAGATACAGTAAAAGTGCAGTTTTAAGGCCAGGCATGGTGGCTCACGCCTGTAATCCCAGCACTTTGGGAGGCTGAGGTGGGCGGATCACCTGAGATCAGGAGTTCAAGGCCAGCCTGACCAACGTGGAGAAACCCTGTCTCTACTAAAAATACAAAATTAGCCAGGCATGGTGGTGCGTGCCTCTATTCCCAGCTACTTGGGAGGCTGAGGCAGGAGAATTGCTTGAACCCAGGAGTCAGAGGTTGTGGTGAGCCAAGATAATGCATTGCACTCCAGCCTGGGCAACAAGCATGAAACTCCCTCTCAAAAAGAAAAAAAAAAAAAGTGCAATGTTTACTCTTATGGGACCACTGTCCTATATGCAGTCCACTGTTGACCAAAACATCAATATGCAGCACAGGACTATATAAGTCACAGTCTAAATCTAAGATCAACAAACCATAGGCCTCTGTAGTTTGGTCTCTCATCATAGGCCAAATCCGGCCCACAGTCTGTTTTTGTAAATAAAGTTTTATTGGCACACAGCCATGCCCATTGGCTCACGTATGGTCTATGGCTGCTTTCCTGCTCTGACTGCAGAGTTCTGCTATTGTGACAGAGACCATCTGGCCCAGGAAGCCTAAAAGAATTACTATCCATCCCCTTATGCGAAAAGTTTGACACTCCCCCACCCTACTCCACCCACCAGCACAAAAGGTCTGACTCCAAAATGAGAAAAAATGTTTCTCAGCCTGGGCTCCACTGTGGGAGCCCTCGCCCAGTTAACTCACTCCGCTACCTAGGGATTTCTTTTGTCTGCATTATCTAGATAATCTTAGCAACTATCCCCTCCCTAAGATCCTTGGCGGTAAATCTCTCAGCTACGTGGAGTTAATTAACCCTTTCAGGCTCTGTAATGGCCCTGAGAACCCCCTTACCTGGAAATCTGACAGCAAAATTTTTGTTGGAAATTTTTTTAAAGGTGAATTCAACCTTACATGGTCCCCAGACAAGGTTTAAATCACCTTAAAAAAATTCAAACAAAAATAAAGCCTGACCTGTCTCATGTCCCCAGGCCAACAGACTCAAGGCAAGTCCCTTAGCTAGGGGCTCACGGAGGCCTGGGGAACCCGGGGTGAACCCATAGCTGAGTAGGGGTTAAGAGCAGTGGACCTCAGCACCTGGATGCCCACTCACAGCTCAAAGCTGGGCGAGTCCCTGCACCAGGAGCCGCATGTCCACCTCTGCCCATGGAACGCACAGGAATGTGCATGTTGGGACCAGGGTCGATATCCAAATTCCCCCTGGAGAATCCTGCCCTCGGCAAGTTTTGTTTCATGGCGTGAACAGCCCTCTTCAGCAGCACAGAGAGAGGGGCATGGGCTAGAAGGAATTGTTCAGCAAATAAACTCAAGACTGGCACAGGCAGAGGGGGCAAACAGTGGCATTCTGACTCCCATTTCTCACACACCTGCTCAGGGTGGGGTGAAGACAAGGACCTGTTGAGGCAAAGAGAGTGAAGTCCCTGTTTGACCTCTGTGGGCAAAAAGCACAAGAACGAGATGCAATTCCGTTGCTATTAAGTTCAGGAAGAGGTTTTCCCAAGTTGAAAGGACAGTGTATCGCCCACTTCTACCAGACACAGGCTACAGTTGGTTCTAGTGTGTTTGTGGGAGATGGGGAGTGTTAGTTTTGAAGTGCCTGCTAGTACCCGTAAGGTTGCTTGTGTTTTGGTTTGGTTTTTTTTTTTTTTTTTCACTTATTTTGCTATCTGTCTGTTTTTTTGCCATGGGTGTGTTTTCCCTATGAACGGTCTCAGATAATCAAAATATTAAAGGTGCTAGAAGAGTAAAATGGGAGTAGCAATGTCAGGTGGCAGGGAAGCCTGCACGCTCCCCTCAGCAGGCAGCTGGAGCCCTCCTAGTAAAACAGTGGTAGATGGTGTGGGTGGAGCATTTGCCATGGCTGCACCTGTGCAAGATGTTTTGCGGGCATTACCTCAGTTGGCCAGGTCATAGGGATTCTGCAAAGTAAGTGTGAGTGATGCATATGCCCCCATAACACAGGTGAGAAAACCGAGGTACAGATAAGTGACATAACATTCTGAGTCTGGGCTCCATCCAAAGCAGAGCCTGAGACAGACTTGGGTACAAGTAGGTAACTTGGGAGTTGATCCCAGGAAGCATGAGGGACAGGAAAGCAGGGGACGTCAACATAAGGGTGTATGAGATGCATGACGTCCCCAGAATTGTGCAACTAAAGGAGAACACATCTGCACCAGCTTTCAGCCTGACGTTACCTCTTCAGGGCAGAAAGTAAAAAGGCCTGCAGGACACTCTCGAGGCACAAGATGACCACATCCTCCTGGGCTGCAGTCACAGGGGGCTGAGGTGGTAAAATGTAGGAGCAGCGGTGTCTGTTGCTGCAACACATGGGGAAGAATTCAAATTTGGGTCTCTAACTCAGAGACTATTCTCTCCATTACCACCCTCCCATTTGACTGGCCCTGGGGAGCAGAGCTTTTGCTGGGCTGCCCAGAGGACAGGAGTCCTCTGCCTGATCTTGCTGGGCTCATCACCTGCCTCCTTGGGCACTTGCTTCCAAGTGTGATGGAGAAGTTTGGCCTATATGCCCCCATCAAAATGCAATTTGTCCTGCCGGCAGGGTGAAGATTGGCCACCTTGATGAAGTGAGACCTGCAGAAGTCCAAAGCTGCATGATTCTGCAGGCTGTGCACTGTGTGACCCCAGAAACACCGTTCCCTGTACAGCAAAGTGAATGGTGCCCCCTAGAGTTGTGCAGTGAACAGCAAGAGACTTGTATAAAATGGTTCTGGACCCAGGACTTTCACGGCCAGAGGTTTCCAAAAGTGCATCTGTTCTCAGAGGCTCTTGGGGCCACTTGCTCTTGGATGGGGCCCATCAGCATGGCGCCTTGGCCATGGGCCCTGCCCACCCTTGAGGCTCTCAGCACTTGCTTAAATCTCAGTTGTCCACTGTTTTCCATTAGTTGTTGAGACCCTGTTTCCAAGCAGCAGTGACCACCCATTTGCCTCCCATGAACACCCTTGGAGTTTGAAAGAACGGCTGCATAATGTGACCACCACCACTGGAGAATGTTCTGCCACTGGACAGCCCTCTCTGATGAGAATCTTGATGGTCTCAATGCTCAGTGGAGTTAGGGGCAGCTTTGCTGGGAGCATCACATTATTGGTTGTCGGTTATCCCTTTCTCCACAACCAGCATTAGAAACTGGCACCAAAGTGAAGAGAGGTAGGAATGTGAGTATCAGGGATGCCTTTGCCTGTAACCCACATGTGAGACCAAAGGCCATCTGCCTCCTTCTCTCAGAAATGTAATAACTATGGTTCAGGATCTATAATTTAATTATAGATGTCATAGGATGTAAGAGAAACATGAACACTCTTCTCAAATGCCAAAGTCTGTGCCTTAAGTAAAAGAACTTTCTAAGAGACTTGAAAGGTAAAAACGAGAAGCTCATGCTGCAAACACTTCTGTGCTGTTTCTTTTCTGCAAAATTTCAGTTAATCTCTGTGACCTCACTGGTGGGGAATAAATGTGCACAGTTAATGAAAGACAAGAGGTTGTGGACCTAACTGTGCGATGGAATCAAACCTTTTCCTAGACACCCATTGCCTCACTGATTATCTGACCATCCTGAAAATATTCAGAGAATCTGTGGATGCTCACTTTCATGTCAGAGGATATTCACTCATTCACTCCTCAAAGGTCAGGTGCCTTGATGCAATTCCCACCCTCAGGGGTTCACAGCTGAGATTCAGGAGAGAGAACAAACCACATAACAGTTACAACACAACGGGATGAATGCTTTGATAGAAGAGAATTTTGTTCTATGTGCAATAGGAGCACAGAGAAGGGGACCCACTTGTACTGCCTGGGTGAGTCGGGAAAAGAATGAGTCAAGAGATAACATACTAGTTGAGTCTTAAGGAAGAGTTGTTTTCCAGGGGATGAGCTGGAAGGGGCATTTCAAGCACAGCAGGGAGAATATGCTAAAGTTTAGAGGCTTAAAGCGTTGTGCCATGTTCAGAGGGCTTATGTGATTTTCTGTGACTGAAGTATGGGGTGCAAGAGGCAGGTGAGGGGAAATCAGAAGAGGCTGCATGAGCTGAGGCTGAAACTAGGCTGGAACCCCACCACGGTGACAGCTTTAGGATGCTGCCTCCGGGGACCCTTGCATTAATTGTTTTGTGGAGACCAGGATTAAGCTGAATGAAGTGCTTAGTTCAGCCAAGCTTGCAGCCTTTGCCTCCTTAACCATAAAAGGAGGTAGTGTCTCTCACTTGATGAGATTTGAAAAGTAAGGGACACCTTGCCCAAAATATCTTCTCTACTAGCTTGACACAAGACAGGAAATGTCACTATACGAACGTCATCCCCTTGGATCAGAAAGGCCTGTTGGCCTTCAACATCCCTTAAGAAACATACAAATGGCCTAGGAGGAGAGAACACCCTGAATCTTGTAGTTTACTGTGCATTTTCCTGGTTACTAATGGGATGAGCATCTTTTCATGTGTTATTGGCCACTCATGGTCCCAATTCTCTGAATGCTTGTCCCATGCTTTCCCTAATTTTTCTGTTGAGTTATTTCATATTGGCTTGTAGCAATTCTTTATGTCCTTTGGTTGTTAATCCTTCTTCAGGTGTATGTGTGACAAATATCTTCCCCCAGTTTGGCAGCTTGTCATTTTATGAACACCAGAGAGATGTGTTAGTGTATCTCTCTGCTAACACCTGCCTGAGAAAATTGATCATGTTTGTGCCAGACAAATGGTCAAGAGCTAGGTTAGGACCCAAGACAGAGTCTGAAGAGGAGGGAGGAATATGACTCTAGTGAACAGGGTAGGGCATTGCAGAGGGAGGATAACGTCCCAGCGCTTGGGTTACATTCATTCCAATGGATCAGGCAGGCACCTGTTACTGCCTCTGCCAGCAACCTCCTCCGCCCGCATGGTCCAGCCATAATAAACCACCTTTCAGATCTCAGGATTTGCCATGATGTCTGCCTCTGGACTTTTCTCATGCCATTCTCTCTAGAAGGGTTCCACCTCTA